>NC_141695.1:1473036346-1474406346 GCF_964263255.1 Lissotriton vulgaris
TGAAGAAGTTTTCCTGTTGGTTACTGCGCTGCTCCTGTCCTACATTAAAGGCTTTGAACTTTCTGCAGTGGCTCCTCACATGGACGTCTTTTTGTGTGGTGAATATATATATATATATATATATATATATATATATATATATATATATATATATATATATAGTGAGTTGCTCTTTCACTATGGACTGGAGGCCACACGTGGTGTTTTTACAGACTTTGAAAGAGTGGCACAGCGGCATCATTTGTAAACTATATGCATCATTGAACACCTGCTAAAAGTTTCCTGAATGACTGCAAAGTCCCCGAAATAAATACAATTGGGAAAATGAATTGCACCAAATCGGAACTGAAAGGTGTTATGTTGCATGATGGGGATTGTAGTAAATGGGGACTACTTTGGAATCTGGTAGTCTTCAAAGGGCGCGCAGTCAAGCGCAAAACGCCACAATCCAGCTACTTACCCGTGAACAAGGCTGCCGAGTCAGCTGAAACGCGTTGGGTTTTGTAAAGGACTTGCTGCAAATTGCCACTGTGATGTAATGAAGATTAAACCTTCGTGTGCCTGAAAGTCCCGTGAGCAGTGCCTTTCTTTCTAAAGAGTGGAGGAATGGTGTTTGTCATATATATATATATATATATATATATATACATATATATATATATATAGATTGTGAAGTGGCAGCCACCACTGTATAGTTTGGTCAGTGTTTCCATAAGAAGAATGTTTTTGTTTCGCTAATAACTTTGGTACATGTTTGACAAATCTTCTGAACCACCTTAGCTCCTTTCTGGAAAGTTTTGGGGTTATCAAGTGGGGACCAAGAAAAAGGGGGGGCCCCAAAACACACTTTGTCTATGGAATTTCCATAGGGAATTTTAGAGAGTTTTGCAGCCAAAACAGTTTAACAGAATTAGACCAAATTTGGCAAAAAGCTAGAGCTTTACCCAGAAAGAGTTCTTTTGGTGATTTGGTCTGAATCCGTTCAGGAATTTTGGAGAAATTAAGATAAAAGATATACTGACAATTGGACTGAAATTCAAAAATTCAAACCTGGTATTTGCTGAGTGGGCTTTTTTTGGTTTGAGAGCATGAACAGAAATGTTGCAGCGGCTATTACAGAACTCGGAGACTTGGTCCTCTGTCCTGCAAATGTTTTTCAAGAAGGAAATAGGGGGCTGGGTAGGTATACGTTAACCCCTATGCCATTGTGGTGGGGTCCATGAAGGCCAAACATTGGCCCAAAATGAAAAAATAATTTAGTGCTGCAGAACCGGAAAAAAGCAGGTCCCTTTTTCATTGAATTATCTCAGGGTTTGTGCATAATTATTTATTTGTTGAAGGGGGACTTGGAGCCACCCCCTCCCGAAGCCACATACTGGCCCCGGGTGACACAATCACCGGAAGGCCGATGCAAATTCGGAGTTACAGGGATCTCATCCACAGGACAGCAGAGTGGTGTTGTTGGGTGCCCCAATCAATTTGCTCCCTGACTGCGCTGTTCACGTGAATGGGACTACAGGGGCCGCTCCCTCCCAAGCAGGAGCAGAAAAGAAACTACTCCGACCAGGCAGAAGCTGAACTATGTATATCCCGGCTCCTGCAGAGTGTAAGGAACAGACTGTATTGCGGGGCCTCCGCGCTCCTCCCGCAACCTGACAATGAAAAAGATGGTCAGGTGGGTGCACTGGCTGGGACCAGGGCACTCCACACAATGAAGATGCTGGCTCCTGCCCAGTGCTGGGAGCTGCCTGTGTCACAGAGGCTACAGGCCTCTCCCTGCAGCCCAAAAGAAAAAATAAGCAGTTGGGTGCCCTGGGTAGGACACAAGAGAAAAAAGAAAGCACAAGAACAAAACCAAAATGCCACACCTGTTAATTAGAAATGCTCTGCGCCTGGTAAGGAGAGCACCATAATACCCTTCATAGGCTAATTTGCATATATTTTTCTACGTTTGTGTGCCCCGGTCTGGACAGGAACACCACCCACATCTTATTTAATGATGTTTTAGATACAAATGCTTTATTTAAAGATGTTTGCAAATTGTTTACTAATGGGGAATATATTTGAACATGGTTTTGGATTTTATTAATTTTAATGTTGAATCCTAGCATGTGAATTCTGTTTTATTAAGTTAGTAATCTCTTGACAAAGGCAATGGGCTTGCTCTTGATATTGATGTGGTGGCCCCTTGGCAAAGCCAATGGACTTGTCTTGTATAATGATGTGGTCATCCCTTGACAAAGCTAATAGGCCTGCCTTTTAGATAATGATGTGGTGATATATTCACAAAGCCAGTAGGTTTGCTTTATTTTAAATGGCACCCCCTTATATTGTGAAATTTCTGCTGGTGTAGTTGGCATTAATACACCTTTACAGAGGTCATAGAGGACAGGTCAGTCCCACTGCAAACACTGCTATGCAGAGCCTTCCCCCAGCACAGATGTCTTTTTGGAACAGACAGTCCCTCATAAAACCCTACTACACAAAGCCTTCACCTTGTAGACAAGTCTTTACAGACAGGTCAGTCCCTCATCAAAACGTACTACGCACACCCTTTTCCTTGCATAGAGGTTTTTGCGAAAAGTCCAGTCTTTAACAAAACCCTTCTACGCACAGTTTTCTACCTACAAAGAGATCCCTGAAGACAAACTAGTGCCCCACCGGACCTGACTATGCAAACGTTCACCTCACACAAAGGTCTTTGCTGACAGGCCAGTCACTGACAAAACCCTACTATGCACAGCATTTGCCTTGTACAATGGCCTTGGTAGAGAGGCCAGTGGAACATCAAACCAAACTATGCACAGTTTCTCCCTGCATAGAGGTATTTGAAAGGCAATCCCTTCATGAAACCCTGCTACGCACAGCCGTCACTCTTTAGAGATAAATTGTGGACAGTTGAGTCCCTCACCAAACTCTACTACGCACAGTGTTCACCTTACATATAGGTCTTTGCAGACAGGCCAGCCCCTCACTAAACCCTACTGTGCACAGACTTTCCCCTTCACAGTGGTCTTTGCTGAGGGGACAGTCTCACACCAAACCCTACCATGTACAGCCTTTGCCCTCTGCGGAGGTCTTTGCTTCACAAAGCCCTACTAAGCACAGCTTTGGACCTGCACATGGGTTTTTGCAGAGGCCAGTACCTCCCTAAATCATACTACGCACAGCCTTCACCCTGTACAGATGTTAGAATTGAGAAGCTAGTTCCTCACCAACCCTACTTTGTACAGCCTTCAATCTGTATAGAGGTCTTCGTGGAGAAGCCAGTCCCTCACCAAACCCTACTATGCAGTCTCTGCTCTGTAGAGAGTTCTTCACCCAGAGGCCTGTCCCACATCAATCCTTATCATGCACAGCCTTCACTTTGTACAGAGGACTTTATGGAGAGGCCAGTCCCTCATGAAACCCTATTATGTACAGCCTACACTTTGTACAGAGGTCTTTGATTAAACCATCCCTCACCAAACCCTAGTATGCATAGCCTGCGCTCTGTGCACAGAGTGTGTGTGTGTACAGCACACTCCCTCCAGACCCCTAATCGCCTTTAAGTGGAAATCCCCTACTACACACATCTGTCGATTTCTGCACAGGTCTTCATGGAGAGCCAACGCCCTTCGCATACTCAAGCTTCCTTATGTACCAAGAGTGTACTATATACAGTTAGATAGTAATACTATCTTATTGACGTTAAAAAAGCTTTAGAAATTCAATAGAAAAAAACGAAGGTAAAAGTGATGTTATAGTTAGGTGTGATATTAATTTCTTACTTGATGTAAAACAAACTCAAGTAATTTACTGAATAAGACCAAAGGTGAAACAGCCTTTATAGTTAGATGACAATGTCAGTGGTAACATGACTTTTAAACCAAATAACACTGACATTTACCAATTATTGTTCAGAGAGCCTAACATAACTTTCACCCCTGACATACACTGCTTATGACCTCACATATTACGTTACTGATATATTGATGACATCACTCATGACATCTCAAGAAACATTGTCGATAGCATCATTGATGACATCATCCAATGTGTGTGACAGTTTGACATTTGCCAAATGTGAATACCTGTGTGGATCTAGTATATAGTATCAGGTACCAACCAACATCTAATTTTCAGGCAAAGTTCCAAACTTGTAATAAGTGTGTGTTTTTCTGTTTTAAAAGAAGATGATAATGGTCACATAAGACTGAGTGGACTTTGTTCCTTCATAAAACTGCTAAGGTGTGAGCTTGATGAAACTCTGTTGTTGGATCTGCACAGCAGCAATTGTAGAGGGCTCAATCAGACCTCCATCCAATTCTCATGTTGTGCTTATAATAATATCTGGCAGTGTTCCTCCCACAGAGTAATGCACTGAGCAGTTACAGAAAGGAACTCAACCCATAGTCCTAAATGACATAGATATCAACACTGTGTAATCATGCAAACCAATTGCTTTTGGTTTTATGTACCTATAACACTCCTGCACCCAGATGTTAGCGGAGATAAGTAACCTTGAAAACTGTGACCTCCATATGGCTTTCTACACAGAATAAGGAGCCTTGGTTTTTAAGGTCCGCTTAACATTTTGCTTCTGCTCCATTATGCTTTACCACAACTTTCCAGCAATGAGGCCAATATAGATCTTTTTGCAAGGTTACGTAAATCACATATTTGGTTTTACAATTAATACTGAATCAGATAGCCACATAAAAATTTAAATCCTTAGTGTTTTTGAGACCAAATCAAGGAAATAACGAGAACCCAAGGTAGTCTCAGCAGGCATATTGTTGATTCAGATTTGCTTAACAAGAAAGACCTTAATCACACTAAAGATCTTTGTTAAGAGTTTGGTGGATGGGATATTCTGTCAAACGCGACAATATCCTGTCTGCTGTATTATAAGTGCAATAGGTAATAAGGGACTTGTAATGCAGCGAACCGGACACCATCACGTTTGTGATAGACTATCTTATTTATCAAACTCTCAATAAGGCCCTATATCTTTAGAGTTCCTGGCAGACCCTATCTTGGAATTTCTGGCAAAAGACAAAAATGGCTTGCCTGTAATGTAATTCGGAAACTCTGCAACTAACAGTAGAAGGTGCAGATGTTTTTGTATAATTTAGTAAAAATAATTTGACACAGAAGAAGCATATTAGATAATATATTTAGGAGTTTGTGGTATAGATGATATCTGGAAAACAGCTGTTGCAGTCTCACTTACCTTCTCTTATAGTAGTACAATCAATAAATCAGTGAATCAATCAGTCTATTTGTATAGAGCGACTAATCACCAGAGAGGGTATCCTGGGGCTTGGAGGGTGCAAGTGTCTCAGTTGAATATGTTTATGTTTATGCAATTTTTATAGCGCACAATTACCCAGGGGTGTCTCGGAATAGCAAAGTTTTGAGGACTTTTTGGAATTCCGATAGAGATTGGGAGGTGCAGAGCTGCAGGGGGAGATTGTTCCATGATTTTGCTACAAGGTAGGAGAAGGAGTGTCCTCTGCTAGTGCTTCTGTTGATGTGAGGGGTATGGACGAATGAGAGGGAGATAGAGCGTAGTTGTCTGGCTGGTTGATGGAAGTTCAGATAGTGGTTGATATAAGCCGCTCCCAGGTTGTGAAGGGCCTTCTATGAGTGGGTCAGTCACTTGAATTGGCATCTCTTCTGTATTGGAAGCTAGTAAAGTTACTTGAGGTGTGGACAGATATGGATCCATCGGGGGAGGTTGAGGACGAATCTGGCTGCAGCGTTCTGAATGGACTATAGTCTCTGGAGAAGGGGTGCAGTGATCCCTGAGTAGAGAGTGTTGCCATAGTCCAATCTGCTAGTGATGATGGCTTGTGTGACAGTGCATCTAGTGTTTATGAAGAGAGACTTGGAGATCTTTGGTAGCATATGCAGAGTGAAGAAGTATACAGAGGTGACTGCATAGACCTCGGACTTAGAGTTCAGCTTGCTGTCAATGATGATACCAAGATTTCTGGCATGGTCACCAGGGGAGGGCGCTGGTCCTAGTTCTGCAGGCCACCAGGAAGCATTCCAGGAGGCAGTGTTGTTGCCGAAGATCAGTACTTCAGTTTTGTCAATGTTGAGCTTCAGACAGTTTTCTTTATCCAGCTGGAGACACTTCTCATGTCCTCTGCTAGTGCTTCTGTTGATGTGAGGGGTGTGGACGAGTGAGAGGGAGACACAGCGTAGTTGTCTGGCTGGTTGATGGAAGTTCAGATAGTGGTTGATGTAAGCCCGTCCGAGGTAGTGAAGGGCCTTCTATGAGTGGTTCAGTCACTTGAATTGGCATCTCTTCTGTATTGGAAGCCAGTGGAGTTACTTGAGGTGTGGACAGATATGGATCCATCGGGGGAGGTTGAGGACGAATCTGGCTGCAGCGTTCTGAATGGACTATAGTCTCTGAAGAAGGGGTGCAGTGATCCCTAAGTAGAGAGTGTTGCCGTAGTCCAATCTGCTAGTGATGATGGCTTGTGTGACAGTGCATCTAGTGTTTATGAAGAGAGACTTGGAGATCTTTGGTAGCCTACGCAGAGTGAAGAAGTACGCAGAGGAGACTGCTTTGATCTCGGACTTAGTGTTCAGCTTGCTGTCAATGATGATACCAAGTTTCTGGCATGGTCACAGGGGGAGGGAGCTGGTCCTAGTTCTGCAGGCCACCAGGAAGCATTCCAGGAGGCAGTGTTGTTGCAGAAGATCAGTACTTCAGTTTTGTCAATGTTGAGCTTCAGACAGTTTTCTTTATCCAGTTGGAGACACTTCTCATGCACTTGTGGAAGCTGGTTCTGGAAGTGGTGGGGTCCTTGGAGAAAGAGAGGATGAGTTGAGTGTCATCTGCATATAGTATGATGTTGAGCGTGTGGGATTTGACAATGTTGGCTAGGGGTGTCATGAAGGTGTTAAAAAGGGAAGGGATGAGGGAGGAGCCCTGGGGGACACAGCAGTTTATGCTATTAGATTCAGAGGTGAACAGAGGTAGGCAGACTTTGCAGGTTCTTGCTGTGAGGCAGTCCATCTCAGATCATTCCCTTGGATGCTGATGCCATGTAGCCTAGTGATCAGTGTGTGGTGGGATACGGTGTCAAATGCGGTTGCTGAGAGTTTGAGGAGGATCAAGGCAGCTGTCTCTCCTTGGTCAAGAAAGGCACGGATGTCATCTGTGGCTGCGATTAGGTTGGTCTCAGTGCTGTGCCTGCTGCAGAATCCAGTCTGGGAGGTATCGAGAAGATGGTTTAGCTCGAGATGTATGGTGAGTTGTTTATTGATGGCTTTCTCCAGTATCTTGGCTGGGAAAAGGAGTAAGGTGATGGGCCGGTAGTTCTTAAATTCACTGCGGTCGGCTGATTGCTTCTTGAGTAGGGGGTTTGATCTTGGCGTGTTTCCAGTCTTCTGAGAAAGAGAGTGTGGTTATCAAAGTGTTGAGTAGGGCGGTGAGTTTGTGGCTGATTTTGACGTATCTGAGGTTGGAGATGAGAGTTGGGCAGTGGTCATTGGGTGCTCCTGAGTGGATGGAGTTTATGAATAGAGCAGTTTCCTGTGTGGTTAGCAGGTTCCATGTGGTCAGTCAGTGGGGCTGAGCTGGTTGCGGTCAGGATGTATAGGTTGAGGAAGTCAGAAGGCTTGAAGTTCAAAGTTTTTGTAGATGGTGGAGATCTTTTCGTGGAAGAAATTGGCGAGGGAGATGCTGTTCTCTTTTTTTATTTTTTTATTTTTTTTTATTGAGCAAGATTCAATCAAAGGATTCAATAATACAAGTTCATTAAATGTACAAAGATACTACAGTCATAATGGGACATCAAAAAGAAATAGCAAGCATATTCATAATTGTAGAACCTAGAGAGAAATAACAAAAAATACAAAAAAAAGAGAACACAGCTAAATATATTGTATGTTAAATAAAATAAACAAAAGTAGGCCAATCAAATCAAATCGGGACAGGGAGAGCAGGAGGCCTCACATTAGAAAACCAACCAGAGATTGGAGCCCAAATCTGGGCTCCAAGAAGCCTAACTTTTTTGCCTCTAGTACCATAAATTGAGATCTCCTGTTTATAGGTGACCAGAAATCGACTAAGCCACATCGGAAATGTAGGTGGCTCAGGGTCCTTCCATCGGGCAGCAAGAATAATACGGAATATTGCGGTACCTAAAAAAATGGTCCTTTGTTCCTCAATACTATGACCGAGGGAATCGTCATGACCCATCAAATAAAGGGTTACTGAATCTCGTACATTCCGTCCAAATACCTGGGCCCAAAATCCCATAATCATTACTTTTAATAAGTCCAATTTGGGGCATTCAGCGAACATATGAATTAGATTCGCTTGAGGTTGTCTACATCTTGGGCATTTGTCATCGGCCCGTAAACCCCAAGAGAACAATTTTGCAGGTGTATAATAAAGGTTGTAAATTACTCTATAGTATTGGGCTTTAAGATTAGAGGCGATGAACAATTTTGATGAAAGGGCCAGGGAAAGATCAATGTCGATATTTGGATTACCTAACCTTGCAGCCCAAGCTTGCTCAACCCGCTCTAAGTCATCCACAGCATTTTCGATCAGCATCTGATATAGGCTGCCAATACTCGTGGAGCGTTTCCCGATGATTGAAAAAAAATGAATACTATATAATTTGATTCTGGGGATACAGTTGCGAATACTTGTAAGCACCTGAAAGTATTTGAGAAAATCAGTAGCTGGAATAGTATACTTCTGCTGCAGCCACTCAAATGAGGAAGAAGTTTCTTGGCCAAGGAAATCTGCAACTGTGTTAATGCCTAGAATTTCCCACTTCCGAGAGGTATTATCATCAAGGCAGGCCGAAAGAATCGAGCTACGCCATAAAGGGGTGTATTTTGTAAATTTTGGAATAGCTAGTTGTTTAGATACAGATTTCCAAACCTTCCACGCATCTGTAACTACCTTTAACTTAGTTTTTTTATAGTATGATGGTTCAACCTGCCTTAAAAATAGCCCTTGGCATTTGTCCCCAAGACTCAACTCATAAATGGAAGGGATATAAAATGCCATAGTAGTTGAGGTGGCTGCTTTACACTTTAACAGAGGACCCATATGTTGAATAAGTGTTGCCCATAGATATAGAGTTAGGCTAGGGATAGCTAACCCCCCCCCTATCTTGAGGTAAAGTCAAAAGTGGTAAGGCTCTTCTAATCTTTCCAAAGCTCCAGATGAACTTAGACATGGAGGAGTCAAGGATCTTAACCTGTTCAGTGCTGCGAACGTCCAACGGTCGTCGCGTGCACTACCTCGCTAATGCTGCGCACGACCGTTGGACGCCCGGATCCCGTTAGCGCAATCGAACGTCCGCACTGGGGCGGAATTTGCGGCGCGCTTAACGGGTTAATAAGACTACCTCCAGCCAATAGCGTGATTGCTCGAAACAAGTAAAGTATCCTTGGGAAGACAGTCATTTTTAGATAATTGGCCCTTCCGATTATAGAAAGATGTAGATTATCCACTCTCCTAAGGTCATCTTTTATTTTATTAATCAAGGGACTATAATTAAGATGGTTGATTTCATTCACATCAGAGGACATGCAGACACCTAAATAAGTAGCCTGTTTCACTTTATAGGGACTCTCAAATATAGTGTTATTTGTACACAGGACCATTGTTTTGTCCCTGTTAAGGGAATAACCTGAGAAGGAGCCAAAGGTCTGGGTGGCTAACTCAATTTCCGGGATTGCTTCAGCAGGATTAGTAGTTAGAACAGCCACATCATCGGCATACGCCCACATTTTTGTTGAAAACAGACCCACCTTAACAGGTTGAATAATGGGTGAAGAAAGCAACTTTAAGATTAGGGGATTGATATAAAGGGCAAATAATATCGGGGAGCAGGGGCAGCCCTGCCTCGTACCTCTTTGTATCTCAATAAACTCCGACTCAGAACCACAGATGGAAAGTTTTGCCTTTGGATCAACATATAAGGCCTTTATGGCTTTGATGAATTTGTGCCCAAAGTTATTAAGTTCCAGGATGTTCCACAGAAATTGCCAAGAGACACGGTCAAATGCCTTCTCGGCATCGAGAAGGATCATCGACATCTCACCCCCGTGGCACCCATGATGTCAAATAGGGTAATGACTCTCCGGGTATGATCCGTGGTACCCTTCCCGGGAATAAAGCCATGCTGCCACGGGGAGACAAGACGCTCGACAACCCCACTTAGCCAATTAGCTAGGACCTTGGCGTATAGTTTTGAGTCGGAGTTTATAAGAGATATGGGCCTGTATGAGGATGGAAGCTGGGGCGGCTTGCCTTTTTTTAGAGAAGATCGCTATATTGGTATGTTTCCAGGACTCAGGCGGTGTTGCATGATACTGAACCCCCAGAAACAGATCCAGTAAATAGGGAAGTATTTGTTTACCCAGAACCTTATAAAGGTCCAAAGGGATTTTATCAGGACCTGCAGCTTTACCGTTTGCAAGATCAGAAAGTGCAAGCTCCAGCTCCGTGATTGAGATTTCTCTTTCAAGATCTTCTTTGACTGATTCCTCAATCAGGAGATTGGGGTCTAGGTCTGACATCCAGTTGTTAAGGAAAGTTTTTATATCTCTATCGGAATGTAGATCTTCGCTTTGGTATAACTTTTGATAACACTTCCGGAAAACCCCTACAATATCCTGTGAGGAGGTGTATTGCTGGCCCTCATACTCAATCAGCTTTATCTTATTATAAGATTGTTTTTGGCGCGTTCGGAGGGCTAATTGCCTGCCTACATTTTCTCCGGATTCATATATGCTACTTTTATTTGCTTGATATGTTTCAGCAGCTTTCTGGATTAAGGAGCTATTAATTTCAGTCTTCAACACTACTATTTTTTGAAGAGTGTCAGAAGATGAATTTCCTTGATGGATCTGGGTGGCATGATAAGCCTCAAGATTAGATAATTCCAGCTTAAGCTTCAGGTTGATGTTATCATCTATCTTTTTACACTTGGTCACAAATTATATAGTTTCACCCCTTAATGCTGCTTTAAAACAGTCCCAGACAATTAATCTGGGTGCACTATATTGATTGCAGTCGAAGAACCCCTGAGCCCAAGCTGTTATATGGGTTATATATTCCGAGTTAACAAGAAGCTTTCTATCAAAGGACCATTGGGGCTTAGGTCTTACAAAACTGGACAAATCAAAAATAAGGGTAAGTGCGTTGTGATCAGAAATCGTTTTTGGAGACTTAATTATATCCAACAAATCCAAGTCCGCTAAAGATGTCATAATATAGTCAATTCGGACATACTTGTTGTGCGGGTATGAGAAATACGTAAATCCGGAATCGTTTTTTTTCCTCAAGTCCCAGACATCAAGTAGATTGTGGCTATCAATAAATTGGCGTAAGGTCCTATATACCTTAGGCTTACGTCCTTTATACTTCCGAGGTAATTGGTTATCTATAAAGGTCCCTAAAGCAATGTTAAAATCTCCACAAAGGATAAGGGGACCAGGCCAAGAGGCCAATTTTATTTCTAGATCACTAAACACTAGGGGATCATCCAGATTTGATCCGTATATTTTGCAAATAGTAAGACCTGATTTTAATTGAGCTATAGCCCATCTGCCATGTTTGTCGGCCAGTCTGCGTCTAGGATCACCGATTTCAGGTTTTGCTAAAATAGCGACCCCCGTATTTTAGATGTTTGAGAGGTGGCTACGATCACATTGTACCCCGGGATCTTTAGCAATTCTTTATCACATTCTGTGATATGGGTCTCCTGTAAGCACAGAATATCAACAGGATCTTGTCGTAGTAATTGATACAATTGTGCCCTTTTATTTCTATCGTTGAGACCTGCGATATTCCAGCTGCAGAGTTTTACTCTCCCCATCTAGGATGGTAGATCCCAAACCTGGCCTTCAAAAAACAGTAAAGCATGTAACAACAGATAGCAAGCCACGAATTCATAATCTGATTCCTCCTTATTACCATCATTTGATCCCACATACATAGAAATACTTGATATTGTCTTATTTGAGTGAAATTGCTAATTTTTGTGAGGAGATGCTGTTCTCAGTGGCAGCAGAGTTGGAGAACTCCCTGACTATGTTGAAGAGTTCCTTGCTGTGGTTGGAGTTGGGATCGATGTGAGCAGCTAGGACATACCTCTTCTTCTCCCTCAGTTGCCAGTGGTAGAGTTACAGAGTCCTTGAAGAAGATCCTGTCAGTGGGGTCCCTGCTAGTGCATCATCTCCTTTCCTGCAGTTTGCAGATGGCCTTAGCTCTTTTAAGTACTTCGGTGTACCAGCAGGCCTGTTTTGTGGAACTTTTGTGATTGCTGTCTTTGATGGGGGCAATTTTGGTTGCACGGTTCGTGTTCCATGTGTTCGAAGTTCCTGACACCCTGGTCGATGGATGTGGCGGGGTCAGAATTGGAGCCATTGAGGGTGTTGGTCTGCTGTGTCTCAGTTATGCAGCTGCAGTGGGGGGCTCTCTGTCAAGCGTGGACGGTAGTGTGTAATGGCAATGTTGAAGTGGACGATAAAGTGGTCAGTCCAGGTGAGTTTGGTGATGTGGCTGTACGGGACGTGCATGCTGGAGTTGAATACTGGGTCCAGCAGGTGTCCTGTGGTGTGTGTGGGGTCGTTGATGAGATGGGTGAGTCCGAGGTTGGTAGTGTTGGTGTGATCTTTGAGGTGGAAATTGATGTCGCTGAGGAATATGAAGTCTTTGGAGTTAATGGTGATGGGTGCGATGAAGTTGGTAATGGAGTTGCAAGAGTTGGGGTGCAGTCCAGGGGGCCAAATAGGTGAGAATGCCTCTGATTGTTGACGTGCCATCAGTTTGGAGCCTGAAGTTGAGGTGTTCCATGGCCTGGGTGGGGTTGTCTATTGTAGTGGTGCACTGGATGAACTTTGTAAATTATGGCAATTCCTCCTCCAGGTATGTTGATGTGGTTCATGTGGGGGATCTTGTATCTGCCGGGTACGGCTGTGGTGATGTTGGGGGTGGATGAAGGGTTGAACCACAATGGATAAATCTTTCCTGAGTTTATGTAACCAATGCTATAAATTCCACAAATTTGCTCCAATTCCTTTGGAGTCTGACAAATTCACACCATGGCCACTGTGCATTTGGTGCCATGGGTGGCAAATAATATGATGGAAAAACAGCATACATAGATAACTCTAGACTTTTTGTTGAACACTTCAGTTAATTATCTTGTAGATGTGTTTTGCAGTACATCTAATACTGAATTTCCTATCCTTAAAAAATTAAAACGACAATTAACAATTCTAATATCTATTTCTAAACCAAAATAAAATTCTCTGTATAATTTCTACAGAAGAAAACATTTAATAAATTATATGTGGAAATATCAGTGCCATTTGCCCTGGAGGCAAGATGGCGGCCGTGGAGTGGGCTGTGTAAGCAGCTCAGTCCCTTGCTCCGGGTTTCAGGGAAGAGAACTGCTATTTATGCCGACCCTGATCCGCCTTTCAGAATACTACGGTTTTGGAGTATGGAAGCAGTGACCTGTGCTCTGTGATGTACTTTTTGTCAGCTGAAAACGCGACGGAGATACAATAAGCTGGGAGCATTTGGGTTAACCCATAAGCGGTTTCTTACCGGCAGAGACGTGACGGAGCTTCAGTACGCTGTGAGTATCTGTGCTGACCGTCGGCGGCTCGGCGTACACTGCGCTGATGCTGGTCGCCTTCCTCCTGTTTCGTCACAGAGCCCCATTCTGGTGGCTCCCTGCCCTGTTGTTTGGATTCCACTGCGGAGTTGTCCGCGGACACGGAGGAGCCACGGCTCGAAAGAAAATGCAGCCGAAGGTTACCACACGAAGTGGGAAAGCAAAAGAACAGCCTGTGATGGAGGAAATGGGTGAGAATGCCGTAGGAGGGCCGACTGAAGGAGGTGAGAACAGCCCACAAAATGTTTTTACTCCAAACGCGAAAAAGGGAGGTGAACCCTCAGGAAATACAATACTGGCTGCATGCTTGGGTAAACAAGGGACTCATACCCTGCCTGCTTTGTTTGAGAGACAGATTTAAAAAAACATTGCGCTACAGCCGGGCGGCTTAGATCCAGTCTCTGATAAAGTTATGGCTGTGGACACACTTTGTGGGGGTGAAAATTTGCCCCCTCTCAGCGTAGTTCCGGAGGACATTATTGCTAATGATATAATTTTAAACCTGGATGCAACTGAAAAGCAGTACAATGCAGCTCCAAATGCTCTGAGTGCAGAGAGCTGCATTGTGGGAGATGGAGTCCCTGACAGTGCTTCAAAAGAGTGTTTGACTGGCAGTTTGGATAATATCGTATCAGAGATAGACTTGTTGGCTTTAACGGAGGGGGCTTCCTCACAAGATCTGACGGGGTCGCAAGAAGCCGGTGATAATTTCTATTCGCTGTCAGATCCATCATCAGATGAGAGCACTAATTTAAGCAAAGACTGGGTTGATTACAGTGAGGGAAGTAATTCGGAGGAGGAGTTAAGGCTAAACCTGGTCTCGCCAAATGCTAGTGTTTCTACTGTCAAGAGACTGAAGAAAAGAGGGTCACATCGTACTAAATCTAAAACGGAAGAGCTGACTTCAGAAAGTATGAAGGGAGTGCTAGGAGCAGAATCAGATTTGCCTGATATTGTAAGGCCTGAAGCTGAGAAGAATGGAAAGGAAATGAATGCTCCTCAGGAGATTACTCTGGCCACAATTTATAATACAATTATGAGGCATAGAGCGGAAAGCAAAGCTTAAAATTCACGAACGCAGGCAACATGTAGCAAAGTCAAGAATGCTGTTGGTCGGGTGATAAAAATCTGTTCTGATACAGCCGACAGAGTTACTGAAGCGGAGGCTAGAATCTCTGTATTAGAGGATGATGCAGCTCCTCAAAAATTAGAGCTGGAGTCTATTAAAGCTCATCGTGATGATCTTTGTTATAAATTGTCTGAACTGGAGAATCAAGCACGCAGGAACAACCTGCGTTTTTTAGGCATTCCTGAGAAAAAGAAGGGGTCTGATATGCGGAAATTTGTAGGTGAACTACTGGCTGAAGCTTTTCCCGAATTGACACTCTGGGGCTGGTCAAAAGAAATGCAAAGAGCCCACCGGTTTCCGTTTACGGTTAGGAAACCTCGGCAAGGAGAGGAAGAACGTCCAAGAGCAATTTTAGTTTGCTTTAATAATTTTCTAGCAAGGGAAGCTATGTACTCGTTAGCTAGGCCAGACAAAAAAGCGTTGGCTAAGGACTGTAGTTTTTTAGTTAGGCCAGATTTCTGTCAGGCTACTGTGTCTAAACGTTGGCATCTGCGCCAGTTGATATCTGATTTCCCCAAAAAAGGGGCTACAGTATATTTGCAGAATTCGGCTAATCTCAAAGTCATTATAAAAGGGCAAACAAGATTCTTCCTCTCTGAAATTAAGGCTAAATAGTTTTTGGGATCTTTGTAGGAAGAGGTAGTGTAAACAAGGTCAAACCAGGACCAGATAGCGCGATTGCTACTAATGGTATAGGGTGGGCTCTTTTCTTTTTCTTTTATTTATTTTTTTCTTTTATACATTCTCTTTTCTGAACCGGGGTGGGTACGGCATTCCATAATTTGCAGGGACTGACTGTCCCTGGGCCTCATATGGTGGGAAGGGTGGGTTTGGTGGGTGGGTGTGGTGGGAGGGTCAAGGGGGTGGGGTGTGGGGTTAAGGTGGTGGGTTTGGGGTGTAGGTGGTGGGGGTGAAAAATCAGCAGCAGATCAGACTTATTTTAAAGTGGTTTTTTGTGTTCAGAAGATGTCAATCTGTGACAGGATGTATAAAAAATGTGTAAGAGATTATGTTTCTTACTATGTATTGATGTTCCGGTATGTATTTTTTACTTTCGAAAATGGATAGGAAACTAAAGATTTGCACTTTGAATGTATGTGGCCTTAATGATTCCAAGAAGAGGCAGGTATTGGCTAGAATTGTGCAGTTGCTAGATATTGATTTATTATGTTTACAGGAAACGCATGTTGCTTGGGCTAACAGGGGATACTTGAAAAACTTAGGGTTGGAATTAGTAGCGTGTTCTAAACAAACTGGGGTAAAGAGAGGGGTGGCGATACTTATAAAACGCGGGTTGGGCGTCTTTACAAAAACCGCAGCAGATAAATGGGGCCGCTGGGCAATTAGTGAATTTAAGATTAATCAATGTAGATTTACACTTTGTAATGTGTATGGTCTTAATTTGGATGATGCTGAACTTTTGAATTACCTGAACACAGAACTAGCTCAGTGGATACAACCAGTGGTAATGTGTGGCGATTTTAATATACATATGGATGCCCAGGTGAATATTAGAGTGAACAATGTATATACAGGTAGAAAGAAGCAGGTATTTATATCATTAAGGGGTCTGATTTTAGAGCACGGACTCCATGATGTTTGGAATCTATTGCATTCCGATGATCCAGGGTTCACTTTTTTTTCTGCCCCTCACTCCAAATTTGTTCGGTTAGATTATTTTTTTGTAGCATCTGCACTGCTAGGAAAGGCCAACATTGAGATACAGCCCAAACTGGTTTCGGATCATAATCCTGTAATATTAGAGCTTGCTTTAGGTCCTGAGGTAAAAGAAGGTAGTCAGCTTTGGTCTTTCGAGAGAAAGTTAATATTGGATGAGGAGTATCGTCAATTTATGACTAATATAATTCAGGATTTTTTTAATTTAATAAAGGAACAGCTGGGCAGAAAGTAGTATGGGATACTTTTAAGCAGTCGTTAGAGGAGAAACTCTTGGCTTTTCTAACTTTAAACGTAAAAAGATATGGGCCAAACATAAAAAGGATTTCGACTTGGTTATAATGGCGGAGCGGAAACTAGCAGAAATGATTAGTTTGGGCTTAGATTCTGTTATAGCTCAAAGAGATCTTATTATTAAGAGGGCGAGTGCGTACGCTAATATTGCTGATCAAATAGTGGAAAAATATGTACAGCACAAGGAAGATGCTTATGAATTTAGTAAAAATACAGGTATAATTTTGGCTAAAAGATTAAGGGAGAAAGCAGTTTACAATGATATTGCCAAAATTACTGATTTAAAAGGAGTTGTGCAAGAAACTAAGGAGGGTGTTCTTGAAGCTTTTCAAGGATTTTATCAATCTTTGTATAGTATCTCGGGGCCAGAATTATGTGTAGGCTATGACGGAGAATATCTGAAAGATTTGGCATCTGATGTGCTGTTGGCTACACAAAAAACGATATTATCTGCTCCCTTGGTATGGGGTGAAGTCGAGGTGGCCTTATTAGGTTTAGCCCAGGGAAAGGCTATGGGCCCTGACAATATTCCACTTGAATTGTATCGAACCTTTAGGAACATATTGAAAAACGAATTATTAGAAGTTTGCCAACAAGCCTTCTTTGGCAATGCTCCTGATTCTTGCTCAAAAGCAACAATTGTGGTTTTTAAAAAAAAGGGAAAAAAGATACTGAAATGGGGTCCTATAGGCCCATTTCGTTATTTAATTCACTTAGCAAGATATATTCAAAGCTAATCGCTAATAGGCTGAACGATCTTATGCCAGGCTTGGTCTCACAAAGACAACACTGTTTTATTCAACATAGAGATACCACAGATCATGTTAAAAGGATCATTTCCATGCTGGACTGGTCGCAGGGTACTAATTACCCTGTTGGTGTGGCCCTGTTGGATGCTGAAAAAGCATTTTGCAGGGTCTCGTGGAGGTTCTTGTGGTCAGTCCTAGCATGGAAGGGATTTCCGGTAGAAATTATCACGGCCATACAGACACTATGCCTTCATCCATCGGCTCCTATACATATCTCTGGTAGGCTGTCAGGGAATATTACGATAGCAAGGGGGACAGGACAAGGTTGTTCTTGCTCCCCCTTGTTATTTGCTCTCTATATCGAACCTTTTATAATCACCCTGGAGAATAATACTGCAATAAAACCTGTTGAGATAAACAATGGGGTGTATAAAGTATTTGCGTATGCAGATGATATTGCTGTGGTTACGTCTGATGTTAGCAATGCTTTACCTAGGATTATCGAAGCAGCCGAGGTATTTGGGCGGTTCTCGGGTTATAAATTAAATGTTTGTAAGACATAACTGATCCATTCGGAGGCTGGTCGTCCAGCTAATATTAATTTTGAAACAGAGGCAACCTATTTAGGTATCAAAATATCACCTAAAGTTGAGGATATTATCCCCTTGAACTTGGATCCAATTATTGTTTCTTCTAATAAGACACTAGAAAGGATTAATAACTTACACTTATCTCTTTATGGGCGTAATAATGTCTTAAAAATGCTTATTTTTCCCAAATTTTTGTATATTCCGGGCTATCCCTTTACTTATCTCAGCCTCCTTTTTCTCCCGTATTGAGAGAATGTGCTCGAGGTTTTTGTGGAGCTATCGTCGCTCTAGGAGAGCTCTTAAATGGTGTATGCTACCTAGAGTAAGAGGAGGCTGGGGTCTCCCCAATTTCCGATTATATCACTGGATAGCCATATTGCAACATATGGGGGTGTTAATCTTGCAGGATGATGCAACAGAAGATTTTGCTGCTCCTTCTATCAATGAGATGTTACTGGGTGTAGAGGCGAGGCAATGCCTAATTTGAATAATTGAACCCAGCTATTATAAGAAAATAAAATTTAAAGTTGTCACTGCCGCCTTTGAAATATGGAGAAAAACTAAAAAGAAATTGGGCACAGGTTGTAATCTGAATTTCTATACCCCATTCAAGAATTGTTCTTTATTCCCAGAAATATTCAGAGATCAGGTTATGGTTAGGTGGCATAGTGCTGGAATTTGTAAAATTGAAGATTTGTTTCAGGGGAAGCAGCTAGTTTCTTTCGACATTTTGCAAAAGAAATATAAGTTAGCTCAAATTTTTTTTTTTTAATATCTTAAGCTACGTAGTTCTTTTTGAGCAGAAAATAACTCAAAACTTGATCACACTGAAAAGAGTAGAAATCATGGAAGCAATCAAATTAAGATCTAAAATGGTGCGCTTATATCAGATGTTTATGGAAAAGGCGGAGGATGATCTTGAGGTCTGGGAGGTAAAATGGCAAAATAAATTGGGGGTAGAGCGAATCAATCTTGAAAGAAGTATCGAGTTGGCTACTAATGTCTTATTTAATGGCCCCTTAAAGAGCCAACACTTTATGTCTATTTTTGAGTTATACTATACGCCGGGAAAACTTGCTAAGTGGAACTCTACAAGGGGGAATAAGTGTAATCGATGTGGGTTATAGGCCGCGGATGCATCCCATATGTTTTTTTGTCCCAAACTTTCCCAGTTTATTAAGGAAGTAGAGTATTTTTTGATACATAGTTTGGGTATCCGACAGCAATTGTCGGCAGAGTTGGTGATCTTTGGTTTTCAAGAAAGCTCGGCTAGTTCTCCGTCGGAGGCTGAAGAAGGGCTCATCTTTATTTGTATGTCTATTTTTCGTTTATGTATTACGTCTCAATGGCTGGATGTTGAACCACCAACCTTTATCAATTGGCAATCTAGACTATTGTCTATATATCATCTTGAGACCGCGGTGTATAAAGCAAAGGACGTCAGAAGGAAAATTCAGGGGCTGAAACTGTGGTCTCCTATTGCTAATTGGATATGAATTCATGATGTATTGGTATGATGAAATGATCTATTTTTAACTGTATAAGATGTTTATCTGTTGATATTGAAAAGATGAATGATGTCTTTTGATTGCCTATATATTATTGCTGGTGCTCGGTCTGCTTGCTGATATAAATTTCAAATAAAAATATTTTTTTAAAAAAGGAAATATCAGTGCCTCATCCCATCAACTCACCTCACAATTAGAAACCTTATTTGATCATCCCTAGTCCTGGGATTTACTGTTTCCCCCAGCGGATGAACAGGAATTCCAAACCTTTGTGTTTTGATTAAGTTCAACACCCCAGAAAACATTGTAAAGATCAATCAACTACACTATCCAGCAACGTGCACCAACCCATGTATCTAGGCACACAAGAAGATGTAGGACATGTTTGATGCTACCCTAAACGCCATCATCATGAGCTTACTGGATAATTTTCCTGTGGCTCTCTATTTGGGTGGTAACCATGGGTATGTAGTGGTATATGGAGCCTCAATGATTGGTGGCTCACTGATCAGTGTTTTGTTGACGGACTTTGATTGATAATGTTTGTATTGCCTAGATATCATTCCAGAGATGTATCTAAGAATATGGGGACAAAAAAGGGATTGTACCCTACCTGAGCCATAAGAAAGAGGTTTCTAGGTTTGAGTAAGATAGTGGATACTGGATACCATATTTATGGAAGCCCGAGATGAGACGAAAGTCTTTGCTATTTTTTTAATAAACAGTACCCACTAAAGATGGCCTCTTTACCATATCATATATTTTTATTTTATTTTGAGAGTTTTATTAAGCACATACATGATCCATGGGTATATGGCCGCTGTACAGTGCAAATGGTACAGTTTGTCGCTACAATGGGCATTACATACATCCTGATGTTACAACAAGTTACATTTTACTTGCATTATGTACAGGTTACATTGATATAAATGTTTGAGGGTAATCATTGCCAATGGTGGATTGGCTGGAGACTTGGCGCAGCATGGGGTTGTAAGAGTTTTTTTTAGCAGAAATGATTTTACACTTTTCATGAAGATAGCTGCTGGGGTGTTTGCGCATATCCAGATTCTGCTAGTATTTAGTGTGAAGCAGCATGTGAAACATGTGAAGCAGCATGAGGTATTTTTCTCCTAAAAAAAAAAGATCGTACAAGTTTCCAGTACCATCCAGTTGGGCTTCTCATACCTGGGTTTGGATGAGCAACATGCTTAAGGCAACATACAAGGCAGACATCTCAATCCCCTAAGCCAGCTTCAACTGGGAATGACTCCAGGACTAAATAGTTTCCAACTATAATTATTTTTTAACAATCTCGAATGTAACTGTCCTTCATAAGCTGAAGAAGGAAGGAATATACCAAAATTGTGAAACTACCCCCAACTTGAGAGAAGTAACCATTGTGGTGAGTCCCGGGCCTGACCACTAAGCCTAGTTATGTGCCTTGTATAGTTCCATCACACTAATCAATGATGACGATAACGTTTTTTCCACCCTTTTAGCTAACTGACTTCTGTGAGTAAACATTGTTGCTACTTTTAAAGGCCCCTTATGAGCTCTCTCTTGAGCTCATGTATTCTTCTGCTTGTTTTCTGCGTGAGACCTTAGGTATGGATCATCACAAAAAACTTCTGTGCATCTCACCCTCTATCTGGGAGCTTGTATACATTACCTGTGACATTACCTTGTCACTTTGGTATGTGACTCACAGACTATTAATGTTTGCAATAACTTTTAGACTTAAACTAAACATGAGATCCAATTTTCTTTGATAGTTGCATTGGGTGAGAATCTCAACAACCTGACAGGAGCAGCGGCTAGAGCTTGGCTGGACCTCAACTCCACCACCCCAGGCGCCAAAGGTAAGACAGAGGTTTCCCGAGTAGAGGATGGCTCTGCGTTGCACTTGTGAACCAGGCCAGGCGGTCTTACAATATTTAATTTTGAAATGAGAGTCTGTTTTGTACTTTTTTATTACACACTAGGGACCTATTTAGGGTTTGGCAGATTTTGCACTCTTCTGCTAGGTCATCAAAAGAGTGTATACTGCATTCCGGAGTACAGACCACCATTTAGAGATATTCACCAGGTAGGGGCATATCTCTGTGCCTTGAGCAGAGCCTTTGCTCAGATGTGGATCCTGAACCTTAGCTGTACGGACAGCATGTTCAATGTGACCACACAGCAACGTTTTTTGTCTTCAAAAACAAACTTCCAAAGTGGGAGTTTGTTTTTTAATAGAAAGAACAAGGGGGATTTGGGGGGCAGCCGAGCCGCGAGGTCTGCCCCCCGGGCAGGTTTGGGAGGGGGAAGTGGGCAAGATGGGAGCGGCCATTTTGTCGCTTTGGGCTTCCTGGGAATAGCCCAAAGGCAGCCCAATCTAGAACTAAACAGCCCAATTAGGCTATATAGCCGGGGTTCCGCTTCCTCCCAGCCACCATTTTAGGTATTGAAACCTGGTGGCTGGGAGCGCAAATTAGCTTGTCTGGCGTGATAGTGTGGCGGTTTTTCTGCGTTTTCAATGGAAGTGTCGGAGGATTTTCGGGTGTTGGAGGCCATCCGCCTGCTGAGCGAGGCGGGCGGATGGACCTCTTGGTGGGGCCGAAGGCGGCGCGGCAGGTGCGCCAGGCCTCTTTCGGCGTGGCGGCGGCGGTCATGGCCTGCTCGCCGCCGAGAAAGGCACCGAGATTGCAGGTTAGTCTCCGGGTCAGCGCCGATGCCAGGAGCGCGGCCCCGGGAGACGGGGAAGAGCGGGCTGGGGGAGAGCGGGCGAGGCGCGTGACCAGGGGCGCCTCGCCGTGTTTCTCTGTGGCGGCGGGGGACGGGCGGGAGGGCGGGCGGCGGGCGGGAAGCAGTGCAGCGAACCCGAGCGGCCGCGTGTGGAGTCGCGCGGCCGCCCGGACATTGTGAATGTTGGTGGGGGGGCCCGGCCGAGAAAAGAGGCATCGGGTGCCCCAGGGAGGCAGGGAGGGCAGGGTGAGCAGGAGCGGGGGAGGGGCGGAGCGGGGGGGAATGCAGCAGGAGAGTGGCCCGGGTGGGGGGGGGGGGAGAGGAAAGGGAGGGAAGGACGGAGGGGAGCAGACACTGAGGAGGCAGTATGAGAGCCCCTCGCCGGCTCAGCAGGGGGCAGAGGAGATGAAGGGGAGGGGCAGGAGCACAGGCAAAAAGGGAGCTAAGGGGGGTTCAGAGGGGGGGCGCGGGGAGGGGTGGGGGCAGCAGGCAGGGGGCGGGGAGAGGGGGGGATGGCCTGGGGGGTGTAGAGCTGGAAGTGGAGCAGGGGCGGGGGGAGGGTCCCCTTTGTTGTTTGACTCGGAGGGCAGTGAGAGAGAGTGGGAGGGGCTGGATGTATTCGCGTCGTGGGAGGAGGTTCTCTGGGAGGCGCGTATGGCGGCGGAGGATGGGGCGGGGCAGGGGGGGACGAGGCGGGTCCGTTGGGGCGGGGTGGGGGGAGAGGACTGGGCAGGGTGGCGGCGGGGTGCCGGGTGGGTCGGGCTGGGCCGGGGAGGGGCTGGGATTGGCGGTGGATGGGGGGCAGGGGTAGGGGGGCTTAGCTGGAGTGAGGAGGAAGATGAGGGTGGTGCGGGGGACGGCTGGGGGGATTGGGACCGGGCAGGCGGTGGCGCGCAGCGGCAGGGACCCGGCACACCAGCAGTACCTTTTTTCTTGCAGGGGGAAGGCCGGCGCGGGGGAGCAGACTTGGTAAGGCTTGGGGCGGCCCAGCGACACCAAGGAGAAGGGAGGGCGGAGCTTCCTGCGGCGAGCCTGGAGGCCATGAGGGATCCCAGCGCGGCTGGCTCAAGAAGGCCCCTGGCGGGCTCGCCGGCCCCCGCACCCACAGGGCCCCAGTGGCTTGGGGACCAGCAGAGATCCTGGAGCACCGGCAAAGAGGACTATTTTATTTTGAGTGGGGGCAGAGGCGGAAGGAGGGCCTCTGGCAGGGTTCAGTCGGCGCCGCCACCGGCGCGCCGGAAGTATTGGTGGGGAGGTGTTGAGTTGACGGAAGGAGAGGAGGACAGTCCGGAGGAAGGGGAATTGAGGGATGGGCCGGGGGGACGGGCGGACGGGGGTCCGGTAATGGTGTCAGTTGTTTTTTGCAGGTGTCATGGGGCCTGGGTGCTGCGGCGGCCCGGACACAGTCGGGAGACAGGTCGGCGCCGGAAAGGAGAGGCGAGGAGCGGCGAGGGGATACTTTGGTTACAGGTAAAGGCAAGGAGGCGCCGCGGATGGTGTCGGTAGGGGTGGCGGGGAGGGGAGGTGGGGGGGAGGATCGGTTATGCAAGGGGAGGTATGTGGTTGATCGGGGTGTGGGGATGGATGTGGCTGCGCTGGAGCCTGGAGGGAAGGATGCAGGGGGCCCTGGGTGCGGGGGCCCAGAGGGGATGCCGGCGGCAGGCAAGGTTGCAAAGCCAGAGGCTGAGGGGAGTGCGGGCAGCGCAGCAGCGGATGACGGGGGCGCGACGAAGCCTGAGAGTAAGGAATTGAAGTTTAAGGGGCTCCCTTACATGGGGGTCACAAAGCCGCTAGGGGCGCATTTGATGGCGACTACTAAGGAGAAGATATGGAAGGGAGAGTATGTGGAGTTGTTGAAATTGTTGCACCGCGAGGTTCGGTCAAAAGAAGGGTCGAAAGAGGAGGAGTATGAGCTGCAGAAGTGCCCGTGGGTGCCGCTGACAATAGAGAATTGGACGGCGGCGTTTTTGATTTTCGCGAGTGTATATTGTGAGAAATTCCCGGATAGATCGGTGTCCCTTTTTAAGTACATGGACGTCATCCGGAAGTCGCAGATTACGGGGGGGGGGGGGTTTGCGTGGGTGCAATACGACGAGGAGTTCAGGGCAAGGATGGCGTGGGATCCGGAGGCGAAGTGGGGCGAGCTGGATTGCGATCTTTGGCAGCACACGATGGGCTTGGCGGGGTCGGGCAAGACAATTTTTACCGCCAGCGGGCTCCCGATCATATATCAGCCCTTTCAAGGGCGCTCCACCCGAGGGGGGGTGGGGGCCAGAGCTAAGAGCCAGGCCGGAACCGTGGGGCCCTGCTGGGATTTTAATGAGGGGGCATGCGCCAGAGAGCATTGCCGTTTCTAGACACGAGTGCTCTGGGTGCGGCAGATATGGGCACCCAGTGCTGCGCTGTTGGGGCCCTACTGGGCAGCAGCTTGGGGGTCCACATGCGGCAGCAGGAGCAGCGCGCCCCGGGAGCGGTCAACCGTCAGGTAGCGGCCGGGGGGAAAAGGGCCTGGGCCAAAGGGCTCGTACGCCGGTTAGACTGGACAGGTTGACGGCGGCCCTGCGCATTTACCCGGATGCGGGGGCTGCGGATCGTCTGCAGGCCGGGTTTCGAGACGGGTTTCGGTTAGGATACGAGGGTCCTCGGGTGCGGCGTTGGGCAGACAACTTGCGGTCGGCGCGGGAGCACCCGGATGTGGTACAGAGTAAGTTGGACAAGGAAGTGCAGGAAGGCCGCATGGCGGGCGTTTTGGGGACTGGCCGATGGCCGAACTGATAGTTTCCCCAATAGGCGTGGTGCCCAAGAAGGAGGTAGGGCAGTTCCGGCTCATACAGCATTTGTCATGGCCGGACGGCGGGTCGGTGAATGACTATATCAACGAGAGCGAGGCCACGGTGGTGTACTCCTCTGTGGAGGCAGCAATGGCTTTGGTGGTGACGGAGGGACGAGGTGCAGTAATGGCCAAGTGCGGCTTTCCGGTTGCTGCCTGTTCAACCAGACGACTGGTGCCTGCTGGGAATCCAGTTTCATGGCCGCTGGTATGTGGACAAGGCACTGCCGATGGGCTGCTCGATGTCCTGCGCGCTTTTTGAATGTTTTAGTACGGTCCTGCAGTGGTTTTTTACGGAACGCACGGGTCACCAAGGAGTCACGCACTACCTGGATGACTTTTTCTTGGTCGGGGCCCCGGACTCCACGAACTGCCAGGTGGCTCTGGACAGGTTTCAGGAGATCATGGAGGACCTAGGGGTGCCGTTGGCACCAGAGAAGACAGTGGGGCCAGGCACGGCGCTGTCATTTTTGGGTATTGAGATTGACTCAAGGTTGATGGAAGCACGGCTTCCGGGGGACAAGCAGCAACAGATGCTGGGGCTACTGGAGGTGATGGTGGCCAGACAAAAGGTGACAGTGTTGGAGGTGCAAGTGCTGTTGGGACATCTCAACTTTGCGTGGAGGGTGGTGCGGGTCAGAAGGACGTTCTATAGACGGCTAGGCCGGGCATTGGCTGGGCGGAGGCCTCCACACCACCATGTGCGCGTGTCGGCGGGTGTGCGGGAGGATTTGCGGATGTGGCGGTTTTTCCTGAACCAGTTCAACGGAGTGCCCTTACAGCGGGACGAGGACTTGGTTTGGGATGTGCAGATATTCTCGGATGCGGTGGGCAGCGAGGGTTTCGGGCTCTAATGGAACGGGAAGTGGTGCGCAGAGAGGTGGCCCCCAGAGTGGTCAGGGGGCGGGAGGAGCATTGCCTTCCTCGAGCTTTTTCCTTTGATGGTGGCGATCTGGCTGTGGGGTGAAGTGCTGGCACATCGACGGGTGACTTTCAATGTGGACAACATGGCGGTGGTGCAAGTGGTGAATAGCCAGTCCGCCAGAGATGAGCAAGTGTTGAAACTGTTGAGAGTGTTTGTGTTGGGCTGGTTGCGCCATGACATTGCTTTTCGCGCGGTGCATGTCCCAGGAATTGACAATTACATTGCGGACGCTCTGTCTCGTTCGCAGTGGGGGAGATTCCGTGGGTTAGCCGAGGACGCGGAACGAGACCCGACACCACTGCCAGCGCGGATGTGGGACATAGGCGACACCGGATGTTGCAGCTGGTTCTAGGATCCTTGGCAGAGTCAACCAGAACAGAGTATGAGGCAGCCTGGGGGGAGTTTGTGGCGGCCGGGGCACGTTGGCGGCCGCCGGGCAGGGACAGGCAGGAGGAGGTGGTACAGTTCCTACTGGACCTGATTGGCAGGGGTTTGTCGAGAGTAACAATAGCGGGTAAGCTGGCGGGGATAAGTTTCATGGGGAAGCTGTTTTGGGGATACGCCCCGTCCGCAGGCGAACTGGGGACTAGGATGTTGGAGGGTTGGGCACGGGAATGCGGGCGGGGGGCGGTGCGGCGGCCGGTGTCGAAAGAGCTGTTGGGCAGAGTGGTGGGAATGCTGCCGCGAGTGTGCAGGGACGGAAGGGAGGCATGCCTGTTCGGGACTCTGATGGTGTGGATGTTCGCGGGGGCATTCCGCGTGTCTGAGCTGTTGGGTTCTAAGGCCGGCCGGGGTGTGGAGTGGTCGGAGGTGCAAGTGGAACAGTCGGAGGTGCGCCTGTGGTTGCGTAAGTCCAAGACGGATCAGAGGGGTGTTGGGGCCTGGGTGGTCCTGAAAGGGGGAGAGGAAGGAAGGGAGTGCCCGGTGCATTGGGGCAGGAAATGGAGGGGTGAAGGCACGGCGAGTGGTTTGGTGTTTCAGCACGCAAATGGAAAAGGAGCAACTGGGTCACAGCTGTTGGGAGTGTTTCAGAAGACCTTGACCATACTGGGAGTGGATGGAAGCCAATTTGGCACGCACTCTTTTCGGATAGGGGCGGCGTCCCAGGCGCATCATCGGGGGTGCGGGAGGGGGGCCATCATGCGCTTGGGGAGATGGACCTCGGATTGTTATCGCCGTTATGTGCGCAGCGCAGACCCAACAGGAGAGCGCGAGTTGCAGTTGGGGGGACAGTGTTGATTGCCATTTGTTTCTCATTTCAGGTTCGGTGGCGGGCCCCACGTCCCGGGACATGTTGGTCTGGATTGTGGGACATTCCTTTGTGAAGAGGGCGAAGTTGCAGGCCCAGGATAGCTATTTTGGGGACAACCTGGGTTTCAATCCGGCTTTGTTTCAGGTGGTTTGGTCGGGGAGGGGGGGCATGAGATGGAAGGAGTTAGTCACGACATTGAATGGATTGGTGTGCGGGGGGCGTTGCCCGGACGTGTTGGTCCTCCACCTGGGGGAGAACGACCTCGTGCAGGAGTCGGGTTTGGTGCTGATGAGAGCGATGCGGCGGGATTTGGCGGAGCTGCGCAGGTGTTGGGCAGGTTGTGCGGTGGTATGGACCGAGCTGGTGCCGCGTAGAGTGTGGCGGGGGCGGTGAAGCTGCAGGCGGTGGACACGGCAAGGCGGAAATTGAATGTGGAGATGGTGCGTTTTTGTCGGCATTTGGGCTTTGCGCGCATATGGCACAGGGACATCAAGTACGATGCGACGGAGATGTTCAGGGGGGACGGGGTACACCTCTCCCGCATTGGAATGTATTTATATCTGTTGGAGCTTCGGGAAGTGTTGGCGAAGTTGTTGGGTGTTCGCCGGGAGTAAGGGATCTTCATGGACGAGCGGCTGTGCCGGGGCTGGGGGGAGGGTTGGGGGGCAGGGAAAGGGGAGGGGGGAGGAGGTGTAATCACCTACCCCACTTTCCCTGGGTGGCGGAGTTGGGTTGATGTTGGCCAAGTTTGGCTGGAGTTCGGTTCTTTATCCTTATGTTTGGGGATTTGGGGAACGGGAGCGGGGAAAGGGTAAACAGTTTTGGAGTTACATTAGAGGGTACTTAGTTACAGTTGCAAGAAGGCAGATAGGTCTGTAGGTCTTGGCAGGTTTTGGAGTTAGGATGTAGGGGAGAAAATTGGATACTATGAGTATGTAATTGAATTGTATATTTGTATATTCAGGGTGGAGGGATTGTATCATGTGGGGATCGTAGGGGTGGGGGAGAGAAAAACCTAAGGGGTCAGGTAACTCGATGTTTAGAGAGGTTTTAGTTTTGTGAGACGGTTGCCAGTTTTAATATATGTGATGTGCACCTGTTTCAAATGATTGATTCAGATGCTCCGTCCATCACCACCCCCTTTTGTGGTGTTTGATTGATTCAGATGCTCCGTCCATCACCACCCCCTTTTGTACCGCCTGTTTCAAATAAAGCGGCCTTTTACACACACAAAATGGTAGTCAGTCTTGATTGCCCCCTTCATCCCTCCCAAGGGTATGCAGTTCCTAATAGTGGCAACAGAGTGGGTGGGGGGGCAGAAGCGGGGGAGTTGGGTTCCAGGTGTCAAAGAAAGAAGGACAGATGGGGAGTAGCTCCTTTAGGAGCAAGGGCCCTCACACACCCCAAGGGGTGTCATGCTTTATCATCGGGCAGCTCCTCATTGGGCGGGCCCCGCAAGAGAGCTGTTTGCCGGAGGTCTTTTCTTTTTGCCAATGTGAGATGGATGGGGTGGAGGGGCGTGTTCTTAGGAGTGGTATGAGTAGAGGTGGAGAAAAGGTGTATGCAAGATAAAAATAGCGACAGTAATCCCACAAGGTTCTTTATTGGCTGGGTTCCTGTACTATAGTAATACAACAAGAGACTGAAAAGTTGTAGCTACAGAAGAATATTCTAGGCCTCTCAAACTCAAATTATTGTATGTAAAGTAAGAGGGGTTGCTGTTTAAATAAGGAAAATTCAAGGCCCTGATGTACTGGGAGTTGACTTTTACATTGTTGTCGTTTTACAACTTTTCTTTTATTCTCTTCCAGAAGCTTCTGCTCCTTTCGAGAGAATCAGCTTCAAAGAAATACACAACACCTTTCTCTCCATGTAGCAGACTGGACATACCTAAGATGTGAGATGTCAAGTTTCATCAGATGCTCCTCCTGTCTCACACTGCATTTTTGACTCACCAAATTGAACAATCACCCATAATTGTGCACTTCACAAAATGACATGACACCTGCCACACAACTGGAAGGCACTATTATCGATCTTAATGGTGCTATTTATAGCAACCTCAAAATGCCAATTACTTTATCTGCATTGCAGTGGTTGCTAAGCTAACTTATTGACTCTCAATATTCTTGGATATCCTTTTCGTAATCCCTTATTTATGCCCCCCCTCTTATTATGTCTCTTTCCTTACATTTGTACGATTATAATGGATTTTCAATTATTCTAGGTGTGTCTTAGTATATGCAGTATATATTGGCTGCCTGTATGAAAAGTGAGAAATTGCGTGAAAAGTTGAAAGCAAATCTCCGTAATGGCTGTCACCTTGTTGATTGATTTACTACCATTTTGCTCTTGCATCTTGTGCCCATGTTCTGCTCTATTGCTTCTATCGTATTCACCCTCACTTTCATGGTCTACACTACTAAGTGAGGATTTACAACTAACTAGTTCATTATCTGAAAGTTCATATTTCTTTTATCTCTTTCAGGGTCCTTTCATACCATCCTCAAGAGATAGATATGTATCTGCTATATGAGTTTTTTCCTCTCTCATGTATTCCTCATTTGAAGCAGTGTATTTAGAAACCCTGTAAAAAGTGATGCAAATTGGGGAGCGGTTGTCGTTAGATGCTCAGTTGTAATATAGAGCATATGCTGACGCTTTGCATAGCAATATTGCACTTTGCCTATTTCTACTGAATACATATGTACAGATTTCACATAGGCATACATGAGGTTTGTTTTATGCTACTGGTTTCTCTTTTTATAACCACATTTTATTAGTTTTAAGAAAAATCGAAAATGACACAATTAACCATCTGTCCAGAGAAAAAGTCGACATCACCTCAGTTGGAATGAAAAAGTTGAGACAGTAATACATTAGTCTAGACCATGGGTACTTACAAACTTTCTCTCAGGGGCCAAATTTACAGTGTGGTTTGTGTCCGAGGGCCGCACCAGTGGGGGCGGGGTCAGTGGGGGAGGGGGCGGGGCTAGAGCAACAAAAAAACCTGTGACCATGAGGTTGATCACAGGTCCCTGCAGCGGACGCCTTCGTCCACTGAGCCACCAGACCCGGCATACACACATCTCTCTCTCTCTCTCTCTCTCTCTCTCTCTCTCTCTCTCTCTCTCTATCTCTCTCTCTCTCTCTCTCTCTCTCTATCTGTCTCCCTCCCTCTCTCTAGCTAGCTCTCTTTCTCTCTCCCTCCCTCTCTCCCTGTCTCCCTCTGTCTCACTCTCTCTGACTGTCTCACTCCCTCTCTCTCCCTCTCTATCTCACTCACTCTGACTGTCTCACTCACTCCCTCTCCCTCTCTGTCACCCTCTGTCTGTCTCTCTCTGTCTCCCTCTCTCCCTCAATCTGTCTCCCTCCTTCTGTCTCCCTCCCTCGGTCTCCGTCCCTCTCCATCTCTCTGTCTCCCTCCCCCTTCCTCTGTCTCCCCCTCCCTTCCTCTGTCTCCCCTGACTCCCTCTGTCTCCCTCCCTCTGCCTCCCTCTCTCTGTCACCCTCTCTCTGTCCCCCCCTCCCTTCCTCTGTCTCCCCCGTCCTTCCTCTGTCTCCCCCTGACTCCCTCTGTCTCCCTCCCTCTGTCTCCCTCTCTCCCTCCCTCTGTCTCCCTCCTCCCTCTGTGACCCTCCTCCCTCTGTCTGTCTCCCCCTGTCTGTCTCACCCCCTCTGCCTGTCTCCCTCTGTCAGTCACCCTCCCTCTCCCTTTCTGTCTCCTTTTCTCTCTCTCCCTCTCTGCTCCCTCTCCCTTCTTTTCCCTTCCTCCCTCTCCCTCTGTCATCCCCCCCCCCTCCCAGTGCCCCAGCACATTTATCTGTGAGGGGCTGCCAATTACCATAATTCCCTTAAAAGGGAGCGTCCTCATCTTGTTCATTGCGACGCCGGGACTGAGAAACGTTGCCTATTTTTAAAACATTGTAGTTTCAAAAAACACTGCCCAAAACACTAACGCTGCTTGTCTGAAGAACTGCAATACTTTGGCACCTTCAATTGCTTACCTGCATTGGACTGAGTGGTCCCAATACTCCTGCACTGCAGGCATTTCCAACAATAACATAATTACTCACACCAAAGTGCGCCAGCGCTTCAACATGCGCTGACTGCAGGCAAGTTTGGAATGCGTCTATGTAAATCAGAAATTACCATATAAACTTTAGTCACATCGAAAAAAGTATTCCACAGCGGATCTGACAACCAGCACCTCTATATTCCGATGTCCCTTAAAGTGTTCAATTTTTTGTTGTGCTGATAACCTCCAGGACCTGCTGCGGTTTGGTCCCACTGGAAATCCAGACAAAATCCTTAGAAGAAGAATGGAGGCAGCACCAAGTATGAAGTAAACCAGGACCACGTTGTATCAAAAATATATTTTCTTTTATTTTTTCACTTTTAAGACAGCCAACGCGTTTCGCTCCCCAACCATGGGAGCTTCGTCAGGGCACAGATATTGGTAGATCTTGAAGCGACGAAAATGGCGTCGAAGGAAAAGTTTGACCAATGAAATATTATAGATGCCGATATCAAGATTCCGATATCCAGATAAGGTTATAGACACACGTCAAGGGCCTTAGGATAAATGCCACCGAATTCGTCATGGGGCCTCGGCTGTAATAGGAAACATGGAGCAATTGTGGTAGCAGCTTATCAAGGCCTGCGCACGTGCCCGCCGTTCAACGTAAAGTCTACAATATTTTTTGGAAATACTATCTCCTTGGTTAGTGGTGGCATTTATCCTAAGGCCCTTGACGTGTGTCTATAACCTTATCTGGATATCGGAATCTTGATATCGGCATCTATAATATTTCATTGGTCAAACTTTTCCTTCGACGCCATTTTCGTCGCTTCAAGATCTACCAATATCTGTGCCCTGACGAAGCTCCCATGGTTGGGGAGCGAAACGCGTTGGCTGTCTTAAAAGTGAAAAAATAAAAGAAAATATATTTTTGATACAACGTGGTCCTGGTTTACTTCATACTTGGTGCTGCCTCCATTCTTTTCCTAAAACTTTAGTCACATCACAGCTTCTGTGGCCCTGATGTGAGTGTATGCATTGATCATGATTTATATTTGAATAAGCATATATCTAAAAGTAGGAAAGTCTTATAAGGTAGTGTGCTTCTGCTGTCAAACTCCCTTCCTTTGCTTTTCTCACTTCGCCTCCTACAGGCTTGTTCTCTTGCAAAGCCTGAAGCTCCTACGACCATAACAACGCATTGGGAGTGGCAGCGCAGCTGAGCAGGCCATTTGCACCACGGTGAGGGCAGCAGTGTAATGGATCATAATGCTATGAAATTTGCTTTGGTGATAAGACTTCACATGCTCAGAGTCTGGGGTAGTCCCTATTTTCCTTACATCCTGGTATAGATGTTGGCAATCTTCATCAAAAACAAGTATTCTCACTTTTCCACATTGGTGGGGATCTGCACCTATTATTCATCCCATACTGTATGCAGTAAACCAAAGTGTGACTGAATACCTAGTACCAACCTTTTGGGGGCTACCCCATCCCCCATGTAACATCCTCGTACCATGGGGGGCCGGGGTCACCTTTTGGATTTGAACACCAGATGGTGTTCCTGGATTCTGTACTTGCTGCTGCTCTTGCTAAGCACGTGCTTTTCGATGACTGTAATTAAGATAGAACTGACTGGCCATTTTAGCTCGATTAATATATTTGACGGTCGTACTAAGTCAATCTATACTACTATTATAAAGAGAGAACTGTGTCCTTTGAGCCAGGTAAACTCGAAAACTACACCACCAATCCAAACACCCAATACATCTTTGAAAACGTCAGGGCAAGCAGATGGACATAGGCTATATAAAAAAAAGATATATACGTTGTTTAAAAAATTTACGATAAAAAAAAAGTTGGCCCTTGGAAGTAGTGCCGGTCTTGACGTGGGTGCTGACATCAGGAGCGCGGGGAGGAGCAGCGTACAGGATCGCGAGGAGGAGCGGCGGACATGAGCGCGGGGAGGAGCGGCAGACAGGCGGGGAGGAGCGGTGAGGAGCGGCGGACAGACGGGGAGGAGCGGTGAGGAGCGGTTGACAGGCGGGGAGGAGCGGTGAGGAGTGGCGAGGGGCGAACTCAGGAGCACGGGGAGGAGCGGCGGCTAAGGTAGGTGAAGCACCCGCGGGTGAGCTCCGGGGGACCCACGGACAACGTCGGGGCGGGCGGGGGCCCTGAATCCTGATTGCTCCCAAGCCTTTTGCTCCCGGACAACGTCGGGACGGGCTGCTAGTACAAATATAAAGAAAATAACACAAGTCTTTGGAGCACAATTGACATGGTAAATAAACAAGGGCCCAGGTCTGACAAGACGAAGTTGTCACACAAGGTGTGAGAGTAAAGTCATCTGGATATAAGCGCTGTCATTAAATAAACACTTGATGACTACATTAGAGACAGCAGTCGAGACACACATAGGTGTTGTATCTACCTAAAGTATCTATGTAAAAGTGTTTTCATTAGCTCATGTGTGTGGAACTAGCCCCGATGTATCTGTCTCCCTCCCTTTCCCTCCCTCCCTCCCTCCCTCCCTCTGTCTCCGTCCCTCTACCTCCCTCTGTCACCCTCTTCATCTCACCCTGCTGAGTGTCAGTCCGGGCTGAGACAGCTTCCCGGGCACACACACACACAGCCGCACCGAGCACTTCACAGGTCTTTTAGCTCGCCACAATCTAACAAGTGTAAGACAGGCCATATGGAGGTATTTGAATTGTATGAGTCTGGGTGTAGATGGATGGAATAACTAACATTCTGGGAGGCATACAAGCATCTCTCCGATCTGACTCGTCAAGGGTGATCAGCCACTCTTTCTATTACGTCTTCGAGATGGTGAGGGAAGTCTGGGATTTAGCAAGAAGGGGTTTGTAGATCTTGGAGATCCCATCCTTACTGATGGCCCCTTGAGGATCTTTGCCTTGAGTGGGTTAAAGTCTGGTTTATAAGTAAGAAGTGTCCAGTGGGACTGGAGAACATTTCTTAACTGTAAATAGCTTTAAATTGGAATTTATGTAGATAATGCCCTTATTGTAGATCTAGAAAAGATTTGAGATGGGATCTGTGCAAGATATCCCCATCATGGCGATGCCAATGACATTCCATTTCTCAAACCCTTTAAGCTTCACCAAATGCTGTAGCCACCTGCCTTTCCGCAAGGTAGTTTCAAGGGTAGTTGTCTGGTCCGAGTCAATCCATTTCAATGCAGAACCTCCTTGATCAGGAGATTTAGGGATAGTGTCTCAACAGAACAGACCTAAAATGTTGTCGTCTCCCACCATTGCCACTTCTAAATGCAATGCAGGGTCGTACAAACCAGTTGTTCACTCCCAGAAGTTGGGAGGTCCAATAACACGGAAGGATTTCCGCCATGCCCATCCCTTCGTCATATGACGATTCAACGCATTTGCTTAAGGCCACTCTGGAAGATCAGTTAAGCCGCAAGAAAGAACAGATTTTAGTGAATATTTTTTAAATCAGGGGTCAGTACGGAAAAGTTCTAGGTAGCTTAATGTTTTCGGGGTAGCATTACCATATTAAAAATGCTACCCTGCAAACAATTTTGAGAGGGAGTTTAGCCCAGATAGCAAGCATTGTTGTCAACTTAACCATCAAGGGTTTTAAAGTGAGACTTCAGGGTAGATTAGGAGCTTTGTATACCCAGAGGTACTGAAAGCTAAGTCTGTGTAGTGCAGCCAAGTTAACTTGGAGGTCAGATGCCTCCCCATAAAGGATCAGTATCTCAAGCAGGCAAGGGCCTGTAAGAGAGAGCCAGGAGAGGAACAATAAGGCAGCATCTGTAACAAAACACTATTGGGCCCTCAGACGCCAGAAACCATTTGAACCCTCAGATTCAAGCATCACACCTGACCCAGACCACTAGTGGCTCCATGACTAGAGTTAACATGGGGGGATAACTGGTACCCCTGTCTTGTGCCTCAAAAATGAGCATGCAGCTGAAGTGTGCCAATGACCCGAATCTGAGCACACTGACAAGTATAAGACCAAGACATAGGTCCAGAATCAGGGTCCAAACCAGGAGCGGCCCGTGCAGGTAAAATATCTAATTTTCCCTCTTTGTCATCTTTCGAGTCACCTTCACCCTGCCCACCCAACCCATTGCTCTTACCTGCACATGCCACTCCTGATCCAAACCCCATTTTCGTCAGAACACCGTCAGTAAGGATCCAACCAAATGAAAGAAAGGCCTTTTCAAAGCCAATAAATCTTAATGCAGCTGGGTCCCTCAGTTAGAGTAGATGGGCTAGGACCATCTGGACTCTGTGGATTCAATTTCTAGCGCTCCAGTGATGAAGAAACCCACATTGATCTTGGTGGACCATGTGCAGCAGCGTTCTCAGGAGTCTATCGGCCAGGACCTTAGTGTATATTTTTAGTTCAGTGTTAACAAGAGATATTGGCTGAGAAGACGCATAGCATTCAGGAAGGTGACCTGGTTTGAGTAGCACTGTAATGGTGGCTAGGGCAGGTTCCAGGGGAAAACACCCATTTGTTATTTCTTCTTGATACATGGCCAGAAGAGCAGGCAAAAGTGTGGTCAGAATCAACAACTGACCTCCACTGGGTAACAGTCTAGTTCAGGAATTCTTATAGGAATTAAATTCTTTAAGAGTAAACCTGATTTCGTCTTGCATGAGAGGTTGTTTCAGCATTCGTCGATTGCTTCAGCACAGTCCTGGTAAAGGTAGATCTCAAAAAGGCAGTTTGGAGGTTTCCCTCTGGGAACGTTTGCATACTGCTTACAACATCTGGTACTACCATGCAAATGTGGCTGGAATGCCTGAGGCCTTAGATATCTTTTTCCCATGGTCCACAATGATGGACATGATCAGTTGTGAGGCTGTATCCATCATCGCTAGCCAATACAATAACTTCCCGGATTTATCGCCCCATTCATACGCTATCCTCACTGAGGCCAGCTAATACTGGTGGGCCTCAACAAATGACAGCTGTCGGAGGGCCATCTTTTCAATGGCTAGTCATTTTGTATCTGTTCAGTGGTTCACCCTTGGCTGGTATGCTCCAGGACCACAATACTGGCCTCAATTTCAGTTATCTGTTGGTATTTTAGTCTCTCTTTTCCCTTTATATAGTATCTAGCTGCAACTGGCTTCTTAATGAGTGCCCCGAAAGGCTCACAATTTGGGACCCGGTGGAGATATGATTAGAACACCTCCGGGCAACTCGGATAAGTGGTGCGACCCATACCTACAAGAGGTAGGATTGGTTGGTCATAGGGGAGGGACTAAGCAGGGGAGTTATATGACTGTCTGGCTTGAGGCAACTTCTTTTTCGGGTGAGTGCCAGTACATTAGTCACAGAAATTGTGGGACAGGTAGGAGTTATTTTGAGGAGAGGTTTATCTAGTTTGGTGGTGAGTAATGGCAAGTGGTAGAAGGTTGTGATTGAGGTATTAGTGGAGCTCTGGGATGCAAGTAGAGTGGAATTCCTCTCTGATTCCTTGAACGAGCGTGGGTTCTCCCATGGGCTAGGACATTGAGGCACTTCGTGGTAGATGTTGCGATGGCTGTGCTTAGGTCTTTGCTGGTGCAATGGAAAGTTATGAAGGAGGAGTTGGAGACCACGGGGAGAAGGTAGAGCAAAACGTCGAGTGGTGGATGTGGCTGTCATGGGGTGAAAGACACGGTAGTAGTCAGAAAATTAAAATAGCCCCCACTTCGAACCAAAGCTCTTATGACACCAAGCAAACAAAGCAAGTCATCACGAGCCTCAACAGAAGAGCTCTCTTGACTCTTTCATCCATTCATCTATCCATTCCTCCTTCCATCCTTCCATTCACCTGCTGATAGCTACCATTTCTCCTTTACATTCTGTCATCCATTCAGTCTTTTATTTATCATTCATCCTTTCACCATTCTGACCATCTGCCATTCCATATCCAAACCTATCCATCAATCTCCAAACCTACCCATCCATCCATCCTTTCACCTATCTATCTCTCCATCCACCTTTTCACTCATCCATTCAACCATATTTTCAGTTATTAATGAATCCATCCTTTCGCTCCATCTATCCATCATCCTACCTTTCATTCATTCATCCATTCCCCCTTATGCTCAGCCATCCATGCTTTCACTAATCCATCCACCCTTCCACCAATCCCTCCATCCATTTACCCTTGTACTCATCCATCCTTTGACTCACTACTCCATCCATGTTTTGCACTCATCTGTTCATCCACTCTTCCTCCCTTTCACTCACCCATTCATTCTTTCACTCATCCTTCCATCCACCCTTTCATCCATCCATCCATCCATCTACCCTCCCTTTCATCCTTTCACCTTTTGCAAATTCATCCATCCTTCCAGTCATCCATCCATCCATCCATCCTCCCTTTCACTCATCCATCCATTTTTTCACTCATCCATCCTTACAACCATTCTTTCATTCATTCAACCATCTACCCAACCATCCTTTCATTCACCCATTCATCCATCTTTTTACTCACACCATGCCATGACTCACCTCTGTCTACCATATTTCAGGCAGACATTCCCCATCAAGAACATCACCCCTGCTCCAGCTGCCAAGTTTGGGGGTTCATTTATTTTTTTTTATTTATTTTAGCGATTTGTAAAGCGCCTGGTGACCCGAGGGCATCCCCGCGCTATAATAATTATGAAGATCTGAGGACAGAAAAGGAGGGACTCTATTTAGGGAACAACAGCGTTTTCAGTTTTTTCCTAAAAATCAGATGATTAGGTTCAAGCCGGAGGGAGCGGGGAAGTGCGTTCCATCTGGTGGATGCTTTAACCGAGAAGCGACGGCCGCCAGTACGTGTCTTCCGGTGTCTGGGGATATTGGCCAGGTTCTCATTCTCCGAGCGAAGGGACCTGGGCGCTTTGTAGGGAGTGACCAGGTCTCTAAGAATGGCAGGGCCAGACCCATTGAGCAGTTTATGTGCAGTGCACAGGGCCTTAAATTCGACCCTTTGGCGTATTGGAAGCCAGTGGAGAGCTTGGATTGCTGGTTTGGCTGATACTCTGGAAGGGAGATTCCAGAGTAACCGGGCGGCTGCGTTCTGCGTACGCTGGAGTTTAGCCATGGTAGCTTCTGGGGCTCCAAGGTATACCATGTTGCTGTAGTCCAGCCGCGCAAGCACTAGTCCCTGGACCAGGAGTTTCCTGGATGGGGGAGGAAGTAATGGAAGGATTTTCCGAATGGAGCGCATTAGGCCAAAGCAGGTCCCTGCTGTCTTGGTAGCTTGAGTTTTCATCGACAGCTCGGGTTCTAGCCATACTCCTAAAGTTTTAATTTCAGGTTTCGGGGCGGGGATTTCCCCGAATTCATCTGGCCAGACGGAAGGAGGGATGGTGGTCCATTGCTTACCCAGAAGCATAACTTCAGTCTTTGAGCCATTTAATTTGAGCGATGACTCGCACATCCAGTTGTGGATATTTTTAAGGCAGTTTTGCAGATTGTCTGGGTGTTTGTCCAGTTGGGAAAGTGAGACGACTAATTGGGTGTCGTCTGCATAGCTTATTATTTTAATCCCGAAGGGGGTAACCACATCTTCGAGAGGGGCCATGTAAACATTAAATAGGGTTGGGCTTAATGATGACCCCTGAGGGACCCCACTCATGAGGGGGAGGGTGGCAGAATGAAAATTGCCATCCCACACCTGGAACGAGCGCCCTGAGAGGTTCATGAAGCCCCAGCATCAATCCTTTCTTTTGCTCATCTATCAATCCACCCTTCCACACTGTCCATCCATCCAGCTTGTTACTCCATTCATCCACCATTTCACTCAGCCTTCCATACTATCCCTCACTCATGCATCCATAACCTCTCCCATCATTTGATTCATCCATCAATCCACCACTTCATCCATCCATCCACCTTCCCATTCATTCATTCTTTCATTTTTACATTTATCGATCCAATCAGCCACCTTATATCCCTCCACCCACCCTCTCTTTCTCTCATCCACCTATTCTTGTGTGGCTTAATGCTGCCTTGTAAATAAGGCCCCCTTTCATGCTATGCTTAGTGTGAAAGGAGTGGGCAGTGGGTGTGGCAGTGAGTGTTGCGGTGGGCATTGCACCGCAACACCCATTGATTTTGACGCTGCCTCGTATTTACCAGGGTGTCGTAAATAGGATTCAGCACCAAAATGAAGACCAGGGCAAACCTGGTTTTACCTCGGTGAAACAAGGAGAAATACTTTATTTCTGCTCGTTTTTCCTTTTTCCATGTGTGCTGCCTAGTGCAGCACTCATGGAAAAAGCAAAACGCCTTGGATTGTTTATGGGTAGGACGGTGTCCCTTCCTGCACATAAACAATCTTTTTTAAAAGGTAATATTCTGTAATTTCCATGTGTGCTGCATTAAGCAGCACATATAGAATTGAAAATATGGCATTGAAAGATTGTTTATGTGCAGGAAGGGACACCTTCCTACACATAAACAATCTTCCCCTGCACGCAGACCCTCTTGCACTTGTTATGTTCGGTGGGCTGCCTCACCTTCGTTGAAATGTCAGGGGTGCACCACTGTAAGCACCCACCGTATATGACAATGTGGTAGATGCCAGAAGAGGGAGGGGCCGGCGAACAGGAACCAATAAAGGGGACCTAGACCTCGGTGGTCCGATCCCGTATGACTACTCTACGTGTGTGTCCCTTATTGTTTATCGTCTACCAGTGCAATAGGCCTTCCGCCAATCTCCTTACCCTCACTCTACAACAGTCTGTGCTAGAAACGGAACAACTGGCGATGAGGGTGGTCGGACCCTGCTGCCTGCCAGTGCTCCCCTCTGCTATCGACTGCGGTGTTATTGTGTCCTGTGCCCTGCCTTATGTCTCAAGGCTGCCATTCTTCTGCGGCGGGAACAAGGTGGCGGTAGAGCTCAGCGTGCTGCATTACGGTCGGCGATACTGCCAATGGCCTACCTGCACCAAGGTACAATGGCCAACAGGTCATCTCCCTGATGCCCAACACTGTATCTGCCAGTGGCAGGTGCGGCGCGCACCGTTCCTGTTGCCGTGAGTGCCAGCACCGCCCCAGCGGCGTGCAGCCGTGCCGTTTTTTCACCACAGAAGCCCCCCAGATACGACCTGACATCGGCCAGCAGTCCTCAACGCCGATCGGCTGGGAAATGCTGTCACTCTGCTCTACACCGGGTCCTGAAGTAAGGCATAGTAGGGGGAGTACTGAATAAACTAAATATACAAAGGAAAGGGGGAAATCATTGCCCACAGCTGGGAGTGCACACAAGCAGATACTCTTACCTTCAGTGTGGAGGGCACACAAGTCCATTCCAGGATCTTTTCAGGCCAGCGTGCCAGCACAGGCCCACATAAACACGGCGTCTCGACGTAGGGTGGCAAGCTGCATTATTTTCTTCTCCCTTTCCAATACCAGTGACGAGGACTACAGTCACACGCGTAAGCATCTGCTAGGGTTGCCCGGGTCTCATCAGCATCTGTGGAATATACACAAATACACATCATGTCCACCATACCATTGGTGGAACCGTTTTTGCTTGATGGCCCGCCATCTGCACAAACGGTCAAATGGAGAGACTGGCTGGAGCGTCTTGAGACGTATTTTTCAGCAGAAGGCCTAAAGGCCGAATATCAACAAACCATGTTATTGCATCTAGGTGGTGCTGCACTACACAGGCTGGAGAAATCGGTTGGAGAAGCTGGACCACCGCACACGTACGACACGCTGAGAACAGCCCTGACTGCACACTTTGAACATCTCCCCAACCCTGAATGCTTCTTACTGTGGAGTGAGACAGCTCCCTGACGAGTCCGTAGACAGTTTTTACGCCCGGCTCAAAGAACTAGCAAGCATGTGTACGCTGCAGGATACCAGTGACGAGATAAGGGCACTATTCATTTAAGGGTGTTCTTCTGCCAAGCTGAGAGAACACATACTACAAGTCCCGGGGATGTCGATGACAGACATGCTAATGATGGGGAGTTCTAAGGAATTGTCGAAGGTGCGTATTGCGCATATGGAGGCAGCATTACAACGCCAGGTGAAGACGGAGCCAGTCAACTTAGTGGTATCCGGAGCTTCGACAAGAAACCGATGTGCAAGCCACCACCAGAACATGCTATGGATGTGGTGGGCCTTTATCCCACCAAGGCCCATGCCCGGCTCAAGGGAAAAGAAGCTCTGCATGCAAAAAGCTTCACCACTCACCACTTCACAAAGATGTGCCGCTCTACCACCGGAAAGGACAGCGGACCAAACAGGTCAACACCATGAATACCTCCCAAGACAAGGAATATGAAGAAGACATGGATGATGATGACAACGTAAAGGGTGCCGTCCATGTCATTCATGCCATGCAACCGGATAGAGGTACAAGAAGGCGAGTTCCGAAGAGCAGTGTACTAGTCGCTGGACACCCATATCAAGCGCTGATAGATACCAGAGGGTCCATAAATATCATTGCGTGCTGAATGATGAAAACTCTCCCCTTGTAACAAGCTCTGTGACACACATCGACCCAGGTATTTGCATATGGATCCACTGCGCCTCTTCCTCTGGCCGGAGTATTTACCATCAGTATCGACCATAACTCTCACTCCACTCGAGCCAAAGTAAACAACACTCAGGAGGAGTCCGGGATGCTCCTAAGATGCCGAAGGTCGAGCACCTACAACTGGTGGCATTTGCCTTCGCCATTCATCAGGAGAGTGTGGAGTCATTGGTGTATTTTGACCCAGCCAGGGAATCTGAGCTGGCAGTGGGCATGAACCTATTGGCCTGGGGGCCATGCTGTTGCAGAGACAAAAGGAAAGAGACTTGGCTCCAGTAGTCAATGCGAGCAGGGCACTGAAGGGCACCGAGCAACGATACTCAGATATAGAGAAGGAGGCCATAGCAGTTAACAGGGGTCGCCGTCATTTCCATCTATACCTCTATAGCCAGACGTTCACAGTCTACACGGGTCACAAGCCGTTGGTTCCACTATTCATGGGACTCTCCTCGAAACCCCCACCCTGGATCGAAAAGTAGATTCTGCAGTTACAGGAATATCAATTCCAGGTGGTCTATTGTCCAGAAGCACACGACCCTGCAGATTTTCTATCCAGACACGCCAGACCAGCCACAGAAGAAGAATCTGTTGTGGATGAGATTGAGGACTACGTCAGGCTAGGGGTGGAGCGGGCACGTCCGTGGCCGATATCACTGGAAGAGATTGTGAGAGCCACGACAGAGGATGAATGTGTGCAGCTGGCCGTCGCTGCCATGACTTCAGGAAGATGGCACTGATTATTTCTTTCTTTATTTATTTTAGTGTTTTATAGAGCGCGAACTTGACTCGTTAGGGTATCAGAGCGCTTTACAGAGTCAAAGAGTCGTATAAGAGGCATGGTATCAAAAGGGTATACTGTAAATTAGGGAGGGGGTACTGAGTACAAGAGGGGAGGGAGTATACAAAAATAGTATATATTACAGTTGCTGAGGACATGCTTCTGGTTTCTTGGTGGGGCGAGGTCGAGGGAGGGAGGCAATAGTCTCTATGGTAGTTGTTGGGACGGCGTTTTAGCTGAGGAATTTACCCATGAGTAAGGATTTAGCCTCCTTTTTGAAGCATGCAAGAGTGGGGATTCTTCTGATGGCGGGTGGGAAGGATTTCCATATTCTTGGTGCAGCCACTGCTACCGCCGTATTATAGCTTGTTTTTTTTCGAAAGCGGGCAGGCTGGAGAAGGAGAGCACTGGCAGATCGTGAGTTTCTGACTCCTCCGGATATCACAAGTTTCTGTGCAAGATATGCAGGGGTGTTTGAGTGTAGGGCCTTGTGCGTGATGCATGCCAGCTTAAGTTGTATTCTGGCCTCGAGAGGAAGCCAGTTCAGTGCTTTCAGATGAAGAGAGATGTGATCAAATGTCCTTGTGCCGGTAAGTAGTCAGGAGGCTGCATTGAGGCAGGCTTTTAAGGGTGCTAGGGAAATCTTTGGTAAACCAGAGAGGGTGGAACAGCCATATTCCAGTCTAGAAATGACTAGTGCTTGGACTGCAAGGTTTAGGTTGGTAGCGTCAAGGAAGGGTTTCAGATTCCATAGGTAGCTCAGGTGGAATCTGGCAGATTTGGCCATTGAGTTGATGTGGTCTTGCATGTTTAAGTTGTAATCCAAAGTTATTCCCAGAGATTTGGCCAAGTCCACAATGGTGGGGGGACAGTTTAAGGCAGTGATGGCTTTAATCCATGTTTGGATCTCCTAGTTGGTTTTAGGCTGGGATATTAGAAGGAACTCTGTTTTCTTTGCATTGAATTTGAGTTGGCTGGAGGAGAGCCATTGGACAGTCAGCTTCAGGGCCTCATTCAGGGAGAGAATCTCCTCGAGAGATGAGATTTTGATGTATATCTGAGTGTCGTTGGTGTACATATGGTAGGAGATATTTGCAGTGCAAAGGACATCCGCAAGGGGTTCTAGATAAAGGTTGAAAAGGGTGGGGGACAACGTTGATCCTTGAGGGACTCCAACCGTGACCAAGGAGGTAGTGGACAGGTTGCCGTCGATTAGGAATCTCTGAGATCGGTTTTGGAGGAAGGATCTAAACCAGTTAAGGAGAGGGCCATCTAATCCCATCCTAAGTTTGAGGCGTTCAAGTAGCATCCCATGGTTGACCGTGTCGAAGGCCGAGGATAGTTCTAGGAGGATTAGGAGACAGGTTTTGCCTTGGTCAAGGGCTTGTAGGGCATCATCAAAGATGTGGAGCATGGTGGTTTCAGTGCTGTGTCCAGGTGGGAATCCAGATTGGCAGTCATCGAGTAGGTGGAAGTTGTTGATGTGGTGACTTAGCTGCAGTTGCACACACTTCTCCAGTACTTTAGCTAAGAGAGGAATGTTGGAAATAGGTCTGAAATTGTCTGAGGAGGCTGGATCCAGTGACGGCTTATTCAGAATGGGGAGGACCTGGCCCGCTTTCAGAGTCAGGGATTGATCCCTGCCGGAGAGAAGCGTTCATTATCGCAGTCCAACTTGGAATAATGGATTGGGCGGTGACCACAAGTCAGTTTGAAGGGAGCAGGTCGTTGAAATGATTGTTCGCGTTTAAGGTGGAAAGGATTTTGGCGACAGAGTCTTCGTCGTAGAGTGAGAAGTCGGTCCAGTGTGCTTGATTCTTAGGTGAGGACTACAGAGGCACCGCGGGGGGAGGCGGCAGGTCCGGGGCGGTATAGAGAGAGGCAGAACTAAGTTCGTTACCTAAGGTTTTGATTTTGTTCGCAAAAAAATGAGGAGAATTCCTCAGATGAGATTAGAGACTTTGGGTTTTCTTTCGATGTTTTGGCCAATTTGTTCAATTGGTGTTTGACCAGCTCAAAGAGTTTGCGGGGTCTGTTCTGAGCATTCCCTAGTTCCGCTCTGAATAATTCTTTTTTTGAGTTGAGGATGTTCTTGTTGTATGTATTTCTGGCCTGGCGGAGAAGTTTTAGGTGAGCGGCCAAGGGGTGCTGTCTCCAGATTCTTTCGGCTTGTCGGAGGGATCTCCTCTCATTGTTGAGGGTTCCAGTGAACCATCGGTTTCTATCTTTGACTTTGGTTCCTTTTAGTTTAAGAGGGGCAAGGTCATCCAGAATATTCGACATAGTTGCAGAGTAGTGATCATTGAGGTCACTGACCAATGTGATATGTGGGGGGGAGGTCAGATTTGCAGGGGACCTGAAGTTCCTTGTGGTCCAGGTTATGGTGTCTCTGACCCAGCGTTTAGGAAGCACCGGTTGTGGTGTCCTTATCTTGTGGGTGCCAGGAAGAAGGAAGGCAATGGCGTGGTGGTCAGACCAGTGACAGGGGGTTACCTCCTTAGAGATGATCAAGTCAAGAGTGACCCCTTTCGAATGGGTTGGGAGTGAACAAGCTTGAGTCAGGGCTTGATCACCGGGAGGTCTTCAATGGCGTTGACATGAGGATCCTTGGGATCATTCCAGTGCAGGTTGAAATCGCAGAGGAAAATGTCTTCGGCTTTGAAGGAACTCTTTGCTGTGAGAATTTCCATGAGGTGGTCAGTGAAGGAGTCATTCATGCCTGGGGGGTGGTAAAAGATTTGCCGGTTGCACAGTTGGGTGGTGTTACTGCAAATTGAGAGGGCTAGGTGTTCATAGGAATCAGTAGTATCCACCAGAAGCTCCGTGACAGAAAGGTTAAAGCGATAGATGCAGGCGATGCCACCCCCTTTCTTGCTATGTTGTCTGTCTATCCTAACAGTGTTATAGTTGGGGGGGACTAAGAGGTCCAGGCATGGGGATGAGGAGTCATTAAGCCATGATTCTGTTAGAATAGCTAGGTCGGAGTTACTGTTCAGGATGAGAGCAGCGACATCGGCGACATGCTTTACTGCCGATCGGCATTTAATTAAGAGACCAGTCGGGGGGAGGGAGGGGCAGTCAGAGTCGGGGCAGACAGGTGTACAGGCGCTAGATTTCTTCTAATCATCCTTCTGTTACAGAGGGGAGCTGATCTGCAGGGGTTGATAGCGACCGTGAGGATGGGAAGTTCTACACTCACGTCTGATAGACAAGGAGTGACTGGGGCTGCATTATGGTCCTGGAGAATGTTGAGGATTTCTTTTTCAGTGAGGTCTAGTGTATTTGGTTTGCTGAGGGAGAGGGCGAGGGCTAGGGTTTCCTCCTCCGATAGGTGGCTAGGGTGCTTACGAGGGCGAAGGTGCCTCAAGGATGTCGGTAGTGGGTGTTTGGGGAGCTCTGAGATAGGAGGGGAAGTGGGATTCATCTGGGGCTTGAGGCTAACGAAGGGGAGTTCAGCTAAGTGAAGGAGGTTCGTTAGATCCAGGATGGAGAAGTGGATGCTCTGAATTATTTTGGTGGCTCTGGAGTGTGTAGTATCCATATCCATATAAGGGGGGGCGCGGTAGAGGTGCTGGGAGGGTTAGGATGGACTGTGTTAGAGGTCATAGGAGGGGTGGATTGTATGTTTGCGGGGCTAGCTTGACCTGCATCAACAAAAGATGTTGGAGGCGTATCAGTCTCAGAGTCCGATTGGGGAGCTTGAAGGGGGGAGACAAAGGGTCTCGGGTCGATTGCGTTGGGGAGGCAGGTAGGAGGGCTGAGGGGGTTAGGGTGTGCTGTGTTGGAAACCATGGACACTGTTGGGGGAGATAGAAGGGAGGAGACCACAGGTTTCGGGGTGGTAGTGTTAGCAAAGCCGTTAGATGAGCTGGGGGTTAGGAGGAATTCTGTTGGAGACCCTTAGAGAGGTGGCTTGTGGGAAGTTAGTCATGCTAGGCAGGTGGGTTGGAGGATCGTCAGACGGGTGTTGGTCGCCTTACCAGTGACATGCACATGATTTTGGTTTGCTTGATAAACTTCCCTGCAGGACCGAAGAAGCACGTGTAACCCTAAACGTGTTGCACAATGTGTGTGCAGACCTAGCTGTATCCCCAGAAGGTTGCCTCATGAGGGGATCCCGTTTAGTGATCCCCAGAACACTACAGCAATGGGTGGTTAATATAGCATACATAGCCCATCAGAATATTGCCAAAACTGAATCTTGTCTGTGGTGCAAAGTGTGGTTTCCCAACCTTGATAACACTGTAGATCAGACTGTTTGCTACTGCCCTCTGTGTCAAGTGACTCGACCAGCTGAACCACCTGCTTCAATAATAACGGAAGCGTTACCACCCCATCCTTGGAACAGAGCAAGTGCCGATTTCGGAAGTCTCCCGGAGGCATATGTTAGTTGTCATTGATGACTTCTCGAAATACCCAGAGGTCGAAATCATGGAGTCGACCACAGCAAGTAGCACCATACCACATCTGGAAAAGATCATGGCCGCTCACAGACTTTTAAAAAAGTTGCGCACTAACAATGATCCTCCCTTCTCCAGCCAGGAATTTGCAGAATATTTGCAGTTCTCGAGGTGTTCAGCATTGGAAAATCACCCGACGTTGGCCCCAAGCCAATAGAGAGGAGGAGCATTTCATGCGCACGTCAAACAAAGTTCTTTGGATTGCATTGGCTCATGGTCAGAACATGGAGTGTGCCATGTACACTTTTCTCAGGGAATATCGACTTACACCCCACTCAACAACCGAAGTCAGCCCGGGATCCATCTGCATTAACAGAGCGGTGGGTGATATCATTCTTCAAGAGGACCAACAGTCGAGTCTACAGGAATGGGTCACCGTGAAGTTGAGACGTCAGGCCAAGAACAATCGAATGTCCAGAACCCATGGAGCAAGAATAAGATCCTTCACAGTTGGTGATGTGGTCATGGTGAAAAATCGGAATCCAAGGGGAAAATTCACGCTTCCATTTTAAATAAATCCATGGATAGTCCAAGCGGTGAAAGGAACAATGGTCACGGCCCAGAGGGCAGGAGAGACTATCGGAAGGAATATGCCTTGGTTTAAAGAGTACCGAAGTCCAGTAAGCCTAGGTGCTAGGGCATCTTCTGGAATGGTGGACCAGAGAGCAGGACCTGATGGCATCTACATGTCTCCAGAATCGAGCGAGGAGGAGGTCTCCTCACCTGCCGTCCGCGGCGTGGGTCCCGCCTGAAGCACTGAGACTGTTGCTTGTCAAGAATCGGAACCAGTTTGCCAGAAGGTCCCTGACGGATGTCAGCGCCCGCAAGTAACTGGAGGAGGTGATGGTTGGGAAAATGATGTCAGTTGCTGGAGTGGGAAGTAACACCTCAGATCAAGTCTTGAAGTGTGTTCTCGCCTGAAGGACTTTTTGTTAACCTAATGTGCAGAACGTGTTTTTTTATTTTCTCTCTCCCTCTCTCTCTCTCTTTCTCTCTTTTCTTTCTCTCTCTCTAGGTATTTTGAGCTGGTAGCTGTGTTGATGATGTTTCATTTTGTTTAAGATAAAGGAGGAATGTTATGTTCGGTGGGATGCCCCACCTTCATTTAAATATCAGGGGTGAGCGACTGTAAGCACCCACCCTATATGACAATATGGTGGACACCAGAAGAGAGAGGGGCTGAGGAACAGGAACCAATAGAGGAGACCTTGACCTGGACCTTGGTGGTCAGATCCTGTACGACTACTCTACGTGTGTGTCCCTTCCACCAATCTCCTTATCCTCACTCTGCAGCAGTCGGTGCTAGAAACGGAACTGCACTTTGGTGCAAGGGTGCCTGCGCTGGTGCTAGGCAACTAAGTGTAGCTCCAGCGCAGGGGGAAACACAAGAATGCACCCTATTCTTGTAAATATGGTGCAGCCTTGCTCTTCTAAAGTGGTGGAGTGAGGCATTAAGCCATGACAGCTAACGCCTCACTCAGCCACTACTTTGTACATATGCCCCTGTGTTTGGTGATTTCGACTGGTTGAGATATGATGAGGAGTGTAAGGTCAGCCTTACCAAGAATCTGGATGTGAAGTGGTATAAGCAAGATGTGGGCCTATGGTTTCAGCAGATGGTGTCTACTAAGCTGGTGCCTATTTCATATACAGCCAGTGCACAGCCATTATATATATAGTCCGTTTCAGGCCAGCCCACCCAGTGAGGTGTGAGAGGGTCAGGTAGAGGGCAAGGTAATAGGAAATGGGCATGTTGAATTTTAGATGAGGGCTTCTGTAATAGACAATACTATAGATTCAAGCACAAGTGCTCACAATGTGGGGCCAAACATCCAGTGAGGCAATGTTTGCTACCAGTAGGAAGGCCACAGACCCAAGGGTCAAATTTGCAGGGTAGCATGTGTTTGGGGTAAGGGAAGAGGCTCATACTCAACTAGAAGCTGATATGTGTGTAGGTGGTTACAGTTTTACACAAATTATAAGGATGATGAGCTCCATGAGTAAGCTTTGAAGAGGGTTTTAGCTGAAAAGATGTTGACCACAAGTTTAGTGGTGGGCAGGAAATGTGAGTTCCATTAAGCAGTGCCCATATGTTTTTAGAAAGAAATTGTTGAAGGAGGTTGAAGATAAGAGAGTTGAGGGCCCCTTTCAGACTGACTAAATTAGTGTTGTTGGTGTCCCCGTGAGGTTGGTACCGAAAAAAGAACCTGGTGAATTCTGTATGAATCGGCATCGATCTAGACCGAAACAGGGGAGTCTGTTAATGATTTCATTCCAGAGAAGCCCATTTCAGCACGATATGCATGCATCGATGATGAAGTAGCCATGACATGACAGCAGGACATGGGCCTTTTGTGGCAAAATGTGATGTAAAGTCACTCTACATGTTACGTACGGTGCACCCAGAGGACCTTCAGTTGCTGAGAATTCAGTTTCAGCTGCAGATATTTGTAAATAAAGTATTACGGATGGGTTACCCAATTTCGTGTTTGTTGATTGAAAATTTGAGCACATTCCTTAATTGGTTATTTATTTTTGTGATTGGTAAGCCAGCAGCGATGCATTATTTAGATGATTTATTTTTTGTAATTTGGCATGAATAGGTGGCCTGTCAAACAGCATTGCGAGATTTTCAAGGTTTGATGAATTACCTGGTGAGTCCCATAAGCACCAGAGGAAACTGTTCTGCCTGGGACAGTTCTGTCATTTTTAAGAATTGAGTTGATTATTCAGTTGTGATGGAGGCAAGACCGCCAGTATGCAAAAAAGATTTGATATTGGGGTTGATAAAGACGTTTTTGAGAAACAAGAAGCTTGGTCATTTACATTTTACAGGTAGTGTGGCTAAGGACAGGGAGAACGTTAAGCAAAGGACTAGGGTTGGTGCTGGCAGGAACTGCCTTGCTGCACCATGGGGCAAGCTTCTCATTAGGAATACTCGCGAATCTGAGCGTTTGGAGAGCAGTGCTTAATTCAAGCAGGTGGTTTCCGGTGCTCAGTACCAGCACTTAGGGCCCAATTCCGATGCGGTTAGATAATCATTCCAACTGAACAGGTTTGGGAATGGTTTCTGACCGCCTCAGATTGGGAGAGTCTGACTGACCGAGTACGATACATCTGGGTGCTTCCACATGCGATTTGGTTGGACTTCCATTGACTTCAGCGGGAGCCTCTGTTCCAACCGAATGCATAGGCTCTCATTGAAGAAATGGGTGGCTGGGGAAAATCGGGCACCCTGTGGTGGGCACCCCCTGGTGCCTGCCACACTTTGCATGGCTGGTAAGAGGGGACCCATGGGTACCCCCACAGGCCGGATTGCAAAGGCTCCGGGTGCAGGTGGAACCGCTATGGACCCCCAAAGTCTGATTCCGACTGCCGATTCGAGTTGGACTGCACAATTCGGAAAGGCTGTCTGAATCCAGCATCGTAGTTTGTCGTTCGGAAAAGTGGCCCATAGAGACATACGATTCTGCTCCGTACGGCTTGCTCATTCCAAATGACGTTGGGTTCAGATTGGGATATTCCTAATGCCTAACTCGCATTGTACTCGGTCAGTCAGAAATCTTTCCGATTCAGTCGGAAAGACACATTTCCGATCCGATTCTGATGGGGCAAATGCCGTTAGGAGGCCTTCCAATCCGAATCGTAATCGGCCCTTAAGTGTCAACTTTTCCACCCCTTTCTAAGATGGCCTTTTCACCACCATAATACACCCCATCTTACATCGCACATAGTACTCTTTTTACTCCGAATGCTTATTTTCAAATAGCGATCAAATTGGCACCCAAGTCAGAAGCCAATTAAATGGCAATCCATATACTCTGTTGGATACCAATCCAGATGTAAGTACTACAAACCACTTATTTGGTAAGTACTGGTGATTTCTTATTCTGTTATTCCTGGGTGATGGCCTCGGACTGCATGGTATATTTAATCCTTAGATGTCAAGGTGTCAAACTGTAGCCTAATATGCAGAAGAAGATTTTATTGTAGATACAGTATCCTGCATCAGAAACCTATATGGCCGCTAATTTGTTAGTAGCCTCCATACCTAGCTACTGTTAACACTTGGTTATTTCCATATGAGACACACTGGACACAAGGTTTGTTTCTTGGGGACTGATTTTGATGTTGTCGGTTGGACTGCTGTCAGCCTGTCATTGGCGGTCCGACTGCTGGCAGCCCTTCGGTCCTACCACTGTATTACAATACTGGTGGTCAGATCCACGGCAGTCAAACGCAACACTGTTCCCACCTCAAGGATCTTAGATCCCGACGGTGCGGAGGGCCGCGTTTCCGAACAACCGAATAAGATGCTGGATTCAGATAGCATTTCTGAATCGTGCCATCCGACTCGAATTGGCAGTCGGAATCAGACTTTGGGGGCCCGCAGTGGGCCACCCTGTACCCAGAGCTTCCCAACCTGGTCCTTGAGGTACCCATGGGCCCCCCTTACCAGCCATGCACAGTGTGGCAGGCACCAGGGGATGCCCGCCACAGGGTGCCTAATTTCCCCCAGCCACCCCTTTCTTCAATGGGAGCCTAGGCATTAGGTCGGAACACAGGCTCCCATTGAAGTCAATGGGAGTCCGACCGAATTGTATCTGAAAGCATCTGGACGCATCGTAATTGGTTGGTCAGACTCCCCCGATCCGAGTCAGTTGGAAACCATTCTCAAACCGATTTGGTCAGAGTGATTTCCGAACCACATCATAATCGGGCCCATAATATGAAACCTCCCCCTCTCACCCCTGTGACCTGCACGCCCACCCCCGCCTACAAATACCAGCCGCCAATGGTAGGTGCACAGTCTGCATTGTCTAACCAACAGCGTTTCCCCAGAGAATGATCAGCAAGAGGAATAAATATCTATGTATTTTTATCACTGGCTTGTGGAGTGTGCCTAATCAAATTAGGAAACCCCATCATTGAGTATCCTTGTGCATGGTGTTTGTGTATTGGTGCATTTCCTGGCATTATGACCCTTACTGTAATACACATGTGAGCCTGGGAATGCAAATTTCCATATGTGAGGGGCGTGGATGCATCAAAAATGAGAGGAGATATGGGGCTTCATAGAGAAATGCTACATTACACTGAAGAGATATGCAGGTGGCTGAAGGAACAGACAGTGGTCTAGATATAAATCCGAGGAGCATTAATCAAATTTGTATGGACTAACTAGTCCCTCGCAATAAAATGTTTTTTGGCGCTCACTGACTGCGGTATGGCGTCGTCCTATTCAATGTTAGCTGCAGGAATGCTCAGAATAGCATTGTTCTGTTGAGTTATGCATGAAACCATATGTTTAGAAAGAGAAAATGAGGTCATGAAAGATCTTTCCCTCTGCGCCTTTTGGGTGCTTTATGCATCACCGACATGCTTCCTTATAGGCATTTCAGCGGATATTGATTGGCTGTTTTCTAACAGTGTACCCTGGGTGAAGTACATAGAGTCCTCAGAAGAGCATGCAATAACAGGGTCGGACTAGCAGCAAACAGGGCTGGTCTGACAGGTCAGTGTGGGTGCCGTTTTTATTATGGCTGTTTAAGTGCCAGTTTTATTATTTACTGGGCCAGTTTTCACTGTCGATTTCCCTGATATTGCCACAACTATTGCCTGCAGCAAACACAAATGCATGCTGTCTTCCATACCTTGCAAATCACTTACACAGCGAGTCTTTCCAAGTTCAAAACGTTCCCACTTTGCACTTTTTTTTAGCTTTCTCATTCGCTTAGAAAGGCGACTTTTATTGTGGTGCTCTGGCCTATTTTCTGTCCCAGTCCGACCCTGTGCACAAAGCATGACAGAATGGTGGCGTGAGTGCACCTATCCATCTTAACACCCCCTGGAACGGTGTGCTTGCTATATGCAGTGCGTTGTGTGTTTATTTCCGAGCTCCCAAAAAGCTTTGACCCCATGATATCCACATCAACAACTTTTAGTTACTTCTGTTTCCGGTGGAGCCAGTTTGTGTATCCGAGCCAAAGACGCAGCCTTCTTGGGCACACGTCGCTAGGCTGTTCGGTACGCCTTGAGACTCGTCCCTTTAGTGGGGCATAAAACATGGCGGATGTTTTTATTGGTTGATATATTCGAGCAAGGTGACCTGCTGAATCTCCAGCCGTATGCCACCGCATCCAATAAACTGTGAGTTTAGCGCTCCTGTCCCGCCATGCCCCCATATGTAAAGATGAAATATATATTAAAGATTAACTCTATTATAAATGGGGGGAAGTGCCAAACAATTACCTTTATTATTGAATATACTATCCATTATTCAGGAGCCCAATCAATTATTCATAGCTCATTTAAAGAAGAGAAGAGGCTCGCTGTCCCTTGGCGGCACACTTGCTGCCTTCTCCTGCCGCTGTGTTATATTTACTGCATCCTCTACTGCTGTTGCATTTTTTTACGTTCTTTCTAAGAAAAAATATATCCAGTTTCGACATTTTCAATAAGTAGGAGCTGGGGCTGGTAATGGCTTAGCCTGGAAAAAGGCACCTTGCACTATGCATGGCTTTAATCCATTCGCATAGATGTATGTGTGCACTTTTTGCATTGCACTTAATGTTTAAATTAGCCTGATTCTATGTCTTCTTATAATGGTCGAGGGCGAACTTGGAAGCATAGGGTGATGAAGTCCAGTAGTCAGGATTGTGGCTCAACTTTCTCCCAGGTTAAAACCTGAAGAGAATTCCCATTCGTTTCTACTGACATGGACGTCAGTTCACCAAAATGGCAGGGTTGGCACAAGTGACATCATGCCCCCATTGACTCAATGACATCACAGTATTAACACATCTCTTTTCCCCGTTGTTAGCCCTGCAAAAACCTAATTGTTGCTGAGAGGATGCAGGAAAGGGCAAGGAGCAGAAAGTAAAATAGATTCTAGACATTGCACTTGAAGCCCAGTTTACTTTCTGGCCCTGACAATGCGTTTGTGGTCCTTGCGACCAAGGGTAGTGAGGGCAGAGCTAGGCGTACCATAGGGCAAGGCGGGAAAAGCAGGACCCACCAATGGCGCTCTCTGGTATCCCAGAATTGATGTCCATGCTTACTGCCGCACACATTCTTGACCTACCGTCAGATGCAATGTACAGCCCCCCGTCGTTTCACGGGTAGTGGCTCCTCAGGTTTGGCCAATCAATCATATCTCTCCTTTTTGGGGAATTGTCAGACTATGGCCTCTGGTCAGTTCTCTGAATAAAATCCCCTACCTCCAGCTCCTCTTGTATTATAATGTTATGTTTGGTTGATTTTACAACTATTTAATAAAGCAAAGGAAACCTTCTACTATTCTTGTGAGAGTACATTTATCCTGATTACTGTCTCGAGTTGCTTGTGCCAGAGAGTGTCCCCTGTCGGTTAGCTTGGCAGCACAATTGATCCATTATAGTCACCACTCTGGAAACATATGCTCATAGGAACTGGGGTTCTAGATAACATTTGTCCATCAGGATAATTTGGCAGAAGCATTTGCCCAAAGGTTGACATCATGCACGAAAATTCTAGTTAGAGGAACTCACAGAGGTCATAAGGGTTTTATGGAAACCAATTCAAGACCATTTACATCACCAACCATCCTATTACTAGGATATTTGTTCACATGTCGCTGTGTAACCTCGCCACACCTCCTCATCATGGAACAAAGGAGCCTAAAATGCAATTCTACCGCCCACATAGGAATGTATGCAATCTCTTCACGTACATGAGACCAGGGCTTTAAGTGGGCCGGGTCTTGCCAATGCTCAGCACCTGCAGTTCTTAAAAGCAGTTGTTGAGACGGTTCCCTATCGGGCTCTCCATTTTTGCCCTCACCATGAAAAAAATTAATCTTAACTCAGCAGCAGTAGCACCCTTCGCTGCCTTTGAGGTAATTTCAAAGAAGCTCGTTTTAGTTCTTTCACAGTCCTACCAATTCAGAACTGAAGCATTTTTCATATGCAATACTACGAAGGCATTGTTGGTCCTTATTTATCCTATGCAACTAACAACCAATGACAAAGCACATAGTACTGGCTTGTTGTAAGAGTAATGCTACTTGCTGTATTATATATCTAGGTGGAATGACAGAAGTAGCAAAATACCAGTCGGGCAACACACTAAGAAGCTAAGCATAGATTTTCAGTTTACGTGTTTTTAAGCCACGCCCTTAATTGATTCGGCCACGCCCCTTCGAGAGACCCCCCAGTTTTTTAATGCCCTGCATAAGTCCACTTGCATCTTGCCATAATTTTTTTGCTGCTTCCTGTGGTTAGGATAGGGCTGAATGACTGCAGTAACTGATAAGGCTAGTGCATCATTAGTAGAATTCTCAGAAGTGATATTTGCATATAATAGATCATGTGCGCTAGTTGTCCAACTATGTTACAGTGCAGTGCTTTCTGCCAGAAAATATTTACTGATTTGAGTAACTGTGTAATACAATATTTGCCAATGAGAGTTATCAAGCCTACTCAGTGGAGTAACCATCGGGGTGCATATGTGGAGAAAAATTACATTTGTCTAACTATTCTACATTTTTCGATTTCAGTAGTTTATCAGAGTTACTGTGCCTGAAAAACATCTTCCATTTGAATTACTGTGCCAGCCTCGGTATATAAGATTGAACGAATCCAATGGACTACTGGTCCTGGTGGGCCTGAATAGTTGGCTCTGAGTTGGCTCAGAGGTCTGGTCTTGTCTTGCAGCATCACAACTGGCGTGGCACAGGCTCATGGGTAACACAATTACTCATGTGGCATCTGGAGTTGGAAGAGAATATCTTTTGATTCACTGCTCTACACCACATGGCTGTCATCACTGCTGTCCTGATAAACTCATATGTTGACATAATGAGGGCCTGGCTTGTTTTCATCTCAGTCCAGGCTCACCCTCCCTCTGTGTGCTTTCAGTAGTAGGCAGCATGTGCCCCCAGAGGCAGGGCCAAGGATTTTTATGGTGACCTCCACTTACATAAAATGTGGGAACCTTTCAAGACTATGGGATCTGAGAATTTAATGGATAGAGAAGCCACCTTGAGTTAGAGTATGTTCAGAGGTAGATATTACACTGCTTTCTGTTAAATTGTATTAGTTAACACTGACTAGGTGGCTCAACTAGCTAAACGCTCTCTGCTGACATTTCCTGTGACCTGCAGATCACAAGGCAACTCACACTTACGTCTTTCTCAAGTCACTAAATTGAATGCCATTAAATTGGGTAATAGTACTAAATGTTAGCGACCGTACTGAGAGACAGCAAAATTGTGAATGAAGCACTGCATATAGGAAGGGCATTTCTTCTATGCACTATGTTAACATATCAGTCCTACTTTGTAACCAATCAACAGCATTATCACTGTACTATGGTAGCCATTCCACGTTCCACAATGCCTAAGGACGTAGTCTGCCAGCATTTTCCCACTTCAAGGCCACCACTTTGGATAAGTCAAATGAGAAGAATAGGCTACACAACATAAAATTCAGAGAGAGTTCGCATCAACAACTATGGTTCCCTTAGTAGAGCAATCTGGGCCTCTCTGTTGCATGATCATAAGTTGCGTGTTATAGTACGGGGTCCCACTTTTGCGTGGCCTGAAGCAGCAATGGCACACCCTTTTTGCGCAGGGGCAAAATGTGCACCTTCCCCAAAGCAGTTTGAACAGTACATTATTGGTGGAGCACGCAAACCGTTCCATCGATTGTACTCATGGGGTTTTGGGCCTTCTGTAGGTTAAAGAAGGGATACCCACAAATGGCAGTATTTGTTGACATTGGATCCATACTGTTGCAACGAATACGCAGCTCCTAACTCCATTTAAACTGATTATTTCTTTAAATTATGTCATCACTGCTATCAAAATGTTCATAGGTTCAATATTTAGCAGAAAACTGACATCTTCTTGTGAAGTCCAAGATGGTATCCATGGCAAGCATTACTAAACATACAAATAAAAAGTTTTTTTTTTTTTTAACTATGGGGAACAATGGATTGTGTGGTTAGTTGTTACTCATCTAACATGAATGCCTTAGAAATAAGCATTGGCAAATTCAATAGGTCTCTCCTATGTCCTATGTGAAAGCAATTGGCTTTGCCAATGTCTTTTAGCCTTGGTGTGGAGCAGCATGGCTGCTGGGCAGCACGGATAAAAGGTTTTTAAAAATCCTCTATTAAATGGGAAGGTACATAAAAAAAGCTTATAGCACTCTTTAAATATTTACTCATGCTGCTCAGCAGACAGCTGCTCTACAACATGGCTTTTAAGACTTGAGTAGAGTGAGAAGAACCATCTATACCGGCCTTTTAAAAGCTGAAGTTTCTGTAAATCTGATGTTAATTTTTATTGCTTCTATTGTATGTTGTTCTATTTCTACTATGTAGCTTTGTCAATGTTATTGGTTATGCTGCTTTTAATTGTCTTTAGTCAATATTTATATTGCTTTTTTAAATGTTATCATCTATATAATAATAGATGATTTTTGTTCTTTTTGAACATTCCTGATGTTGTCCAGGGCAATGCTTCCAAGACGAGAGTGTGCTCGATTTAGAGGTTTTAGGTAAGTGTGGTGTCCAGGGTCAGTTTATTTTATCTCTCATAAAATTGGAGCCACCCAAAGAGGTGACGTTGCTCTAGGGAAATCCTGTCTATGAGATTTAAACCTTTAAACCTCTGTAATAGCGATAAGACCTCACCTTTGAACTTCGGCTAATGACCACCAGCTCTCGAAACTCTAACTGAGCCAATTGATTTGTTCAATTCTCAAACGAGAATACTTCTAGTGAAGCAGAACAATAAAATTCATGACTCTCATTTCATCCACCACAAAAAGACCACAACACAACTACAGGAATGGGTTACAAGCCTTGATAAAGCTCAATGGGTACATTGACTGTCCGGCTGGACACTCTTAATATAGCACTGATTGAAGTCTATATATTTTTTTTTTTGAGTAAGATGTTTATTGCACAGTTCAAAAGAAATTTAATACATCTTCTCGCCTACAACCATCCAGGCCGGCTACAGTATGTACAGTAAATATGCAATGTTACTTGATTTACATAGCCCATCAGCCTACATCCGTGGGACCGGCGGCGTTACCGGTTAGAACACCCGATCTTTGTGCAATACAAAGCAGGGAAATTGCCACTGTATGCACCAGCCCCACCACTGGCAGATCATCTGGCACTTTCAGTCACGCAAGAGCAGGTGGGCATGAATTTGCTGAGACAAGCAGGGATAGGCAAGATGGGCGATCTATATCAAGATGGGGTTTTCCGATTGAAGTCTATATTCATCCTGATGACCATACTGTACTTTTTAAGGACCATTGTTCCGGTACTAAACTGTTACCCACGGTCCTTATCTACCTTTCGGGTTCCCTTGTGCTTTTGAAAGTATCTACAAGATACAGCACATTCCATCTTTCTCCCCTACCCCGAAGCACAAACAGCAGCCGTGCATTAATGCAGACACCCTTACATCATGTTGCAAGGGTGCCTGCGTTGCGTGGATGATTATTTTTGTGAAGGAAGGGACACTATCCTGCAAAAAAAACAATCATTGATGCCACTTTCTAACAGCATGCATAGAAAGAGGAAAAAACAAGGAGAACTAAAAGTATTTTTCCTCGTTGCCCCACGGCATATGATTATGACGCATTCCCAGCTTAACAAAACTTTGTAAATCTGGGAATGTGTCAGGTACCAAGGATGTTGCGTGGGAACACGCACAGCAACACCCATGGAATGCCCCTTTCATGCAGAGTAATACATTAACTGGACTATATTTAGAAGGCCATGAAAAGTCACGCAGGGTGACTTTACGTGGCCTTGTAAATATGGGCAAGCCCATTCCCGGTTCCGGCTGGGTTACCCCTGAATCACCTCTTAGATATGCATTTTCAACCGGCCCTTGATAGAACCTTAGCTGGGCTATCTAAGCACTTGAATTTGGAACAGTGGTTGGGGGTATGGGAGCATCAACACCCGTTTCCGGGAACTAGGACTCACTTTTCAATATCAGACTTTGATTCAGAGCAAGTGGGAGAAAGGCGGAAGAGGGAGAAAGAAGGTTGCAAAGGAGGACAGGAAACCAATGACAAAGAAAGACGCAGGACTGAAAAAGTAGAATGTTATATATAAGCAGGACGTGTAGGGTGGGGGAAGGGAGGTACATGAGGTGGGGTCAAGACGAGGCCTCCTTGGGTGTCAGGAACTCTGGCATTTAGCCGCACAAGTGGCCAAAAAATATTTGAGCCCGTGAACTTACATTTTTTCTAATTTAAGACCTGGCTCCTACGGGCAAATTGGGTGTTAAAAGAGACATACACCGATTTTGGTTGAGGGCTTTGTGCAAGATTCCAGGTGTTGAAATTGAGCAAACTATAGGTTTGCAGGACTTTAAGATTTGCCAACATGCTGCATGATACATTTTAGCTGGTCTAGTTATCTTTAAGAAGGAGCCCACCTATTTCACCCAATATAAGGAAGCTGGGCTTATGACGTATAATCAAAACAATGGTTCACCTGGAATTCATTCATATAATTATATGAGTCAGCCACCACAGCTTCAGTGCAAGCAATTATTGTGAACACAACAACCGTACTATGACCCCAATAGTGATGTAATATAAATGAACTTAGCATGTAGATGTTATTGACATATCATAGAAAACATGACATGTTCATAAATAATCCTAAACAAGGCAACAATTGTGCAGTGTCCCAATGTGAAGAAAAACACAAAAGTGCGTATATTGTAGGTTATTGCACTTTCACTTATGTGTTCTATGGCACACAAATGACCGATCAGCCTATATAGAAATTATTTATTTATGCGAACATGTCAGGTGCTACGACTTTGTGCTCTTCAACTTATATTTTTAACACATTAAGAACTGGCTCGTACTGACAAATTGGGAGTTGGAAGAGACCTAAGCTGATGTTGGACTGGAGGCCTCGTGCAAGGTTCCAGGTGTCGAAATTGAGCTAACTATAGGTTTTAAACACTTTAAGGTTTCCCAACGTGCCGCATAATTCATTTTAGCTGGTTAGATTATCTGGTTCCCTTTACAGAAGGAGCCCACCTTTTCCACCCAGCAAGCATGTAAGGCCGAGATAATCTGTCCTGGAGGTCTATGCAGATGCCACCTGCGCAGACCTCAGGACTGCGGCACCACCCCGCGGGCTCCGCGCCGCACCGCTCTCCCCCTGATCTGTCCACTCCTCATTCATATTCCACCTGAATATGCTGAGGGGATTCCGCCGGGAACCAACAGCAATTACTTGTGAGGTTTAATTGGCATAATCACTTGAATGCCTTGACAGAGACAAATCGCCCTGTTGGATCAGGGTTGCTGCTGTGACAGTGAGTGCAGGAAGGGAGTTCTTCTCGCCGCTATTTTTTTTAGCTGTGAAAGGAGATGTCCACCATTGCATCTTAATAATGAGGTCTGCTACACCGAATAGATTTTTTCCTGAGAGTCCGTCAGGGATGCTGATTGATGACTTGGCAGCGGAGGGGGGAGGGAACCGCGCCGACACACACCGCACAATATGGTGGCTGCAGCGTAGGCCTGTTTTGCAGCCCCCAAAACTGCCTTGTTGTGGAAATTGCGCAATAGTGGGCCAATCCCAGCTCTTTGAGGGATGTAACCTATGTATTGTATTTTTCAATTTTTGTGTAGTCCTTTATACCTTGCTGTGATGCGCTGAGGTCAACTATCAGAAGGGTACCACGCTACACCATGGAGGTGGGAAGCATTGTGATGTGGTGTAGGAGCTCTTATCTTCTCTCAGGGCTCAGCCCCTGGTAGTGTGATGGGAAAGGAGGCCAGGTGAGGTGTCAGTAATTTCTCTGTTGAAATATCTGAAGAAAAGATAGTACAATGTTGTCTTAATGGCGTCTCAATGGTGTTTTAAAACACAATGGAAATCTCTTGTGATAGGAAACACCTGAATCTACTCGCCCAAAACCACCTCATGCTGTCCCGCAATATATAAAATTTGGTTGGAGAGCCATACAACCATTCATCACCACCTTCTGGAAAATTCTTCTGCCCCCGGCTGCTATTCTTTGAGATGGTTCTAGGAAACACAGAGAAAGGACTGAAGACCACTTTCCTCGTCCAAGCCGTTTTTGACTACATTTTTAATGTTGTTCCTACCCTGCCTTGTAAGTACTTTTCTGTAATGCAAGCAGTACACAAAACAGAAAAACAGAAATAAATACGTTTCAAGTTATTGATGCGCAGAAAGCAAACTGTCAGTAATTTGGGAATACCTTTTTGAGAATGAAGAGTGTCAAACATTAGCATTTGCTAAGGACTCCCAGATTTGCCACCTAGTAGTAGGAGTGCTAATGAGCCTGGGGGTCAGAACAGAAAAATGATGACTACCTTAGTTTCTTTTTGGAAGCTAGGGCCTAGAAGCAGGCACTTAGTTTCTTTTTGGAAGCTAGGGCCTTTAAGCAGGCACTGGTTAGCTTGACACAGCAAGTGCGGGAAAGCACACTTGATGATTTTATATCTGAGTATTGTGGTAGTATTGACAGGGACTACTCAAAGACTGAAACACTGCACCTAGAAGGTGTACCTAACTTTACCAGGCAGCCAAAGCAGTTGCTTCGGCAATGGGGTGGCTTGGCAGAGTCTAGGCGCTTTTAGCAGAAGTCTGGCTGTTCCATTCTAAAAAAAATCAATCAAAGCAAAGGAATTAATTATTGGGAATGTCAAAGAATCAGAATGTGCTAAAACTGCTATGACCATCATGCATTGGAGCCTTAATATACTGACTATTAAGCCAAGACGAGGTCCAGCTGTTAGCTAGTACAGTACCTGAAAAATATTTAAATTCAATATCCCCAATGCAGTGGGTGGCTAGAAAGAAAAAAAGCCAATTAAACCCAAGAAATGCCACTTAAAGGGATTAAGGCTAGTTTTTTGAGCGTGTTCACATTTGTATTATAGTCACATTACCCCACTGTTTCACAATCCGTCAATTCTCCTGAGTCCTGTATCCATGGTGCTATGGTATACAGCTCATAATGCACCCTAAATGAAATGTAGACTCTGCTATAAGATGCTTTTTCCCATTTTAGGGGCAGTGCAACATGATAAATACATAAATGCATGCTGTAAATACAGCTGTTCAGCTATTAGATCAGGCTGCGCGAAGTAGGGAGTGACAGAGAGAGAAGAGAGAGGTAACACATTATTAGTGTAAAAATTATATATGACAAAGTAGAAGTAAAATAGATGAAAAAGAAGTGCGGAGTGAAGAGAGGCGTGAGGAAAGGAGGTCGGGGAAGAACTAAAAAGGAACATGGGGTAGTAGGGAGGGGCGGTGGTTTGTAAACAGAGGTGGGGGTGAAGCCTAGGCGCTGAGGAGTGGATGGCGAGAGAAGACATTTAGGGGAAGGGAAGAAAAACGTAGCCAGCCTCAGATCTGTTCCAATTATTGACGGTAAAATGCGGCATAAATGTAGCCTCGTTATTACCACATTATTAGGGAGAACATGGAAAATTGAGATATACTCGCAGCTGTTAATTAGAAGAGATGGAGACTCTGCATCTGTGCTGTGCAAAGAAGCATGCGGAGTCACCAGATGTGCTTGCCTGCCCACAGCTGCAGCAGGGAAAGCTCTGCCCCAGGAATGCTAAAATCCCAAATGTGGCACAGGCAGTTAATTAGGAGATGAGCATTTGTTTTCCTCACTATTGCGCGGTCCTCGCATTTAGGTGGCATTTGGAGTTGATGTAAAACACTAGAAAGACAGCCGCGGCCTGTGCAGGTAAGAGCGGTGAGGCTGGGCTGGGTTGGGGGGGTTATTAAATAAACAATGAATTTTCCCTTGTCGTCGTCTGTTGAACTCGCCCCACCCCACCCAGACCCACCTTCCTACCCTCTTAACCTGCACGGGCAGTGGCTGCACAAGCAAACATCTTTTTCTCGGCATTTATGAAGGCCCTTGTTCATTCTGCATGCTTTAGATCCAGGGATGTCACTGCCCCAGGGTACCATGGAGCAGAAGTGTGTGGGCCCGTGTAAGGCATCGTGATATTGACAAAACTGCCCAAAGGTCAAAAGATTTTCTCATGGAGCAGTGGATTCTGCCCCCAAGCCAGATAAGGTCATGGCCCGGACAAAGTACATGGGTATGAGTGGGAAAACGAATAACTGAGAAATAGTGCACTCACAACGTGCAAGTCGTTGCCCCCTCCCCGACACAACTCCCAAGGAGAGATACAACAGCAATTAAAGTGGTTTAACCAAGGCATCGCCTTTTATTCGCATAGACACATGGTAATAGTGAGAATTGATTACCATATTATGGCAGACAATAATGATATGAGAATACAGGACTAAAGAACAGAAAAACAGCTCAAGAATTGGACAAGCATTATAACAATTGTCTGCGCTTTCCATTACAGTGCAACACTCTGGGTGCAAAGCGCCAGAAGGATCCTTTTCCTTAACCATCACCACCCATGCCCTCAACCAAGAGAAACCGGGAGATTATTGGCAAGAATTCATTAGTATTAACTTCTCTTCCCTCCATCACATAGAGAGATGGAAACTACCCCGGTTCTATAACATAATTTATAACTACACCAGGGTACCGTCTAGTGATCCATCCCTGCCGGGGTAACTGTCACCGGGCAAGTCCCCCAGAAAGTTAAACTCTAGGTTGGAGAGTTACAAACATTTTGAGCTGGGGTAGTGCCACAAAAGAGAGGCTAACCAGCCCAAAATGTTTTTTTTGCTATTAACTCAAGTATTGCGTTGGAGAGCACCCTCAAAGTAGGGCAAAGCTGCACAAAGCACTGCTTTTCATTACTTTGCGCCGAGGGGGTTTTCCATGGGTGGTACATGGGCAAACCTGTGCTAGACTCATGCACACACTCTACCGCTATGGCGCTAAGGTGGTGCATGGCGCACGGCAGCTGAAATCAGCGCTGGTGCAGGGGAAAGGGGATCAGAGAGCCACATCTCTGAAGATATGGCGCTCTCTTGCTCCCTCTCTGTCGCGCAGCACAGCCTCGTGGCGGGGCTGTGTTGGGTTATGCAGATTTTTTTAAAATCTCCCCACAAGTATGCTGGTAGCTGGAGCATGGTGGAGCGAAAAGAGGCCAATCCTCAGCCTTTCAATGCCTTGAAATTCACCCATTCCACGCACCTCCTGATGACGTCATGGCCGGACTCCCTTCCCTTCGTGGCGACACAATCAAGGGACTCTGCACCAAGGCTCCTACCCGTGGAGCGACTAATGGCACCCCTTTGTGATTTGCGTAGGCGCCTGGTCGGAAATAAAGTTAGTATAATGTCACTGATCCTGAGAGAATGCATATCGAACTCCACTGACACAGGGTGCTGGTTGTTATATTCACTGCCAATGCCTATAACAGACCACAGTCGTTTAGTCCAGTAAAGAGTGATGCATGGACCTAAAAGTTTCCCTGTGAGCAAATCTCTCTTTGGAGTACCCCTGTGAATATTCTGGCACTGAAGTAAATGGGTCTAAACTCCTCATTCCACTCAATTGACGTTAGCAGTTTATGGGAGAGGTGTGGCACAGCAGCCAGAGCAATTGACTTTGGAGCGCGGGGCTCACAGTTCGATCACCGGTGGCAGCTCAGCTTGGCACCATGTGGCCCTGGGCAATATCTCACCTAATCTCCCTGATGGCCCCCAGCGCCTTGAAACCTTAAAGGGTGATATGTTCGCACTTCACAAATAGGAATTACCAGGGCTCGAGTCGGGGTACCACGTGGGTGGATGGCGTCCCCCCACTTATTTTACTGGGTGGACACAGTCCCCCTGCCAAACAGCTGGACTTCACTCTTTGGCCTCTCTGGGACGGGATTGGAGCCACCTTTCGTGACGTCACTTCCAGTCGTGACGTCACTTCCGGTGACAGCGTCCCCACACTTCTTTTTTTAGGACTTGTGCCCTGGGAATTACTTTACAAATAGCAGTGCCTACAGTGTAAGATAACATAGCACACCTTGCTCATAATTAAGCGTTCAACGGCTCCTAAGCATGGCAGTGAAGCGCCCATTATTAAGTGGTAGCCATTGTTACGCTAGCTTCAGGGGACCAGAAACAGAAACCACAAGTATGATTGACTTAGATTTCGGGGGTCACCCTTCATATTTGGCAAAAACACCTCAATCATTGAATCACACGATCATTCAGCATATTCAATCGAGGACAGGGCATTCCCATTCTTCCCACAGTGATTGCTTCCATTTATTATTTCGCTACCAGTCTTTTTTTCATTTATTTCCTCCCTCACATTAAACTGAATCATAAAAGTAATTTAAAATCACTTAAGCAAATCGTCAAAGATCCAGCGCGGGAAAAGACTGAATAATAGTTAGCCTAAAGCATTGCACGGAAAAAGAGGGCGCTTTTACCTTCCTCCACTGGCCTTCATTCAATCAGGGCTGATTCAGAAATGTGTGGAGTTTCAAAGGAAGAGCAGGTGGAGGGGTCTCCTGGCTGTTGACAGGGGCGGCTCTAGGCTCATGGCGGCCCTGGGCAGGGAGCATAGGTAGGGGGCCCGGATGAGGGGGTCCGGGCGGGGCGGAGCGCGGAGGCCAGTGAAGGGGCAGGGGTCAGGGTGTTTGGAAGTGGAACAGAGCCGGAGGCCGCCAAATCGCTGCCATGGGCCGCCACGCAAATATGTATTCATCCTCAGAGGATTATTATATTAAGGATATATATTAGCGTGGTGGCCCCTTGGGTTTGGTGGCCCTGTGCAGATGTACGGCTTGCACATGCCTAAGGCCGCCCCTGCTGTTGACTCATATAAGACAGCAGCACCCAATAGGCCACAATCTTGGACTTCAGGGAGCTATTTAGAAAGGGCAAAGAGGATGTTGTGGGGCAGATTTACCAGGCCTTTGCACCACTTTTGCGTCACTTTTCCCATGTTAAAAATGACGCAAACGTGGTGCAAGGGCCTTGTAAATAAGCCCCTGTATCTTTATTTCCAGTATATCTCTCTTCCAAGTATCCTCCTATGAGGTTCTTCAGTTTCTTCAGAGATATCCGACGAGGTTCGCAAGTTGTAACTTCTGACGGGAACTCTGAAGCCAGAGTCTATTCTACGAATACATCTGTTTTTTTATGGCTATGCAATAGTATTGTATCCAGAATATTAACTACATTGTCAAGGCACATATAGATATGGAAGTGTAGAGTTACTATTCAAAACTACTTACCTTTAGGATGTGTGTATATATATTTTCACTGGTAATCCCAAAGATTAAAGTAACGTTATAGTTAGGTTAATATGTCAGTTACAACATTAACTTTTGGAACTTAAAAAAAACACATACATTCACTGGATATATTTAGCAGTACTAACTACCATATTACTTTTCTACCTAATTTTGTAGTGACTGTGTCCTGTCCTGTGCCTGTGTCCAGCTAATGGGTGTAAGTGTTGACAAAATGTACAGATTCTACGTATTCAGTACCAAGGGGCATATTTAAAAGCCCCTATTGCCACAGGAATGTCACTTTTAGTGGCATTCCTCTAGCGACACGCTCTTCGCCTTATTTACAAGACAGCGTTAATCCACTTAACATGGCTTAATGCTGCCTTGTAAATAAGGCCCCCTTTCACGCTGTACTTAGCGTGAAAGGGGAGGGCAATGGGTGTTGCGGTGGGTGTTCCATCGCAGCATCTATTGATTTTGATGCTGCCTCCTGTTTACAAGGGCAGCGTAAATAGGAGGCAGCGCCAATGTTAAGGCCAGGGAAAACCTGCTCTTAACCATATGGCTGCTGCCATTATTTTTCCCGTATGCTGGAAATTGCTCTTTTGCTGCAGTTATGACGAGCTCAGCTCGTCATCAGCACACGACACCCGTGGGTGATGACGAGCTGAGCTCGTCATCAGCAGCGAAAGGGTTAAACAGGCAAAACAAGGAGAAATGCTTTATTTCTGCTCGTTTTTGCTTTTTCCATGTGTGCTGCGTTGTGCAGCACATATAGAAACAGCAAAATGGCATGGGTTGTTTATGTGCAGGAAGGGGACTCATAACCAATGTTTAAAAAAATAACATTTTGTAACTTCTATGTGTGCTGCATTAAGCAGCACGTATAGAAGTGGCAAAACCCAATTTAAAGATTGTTTATGTGCAGGAAGGGACACCTTACTGCACATAAACAATCGTCCCCTCAAAACAGACACCCTTGCACTAGGGTGCAAGGGTGTCTGCCTTGGTGCTAGGCTGCAAAATTTAGTGCCAGCGCAGGGGGAAATGCATGGCTGCACCATATTTTTGTAACTATGGTGCAGGACTTCGTTTCAGAAGTGGTGTAGTGTGGCGTTAAGCCAAGGAGGCGAACACCACTCTGCCATTTCGTTGTAAATATGCCCCTAAGTATTGTAAGCAGCCTTGAGTTATTAGAATTGTCTCCACATGATGATTTCTACATAACAGCGAGGCTCTGTGCACCAAGTACTAACCTATGTTCATAAGATAATTTTACTGCAGAAGAGGGGCTATCTGTAACATTTTCACCACAGTATGAAGGCTGAAGGTAGTATGATCTTTAACACCTTCAGACATTGGTTATTTTAAACAATTTTTTTTACAAGTGTTGCAAAGAATGTACACTGTTCTTAGTAGATAACATGTAATACTATGTGGTGTATTTTGCATGCGAGTTTCACTGTCTCCAGACAGTGTGGTACAGAGTAAACACTCTCCATAGACTAAACTCTGTTCACAGTATCCACTTTTCTACTCATATCAACTTCATTTCTCAACGAAGTTTCGGTGAATGTAGGGGTTTGATACAGATAATAGCTGTCCGTAAAAGGGTATTAATTGAGGAAAAGGCGTCGAGTATCTTGCAGAACTTGGCTTTCTCGGAACAGATCTATACATATTGAACACTGTGTGCTGTTAGGGTTTCCCTTAGATCTGAGGTTGATTGTTACTGTTAACTAGGCAACCTGTGAAGTGTATGGCATAGGGTCAAGTTGCATGTAACAAATGCTTGCTACACCTAAGGGAGTTGTATATGTGATGGTATTCATGATGCATCATATTATTCTGAGCTATTTTGTACTTGCATTCAAGTCTCTAATTCCGCACTAGTAATGTGCACAAAAGAAGTTTCGATGATATAATCAGGGATGTTATCAGTGGTGTCATCACTGCTGCAATTTGAGATGTTATCAGTGATGTCATAAAGGATGTCTTAGAACATGTCATGAGTAATGTCATATGTGAGGTTATAAGCATTGCATGGTAGGGTGCAAGTTATAGTTAGCTCTGCTAACTATAACTGTTGAATTTCTGTGGCTTTTTTTAGTTCAAATCGTTAATGTTGCAACTGTCATATTCACCTAACTATAACATTACTTTAACCTTGTGTTTTTCCAGCACATTTCTAAAGTTTTTTAAAAACCAAATCATATCTTTTTATCACACCAAACTATAAAGTTACTTTTACCTTTGTTTTTTCCAGTGAATTTCTAGGTTTTTTATAATGTAAAGTACATTTTTATTACTATATATATAAAGCCATCCCACCCACTGGGCCTTTGGCCATGCACTGAGGGGGTTGTCCACAGTGCCTAGAATGTGGCCAGGCCCTGCGGCGAACCACACAGAGACTGCCAATCCCACGCTGCACACATCCTTTCACAATGCATAGCAGGGAGGTGTAGGGTTAGCCAAAGGGCCTGTCTTGCAGCCAGGCCCTGCTGCCAACTGCCGCAGGCAGCCAAGACCACACTGCTCACAGCCTTTGTCATGAAAAGGCTAGGGTTGGCCTTCCGACCCCAGGAAATCCAACCCCAGGGGGCAAAACATATATATTATAGGGAGGGGGCATGCAGCCCACACCTTGACCTTTAATTGCCCTAGGGGCTAGTTCTGATACAATTAGGAGGGTGGCCACCTGTGACCTCCCTCTCCAAGCCTTAAAATGCCCTGTGGTATCTATCCCCAAGGGCCAAATATAATTACACAGGAGGACAGGGCTTGCAGCACCCTTCCTCAAGCCTTCTTGGGCCTCAAGGATCTGATCCTTTGGGGCATGAATCTAAGGTGAGGGAGGCATGCAGCCCCCCTCCTGACCCTCATTAGGCCCCGGGGATCCCATTCCCTGTGGCCAAATAAAATAAAAAAGGGGAAGGCTGTGCAGCCCCTCTACCTGGGCCAAATTAGGCCCTGGAGATGGCATCCCTGGGGACAAACCAATCTTAAAGTGGAATGGGGCTGTATTGCCCCTTTCCCAAGCTTTCATAGGTGCCAGGGACCTCTCCCCCTGGGGGTGCTTTTTGTTTAAAAGGGGGGGCTGCTAGGGCCCATCCCCAAGCTCTATTAGGCCTTAATATCCAATCCCCTAGGGCCAAAACCAATGAAAATGAGAAGGGTTTTGTGGATCCACTCCTCAAGCATTTCTGGGCCCTGGGGACCTCAACCCCTGAGGCCAAATATAATAAATAAGGGGAGGAGCATTGGGCCCCCTTTCAAGAGCTTCATTAGGCCCCAGAGACCGTAACCCTGAGGGACATGAGATTAATAAAGGGAGGCGGTGTGCTGCCCCACTCCCTGAGCATTATTAGGCCACATGAACTCCATCCCCGAGGCCAAAATGTAGATAAAAAGGGAGGATGGCTGTGTTTCCTCCTCCCCGAGCATTATTAGGGCCATCGGGACCCCATCTCATGGAACCATCTATTTTATTTTAAAGGGGAGGGTGAACATGCAGCCCCTCTCCCTAAGCCTATGTTGGCCCATGGACCCATACCCAGTGCCTCCATTTTAAATAGGTGGGTGCCCTGGTGCCCATCCTAGGCACCCAGCAAGCTCACGTTGGGGGCAGCAGGGGCGTTCTAAAGCCCCCATGGTGCCAGCAGGCTACCCGCAAGGTGTGGGCAGGGAAACAGAACACAAGTCTGCTACCAGCCAGTGGGAACATTTTTAAAGCTCCTGCCAGCTGGGAGCACACTTTGCGTTTACTCCCGTTTGGCGGGAGATTTGAAACATTTTCTTACCAGGTGAGAGAAAGTATGTTCGCCTCCAGGTGCAGGCAGGGAAACTACTTTGTCCCGGAGGTGGACTTCTGGGACACAACAGGTAAGCCTTGGGGTTCAACCCAGTCTCCTCATTTTAAAATTGAGTTATGGGCCTGTGGGTTGGGGTCTGCTCCTTGTCCCCACCACGCCTTTAAACTGGGACAGAAGGAAATCGGCAGTGCACTCAGCAGTATCCTCAACACATCCATTACCACCACCACTTTCCATGAGGCGTAGAAACATGCAGAGTTAAACTTTTCCTTAAGAAACCCGCCCCCGACACCAGCGAACTGAAGAACTGCCACCCTACCTCGCTGCTCCCCTTCCTGGCCAAGGTCCTGGAGAAATCCGTCAATTGGTGTCATGCTTCATCATCGGGGTCCTCCCGCCCCGCTGCGGGATGGGGCGTGCTACGACTAGCGACTGTGCTGGAGCACCTTAGTATTGTAAGTGCTATGTGAGTGTTTGAGTGAGTGTAAGTAGGGTCAGGGGTGATTGGAAAAAGTGGGTTTTAAAATGATACCTGGCCTTGTGAAGGCAAAAAATTATTTATTAGTTACAGGCTGGTATCGTTAAAATTTGTGTAGCGGAGAAAAATGAGCTTAACAATGACTTATTCTCCTAACCGTGTCAACATGTTTCGAGGCTAAAAGCCTCTTCGTCAGGACGGGGTCTGATCCCTCAATCACTCACTAATGTTGCCAACAGAATGTGCTATGTGTATATACAAGTGAAAATATGTAGTACCTATGTGGTATGGGATTATCAATAAAGTTTACAGTCCTATCATTATTTCTGAAACATGGGCTGCAACAAGTAGGGGTTAATGCCCCATGAGCCGGTCAGGATAAGGGGTAAATGGAACTTCCATTAAACCTCGAGCAGTCCTCGCATCCTACAATGGAGCCACAGCCAAGGTCAATCCTTCTCCTGCTAGCCACCAAGTTCTGGAATGATTTTCCACCAAACCTTTGAACCCGCCCGCCCGCCCGAGGGCAGGGGTGTTCTCTTTTTCGAACAATTAGTAGGATACTCTGCTCTTCATAACAAAGCAGTTCGTTACACTGCTTACACCTAATGGTAATGTTAGTAAAAACAGGCCTAATGTTTGGTATCAGCCCGACTGCTCTTTCGCTCCCCGATGATGTTGCTCCTCCGGTGGAAGTCGAGGCGCCATCTCTTGGTGCATTCTGTGCCAGGTCCCTGACACTCTCACTGGGCATAGTTCTGGGGGTGCCTCCTTTGCACATGCCTGATCATGGTAGAGTTACCAAAGCTGTATTTTTTTCTCGGGTCACCACGAGACAGAATAGTGTGGCAGATCTTACATTCCACCTTAGGAGCATTTACCTTCTTCTCCCCTACTGGAATGGTAAAAACCTTCCAGATGAAGTGCTGCTTCACTTTTGGCTGAGGGGATTGCTCCTGGAGAAACTCATCTGAGTCATCACTGCTGCTTGGTGGTCTTGCAGCCATTTTTTGCAAAGAATTGAAGAGAAGAAGGGAAAAGGTCTTGCTCTCTCCAAAGGGAAAGAGGTAGTGAAGGAAATGGGTGGGGTTTTCATTAGTTGTAAAAAAAACTGTTAACAACCAACGAAAAGTGTTATTTTAAGGTCACATGACTTGACACGCTTACGCTACGCGCTCCGGAGCACTTCCGGGGGCGCTTACGCGGCACGTACGTAGGCGCTTCCGGGGGTGCTTACGCGGCACGTACGTAGGCGCTTCCAGGGGCGCTTACGCGGCGCGCCTGTTTGATGTTTTGTTAGATTTTAGGAAATGCATTTAAAGGTGAAATACGGTTATTAAAAATGAAAATTTGTACTTTTATGAGTATGCCACTGAATGTCTTGCATTATTATTTACTTTAAATACATAATTATATATTTTTTCGCATGCGGGAATAGCGCTCTCGCTACGTGTACGGGTGTGTTTACGGGTGCGCGCACCAAGAGCGCTCCGAGGTAAAATGGTAAAAAAAACTGGAAAAAGATATTGAAAAATTTATTTTAGAAAAAAAACAAAAAACATTTTGATAAAAAACATTATAATTAATAGTTATAAAAAACAACTATTACAAAAAAATAATAATTCACTTTAACAATCGTAGGTTACAAACTCGTTATAGTAAGGAATTAGCTTTTAAAAAACCTTTGAAATTCACTGAAAAAACCATAGGTTTAACACTCGTTATAGTTAGGAATTAGCATTTAAAAAACCTTTGAAATTCACTGAAAAAACCATAGGTTTAATACTTGTTATAGTTAGGAATTAGCATTTAAAAAACCTTTGAAATTCATTGAAAAAACCATAGGTTTAACACCAGTTATAGTTAGCTGGACATTTTACTCATAGAAAACCATTGAAATTCCCACGTTATAGTTAGTTGGACTCACTATAACTTGCGCGCCCGCAATCCACTGCTGATGATGTCACATATTACATCATTCATGACATGGTCAGTGACATCACTGATGACATCACTGATGACATCTCAAATGACATCACTGATGACATCACTATAGTTATTTCAATGAAAATATATATATATATATATATATATATATCCAAAGATTACCCCGACCACTTCCAGCAAGCACCTGGCGAGGAAGGAGACTCAGGCCTCTGCAGCAGATTTTCAGGCAAAAAAAACGTTATTGTTCACTTTTCACGACGACGCGTTTCGGGCTGAGCAGCCCTTGATCACACTCAGCTTAAACTGAGCCATTTTTTTCTTTTTATACATGCAGTGAAAGTGCACACCTGGGTTGCATTAAAAAACAGTCACATGGTCAAAAGACAGTGTAAAAAGACTTCAGAAGCAAGGTGTGTAGTGTACTAATTCAATGCCCTACACCAATAAATGCTTGTATGCTATTCCTTTAATTTAAAATGTTGATGTATTTTGCACGCAACATTAATTTAACAAGTACAGCATATTTAAACAACTACAATTGTTTAAATACAATTGGTAATTGCAAATGAATGCAAAAAGATTCTCTCTGGGCAAATCCATATTGAATCAGCGTTGTTTTTTTCACACATTCACTGCCCATGTACATTGCAATTCTATCCGGATAAATCCAGGCAACCAAAATACCCAATAAAAGTGCTTGAGTGCTAAGGTCCTAAATTAGGAACTAATATGACAGTGCAAAAAACAGTAGTGTGCAAAATAGCATAAAAAGTGCAATGCAGTAATAAATATATTATGTTAAGACCTTGATTAATATATTAAGATACAATAACAATAGTTGATAGCAAGCACGTATTGTAATCCATCATTAATAAAATACTCCAGCCGGGGTAAAATATTATATATATATAAATAGTCCTATTGAACCCCTTAACTTTACACTGGAGGAGACAGTAAGGGCGATCAACGAACTTAAAAACTCCAAAGCCCCTGGTCCGGATAAAATACCGGGGGATCTTTACAAACACGATGTTGACGTCTGGGCCCCTTATGTGAACCGCCTGTTTAATGTCTTATCCTCAAACTGCAGCTTTCCAGATAGTTGGCGTGCAGCGGAGGTTGTGTTAATATTTAAAAAGGGGGATAGACTGATACCCTCTAACTACAGACCAATCAGTCTGATGGACACGCTCCAAAAACTATATGCCAAACACTTGCTATTCCGGATCAACGACTGGCTGGAAGACTCAAACATAATTTCCAAATTCCAAGCTGGGTTTAGGAGCAAGACCAGCACTATAGACCAAATTTTTCGATTCTGTTGTTTGATCTGGAAGTATGTGCACATTAAAAAAGGTCACCTGTATGTAGCCTTCGTTGACTTGAGGGCTGCATTCGATCTTGTCCCGCGCAGTCTACTTTGGAAAACTTTAAGAGAAGCAGGTCTACCGGGATGCCTCTTAGCCCAAATAGTTGAGCTGCATGCCGACAACTTTGCAAATATCAGGTGGGGCCCTAATGGCGAGTTGACACGTAATATTCCTATTGAACGCGGGGTTCGCCAGGGATGTGTCCTGGCCCCTACCTTGTTCTCTCTGTTTATTAATGATGTCCCCGAATATTTGAATGCCTGTGTTAATGATTCCTCGCAGCTTAATGGAGAAAGGGTGCCTGCGTTGCTCTTCGCAGATGACACAATACTTATATCTCAAACAAAAAAGGGCCTCCAGGCACTCCTTAATTCCTTCAGCTGCTACTGTTTGACAAAGGGCTTGGAAATTAATGCTGATAAAACAAAATGCATGTCATTAAATCCCAGTATACCAGATAGAGGGCTCTTGACCTTGAATAGTCAAAAACTAGGTACTGTGGAAAACTTTTCCTATTTGGGTGTTGTACTCGATTCGAAACTAAGTTGGAAAGCCCAAATCGAGAAAAGTAAGATATCATATGCCCAAAATGTCAAACCGATTTTAAGCAAAATGAATACCAGCACAAGCAAAAGTGTAACCCCGGTTTTAGAACTTTTTAAATTTAAAATACAATCTGCTGTGCTATATGGAGCAGAGATATGGGGCCCTTGGGCAAAAAATAGTTTTCAAAACCTGGACAATAAATTCATGCGCGCTTCTGTAAGGGTTCCTAATAGTACACCTCTTTTACCCCTCCAACTTGACCTGAATTTTAGGAGAACAGACCACTTAGCTATCCTAAGACCATTAATATTCTGGGTTAGGCTTTGGACCACCCCGGAGCTGATAGAATACAGAAATGGTTTACAAGAACTGATGACTCTTGATTCTTTTAATTCCATCCAATGGCTAGTGCATATTAAAAAATGGTTTACACTCCTGGGCTTATATTCAATGTGGGAGACTCCTGACAAAATGCCCGCCTCTTCCAAACTAACAGTCAAGCGAGCCTTCTGGACCCACATGAGTGAAAAAATAGTGGATGGAAGTAGTACTGGTTCCGCAGTCCAGGTTTTTCTATCATTTAAGGATGAGTTCCGTTTCGAATCATTCCTGGACGAGATAGAGCCACCCATCGCAAAGACCCTCTACTTAAAGTTCAGATACGGGATACTTATGCTGAATTACAATACCGAACGATGGGCACAAAAAAGACTGGGAGAATCGAATGCTAAAACAGGGTGTTGCCCTATGTGTTCCAATGTCTGCATAGAGAACGAGGTTCATATGTTTTTTGTTTGTAGCGCATACACGAATGCTAGAAAGAAATGGTTAAAACCAATGTGTAACCTCTTGGGAACTAGATCCTGCTCTACAGCCCATAGGATCATGAAAAGTAATTCAACCCAGTACATTGTATTTAGCATAAGTAAATTCCTATATTCTGTTTACATAATCCGTAAGAAACAAGGACAGGTACTTTGAGTTGGACAGGTGTATATGTTTACAAAACTCTTACATTTTTAAAATGAAATATATTACTAAAATGAAATGTTTTTTAAAAAAAAATGAAATGTAAAAACTATTTTTTTCCCCAAGTATCATTTGTTTAATTAATTGTTGCCATGCATATTGCTTGATTTTCTATGTATGTATGTGACTTTTATGGCCAAATTGGCCGAAATAAAGTAATAAATAAATAAATAGTTAGGGAAAGACAAGAGAAAATTCAAATTAGTTAGATAGCAAAAAAAGAAGACAAGTTACAAATACCAAGTAGAAAGATGGTTGTAAAGGACAAGAGAGAATTCAGCTACAATTCTATCTGGAAGTTCAATAGAGGAATAAATAGGAAAACACCTTTGAAAAGGCAACTGGTAGATGAGTTGTCTAAACAATTATAACTAGGATAATATTACATAGAGAATTCATCAAGATGTTAAATGTTTTGCAGATATAAAAACAACGCAGAAAAGATAAGACTTAAAAAGCATAAGAATAAAGAAGAAGGGCAGGTTAAAAAAGCACTAGAGGTATGTAGCAATAAATAACGGCTAGCACATATCAATTAGAGACAGTGTAGAGAGTTTATGGGGTGTTAAGTAATTGTGCTGTGTTAGTTTCCTTAGGTGTCTTCAACAAGTTAGTCAGAAGATTGATTGTCAGGAAGAGCCAGACAGAAAATCCGAAGGTCCAGAACCAGTTTCTTCTGTTTTTTATTATTTTATCCATTCCCCCTTCCCTCTTTGGGGTTAATTAGAGACTTGATTATATTCGGCCTCTGAGGAATCCTGGAGAGGGAGTTGGGAACTATCATCTTCTGTTCCTGTGCAAGTATCTGGTAAGAATTTTTACCTAGTCACCCTGACAGAGTGAAGTGCCCACATTTTTAAAACTTGTACCTGAACAGAATGGCTGAAGGAATACATTTGCAGACTATAAGAGGAGTGTTAGAAGCCATACAAAAAGAATTGGCAGCATTTAGAGAAGATAATCAAAGCTTAAGACAGGAAGTAATAAATTCAAGAAAAGAAACAGCGGAGTTAGCTCAGAGAGTGGGGCGACCTTTTAGTGCAGAAAGAGAAAGTCCAACCTCATCTACAGAAGAATAAAATTGATTAACAATGCAAGTAATACATTCTCTATCCCCTGTCATACCATTAGCAACTCCAGAAATATTTAGTGGGGACCCTCAAAAGGCACAAGTGTTTATCATGCAATGTTCCCTACATTTCATGTGCTGCCCTACTATTTTCCCTGATGCTCAATCCAAAATGGCCTTTATTTTATCATATTTGAGTGGTGATGCGGCGTCGTGGTCAATGCCTTTGGTTTCACAAGATGAACCCCTTTTACAGAACTATGAGGAGTTTAAACAAGAATTCCTTTGAATATTCAATAGACTGATAATCTCTCAAGCAGTGGATAATGAGTTGCAAGAGTTAGGACAAGGGAACAGGGATCTTGTGGCTTATTTAGCTCAGTTCAACAAGTTGGTAATGGAGACGTATTGGCCGGAGAGTAAAAGGGCAGCAATTTTTTAGGTCTAAGCCTGCGTTGCAGCGCATGCGCTGCTGCAGGCATAGAGATACTGTGAGAAGGGGATTTCAGTATGGCGTGAAGCCACGACCCTTTTTTCCATTGGCAGGCCTCTCGAAACGGAAGTCTGCCATTGGAAAAAGCTCCCGTTTCGCAGATTTGTCTGCTCTGGATACCGCCTCTCGAGGACTCCATGACCTGCCTTACGGTAGCACAACAATATTTTTAGAAATATTGCCTTGGCAACCATGAGGCTGGTCAGGGAGTCCTGGAGGGGCGGGATTCAGTATCCTGTTCCCGCCCCTTTTTTTTGTGTGCGTGCGGTTTTCGTCATTGTTGCCTCGTTCTCCTTGCTGGAAGGAGGCATTGCAGTGGATGGACCCTCCTTGTTGATAGATGCTTGTGCCCGGGAATGTTGTTTCCCGTTTGCATGTACAGAATGTGTATCGAGTGGCGGAATCAGGCCTTAGGTGGCATCCGCTAGGAAACATTTGTGTTGGTCCTCCAGGTCATCCTGATCCCGGCTGCATAGGGGTCGCCTGCTGCGAGTAGCAGATGATGCCCAGTTTAAATTTTCCAGATTCACGCAGCACTAAGGCCTCACGGGGTGCATTTAACACAAGCAGAGGAAGGATCCCGAGATATCCGATCTTTCGCTGCTCCTTACAGCATCATGGCTCTTAGAAATGTCTATGAAGAAAATGTTTTTCGTGCCCCGGGGAATGTCACAGCAGCGTTAGGAAAAACTCTGCATTAAGTAGGGGGCCGAGGCAATTGCACCAACCTTGAATAACTATTAATGCTGGCACCGTCACTGAGGTAGCGGCATCTCTTTACTGCTGAGTTTAGAGCGTTTAGTTTTCCTTTTCTGGTTCACCGAGGCAGCCTAAATTTTACATAACTTTTGTTGTCAGGGCAACGCTTACCTGTCCTCGGTTAACTTCGCCATATTTTAAGTAATCGGCCATGCGGCGATGTTAGGATGCCGCCACTGCCTGATCCCCATTTGGTTGCAGCCCACATGGCCGGTATTCGCACGTTTATGCACATGAAGTACCCCGAATGCATTGATGCTCAGACAGGGGAGAAAATAGAATCGGAAGAAAGTCATTGCGTAGCTGGTTATAATAAGCAGTATGGATACGGATTCGGTAGTAAGAGTGTCTGCTGACCCCTTCAACGTGGTGTCCATAAAAGGCAGCTCACTGTACAATGGGGAATGTGAAAGGATTGCATTGGGACTTAGACCTGCGGGTGCGAACACTACACGGATTCAAAACGTTTAACGGTGCATTACAAGGATTCCACACGCAACGAATTGTATAGTTGCCGATGTCCGGCTTGGCACGGAGAACCTCCTTCCAGGGCGGAAGAGGCAGAGCAGCCTGCCCTGAAACTGGGTAACCAAGGTAGAGTCCCTGCGTCGTCGGTACAGGTGCGCATTGTGATCTCTGGCAGATCTTCAGATTCCCCCGAAAATAAAGGAATTACATTAATTCAGCAATATAATAACAAATTACCAATGCCTCCAAAGGTTATCCTTTCAAGACATTCCACTGACATGTTAACAAGGGAAGAACAGCGGCAGCAACAACACAGGAAGCTTTATGATGTGGCAGCCAAGAGTGGTAGATGGTGTTCAGTAACCTCATGGTAGAAAGAGGTTACCAGCCACAGCTTTGTAGATGCAGAGCATCTGCACCATGCTTTTAGCAACTTGAAGGTAGCACATTTTAATTTCACAGTAATTACCTTGTTTTGGAACATGCTATTCGTCGTCTGATTTTAAGACCTAGATGTAGCATTTCAGTGCACCTTCATGCCGTTACACAAGGCCACGACTCTTTTAAATAGTTATGTTAATAATGGCAAATCACCCGCTAGACTCTGCCACCGCATTCTCCATCCGGCCAGTCACAGGAATTTCTATAATTCTTGTAAATAAGAGAGGGGCTTATGGTGACACTTGACAGATCTGCTACAGGGGCGGGCTGTTTGTGAGGTGAGAGATGCGAAGGAGGTTGGGGTGGTTTGCATGGGTGTGGGCAGAGCGGACTTTCGCCTTCGGGAGGGGGGCCCTCAAGTCTGGTGGCGGTCGAAGCAGTGCTGGTGGGAGGGCTGAGGTACTGACATCACTTTGGACTCATGTCTTCTAAGTGCCTCATACTGCTCTCCTCCCTCTCCTTCCTTCTACCTCACGCTGTTCTCCACCTCACTCTCTTTCTTCCTCTTCATACTCCTCTCCTCACTCTTTTCTTGTGCCTCATGCTACTCTCCTCACTTTCCTTCATTGTCCCTCATGCTGTTCTCCTCCACCTCACTCACCTTCCCAAATCTTCACACATTCTTCTCCCCCTAACTCTATTCTTCATACTGCTACACAGCTAACAATTACAATCCAAACCACATAATTCCACGACACATCACATACATGCACTAAATAACACATACCTAAAACACAGTACCATTAGCAAAGCCAAACGCTCTAACATAAACAAATGCAAGACCGATTGCATTTCCAATGCTTGTTATCGAGGCCTGAGAGACAAATTAAAAGATGTATTGGCGCAAATACCAAATTGACCCATGGAAATTTCAGCCCTTATTGACCTGGTCTTGGAATTAGATTTTCGTCAAGGAGATAGGAAGGGTGAAAGAAGACGAGAATTTAAGCCAATAGTCCCACGATTTGATAGAGATAAATCTGAAGCAGGGAAATCCACTGAAGGAACATTTAGTTCAGAACCGGAGCAAATAGGAACAATATGAGGCCCACTCTCTAAGGAAGAAAGAGATAAAAGAAGAGCAAGCAACCTATGTATGTATTGTGGTTCAAGTGGACACTTTGTACAGAATTGTCTGAAGAAACCAAAAGGTTCCTTTAAGCTGAAGGAAAACTCACAGAACCACCTGTAGGAAGAGTTTGACCGGTGGATGCGAATCAAGAATCAACTCCAAAAGAACATCAAGTGGCATATACCCTACAATCATCTTCACCACATCTAACATTATGAATGACGATAAAATTGCGACAAGTCACTTTGACTAGAGTGGCACTTATGGTTGATTCCAGGGCAACCAGAAACTTTTGTGATTTAAAATTTGCGGCTAAGGTGGGGTTGAGACCCATACCTAAGGTAAAGAGTGAGCCAGTCAGAGCAGTTGATGGAACAAATCTCTCTTCAGGACCCATTGTAAGTCATACCGAATTGATACAGATGATTGCAGAAGATGGGCATAGAGAAGAAATTCATTTTAATTTAATTGAGGCGCCCCAGTTTTTGCTCATATTAGGACTCCCTTGGCTCACTGAGCACAACCCAGCCATCAATTGGAGTGCCAGAACTATTGAAATGAATTCGACATATTGTAAAGGAAACTGTTTCAGAGGGAAAGGAGAAACAAATGAAGGAAACCCTGCACACTCTTTGTGCCTTGAAGAAGCTTCAGTGTGCGTGATCAATTCACAAGATATACCTCCGGAATACCTGGAATTTGAAGACGTGTTCAACGAGCAGGAAGCTGAGCGATTACCGCCACATAGTATATACGATTGTAAAATAGATTTTGAACCAGGCTCAAATATGCCTTGTAGCAGAGTCTACACCCTGACAGAAAAGGAGCACCAACATTTGAAAGAGTATATCGACAAATACTTGGCTAACGGTTTTATTCGACCCTTCCAATAGCCAGTACCTTCGCCTCTGTTTTTCGTGCCTAAAAAAGAAGAAGGAGAATTACGAAGGTGCATCGATTAATGTGCAATCAACAGGACCACAAAGAAAAATCGGTCCTCTCATTTCGGTCCTATTGGATCAGGTGAAAGGAGCACAAATCTATATGAAGCTAGACTTGAGGGGAGCCTATCATTTAATTAGAATAAGAGAGGGTGATGAATGGAAGACGGCCTTCAGGACACTATTTGGATTATGTGACTACCAGGTTATGCCCTATGGGCTATCTATGGGCTATGCAACGCTCCGGCAGCCTTCCAGCATTTTATTACTGACGTCCTTAGTGAATTCATTGATCAATTTACAATTGTGTACATAGACGATATTTTAATTTACTCAGCTAACACGGGTGAACATCAAGAACAAGTCAGAGGATTTTACAAAAACTTCGGGAGAATAGACTATTTGTGAAGCTGGAAAAGTGCACATTTAACGTCTCCCAGGTGGAATTTTTGGGTTTTGTAATTTCCCCAACTGGAATTAACATGGATAAACAAAAGATCAAAGCTGTCATTGATTGGAAATCCCCAACAAGCGTATTGTATTGTATTGTAGTGTATTTAAATTTGTAGTGCGCGCAGCTACCCACATGGGTCAAAGAGGTTCAAGCATTTATAGGTTTTGCAAATTTCTATCAGAGATTCATCAGCGAATTCTCACGAAGAATACTCACACTCACACACCTATTAAAGAAAGGAGTGCGCTTTGAGTGGACAGATGAAGCTTAAGAAGCCTTTAAGGCCTTGAAGGAAAATTTTACCTCAGCACCAATCCTTCTCCATGCGGATCCTACAGAACCTTTTTATGTAGCGAGTGATGCTTCTGACCTGGCTGTTGGGGGGTGTTATCCCAGAGACACAAGGAGACAGGCCAATTACATCCAGTCAAGTACAGGTCTAGGAAATTGACACCTGCTGAAATAAATTATTCCATAACAGAGAAAGAGCTGCTGGCAATTAAGGACGCCTTCAAGAAATGGAGACAATACCTTATGGGAGCCCATCATGTAGTAACTCTTTTTACTGATCACCGTAATTTAAAATTCTTGAAGTCAGCCAAAACTCTTACACCTCGACAACTTTGTTGGTCGTTCTATTTTGCTGAATATGAATTTGTGATTACCTACAGACATGGAACTCAAAATGGAAAGGCAGATGCCTTGTCACGGATGGGAACTGGGGAAGAAAAGAGCCTGACAAAAACCCAAACAATTATTCCAGACTCTAAAATAATCTGTGCTACCACTCCCCTGGATTTGAAGAAACAGATCACTCAAGCCTTAACTCCGGAAGCTATACAGAAATGGGTCCAGCAACAAGAAGGAAGAAAGATTCTTCATCATTTACCTTATCATGAAGGGGCCTTGTATTTGCCGACATGGGAATTGCAGAACCAAGCACTACGTGAATGCCACGATGATCTTTTGGCTGGTCACAAGGGAGAACTCAAGACAACCGATCTGGTGAAAAGAAAATATTGGTGGCCTCAAATGAATAAAGACTTTGAACAATATGTTAAGACATGTGAGATATGCGCTTAGGGAATATCAGAACGGCAAGCCGCCAAGGGTTTATTACAACCTATACCTACCCCTCCCTTTCCATGGCATACCATCACTTTAGACTTAATAACTGACTTACCATCTTGCCAGTGTTTAAACACAGTCTTAGTTGTTGTAGATGCATTCTCAAAAATGACACATTTCCTAGCCCTAAAAGGGATTCCTACAGCTAACCAACTAGCCAGTCATTTCAGTACGCAAATAGTGAAATAGCATGGAATACCCAAGGTCATTATTTCGGATCGGGGAACACAGTTCCTGTCCCATTTCTGGAGAGCATTTGTAAAAGGGTTGGAAATTGAGGCTCGATATTCAACTAGTTTCCACCCCGAGACAGACGGTCAGACCGAAACAGTGAACCAGGAGCTAGGGCAGTACCTCAGGTTATTCTTGTTAAAACAGGATAGAGATTGGCCAGACTACTTATGGGCAGCTGAGTTTGCGCACAATAATGCTAAGAGTGTGTCCACAGGATATTCTCAGTTTTACCTGAACTATGGAAGACTTCCAAATTCCACTGTTCAGCAAATCGAGATTTCAGTCCCTGCAGTTAAGGATTTAGTGTCTCATCTGAGTCAAGTCCATAAAACAGCTTCTAGAAACCTTATACATGCCAAAGAAAAGTATAAAATCTATGCAGACAGAAAAAGAAAGGAGCCCCCTCATTTGGAGGTAGGAAATGAAGTTTGGTTAAATACAAAAAATCTTAGGTAAAAGGTAATCGAAAATTTCAACCTAGATTTCTTGGTTCCTAGCCGATTGAGGAACAGGTGAATCCAGTAATGTCTCGGCTGAAACTGCCACCCAAGCTAAAGATTCATCCAGTATTTCATGTCTCCTTGTTAAAAAAGGCATCCCCCGATTTGAGAAAAGAGTTACCCCCGAAACCAATTCAATTGGAAACTGGAATTGAATTTGAAGTAAAGGAAATCCTGGAAATGGTGAAAGGGAAGCTGTATTATCTAGTAGATTGGAAAGGCTATGGTCCAGAAAGCGGTCTTGGGAACTTGAGTCAGATGTTCATGATTCCAGATTGGTAGAATTTTTTCACCAAAGATTTCTTACAAAACCAAGAGTAGGAGGACCTCCTTTGTTGGGGGTACTGTCAGGACCATTGGACCCTCGACACGTTTGGCAGGTTCGATTTGTACATTAGCAGACTCCAGTGGGGCGAGAAAAAGAGAGAACTTAAAAAAAGGCCACACTTGGGGTGAGTTGTGGCAGATGCGGAATTCCAAGATGGCTGCCGCGGTATTGTTGCGGTAGCGGTCTAGTTGTTTGCCACACCTGTGTGGAATTGCAGTGAAGCGCGCGCTCCTTAACGAATGCACACTTCACAGAAGTAATTTGGTGAGAGGCCCGGTGTTTTTGGGCTCGGTAGGTAAATTTTAGAATACCAAGAAACTATTGCCCAAGGCATTTCTCAATCGATTCTTGAACCCCCAAGAGAGAAAAAGAATACCTTGTTTTCCGCTCGAAGAGTTTCCTGGCATCAGAAGGACGGAGGTCTCTGGTGGAGTTCTCTGTGGTAACTGCGTGACTCCTCCTGCTTCAAGCTTCAGCTTCCTAACCCTTGAAGAGAAGAGGAACAGCAGTGAGAGAAAAGATTGACTCAATACAGCTAAGTGAAAAAAGGAGTGTTCTTACAAATTAAAGAAAGACTTGTATGAATTATTTAAAGGAAAGAATAACATTTGGAAACTTACCTTGTAAAGAGCAGCCCACCACAACCTGTATATATGTGTGTGTATATATATATATATATATATATATAAATATATATATATATATATATATATATATATATAAATCACACAAAGAGTTACCCCCTTGGACCAGCAAACACACAGGTAGGTTGATTATTCCGTTTATTCACTGGAAGCTGCAAAACCGGAGAAGCAAGCACTCCGCACAAAGTTCAATTGCCTGACGCGTTTCGTGAAATGGATTCACTTTTTCGAAGGCAGGTTGATGAGACAAACGCTAAGCATGCTGGGCACTTAAATAAACAGTCATGGTACCCTCCCAGTGGTTGCTGGCAAAGCCTGCTGGTACCTGTAGTGCCTGTAAGTGTTCCTTCCGTAAGGTGCTAGCGCTGCCAAATACATCAATTAAAACACCCCAGTGGGTTTGCGTGAGGTCCCGCTCCTTCTGGTTGCACCATCATTCTCCCAGCACGGCCTCCTGTCCTGGCGAACACCATCTGGCTACACCTTCGGGCCGCTGTCATGCGGCGGGGCTGGTCCACGGCTGGGTCAGCCGTAAAACATATAAATCACACAAAGAGTTACCCCCTTGGACCAGCAAACACACAGGTAGGTTGATTATTCCGTTTATTCACTGGAAGCTGCAAAACCGGAGAAGCAAGCACTCCGCACAAAGTTCAATTGCCTGACGCGTTTCGTGAAATGGATTCACTTTTTCGAAGTTTGCGGGTTTGCGTGAGGTCCCGCTCCTTCTGGTCAGGCAATTGAACTTTGTGCGGAGTGCTTGCTTCTCCGGTTTTGCAGCTTCCAGTGAAATAAACGGAATAATCAACCTACCTGTGTGTTTGCTGGTCCAAGGGGGTAACTCTTTGTGTGATTTATATGTTTTACGGCTGACCCAGCCGTGGACCAGCCCCGCCGCATGACAGCGGCCCGAAGGTGTAGCCAGATGGTGTTCGCCAGGACAGGAGGCCGTGCTGGGAGAATGATGGAGCAACCAGAAGGAGCGGGACCTCACGCAAACCCACTGGGGTGTTTTAATTGATGTATTTGGCAGCGCTAGCACCTTACGGAAGGAACACTTACAGGCACTACAGGTACCAGCAGGCTTTGCCAGCAACCACTGGGAGGGTACCATGACTGTTTATTTAAGTGCCCAGCATGCTTAGCGTTTGTCTCATCAACCTGCCTTCGAAAAAGTGAATCCATTTCACGAAACGCGTCAGGCAATTGAACTTTGTGCGGAGTGCTTGCTTCTCCGGTTTTGCAGCTTACAGTGAAATAAACGGAATAATCAACCTACCTGTGTGTTTGCTGGTCCAAGGGGGTAACTCTTTGTGTGATTTATATGTTTTACGGCTGACCCAGCCGTGGACCAGCCCCGCCGCATGACAGCGGCCCGAAGGTGTAGCCAGATGGTGTTCGCCAGGACAGGAGGCCGTGCTGGGAGAATGATGGTGCAACCAGAAGGAGCGGGACCTCACGCAAACCCACTGGGGTGTTTTAATTGATGTATTTGGCAGCGCTAGCACCTTACGGAAGGAACACTTACAGGCACTACAGGTACCAGCAGGCTTTGCCAGCAACCACTGGGAGGGTACCATGACTGTTTATTTAAGTGCCCAGCATGCTTAGCGTTTGTCTCATCAACCTGCCTTCGAAAAAGTGAATCCATTTCACGAAACGCGTCAGGCAATTGAACTTTGTGCGGAGTGCTTGCTTCTCCGGTTTTGCAGCTTCCAGTGAAATAAACGGAATAATCAACCTACCTGTGTGTTTGCTGGTCCAAGGGGGTAACTCTTTGTGTGATTTATATGTTTTACGGCTGACCCAGCCGTGGACCAGCCCCGCCGCATGACAGCGGCCCGAAGGTGTAGCCAGATGGTGTTCGCCAGGACAGGAGGCCGTGCTGGGAGAATGATGGTGCAACCAGAAGGAGCGGGACCTCACGCAAACCCACTGGGGTGTTTTAATTGATGTATTTGGCAGCACTAGCACCTTACGGAAGGAACACTTACAGGCACTACAGGTACCAGCAGGCTTTGCCAGCAACCACTGGGAGGGTACCATGACTGTTTATTTAAGTGCCCAGCATGCTTAGCGTTTGTCTCATCAACCTGCCTTCGAAAAAGTGAATCCATTTCACGAAACGCGTCAGGCAATTGAACTTTGTGCGGAGTGCTTGCTTCTCCGGTTTTGCAGCTTCCAGTGAAATAAACGGAATAATCAACCTACCTGTGTGTTTGCTGGTCCAAGGGGGTAACTCTTTGTGTGATTTATATGTTTTACGGCTGACCCAGCCGTGGACCAGCCCCGCCGCATGACAGCGGCCCGAAGGTGTAGCCAGATGGTGTTCGCCAGGACAGGAGGCCGTGCTGGGAGAATGATGGTGCAACCAGAAGGAGCGGGACCTCACGCAAACCCACTGGGGTGTTTTAATTGATGTATTTGGCAGCGCTAGCACCTTACGGAAGGAACACTTACAGGCACTACAGGTACCAGCAGGCTTTGCCAGCAACCACTGGGAGGGTACCATGACTGTTTATTTAAGTGCCCAGCATGCTTAGCGTTTGTCTCATCAACCTGCCTTCGAAAAAGTGAATCCATTTCACGAAACGCGTCAGGCAATTGAACTTTGTGCGGAGTGCTTGCTTCTCCGGTTTTGCAGCTTCCAGTGAAATAAACGGAATAATCAACCTACCTGTGTGTTTGCTGGTCCAAGGGGGTAACTCTTTGTGTGATTTATATGTTTTACGGCTGACCCAGCCGTGGACCAGCCCCGCCGCATGACAGCGGCCCGAAGGTGTAGCCAGATGGTGTTCGCCAGGACAGGAGGCCGTGCTGGGAGAATGATGGTGCAACCAGAAGGAGCGGGACCTCACGCAAACCCACTGGGGTGTTTTAATTGATGTATTTGGCAGCGCTAGCACCTTACGGAAGGAACACTTACAGGCACTACAGGTACCAGCAGGCTTTGCCAGCAACCACTGGGAGGGTACCATGACTGTTTATTTAAGTGCCCAGCATGCTTAGCGTTTGTCTCATCAACCTGCCTTCGAAAAAGTGAATCCATTTCACGAAACGCGTCAGGCAATTGAACTTTGTGCGGAGTGCTTGCTTCTCCGGTTTTGCAGCTTCCAGTGAAATAAACGGAATAATCAACCTACCTGTGTGTTTGCTGGTCCAAGGGGGTAACTCTTTGTGTGATTTATATGTTTTACGGCTGACCCAGCCGTGGACCAGCCCCGCCGCATGACAGCGGCCCGAAGGTGTAGCCAGATGGTGTTCGCCAGGACAGGAGGCCGTGCTGGGAGAATGATGGTGCAACCAGAAGGAGCGGGACCTCACGCAAACCCACTGGGGTGTTTTAATTGATGTATTTGGCAGCGCTAGCACCTTACGGAAGGAACACTTACAGGCACTACAGGTACCAGCAGGCTTTGCCAGCAACCACTGGGAGGGTACCATGACTGTTTATTTAAGTGCCCAGCATGCTTAGCGTTTGTCTCATCAACCTGCCTTCGAAAAAGTGAATCCATTTCACGAAACGCGTCAGGCAATTGAACTTTGTGCGGAGTGCTTGCTTCTCCGGTTTTGCAGCTTCCAGTGAAATAAACGGAATAATCAACCTACCTGTGTGTTTGCTGGTCCAAGGGGGTAACTCTTTGTGTGATTTATATGTTTTACGGCTGACCCAGCCGTGGACCAGCCCCGCCGCATGACAGCGGCCCGAAGGTGTAGCCAGATGGTGTTCGCCAGGACAGGAGGCCGTGCTGGGAGAATGATGGTGCAACCAGAAGGAGCGGGACCTCACGCAAACCCACTGGGGTGTTTTAATTGATGTATTTGGCAGCGCTAGCACCTTACGGAAGGAACACTTACAGGCACTACAGGTACCAGCAGGCTTTGCCAGCAACCACTGGGAGGGTACCATGACTGTTTATTTAAGTGCCCAGCATGCTTAGCGTTTGTCTCATCAACCTGCCTTCGAAAAAGTGAATCCATTTCACGAAACGCGTCAGGCAATTGAACTTTGTGCGGAGTGCTTGCTTCTCCGGTTTTGCAGCTTCCAGTGAAATAAACGGAATAATCAACCTACCTGTGTGTTTGCTGGTCCAAGGGGGTAACTCTTTGTGTGATTTATATATATATATATATATATATATATATATATATATATATATATAAATAGTTAGGGAAAGACAAGAGAAAATTCAAATTAGTTAGATAGCAAAAAAGAAGACAAGTTACAAATACCAAGTAGAAAGAAGGTTGTAAAGGACCAGAGAGAATTCAGCTACAATTCTATCTGGAAGTTTTATAGAGGAATAAACAGGAAAACACCTCTGAAAAGGCAACTGGTAGGAGAGTTGTCTAAACAATTATAAGTAGAATAATATTACATAGAGAATTCATCAAGATGTTAAATGTTTTGCAGCTATAAAAACAACGCAGAAAAGAAAAGACTTGAAAAGCATAAGAATAAAGAAGAAGGGCTGGTTCAAAAAGGACTAGGGGTATGTAGAAATAAATAACGGCTAGCACATATAGATTAGAGACAGTGTAGAGAGTTGATGGGGTGTTAGGTAATCGTGTTGTGTTAGTATCCTTAGGTGTCTTCAATGAGTTAGTCAGAAGATTGATTGACAGGAAGAGCCAGACAGAAAATCCGATGGTCCAGAACCAGTTTCTTCAGTTGTTTAATATTTTATCCACTCCCCCTTCCCCCTTTGGGGTTAATTAGAGACTTTATTATATTCGGCCTCTGAAGAATCCTGGAGAGGGAGTTGGGAACTATCATCTTCAGTTCCTGTGCAAGTAAGTAAGAATTGTTACCTAGTCACCCTGACAGGCTTCAAAGAATATCTCCAAGCCTTGATTCCATATTCATGTGTAATGCTGGTGTATAAAGATAATCATGAAACAACATTCTCCTGTAGTATAGAAATCCAACCTATATTGAATTAAACACATAGAAGTTATAGAGGATGTACTGTTGACGTTTCGGTCTCAGATGGCTAACGAGTACGCAAGGCCGTCTGCAGGACTGAGGGCCATATGTATCAACATACCGTTTTGCGATTCCTAAATAGCGATTTTTAAGGAATCGCTATTTAGAAATCGCAAAATGGTATGTATGTAGAAAATCGCTCCTTTTTATAGATTCCTTAAAATTCCATAATTGCGATTAGCAAATTGCTAATCGCAATTAAGGAATAATTTCCCATTTATTTCTATGGGCCAGGAGGCCCATAGGAATGGAGGGGAAATTGAGAATCGCAATTTGCTCATCGCAAATTGTGAATATTTTCAAGGGTGCAGGGGTGTCTCAAGAACACCCTGCTGCACCCCTGAAAATGACATGTGTGCGCATATCGCGCACATACATGCCCTAAGGGCAAGTATGAGCATCACATGGCACCTTTTGATTTTTAAAATAATGCTTTTTTGAATGAATTCGCAACTTACCACCAACTAGAAGTTGGTGGAAATTTGCGATTCCTTAATGGCATTTTGAAATGTTTTTTTCCTTGATACATTGCATTTAAGGAATCGCAAAATATGCAATTCCTTAAATGCAATCGCAAAATAAGGAATGGCAAATTTAGCGATTCCTTATTTTGCGACAAAAATGTTTCATACATACCATTTAGCGAAAATGGGTTCGCAAACGCCGGAATTCTGCGAATTTCGACGTTTGCGAGCCCATTTTGCTTGATACATATGACCCTGAGTGACAAAAACAAAGCCAAAAGGACAAGCCCCTGAGTAAAAAGAGACACTATCAAACACTAAACCATGATCAATGTAGAAAATCAATCTACCCCAATGTTTGTAAGATAGAAAAGCTGAACATTCTGCAATCCTTCCATAATAAATGCAGTCACAGAGAATCGGACCGGCACTAATCTCAGTCAATAACTTCTATCATTCAACATTGATCATTTTTTACTAAATCTTCAATCCTGTATGGACTACAGTCAGAAAGTCTGTAATGTATTAGGTGTATATACCGATCCCCACTTATTATTTCTAAATACATTACCAATTGATTTTTGTGATTAATGTGGGTTGGCTGTGCTCTTTATAATGTTTCACTTTGGACCCTGATTAAACATGCTGTAAAAGATTACTTTTGTGTCATACTTCTTTATTACATTTTCACAACATATACACAAAAGAAGTGGATACGTGATAATAGGGTTCGTCAGCCATCGATGTATTACATCCAATCTACATCAGTGAGGAGGAGCCACAGATGGTTGGCAACTGGATTGTATGAACAGAAAAGATTGCTAACCTAAGGGTGTGGGGGAGGGGTGATAGGAGGGGCATTGGTACGCCTTGGGTGTGGGTATAAATGCTCTTGTACTTTCTGCACCCCAATGTGCGGTTCCTTCATTTGTGGGGTTGATCTCTGCAAGCAGAGGGGCGCGTGTTGGAGTCATTGAGGGCTTTGTGGTCCCCTGGGGTCATGTTGTCACATCAGGCGTATTACTCGCTGGTTCAATCAATAGGAGTATAGGGGGAAAGAGGTAAGGCCGCCCCCTCTCAAACAACTGTAAACAAAACATGCCATACCTACTGTTACTACATCAAAAGTTCATTGACCACCAGGGATAGTCTGATGCATCATCCAGATCCTCCGAGTGTGTTAATTAACACTAAACTTATGGGTCAGAGATGTATATTTAGAGCAAGAACAGAAACAGGTCCCAGTACCACGAAAAATGTGTGAGCACAGAGAGAGCGACTCACGGTCGTAACTCCCGAGGGGGTTCTTGGTTAACAATGTCCAGTGTACCCACTTCTCATCATCGGTCACTCTCTCTCTGTAAAGTGTGAAGAAAGAAGACAAGACAACAAATTGTGTTATGTAAAGAAAAAGACCAATACCACAGTGCACTTTTATAAATAATGTGTCAGTGCACATATGACCCCAAAAACAAATACTAATAAATAAAATACTGTGTGAAGTGCAACCAAAATTGAAAAGGGTTAAAGGTAAGGGTTGCTAGCTTTTTATCTTTATTATGGTGCTGCAAGCCTTCCAGATTAAAAATGGATTTTCATATACCATACAAGTTCAAAGTGCCAACATGTTTCATTGCTATCCATTCAGCAATTTCATCAGGGCAGTCTGTAAGCTGGGGTATACAACTACAGGCTATACGGCAAACTGCATGAAATAATAAGTCTTTCCATTCTACCTACTGGTACTGTAAGGTGGACATAGGCGGTGAGGTGCCACTCTCTCAGTTACCTGAGGCTAAACCTACACGAGACTATTCCAAATATAACTTAAATTTAAAATCTGTGTACATACCGGTTTCGGGCTAATCTAATTTTAGATAATAATGAATTCATTTTGCCTATGCATACTAAACATATCTCAATATGCTTTCCTGCAAGATCAGCAAAAACATTTGTGTATACATATGTAATATGCACAGCTCTTTAGTCTTAAAACACTGTCCACTCCTCAAGTAGCTGTAAAACATTCAATTACTTACTTAAAATTTTGAACAACCTTGATAATAAAAAAAGGTGAAAGTCTTTGCTTCACCTGTAAAGTTAATGCCTTGCTTTTCTGTATTAATTACTCTAAAGTTGGGCCAGGATTATGTTTTAATCTGAAAGTTGTTCTGCCAGGCCGTGAGGACATCTCTTCTGAGTCTGTGTCTAGCTGTAGTGTTCATCTGGAAGTGATCATCATTTGTAGGGTTTAAATGCTGCCACTGCAGGTTCTGCCATACAGAGTGAATTCCAAACATGTATGCCTCATCTCAATTTAATGTATTGTTCACATAAGTGCTTACTAAATAGTTTGTTGCAACTATGTTGCCCACTTATAGGAACCAGTTTTGCTTTTAATGTTTGGGTTTCTTAGGAGACAACCATCTCAACGCATGCGTTAAAAGGCATGCGTTTACATTGCGTGCCGTCACAACGCACGCGGCGTTACAACGCGCAAGTTCACTACGCATGCCATTACATCGCATGCGCTTTGACACCACATGTTTTTAGAGCGCATGGGATGTAATCGATGCATCCAGCGCCGGGAAGGTCGTGCGCCGGGACACAGACGACGGGGAGACAATGCTGGAACCACGACGAGAGACAGGTAAGGACGACGCTGGACTCGAAGTGTTTTAGGGTAATTGATGGGGAGTGTAGTAGTGGAGGGTAGTGTTTTAGGCTTTAGCGATTAGAAATTAGGGTTGAGGGAGTAGTATATGGTCGTGTTTTAACCTTTAGGCTTTAGGGCTTAGGGTTGAGGAAGTAGTATATGGTAGTGTTTTAGGCTTTCGGGTTTAGGGATTAGGGCTTAGGGTTAATAGTAGCGAAGGGTACTGTTTTTGGCTTTAGGCATTAGGGCTTAGGGTTTAGGATTAATAGTAGTATAGGATATTGTTTTTGGATTTCGGCGTTAGGGGTTAGGGTTAATAGCAGTGTAGGGTACTGTTTTTGGCTTTCAGGGTTAGGGCTTAGGGTTGAGGTCGTAGTGTAGGGTCGTTTTATAGGCTTTAGTGTTTAGGGCTTAGGGTTGAGGGTAGTGTCAGGGGGTCGTAGTGCGTTAGGTAGGTTGCTATATTAGTGTTTCGGGGGCCGTTAGGGAGAATTTTGCGATGTAAAGAAGGAGTGGTATTTATTTGTGTGCATGTGAAGGGGAAATGCGATGTAATGGTTTGTGTGGTGAATGCATGCGATGTAACGGTGCATGCGATATAAAAAATGTGATGTAATGGCATGCATTGTTTTGGTTTGCGTTGTATGAACATACAACGTATATTATTCCGGTCCTGCTGGACTGTTGTTTACAACATCCGAAAAAGTAAAATTAATGATTTACTTAAGTGCCTCATGGACTCATGATGATTCTCCACTTGAGGACTAGTTACCTCAGAGTCCACCTCTCAACCAGCAGTGATCAAAGGTAGCAGGGAGTGAAATTTGCTGAAACATAGATTTCAGAAAACCTAGGGCTTCTCTCAAGATAGCCAAAGAGATGCAATGGCTCTGCTCTAAAATGGAAGATCTACCAGTAGCTACCTGTACGACAGCATCCTCAGGAACACTGGCATCAAGAGGGTAGCACCCGGCCTCCACCCTTCTCTGTTCACCTGTTGACTGACTTGAATCCTCCACTGACTGATGTTCTCCTCAGTGGTTCATTTGTAGAATAAAAAGTGCTGGGGCTCTCCTCAGCGCTAACAGGAGAAATGTGCTGGTGCAAACAGCCTCCTGACTAGAGCCCCAGCACTTATTATTATGGAGAGTAGTGGCTTAATGGCTAGAGCAGCCGATTTTGGAGCTGGTGAACCAGGTTCGAGTCTCGGCATGGCTCAACATCCTGTGATTCTGTGGAAGATCATGTGCCTTCCAATGAGTGTGTGCTTAACTGGTGCTATAAGCACCAATGCTGAGTATTAGGTGCCGGTGCTGAGCATCGGAAAGCAGCTGCTCAAATTAAGCACTGGTTCTCCTACACCTCAGCCCCAGCTCTCAACATTACAACGATGACAACATCGAAAACATCAGCACTGGCAAGTTCTGCAACAATGTGCACAACAATACACCTGAATACCCTGTCAGGTGATAGTGCGCTTTACAAACACACAAACATAACATAAGAACAGGCATACACTCATAAACAAGAAGCAGAGAAAGACAGAACATTTGATGAAATGACACCGAGACCCACTGCCATGCATCACACACTCAAAAGATGTGACTCCCAAGCTTTAACACGATCTGAGACTTTCCAGATGATTTGTCTCTAGAGGGTCTAATTAAGTCTTCTAATTTGTTGTACTGAATTCAAGAGCAGGCCCGCCAAATAAATTGAGTTTCCCCTTAGTTTTGGTGCTGAGGATCTGCTGCCTTGAAAACACGAGGCATGCTTTTATTAAAATCTTGTACAGGAAATGCCTGCCTGTATATATTTTTCTGGATAGAGGATGTGAAAGAAGAATTTCTGCAGCTGGAATCCATTCTTTATTTCTACCCCCTCTATGTAGGCATCTTAAGCAGGGCTGGACGGGGAACAGCAACAAGCACTGGCAGCTTGCTGCTCGACTGGCCCTGGGAGCAGGGGAGGGTGGGGGTTGCTAGTAAGAAGCACCGCTCCTGCTTTTGTTACAGGGGGCCGATATTTCAGCACTGCTGCACAACCGGCCACCAGTGACAAAACCAGCCCCATGGCCACAAAACCAGCCCCCACCCCTCCGGTCCACCAGGGAAACGCCCGGTGCCTGCTACGGCAAGTCCAGCCCGGATCTTAAGGCAACTTAAGGAGCTATCATTATTCTGCCTTGCAAACTGATAATGAATAGACATTTCTGCACTCACCATTGGGAAATATAATTTGAGATTTTAACCAGGCTCCAGTTCATCTGATTCAAAGAAATAGGATTAATGGATCTGAGATCTAGAAATTATATTTTTGCATGAGGAAATTCTGCCAGTAAGGCGCAAGTCTCACATTTGTAAATTTAGAGGTAGGGATAGCTTTGTAGGAATTTCTGAGTGGGCCACCTTCCGCAAGATGTGGGTGAGCACCCACAAGCTCCTATGTATGTGGGTAATGACGCACTCTTGCCGGTAATTTTCCATGCTGATTTGCTCCTATGAAAAAGTTTTCCATGATCGAATTTGGGAGGAAGCATGAACATTTAAACATGGGTATGGGTGAAGGGCTTTCCCCAACGGAAAACATTTCTCTGTGGAAAAAAGTTACACGTGCAATGTCACATTTCCATCACATTTAGGTATGCAGATTTTTCAGATTTAAAAAGTTCACAAGCGTAATTATACATTGTAGTATTGCAAGAAAATGTCAACAGTGCATCTCCGAATATAGCACTGTGAATTTTTTGTAAGTTGAAAATTTGCTCCAAATTTTCAAAAGCTGGAATAAACCCACTAGATCACATAACCAATTTTTAACACAAGGGTTTTTGAAAAATAACCACAGTTTACCCGCTTAGTTTGACTCTATTCTTGCATGTATGCATAACATATTTTAATATATGAATAGGGCAGGGCTGAATAATATTGTTCAGGCAGGTTTTCTGTATACCCTTGATGAAATTGTACAAAAAATTTACAAATAATGAATTTAAATAGATATTAGTAAATCCCGGCTGCGGTTTACTATTGAGTGGGTGGAAGACCCCAGCTATAGAGACACGTGATATGCTCACTCGGTCACTTCTGCTCTGGGGAAGGATTGAGCCATTAGCCGCCCATTGATTGAAAACATTAGACATCCATTAGACTCTAGCAACACCTATTTTATGTTAACTGATAATTGCGTCTGAATGTGCTTAAGTGACAAGTTTACCCTGGGTATTCCGAAAATTAACAGTTATATGTACCACACTCTATAAAACTCGGCTTCAGGCAAAAAATGGAGCGTCTTGATTTGGCCTCATTATTACTGCTAATTAAATTAGAAACAGAATAATTGATTTTTACCCCAGATTATGGCCCAAATTTTACACGTGGAAAAAAGGACACAATCTGTTTCCTCCATTCCATTATTTTAGTAAGCGACATAAAATCAAAGTGCGTTTCTAATTTATAGCAAAACTGTCTACAATATATTTGAGTGTGGGTCTTCTGAATGTCTATGTGCACCATCATCAAGCACTGCACATTGGAAGAGGTTGTATTTAATATCTGTGTATAGCTATTTACTAAAGAGCGAGGGGCATATTTACGAGGGCCTTGAGTCATGCTTGCACTATGCAACGTGGTACATGCATGATGCAAAGCTCCAAGTCATATTTAGGAAGCCACGCAAAGCCACTTTGCATGGCTTTGAATGTCTTCACAAATATGGAGTGATGCAGCTCAGCGCAAATCGCTTTCGCTGCCTTACTGTGCACAACGGAGGCGATCCATGGGCGTTGGAGTGGGTGTTCTCACGCAACTCCCATGGGTTTTGATGCATTCACAGATTTACAAGGACTTGTAAACCTGGGAATAGGTCAAACATGTACTCCTCCCCAGGTGAGGTGTAATAAGGCAAAATATGTTTATTTCTTCTAATTTGTCCCTTTTCTGTGTGTACTGCATTCTGCAGCACACATAGAAAAATGCCTGTCTGGATTGTTTTTGTGCAGGACGGTGCGCCTTCCTGCACAAAAACAATCCTGCCTGTAACGCAGGCACCCTTGCACCATGATGCAAGGGTGCCTGCGTTGGCGAAAGGCTTCAGAGACTGTGCCAGCGTAGGGTGAAAGGACAGGAATGCACCGTATCGAATAAATACGGAGCATTTCTGCCCTTTCTCTATGACGAAGGTAACATACTGCGCTGCCCTGTGCAACCATTCTAGTAAATATGCCCCTAAATATTCACCTATCTTATTGAGAAAATAGGTATTTTTTTGTATAAATTGAAAATGTTACATTCTTCACAGGTACACCTTTGTATAAAAAGTGGCAGCCCCACAGAACTGCACAAAACATAAAAACAAAACGTCCTTTAAGCATGAGCTTTACAGTGATATGTAAGAAGCAATAATTTAAGGTCTCGCTGAGTCAGCGCGCTTGCGCTGTCGGAGAGACATTTAGTAGCGGCTTTGGGAAGTGCTCCCAATGCGCCGACCAGGTTGCTAGAACGCGTACAAACATGCGCGCTGGTGCCCGCGCATCCTTTGCGTGTTTTGGCGCGTCATCGCAATCACTTTCGCTTTCCAAGTGATCGTGATGACTTTCGTTTTTTCTTTTTTTTCGAAGATAGCGTTATTTTCTAGATTCCTATGCTTCTAGAACTACTGTTTTTCAAAGAACAAGGGAAACCCAAAGGAATATCACTGGGGACCTTGGGCAGTTACGTATTTCAAAAGACAGTGGTCCCTAGTAGTTCAGGGATTAGGCAGAATTGATGGACATACAATCAGTGGTCAGTATGGCCTTTGTCCAGCAGGACAGGTTTTTATTTCAAGAGATATTGAAAACATAAAAGGATTTTTTACAAGGTGGGTACAACCAGTAACCCACAGGGGACGAGACAAAACATTTCGGTAAATTACGATCTATTTTGCTCGCGCTACCCCCGTTCTCATATTGACCACTCAGAGCTTAATGTTAACTCACAAAATTCCCCTCCCCCTCAACCAAAAAACACATTGCACGTAACCGCCGGTCATAAACACTTCGCCTCTTACACTGCGCGCCACCTGTTTTTAAACCTCGCATGGCCCAACACTGAGCTCATTGAATGTTTTTTTAAATTTCATGCGTCGCCCCCCACAACTATGTCACTGCGTCGGATTTTAAATATTGTCATAAACAGGTACAAATATGCTGCATGGAAACAAAAGCCTGTCACGCTACCACGATTTAATTCACAAAATTTCTGCTCTAAAAAGAATGCCTAAAACGTCACTAACAGTTCACAATGGCACAGATGATCACCGGTCAGATTTAAATACATGCCTAGTTTCTTTGTTGTTATTGACCAATGTTTATGTTTTGTCTCCCTTCTCTTGTTTCCCCAATATATTTGTGTGTACGCATATAGGCCCTACAAACTGTTATGCTTTCAAGACAAACTAATCAATTCTTTGTCCTGAAGATGATGCCATGTATCTGTGTGTAGGCATCGAAACACCGTCGACATAGTAGCATCATATGTACCCTACAAACAGTAAATTGTTCACAATGATGCTCTGCACTTTACAATTGTCTGTTTACTGAGATACTAGCACAGACCGCCCTTGTTGCGTCAAGTTTACTCCCCTGTTTTGTCTTGTCCCCTGTGGGTTACTGGTTGTACCCACCTTGTAAAAAATCCTTTTATGTTTTCAATATCTCTTGAAATAAAAACCTGTCCTGCTGGACAAAAGGCCATACTGACCACTGAGTGTATGTCCATCAATTCTGCCTAATCCCTGAACTACTAGGGACCACTGTCTTTTGAAATATCTAGAACTACTGTGACATCTTAGTTGCAGCCTCTAACTTTTATCAAGTACTCTAATTTCTCGGTACGCCTTACACTTTTCCAACTTCTTGAATTTCTCTGGCATGGCCTCGGTTTCTCTAACTCCCCCTTTAAATGTTTTTATTTGAATTGCTGTGTGACTGTGCCCTGCCACAGAGCGCTGACAGGCGGGGCCGCTTCTCTAACTGCCCTACTTATAGGGTTTTGCTGAGAAGGCACCAGATGACTGCACCAGACATTTCCGTGCCCCTTCTGTCCCCGAGCTCAATTAGTCGTCTCAGATCCCAGGCTGCCGGTTGCAGCTTGTTATTGATTTCCAAGCTCATTCCTAATGTTAGAAACATTTGTAAACATTTGAATAATTAAGTCAGAAGCATGTATGCTACACAACAGGCGCTGTAATTGAATGCCCTAATAAAAGACCAATAGGAGCTGATGGAAGTGCGGGGCTCGACCCTGGCTCGGACTGCAGATCGGAGCGCCCCAGTCACCTTAGCTCCCTCGGACCATCCTTAGGATGCCTCTCTTCTACAACCCCTATTTACTTAGTTTTTGTATATATATATATATATATATATATATATATATATATATATATATGCGGGGAGGGGATCGGGAGGTTAAGTTGCGATTGCTTGACACTAGATATATTATCAAACTAGATTCCAAAATCCGGCAGGGTTAAAGGCAAATGTGGATTGTTACACGTGTCTTTAGACAATGATTTTTTTATCCCACCACTTATGAATAACTGTGTCCATTAATCTGAATGAGAAGGATGGAATATCTTTCAGAAATCTTAATATGGGCTCATATTTTGAAATCTGTTTATTGTAAATAACCAGGACTTTGAGAGAAAAAAATGAATTTTTTATATGTTATTTTAGTCAAGAGCTAAGTTGCAATTTCTTTAGGTGGGATACGATGCAATGACATTACACAGCATTTTTGCTGTGCTTTAGTCATTGGTATTACAACATTAACACCAGGGAATACACTATATTTTTAAGCACTTTTTAAAGATGATGTTTGCAATATAAACGATGATGACTTATCAGGATAGAAAGAAATTTGGGATATATATGGTATTTTGATGATACAATGTGGGAACAATTCACCCATAGGAACCTCAAATATCATGAAGAGTGAACATGCATGAATTTTGGGGCAGTGTTTAAAATTTAACAGCAAAAACACATTTGGCTTAGAGGTATCAAGAGGCACTAATAAGCAAACGTTGCATTTTGTGCAAGCTAACGATTCGGTAATGAAACATGAGACCTTAACCGAATTACAAAAATGATGGTTGTTTTAAACACATTGTTGACAAATATTTATTTATTTGTATATTTATATATATTTTTAGGTATTTATTAATATATATTTATCTATATTTATTGTTATTGCGACGGATCAACCATGTTTTGCACTTTGTGGGATTTTGTATGCTGCTAAGAAGGAAAGCATTGTTTTGCACTAAGCATGAATTGCACATTAAGAAACTATTGTATTGGGGCATTCATTTTTGCCGATAAATTCAAAGTCATGTTAAATGTCTCAATGTCTATGCTGCTACTATTTGCCTAATTTGCACAGTATTTGATATCTATGCTGCTATATTAGGCTTTCCTTGCACAATAGGGGATTATATATACGGCTGATAACTAAGATGCTGCTATGTTTGTAAGCGAATATTTGCACTTTTCATTTTTAAGGGGATCTATGATAAGAACATATATTGTTTTTTAAAAATAATTTGCGGTTACCTCAGTGGAATTAGCATTTTTGCACAACATCTTCATAGTTTTAATGTTATATCAGCTCAATAACTACCATATTGCGTATTTTTCCACACTACCCAAGCACACCTTTGCACACTGAGTGCTTAATTTTTTGCTGCAAAAAAACATTGTTAAAATCAAATTTAAAAATTTAATTTTGTTTTTGAAACATAATATGCAATCGTTTTACTCAACAACAATTAATTCTTTAGTGTATCATAATTTCGCTGGTCTATGTACAAAATAATGCTTAATGCCGGAAAGTAACTTTTCTGTGTCCATTCATTATTTTCCTGGTTAAACCCTTTATAAACACCTACCCCGCCATGGCAAAGCGTCATGTGATCAAGACCCGATAGGGGGTTAAAACACGTTATGGCGGGCTGGCTGGTCACGATTGAATAAAAGAAAATTGGATTGGCACAATACTTGGGTCCATCATCGTCTCTTTTTGTGGTCAAGCAACTTCTTGAAGCGACGTTGGAGAAAAAAAAAAAATATATATATATATATATATATAAATATATATATATATATAGCATGAACCCGGGCAAAAGGCATTGGAGCGCTTTACATGGGTAACAGATTACATTACTCAAGGTCAGATTCATTTTCAAGGCATGGGGAGATTAAGTGATTTGACCAGGATCACAGATTGTGAAGCCCACGCCGAGCATCGAACTTAGTCCCTAGGTCCATTTCTCTGTTAGGCCACATCTCCCCCCAACCCTCTTATCCCCAGTACCTCAACCCATTCGCTCCCAAATCCCTCTTTAGGCACTCCTCCTTTTTGTCGCAAGCCCCAGAGTGCCTCTTCTGCATAGTCCTCACTGCAGGCGCTGGCCCCAATCCCTCACACCTGCATTCCCCCGGCTCATCAGCCAGGTATAGGCTTGATTCCAGTGGCACAGTGAGCACAGGACCCATGTCTGGACATACCCATTGCACTTACGGCTTCAACTTCAACAAAACAGCAACAAGGTAATGTTTGGAATGCCTAAATTAATCTCAGCCACTGGCAACTTGGGCTACATCCTAATCGCTCTTTGCACTAAGTGGCACCTCAGTTTGGACCCAGACATATGCAAATCATCCTTGAGCCTGCTCCTCATGGGAAAAGACCCACCTGAACTGCCAAGCCAGGTCATCCCTGTACCGGAATGCAAGCAACCTAGGACCGGTTTCTCCCTGATAAGGGCTTATAAATAAGCCAGCTATAACTGTACTCCAGTGGCATAGTGGGCACAGGATACCCGTCTGAGCATACTCAACGCACTTAGGGCATCAATTGCAACAACATAACAACAAGGTTATGGATGAAATGCTTGAATTAATCTCAACCACTGGCAAGCATTCCGGGCCGCATTCCAATCTATTGTTTTTTGCCCACAATGCCACCTCACTTGGGGCCCAGCCATATGCAAATCAGCCTTCACCCTGCTTCTCATGGAAATAGTCCAGCCTGAAATGCCATGCCAGATCCTTATCAGGATGAAACACGTCTTATGTTGCTTGTATTCTGGTTCAGGGAGGACCTGGTGGACCCATACGAGTGCTGGAGCTGATAAAATAACACTTCCAATCAGAATACCCCTGCTATATGTGTCGAGGATAGGTTTCCTGATTGCTTGAAATGTGGAGATTTCTGTATTCGTATGCGAAGTGAGTCATTCTAAGAGGCAATGCTACATTAAAAATCTATCAGATTTTCACATCATCCTCATAAAAGCGAACCAGAGCCTTGGAATAACCACTTCAGGAATTGCTGGGATAGTAAATCCTAAAAATATTTAAAGGCACCTAAGATTTATTTGAAAAATATAGTCAGTTTAGGAGAGTGCTACCAAATATGCATACCATCTCTGTACACACTAAACACTTTCTAACTTGTTTCACAATTATACATGCAGTGTAGTTTGTAAGGGGTAATCTACCCACCCTAGAACGTTTTGTAATGAATATATCTCTGCTTTGTGTACTTATCACATGCTAGACATGTCATCCTAAAAGGATTTCCTGTCCAGTACTAGAATCATCTTTCTCAGATACGTATACCATTCGATTTATATGAGTCCATCAGGTACAGGTGGAGAAGCCACCAGCAGGGCACATTATAAAAATAGTTCCTTTGTTTCTTGTGTCCACTTGGAAATTTCTCGAGTGATTGAAGGGCCAGATTACGATTGACAAAAATACTGTTGACATATCTTATTCTAAATCACAATTACCCATATAGTCTCATTATGTGTAGCTTTTATATCGTTAACACCAATGAGGCAGTATTTTTGCAAATGATATTAGGAAGTACAAAACAGTTTTGTCAGGGGATATATTTAGTCCACAATATTCTGGTACCTTACCCCAGAAAACCAAGCCAGCAGGCTGTGAACAAGGGACAAAGCTCTTTATAAGCTATTACCCCTGGTTTTTAAAGCCATAAATGCTGTCTCCTTGAATTACTGTCTTAGAATCGTGAATCCTAACTATTAAATTATGATCACTAAACCATAATACATGAATCATGTCAACAGTGCTATGTGAAGTAGTTACTGCAGAATATATTTATTCCATTGATAGTGACCACTGAATTGGAACACTCTTCCTTTACAATACCCAGAATCTCATTTGTTACCTCCTTGAAGAAAGCTCACAAAGAACACCTAATCCTGCAAGAATCTAGAACTGATCTCTACCCACGTAACAAATATGCATCTATGAATATGTATACCTCAGAATAATAAGGGGCAGATTTATCAATCTTTCACAATGCAGCAAGGCACCTTGCTGTGCTGTGTGAAAAGGAAAGTGTAGGAATGTACCACATTCCTGTCCTTTCCTAAAGGTGGCACACTTTTGACTGCCTAGCGCCAACGCACGCACCCTTGCATCATTTTGCAAGGGTGCCTGCATTGTAGGGAGGATTATTTTTGTGCAGGAAGGTCACCTTGGTCCTAGCCGAATTATCACGTATATGCATGCTCTTATTCCACCCGAAAGATTGACAAGTTATCGGCTTGCCGCCAGGAGAAATATGAGAGTGTGTCTGATTTTCTCACCCGGTTTGAAAGTGTGTTTCTGGATTATAGTGGACTAGACTTGTCAATTGAAGGTGGTGTGCGTTTGTAGATTTGTTTAGAATCTGCTCCCTGAGATTGCAACGCGATTACAGGCTTCCGAGAGTACCTGGTCCAGCTCTTCTCTGTCTGTTATATTGAATATGGCGCAGTATTATGAGCACAGGGGAAATGAGGAGAAGGTGGAGAAAATGCATAAAATTGCTTTTTCAGAATGTGGTCAGAATTGAAGACGAAGGTGCTGTTGTAGCAGGCTTCCAGGGGGAATGGTAGAGGATGTGATGGCTCGGACCGGCTGCTTCCGCGTACCAGCCGAAATGTTACACCTGCAGGGCCGAGTCAGTGTACGTATTGTAAGGAGGAGGGACATTAAAATAGAGAGTGTCCGGTGTTGTTGCGGAAAGTCGCAGCCCTTAGAGGACAAGGTTCATGTGTAGTGGTTTGTGGAGCTGGTGGACAGGACAGGGCTCGGAATGCCGTGGCCTCACAGGATCGTCCGGACAGCAACTACTTTGATGACAATAGGTGCGGACAGTATTATCATGATGACAACGACATGGACGAGGTAACAGGAATGTTTCACAGCTAGGACAGCCAGGGATAGAGTGAGGGGCCAGTTCAGATACCTGTAAATCAGCCCAGCTCTTACGTTACTGCAGATTTGCATGGCTCAGCTAGGGATTTTTTGGTGGATTCAGGTGCAATGAATAGCTTTATTTCTCGTTCACTGGTCCCCGGGGCAGCTCTGTCTGGACATAATAATGTTTCGGTAAGGTTTTCTGGTGTACCAGTTGTGAGCCCTATTTTCGAACCTCCTACACTACATATAGGTACTTTTACTTTGGATTCGCCATGTTTGTTGACATATAATTGCGGAGAAAATTTGATGGGCTTAGATTTATTAAGGAAGTTGCATGCTACTATTTATTGTTCCCCTGGAAGGTGTTTACATGACGATGGGCTAGAATGTAGTCAGCACTACGCAGTGTCTGTTCAAAGATGCGCCCCTCCCTTTTGAATTTAAGGACGTGCCGCCCACGTTGTGGGCAATGGGTGGCACGACGTAGGACTTTTGCAGATACCCCCAGTTTCTATCAAAATTAAAGACAATGCCATCTTGCCTCGTATTCCTCAGTACAAAATACCGAAAGCAGAGGAGCGAGCTCTGTTGCAAGTTATAGAGAACTTGATTAAGTCACAAATTATTAAGGAGACCACTGCTAATGTGTGTAATAGCCCTATTCTTCCCATTCTTAAGAGGGCACCTTCAGGCTCCTCTGATGATCATCCAGATATTTATCGTTTTGTGATTGACTTGCATGAAATTAATAAAATAGTAGTTCCTCAGTTCCCGGTGGTCCCTGACATTACTGCCCTTTTGACGATGATTCTTTCTACTGATAAATTCTTCTGTCATGGATCTAAAAAATGCATTTTTTAGTATTCCAATCCATCTTGATAGCAGGTACTTGTTGAGTTTCACACTAGCTGGCAGAAGCTTTAGATTCTGTCGAGCTCCTAAGGGCTATACTGAGAGCCCTAGTATATAAAGTCAAGCTTTAAAAGCCCAATTGGACTCCTGCGCTGCCCTCAGGCAATGTATTGCTCCAATATGTAAACAACCTACTCATCGCTTCTGACACTGAAAAGGGTTGCAAAGACAGTACGGTTCAATTCTTATTGCCTACTTAGGTCACCTACTGTTGAAGGAGGGTGGGAAAGGGACCCCTGAGTGCATCAGTACCATTGTTAAAATGCCTATCCCTCAAACTCAAAAGGATGTGCGAGGTTTTATTGACATTACATCCTGTTTTCCTCAGTGGATCACTAACTATTTATTATTAACAAAACCCCTGCTCTCACCAACCACTAAAGATGTGCATGAACCCTTGCCTTGGACGCCTGAATGTCAGCAGTCGTTTGAGCAATTAAAAGTTGTGCTTTGCTCTGAGCCTGTGCTTGGTATGCCTGATTATGTAAAGCCGTTTGTGCTGTACATACACAAGACTGCTGGTTGTGCGCTTTCTGTTTTAACACAGGCCTTTGAAGGTAAGCAACGGCCGTGTGCTTATTTTTTTGCTCTTCTTGACCCTGTCGCAAGAGCCCTCCCGAGCTGTCTAAAAGTGGTCCGAGCTGTGGCCTTCTCCATAAGGCAATCGGCTGGGTTCATACTTGATATAAAACAACAACCCTATGCACACACATATAGAGTACAAGTGAAGATATATCGTAGGATTAAAGCGAAGTAACACAAGGTAAAGTAGCAGAAAGACGAAGAAGTCTTGTATATGTTGAGATTCAATTCTTGAGTTCATACTTGATACTGACCTCATATTCATGGTGCCCATGCTGTGAATACCCTTTTGAATAGGACCAAGACACAGCACCTCACCAGTGCACGTCTGACTGGTTATGAACTAACTCTCTTTGCACTACATGTCACGATTAAAAGATGTGCCACTCTGAACCCAGTCACGTTCCTACCGCTCCCTTCTGAGAGTGAGGAAATTGACATACATGATTGTATCTTCCGGACAGAGGAAAAGATGAAAGGACGAGTAGACCTGACTGATGTTCCCTTATCTGACACCCAAGGGGAACTATATGTTGATGAGTCTTGCTTTAAGTTACCAGATGGCACTTCAACAGCTGCATATGCAATCACAACACTGTACACAGTAGTTGAGACGTCACAAGTTCTCTATCAGTCGGCCCAAACTGCCAAGCTTGTTGGCCTTACTCAAGCCTGCGAGTTGAGTCAGGGACTGGCTGTCAATATCTATACTGACAGTCAGTATGCCTTTGGAGTTGATCAGAATTTGAGCGGCTCTGGGCAGAGAGAGGATTTCTAACTTCCCATGGGATGATGATCCAGCATGGCCCCCTTATACATAGGCTTTTGTCTGCTTTGACAATCTCCAAGAAATTAGCGATAGTAAAGTGCAGCGCTCACAAGATAATTACTGACAGTGTGGGTAAGGGGAATGCCTTTGCAGGCCAGACAGCCCAAACGCATGGGCGCCCTCGGGGGGGGCAAGGAGGGGAGCTTGCCCCCCTCCCTGGAGCTACCCTCCTTGCCCCCCCTGCGGACGCTCATGAAAACCGTGACTTCAAGACGGGGTTCTCACTCTCTTTCCCCTCCTTTCTTTTCTTTGCTTCCCTGTGAAATGGATCCAAATAAGAAATACGCTTTTGCTGGAAATACCTATTTTTCTGACATTTTAATTCCTAAGTGCAGCATTGGGAATGAAAGGCTAAAAATATGAAAAATAGACAAATAACTAAATAAAGTAAGAGAGTGGTAGCAAACTGGCCAAACTGATTTTATTCACACTGGAACACTTTAGCGCCACTTTTACAGAGTTTGCCAGTGAAGCACTATTTTTGTTTTCTTGTCTTTATTTTCCCTGGACTTGGAACTAGTGCACCAATCCTGGAGGTACTGCAATGTGTGGATTGGACAACAAAATGTGTGCTGCGGCTCTGCGTCCAGGGATGTGGTCTTTTTACCATACTGCTTACATTTTGTAAGGATATAAGAAATGGCCATTAAAATGGGTCCATTCAGAGCCCTGTAGTCGTGTCCTTAACTTTTCAGGCAAAAGCACTCACTGATTTCTGAATAGTGAGTGTAAAAGCATTAAGGTAACCATGTTGTTCCTGCTTACATTTCCCATGGTTTGCTAAATTGTGCATTCCCTATAAGTGTTTTCTTTTTCCAGGATGTTGTTACTTTTTTTTTGTAGGCCACATATTGCTCTTGTCTAGTGCGTAATTTAAATTGAGCCGCATCCAGGTGTTTATAGCGGGCAACAATTGGGTTGTAGTTGAAGACATTGGGAGTTTTTCTCAGTGGGGCAGTACGGTGTTCAGTGGGGTAGAGGATGTGGCACTATGGTCAGAGCTGCTGAATTTGGAACTGGGAACCAGGTTCAGACTTAATAACCAGTCCGCCAGACCACTCTCCTGCGAGAGCACAATCATATGCTAGACCTTAGAAGGCTCCGCAAGACCTTAGACCTCCTGGTGTCTTCGCACCAGCAGGTGGACCCTAGCATGACAAGTGTAGGTTTACCTTCAAGGCTTGTCCACCACTATCCATACTGAAGTTCACCTCCAGTCTTGCGGGCAGGCCTATGAAGCAGCACACCCTAGAACAACAGTCACTGAGTTCACAGGACCCTTGAGAAGGGCCAGCTCTAGGGTGGTGCAACCAGTGTAACTGCACCGGGTGCTGACTTTAGGTGGAGGCATCATGTTTGCTAGTATATTATGGTTTTAAAAACACTTGCTGCCTCCTTCCTGGCCTCCAGCAATTTTCGGCAACAATAAAAATGTCATGATGACTCTGGTGATTAATGTTCTTCCTAACAAAGAGATCAGAATTGTGTCCACTGGAAGTTTTGACTCATGGAAAGGTAGCTCAGAGGGTTGGCTGCGAAGAAAATGCGCCATGCAGATCACAAAGTGCACATAATGTAAATAGGGCAGTGGGCTACTGCTCTTGTCAGAGAGATCCTTTTGTTACTTGCAGTTTATAAGTTAAAATCCTAACTTAGAACAATAAGTTATTAACTGTCATCTAAGTGCTGCATACAAACTGCAAGGTATAAATTAGAGAGTTATGTCTCCCCCCCCCCCCCAAGTCTTTGATTATCCTAATACCTCAAAAATTGTTCTTTTGGACAGAAATCAATTCTGATTATTAAGGAGAACCCCCAATCATGGTATTACGTTTTAAATTCCGGGTATTGTGTTTCTCCAGACCAATCACTATAAAACTATACGGGCTACTAGTATCATTGTCATGTGACTCCTACACCTTGCAGTCCTTAGTCTTATGTAACATATACCGTGATTTACACACATATTGATTGTCTCTGAGTAACGTGTGTGATGTAAAGTGCTCTGACACCCTGCAAGGGTATGAGTGGTGCTATAAATCAAATTAAATGCATGTGAGAGAGAGTGTGGTTATGGAGGCTTGAGGGGCACTGCTAAAGGGTGGTAGTGAGGGAATCCATGGCAGAGGTGGTCTTTGGGGGGCACTAACAAACATTAATGCACATGGCACCACCAGTGCTAAGGCCGGCCCTGCCCTTGAGGCCAGTCTGCCTCACCCATAGGTACTTCCATTTGCCTTGTTTCAGAAGTAGTAGCTGCAACTCACCAGGGATTGCCAATGCAGGATTTACACGCACATCAAACTAAGTTCACAAACTTCATAGTCTCCCTGCTTCAATTCACAAGCACTTTTAACATGTGCTGATTGCTGTGGGGCCACTGGAATTAATTATGCAGGATGACAACATTATGCCGTAGTGTTGACTAAATTATGCATAAAAAAAGGCTGCAGCGTAATGCAGTATATTTTCAGATATTTTATTATTTTGACATGTGTACACATGCTAACAGTCTCTGGAAAGATTTTGCCTTATTAGTACCAGTGTAACATACAAACGCAGCAGTGAGAAAGGTGACCAGTCAACCTTTGCAATAGGACATCCACTCCGCAGCAACTCAAGTCACATTTTATATTAACTTTTGATATGTTTGAGCTACAAACAATGTATTAGTTTAAATGGTCAGATCATGCAGCAGATCTTGCATTATGAGGCAAATATGGCAGAGCCATAATTTTAGAGAAAACATTTGCAAACAAGTATATTTTGCCATTCATGTTTGAAATGCTGTTGTGGAAAAAGGGAGAAGTGCTGATGACAGAAACTCCATGGCTCGGAGACAAATGGCTTGTGTTTCCACATTTTATCATATTTGGTACAATCTGTGATTACAAGCATATTCCACTTTGTGGATATATTTTAATGTCAATAACTCATTATAACCTTAAATAATCATGTGTATCCATTGGTTGATTAAATTGGGCAGTAAAATGCCAAACAAATACTAAAAATTGGGATGTCTGCGCATTCCTGCCACACCTCTGGCTCCACCCACAGATCCAATCCTTGGGTTATTCCCACCCACTTCGACCACTGTGTAAGACTCAGCATCCCTGGACCTGTGATGTGCCGCCGCTGCGGGCGCCGCATGTGCCACACATTTACGGTGCCGGACTTATGCATAAGGGAGCTGGCCATTATTGTATCCCTAAACTTGCGCAGTTGTCAGTTTGACATTGACTACACGTAGAGGGACCCTAAGTTTCTTTTAAAAAATATAGCTAACATTTGGACCTATACATTTTATTTTGTATAAATTAATTGAATGTGTGTAAAATTTAGCAATGCCTGGGGAATTCTAGGAAAGGGAGCACCCATTGGCGAATCACTAGCGTGTGTGATTGCTGCATTATTTATTACTAACTTTGACGTTGTGCTTTAACTTTGGATAAAAGTTATCATGAATTCTAGCACCAAGAAGCCAATATTGGTAAATATGTGTGCTACAAATAATCCCTAACATACACTGTGCATACAGTATATTTAATCTGGTGCTTTAATCCTAGGCTGTTTTAAAGTATTCTGATAAAAATCGAATCATGCTGGAAACAGCCTTGATTGGTGTTGGATTGAGGACCCGGAAGTCTGCACACTTAGCAGACAGAGATAAAGCAGCTTGTCAGAAAGTTTAGCGTTTTCCCTACAGGCGGTGTTTGTTGGCCTGTGGCAGGGTCAGTCACATGTCCTGGATTCCTGACATTTAATTGAGTCTATCCCAGTTCTGCGCCCCAGTGTTTCTTGTGCCCCACCTGGCACACATCATGTCGGAGGATGGTGATGATGTTAACATTTTGCCCCCCCCCCCCCCCCCCCGGAAAAATGTCTGCGGACGCCCATGCCCAAACGAAGATGAAAAGGATGTTTATAGTAGGTCCCGCTAGGTGGGTGCCTGAGGTCACCATGTTTGAGGAGATACTGGAGAACGTTAAGGAGATACAGAGTGAGGCAACGTTTGAGGAATCAGCAATATGACAGGAAAGCACAGCACGTTTGGATGAGGAAAGGTGTTGGACCAATAAGTCAGGGAAACAGAGATGGATGTTACCAGATGCATATGTTCTTCCTGTAGTCACCATGGTGCACGGGCCAGCTCATATCAGTGCTAAAGGTATTTGTAAGTTGTTAGACCCTGTATGGCAAAATGATAACATCCCAAAGACTGCCTCTCATTTGGTCAAATATTGTATGGTGTGTATGATGCACAATCCTGGAAAAGGTACCCCTACGCCACCTGGTAATTTTGCAACCACCACTTTCCCTTTTGAGGTTCTCCAAATAGATTACAGAGAAATGGATCGAGTCAACAATTTGAAATATGTGTTAGTGGTTGTTTGGGTTGAGGCCTATCCCACGAAAGAAAATACAGCCAAAGCGACTGCAAAAGTACTCCTGAAGAAGTTCTTTCCTCGCTATTGCTTGCCCCGTTTGATTTGGAGTGATAATATAAGTCACTTTAATGCCAAAGTACTTCAGTTCGTTTGTGAGGGACTACACATCAGACAGACGTTTCATGCTCCAAATCCTCCCCAGTTTGCCGGTTTGGTTGCGAAGTACAACGGTACTCTCAAACTGAAACTGGCAAAGATTCAGGAGAGCACGTGGTTGCATTGGCCAGATGCTTTACCATTAGCCCTTTTGTCCACAAGAACTACAGCGCATTCTAGGACAGGACTGTCATCCGACGAGGCCGTGTTCGGGCACCTGGCAAATGTCTGAGGCGTCCCGCGTCCTCATAGATTTTCTGAAATTGAATATCCTCTGTTTGGGGACTATCTGTATGAGTTAACTAAAAGTCTGTATTCTATTCACCAACACATCCAGGATTCTCTTCCGCCAGTACCCGAGGGGCCAGGACATGATATTCAGCCTGGTAATTTTATTCTAATCCAGACTTTTCAGAGGAAGAGGAACTTGGAGCCTAAGTGGAAAGGACCAGTCCAGGTCCTCCTTGCCACCCGCACTGCAGTGAAGTTCACCTGCCGAAAGAACTGGATTCATAGTTAACACTGCTGCAGAGTGCCTCTACCCTTTCCCTATGATCAGTCGGTCAGGGAAGGAATTCGGGACACGGAGTGGGAGCAATTCCCATGATTTGTCCCCTTTTCGGATGCGAAGCTCACATGGACCCAAACGGAGGTCGAGAAAAATAAGGTACTAAATGCAGCATTGACCCCGGAGATCAAGTCTATTCAAGAGCCCATTTTCACTGCCCCCTCTGTGTCTGAGCCCATTTTTACCGACCCTTCTGTGCCTGGAATAGCTAGGTAAAATTTGAGCACCCGACGGAGGAACAGTGCACCAAAGGAAAAGTCAGATTATCAGTGATGGACTGCGCAAGTTAGGTGTACTTTGCCTATGGTACCAACAGTAGTTTAGGGAGAGGCAAGATTGGTGCATTGCTCGGACATTGGACAGGATAGATCGAACCTGCTCCCCTGGAGGGGGGTATATTATCCTGTACGTCATGGGATTTCATCAAGAGCTAGGATCGAACATCTCCACTGCCGGTGCTCAAGAGCGCAACGTTAATGAACAATATGAGTCTACCGGTGATGCTCTGATGGACACTGGTAACTCTTGTCTTTGCCATCAGTTTTTTTGCATTTCTTTTTCCCTGGTTCCACAACGTATCCGTTTGGTCAGCCCATTTCTGAAGAAGAACAGCATTGCACCTCCGCGCTCAGAGCGGAATTGGTCCACAAAAAGCAAAATTGTTTTTGCATCCATTAACGCAATTGCATTGATATTTGTATTAGGTATATATTAGTTCTTGGAGAAGTATCTTGCACGTTCTTTGATTGCGACAACTCCTGTCCCCCCCTGAACACATTTTTGTCACTTTGGCCCCTTGTAAAGGAGAGCACCGAAAGTCTTATAAGGATAATGTGTTTATACAAATGTTGCATCAGGCTCATAATGTGTCTAACACAACAAATTGTTGGGTGTGCGGACTACTTCCCTCAGTGAACCATAAAAGTAAGAACTTATTGTCCATGCATTTGTCCTATGTTAGCAGTTGCGAGAGTTGGTTTGCTTTGCTTACTATGGTGCGTCCCAATCCGCAATTGTATGCTTTAAATAGACCACGTACTAATTCTCGCAGCAGGATACAGAATGTTCGTTTCCAGCATAGGGTTCCCCCAGTGCTTCAACTGGCCAAGAGCCGTTTGGTCGATTGTTCTTAACCTCCTGCATGCATGCATACAAGGGGGTGAGAAATGGAATGTGGTCTCGAATGGAAATAGCTGATTTTCTGGGGTTCACCACTTCAGAGTATTTTCAGTCATTCCAGGCTCATAATGCTACTGAGGATAAGCCAACACCGCTGTCAGTTATTAACACAACAGCTAGTTTCTGTGTCCAGGAGACTGGAAAGATAAAGGTGAGGAATACCAGATGCAATTCCACATATAGGTTAAGAATGGCTGATAGTCGTTTTAATGCCACCGCCTAATGTCTATTTTGTTTGTGGATCCCAAGGTTATGTTTGGCTCCCAGAGGGATGGTCGGGTAGGTGTTATCTCTCTTTCCTCCTACCTCCTGTGTATACAGCTCCATCAAATTACCACAAAGACCATCAGCTGCAGCGTTGGAGTGTACATTTGCCCCGAATTAGAAGGGTTATTGATATAGAAGATATAGATCAGACAGATACCACCTTGCAATAGTTTGAAGATATTGTCACGTGAGGCAAAGAAGTCGATATTATGAAAGTGTTGTCTACCTGCACACCTTGCTTGTGTCTGTATACCTGTGTTGTTGCTCTGTAATTCCTTTAATAATGCGTGCTGTTGTGATGAGGGCCTGCCACTGACCCCACCTAGGAAATCTATGAATATAGGAGACAGAGAAGCTCTGTCCAACGTCACAACGCACAGCTACGTACTTAAAGTTTCTTCAAATGTTTAAAGCTATTTATACTATTATGCCAAAATCAAAACATGTACTAAAGATTCATTGAATAAATTGTTATTTCATTGGTTCAACAGTATTTTAAAAAATGATACAAACAATATTTTTGAGTGTCTTAATGTTTACACATTCATACTTGTTGTACAACTTTGATTCAGTTGGATAGTTGTACCCCTGACATCAAGAGCTAATATTTTAGTAAACAAAAACAATGCATTTCGGGTTAAAACAATCCTTCTTCAGGGGGGAAAGGACATTTAGTTTGTATAATACAATAATTCAAAAGTGCTTTTCCTGCATGTTTTTTCTGAAGCCTCCTGCAGGAACAAAAACCAAAGGATTACATGTCAACCATGTTTATCGTGCTGCAAGTACATAACAATCAACCTGTTTTATCTGTGTGCGCAATAATCATGATGCTGTGTGTTTCAGCTCTAGACATCTAAAAACTTCATGCCGATGAAAAAATCTGAAACGTGCTTGCTGCAGTCTACTCGTACACCCTACCCCACACCATGTATGGGCAAGTGAATGTTGCAAGTCACAAACAGCTACATTTGAAAAACATATTTCGTGCTTTAGTGTGGTGCGACTGAAAACGTGTGATACCTTAAATTCTCGGTGTGGAAGACCCACACTTTACTGCAATCGCTGTGAGTAATGGTGTACTGAATAACAGACGCCAATCTGTGTGAAAAGAAAGAGCTACGTAAGCTAACTGTAAAAATGTGTAAATAGCCCCAAGCTGTGCAAACTAGTGTAAATGCTTACCCTCTTGGGTCGTATTGTGATGCTTAAGTCACTGTGGTCTCTACAAGAAAATGCGTGAGTGCATTAGATAACAGTGTGTGAGTATCCCAAATTATTCAAATGTTGTCAACTGCGTGAGCAGTTCATAGCTCATTATGCTGAGGTTCTTACCTCCCGATTATTCTAAATGCAATGTACCAACGCGTGTCTGCAATAACACAGGTATACACACACAAGCAAGGTGTGCAGGTTGACAACACTTTCATAACAGTTTGAAGATGCCATGAAGGGTATTGTACCCTTTTGGGGCCCCATGTCCAATAGTCTTAACATTTGTCGGCTCACAAGGGTTGTTGAAGGGGTTATTGACACAACGGCTGGTATACTGACAAACATCACCACTGAGCTCCAGGCTATGAGGCTCGTTATCTTACAAAACCGGATGGTTTTAGACGCCATCCTTGCTGATCAGGGAGTGGCCTGTTGCGTTATTGGCAATAGCTGCTGTGTGTACATCCCAGACCACACCCCCAATGTATATGCTGCCATACAGAAGTTGCATAGGCTTTCATCTGACATACACCATGAAAATGGTACTTAGACCCTCTTCGGGTGGTCTAGGGTATATTCACGTCCTGGGTTGGAAGATTCTTATCTTTCTGGTGGTAATTGCTGGTATTATCTTCACATGTTGTCTTTGCATACACTGCCTCCCTGCTTGTTGTGCCTACTGTGTGAACACTCTAAAACCTAAGCCAAGAATTATGGTACATGACACTAATGCCACTATCATGATGATGAAAGATATCAATGACCTCATGTTAATTGATGAAGGTATTTTAGAATATTGACAATGCATATATCAGCTTGTAGTGGCAGTACATATCTTCTGTAGGAGGTTATTTGTTCTTAGACAGTAACAAAATGTTTAGCAAATGCTAAGAGGAGAGTCAGTTGGAATAGAAATGCTTTTAGCCAAATTCTCTATGCATTGCACGACTTCAGTTAGCATTTGCTGCACCATTTTGTATTCAGCCACCATTTTGAGCCATGATCAAAACTAACTTCTGTCTCATTTTCTGTTTGCCTCAGCTGAAAGCAGCTGTGATAGTGTTTTTTTTTATTTCTCCAACGCTGAGCTTCACTGTGCTAATTAATACACTGTCTTTGCTAGTGCATACCTTTCCCTGTAGATAGGACTGCTCCCCCCTTAGAGCTGAGGACGCAGGCAGAGTGACCTTGGAGTTGAGATAGCATGCACCCGGTCTCAGGACCTAGACCCATCCTTCTGTACCCCCTTTGTTCACCAGCTACCAACTGGAAATTTCCAGTAAGGGTGTGTCATTATCGGTTCTGAACTGTATTTCATATGTTGCTATGCTTGCTGAAGTCAGTCCCTCTGCAGCAATCCAAGGAGGCTGGTCAAACCGGACTCCACTCGAGTGTAACTCTAATAAATACCTCTGGTTTGTATTCTCTACTGTTTGACCGACTCTTGGTTTGTGCGGAAGGCTGAGAGGTGGTTGTGAGTGACACAAGTGATCCTAATCGGTTCACTTCCTTCAGTGGGAACACCCACGCTCCTCCCATGGAACGCCTTGCTGCCAAAGTGTAAAGCAATGCAGCAAGTTGTGCTGGCTTGCATTACTCTAGATTTATCAAGCCACGTGGGGCCACACAAGGTGGCCTTGTGTGCCTTGATAAATCTCCCTTACGTTTTGGGTCACTCATGAGCCCCCTTGCGTGACGCAACGGCGAACCAAAACTTTGATAAATATGGGCCTAAATACTTTATTATAGTGCCACTGACAACCATCAACGACCTATCAAATTCAAAAACATATACATATGTATCCACCTTAACTGTTAACAGCTTGTGTGTTGTGTAAACTCTGCTTCCTACAGCATTTCTTGTTAAAATTCTCTTGCCATTTGCAACAAAAAAATACATCCAAAAAAATACAAACTCATAGAGAGTATTAATCTGTGTTGGCTCACAAAGAAATCTGAAAAAAATATGTAATTTGTCTAAATTCATATGCAAACATGTCAAATATACAAAACATGGGCGAAGACTTGTGCATTGCCTACCTCTACAACCAGGCCAGCCAGACTGGCCGTAGCGGGCACCGGGCAATACCCCGGTGCACCGCATGGGTGGGGGCTGGTATTGGGCCCCTAGGGGCCGATTTCGTTACAGGGCCTTTTTTGCAGCATAGCTACAAAATCGGCCCTGTAACAAAATCGGCCGAAAACCAGCCCTAGCAAGGAGATCGGCAGCACCCCCAACCCCCCCCCCCCCCGGGGGGTGGGGGGGGGGGATCAGGGGCAGCGCCGAGCACTTTGCCAGGGCCGGTTTTGGTTCCCAGTTCGGCCCTGTATACAACTACTGATACAATACTACACACAGCCAGCAGTCATCCAAAAAAATAAAACACTACTTTGAGAGCACTTTGTATTAAGCAGTCGCTGCAACCCTATAGGAATAAAATAATTGTTTTGTCTAATAAATATCTAGATTGTGATAACCGAAAACACATTTTGAATTCAAACAACAGTGGGGAAAACCAACAGACCACAAGATTATTGACGATGACTATGAACAATAACACCAGCATTAGAATGCATGGGAAACATCCATTACAACACAGTCATTACAACAACAACTCTTTACAATGCAACTGTTACAACACAACTGCCTTTACATCAGATGCCATTACAACGCATGTCACTACAACGCATGTCACTACAAAACATTCCATTACAACACATACCATTACAACGCATGTCATTACAACACATTATAAGGTAAGTAATGGAGATTTGTTTTAGCATCAGGGTTGGTATGGGTTTTGGGGTACATGGGAATAGTCATTTTTACCCCTACTATATCCAACACTTTCCCTACTGTTGCACTCCCTGGAGTGGGAATAGTAATTTTTACCCCTAAACTATCCAACACTTACCCTACTGTTGCCCTAAAAGTATTATGCGTTGTAATGGTATGTGTTACAATGGAATGTGTTGTAATGCAAATTTAAAAAATGTGTTGTAATGCTTTGTAAAATCATGCAATGTAATGGTAGTTGCGATGTAACGATTGCGTTGTAAAAGCATGCAGTTTAATTGCATGCTTTGTAACAACAGGCTTGCTAGCCCCAATTTGGGTGTGTGGGACATGGTAGACAGGAGCTACTGGGCTGCAAATATGGAGGTTCAGGTGATTTGCCACTGGAGGCCTGGGACCCATCTTAATAGGTTCTGAAAACTGGGTAAATTATTTTTTCACTGCCTTTTTCCTTAGCAGATGTTAAGACTTTCCCCTGGTTCACCCAATAATATATCTTATAGTGGGAAACTGATTTACATTTGCTCTTCTGAAAGATCTCTAAATTCATCTTTCATCCACCTATTCTCAATCAAAGGGCCTCACTACCAACTTCATTGGTATGTTCATATGAGAATATTGGGGACTCTCCATCTTAAGGGGAAAAGCAATGTCTGATAATACCCTACTCATTACTCTTTGGTCAAGTGGACCCATAATTTGTACGGTGCTAATCTGCAACAATCGGTCAGGATCTGCAATACAGAGGCCTGGCAATACAACAAAAATCTGGGAAGAGACAAGTCCTTTCATTTTAGACTTGTAAAAAAGTTCCACTGGCAATCTGGGCTGCTTCTGTTTTCAAATGAAATTGGTCTTCATCTGCTGAATCTTATTTTAAATAACTTATTTAGAAGGTCAGGGCTCGACCGAGGTATAATAGTTGTATTGACCAAATCCACTATTCAAAACCAAGTCAGGAATATTGCTGTCCGTTTTACAATGTCAATAATCAATGCAGAAAGCAGATGTACAAAATGTGATTAATATATACCTCAATCAAGGTGGTTCACTGGATCCCATGAATGAAACAGAAACTGAAACCTACTGGAAGGGTAGAGTCCTTTGGATTTCAGACACCATATCCAGGTCTAGGATGAAGTTGAGAACCTCAGATTTAGCTTGAAACCTGTGATGCTCTCAAACAGATTCAACTGCTCAGTGAGGGCTGTGAGCCATTGCTGTGGGGAACCCAATGTTTACAATACATTGCATGTGAAGAGGTTCAGCTTATTTTCCTCTGCGATGAATCATATCAACTGAATTATGCTAAGGGCAAAGAAGTGGCAAGATGGGGCAACCATGTCTCATTCACCACAGTGCCACCAAACAGTGGAAGCACAACCATATTCTTCATGTCAATTGACACTAAATTGTCATGTATTTTTACTATCAGAATGTATGTTTCACTCATCAACTATGAGGTATCCATAATTAGAAAGGTTGCACCGGTTTGATATATTAGCATATAGAGCATGGAATGGACCAAGACACACACAGTGGTTTTTTTAAATGCAGGGGCCCAAATTTTTTTTTTTAAACCTAACACTTTGAATGGCAATGTAGCCGAACACCACAGACGCCAAGTCTTAATTCCACCACCTGCCTCTTTCTTCCACCACCCAATGCTCTCTGTCTGTTTATCTCACTTCTGCAGGTCCTTTTTTTCCTGGTTTTCCATTTCTTATGGTTTTGCTGTCTTTCTACCTTTCCTCCTCTCGTGTCCCACTTCTACCTGTCAATCTCTTGCTCTGGATCAAATGATGTAGATTAAAAATAAATCCTGGTCCCCCACTAATGAGTACCGGTGCCCACCCCCTGCAACCACTACTACAAGTTAAACTCACAGTTTGCCAAGACACATCCCATGGGGTTGTTGGTGGGTGACCCGTGTTTTAAATGAAATATAAAAGTGCCAGTTCTCTCGCATTTAAATGTACTGCAACAGTGCTGAGAAGTGCAGCCACTCTCACTTTCAAATTAAAGAAGTGCAGGTACCCCGTACCGGACAGCACCTGCCCATCTAAAGCACTGCAGATCCCCCAGAAAAGATGCGTTATGATCTGGAGGGCCCTTACTACATATTCAACCATACCCCACATCTGTTCCCACATCTATCGTTTGCGTCCCAGCATGGGGTTCTGTCTTTGTAGCCCCCTAAAGAAGAAAAACTTGTTAAAAGTGACAAAGGGCACGCAGAAGAAGTGAAGCAGAAATGTCAGAGTGGAAGACGCACTCTTTTCCTCCCCATAAAAGCACCCCAAGGCTTTTTAGCTGCTCTCCACGAGAGAGAGGAGAGCTAATGAAACATATGCACGATATTAGCATTCCTCACATTTTCAATTAGCCTAAATGATCTTGTTAAAAGCTATTAATAAACCACCTTTGGTGGAGGGCAGGCAGGCGCGCGCACCACCTGTTTGGAGCACGAGGGAGGCAGCGCGCTGAAGCGGAAGCATTGCTGAGAAATGAACTGTCGGAGATTAACTCGGGGCCTCGGCGTGGTTAAAGCATTGTGCTGTAATTGCGCATGATCGGCCTTTTCTTCGACAATTAAGGCGGTATTGATCAGGTAATGTGTGGGAAGGAGCTGCCACAATGGTAGTGCTCGCTCAGCCTGCCCTAATGAAGAGGGATGGGCCTTTGGTTCCAGAACAAGCAACATTCAGCAGCAGCAGGGATTGATTGCAGACTGTCTCACCCTCCAGCCAATCGTCGCCCACCTTTCTTCCGAGTGTTTGTGGCAGGTCGGCGACCACGCCCTTGGTGGACGCATTGCAGTGGGGAGGTCACTGAAAGGAGCCGGCTCGCGCCCGATGCATTCTGGTACATGCAGTTCAATAATACTTACAATGGGATGCTACAGCATGTGTGTACCATTACTAATGTTGGCAGAGTATATCATACAAGGCCCGATTTTGCCTCAAATACTTTCTGATTCGAGAAGTCCTGCACCCCAGACTGCAATTTGGACTTCTTTGATTTCACATAGAGGCTCGACTCTGCAAAACTGACTTACTTCCATGAACTTCCCACCTCTCAAAGCTCGCACACTCAGTGCATGACCTGGACCAGATCTTATCAACTATCCCTTTCGCAGAAGCATCACTCACTCAGCCACAGATATTTGACACCTGTGTTGAAATCAACCGCTACATCTCTGCTCACTGTCACTTTCCCTTCTTTTGCAAACCGCCCCCAAATTATCCCTCACCATTCCACCTGTCAACAACCTCCAGGCACCGCCCCTGTGGTGAAGCCCCAGTACTGCACCTAATGCACCTTCTGAGCATGCTGAGCCAGCGGCAATATAATAAACAAGAAGTGACCGCACGTGTTCTCTGGCTCACACTATAGCTGTGTGTGTGTTTGTCTGTCTGTCATTACTCCAGTGCGGCGTGCTTAGGCTTTGTGCCCAAATCAGGAGGCCCTGTTGCACCTGTTTCTCAATCTTTATTCCACAACCAGAGCTGTTTTATAAACCCACGACTGACACGAGAGCTTGAAATCAATGGCTCCCATTTGTCTAACTTCCCTGGTTAATCCCTCCCTTCTCAGTCACTGTCCTTCAGACTTCAAAGCGTTGCCTCAGGTAATGAGACCTACTGCTCAAGCCTCCCCCTTCATCTACCTTACAGTCTCTAAACTACTATTTTCATTCAGAACACTTGACCACATTACATTCGCCCAACTCGCACACCATCAATTGGTGCATCAGCTACTTAAACCACTTCTGGGTGATTTCAAACATCTCTAATTAACTGATATCCCCTTTCTCAAATGTCTCCACCCTCATGGCCACTCAGTGGCGTTTACAGTTGTTGATCATGTGCTACTCCTGAAAACACTCTCTTCTCTTGACATCACCAAAACAGCACTAAATTAGTTTATTTTTCTATTTCTTAGCCCAATTCCTTGCTCTTCCTTGACGCGCCGCGTGAAGGTAATCAGATAAGGACAATCCTGCAATCTCAGAGCGCTTGGGAAAAGGCTCTGTCACGTTTTTTAAAGTTTACGTTTTTCTTGTGTTTGTTTCATTTTAATCGCCGCACTCACCCTAATGTAATCATTGCACTGTGTTCGAGTCCCCGGTCCACCACCAAAAGTTTGGATTGTGTGGAGGGACGGTGAACCTAGCCCAGGGAGGAAGTGACTACGACTTCCTGCCTTGCAGCCAATCAGCGCCCAGCAGCTGAATACTCTCACCTTTAAAAAGCGCGCCTTACAGTCGCGCTGTTGACGCGCCGTGTGAAGGTAATCAGATAAGGACACTACTGCAATCTCAGAGCGCTTGGGAAAAGGCTCTGTCACGTTTTTTAAAAATTAGGTTTTTCTTGTGTTCGTTTCATTTTAATCGCCGCACTCACCCTAATATAATCATTGCACTTTGTTTGAGTCCCCGGTCCACCACCAAAAGTTTGGATTGTGTGGAGGGATGGTGAACCTAGCCCAGAAGGAAGTGACTACGACTTCCTGCCCTACAACCAATCAGCGCCCAGCAGCTGAATACTCTCACCTTTAAAAAGCGTGCCTTACAGTCGCGCTGTTGACGCGCCGTGTGAAGGAAATCAGATAAGGACACTCCTGCAATCTCAGAGCGCTTGGAAAAAGGCTCTGTCACGTTTTTAAAAAATTACATTTTTCTTGTGTTTGTTTCATTTTAATCGCCGCACTCACCACACTCACCCTCAAGTAATCATTGCACTGTGTTCGAGTCCCCGGTCCACCATCAAAAGTTTGGATTGTGTTGAGGGACGGTGAACCTAGCCCAGGGAGGAAGCGACTACGACTTCCTGCCTTGCAGCCAATCAGCGCCCAGCAGCTAACTTCCCTTTCACCTATATCAATCAGATGCTTCTACGTCCACACAGCGGACACGCGCAGCGGGCACCCCGTTGTCGCGCCGAAGTCAAGCCTAAGTCCTGCCCGTCTGTGCCCGTCTGCGCCCGTCCGGGGCCAGTCTCTCTGCCAAAATGTCTATTTCGCTTCGTAAGTTTTCCAAAGATTCTCTTCTTAATCTTAAGTCTGTTCAGTGTCCACAGACCATGCCCCTTTGCTGTCACTCAAGCTCCCTAACCTGCCCGGACTGTAATTTTACCCTTTTATCCTTGCCTTCCACAATCAATTTGAATAGCTCTGACTTTCCTACACCGTCGTTTACGCGCAAACTCATAGCCCGCAATCAGGTACCCACTTTCATTAGTCTGAATTGTAGATCTCTGTCCAAACACAAACGAGACATCATTAATCTACTCACTACCACCCAACCAGCTGCCTTATTTCTCACTGAAACATGGATGAATGACAGCTCTGGCCCTGACATTGCGACAGCCCTCCCTGATAACTACACTTACCTGGGTAGAAACAGGGTGGGTAAAGAGGGTGGAGGGATAGCAACCATTTAAAAAAAAACTACAAATGCAAATGGGTGGATTTGGACATACTGAACTGTGAATCTTTTTAAGCTCCTACTGTCCCCTAATTTCACCCTTTCAGGAATTCTGATCTACCGTGCCCCTGGACCAGCCAGCGCATGGGTAGCTTCCCTACCTGAGTTCATTGCGCCCTATCTGTTAGAGGCTACCAACTTTTTGATTGTGGGAGATCTGAACATTCATCTGAATGACACTTCCTGCCCTACTAGCACAAATCTCATTTCGGGCTTAGCTGCGATGAATGTCACCCTCCATAACTCAGGCCCTACACACAAAGCAGGAAATCTACTTGACCCCATCTTTTCTAATCTTGACACCATCACATGTAAACCTCATGCTCCTATCCCTTGGTCTGACTATTATTTGGTGGAATTCTCTATTCCCATACAACGTACCCCCACCACCCAAGCATCTCTCACCGGACCCAAAAAATGACCAGAAATTGGAAAAATCTGGACTTGAGTAAACTCAACCTGTGTCTTGACAACACCAGGCCCCTCACCACTATAACTAACATTGAGGAGGAAGCGGTCATCAATAGCTGGCTCGGTTCTGCCGTCAATGCATGTCTCCCCCAGAATAAAAAGAAGTATAATCAGCATCACCACCCCGCCCCATGGTTCTCCGATTCGCTTAAAAGGGAAAAAAACAAATGTAAAAACTTAGAGCGGCAGTGGCGCACTCAGTATGACCCCTGCATCAAGCGCTTGTACAAATCAGCCCTTACCATGCGCTCTGTAATACGGCTAGTGCCGACTATATTAACTCTACCATTTTGAATGCACAAAATCGCCCCAAAGCACTTTTCAAAGCAGTGCAAGAACTTTCTGGAACCACATGCCAGCCAAAAGCCCCATGTCTGAATTCCACACAATGTAATGCTCTAGCGCAATTTTTTATCAATAAAATTGATAATATTTATGCTGACTTTGATGATCTGATTCCTACTCTTGCTCCTCCTGCACATCCCGAACCGGTCAGCCCCCCTGAACATGGCCCACCAGAGCTCATTTCCAGTAATACAAATAGGCACTTAGCAATTTGGAACCCCCTCGATATCACTTTACTACGCAATATTATCAGTACTATCAAATCTGGGTCTCCTATGGATCCCACCCCCGAAAATCCTACATGCTTTGGAGACCACAAGCCTCAATCTCATTGTAGAATTGCTCAATATGTCCCTTAGGGAAGCCGAGGTACCTAATGCATGGAAACATGCTATGATAGTCCCTTTGTTAAAAAAGGCAAATGCTGACCCGGAAAATCCCTCCAATTTCCACCCCATTTCCCTTCTCCCGTTTTTTTCTAAAATCTTAGAAAAACACATTAACACGCAACTCACTATATATACTGAGTCAAGAAACCTCCTACATACCTCCCAATCTGGGTTTAGGGCAGGATTCTCGACAGAATCTACACTCTTAGGTGTTTCTGAGATCATTCGTAGACAGGTCGACAAAGGGGAAACCGTGGCACTCATTTTGTTAGACCTAAGTGCCGCATTTGAGGCGGTTTCCCACTCCATCCTTCTCAATACACTCCACTCCTGCGGCATCACCGGTCTAGCCCTCAAATGGCTCTTGAGTTTTCTTTCGGACATAACTTTTCAAGTTCTCTCTCCCACATCTACCTCTGAAATTCACAAATCGCAATATGGTGTCCCTCAAGGCTCTATCTTGAGTCCCTTACTCTTTAATCTGTACATCAGCTCGCTAGCAACCATCGCAGAACAAGCTGGGCTTACAATTTACTCTTACGCTGATGACACCCAGCTTATCTACTCACTTTCCGCAAATTCACACTCCACTTCATTCTCACTAGGTTCTGGACTCAATGACATTGCCAAATGGATGTACGACAACAAACTCAAACTTAACGGGGGAAAGACGGAACTCCTTCTCTTTGGCAAAAACACTACTCTGTGGGGCCCCCAACATTGGCCTCCTCAGATGGGTCCTCTACCCGCTCCCTCTAAATCTGCTCGCAATCTCGGCATCATTTTTGATGAAATTTTGACTATGAAGCAACAATCTGTCAGAGTGTCCTCTACCTGTTTTGTCATCCTCAAATGGCTCAGGAAGATCATATGGATACGTCCTCTGGACACAAAAAACCGCAGTCCAAGCTCTAATAACATCTAGACTGGACTACGGTAATGTTCTGCACCTAGGTTCAAGTGAGGAAATCATTTGCAAACTTCAGGTAGTACAAAATGCGGCTGTCAGATTTCTCTGCAAACTACCTAATAAATCCTCTACTTCAGCTTCCTTACGAAACCTCCACTGGCTCAGAATTGAAAATCGCACTAAGTTCAAAGCCAATACTACATGCAAAGAATCAACTCTGGCACTGCTCCCCTCTATCTAAAAACCCTAATTCTCCACTACTGCCCCCTCGTGTCCTTCGTTCTTCCAATCAGTACAAGTTCCAGGTACCCAGGATAAAAAGAGCTAGAATGGGCAGTCGCTCCTTCTTGTACCTGGCTCCAGCACTCTGGAATTCTCTCCCCTTTCACCTTCGTATTGAACCTACCTATCCCAAATTTCGCAAAGATCTAAAGAGTTGGTTGTTCAATCAATAGGCTTCCTAATTACTTAGCCCTGTGTTCCATTTCTGCTTTGTCCTTCACTCGTCTTGCTCCTAGCGCTGGGAAACCTCCGGGTAGCTGTGTGCTCTATAAGTTTAAATATAATAATAATAATAATAATAATTCTTTTGTTACTTTTTCCTCCACCAACTCCCTTACCAGTTGGTGCCTCATAGACTCATTTCTCACGTACTTAGGTCTGCTACCCCTCCTGGGATATCGGCCAGGACGCCACAGCCATATCTGTCCTGGGCTTTCGTTTCAGTCTGACTCTAGGTGTAAATTATCTCATTGCTGTCAGCCTTGAGGCCTCAACGCTAGGTGTATCTCGGCCTTCCTCTTTTCGTTTGTCCTTGAGGGTCCCAGGTCAGGTCTTGCCTGGTGGTGTTTGATGCGGGGTTGCTGAAGGTGTGACCTATGCAACCCCGGCATATTTTCATGAATTCTTCATGAGCAAGTAGGTGGAAAGTCTGCTGCCATAGTTTGTTGTTGCTGATTGTGTTTGGCCAGTTGATTTGGAGGATTGTCCTCAGACAGATGTTGATGAAGGTCTGGACTTTGTTTGTGGTGGTCATTGTTGTTCTCCAAGTTTTGCTCCATACAGGAGGACCAATTTTATGTTGGTTTCAAACAGCCTGATCTTAGTTTGCAGCATTGGGTCATTGGAGCTCCAGACCTTCTTTAGCTGAATGAAGGCAGCCCTTGCTTTCCCGATTTTTGCCTTGACGTCGGCTTCACCTACCTGGGCAGCATCTTAGATAAGCAGGGTGGCACAGATGCTGTACACACATTCCTCAAACATATTCCCCTCTCCCTGTTCGCTACAGCTCTTTGAAGTATCATTTCCTCATTTGGCTTTTTTTTTTATCACCTCTAAGCGGATGACAGTAGCATCTGTCTTGTTTGAACCACCTTGTATGCTTGTTTAACTCCTTCCACGCGGGGCTAATTTCCGCGCAGTGCAGGGTGGAGGGGGAGTGGCGCGCGGCGGCGCGGTGCTAGTGACGAGCTCAGCTCGTCATGCTGCACAGTGCAGCTGTGCTCGTCACGATTCTGCTCACTCCCGTAGAAAGACCGCACAGGAGGGGAATTAGCCCCGCTTGAACGTTCCGCGGCTGTTATGATGACTCAGCTCATCATGAGCACAGCTCCACTGTGCCACATGACATGCTGAGCTCGACATGAGCATCGAAGGGGTTAAGCCTAGAGAAGATTGTTACCTTTGCAGTGAAAAACCTGTTGAACCTCTCTTGACACATGCCCGCATTTCGTATTCTGAAAATAAGCTTTCCTGCTACATTTATTGCCCATTAATTAGTTAGCACTTCATATCTTGGTGTAGGTGTCTAAGTGCCTTCACTATTCTTCAACAAATACACCACTAAACCTCACACATGGATGGTCTTCTGTTACGCTCCTTCACATAACTCACTCTGGCGACCATACCTAACAGACCTCTCTGCCCTGCATCAAGAGCCCCAACGTCTGTAAAGGGAGTCAATCCCTGATAACAGGCACCCCATCAATGCCCTTCCTCCTTTCAACACTGTCCTAAGCACACACCTTCTTTAACTGGACATCCATAATGATGACTACTAACAGCTCTGTAATTCAGGACTACAACTCATCTACACGATGCTATAGAAGTTGGGCCTTTACTATTTGTAATGTGCTTTATTTGTCTTGCCAAATTTTAAATTTTGTTGCAGGTTTCACCATCGCCTGTCCACAAGTGTCTCAATTACCTCAAAATGTTGCCATCCATTACTGTAAAGTTTTCTTCTCCCTTTCTTTGTAATTTTTTTACAGCATCTCTGGTCGAAACGATTTCCTCCTTTTTTGTCAGAGAACAATAAATAATATTAACATGCTAAATTTTTAAATTGGGCTTTCAAATAATTCAGGCCTATAAAACCTGATGCCCATAGTACCATCCAAAGTGATCATAGTGTGACAGCTAAGGCAGAGCAGGAGAGTAAACTTCGCTGGGTCTACAAATTAAGGGCACAATTCACGAACAGTCTTACATGACAATCAGGCTCTATCGGCTTGCACCTTTCTCTGGCTCCTACTAGGCACAAAGTAGGATTGAGTTTTGTTCTACCTCTCTAATTTGTTGTACTTACGCACTCCTGGTACTCACATATTTGTATTTTGTACTGTGTTGTAGAACGCTCACCGCTTGCTATACACTGTTATTTTATATTTTTTGTTGCATAAGTTTCACTGCTTGTAAAGCGCTCTGATATCCGCAAGGATCTGGTTCGCGCTCTATAAAACTTATAAATAAATAAATATTTACTCTTGTCAACAATTCACAGAAAGATTCCTGGCAGGTGTAAATGGCATTTACTACTGCAGATATCTCTGCCAAGAATGCATAGAGCCCAATGTAGAAAATCGAAAGTAATAGGTAGGGAATGGACAGCTCAAGGCAAGGCATGCCTTGAAAAATTGTGAAAGTCCAGAAACTCCTGTGTTTTCTTGAATTCACAAACTCTAATCTGAACCTTTTTAACCATGGAAATCGTTAAGGGACTGGAGTAACTGTCTTTCATGAGTGCTAAGGAGCAGGGATCACTTCCAAATTTTAAGGGGATATTGGAGAAAGGGTTTCTGTATAGAGGCAAACGTTATTTCTGTGAAGAATACAAAAGAAAAAATGTATAATTGCTCTCCAAGCTGCGTTTCATCAGGGCAGAAATTAACCATATACTATTCAATGAAACTAATAGACTTGCATGCCCACCGCTCAAATTGCCAAATTATTTTTCCCTATACTAATGCACCACCAATCCTTTGGGTTCCGTAGTAGGATGCTACTTGCCGAAAAGCTCTTCAATGCCTCGTCTGCGGTAGTAAGTGCTATATAAATACAATTACTTATGTACAATGCTGCTTTGGGGAACTTTATATGACTTTCTTTGGGGCATGTCTGGAAACCTGCGCTTGATGCAGCAATTCCAGCACATGCTATTGGGAATGTTTGTGAATTCTCAAAAGCAATATATTTGCACCCGATCAAAGGAACTACCACTGGTGCAGATTCACTACTTCTTTTTGTGACTCTGGGCCTAGGTATGCAGAGAAGGTGTGCAATTTATTAAGGCAAAACTGCAATTGTTGCAACGGTTGTCTTTTTTGCGTATGTCACTTGTGGCAATTATCATTTGAAACTGGTCAGTCTGTGCTTTTGTCAATGGAAAGTTATCCTAGACTGATGAAGGCTGATTGGTCGTCCCTCCGCCTGGTGCCTCTTTCTTCCACTACCCTACACTTCCTGTCTCTTTATCTCACATTTGTGGATTCTTTTTCCATCCCTGCTTTCTTCTTTCTTCCATTGTCCCTGCTTTTCTCTCATTCTCTCCCCCTTTCTTTTTTTCCTGACTTTCTCTCAATTGCTATGGGTCAAAGTCTGATAATGAACAATAAGTCCTGCTCCTCACAAATGTGTGCTGGTGTTTCAGCCAAGCTATGACACAGTGGAAATCCTCCTATGGAACTGCAGTGAAGCTCTCCAAGAGCAAATTGAGTGCTCAATCTATTCAGGAATCCATTTGGCACCGCTCTCCTCAGTGGATAATCAATCAGAATACGCAGCGTTAGTTCTTTCGTGCTTCTGCTCTTGATCAATGTTGTTCCCCTTTGTTGTCGATTCATTTGCAGCGAAGTGACAGCACAGCAGTCATGGTGATTTTGAGACTGTGTCCAATGTGCACACTGGGCCAAGAAGTCTCTGACATGGCTGCCTTTCTCATCTCGTAGCAGGAGGATAGTGTTCTGGTACTATAGCCCTCTTGGATCTTCTGGTATACATCTCTGCTGTGTTTTTAGTGATTAGAAAATTAGTTGATAGGGTATGCCCAGACGTGGGTCCCTTGCTCACTTTGCCACTGGATTAAAGCTAGCCTGGCTGATGAGTGCTGTTAGCCCGAAACCGGTCCTAGGATGCTTCTTTCCGGTACAGGGAAGACATTGCTTGCCTGTTTGGTCTGGACTGTTCTCATGAGGCACAGGGCCAAGACTGATTTGCATATAGCTGTGTCTGTACTGGGGTGGCATAGTGAGCTAAAGAATGAGGATGGATTCAACCCAGATCTGTGACTGGGGGTGAGTGTCTGAAAAGTTTCAGGGCTCCGTCCGTAATCTCCTTGTGTTTGCTTTGTTCTCCCTAAGTTGGCAGGGTATGCCCAGACATGGGCCCCTTGCTCACTTTGCCACTGGATTCAAGCTGGCCTGGCTGATGAGGGCAGTTAGCTCGAAACCAGTCTCAGGATGCTTGTTTCAGGTCCAGGAAAGACATAGCTTGGCAGTTCGGTCTAGACTGTTTCCATGAGGCACAGGACCAAGACTGATTTGCAAATAGCTGGGTCTGAACTGGGGTGGCAAAGTGAGCTAAAGAATGAGATGGCTTCAACCCAGATCTGTGACTGGGGGTGAGTGTCTGAAAAGTTTCAGCGCTCCGTCCACCATTTCCTTGTGTTTGCTTTGTTCTCCCTAAGTTAGCAGGGTATGCCCAGACGTGGTCCCCTTGCTCACTTTGCCACTGGATTCAAGCTAGCCTGGCTGATCAGGGCTGTTAGCCTGAAACCAGTCCCAGGATGCTTATTTCAGGTCCGGGGAAGACATTGCTTGGCAGTTCGGTCTGTACTGTTCCCATGAGGCACAAGATCAAGACTGATTTGCATATAGCTGTACCTGAACTGGGGTGGCAAAGTGAGCTAAAGAACGATGATGGATTCAACCCAGATCTGTGACTGGGGGTGAGTGTCTGAAAAGTTTCAGCGCTCCGTCCATCATCTTCTGTTTGCTTAGAAAATTAGTTTGCCAACTTGAAGTTTGAATCCTAAAGTTAGGGTACTATCTTTGATAAGCATTCATTGAATACACAAAATAAGAGGCAACAGAAATGCATATTTAGTGTAGACAGAGGATCATAAATCTTGAGTGTTGATGCAGAACTTTTCTTTAATATATATTTCCTAACAAGGGCAAGCAACGCTTTTCACCTTAAAAAAGGCTTAATCAGGGCCAATGATCTGAACCACTGGCAGATCCAGAAAAATTCCAGGTGCACTGTAATTTGTATTGACATTCTTAAAGGCACATATAGTTCAAAATTAGTTTGGAGTCAAAAGATATTTGTTGAGGGGTCGAAAAGTCTAACTCCTTAGATAACCAATAGCGTGTACATCCGAATGTGTCAGACAATTCACAAACCAGTGGTTCTTGATTCCACACTGCCTTCTGACGCTTAAGCAATAATATTCCTTTCGGCTATAATTACATTCTCCAGATGAAAATTGCAACACAAGTTGCTCCGCCAAAGATGTTTTACTGGTACTTATTTCTGAACGTGAACATTTCACCTTAACTGTAAAGATATCGGACATTTTGGCCCTTTTGTTTTTCTGTTTCATTTGGAAATAAGGATATTGTCGCTTACGTGTCAGAAGACAGTGGGGGCCATGGGGGTAGGTACAGGGCCTGGGAGTGAGCAAAGAAATTACACAAATACGGAATCGGGTAAAACGCTTGAAAGTAAAGAGGTGAAATTTAAAAAAGTTGCCTTATATGGGGACGTCTAAGCCGTTGGGGGCACACCTCATGCAGTGCACTAAGGAGAGGATTTGGAAGGGGGAGTGCATTATAATGCTGAAGTTGCTCTATAGGGAGCTTAGGTTTAAAGAAGGTTTTAAAGAAGAACTGTGGTTGTCCAAAGGACTAAGGTGCCATTGACAATGGAGAATTGGACAGCAGCATTCGTCATATATGCAAGTGTGTACTGTGAAAGTACCCCAAGAGGTCGGTCGCACTTTTTAAGTACAAAGACAGTTGAATTATGGAGGGTAGGATTGGGCCCAGTGCAACGAGGAATCCTGTGCTCATATGGGCTTAGACCAAGATGAACAATGGGGGGAGCTGGACACAGACTTAGGGCAACACACGATGGGCCCAGAACAACGCAGCAAGACCGTCTTTACCGCTAGTGGTTTGCCCATCATGTAGAAGCCATTTCAGAGGGTGCCCCACCCGGGGAGGGGTGGGGGGTTCACGCAAAGGACAGGGAAGCCAGAGTGGGGCCTGTTGAGACTATAATAAAGGGCTCTGCACAAGGGAGTTTTGTAAGTTCCCACATGAATTTTCTAAATGCACAGGCAGACACCCATTGGTCAACTGCTTTGGGGCGGGTGGGTCATTCAGTTATGCAGCAGGTTATGAATAACAGCAAGGGGCCCTGGGGGAGGCAGCAGGGGTTCGCATCAGGTCAAAAACATGGACAGGCTGCGGGCTCAAGGGCAGGTAGGGGTGGACATGGATCTGGAGGGAAGGGCTCGTACGCCCATTAATTTTCAGAGAGTTAAATTTTGGCTTTCAAAATATGACAGGACAGACAACACTAGGCTTGTTCTTCAAAGTTTCAGAGAAAGTTTCAGACTGGGTTGTGATGGCTCGAGGGTGAGCCACTGGGCAGCTAACTAGAAGTCTGCGAGTGAGTATTCACAAGTAGGGAGGGAGAAATGAAGTAACGAGATTCGGGAAGGTAGGATGTTGGGCTCCTTTGAGGACTGGCATATGGAACACCTCATTGTGTCTCTGATCGGTGTAGTTCCCCAAAAAGAGCATGGACAGTTTAGGCTAATTCAACACCTTTCATGGCCTGCAGGACAGTCAGTTAATGATTTCATTCCAGCAAAACAGGTTTGTGTGACGTATTAATCAGTGGATGTGGCCCCAGCATTAGTAGAAAAAGTTAGATAGGGGGCGCTGGTGGCTAAGAGCAACATTAAGTCTGACTTCTCTTTGTTGGTGGTACACCCTACCGACTTTCAATTGCTGGGCATTCAATTTGAACAAAAATGGTACGTAGATAAAGCACTCCCAATGGGTTGATCCATTTTGTGTTCTTTATTAGAGTGCTATAGCACATTTCTGCACTGGCTTTTTATTTGGTGCACAGGGCATGCCCATATGATACATTACATGCATGATTTCTTCTTTGTGGGGAAACCCAGTTCCGGTGATTACCAGCACCTGCTGGGCAGATTCCAGGGGCTCATGGGTGACCTATGGGTGCCTTTGGCCCAAAAGAGGACAGTGGGACCTAGCACAGTATTGTCTTTTCGGGGTATTGAGATTGATTTCATGGCCTTGGAGGCTTATTTGCTAGAGAAGAAAATACTTGCCATGCAAACTCTGCTGAACACAATGTTCGGAAAACAAAAGTTGACAGTAAAAGAGGTCCTGTCCAGTCATCGAAACTTTGCCTGCAGGGTGGTGAGAGCAGGAAAAACATTTTGCAGATGGTTAGGGATGCCTCTATCGGGACTACTGTCACTCTACCATCATATCAGACTATCACCAGGTGTTAAGGAGGACTTGAGAATGTGGAGATCCTTCTTACACTCATTCAATGGGATTCAACTAGCAGCTTTGACTGACATGGAATGGGATGCTCAGATTTTCTCTGACGCAGCGTAAAGTTGCAGCTTTGGCCTTCATTGGAAAGGTCATTGGTGTGCAGAAGACTTGCCAATAATGTAGAAAGAAGGTGGTCAAAGTATTGCAGATTTTTTTCCCTTGGTAGTGGCAGCAGTGCTATGTAAAGAGCAGTTGGAACACAGGAGAGTTCTTTTCAGAGTCAACAATATGGTGGTGGTGCATCTGGTTAATAGGCAGGCAGCCAGGGAGCCACAGTTGTGGCAGCTACTGAGAGTTTTTGTCTTGCACTGTTTCAAACTTGACATCATGTTTAGAGCCTGACACATCCAAGGTGTGGGCAATGACATTGCTGATGCTTTTTCTCTTTCATAGTGGAAGAGTTTCCATGTGCTTGCCATGGAGGCAAACAGAGTAAGGACAAGGATGCGGCAGAAACTTTGGTCCCTAGGAGAGAGGAAGGAAAATTCAGTTGGTAGCGGATTCATTCGCAGTTTCTATGAGGAGGGAATACTATCAGGCTTTGTCTGAATTCTAAGCCTGGGGGGCCAGGTGAAGGTCACAGAAATGGGACAGGGTAGAAGATGTGGTGCAATTTATACTCTCCCTCATAGACAAAGGGCAGTCAAAGGTGATGATATTTGGCAAGCTAGCAGGTATCAACTTTATGGGCAAGCTCTTGAGGGGTAAGGCCCCATTGGCTGGCGAACTTGGGAATAGGATCCTAAAGGGCTGGGTAGGAGAAGTTGGTCAAGGCGGTCCCAATCGGAGGCCTTTGCCACTTGCCATTAAAGTCCTTTCCAAGGTTTACAGGTGGACAGTAAGCCAGTTATATTTTCAATTCCTATTTCATTGATGTTTTCTAGGACCTTCCGGGTGTCGGAGCTGCTGGGGGGATAGTAAAAGCAGGGGCTTACTTTGGGAGGAGGTTAGTTGCTGTGAGGAAGGCTTGTGTATTTGTTTTTACACATCTAATACAGATAAGAGGTAAGACGGAAGGAGCATTCCATTGAGAATATACCCCTTAGCGAGCATTTGCCCGTTTGCCAGGACTGCGACCTGGAGCAATCATTAAGCAGAACACAAGAATGTTAAACTAGTTACATCTTTCCATCTGTCATCCATCATGCAGAAGGCATCAACATTGATTGGCCTGGACCCAAGCGGTTTTGGGACACATTCCTTCAGAATAGGGGTACTGACAGAGGCAGGTAGGCGAGGCTGGGGTCGGGGGAACATCATGGAGCTGGATAGATCGTCGTCCATTTGCTTCCAAAGATATGTCAAGGGAGAGGTAGATGTGAGGCAGTAAGATTACAGGTTTTAAACTTTGTTTCTGTGAAAGGTTCAGTTCCCTGACCCCAGGTGGCAGAGCTGAAGATTCATACTGTGGGCCACTCCTTCATTAAGTGGGCAGAGCATCACATGAGGGCCACCAGCCACGGGGCAAATTTGGGGTTTAACAATGCTTTATATTCCATCACTTGGGTGGGAAAAGGGGAGATGAGTTGAAGGGAGTTTCTTCCCTATCTGAACAAGCTTTTGGTTGCTGGTCAATTTCCCGACCTACTTCTGCTTCATTTAGGGGAAATGACATGGTAGTACAGAAGGGCTTAGCACTAAAAAAATCTATGAAGTAGGACCTGAGAGAGATCCATAGGCTTTGGGCAGCTTGAACACATACTGTGGATAGAATTCATACCCCGGAGGGTTTGGCGTGGGGCAGTAAAGCCATCAGCCATAGACAAGGCCAGGAGAAAACTAAATAAAGAAATGAACACTTTCTGTAGGGACACCAGGCTTGGTAGAGTAGTTCACTCAGATCTCCGTTATGAGGGAGTAGAATGTTTTAGAGGAGATGGGGTCCATTTGTCCCTCATGGGCATGGAAATATACCTGTTACAGTTAAAGTTAGTTTTGGCACAGGTACTGAAAATTCAGTAGTGGAGGGGCATTTCTCTTCAGCAACACAGGAGGGTAGGCGTGGGGGGGGCAGACAAAGGGGAGAGAGAAATTTCCTGCTCCTCTCCTCTCCCCCCTTATTCTTTGTGGTGGTTGGCTGAGAAGGTGCCATGATTTACAGAAGTTTATTGTTGTTTTCAGTGGCAGTTCTGGTTGAAATGGAATGGGTAGGCAAGTTCCCGCCTGGGTGACCTAGGAAGTTCCAGGTTAGGTAGGAAGTTGAATAGGTTGAAAGGTTAATAGAGGTAGAAAAAAGGAAAGGGATTTTAGAGGTCTCAGTTACAGTTATCCAGCTCTGTTACAAGTATTCCTTTGCTGATTTAAGTTGTTTTGGGTGGAGAGGGATATTTTAGGGGTGGGGGGTGCTTAGCATAAGTGATCAAATGTGTATAGTGAGGTTGTAGTTTTGTAAGACAAAGGTCCAGATTGCTTTGTAATGTGCACCTGTTTCAGTAAAGTGGCCTTTTCCACACAAAACTATTGTCAGTTATCTGTGCTGTTCCCCTCTTCCCAAGGAGGAGTTGGGGGCAGCTGACCAGAAGGAAGTCTTACCCAGAGTGTTTGGGGGAAGTAGAGCAGTCTGTTGACTGCTCAGGGGGTTGTGCATGATTTGGGATACATATGTAGCCCAAGGGATATATAAACTGCCATTTTGCATTACCAGCCACCATTTTGTCTTGGTGACACAGTGGCTGGTACCTGGCATGATAGCATTTTTGTCCCCTTCCTACCATCCCCTTGTGTAAGGTTTTTTTGGTTTCCCGTCCTAGATCCCCACTTTTGAGCTGGACTTGTTTTATGGAATACAGGTGTGCAAGGCAAGCTATATTATCAGGTTGTAGCTTTGTTTCAGGTGCATAGGCAGTCGGCTGAAAAGTTGCCATGATTTACAGAAGTTTATTATTGTTCTCAGCTGCAGTTCAGGTTGAAAGGGAACAGGTAGGCAAGTTCACGCCTGGATGGCCTAGGAAGTTGAAGGTTAGGTAGGAATTTGAATGGGTTGAAAGGTTAATAGAGGTAGAAGAAAGGGAAGGGGATTTTGGAGGTCTCAGGTACAGTTGACCAGCTCTGGTGCAAGTATTTTATTTCTGATTTAAGTTGTTGTGGAGAGAGGAAAATATTTTAGGGGTGGGGTAGCTTAGCATAGGTGATTAAATATGTGTGGTGAGGTTGTAGTTTTGTAAGGCAAAGGCCCAGATTGTTTTGTAATGTGCACATGTTTCAATAAAGTGGCTTTTTCCACACAAACCTGGTGTCAGTAGTCTGTGCTGCCCTCCTCTTCCCCAAATGTACTGAGTGTGAATTTTTCACATTTAGATTGACTATAGCTAATGTAGGCCTGCATTTTAAAATGGTTAACATATAATTGCCATCTTGCTTTACAGTAACATATCATTCTTTTCCAGGTTTTTTATTATGTTGCGCTATGTTCCCTCTCTGCTACGCTTTTGTACGCGCACAGCCTTGCTTCTTACAGCATCCAGACTCTCTCTGGGAGTGAACTCTCCCCTAGAGGACCAAAATACATAACAAAAGGGAAGGGTGACAACTTCACTTTTTGTGGCAGGATACGCACCAGGAGGCAGAGTAAATAAACTAAATGCCAATGGGGATGCTTCTTATAATAGCAGATTGTTTGGAGAGGCCTTTAGCAGGCAATGTGAAACAAAACACATGTGCACTGTAATGAGAGGGTGTGGATGTGGCTTTACGGCCAGTGCTGCTGACTTTGGAACAAGTCAAGTCAAGTCAAGTCAGAAATTTATATAGCGCGCTACCTACCATGAGGGTCTCAAGGCGCTTGAGGAAGGGATGGGAATTACTTGTCGAATATCCAGGTTTTAAGTTGCTTTCTGAATGCTAGGTGGTTCTGAGTGCGACGTAGGTGAGTGGGGAGTGAGTTCCATGTTTTAGCTGCGAGGTAGGAGAAGGATCTACCACCCATGGTGGTTTTATTGATGCGAGGAATGGTAGCAAGGGCTTGGTTGGAAGATCGTAGCTGGCGAGGGGGGTGTAGAAGGAAAGTCGTGTGTTGAGGCATTCGGGTCCGAGTTCGTAGAGTGCTTTGTGAGTGTGGGTTAGGAGGCGGAAGGTAATCCTCTTATTGACGGGGAGCCAGTGGAGGTTTTTCAGGTGGTTAGAGATATGGTCTTTACGGGGGATGTCTAGTATTAGTCTGGCTGATGCATTCTGGATGCGTTGGAGTTTTTTCTGGAATTTTGCGGTGATACCGGCGTATAGGGTGTTTCCGTAGTCCAGGCGACTTGTAACCAGTGCATGGGTGACTGTTTTTCTGGTTTCGGTGGGGATCCAGCGAAAAGTTTTTTTGAGCATGCGGAGGATGTTGAAGCATGAAGATGAGACTGCGTTGACTTGTCTGTTCATAGAGAGTGAGGAGTCCAGGATGATGCCCAGGTTCCGTGCGTGGTCCGTCGGGATGGGTGCTTTTTCAAGGACCTCTGGCCACCAAGAGTCGTCCCAAGGGGAGGGGGAGGTGCCTAAGATAAGGACTTCTGTTTTGTCTGAGTTAAGTTTCAGACGGCTGTGCTTCATCCACTCTGCTACTTCTTTCATACCTTCATGTAGGTTGGTTTTGGTGGTGTTGGGGTCTTTGGTGAGTGATAGGATCAGTTGGGTGTCATCTGCGTAGGAGATGATGTTGAGGTTATGTTGGCGAGCGATGGTCGCGAGGGGGCTCATGTATACGTTGAAGAGGGTGGGGCTGAGTGATGAACCTTGGGGTACGCCGCAGATGACTTCAGTGGCCTCGGATTTGAATGGTGGGAGGCGGACTCTCTGGGTTCTTCCGGTGAGGAATGAGGTGATTCATTCCAGTGCTTTTCCTTGGATCCCGATGTTTTTGAGGCGCTGTAGAAGAGTGCTATGGCAGACTGTGTCGAAGGCTGCGGAGAGGTCTAAGAGGATGAGGGCGACTGTGTCTCCATTGTCCAGTAGAGTACGAATGTCGTCTGTTGCTGCGATGAGGGCGGTCTCCGTGCTGTGTTTGGCTCGGAAGCCGGACTGTGAGGAGTCGAGGGATTTGTTGGGAACAGGGGAAACAGGTTACAGGCTTGATGCCCAAGTAAAGTGCTCAAATATATTCAGGTCAAAGTTGCTAAAAAACTGTTAAAAAGCAACTTTCACCTTAAAGAATAGACAAATACTTTTTAACCTATGCTCCTTTTTGTTCATCATCACATACGAGGGCACTTTCAAATATGCAAATTCAGGCTTTGTACTGCATAAAACAACTCTTGTGTTTGATTTAATAACCTATAGCTTTGCTCCATTTATATTTATAACCTAGGCCACATATAGGGTACACATGACCACTGTCTTGCCTTTTAGTTCACTAATGTCATTAAGGGGGTAGACAGGAACATTTCTCACTTCATGTTTAGAAGCTCTTACGTTTAATAAATATTTCACACATAATCTGATGTACCAAGGTGAAGTGCCTCTGCATTTTAACTCTTTGAATCTTGAAGATACCTGACCATATTCTAACATAATCTGTGCTGCATGATTGACATGCCACATATATTCAAGGCTCAGCTCGTGTATGGGCTCTTAAGAGCCATATCAAACCTTTGGCTCAGCTGTCCCCGTTAATCTATTGGTTTGCCTACCTCTGTCTTGCACCATAGTCAGGGCCATTGGAATTATGCAGCAAGGGATGATCAAATTTTGCTGAAGGGTTGAATTATCCAACAAGAAAAGGCAAGTTATGCTGCATAATGCTGCACATTTTGTGATAGTATTACTTTATTATTTTGACATTTCACACATGCTAACACTGCATGGGCAAATGTTTTGCCTCATTAGTACCAATTTACACCCATATACAACAATAAGCAACAGAAATGTGATCAGTCAACCTGTGCAAAGGATCTTCCACTTCACAACAATATGGTAGTTCCAGTTTTAGTAACTTTTTATCCATTCAAGCTAGAAACAATTTTTGGGGGTTAAAATTTGCAAATTATAAAGCAGATGATGAATTATGTGGCATGTGTGGCAAATCCATACTCATATGGAAAACGCCATTGCCACACAATCTTATCATTCCAGTGAGCCTGACCTAAGTACAAGGATGTAAGCATTATGGCAAGCATAGGTTTTGTACTGGAAGGGAATCCTTCCAGTACAAAAAATATTCTTTGAGAAGTTTCCCACGGTGCATCACACTCGCAAAATTTGAAAAATATGAAGCCTTTCAAAAGGTGCCTCACTGTTACACATGACTTGGGGAGACATAATTTCTTAGCACAATTCCCTGCCTTTAAATATTAGCACAATTTAGGGCACAGTGCTTTGTTGTGTTACTGTAGGCAACATTCCTACACAAATCACAGTTTGCGTTGGAAAGTAAATCCCACCACAACACCATGGTCTGAGTTTGTGTCACTGTTGTGATGCAATCTCAGGTCAACGTGTTAGTAAATCTGGATCAGATCCTCTAAACAGGTACTTGTCAATATTATCAATATTATGAGGACAGTTAGTGTTCTTACCAAAAGTTAATGTAAGGTTACCAAATAATCAATCCAGAGCAAATGGTGCTGTACTGTGTAAAATCAGAAGGAAATGTGGATGCCAAGGAGAAGGTGCCCCTGAAGCATGAGTGAAAAATGGTTTGCACCTGGTATTTAGCATGCTAAATTTCTGTAGACATATTCCGGACTGTAAAGAAGGTCTAAACTTGCTCCAACAGCTATCAGTTAATTATGTTCTTGAAGAGTGCTAACTGCACATTTAGCAAACTGGTGTGTCAATGTTCACTCTTTCTGTGGCACTTCATATATATCTGAAGTGATGTGGAGTGGTGTGGCTCACTGGTTAGAGGCGGCAGACCCGGAAGCAGAGGACGGCCCGGGACCAGGGTTCAATTCCCGACGCGGCAGGGTCGTGGACCAGGGTCAGCGGACTCGATAATTCTCGCCTCGGTGCCTACTCTAACCAGGGATCACACTCTGCAACTCTGGGCATTACCTTGCCTCATCTCCACAACGGCCCCCACATACGCCGGGGATGCCTGGTTTCACCCTGGAGATACCCAGTAGGGTCCATCTCACAGGGAAAGCCAGGCGGGTTCCCCAGCGGTCTACAGCGCGGAGATACCCCATGTGGGGTGATTCATGCGCTTTACAAGACATCATTACATTACATTACATGTTCACAAAATAATGTTTGTATAATGTCTTTGAATAGGCCACTCACCCAAAAACTCCCACATAGAATACACTACATCCAACATCCCTATCCACCATGCAGTCCAAAGTGGTGCCCAGAATCACAAGGCAAATCAGAATACTGCACAGCTTTGTCAAGAGTATTAAGCACTATATAAATACAAGAGGACCAAGCAACCACATCAGTGGGTGGCGTGGTCTGCCGCGCAGCGGAATGGCCCCTCTGTGAGTGAGCTCCACTGGCCGGGACCTAATCCATGTATAATCTGTACACATGGAGAGCTGTTGAGGCAATTAATACCTCCTACAAGTGGCGGAACACTTGTGGACCCCGGTGCTGCCACTCCTGTGCCCCACGTTTATACTGAGGCTGAGCTAAGTGAAGATTTGAGGAGCCGTGAGCTGCCCGCGGTAATCTGGACACTAGATCGCGCTGTGGGCGGGCAGCCTGAAAATCGAGTCTGCAGCTGTTGGTGGGCAGTGCGCCGTGGACTAGGAGAGACGGGAAGATTCCCCCACTGGAGGTGTCCCTGGATTTTATGATATGTGCGCAGCCTGAGGTAGGCGAAGGACCTGGAAAACGTTTAACTGCAGCCACCGTTCCCTGCCACGGTGCACGTGAAGAAGTGGGCCGACTTCTCCGGAACACTGAGCTGCCATTTTGGGACTGCGCTGTGCTGCGGCCGAGACTTGCGGAGGACAGGATTGGAGGCCGGAGTATGCAATTAAGCCCGGGATCGCTGATACCGCCGAGCCAGCAGTGAGAAAATTGGGGCTCCAGCGTGGATGTTGGACTTAGAGAGGAGCGCGCTCAAAGGTGCATAGAGACATAGGCGGTAAGTTCGCCATTCACAGATTAGACTGGCTATAACCGAGGAGGGCCACCTGAAGGGAGAATTTGGTACTCAGTGGAGGCTGTGCTGTGTGCCATTGTGGGAGTCCGAGCAGGAGTCAAGTGAGTGTGAAGCCCCGCAAGCTCTGTCTGGCGCTGAGCGCTTCGGAGAACCCCGGGCTGCGGCTCTTGGTGGGTTGTCACCCAGCTGCCCACATAGCAGATTACAGGTGCTAGCACGCAACATCCTTCTGTACCCCTGGTGGCTCTTGGTGGATGGTGCCCATCTATCTCCCACGCAACTGGATGTGAAGTATTGATTTTGTGGCACCGATTGGTGTGGAGTGGCTCTCGAGAGGTAAACAGAATCTGTGGTGTGCTCCAATAATGGTCCCCTGTGGAGGTACGAAATACCAGCACAGCTACTAGCAGGCCGCAACGAATTGGTGCGTGGTACGAGGCGTGGGGTAATTGTGAGGCAATCCAGGAAGAGGATACTACGGGCACAACTGGTGTCGCTCTTGTTAGAGTCAGCTGTCGACGGGGCGTGTCTGGTGCAAGGTGCCCACTCTTGTGATACATACCTCCCCCTACCTCTGAAACATGGGTAAACAAGACACTAAGCAACCAAAACTCATGTTTAAAAACAAATGTTCCACGCGTCATACTGAATCAGAACCAGATGCGCAGGCGGACGGCCAACACAAGACTCACGCGGAAGATCAGAGTAAAGACCTGCATATCCTCATGTTGGAGATGCGCTCTAGCCTGCGAAATATAGACTAGAAGCTGGATACCCTGACTATGCAACTGGACTAGGTCAAGACCCAGGTGAATGTACATGAGTCCCGCCTTGATGCCCTGGAATACCACCACACCGAATTCCACTAATTCCAGGTTAAAACTAAAGAACAGCTACTAAATATGGAGATATTACCTGGAATTATCCGGGCTAAGAATGATGATTTGGAGGCGAGGTCACATAGAAACAACCTACGCATTACTGGTGTCCCGGAAACATCTGCCATATCCAAAATGGAGACCTTTGTAACGGATCTACTGCACAAACTTTTTTGATCCCCACCTATCCTCTTTCTTCGTGGTGGAGAGAGCACACATATCCTTGGGACTGAAGCCTCCAGTGGGGGCAACGTGCAGACCCATCCTGGCGAAGCTATTAAATTATCAAGGCAAGGATCTTATGTTGCGGCTGGCTAGAGAGAAGGGTCAGGTATCGCACAAAGGTAACACCATCTCTTTCTATCCAGACTTCACCCCTGCTGTACAGGTGGCACATCGAGAATTTCTCCCTGCCAAGCGCATCCTTCTGCTGGCACAGATCCCGTATTCCCTGCTATACCCAGCCAAGCTAAAGGTCTCGTATAATGGAACTGCCCAATTTTTCACTGATGCGAAGTCAGCACTGAAATTTGCAAAACATGTCAGAGGGAAGAAAAATAAAGAAATCCGGGAAGCTGAGATGTCTGGAACTGGCCAACTTAGTGACAATGTCTGATATGGGTATCGTATAGATCATTAGCCTGGGTAACTGTAATGTTATGATACCGGATTGGAGAGGGGCTAAATATTTGGCTGTTATGGGTTGCGGGATTCCATGGGGTGTTGTTGTTCTGAATGATTTAATAGTTAAGCTACAGACCTGCAACACTCTCTGCAGTACTCCTGGCCACCCTGTGCGAACAGGGAGGTATGCTGGTGCCGCTGAGCCCCCATGGGAAGGTTCCCTGTACCACTCTGTGGCTGTTTGAGACTAAGTTTATTAAGGGTGGGTATTCTACAACCTGATTGGGGGGTTGGAGTGGGAGGAGGGTTGGGACTGTTTTATTGTTTGCTGCCAGTATGATGGCATCTTGTTGGTCAGAATGCATAGTCTGTAATTGGAAGCTTTCGCACCTCCACTGTTCACATCCTCAAGTCAGGGGAATGCACATGCAGTCACGCCACAACACTGAATATTCTAATGTGGAACATTAGAGGGTTGAATGACAGCAGGAAATCTAGACTCGAAAAATGCTTACTTATCCAGACATAATATAGACTTGTGTTTATTGCAGGAGGCACACTTAAATGTAACACCATCGCAAAAGTTACGTCATACCAAGAGGGGGAATGGGTACTCCTCTATTTACTCTAACTACGCCCGTGGGGTAGCTGTGCTGGTCAGGAAGGGAGTGAACTGGTGGGAAGGTGGGATACATGGGGATCAGGAGGGGAGATATATACTCCTGCATGGTGTGCTGGGAGAGGTTTCCCTGGTTATTGTAGCGGTGTATGGCCCAAATGTATATTCCCCCAACTTCTTTCAGGATATCTGGTCGAAGATCCGAGCGACGGGTTGCAGAACAATACTGTGGGGAGGGGATTTTAATGCTATTCTAGTATGAATTTTTTTTGTAGAGCGCACGTTCACCCCAGGGTTTCTTGGCGCTGTGTGCCGCTGGTGAACCCGCCCTGGCTTTCCCTGTGAGATGGTCCCTATTGGGCATCCCCAAGGTGAAGCCAGGCATCCCCGGCAGCGAGGGGGCCGTTGTGGAGATTAAGCAAGCTATTGCCCATAGTTGCAGCGTGGGACCCATTGTTAGAGAGGCACAGAGGCGAGATTTATCGAGCCCGCTGACATTGGTTCCGTACCCTGCCGCGTCGGGAATTGAACCCTGGTCCCGGGCCGACCTCTGCTTCTGGGTCTGCCGCCTCTAACCGGTGAGCCACACTTCTCTCTAGACAATGACATGGATAGAAAGGGTGCGGCACGCCCCCTACACCCAGCTGCCAGCGGCGCCTTAAATGCCATAGTCTCGGATGGGGACTTAATAGACATATGGCATAGGCATATGCATATGGCATATGGCACCCCTTAGTTAGAGAAGGCACATGCATTTCTGATCATCACAGTGCTTGGTCCCGCTTGGACTTTTGCTTAGTTTCCTGCAATGTGGCTGCCTGGACCTCTGACATATTGCATCTGCCACGCCCCCTTTCGGACCACGCCCCATGCTTATTGAAACTGTTGCTCCCTGGGTCGCACCACCGTGCTTTCTCATGGCGCCTCCCTCCGCATGCACTACTTGATGAAGTTTTCAAGCAGGAAATACGGACAGATATCAATGATTATTTAACCCTCAATGTAGGCTCGGTAGATACTGAGGCCTCACTTTGGGAGGCATTCATGGTAGTGATCAGGGGTCAGTGTATTGCCCGGCAGGCGGGAGTGTTAAAGGCTATTCGCGGCATGATTGCATCACTGGAAATTCAGATAAGGGAACTTGAGGAGCGATTCTATTCCACTAATGAGACCCAAACCGTGGTTCTCCTAAAATGCAAATTGTTGGACTTTGCCGAAGAGGCTCAACGCAAAGTTAAATTCTAGGGAAAATATGACGAGGCGCAGCAGTATGGGGAGGGGATAGGCCAGGCCGCACATTAGCTGGTATGATCAGACCCTCTCGGTCAACTGCATTCATACACAAAATACAAACCTCACAAGGTGCCATTATCAGGGGCCAGGCAGAAATTCTAGATGAGTTCTCCTCGTTCTATTCGCAACTGTACACCACTACCCAAGAAACGTGTCCCGAGGTACTTCAGGCATTCCTTGATTCACTGGCACTGGTCTGGTTCAATCAGAACCATAGAGAGTGTATGAATCTCCCGTTTACATTGAAGATGTAGCCCAGGTTATAAAAAGTTTACCGTTAGATAAGACCTCTGAGCCTGATGGCCTGACCACGTCCTTTTATAAAACCTATGTGGAGGAGTTAGCTCCTCGGCTGTTGGCGATGTATGAGGAGGCTCGATAGGATGGGGTGCTGCCTCTGTCCATGTGGGAAGGGATCATCATCACTCTTTTAAAACCTGGGAAGCCGGAATTGGAATTAGATTCCTACAGGCCACTGTCGATGATAAATGTGTATGTTAAAATCCTAGCTAAGCTGATTGCAAACAGATTGCAACCCCTGCTTCCCATTGGTCGACCTCTCACAATTTGCGGACTATATTCTCGGTGTTGCACTATTTACACCCAGACGTCTGTGCCGCAGCTGTATTTTTGGATGCCACCAAGGCATTCGACTCGCTCGAATGGCTTATTTTATTTGCAATTTTAGGCGCATGGGGTTTAGCCCGCTCTTCATCAACCGCATTAGACTACTGTACACTTTACCCAGCGCTCGGATTGGGGTGAATGGCTTACTTTCAGACCCCTTTCTTATTTCACATGGCACTAGGCAGAAGTGCCCTCTCTCCCCTTTGCTCTTCACGATTGCGATTGAGCCTTTGGCTGCCCGAATGAGGTAACATCACACAGCCCGAGGCATAGGATTTAGCTCTCAGAGCTTACTCATTTCCCTTTATGCAGACGATGTGACTCTCTACATTGTCAATCCGGAAGAGAACTTAGACCCCATATTGAGGGAATGTATTTGGTTCGGAGGTTTGACTGGCATCTTTATCAACTGGGCCAAGTCAGTGACATTTCCATTGACGGATGGCATGCCCCCGGTGACATCTGAGTTCCCTCTGAGATGGGAGGCGGAGGCGGTCGAGTACTTGGGGGTATGGTGAAGTACCGAAAATAATTTACCACCTCCCAATTATAATTATATTCACAACCAATCCCCGTCCCATTACCAATAATCAGTCAGTTGGCAGTGTAGAAGGTCCAAGCATTTATTATGACAAACAAACTCTGCCAGAGGAGCTCCTTGCGACCTAACCCCACGAGGTCCGCCAAGAAGACTGCTGGCACACTGTCAGGACATCACATATATACAGTTACATTTGCAGAATCATGACCCAAGATGGAAAAATACAAGTCGATACAGGTTGGTACAGAAAGGAAAGGCCATATATGGCACACAAAGCACTCTTGGTTTAGCCCATCCTGGATTAGCAAGGTCGAACGGGTGACTCCCTTCTGCCAACTTCGAGACAGTGCGCCCTGCGCCCCTCCCGGAATGTGCTTATCAGGCTTTCTTCTGCTACCTACAACCTTGACGGGCCTAACGAGCTGAATCAGCAGTTCTGCAACAGTTGGGCTATTTCTCAGGAGAACAACTTCAGGGCAAGGAATGAATGGGGTCTGCTAATGTACGACTCAAGCGAGGCCACAAAATGGCGTCAGTCGAGTCAAGTGAGTGAAAAATGCAGAAAGTGGTACAAGCTAGAAATCTAAAATACTGCAATACGGATTTATGCTAATGTTTGCGTGCATATGCTAAATCGTTTAGATACATCAAGCTAATCTTAAGGTATCGATTATATGTGTTGTATAACCGAAAATCGATTCCGGTTCCTCAAACCCTCCTTTTAGCGTGGTGTAGCTAAATACAAAGGCAGGCATTAGTCCTCAAAAATGTCTTCATTAATGGCCATCAATTCATGAATCTCCTTTTGCAGCATTTGAATTTTGGCGGGGACTGTGGTAGGCACGCACAGTGATGTAACTCGGGAGGCACAATAAGAGCAACAGGCCGGGCCACATTGCATCAGGACGCAGCAGGTGAAGATTATGCCAGCGGCTCCTCCCAAAATCAGTAACAACTTCCATCCCCAAGTCGACAGGAGCCCCCAGAACAAACCCGACAATGACCAGGACCCATTATCAGCGTGCATTTCAGAAGCAATGCGATGCAGTTTTTGAATGGCTAGATGAACGGAGGGGGCGGAGTCTGGAATATATACGCAGCAAGAACTGCCGATTAGGAGGAGGAGAAAGTTAAAATATGGTCTGGGTTACCACAGTCTCTGGCCGGGAAGATAGCATAGGCTAAAGTGGTCGTGTTACTGAAGTTTTTATACTGATTTGTTAACCTACCAATCCCTCTCATGCAGCAATTCTTTAACACCCTGAAGTCGCAGTGTTATCCCTGGTGTGGGCGGGTGGACAGGCTAGGACATCCTGGGATTTGTTGACACTTTCATTGAAGCAGGGTGGTCTAGGTGCCCCAGACATGCATCTGTATGCTTTGTGCACCCAGGCTCAATTCTTACACTATTGGGTCCATCTGACGCCCTTCCAACCACATGTGGTGGTCAAAACTGATGCCATGGCTCCTATCCCACTTAAGGTGGCAATTTACTAACAGTTGCGTCGCCCTCATGGAGATATAGGCACATCTGGGACACTGCGTTTGGCATGGGACGAGTTGCGTAAGAGAGCGGACATTCCGGTGTTGTATGCCCCCTCCATCCCCCTAGCGCAGAATCCAATGCTGCCTTGCATCCAAGATGGTGTCAGTAAAACACTGGGACATAAGATAACACCTCATACGTTCGCCGACCTGTATCCGGGTGATACGTTCAGGCCCCCCAGACGCAGTGGAGGGGCAAAGGGTGCCATTTGCTGACTCTTCCTAAATCATAAGTTACAAGTGGCTTGCCGCACTCTCTGGGAGGGTTTCCTGTTGGCCCCTCCGCCACTACCTGTATTGGAGAACCTGCTGAATTCCCCATCTCCCCGGAATCTCATTACACGAATGTACACGAACATGCACCACACTGCCCGTTGGTGGCACCTAAATCCCTGCAGAACTGGAACAGCGAACTTCCAATTCCTTTGACTGAAGCCCAATGGGATTTCTGCTGTGGGCAGCTTACAGAGCTCTCCCCTAATTAGAAGCTTAGATTAATTCACTTTAAATATTTGCATAGATTTTATAGAACACCTGTGAGTGTATATCGCATAGGAATCAGGGATGATGAAAGCTGCTGGTGCTGTAGATACACTCCCGCCTTGTTTTTGCATGTAGTATGGTACTTTCCCAAAATTGCTGAATTCTGGTCACACATTTTCACCTCAGTGAATCAAATTCTTGGCACGACAGACGCCCCTCACCCTAGGTCTGTTAGGCTATGTTAAGGACACACTGCCTAAGCTGCCTAAAGTACATGCACTCCTCCTATTGTTCGCCAAACGGCAGGTTGCAGTCCACTAGGGCAGGAGAAGGGCACCCTCCATTAAGGGATGGTTTGCTGATGTTACATATGGTCACACACAGTTAAACACATTCTGGGAGCTTATGCCACCTACTTCTAGGCCTCGAAACATCTGGGAACCATTCCTGACCTGGGCGCAGAAACAATAAGAAGCTACTGAAGGGGCACGTGCTGGTGAAACTCAGACTGAGGCACTGCTGTGATGGGATCTAGATTACCATCTGCTTCTGAGTCTGTTCCCCCACCTAAACTTTTAAAACTGTGGAGTTAATAGAATGAGTCGGAGATGTCTTGGACCCTCTATGTAGTATTAAGCACTGAGAACTTAATTTATTCGTTTATTTCTGCTGATTCTTCAGATTATGTGGATATACGATAAATATGCACTTTTTCATTGGATGTGGACAAGTGAGGGGTGCTTTACTGCAGATTTATTATGTACTGTATAAACTGTGACTACTTCAACTCCTGTATAGATTTGATATTATGCTGGCCTGTTGTGTTGTAAAATGCCCTTTTCTTGAAAATGTCAATAAAAAAATTAAATTTAAAAAAAAGCAACCACATCAGTGTTCCTGTTCTGTAGCCACACAAGTGGTGAGATGTGGATTGGGGCCATTTAGTGGTAGCAAGGGTGGTGGCACCTGGCCTGGTCAAAATTACCTGCTTCCTTACCTTTTGAGGATTCTAGAGGAGGTTAGATAGGTGGGGCAGAGGAGACAGCGAATGCCAGCATTGATGTTAACATGTGATTTTAGTCAGGGGCGTGGCTATTTTTACTGCAGCCAATACAAAGGCACCACGGCTCAGACATGAGAGAGGCTCAGTCATCTCTGTGCTGACTGCAGATTATTTAACACCAGAGACACAAAAGGTAATGGGGGGCATGCTGGCACCACGTCTCACCACTGGCAGTCACTCTGGATAGATTTCCAACCCATTCTTCTTATGCCCACCTTGCCACCTCATTTTGGACCCAGCCATACGCAAATCAATCTTAAAACTGCTCCAATAGGAACAGTCCTCTCTAAACTGCCAGGTCAGTTCCACCAAGAACCAGAACACAAGCAACCCAAGATCAGTTTCGCCCTGATTGGGGCATTTCTGTTAGGTGTAGCTTGGTTTCAGTGACACACGGAGCAAGGGGCCCATGTCCGGGCATGCTCCTGGCCGCTTAGAGCGTTACATCAAACACACAAAGGGGATGGGAGGAATGCTTGCAGTAGGTCTAACCAATGACAATCACTCTGCACCTAACCATATGCAAATCAGTCTTGACCCTACTCAATAGAGATAGAAAAAGGAAGACAGGGAGATGAAAAAAAAGAAAGAAGAGGGAAAAGTAGAAAGGAGAGAAAAACGGGAGGGAAAGAAAGAATGAAAGGACTATTAAACTACAAAAAGGGGAGAGGTAGACCAAGAGGTGACAAACAAGGACGTCGGAGCCAAGGCAATGAACAAGATGAGAGAGAAGCATAGTCAAGATATAGGTACGGTAACTTTATTATGCATGATTAGTTAAAACCGTTGCATACATTAAATGGTCATTAAAATCAAAATCCACTATTACAAAAGAATTGATCAGTTTAAATTCCCTATTACAAAAAGATTAACTAGTTTTAAAATAATCCACACTGTATTTTACATAAAACTGTATAAAACGCAATTAATGTTTTAATCAGGTTAAAAGTCTATCTCATATGGGTTGTATTATTGAGCAATCAGTCCCCCAAATCCATTGTCAAAGTTTTTATTCTGTGGGTTAATGTTTTTCTCCATGGGATTCCCTTGTAACTTGTGGAGCTAGTTTGTAGCCAGCAGAGATATGTTTTTCAGTCTCTGTTCGGTGAGATCAAGGAATTTTTTAGAGTAACAGTGGAAGAGATAACAGGGAGATTTGAAAGACTTTGTGGGCGAGAGAAAAGTAGGACCTAGACTGAAGACAGGGGACAGAATGAGGGAAACATGGAGCAGACAGGAAATACAGAAATAAATGTGGGAGAGTAAGGAAAAGCAGGGGCGATTAATTCTCACGTCTCGGGCAGGCCACGGATCTGCCCAAGACGCAAGACGCGAGACACCGCTTGAATCCCTGATACTTCGAACGAGTTAGCGATCAATATCCAAAAGAACTCCTGAGGCACGGTCATCAGTACGCTGAAGGGACATGTAGAATTAATCGCCCCTCGCTCCTTTTGAAATTCGGACACTGCACGAGTTAGTGGTCCGAATTTAAAAAGGAATTTTGAGGCAGGGTGCTCTTCAGCATCAGTACGCTGAAGGGATAAACAGGATTCAATCATTCTAGACTACTGATCCTAACAGGGATTTACTATACATTGGAATAACCCCAGAGTGATTCCTCCTGGTGGGCTACACTATAATAAATAAGGAGGACAATTCATTAATTGATCAAGACTAAGAAAAATATACTAGAATCACCTCCGCCGTTAGGGGTCATCTAACAATATAAGGCTGCCCGTTTTAGTCCTGATGAAGACTCGCACGGCCCAGGCTTAACTCACCGCGAGGCCCGAAGTCGAGTCGAAACGTCGACGCTCATTTGATCTTTGACCTGGACCTATATACTATTACCTCCTTGTGCATTATAACTACCAGATATATAAGTTCCTAAATTAACTAAAATTATGGATGAATTGATTTATGGCCAGGTCCCAGAACAGGGATGATTGTTTGATCCTTTTGTGTAATAATAAAACTGTGTTCTTTTTATGTCACGAATCTTTGCAATTCCTTTCTTTTCTTTATCACTGAACACCATCTGACTCACATCTTTCTATTCTGCACACTCCCCTTGGGGCAACCAATATGACCTATATGTACTGTAAGCTTTTTACATTTTTCAATAGTGGTAAAAAATGAATAAATCACCACTTATTTATTTTGCTGTTGCGTGGTGAGATTGTCCAATTTATTGATGAAGAGTAGATTACAATACTCTATTAATTGAATTATGAAGTGTTGACTAATTGTGATATTGTGAAGTAATAGTCTTTGGACCATTGTCTTATAATACCGTTCAATACCCAGGTCCTAGACCATTTTGGATTACCCCATTTTGATTAATGGGTGCTGAGGAGTGGGACAAGGAGTCAACCCTATGATGTCCCTGGAGTCAAAAGGTGTGTGATGTCACTTCCCCTAAACCTGGCATTTTGGTGAAAGGACATTCCTGGATGAGTTATGGCACCATGTAAGTGTTGCAAACTAACAAATCATTTTTAAATTCGGATTGTCTATTTTTATTCTAGACACTCCCATCCTTTTAATTTCAGAACATTCTATTAACTCGCTCAGACTGCTAGTGAATCCTACCATCTTGTTTTCATTCTTGGGAGAGGAAGATCTATTCAATTTGCAAACAAATTCTTTACTCGAAAGATCATTTTAAACGTTTCCTGCCACTTAATCAAATTGGCTAAATCGCCTTTCATTATTCCTCTACCCTGCTGCAGCATTTTGATTACTCTCCTAACTTGAATCAATTAATTAGAAAATTAAATAAATTCAGTTTAATGCAATTAAACTTTTCATTTTAACATTGCTCACATCCAATTACAAATTAGTTACAAGTATTTAATAGAGTGTGCCAGCTTGTTTCGTGGAAGTATGACTGCACTGAAAGAATACATTGTCCATATTGCTTCAGGGTCCATATATCTTCCTTTTTTGCACTATATTGTCAAATATGCTTTTAAAAAAAGATATACAGGCTGAGCAATACTAAATTTGCTCTTTCTTAGGGCCATCCAGCAACCTAAGACTTACTTCATTGCCCATTAAGTAAATGGATAAATACAGCTACAACCTTTTTATAAGCAAGCCTTTGTATGTGGGCTTATATATTGAAAACATAGCTAAAAAGCAGGGGAACTCTATAATTTGGATGAATAGCTGAAGAAGGGACATTGGGAGGATGTGCGTGGTGGAAAAGACATGCAGAACCAACAGGCATCATTTAGGAGAGCAGGATTATTAGTGAGGGCAGAGGGCAGGATCGGCCCTGGCCAGGGCCATGTAGGGCGGTGCAACCAGTTCCCCCCCCCACTGAGCGCTGACTTCCGGTGGGGGCACCATGTTTGCAAGTACATTACGGTTTTACAAGCACATGCTGCCATGTTTCTTGCCTCCAGCAATTTTCAGGCAACAATAAAAATGCCAAGATATCTCCGGTTAATAATGTTCTTCCTGGAGAGAGATAAGAGTCTTGTCTATATTATGCCTGCTGCAAAGAAGATGTACAATGCTGATCACAAAGTACATATAATGTAAATAGGTCAGTGGGTTGCTGCTTTTGTCAGAAAGATCCTTTTGGTACTTGCAGTTTCTAGTTAAAATCATAATATAGAACAGTGAGCTATTAACTGTCCTCAAAGAGCCACATGCAAACTGCAAGGTATACATAAGAGCATTATGATTTCTCCCCAGTATTTCATTGTCCTAATGTTGCATAAATGGTTCATCTAGGTAGAAATAAATTATTCTTAACAAAGAAATCCCACACCCATGGAGTTACGTTTTAAATTCTTAGGGCCCCATTAGGATGGCGGGGAGACTTTCCTCCGCCTGCCACCCTAGCTGTGCTGGGACAGGCCATCAGACGTATGGCTGTCCCGCACACTGATTAGGATGCGACCGCCACCCGCAGTCGCAATCTGCTATCTTGACATTGTGGTGGGTGCTGCTGTAAGCAGCACCCGCTGCAATGTCAAAATGGCATGTTGAGCATTGCCATGCACAAGATGGCAGGCACCGCGTTGTGGTTGTGCATGGCAACCAAGTACAGCCCCCCCCGGGGACCGGCAACGGGCTCCCAAAGCAATTCCCGCCAACCTTTCCAAGGCGGCACCGCCACCATGGAATGGCCTTGACAACCCGACATCATGATATGGATGGCAGCCCCAGCTCTGCCCAGCCAGCAAAAGTAATGATTGAAGACCGGTGGATAAGCAGCAGACGGACTTGCCGTCCGCTGCGGTGCCCCCTCCATGATAATACGGCGGGGTAAATCATGTTGTGATGGCGATCTGGCCTCCATCATAATGATCCCCTTATTTTTGTACTTTTCCAGATCAGGCACTCTTTGACATGTGACTCCTACACCTTGTAGACCTCTTTCCCATGTAGCATTTCCTATACACTGATTTAAACACATGTGACTGATTGTCTGTGTAATGTGTATGTGTGTGATGTAAAGTTCTCTGACACCTCACACTGGTATGAGTGGTGCTATCAAATGAATTAAATGCATCTATTAGAGAGTGTTTATAGAGACTTGAGGGGCACTGTTAAAGGGTGGTAGTGAGGGAATCCATGGCAGTGGTTGTCATTGGGGGGCACCAACAAACATTGTCGCACCGTGAGCCACCAGCGCTAAAGCTGGCCTTAGTCCTAGCTACACTTTGTTGAAGTGTGGGAGTGTCTTGAGCAGGGTTAATTTGCGCTTGTGATTCCAGGCAGTGGACACTGGCATTCATTTTTGTGGTTTGGGATTTACTGATTATCATCGACTTTGACCCAGGACAACAGAGAGAAAGGCTGGAAAAAGAAGGAAGTGAAAGATGGGAAAACACTGACAAAGGGAGAAAGCAGAGGTAAAAAAGAGCCTGAGATGTGAGATAAGTAGACAGGGAGGGTGGGGTTGTGGGGAAGGAAAGAGGCATGAGTAAGGATTAAGCTATGGCTGCGCTGATATTTGGCAACCCAACATTTTGCTGTGCCATCAGCGGTGTGTACTACTTATACTTTTTCAGAAATAAGCACTGGTTTTGAGTCCTTCGTGGAGTCAGCGAAGGGGGTGCCAGGCAGATTTCCACTAATATGGAATTCCAGACCCTTAGGGTGGAGCAGGAGAAAGCCTGCCATTTTGCCTTCTCTTTCAGCATGTCCTGTTATGTCTACTTATGTTGTTGTTGTACGTCAGAATAAGATATCCTGAGGTCTTGATCTTGGTGACCAAGTAGTATAAAGCTCTTTCAATGAACATTCTGATGTATCAGAGATTTTTTACAAAAACATTTTCTTGATCACTCTACAAAATAACGGGGGCATATGTATGAGGGGTGTTAGATAGCTCCTGCACCACGCAACATGGTGCAAGCATGACAGAAGCCCAAAATGTGATTTATGAAGGCACGCAAAGCCACCTTGCATGACCATGAGTGGCTTCATAAGTCTAGAGTAACACAACGCTGAGCAAATCACTGTATTGCATTACTCTGCCCTGAGAAGGCATTCCATGACTGTTGTGTGGGTGTTCTCACTTAACTCCCATGGATGTTAATGCATTCCCAGATTTAACAAAAGTGGCAGATTTGGAAATGTGCCAAAATGCTACTCCTTTGCAGGGGGGAACAAGGAGAAATATCTTTATTTCTCCTTGTTACTTCCTATTTGTATTCTGAATTCTTGCATTCAACAGCACACATAGAAAGAAGAAAATTACTTTCAGGATTATTTTTTTGCAGGATGTTGCACCTTCCTGCTCAAAAACAATCCTGCATGCAATGCAGGCCCCTTTGCACCATTTTGCAAGGGGGCCTGCATTGGTGCTAGGCAGCCTATTGTGTGCCAGCGCTGGGTAAAGGACAGGCAAGCACTGTATTGTAATTAATACAACCACTTTTCTGTAAAGAGCAGCAAAGTGACACACTGCATTACTTTTTTGGAAGTATGCACCTGGTCTTGCCGTTTTGTACCTAGAGTAACCCTGGGCATTGAACTCCGCTCCGCTTGCGGAGTTTGTGGAGTTTTCCGCACTTCGCGTTATGAGCTTGCCGAGTACCGAAAAATTCCACTCCGCTTTTTCCCTTGCTCGTGGTTCTCAATGTCAAGTTGGCGAGTGCGAGCAAGAAAATCCACCTCCCGGCAAGATTTTTCCTCGTTCATGATCGCCAATGTCAAGTTAGTGAGCACAAGTGTGGAAAATGAACCTCCCACGAGATTTCTCAATGTGTACGGGTGGATTTCTCATTGCGAGCGGTAGCGTATTCTCGCAACGCTCACATTGAGAAACTGTCCGTTTGCTTTGAGAAAGATGCTGCTCGAGTAAAAAATCTACTCGGGCGGCAGAAAGGAAACAGAGCCCGGTTGCGCTGTGCATGATGCAGTTCACGATGATTGCACAGTGCAGACAAACTCCCGCCACCGAAAATGACTGCTGACGGCATTTATCTAACGCACTCCGCCACTTTCGGAGCTCCGCATAGCGCAGCAGAATTATTTTTGCACTTCGCGGAGGTCCACTCCGCAAACTCCGCCCAGGCTTAACCTATACCCGTTTACACATAACTGGCAAGATTGGATGGGGTTGTGAGTGAATAGATTGATTTAATTTTGGTCTTTAAATGTAGACAGAAGCAAACTCAATCTGAATATCTTAGCAGTGTTGCCAAGTCATAATTTTTCCTCTGTGACATGCTGTTTGTGTTGCACAACAAGGAGTCTCTTTCTGGCGCATGTAGTTGTTCTTTTCCTTATTATAAGTGTAGGCACTTCCCTTTTGGGTCCAAAGCCAACACTGGCTGAAGAGATCCCATATAATAACGAGTATATGACCGAAATGCACTGGGGTTTGAACAGAGAGGGAGGTCAGCGGGAACAAGTTTTATGGGTTCTGGGAGAACAAAGGGTGAGGGGATTTCACAGATACTCCAGGGGTGCCGTATGAACATCTATGCAAAAGTAAGCTGTTATGTGTGCCCATATTTCAATTCTGACCTTTTCTGTAGGTTTTTTATGTTTCCATCCGAAGGATATATCTCTCCAGTCTATGGACTAATCTACAGTCTGTATGCTTTTCCTTGCTCAAGTCTAGTTGTCCTCTCATCTCTCCTACAAGTCTTACTATTGTTTACTATGTTTTGAAGGTTAATATAGGATGAACATGGCCCAAGGGCAGATTACATGGTTTGCCCAGGATCACAGGATGTTGAATGAAATGAAATGAAATGAAATTGGATTTATAAAGCGCATGGCTGCCCGTAAGCGTCCCAGCGCTACCATGTGAAAATAAGAAGCTCTGAAGGGGGGCAGGGGAATTTAAGAGGCTTTGGGAAAAAGAAAGAATTTAAGAAATTTGCGAAATTTGCTAAGGGACGGTTCAGTGCGAATGTGTCTCGGGAGGGCGTTCCAGGTCTTTGCTGCATTTACCGAGAAGCGACGGCCTCCCGAGCGGGCTTTCCTAACTCTGGGGACTATGACCAGGTTTTCAAGGTCCGATCTCAAGGCCTGTGAGGGTCTGTACGGGCGTATCAGGCTACTTAGGGCCTGGGGTCCTTTCCCTTGAAGAGCTTTGTGGACGATGCATGATGATTTAAAGGAGATGCGTTCACGCACTGGGAGCCAGTGCAAGGTTTTCAGCAATGGTTTTGCTGATGTTCTTCTTGGGGCACCCAGGAGCATCCTGGCAGCAGCGTTTTGTACTCGCTGTAGGGTGTTGATAGTGGCTTCCGGGGCTGCCAGGAGCAGAGCATTACTATAATCCAATCTGGACAGGATCAGTCCCTGAATTAGTAATTTTCTAGATTGGAAGGGTAGCAGTGGCAGGACTTTCCGCACAGTTCGGAGCAGGCCGAAACATGTGCCTGCCACTTTCTGGGCATGTGCCCTGAAGGTTAGTTCAGGCTCGAACCATACCCCCAGGCTCTTGATTTTGTCTTTTGGTGAGGGCACCTCTCCCAAACAGGGGGGCCAAGATGTATTGGGAAGAGAGGTGAGTTGGTGACCCAGAATTAGAATCTCGGTTTTTGCTCCGTTTAATTTGAGCTTGGAGTTAGACATCCAGGAGAAAATTTCCGAGAGGCAGGCTGAGAGGTTGTCTGAGCATCCGGAATTTTGCGTCAGCGAGATGACTAGTTGGGTGTCATCAGCGTAGCTGACGCATTTAATCCCGAACGGGGCTACTACCTCCTCCAGTGGGGCCATATAAACATTGAATAGGGTAGGGCTCAGGGATGAGCCCTGGGGGGCTCCGCACTGGAGGGGAATAGATTTGGACATGATGCCATTTTCCCAGATCTTAAATGCTCGTTCATCCAGAAAGGATTCCAACCATTTCAGGGCCATTCCCGTAATCCCGAGTCTTGCAAGACGGTGGACTAGTATTTTATGGTCCACCGTATCAAATGCAGCGCTTAGATCCAGGAGGATCAGAACTCCGGATCCCCCTGAATCCAAGATGCATCTTGCTTCCTCAGTTACCACTATGAGGGCTGTATCAGTGCCCTGGCCTGGGCGGAAGCCCGTTTGCGAGCCACTCAACAGGTCATTGTTTTCTAAAAACCCAGAGAGCTGTTTATTTACAATTCTTTCAGCAGTTTTTCCCAGACCAGGCAGCAGTGAGATAGGGCGATAGTTGGCCAGGTCGGCCATGTCTAGGCCTGGTTTTTTACAACGCTGTGACTCGAACCTGGTTCCTTAGGTCCAAAAACCTTAGCTCTGGTCCTCCCCTATATAATTGTTCTGCTTCGAAGACACAATTCAATTTAATTTTAACTGTCACCTCAACTGGAGCAGACTACCAAGCATTTACGATTCATGTGAAAAAAAGGGTATGAACGTTTCCTGCACTAAACACGTTCATCTTCAACTCAATCCAGTTTGGCCAAGTAAGATACCAAACAGCTTGTGTGCAAGAATATGACGAGGACAAAGCAGAAACAAGAGTTAATAGCCACACTCTGAATAATAATGATCATAAAGGAGCATATAAATCACGTAGTTACTCATAACTCCTCAAAGAAGCCTTTGACACTTGTGTATCTGCAGCCATGATTTCTCCTCCTTTAAGTCCAGGGTCTCTCTTTCACAGTTACACCTCGAATCACTTCTCTATAGTCTGTTTTTTCTACCGAACTTGTCTTTCTGTCATCAGGGATTGGCTGTCCTGTTTGTCACTGCTTCTTTCCATCACATACGCTACGTCTGGTTTGTCGGGAAAAGTTAATACTTCAGCCTGCATGAGCTCCTAACTGTGTTTTACGGATAAATCTAGAAAATAAACTCTCATTAATAATAATATAAAGATATATGCGTAGGCAGGCCCTCTCCGTGTCGGAATACATTGTGCTAGAACTCTGTTAATTGTCAGTAGCTTCCTTTTGAGATATATTTTCCCCAAAACTGTAAGTCTTAGAAGGAGTTCTAGCAATTAACTTTGAATGAGGTGGTGCCTCCAGTCCTTCTGCAATCCTGTAAAAGCGCCGATTGCCTTCTACAAGTTTTCCAATTTTTCCAACTGAATTTGAATTTGCAAAACCCTGTTATCATAATATTTCAATTGCATTTCTCTTATTGGTGAATGTCCCGTTTTGATTTCTGCCAATTTCAAGAAGCTGTTTCAAACGCTGTTTTACTTCCTAATATCATCTGTTAATTTTTCCTTCATTTCCCCGAAGAGTATTAGATTCCTGCCTCTTTTGCCAGCTTCCCCATACTTTTCATATTTTCTGATCAATCTGTTCTGGAAACATCTCTTTTAAGACCATCAATTCTTTTCTGTCTTTTCTATTCCATCGTGGGTCTTTAGGAGTTTGCTTCTCTCATAATGTAAACCTTTTTTGCACTCTGCTGCTTTCTCTCTGGTCCCCTTGTTCCTTATGGCTCTCTAGGTTCATATAGAGGGCATACTTTCTTTCCTCAAAAGTCTCTCATCTTGATGTGCCATCGCAGGATGATTGGGATTGTAAGGCCAGATGGGTATTTGGCCTTGTAACTGAACGTTTCAAACCCTCTCTCCAGTTTTTAAGTTTTCTGCTGTAAGAATTCACGTCCTCCAGCGTCTTTATCCACTTTCTTCTCATAATCCTATCAGTTTCTCTCTTTGCTATTTTTTAGTGAGGGTTACTCCAAATAAACTAACCAGGTGTGCGCACCAACGAATATCTCTCTTTTCCAATAAAGTCTTCCTCCAAAATAATATCCCAACTGCTCGCAAAAACTGTATGTTAATTACACAAAGACATTGGGCCAGATTCACAAAAGTAATCTGAGACAAAAATCCTAGCTTTATGACTTTCGGTATTCAAAAAAGGAATTTAGTAATAGTTAAGTTATGATTACTAACTTTACTACTAATAAACGGAGAGAAATCCTAACTTTACATTATTCTGTATTCACAAAATGTATTTAGTAGTAGTAAAGTTAGGATTCCTGACTTTACTACTACTATATACCTTTTGTGAATCGAAAGTCGTAAAGATAGGATTTTGTCTCAGATTACTTTTGTGAATCGGGCCCATTGTTACCAATCATCTTTTGGGTGGACTGGAGTAAATATAGAAAACTGTTGCTACTGTTGCTTAGACTGGAGTGGAAATAGTACATCTAACCACCCAGAGTCAAACTCTTTCCCTATGCTGCTTACATTGGAGTTGGAGCAGTAAGAATCATTTGATTTGCCTTATCTTCAGTGCTACCTGTCTATGTTTAGCATACATTTCAGCTGTGTAGCCCCAACTTCCCCATCCTGAACCATGAATCCAAGTGAAAGGATGCTTATATTTGACCAAACCTGGCGCTACTGGTCATCTACCTGGTGTGTGGTAAGTATTCATGCACATGAAGATAAGATGACTGGAGGGGTGAACCGTGAATTGGTGTGTGCCGAAGTTGGACCTACCAACTTTCTTGTTTAAATGTAGTTTTTTAAATATTTTGTAGGGCAATTTAGCTGATAATGGGCTATAACTTGACAATGGTACTCAACATTTACAAGCTATATGAGGGTTTGCAATACTGATATGGAGGTATTATTTACAAGTTAAACCATTAGCTTTCAACTTGGTCAGTTATTATATAATTGTGGTTGGAACCAACATAACCTTTATTTTGGTTTTGTACTTATAGGCACTGCTTCACAAAAGTTTCCTCTTCATGAAAATATATAAGAGCCGGAGTGATTTGAGGATATGATTGAAAGGCACATGTGACAGTATTTAAAATGAGAGTAATAATCATTTGAGAGACAAATTTAAGGAAGAAAAAATGAAAAAAAGCAATACATTTATGAAACTATATTTTAACCATCATTTGGCTTGTACTCATTTGTTATATCCAGGGCTTTAAGTCGGATGAAAGAACTGGAGGGTCTCTTAGAGGGGCGTGGCCAAATAATTAAGGGTGTGGCCTAAAAATACTCAAGCTAAAAATCTGTGCTTAGCATAGTGTGCTGCCCGACTTGTATGTTGCTGTTTCTGTCATTGCATCCAGATATATGATACAACAAGTAACATCATACCTACAACAAGTCAGGTCTTTTGACTTTGTCAATGGTTATTAGTTGCATAAGATAAATAAGCAGCAACTAAGGCGTGTACATATTATTGAGAAAACTTCCACTTAAAGCCCTGGTGACACCATGACAATGTTACTGCTCCTGAGTTTCAAAAAGAGAAGGAAAACTTCAGAGAGAAAATGACGCGCTTTGAAGGATTTCCCTTCCCCTAAAACACTCACCTGGCATGACGTCATGCAGCAACTTTTCCATTAGTGAGAAGTGAGCAGTGTGAGTAGGTGCACATGACATGCCTGCTGTCACTGCAGTCCGGAAAAAAACAGACCGCCTGTGTCAGGGCACAAAACAGAGCCCGATAGAGACCCGTTTCGAATCCTCCTTGAAAAAACTGCTAGTGCTCAGACCCGGTGAGACCGGGCCCACTTAAAGCCCTGGTTATATCAATTATTACATCCAGATGAATACTGTTGTCATTTTGACATCTTGGCCAAAACAATGATGCTGATGTTTTTCCATAAAGTTATATGACTCGAACTAGAGTGATATTTCCTTGTCTACTTTGTTTTGGTACTTGTCTTGCCTCACCAAACTCCATATTGTCTGTTTGGGCACTGCGATTCAGGCAAGGCATTCCAATGCTATTCCCTCTCCTTCCCCGGAACCCTGAAATCTGAAGTGACTGTACATGAGTTAAATAAAAGAGGAAGGGAGATAAGGAGAAAACAAACCCTCCATAAGAGTCACGGCACTCAGTCCTCAGGACCTCAGGCTGGTGAAAGGTGTGTAGCATGGACCCTACATATGCAATGGACTGCCTGTACTTTTGTAATATATTAATAATCATACTTTATCTATATTTATTTGAAACGTAGTGCTGAGGCGCCAAACATTGATTACGTACTCCGTCCACCGCCATTTTAGTAGTTTTTCACCGTAATTTTTATTATATCTGTTACTTTCATTTTATCGTCCTCCTATTTTCTCTGTGATCAATGAGATTTCCTGCCACAGACACCACGGTGTTTGTCCTTGGCCTCTGATGTTATACTCCGTCCACCGCCATTTTAGTAGTTTTCCTCCGTTCTTTTTATTATATCTGTTACTTTCATTTTACCGTCCTCCTATTTTCTATGTGATCGATGAGATTTCCTGCCACAGACACCACAGTGTTTGTCCTTGGCCTCTGATGTTATCAGACTTGGTCACACATATACCTAAAAAAATATTTGAAGGACGTAAGCCACAGCCATTACAACGCGTGTTCGTCAACAGAAAGACATTATTAAGTTATGTGTTTATCATGCGTGGTAAATGCATACTAGTTGTAAAAGCATGCGTGGTAAAGGCATGCGTGGTTAAGCTATATGCTTGCTAATGTCTTCGTGGTGGCGATCACGCGTGCTTATGACCATATTGTAATGGCTGTTTCCTCCAGGACACTGCAGCAACCGGGTCTGGGCGTCGTGGACTCCAGGGCAGTAGGCGTAGGGCACGCAGCTCCTCATACAATATAGAAATCTTTGACGGGTGGTTGTTTCCGTGGTTTAAGGGGCGTGATTGAGGTCCACACATTTAATTTTGTAGAGGGGTAGGTTTGCACGGGAAAATGTCGCATGAGGTTTGTAAATGTGGTACACATTGTTTCGTATTATTTTGATTTCTTTTCTAAGTTGTAGTCGATCCAGAGGAAATATAATTTAGTAGTTTTCAATCCTAGTCTTGAACATCTTACCAAAGTATTTCAACATTATTTTTATTGTGGAACATCATACCCCCCACCCCCGCCCCCGCCCCCACAGAATAAAAGAAGTATGTAGTTTTTGTTATTAACTTTTATTAAAACAATAACTGTAAACGAAACTTAATTATAACTATATTAAAAGCAACTAGAAAAATAACTTTAAAAAAGAACAATATTATAAACAAATTGTGAAATGGACTACAAAAGATGTCCGATTGGTAATCTGCAAAACAAAAAAGAAAATTAGAGTTTAGAATTATGTAGATGTGAGCAAATGAGCTGAAGCATTACAAGTCAAGGTAACTACGGTTTTATGTGTGCAGTGTGCCTGGTATATTTCACTTCTGTTATAGTGCTGCGTTCAAGTGGTGTCTATATGGAAGTGCCTACTGCGTTACTGACACAAAAGTGGCACAATAGACTTGTAAATATGCAGACTCATTTCTAATGCATTGCTATGAAGGCTTTGTAGATCTAGGCCTCTGTGCTTACCGTTGTATAAACACTGCGGCCAAACACTTCAGACAGTGGAATTCACAACTTCAGTTGGGCTGTTCTTCTACACGTCCAAGTGGACAGGAGTGTCTATTAGTTTAAAAGAGAAACAGAAATGATGTCACAGAGTGAGAGAGAGAAAGAGAGAGAAAAGAACATTAAAACTGTCTCGCAGAGTCTGGAGTTGAAATTTTTTCTTGAAAAGTCAGACGTAGATTTACAAGCTCCTTGCGTCACTTTTCCCATGTTAAAAGTGACTCAAAAGTGGCATAATAAGCTTGTAGATCTGTTTGTCAGACTGTTGTAACCTATCTGTTGTCACTGCTCGGAGGTAATTATAGGTTTTACACAGAGAAGTTGCTGTACACTACGCACTCTCTCCTTTCACAAATAAAGGTAACACTACGGTTTTACGAGTGCAGTGTGCCTGGTACACTTCACTTGTTACAGTGCCGCGTTCAAGTGCTGTCTATATGGAAGTGCCTACTGCGTTACTGATGCAAAAGTAGCACAACAGGAATGTAAATATGCCAACTTATTTCTAATGCATTGCTATGAAGGCATTGTGTAAGTAGGGTGCTGTGCTTACCTTGTATAAACACTGCTGCCACCGGAGTTCACAACTTGAGTTGAACCCTGCTTCTATACGTCAAAGTATATTCAATACGTTGCAGACAATTCCATTGCTGTTGCTCGATAGGCCTTGATTGCTTCTGAAGGATGTTTGGTGAAGGAAATAAAGGGCATATTGATTAATCATTGCAAAACTACTGTCAAAAGTGAATTTTAATGTGGGTTCTTAATATTCTGTACTTAGACTGTTGCAGCCCATTGAGTTGCAGAGTTTTTCTTCAAAAGTTAGACGCAGATTTACAAGCTTCTTGCGTCACTTTCCTCATGTTAAAAGTGACAGAAAAGTGGCGTAATAAGATTGTAGATCTGTTTGTCAGACTGTTGTAACCTATCTGTTGTCACTGCTCGGAGGTAATTATACATTTCTAGACAGTGATGCTGCTGCAGAATACCTAGTCTTATCTTTCACAAATAATTTGTTGTTGTTTCGGAAAGAAAGGGCCATATTAACAAGCAAGGGTGATACATTATCGCCGCTTTTATCGTCAGGAAACTGCCGATAAAGCCGCGATAAAGGGCTTGGTAGTATGCCCTTGTGAATTCCCATAGCAGCCCAAGTTAACACAATAACCTGGGGTGCTATGGGAATTTACAAGGGCATATTATCAAGCCCATTATCGCCGCTTTATTGGCAGTTTCCTGCTGATAAAAGCGGCGATAATGTATCGCCCTTGCTTGATACTATGGCCCTCAATTCTTTGTCACCTAGTGCGATCGGGGTGATTGAAAGATGGTGCTCTACGTGTGGAAGAAGTATGTACTGTAATCAAGACAGTTAACTACTTCAATTTAGATAAGGTTGTATACAGCAGAGTGATGATAGTAGCGTCCTAAACTTTAAAAAAGAAAGAGAAACGTTGTGAGAGAGTAAGAAAGAAAAAGTGAAAAAAGGACATTAAAACGTGGGAGACACACACGACAGGGGGGGTGTACGTGAAGCTAGAGGCGCAACCACAGTCAAAATTTTCGCGGGGGCTTAGGTTCAAGCAAAAAGAAGAGTGGAGCTGCAGGGACTGTAAGTGGGGGGGGAGCATTAAAGCCTCATTAACAAGCAAAATGTGTTTAAAAGACCTGTGACGTAGTCAGGTGCGAGTGTGTGTGGACGCAGGAAGGTATGTCATCCTAGCTGAAGCCTTGTTAGCCCAATGTGTGTTTTGCGCACCTGCTGCATACTATAGATTCTCTTCTTTTACAGATAACTTGTTGTTTCAGAAACAAGCTTCTTTGCTCACCTTGTGCTATTGCCGTCGTCCTTGTTACATAATCCATTGTGAAGTTGTACATCTAAAAGGAATTAAAAGAAAGATGTTATGATTGATAATTGTTGCTATATTAATTTGGAGTTAGATAACATTGCGCTTTTATAGACGTTCATTGTCATATTTGTATGTACCAGGGGGCATATTATCAAGGACCGGTGATAAAATTATCGCCGTTTTATCGGCAGGAAACTGCAGATAAAACGGCGATAATGGGCTTGATAATTGGTCCTTGTTAATTGCCATAGAAGCTCATGTTCTGGTGTTAACATGGGCTTCTATAGGAAATAATAAGGCCGTATTATCGAGCCAATTATCGCCGTTTTATCAGCAGTTTCCTGCCGATAAAACAGCGATAATTTTAACACCGGTCCTTGATATTTTTTTTTTTTTTTTTAATTTGTTTTTATTGCAGAATTAGAAACCCTTGCATACAATAAATCAACCAGCACACTCATGGTGTCCCCCCGCATGGATCGAGTAAACATAGATTATACACAGCCATTCAGCCCGTATCCCGGGGGCCGGGCGGCATAATGTTCCAGAGTTCCAGAAAGACATCATAGTGAGCATCCCTGAGGGACAATTGGTCGAAAATCTCTTCATGTATCTGCATTTTACCCCCCTAACCCCTGACCCACCCCCAACACCGTCCAGCATATTCGAACAGCCCGGTCACATGGCGACATTGCGATCCCATCCCCCAGTCCCTCCTGTGGTGGGCCCTAACATAACAGCGCCACGTGTTCCTGCCCCTGCTCCGCTATCTATCCAGGCTCTGCAGACCCGTTAGGACCGTCACTGGCCCGGAATTAGCTCCGCTTCCCAACCTGGATCCCGGTGCCCAACCCGCCCCTCAACAACCCCAAAACAACCCCCCATCCCCTCCTCCCCAGCAACCGCTAATGATGTGGACCGTGTTCCTAGCGCCAGTATGGGTTCCGCTACAGATCTACTAATACCTCCATATTCGGAAGCCTCACGTAGTCCTCATGCCCTATTCATTCAGTCCTCATCGTCCACCAAGGAGTCACGCAAAGCCTGCACTATCAACTCCCACGCGCGCGCTGATTCTAAGTTCCTTTCATTATCGAGCTTAACAGCTTGTCTCATACGGAGCACACTCTCGCATTCAGACCACCTCAGCAATTCATTCGTCCATCTCCTCACAGACGGCCCTTCCCTGGACTTCCAGTGCCAGGTGATCTCCCTCTGCGCCAAAATCAGCCCCAGGTCAAGAAATTTGCTTGTCACCTTAGTGTTTTTTGTGTGCGGGAACCAGAGCAACAAGCACGCCGCCATGTCAAACTCCACCTCCCTGTCGGTCACTGCATTTAGGAGTTCCCCAACCTCCGCCCAGTAATCCTCCAGTTTCGGGCAGCCCCATAATAGATGATCCAAATCCGCCTCCAACGCCAAGCATCTCGGACACCGCGCCTCCTGCACCTGAAAATACCGTTTGATCTTCTCCGGGGTCAGGTAGGCCCTATGCAACACATAAAAATGCACCTGCTGGAAGCGTGCGTTCCTCGTGCCCTTCCATGTACGCTTAAGGATATGACCCCACACCGTGTCCGGAATAGGCCTGCCTATGCTAACCTCCCATTTCGCTTTCAGGCCCAGGAGCGGTTCTAGCCCCTCATGCAACATCCTATTATGGAGGCAGGTCACCGCTTTAAAGGTGCCAGCAGCCATCACTACATATTGGCAAGCCATAGTCGTTTCCGGTTCAATGAGCCCCCCTTTCCAATGCTTCTGCATGGCCGCCACCACGGCCGCATGCAAGAGGAAGCTCCCCTCCGGCAACCCAAACTGTTCTTGTAGCGTTCGGAAGGGAACCAGCGTCCCGTCAATATACAAATCCCCCACCACTTGCAGTCCCAGCTCCTCCCACTCCAGTAATGGAGACCAGTCGCCCCCATGCGGCAGCGCAGTTAGCATACCTATCGGTATCTCCGGGGCATACGGTCGGGACGCCTTCGCTCTCCTCAGACTCCTCTGCCAGCATAACCTGAGCGTCTTCTCCTCCATGGTAAGGCCTCGCAACTCCAGCTTCTGCTGCATGATAATGTAGGCCAGGACATGGCGTTGTATACCCTGCTCTCTGTCGTGTTCCGGCCCTCTGAACACCCTAGCCACATGCTGTGTGAGAACCTGAAGTTGCGCGGCCAAGTAGTACAACTCAAAGTCAGGGACCGCCATCCCCCCCTCAAGCTTGGGACGAAGCAACGTGTTCAGTGCCACTCTACGGCGACCATGCCCCCAAAGGAAATCGATGACCATCGTCCGCAGGTCCCTAAAGATCCTCTGAGGAATCCAAATGGGCAGAGTGCGAAAATAATACAAGAGCCGCGGGAGCGCCACCATCTTCAGCAGAGCTATCCTACCCAACACCGACAGAGGGAGGGAGGCCAAAAAAGACATGCAGCCTCTCAGCGCCCGTATGCACAGCCCAATATTACCCTCTAATAAGTCCACGACCTCGTGGTAGATACGGACTCCCAGATAAGTAAAGCAAGATGGCTCCCAGACCACCCCTACATCACGAGAGGGGCGGGGCGCGTCCGCCCTAAGCGGAAAGACAGAAGTCTTCATCCAGTTAACCCTGAGGCCCGACAACCGGCCAAACTCAGACAGCATGCCCAACACCCCTTCCAGAGCCCGCTCCGTATCCTCCATGTACAGTAGCAGATCATCCGCATACAACGATATGTAATGCAACTGCCCGCCTCTATCGATCCCTGCGTACATGTCTCCCGACCTGGCGCGCGCCGCCAGTGGTTCCATCGTCAGTGCAAACAAAAGCGGGGAGAGGGAGCACCCCTGTCTCGTCCCCCTACCAACCGGATAAGCCGCAGACACCAGAGTGCCCAGCCGTACTCACGCCGTTACCGAGGAATACAACACCTTCGTCCATCTACGAAACCCCTCACCAATGCCGAACTTCACTAGGACTTCATCCAGAGAGACCCATTCCAGACTATCAAAAGCTTTCTCGATGTCTACAGACAACACCGACTGGGCATCGTCCCCGTCCGCTGCACCGTCCAATATCCCAATCAGACGGCGAATATTGAGCGCCGTGCTCCTCGTTGGGATAAACCCCGCTTGGTCCCTATGCACCAGTCTGGTCATATGTGGGGCCAACCTGGTGGCCAAAATACGGCTTGAAATCCTATAGTCCACCGTCAACTTGGACAATGGCCTGTAAGACTTCACATCAGTCGCCTCCCTGCCGGGTTTCAGCAACGGTACTATCAGCGCCTCCCTCATTGATCCGGGCAGACCCCCCAACCTATGAGCCTCCTCGTACACCACCAGTAGTCTGGGTGCCACACTATCAACCAACTTCTGGTAAAATTCAATCGGCAGGCCATCTACCCCGGGTGTTTTATTCCTCGCCATATGTTTAATGGCCGCCCTAATCTCAGCTAGCGTGACAGGTCCACCTAGGGCCTTTGCATCATCATCGTCAAGCACCGGAAGCTGCACTGACTCCAAATATTCCGCGATCTCCCAAGCCTCCACCTCTAATTGACTCTCGTACAACTCAGCATAGTAGGTCCGAAAGCATTCCAGCACCGCTGTCTGTGAATAGACCGTCTTCCCCAGTACATCTTTAATGCTCAAGACCGGGCAGCCTCTGAGTTCAGGATTAGCGAGCCTAGCCAGTAACGTGCCTACCTTATCCCTTTCAGCATGCGCTCTGATGGCATATTGTCTGTAGTCATAGCTCCGCAGCCGTTCCATTTCGGTAGCCACCACCTCCTTGGCTTCCAATAACCGGGCCTGTAGGTCCGGCCGGTCCGGCCTACGCCGTTCCAGATCCCTCAATTTCTCCTCCGCACTGGCAAGCGCATTCAACACCGACATTCGAGCATTCGAAAACCTACCCATGCACACTCCTCTCACCACCACTTTCATCGCGTCCCATTCAGTGGACCTACAAGTAGCTGTCCCCTCATTCTCTTCAAAGTACTGATCTATGCCCCGTTGGACTGCGTCACTAAACACCGAGTCCTCCAGGGTGTCGGGCCGGAGCCGCCATGTTGGGATCGCGGAGCGCGCCCGCTGCCATTGGACGTGCACCAGCAAAGGATTATGATCCGAGATGGTCCTGGCCAGGTACTCCGTATGGGAGACCAATGGGGCTAGGGACCCGCTGCACAGGACCGAGTCGATCCTAACATGTAGAGCGTGGAGGGCCGAGAAAAAGGAGTAATCCCTACCCCCCCGGTGTTGTTCCCGCCACACATCCAGCAGTCCCCATCTTTCCTGCCAATCCTTCCTGTGTGCAGCTAGCTTACGTACAGGGGAATTGACCAGTGGGGGGTGAGATCTGTCCAAGGCCACATCTGTAATCGAGTTAAAGTCCCCCCCCAGTATCACAGGACCCGCTAAGAAAGAGGCCAAAGAGCAGGATAAACCATCAAAGAAGCGGGCCTGATCAACATTTGGAGCGTATACACAGCTTAAAACCACATCCCGACCATACAACCTCCCCTCCACCGCCACATATCTACCCTCAGGATCCACCGATTGATTCAACACCTGGAACGGTATCCCCGCTCGCACCCATATCAGTACCCCTCTAGCAAACGCGGAGTAAGTGGTTCCAAAGACCTGACCCCTCCATCTCTTCTGCAATGCGATGCATTCTTGTTTCGTTAAATGCGTCTCCTGCAACATTGCAATCTGGACCCCCCGCCTCACCAAATAAGCATGCACTTTGTGGCGTTTGACCATAGTTCGCAGGCCTCGGACATTCCATGTTAGGCATTTCAAGTTAGGTAACGTCCCCATACCAGCGCAGAATGATCCAGTTCAAGTGTAGCCATTCATTGCCCACACCATAGCAGTTGCCCCCCCCCCAAACGAACCCTGTAAAGAACTCCCCAAACCCCACTCCCCAGGACAGACCCTACAAACCCAGTTTCAGCCCCGATCCAAACCTTAAACAAAACACACATCCGACTAAACTGTGGTCGCCACCACAGAAGGCCGTAAGGGCCCGAGGGGGTGAGTTATCGCCGACCTCGGGCAGGCGGAGCCCGCGCTCCGCGCCTTCCATCCCGCAATGCTAATGCATCACCCTACCTGGCAACCCATCTAGTGCCAACAGGACACCTCCCCACTAGAGCTACAGTGTCCCAAGTCCCATACAGGAGTCAGCCAAGAATAATCTCATCAGACATCTGGGGAGTGACCACCGGTCCCTTCGAGCTCTCCGCCTCCGAAAATTCCTCTCCAGTCCTGCCACCGTCCTCGCCAGAGTCCGTAGCCGCCAGGTCACTCTCCTGCTGTGATCTCGTAATGGCTGCCGTCGCTGCCAGCGCCCCTCTTTTATCCGCAGCCATTTGGGCCTCCCGTTTCGCTCTCTGAAGCTTGTTGCGGGAGCGAATCCGTTGCGATTTCCGGACCTGAAGCGGTTTAGGCCTTTCTCGCTGACTTTTGCCAGTCCTGTCCGTGCCGGCGCGATACAATTCCAACCATGACCACGCTTCATCCGGAGTTTGAAAAAATTGAGTGCTCTCGTCCAGGATTATCCGCAGCTTGGCCGGGAAGAGCAAGGAGTACTGGATGCCCTCCTCTCTCAGCTCCTTTTTCACCGCCAGGAAAGATGCCCTATTCTTCTGGACCGCCTGAGTATAGTCCGGGAAAATCGTGACTCGGCTATTTCCCACCTCATACGGACCCGAGGCCCGAGCTTTCTGGATTAGGAGGTCCCGGTCTTTATAATGGAGGAGCTTCACCACCATCGGTCTAGGGGGGCGACCAAGCGCTGGTGGGCGAGCCGGCACCCTGTGTGCTCGCTCTAACGTGAAGAAGGAAGTGAGACCCTCCGGTGCCACCACTGTCCGGAACCAGTTCTCCATGTAGGCCACCGCATCCTCCCCTTCAATTCTCTCCGGCAGGCCTACGACCCGCACGTTGTTCCGTCTGTTACGGCTTTCGGCATCCTCCGCTCGTCGCTCCAACGTGTCCAGCCGGGTCAGGATGTCCGTAATCTTATGTTCCGCGGTCACCACCGCCGGTTTCAGGTCTAATAGCAGCTGCTCATGGTCCTTAACCTTATCCGCCAATTTGGCATGATCCGCTCTCAGGATCCCCAGCCCCGTGGCGACCTGCGCGATGTCCTGCTGCAGTGCCTCCTTGGTCGAGGTGATGGCATCCAGAATAGCATCCAGGCACCGGTTCAATCTCTGTTCCTGGTCCATCATCGGCGGGGAGGCCTCACCGACCTGGGATAGGGCGATCGAATCCTCCCGGCCCTGTTCCGTGATGGCCGTTCCTCCCACAGCTGCCATCTTAGGTGCCTCCGTCGCCGTTGCACGAGCAGGCCCGGACCTCACCAGGGCCCGATCTCCTCTGCCCGGGGGACGTGCGCTTCAGCAACGATCAGGGTAGGGTGCCTCCGCTGTGCCTGCAACCCTAAGAATCAAGAGTTCTAGCGCCGTCCGCCCCACTGTCGCCAGAACCGGGGGGAGGGGGAGGGGGGGGGAAGTAGAGACGAGAGCGAGCCCCCAGTACACCAATCCAATGTCGGTCACCAAGCCCCCCGATCCTCAGGTCTGTGCCAGCAGTTCCCGCAGCTCCGATCTCGCATAGGCGAGCCACCTCGCAAGCCGATGCCAACACTCCTCAGTTTCGGTTCAGAGTCCATCGACCCTCACCGCCGCCATTTTCTTCGCACTCCGGGCAACACCTCGGGCGCCGACTTTATAGGTCTCCGTGGGACTAGCGGTCCCCAAAGAGTTCTCAGCCGCTCTCCAGTGGTTCCCCAACACCTCGCTGGCCAGTTGCGCCGATCAGGGGTCGCCCCAGGTGTAGTTTTCAGGAGAAATAGCTGGATCCTGCGCGGAGCTGCAAGCTCACGCCGCCATCCCGATCGGCGTCCAAGCCACGCCCCCCACCCCAATACCGGTCCTTGATAATATGTCCCTGTTTGTATTGTGAATATATTCCGGACATTTCAGCGATTATAATAATGTTACTGCTATTGGGAAAAAAAATTAAACATGTAAATTAATACCTTAGATAGGGGTGCGTCCGTATAAAATTTTAAGTTCCATTTTTGTATGTAGTCAGCTACAACCCTTTGACTCCTTCTGATGCGTACTCAAGTGCCACTGCTTACCTTTTGTGGAAACGACAGTTTCTTCATGATGTAGTCACGATCTCCAACAAAGAAGTCTCATATATGGTGTTGAGTCTTGATATCTGTATGGCTAACGACACACTCGTTCTCCCATCATCATCATCGCAAGTTCTTCACCCGCTCAGTGCTTTGGGCACCACTAACTCAGTGACTAAAGAGGCCACACATGTAGTAGAGGGCTCCTTGTTCGGTGCTTTGGGAACAACTCTAAAATGGCGTACAAAACGTGCACGCCGTCTTTTTTATAGATAGGGTCACGTGTGTAGTGACAAATGCGCTGGATGGGTATGGTGTGGGTGTATACCAGCCATGAGGGAGTGTGTGTGTCGATCTGACAACTAGACCTATAACTAAGAAATCACTACAATGGAAGTTTGGGACTTGTACTTTTGTTGTGTTTTCCTAGTAGCGTAAGAGTGGCCTTCTTTTTTCTATGTGACGTTATAGAGTCAGCATGTATGTAGCCTATTTTGTGACGCATTTTATTGTACAATGCGTTTCAAAAACTAGTTGTGGTAGGGTGCTTTTAAATTAAACTGTGTACTCTGCTTACGAGTTTGTTGAGTGTAGAAGTGTATATATTTTTTTCTATTCTGTATTATATCATAATTGTGCTGACTTTTCTGCATTAGCATGCAGTACTATATTATTTTATGAATAAGAAACTGTTGAAATCATGTTTGAAATCAGAATGTAAGCATGTAAGCTGCTCTCTGTGAGGAATTGCAATGACGGCTCCCGCAGGAAGTGGGGAGCCTGCTGGGATCGTGGAGGCCTTGGGGTTGTTTCCACCGTCCGCAACGTTAGATTTGAGCCCCTGGAGATGGGGTCCTCGGGAATTATAGAAAATTAGTGATAAAGGCTATTTTTTATATGGTAGATTTATCTTACGCGTACCAAGCACGTATGGACGACGTGCAGATGGAATATTGAAAGTTGTCCAGTAAGCGTACGTAAGCAATAAATATAAAAATAATTTTAGATATTTATGAAGTGTATTTCTTTATGTGTTGTGTGGCTCAAGAAAGAGCACTTGTGTTTATTGGGAGATTTTTGTACCTAAAAGTAAGTACCGATGCAGAGTCTTAAGTTTATGAGGAAAACTCTGTTCCCCTCATCTGTAAAATGTACACCATCTCTCCTATCGATGTCATGCATATTGAAACGCAGATTGTTGTGGTAGATGGACCCCATTTGATAGTCTCGGAGAAAGCCAGAAACAGATTTATTCACGTTTCCTAGCTTTTTCAATCTGTTAACAATAGTGGTTGGACCAGTTCCATTTCTGCCTTTGGCATATATTAGAATAGACAAAGGCAGTTTGGGGGAAAAGTGACATCAATTCTTTAAAGGTGTCCTTCATAAGCATTTCCAGACCTACCCCAGACAAAGTGCCTAGGTCATTGCCACCACAGTGCACAATTATGAGGTCAGGGTGTTGGAGATGTAGAATGGATTTCACCAATGGCATCAATCCTCTCTGTCCAATCCATTTAATGTCTACATTTGGTAAACGTAGGTCTTTGTGAATTCTTCTCTGTTGTGCGTACCTTTGACTCCAGAAAATATAGCTGTGTCCCACAGTTCACACTGTAAGCATTTTGAAGAGAGGTCTGGATGCACTCTGATGGTATCTGTAAATGAAATGGCAGTTTGAAAGGTAACATTTTTCTAAAATGGTGGACAACATGCAGTTTTGAAAAAAGAAAAGAAATGATTGGTTGTTTGACAACATTTTACAGAAAACTAGGGTGCATGTTTCTGTTTTTTAAAGGCCTTATTTTAATTGGTTAAGAAAAACTGATAGAACAAAACGTTACATAAGATAAGCTAGTATATTCTCAAGTCAAGCATACTTGCTGTTTTAATTTGCAACAATGTATGATGAATTTTTCACCTGTGTGCTGAGTTCGGTGTTCCCTGAAGTGTTTCTATGGTAACTGGCAGTTTGTGGAATGGGGGAAGGGTTGAAAGTTTTGTTAGTTGGAAAGGGTGCAAAAGTTCAAGCAATATAAAAGTGTGTTTCTTTTTGAATTTAATGTGGGAATAAATGTGATTTTTTATTTATTTGTATATGTGTGTAGATTGAGTGTGTAGATTATTCGGAAAAGTTTGCTATTTGCTATAGGACTTCCTGATCCCGTAGGACTGCTTAGGGTGATTTACAATGATCCCCAAGGTCAAAATCTTTGATGGCCTTTGTTGAGCCTTTGATGCAGGGCACGGAACAAAATTTGTTTTATTAATTTAATTGTTTACTTACCTGCAATCATCCAGATTCCGTTGTTTATCACCCCCACCCTGCCCCTCCCCCGCCCCGCCTGTCTGCCCCACCACAACTCCCTCCACGGGCCGCGGCTGAAAGGCGCGGTAGCGATTTAGTCATTTACCACAGACTTGTGGAGAATCCTTGGTGAGGCGCGCGCTCACTAACGAGCGCGCACTTCACCGAAGATGTTCCGGAGTTCAGACTCGTTTTCAATTGCTCCTTAGAGATTCCTGAAGAGAAAGTGCAAATATTTCTGAGAGAGTTAAAGAACGATGTATGACAAGTTAGTGAGTAAGTAAACGTACCTGACATTATAGACAATATTGAATGTATTCAGTCAATGTATTTTCTATAACTTAAAACAAGAAACGGTAACATTCATGTTAAGCAAGGTCTTAAGGGAAAAGAACACATTGAGTAAGGAATACTAGAAAGACGTTTGAATTAAGAAGGAACATTAGTGAAAAACAAGATATTCAAGGATTGATAGAATAGATAACAAGCAACTGCTTAAAGAAAGGGTAGTAGAAGAACACAAGGAAATTAATAGTATAAAAATTAGACAATAAACTGAGAGGGCTAGGTTAATGAATGTTAGGTAATTATAGGTTATAAGCAGTGAGAAAAATAAATAACCGTAAGCTACAAGGTTGCAGATAAATATTAGAGGGGAGGCTAGTTCAAAAGTCGAAGGGGTAGGTAATTAGTAGGGTTAGACTAAGCTATAGATGAGGAATAGAGATAGAGTAAAACACATGAAGTATTCACAAAGTCGTGTGATAATGATGTCTAAATATACACAGAAACACAGTGTTATTCTGGACAATGAATAGTATCCTTTGCATTTTAGTAAAACATAGTTAGTATTTTGGAATGGGTAAGGTGAATAGACATATTCTACATTTTTTAGTCGTGTATTTTACTATAATAGCCTGAGTCTTTTCCTATAGTCATAAGGAGTGACTTGTTTCAAAATTTTAGAAAAGCTAAGAACAGGATATCCTTATAAGTAATTATATTTATATAGCTTTGCAAAGGACTAAAACTCTACTAATGGAATGCTATTAGATAATAGTATTTATATAGTATTTTTTGGAGGCCAAAATAGGTGAAAATGGTAGTTTTGTATTATATATTACGAATAGTGATAAAAATTAACTGTTTATATTTTTATACAAGGAGCAAGAACATAAAGGAAAAATTATGGAAAGAGAACAGCCTCATACTCAGGAGATTTTGGATATTATCTTGAGTATAATTGAAGAAGTAATCGTATCTGTCACAGGCAATGACAGTGAAAAAGGGGAAATTAGTGCTGCAGACCTGAGGTGTGATTTTGAAGATGAAAGCTTTGATGGAGATTTTCTGGAAGTATTAAATTGTGTTGAAAGTTTAGAACAAATTAATACAGAAACTGCTAACGAGGGAATTGATCTGAATGACATATCTGATGAACTTCTATGTGTGTTAAATTATGAGATGTTAATAGAATAAATGTATTGTTTAAAAATAATAAAAGTTTGAGCATTATCTACTAATGTATTTATTGTACTAAAAGTGAAGCACTTATAGATTCAGTTATATATTTGTTAATTGTTTGTATTGATTTAAAATATGCAAAGTGGGTCTGAGGGAATGGATTGCTTAACCCTTTCGATGCTGATGACGAGCTCAGCTCGTCATGATGCACAGTTGAGCTGTGCTGATGACGAGCTGAGCTCGTCATGAAACTATGAAAATCTGGAGCTTTCAGCACTGGGGGGGAAAACGCCTAGCAGCCAAGGTGTTAAAATCCGTATGGAGTATACATGCAGTCTTGTATGCACCCGCAAACTTGTTTTTTATGCCTTCAATTCCCCAGTCTGTATCCTTAGACTTCCTCCAAATACTCTGACACTGCTGTTTTAGTATTGTAGTGAGCCAGTCAGCTGTATGTTCTTTTCCATTGTACGGTAGTAAAACTGAAGCTGTAATAAATTTAGTGAGGAAGTGTAATGATCCAGTTAGTATCTAGATACTCATGGATTAAAAGAGGCTTTATTCCATAGGTTGTTTCAAACCTCTATAGACTGTGCATGCACTGTTCTATGCACCAGGAAACATATGTTTTATATGTTCAATTCCTCAATGTGTATCCTTATACTTGCAGCAAACATTCTCACACTACTGTTTGAATATTGTAGTGAGCCATTCAGTAGTATGTGTTTATATGTATACTGTGGTAAAACTGATGCTGTTATAAATTAAATCAGGTACTTTCCTTGCAGAACTGTAATCATCCACTCACTACCTAAGTACTCATGCAATAAAATAGGCCTCAGGGCATACACTGCTTCAAACCCTTATAGACGATGTATGCAGACTTCTATGTACCTGCAAATTTGTCTTTTATACGTATCCTTACACTTCCACCAAACACTCTGTCACTGTTGTTTTAGTTTTGTAGTGACTCATTCATCGGTATGTAGTAATCTATTCACTATATTAAAACACTAACGGGCACGTATACAATAACTGGCATATCCCCAGGAATATGTCAGTTATTGTGCTCCATGACACCACCACCATGGATGTGCCGTATTTACAATGTGGTGTACCATGGGACAAAAATGCCACATATATGTGATGTATCTGTGCTGTAAAGGTGGTGCATTGTTTGAGTTATGTTGCAAGTGCAACGCATCTGCAGCAATGCTCTGGGGGCCCTATGCTCAGACTGTTGTGTCAATCATTACAGCTGCTTCAAGGTAGTGCAGGGTTTTGACACAGCATGAGCCCAAAAGTGACAAAGTGAAATATTTTAGATTTCAGTCAGCCACTTTTAGGAGGTTTCCCTGCGCCAGAAGGCCCCTCCCCCTATGTAGGAATGTCTTCTTCTGGTACAGGGATTTACAATGTGACGCACCTCCCAGATACGTCACATTCTAAATACCACATACCATGGTGCATCTTTTGCACCACCGCTTCATCAGAAAAGTGATGCAACAGCGGTATAAAAGAGGCACAAGGTGTTGTAAATCTGCCTCTAACAAACACTTAGAAATTCACCCAGGCAGTTTCACTAGCAGTGCATAATTTTTTAATTTACTTTTGTTATTATTTTACATTAAACATTAAAAATATGAAATGTAACTTTAAAAATAAAATAAATATAAGTATTTATAATTAAAATGTAGGAAATTAGTTTAAAAAGAAAGAAATATAATAATTAGTACTTTTTAAAATTATCATTTACAAAACCTTAGAAATTCACTGAAAAAACCATAGGTTTCAGCCACGTTATAGTTAGGAATTAGCATTTAAAAAACCTTGGAAATTCACTGAAAAAACCATTGGTTTCATATACATTAAAGTTATGAATTAGCATTTAAAAAACCTTCGAAATTCACTAAAAAACCAAAGGTTTCACACATGTTATAGTTAGCTGGACATGTTAGAACATGGTTGTTCTAACTGGTATTGGTATCTCCATTTTTTTGAAAATTGTAGTTTCTATTTTTGAATATGTGTATCAAGGGTTATATTACTCTGAGAGGAGGTCTGCCACTCTTTCACAAGGATGATGTCATCAGTGATGTCGTTTGAGATGTCATCAGTGATGTCATGAGTGATGTCATCAGTGATGTCATGAGTGATGTCACTGACCATGTCATGAGTGATGTAATATATGACGTCATCAGCAGTGCATTGCGGCGCGCGAGTTATAGTTAGCTGAACTAACTATAACGGGGGAAGTTCAATGGTTTTGTATGAGTGAAATCTCCAGCTAACTATAACATGTGTGAAACCTATGGTTTTTTTGTGAATATATATATATATATATATATATATATATATATATTTGTTTTGCAACATTATTAAATAAAACAATATGAAGTAATAAAAATATTATTTTGCGTTCTAGAGATTATTAAGCTTCAGTCGAATTATTAAGATTTAGGTCAATTGTTCCTTTCTAGGTCCTTCTCTGTGTTATTTCTTTCAGTGGTTCTGTATTCCTTTTTTAGTTTTTTGGGATTTGTGTTGTCTTTTTGAGACACTACTTGAATGATGAACTCAAGGAATAAAAGTTAGATGAAGAACCGTTGTTGGAGAGACCCTACACCTCCGCCTAGATTTCCAGTAGTATACATTGGAGTTGTTTTCTTTGATTGCCTTTTACTTACCCCATTTTACTTTTGTCAGGTCTCACCTGGTAGTAGACATGTCAGCAGTAGGCAATTCTCAGGGGGATGGAGGAAATGGAGTGTCATCAAACCACCAAACAATGAGAGCAGCTCCCCGAAACTGAATAAATTTTCCATGATTTTTTGCAGGAGCTCAAGCCCAATGTCAAGGGGGATGATAGAACGCCTTGAGCAGGCAGCCTAGATTAACACTATGGACGTAATCAAACATGATTGACAAATTCCACTGAGGTAGGAAGACCGCTATAAAAAGCCTTTGAGTCTTCCCTGGGATTGTTCCACTTCTTCCCACGGATGTATGACGTTACAACGCATACTTTTACTCCGCATACCATTACAACGCGGTATTCACAACGCATACCACTACAACGCATAGCGCTTTGGGGTGCTGGATAGTGGTAAGTATAATTTACTATTCTAACTCCAGTCCCCGTGGACCCTAGGGAAGGTGTTGGATAGTAAATTAAACTTACCTCTTATCCTAGAGCGCCCCCCAGCGCTATGCGTTGTAATGGTATGCGTTGTAATGCCTGCGTTGTAGTGGTAGTGCGTTGTAAAAAATGCGTTGTAACAGGTGAATACCCTTCCCACACAAGATGCACAGAGCACTAGTACTACTGCAAAGTTTTATAGCTAATCTCTTAAAACCCATTGAGTAATACATCTTGTTGAATGACTCTGACATAATGACATTCAGGAAGCAACAATCAATTGCTTCCCTCCAATGTTAATCAACACTTTTATGCTGAATGAATCAAATTCAATGAGGGTATGTATTCATAATTATCATAGAATTTTTATTCTTGTTCTTCTTTCCTTGTTCATGGAAAATGAAGCAATATATGTTCCATCAACATAACTTCATGTTATGGTCTACAACCCAATGCATTTCGGGTCGCTACAGCAACCCTTCATCAGGGGTCCTTATTCAATTCTAAAAAAACAAAAGGAACAGGATTTTGGACACTACATTGTATAACACAAAAACATACGTTGATACATTTGTTACTCCGATAATCCAGCTGGTTGATATCTGCTTTAAGTAATCTTTCAAAGGCGTCAATGGATTTGTTAGATATCGGGGCTCAATTGGCTACCCTGTTCCAAATTGCGCTGCGTTGCCTCACACCATATCTTCAAGGCTATGAAAAGCCATGCAGGGTGGCTTTACGTGGCTTTATAGATATGGCACTGCAATGTACGCCTCAGGAGTATCAATAAAAATGACGTTATGGAGGCCCAGGGGCCTTGTAAAGGCCCTTTAGGAGTAGGACTCACTGCTTATCCGAAGAAACATGTGCTGTTAACGACTCAAGTTTTATACTAGAGCAATACCATTGGTAATGATCTTACTGGATGCAAAGCGTGGAAAATAACACAAAAATAATAAACCCATCCACCCACCAAGAAAAAGGTCAGGGAGTCATCCGGTGTAATAGATGGTTTATTTTCCAGCTCTTAAGCATATCACCTCCTCTAACAGATCAAATGAAAAAGTTACTGCCAACAAAAATCTTTGTGATAACTTCTGCCAAAGAAGCCTATGTCAAAGTCTAGGCCAAAATAGAATATGATGACCTACTGGTATGCTCTGACATCAAGCACCCCCTTCTTCATGCGCACCAAAGCTTCCAGCACCAGAATAGGAGCAATGTTGTCTAAAAAATGATTTAAAAGTATCACATTTTTCCCTCAAGAGTTGTATTACCTCACTGAGCAGAGAGATCATAAAGACGGTCAAATGCTACCCATGTGGCCATCAGTTCACTCTTTTCACAGATTGCAGTCCCGACATAGCAAAGTCAAAGCTATCAGTCAGTGAATGCAGAATTGGATCTTTTCTCCTCGCTCTTTATAGACAACACTCATTATCGAGCAGGTTGACTCCAGAGAAACATGTATAGCCTGTCTAGTGAGTCCCTGGTAGAATTATAAAAACAGAAGATGCCCTACCATTCATTGCTAATCACACCTCTTGCCAGTCTCAAACCTTGTTTGTTGAGCAGCCAGTGAGCAGCGATGAGATAGCTTCTATTCTGGGGATAATAGGATAAGATCAATGGTGATTCCTTTACCCCTCCCAGTAAAAGGTGGTGGGCAAGGAACTCCCTCTCTATACAGATCGAATGAAAAGATAAAATTATGTGTCAAAACAATCTGATTTAAAGCTCTCCCATTGGGGGATTGTTAAAAATGGGAGATGGCTGCGCCCTGCGAATCAGTAACCCCACACACATTTGCTGCAGAAGCGGCACCTGGCAATGTTAAAATCCCATAACAGAACAAGAGACACATGGTTCTCTTTGCCTTGCACAAAGTCTGAAATATGGCACGCCAATTCTTCTACTAAATTAACTGGATGTTCGCACATGGCTGTTCGCAATAAAACATTAAAATAGAAGTTGACTAGGATGATATCATCATGATCAGCCAAAGACAATTTTAACATTTGATAACATAAAGTGGAAAACTATTCCTCTATGGACATGCCGGTACATATAAGGGAAACTAAAACCACTAGCCCCCCTTTCGCTGTGCCTGAAAAAGATGGGACTATCTCTGCTGCTTGATCACAAGAGCCCTCAAACATGACATGGTACAGTCACAGAGACATTCTCCTCACACCCAAAGAGAAACAGAAGAACAATCGCATTCCATTTATCTCGACCATCAGCCCCTGCATCAATAAAGTAAGCAAAAACATCAGAAGGAATGGGCACATCCTACGAATGCATGAGGCCTTTTCAGAACTGCCTCTATTCACGTATAAAAGAGGCCAAAATTTGGTGGACCAACTTGTACAAGCATCACATGACCACAAAACCCTGATAATGCTAACTCCATCATATCTGCATGGGACCTCCCACCTGTAGTGGGGCACTACAAATGTCACAAGTGTGTTGTCTATCCTCTTACAACTAACACAAAAGAATTCAAGGTGAATGACCAGTCCTACAAATTAAAGACCTTCACAAATTGCAGTTCGACCAATGTTATCTATGCCATTCACTGCCCCTGCAATCTAATATACATTGACCAAACCACACAAATTGTCAAAAATCGCATCATTCAACATAAGAGCATCTGTTGAAGGGTAGAGAATGCCCCTTTGTTCCCACACTTTCTTGAGAAAGGCTTTGGCGAGACAGATTTTACCTGGCAAGTCATTGATCAACCTACACTTCCCCCAAGAGGCGGCAACTTACAACTACTTTTGAATAAGTGTGAATGTCTATGGATCACCCGCTGTGACTCAGTTAACCTTGGACTTAACACTTTAGACAAGTGGAACAATACCATTTCCGTCTAAATTTCCCTTTTTGCCACCCTCAAGGTTTTATGTGCATATCCTAGATGCCCATACACCTGTCTCACTCGGCCCTTCTTCTGGGCCTCTTCTCCAGTTTGTTTCCGAATACATGATACCTGCTTGGAACACATTTCTGTCTCTAGATTACATAATGTCTAGCTGTAAATGTTATTGCCTAAAAGTCTTGGTAAATTGTGTGATATCCCCGTTTTGTACTTCTCTGACATCATTTATATCAGACCTAGTTATCGTCTCTTTATTCAAAGTTGTGTATTTCATCTCTCCGGTCTAAATCATTTACCTATATCAACTTATATTGTATATTTTACTTGATTGTAATAAGTTGAAATTATAACTCAATGGTGTGCCTTACTTAACTGTCTCTTAGATCTATCTTCCATTTCTTTTCACTTATTCCCTTTCTTTTTCAATTCATGTGTCATTCTCTGCCTTGCATCAATCAATGTGGGCTAGCTAGTTTAAAGGAAGGGGGTATTTGGGTGACTCAGGTACGTCAGCAAAATAGATAAGGAAAAAGCACTGTTTTCCTTAGAAAGCCCTCACCCACCGACCTAGTCGGTGGCATGCTTCATCATCGGGCCCACCGCAGTGGCACCGAATGTGCCCCGGGTGTGCTACAACGCCAGGTGACTGCGGAGCTGGTATATTGCTGAGTGTGCAGTGAAGGGGTGTGATGGGTGAAGATTTAAAATGCTATACAGGAGGTCCCAGCACCCGAGGGTTTAGCAATATTTAATAAACTGGGCCTCTGTTAGCAGGTTAAAAAGGCAAAAGGACGTTTAAAGGAGAGTTGCAATGACCTCCGGCGTCCAGTGTGGTCTACATGTTTCAGCCAGTGCCTTTTATTCTAAGCTGGCTTTCCTCAGGACCAAAGAGAAATGTGAAAAAGTGCAAAATTATAATAAACTTAATTTTAAGTGTGTGTTGTTTTTACTATGTGTTGCGCACGCTAAGGCGCTATAACTGTTAGAGGGGGATTCCCTCAAGCTTTTCTACACAGAACACATAGGACAGGGACAAGACGTACAGGGGAGAGTCATATTAGGGCTGCATAAATTAAAGAACCACTGTTTGCCGGTTTTTAAGGTGGTGTACGACCTATATGCGGCTATAGTGAGCTCATGGAGACTCCATGGAGCTGGTGAGGGTATAATGAACCGTTAGTGAGGGGTGGTGGGCTAAAAAAACGAAATCACAAGGTGAGGTACAGGAAAGTATTGGTACTTGGTCCTCACTCTGTTATTTCTTAGTAAAAAGCCTCATGGGTCGCCTGGCAGAGAAAGAGACCCTGTGGAGATAAATGAGATATGCAAGGCTATCTAACCTGTAAGGAGAGAAGTTGCTTACCCCAATGGCAGGATTAGGAGGTTACTCACGAGTAGTTCGGTCTGGTTCCTCCTGGGACCTAGTAGTCCATCCGCGGCGCCCGATATGCAGTGAATGGGCCGCCTAGTTTGTTTTTATATACTCGTCTCGTAATCTGTTTCACCTGTTCGGGATAGAAAGAGAAGGAGGGATGCGCGCAGGCCGCCATGTCATGCTAGTGCTCTCTGCGCATGTGCACGAAAGCAGTGTGTATGGTCGCGCATGCGCAAAACTGTAATGCGCGTCTAAACGCATGCGCGAAGGCGAGCTGTATACACGCATGCGCTTTGCCTCGCCGTGTCTATTGACAACGCGGGCGTTGAAGATGCCCTTACTTGGTCGGCAAAATAAACAGTACTTGAACTGTCAAGTGTGCTTGGGGGTAATTTTGCCAATGAAGGTGGACAAGTATGCGCTCGATTGCGGGGCATGATAAACAGTCCTTGGACTGTCAAGGGTATTTGGCCAATGTAGTATTCTATGGAGAATGAGGAATACTCATATATGCATAATATACACTGGGCGAAAAGGGAAGGTCACTGTGGGAGAGGGAGGGTCAGAGAAGCGGGCGCTCATGCAGGGGTGCACTGACACTGGTTATCTACCTTTTAAAGGTGATATGGGGACAAAGGTCCACGCTAGTGCTAGGTACAGCTAGGTTGGTTTGGACAGGCAAGCTAGGGGTGCATGCAGTGCTGTCAAACAACGCTGTTTATACAGGTATGCGGTGGTTATGCAGTTAAGCTATTCCATGGAATAGCGTCGTTCAGGCCATGGATATGAGTGGCTAGACGGTATATCCAGCGCTGTTCTTTTTGTAGGAGAAATCTCTCATCTTTGGCATTGTCAAATTTCTCAATGACAGTCCAGGAGAAGTCATTTGGTGTGTGATTGTGGGTCAGAAAATGATCTATGAGTTTGCTGATGTTTTTCCCACATCTTATTGTGCTTCTGTGTTCAGTCATTCTAGTGCGTACTTTGCGGGTTGTCATGCCGATGTATCTCAGGCCGCATCTGCAGGTTATCAAGTAAACCAAGTTGGTAGAGTTGCAGTTCGTAAACTGTCGCTGCGTCCAGGTTTTCCCTGGTTCCAAATTGAGTGTTTTGGACGGGGGTGTGAGGTGGCATACGCTGCAGTTGTTACAGGGTTGGTGTCCGGTGATTTTGGGCAGACCCCATGCGTTGACAATAGTGTTGTCTTTGCTCTGGTTTGTCGTTCGTGGCCTGGTGTTAACCAGTTGATCCCTTAGATTGGTGGCCCTTTTGTAGGCAAAACACGGTTTTTCCCATTGTCTGGTGCCGGAGTTGATGATTCTCCAGTTTCGTTGTATGATGTTTGATACTTGGTTCGATACTGTGTTGTACGTTGTCACACAGGTAAGGACTGGTTCTTCCTCAGGTTTGTCGAAGTTTTCTAGGAGTGCCTCCCGGTTTTGATTCCTAGCTCTTTTGCGGGTTTGGTTTATTATCCTGGTGGGGTAGCCACGGTCCCTGAGTTTGTGTACCAGGTCGTTGGACTGTTGTTTATAGTCCTTGATATTGCTGCAATTACGCCTGATGCGTAGAAACTGCCCATAGGGCAAGTTTTCCCTTAGGTGTCGAGGGTGAAAGCTGTCAAACCTTAACAGTGAGTTTCTTGCTGTAGGTTTGTAGAAGGTGGTGGTGGTGAGTTTCCCATTCTCAGGTTTTATGTTCAAGTCCAGGAAGGGTAGTTCAGTGGCACTGCTCTGTTCTGCATGGGGTCATCCTGGCACAGTATCTACGCACCAATACAGCTCCTACTGGCCTTCTAGTCACCAATGCCCCCAGGATTTTCCTGGACGACGCAGCATTTCGCAAAGACTGGGCCCAGATCGCCTGGCACTGCACCAGGGACTGGCTAGTCCTAATTATAAAGACTGCCAAACGCCTATCAGACGCAATCATGATAGAAATCCAAGCGACGGAGTCCCACTTCAAAACCACCCTGACAGGTTTCAAGAAGAAACTCGAGGACCAAAACCGCGAAATAGCAGAATATAAAGACTACTTAACTCAGACTAAAATAAAGAAATTCGAAAAAGATCTGAAGAGATTCAGTTATTCTAAAACTTACCCGTACTCGGAGGATGATTACACCCCCCCTAAAAAATCATCTGATAATTCGGACAACAGTTCCGTCTCAAGCACCTCAAGCAACTCTAGCTCAGGATCCAACACATCGAGAGGGAGAGGCAGACGAGGACAACACTGGCAACAACCATGGCAAGGTCCCCAAAACCAAAATTTTGGCCCTCCACCGCCCCTCTTAGGCCATTTCCCACCTCCCTACTTCGGGTACCCACATATGTACCCCCAAGGCAACATGCCATTCTTCCAAGGGAACCAAAACCAGCGATATCCTTTTTTATCCCAGGGCAGAAAAGGTCGGGGCAAGAGACGGAACCCGGGACACGTCCAATGGGCTCCCGAGGAAGAACCTGTGAGCTCCAACACAAGAAACAAAACCAGGGAACAACCGGGAACCAGCAAATAACACCCCCACGTCCACTGGTGTTCAACCTATCAGACACACAGCTAACTCCAGAAGAAACGGAAGTACTAAATAAAGGCCTCTCATTTGTCCCTACACCCAGATTGGACATGTTCAAACTACATGTAGAACTCGCCGAGTTTTTCAGAAAACTCAAATTAAAAGCTTTCTTTGAGAAAAAGGACAATACCATCTCAGAAGCAACAGGTACGCCGAATGAGACAGGCCTGAGAGTGAAATCCACTTTCACCCCTCCACCAGGCAGCATTCCGGTCGAAATCCTGACGTTCGAACAGGCAGTCTACACGGATATACAAAAACTCCAACAAAAAGACACATTCAACAACCTATCCAACAAAGATAGAAGTACCATCCAGCGCCTACAAAGTGACCCCACTCTGGTTATCAAACCAGCTGATAAAGGCGGAGGAATAGTCCTTATGAACAAAACGGACTACGACCTTGAGTGTAAGAGGCTCCTCAGCGACACCAGGAACTACAGACGCCTTACAAAAGACCCAACTGAACAACTACAAGTCACCATCAACCAACTGGTCACCAATGCCAAAGACAATGAACATATCTCTAAACAAGAGGCGGACTATCTTTGCCCCAAAGAAATAAAGACCCCATATTTCTATACGGTCCCCAAAATACATAAGGGCATCACTCCACCACCAGGGAGACCCATCGTATCCGGAATCAAGTCACTCTTAGAGCCCTTGTCCCGGTTCTGTGATTTCTTCTTAAATCCCCTGGTCCAAAAGACCCCTTCCTACATAAAAGACACCAAACACCTACTAAGTGTGATTCAGGAACTTGACTTTGACCCCACCGCAGAACTAATGGCAGGACTAGACATAGAAAGCCTGTACACTAGCCTACCACAGGACGCAACACTACAAGTGTTACATGATGTCTTAATGACAAACCCTTGGGAACACAACACCCCCCGAAGCTTCGTCTTAGACTGCGCTGCCCTGGCTCTCAAAGAGAACTATTTTGAATATGAAGGTACGTACTACTTGTAGACGAATGGAACGTCTATGGGCAGTGTTTTTGCCCCAAGTGTGGCAGGATTGTATGTGGCCCACTTTGAAGACACACACGTACAACAACCCACCAACCCTTTCTCCGCCAACATAAGAATGTGGCGTCGGTATATCGACGATATACTTTTAATATGGAAAGGAAACCAACAATCATTGGACAACTTCATGCTTTGGGTTAACCAACTAGACCCCTATTTACGCTTCACGTGCACCAGCAGTGCCACTGAACTACCCTTCCTGGACTTGAACATAAAACCTGAGAATGGGAAACTCACCACCACCACCACCACCTTCTACAAACCTACAGCAAGAAACTCACTGTTAAGGTTTGACAGCTTTCACCCTCGACACCTAAGGGAAAACTTGCCCTATGGGCAGTTTCTACGCATCAGGCGTAATTGCAGCAATATCAAGGACTATAAACAACAGTCCAACGACCTGGTACACAAACTCAGGGACCGTGGCTACCCCACCAGGATAATAAACCACACCCGCAAAAGAGCTAGGAATCAAAACCGGGAGGCACTCCTAGAAAACTTCGACAAACCTGAGGAAGAACCAGTCCTTACCTGTGTGACAACGTACAACACAGTATCGAACCAAGTATCAAACATCATACAACGAAACTGGAGAATCATCAACTCCGGCACCAGACAATGGGAAAAACCGCGTTTTGCCTACAAAAGGGCCACCAATCTAAGGGATCAACTGGTTAACACCAGGCCACGAACGACAAACCAGAGCAAAGACAACACTATTGTCAACGCATGGGGTCTGCCCAAAATCACCGGACACCAACCCTGTAACAACTGCAGCGTATGCCACCTCACACCCCCGTCCAAAACACTCAATTTGGAACCAGGGAAAACCTGGACGCAGCGACAGTTTACGAACTGCAACTCTACCAACTTGGTTTACTTGATAACCTGCAGATGCGGCCTGAGATACATCGGCATGACAACCCGCAAAGTACGCACTAGAATGACTGAACACAGAAGCACAATAAGATGTGGGAAAAACATCAGCAAACTCACAGATCATTTTCTGACCCACAATCACACACCAAATGACTTCTCCTGGACTGTCATTGAGAAATTTGACAATGCCAAAGATGAGAGATTTCTCCTACAAAAAGAACAGCGCTGGATATACCGTCTAGCCACTCATATCCATGGCCTGAACGACGCTATTCCATGGAATAGCTTAACTGCATAACCACCGCATACCTGTATAAACAGCGTTGTTTGACAGCACTGCATGCACCCCTAGCTTGCCTGTCCAAACCAACCTAGCTGTACCTAGCACTAGCGTGGACCTTTGTCCCCATATCACCTTTAAAAGGTAGATAACCAGTGTCAGTGCACCCCTGCATGAGCGCCCGCTTCTCTGACCCTCCCTCTCCCACAGTGACCTTCCCTTTTCGCCCAGTGTATATTATGCATATATGAGTATTCCTCATTCTCCATAGAATACTACATTGGCCAAATACCCTTGACAGTCCAAGGACTGTTTATCATGCCCCGCAATCGAGCGCATACTTGTCCACCTTCATTGGCAAAATTACCCCCAAGCACACTTGACAGTTCAAGTACTGTTTATTTTGCCGACCAAGTAAGGGCATCTTCAACGCCCGCGTTGTCAATAGACACGGCGAGGCAACGCGCATGCGTGTATACAGCTCGCCTTCGCGCATGCGTTTAGACGCGCATTACAGTTTTGCGCATGCGCGACCATACACACTGCTTTCGTGCACATGCGCAGAGAGCACTAGCATGACATGGCGGCCTGCGCGCATCCCTCCTTCTCTTTCTATCCCGAACAGGTGAAACAGATTACGAGACGAGTATATAAAAACAAACTAGGCGGCCCATTCACTGCATATCGGGCGCCGCGGATGGACTACTAGGTCCCAGGAGGAACCAGACCGAACTACTCGTGAGTAACCTCCTAATCCTGCCATTGGGGTAAGCAACTTCTCTCCTTACAGGTTAGATAGCCTTGCATATCTCATTTATCTCCACAGGGTCTCTTTCTCTGCCAGGCGACCCATGAGGCTTTTTACTAAGAAATAACAGAGTGAGGATCAAGTACCAATACTTTCCTGTACCTCACCTTGTGATTTCGTTTTTTTAGCCCACCACCCCTCACTAACGGTTCATTATACCCTCACCAGCTCCATGGAGTCTCCATGAGCTCACTATAGCCGCATATAGGTCGTACACCACCTTAAAAACCGGCAAACAGTGGTTCTTTAATTTATGCAGCCCTAATATGACTCTCCCCTGTACGTCTTGTCCCTGTCCTATGTGTTCTGTGTAGAAAAGCTTGAGGGAATCCCCCTCTAACAGTTATAGCGCCTTAGCGTGCGCAACACATAGTAAAAACAACACACACTTAAAATTAAGTTTATTATAATTTTGCACTTTTTCACATTTCTCTTTGGTCCTGAGGAAAGCCAGCTTAGAATAAAAGGCACTGGCTGAAACATGTAGACCACACTGGACGCCGGAGGTCATTGCAACTCTCCTTTAAACGTCCTTTTGCCTTTTTAACCTGCTAACAGAGGCCCAGTTTATTAAATATTGCTAAACCCTCGGGTGCTGGGACCTCCTGTATAGCATTTTAGTAAGTAAGTAAGCTTTATTTCGATATATAAAAACATATCATAAAAGCAAGACATCACAATATAACAATGATCGAACAACAACTTACAATTCATTATACAATAAAAGGAATCTGACCATTGGACTAAAAACATTTTAAGAAAAGGGGAGACATTATTGGATCATCAGTTTTTTAGTGGTTCTTATACGCCAGGCCCATCCTAGGAATTTTGCCATACAGATTGCAAAAAAGGGTCTTGTGTCTGAGAGCAGTATTCTCAAGGCTTCCAGGTGTGAACGAGTTCCTAGGCTCCTAAAAAGGGGCTTCAGCCACCTCCGTCTAGGAGCCAGATATGCTCGGCACTCAAATAAGAAGTGTGCAACGGATTCTGTTTTCGACTCACAAAATGGACAGTCGGGAACAGTTTGCAAGGGTGGTTTCCAGGTAGAAGTGAACTGGCACAAAGGTAGAACCCCAACCCTGAATTTAAAATATAAAGCCCTATCATGAGAGCTGTGTATCAGGTCCAAGTAAGCTTCTCTGGAGGGGTTACATTTAACCATCAGGAAGGTGGCAACAGTTTTTGGATGATTTGATTTACCCAGTCTCTCGCTATCGACCCAGGACCAGTATGCCTTCTTCAGTTCCTGTTTGGGAGGTGCAGTTTTGTTTTCCCACGCAGATCCTAGACCAAGCAAGGTAAGTGCCTTCTTAACCTCTCTGAGCCAGGCGATCTTGTGCCAGCCAGGGAGGGACAAGACATCTTTCAAGGCATCCGCATAGCTATGCAGTTCGGGAACATTCCAGATTCTGGACCACAGCAACAAGGGACGCAGTTTAGCTTGGTCGCAGATAGGGCGAGTACCTGCGTCAAGCAAGAGTGGGATTGTGGGAGTGCTTTGGGGTAGCCTCATCAAGTCTTTATGAAATTTATTTTCTAGGGTGGCCAAAGTGTCCACTCTCTGGGTTCCCCAAAGTTCTGCACCGTACAACGCTGCACTCACGACCCTGGCCCTATAGATGTCAAGGAGTGCCCCGATCGGTTTTGTGGAAGAGGCGCGTTGTTCTTTGAGTAGAGCGCCAACAACCCTCTTGTGGGTTAGAAACACTTTCTGGTGGTGGGCCTTCCAGTTCATACTGTCGCAAAGGCGTATGCCTAGGTAATCAAATTCTTTGACCCGCTCTAATGGAACGGAGTCTAGAGTGGGGGGTTTTACAGATTTCTTCGGGGGATTCAGAACAAGGAATTTGGTCTTACCAATATTAATTGCTAAGCCCTTGGCATCACAGAAGGCCTTAAAGCTAGTAAGTAGCGCCTGTATGCCTATGGGTGTCTTCGAAATCAGGAGGGTGTCATCAGCAAACAGGAGTGTCGGGATTTTCCTTCCAGCCACGGATGGTGCATCAGCAGGATGTTGTAAAAGATGCTCCACCACTCCATTTACGTATAACGAAAACAGAGTGGGGGCAAGCACGCACCCCTGGCGGACGCCCCTGTCTACTGGGATACACGGTGTTTTTTCTCCCTGGGCACCCCATCTGATTTGGGCAAAGTTGTTAGCATGAAATTTTATCAATAAGGCCAGAAGATAGGGAGGTAGACCTAGACCGTCAAGGACCTTCCACAGTAATGCTCGTGGTACTAGGTCGAAGGCCGTCTTCAAGTCTATGAAGACTAGATATAAACTGCCTCCTCCTAGCACCACTACCTTCCAATAGAGCATTAGAAGGCGGAAAGTCTGCTCGACGGTACCTGTCCCAGATCTAAACCCCGCTTGAAAATCGGATAGTATCTGATTGTCGTCCACCCACTCCAGAATCCTGCCTAATACTACTTTCCCCGCCACCTTTTGCGTTGTGTCCAACAAACTAATGGGGCGGTAATTTGCTGGGTCCTCCCTATTACCCTTCTTGAAAATAGGGACGACTTCAGCGCCCCTCCAGGAGTCAGGTAAGGGTCCCCCCAATGTAGCCTCATTGAGTAGTTCTGCAATTAGTCTGCTCCAAAACGGGGGGTTGTTTTTTATCAGGTCGCCCGGAATCCCATCCGGGCCTGCCGCTTTATTGGGAACTATACAACTAATTGCTTTCTCCACTTCTACGGCGGTGAATGCAACTTCATTTGGAGGAAGAACTAAGGAACTGAACCCTAGTAGCAGGTCTGGTTGAGTGGGCCCTGTTTGTGCTGTGTACAAGTTCGAAAAATGGGCAAACCAGACAGCGCCAGGGATATTACAGGTCAATTGGTGATCTACGGGCTTGTCTCTTGACCTTAGCAAGTCCCAAAACCCCTTGGCATCTTTCTTTGAGCTTGCCTCCGTTAGATCACGCCAGAAATTAAAATCATATGACCGCTTGGCCTCAGACACCAATTTCCTGTAGAGTTTCCTTGCAGACCTGATAGCAATTTGGTCTTTCCCTTTTACTGCGGCCACGAGTTCGCTCTTAGCATTTCGGCAATCCGCTGTAAACCACTTTCCATTTGTTCTCGGGGCGCCTTTTGCAGCACTTCTGGCGCTGGGTTTTGAAATGGTGAATAGCCCACTTAGTGCTGCTATTGTCTCTAAAAATAGTGTTAGAAACTTCTTACTATCACCATCTGTGGAACTAAACTTAGATTCAGCCTGTAGTAGGATGGTTTTAGCTTGCATCATCCGTGCCTCATCTGCTGCGATTCTTGCCCATTTGAGACGTCTCCCACAATTCGAGGGGAGGATCTCATGTGACGACTTCCATATCTGGTTCGTGGTTTCTTGAAAGTCCTGGTGCCAGGGATCAGAAATGGTTACAGCAAGAGGGTTGTGGTCACTATCACAGGATTCTATAACCTCCATGTCTTGGTGGTATGGCCAGAGGGTATAATTGAGCATGACAAAGTCAATTCTGGAAGAGTGGCCCGTCCTATTATACGTGTGGGCACCCATGGAATCTGACCTAGAACGCCCATTCGTTGCTCTCAAGTTATGCTCCATACAGAGAGCATTTATATCAATCACCCGTTGTGACCATTTCGGGATCGGGTCGAGATTCAAGATGGGGATTCCCCTCCTGTTGTCCTCCTCATTGGTGTCCAGAATGTCTTCTCTAGCTAGAGGCTCAAAACAGCAATTAAAATCGCCTGCCAGCAGGACGAGAGAGTCAGCATTGCAAGCAGCCAGGTTATTGTTTAGACCTAATAGGGTTGTAGATCCTCCATTCCTGCTGTCCCTTAAATAGATGTTGAACAGTTCTAGCTTCCTTCCCCCTTTGTGTTGGAGTGTTAGCCATAGGAGGTCAGGAGATTCAGTAGTTCTTTGGAGAACGCTGAGGTCTAGAGCTATATTAATCCAAATAAGGAGACCACCTGACGGGCGTCCTTTGGAACCTTGTTGATGAACAGCCGGGACATGGAAGGTCGAAAAACCCACTCTATGTCTGGATTCCTGGCACCATGTTTCCTGTAGCAAACAGATGTCGTAGGGTGCCAGGAAAGTGTTCCAATCTGGATTATCAAGATTACGATCGAGGCCAGCCACATTCCAATTTAAGATCTTCAATGAGGAATCGCCAGGTGGAAGGATTTTAGGAACATGAAAAGATAAGAAAGAAATTCCTTCATCCAGGATAGTTGGTGTTAGGGGGATCTTAGACCGATATAGTTCAATGGGGGCTGCACTGCCAGGCTGTTTGGTCTCCATTAGGTTGAGTTGGGCAAGAGGAGGTGGGGTTAGGCAGTGGGTGTCTGGCCGTAGTTCCATCCCTATATAGTCTAAAGTAGCCGTTTTGGACAAATCCAAGACTCGTGGCGTGTGAATCAGGAGAACGCCATCGTTATTTTGTGGGCTGTGGATTTGGCTTCCAGATGGTTCCGGGACCATGAGAGACAAAGCTTTTTCTACTTGTGGAAAAGTAGGGTACACAAAAAGTCAGTCGACCTCCTCCAGGCCTCCAAATCTGTTGTAGGTTGAGAGGCCATTCCAATGTAGAAGAGTGTCCGTTGGCCTCGTAGGATAGATATTCCGTGGAGGGTGCTGCACCAAGGACCAGTTGTCAGCTTTGGTGTATACTTGGCGTGGAGGGTAAAAGTAAGATAGCGGCCTCGGGATAACAAGGGATTCTTCGCTAGTTGGCCAAGAACAAATATGGCGTGCCGTGTATGGGTCATCAAAAGTTACAACTACGCAGTCCCCTTGCTTGGATTTCTTTGTTGGGCCCACCCAAGGTATTCTGCGGACCATCATTACCCGGCTTCTCCTCCCATTAGAAGCTGGTCTATTAACGTTGAGCCAGTGCATTGTTTTATTTTTCAAAGACCAATGATTTTCGTATTGGTCAATGCCAAGGACAGGGACGCCTGTCAACACAACTACATACTCATTGGCCTCTGGGGGGAGATCTATATATCCCCCTCTAAAATTTTCTTTTGGGCGAGGGCCCTGGGTTTCAGTAGGATGGGGTCTAGTAGGTGGTACCAGGTTTGGAATTATATTTTGCGGCTTAGGATTCCGTGCTGGAGCCTGCGGTTGGGAAGCCAGGGGTTTAGCGGTCGTGGAGATTTGATCCACAGCCACCGTCCTTGGCTTGGGAACGGGCCTTGCAGCAGCAGGTACTAGTGCAGGGTGCTGCTCAGCTTGTACAGCAGGAGCTGGCAATTGTGAGTCGGGTAAGGACACGCCCTGATTTTCAAGATTTCTCAAGCCAAGAGTGGCCAGAGCAATAATGCTCTTTTCCATCTCGAGTAGATTGTTTTCTATCCTGGATAGTCTTAAATCGAGAGGTGAGAGAAGTTTTTTTAGTGATTCCCAAACTAGGTCTATGAATTCCTTATCACTTTGACCCTGGTGCTGCGCCTGCGACCCCTCAACCTCTGGAGTGATAGTAGCTAAGCCATCTCCCGTTATTTGGCATACTGGCTGTGATATTAATGGGCCCTCAGATGAGGCAGTACATGCCTGAGTATTAGCCATTGAAAGATGTTGGGAAACTGCCACTTTAGCCTTTTTGCGGGAGTAGGCTGAGCGTGATTGGCGTTTCCTTTTGGGATGCGCACTAGTAGCACAGGAGATAGTTGGAATTACTTGGACGGGAGGGATAGGGGTAAGGGACTGAGCATGGGGAGGTGCAGAAAAGCTTAGTTCTTCTACGGTACGTATTTGCTCTATTGGGGAAGTGAAAGAAGGAGTGCTCGGGGGATGGTGAAGGTCGGCCTGGATAATGATACTATCCGGGCGAGCAGGGCGGGCAGGGGTGACAGCAGAGGCTATATGGCCTAGGGATGATTTTTTCGAGTGGGCCATTACCTCAGACAGCCTACGTGCGGCTGCCAGTTCTAGGGATACTCGGGTTTGGAGTTTGGATATTTCTTCATCAATAGCTATGTTAGTGCGAGTGATGAAGTCATCCATAGGACCGCTGACTTGTGAACCCCCTTTGGCGGCCTTGCTACGTGTCATCCTAGTGCTCATAATGCCTACTGTGATAATATATTAGGGTCCTCACACACACTGCTAGATAGGTTGCCTCTATTTAGCTGACCTAGCTTACCCCAATAGTAGATCAACAGGCGGGGTAGGAGTAACAAGGAGGATGGGCCGGGGCCGTCCGCTGCCGTCCTCGAACGGCCTCAAACGGCCCGCTCTTAGCCCGGTCTTTGCTCCGGGCTGCGTCCCGCGCTGCGGGAGGAGTGGCCCCAGATATAGCAGAGCCTGAGGGCAGTGGGCGGGCCGGCAGGGAGAGCGGACCGGAAGAGGTCAACGGTCACTCAGGGACTCCTGGGATTTGGAGTCCCTGATACGCTCGCAGCCCTGCAGCCCTCCGGTGATGGTAAACGCCTCCTCCTCCTTCCTTGATGGCGAAGCGGCACCCGCGGAGCGGGTGCTGCGAGGTGTGGGGTTAAAGGTCCTTCTCACGATGTGCAGCCAAGATGAGCGCGTCCCAACAAGCGCTAACAGTAAGGTCTCCCAATTAGCTAATCCGCTGGTGGGGCTTTAACAAACCCTCAGGTGGGCGGTGGGCGGGCCGGCAGGGAGAGCGGACCGGAAGAGGTCAACGGTCACTCAGGGACTCCTGGGATTTGGAGTCCCTGATACGCTCGCAGCCCTGCAGCCCTCCGGTGATGGTAAACGCCTCCTCCTCCTTCCTTGATGGCGAAGCGGCACCCGCGGAGCGGGTGCTGCGAGGTGTGGGGTTAAAGGTCCTTCTCACGATGTGCAGCCAAGATGAGCGCGTCCCAACAAGCGCTAACAGTAAGGTCTCCCAATTAGCTAATCCGCTGGTGGGGCTTTAACAAACCCTCAGGTGGGCGGTGGGCGGGCCGGCAGGGAGAGCGAACCGGAAGAGGTCAACGGTCACTCAGGGACTCCTGGGATTTGGAGTCCCTGATACGCTCGCAGCCCTGCAGCCCTCCGGTGATGGTAAACGCCTCCTCCTCCTTCCTTGATGGCGAAGCGGCACCCGCGGAGCGGGTGCTGCGAGGTGTGGGGTTAAAGGTCCTTCTCACGATGTGCAGCCAAGATGAGCGCGTCCCAACAAGCGCTAACAGTAAGGTCTCCCAATTAGCTAATCCGCTGGTGGGGCTTTAACAAACCCTCAGGTGGGCGGTGGGCGGGCCGGCAGGGAGAGCGGACCGGAAGAGGTCAACGGTCACTCAGGGACTCCTGGGATTTGGAGTCCCTGATACGCTCGCAGCCCTGCAGCCCTCCGGTGATGGTAAACGCCTCCTCCTCCTTCCTTGTTGGCGAAGCGGCACCCGCGGAGCGGGTGCTGCGAGGTGTGGGGTTAAAGGTCCTTCTCACGATGTGCAGCCAAGATGAGCGCGTCCCAACAAGCGCTAACAGTAAGGTCTCCCAATTAGCTAATCCGCTGGTGGGGCTTTAACAAACCCTCAGGTGGGCGGTGGGCGGGCCGGCAGGGAGAGCGGACCGGAAGAGGTCAACGGTCACTCAGGGACTCCTGGGATTTGGAGTCCCTGATACGCTCGCAGCCCTGCAGCCCTCCGGTGATGGTAAACGCCTCCTCCTCCTTCCTTGATGGCGAAGCGGCACCCGCGGAGCGGGTGCTGCGAGGTGTGGGGTTAAAGGTCCTTCTCACGATGTGCAGCCAAGATGAGCGCGTCCCAACAAGCGCTAACAGTAAGGTCTCCCCTATAGCATTTTAAATCTTCACCCATCACACCCCTTCACTGCACACTCAGCAATATACCAGCTCCGCAGTCACCTGGCGTTGTAGCACACACGGGGCACATTCGGTGCCACTGCGGTGGGCCCGATGATGAAGCATGCCACCGACTAGGTCGGTGGGTGAGGGCTTTCTAAGGAAAACAGTGCTTTTTCCTTATCTATTTTGCTGACGTACCTGAGTCACCCAAATACCCCCTTCCTTTAAACTAGCTAGCCCACATTCATTGATACATATAATACTGGGGATACGGGCTAGCTTACCTAGTCCTCTCTCTCTTGTTGATCTGTATAATTCTCTGCCTTGCCCCTTTAATTTTGTCCTTGGTTCTTTGCCCCTCCTCACATCCCACTTATAACCTCTGTATAAGTTGCCGGCCTTGCTCTACTTGATTGAACACTTTGGGGCAGGGCTTTAAGTGTGATGAAAAAACTTGGGGGTCTCTCAAAGAGGCGTGGCCACTGCAATTGAGGGTGTATTTTAAAAACAGTACGTTAAAAATCATTGTTTAGCATAGTGTGCCCCCCGACTTGTATTTTGCTCTTTCTGTCATTGCATCCAGGTATTTGATACAACAAGTAACATCATACCTACAAGTCAGGACTATTGGCTTTGTCAATTGTTGCTAGTTGCATAAGATAAATAACAGCAACTATGGCTTGTTTAGAATATTGAAAAAGCTTCCATTAAAGCCCTGGTGACACCACGACAATGTTGCTGCTCCGGAGTTTCAAAAAGAGAAGTGATATTCAGAAAGAAAATGACTTCAAAGGATTTTCCTTCCCCATACAATGCTCACCTGTCATGACGTCATGCCGTAACTTTCCACTTGTGAGTAGTGTGAGCAGGGTACATCGATGTGCCTGCTGTCTCGAAATGGGTCTCTATCGGGTTCTGTTTTGCGCCCTGGCATTTTTTTCGGGACTGCAGTGACAGCAGACTGTTGTTACTGCAGTCAAGGACAAAATGGACCACCTGTGACCAGCGCACAAAACAGAGCCCACAAGAGACTCTTTTCTAGGCCCCCTTAAAAAACTGCTGGTGCTCAGACCCGTTGAGACCCAGCCCACTTAAAGCCATGCTTTGGGTCCTTTGTGAGCCCACACAGACTAATGCTGCTGCCGCCCAGCCCCCTAAGGGTTCCAGCTGCCTTTGGTGGAACCTAACTGGCTGTCTGATATGCAGGACTGTGAGTACACAGTCACCGCTGACACCTTTCCCTATGCCAGACACGCGCCCACGCCGGATGCCCATTACCCTGAATGCCCATGCCGAATGCCTATTACCCTACATGCCGGTCTCGAAAACATCTGCTTTTTACCTCTTGCCCTGGGTTCATATCCGTGGTTCTAATTTTGCGGTTTCAGCCATCCTTGGCGGAACCCTGCTGGTTATTCGATACCACATCCTCATTGTACCGTAAGGTGGGTGTATTGCTATGGACATGTTCCTTGTGTCGTATGCGAGCATTATTTGCGCTCCCTTCTGATTGTAATCCTGAGTCCTGTACATTTTCTGACGGCTATGTTAGACACCTATTTCCCTGGTCACCTGTCTCTCGAAATCCCTATGTGATCCTACAGTTTGGACCCGGATTTAACACGGATCCCTTCTTATGACTGAATGTTAAAACATCTGGCTGAGTTCATAATGTTTCGCCTAGCCATTTCAGATATTTCTCCTAAAACAGATTAATTTATATTTTTAGACCTCCTACTGCGCCTTAGATTACCTTGGCATCCTCTGATAGTAGCCTCTTTTATTCACAGACCTCTACCTGGACCTATTAGGCGATCTACTTGCCCTTTAATCCGTAGATCACCCAGTTGGGTGCCTTAGATGTTGGCCCCTCCGTGATTGATATTTTGCAGTTACCATTCCCTGACTACACTTCCCTCCTTTTGTGGCTGTGCCAGCCCTCTACTCTACCCTGAATATTTTTTCCTTCATAGTCTCTTTCTTTTTTGTAGCACTTCAAATGTTTTGTAACCTGGTTCTGATGATGAACTATATTGATATCTGGTTGAAACGTTGTTGACTTCCTAGTGCATTTGTTTGGCGCATTCCTGTTCTGCTTTATTGATCAATTGACCCATCTCTAAGCTATTCTCAAATGTATTTGGACCACTATTAATATTTTTTGTAAATATTGTTATCATTGTTCTCTTGCGCGGTCTCTCGCTGGTTTCACTTGTCACTTTGCGCCGTTCATTTTTTCACAAGCACAAATTTGTACAAGTGGTACAGGTTATACATCATTTAACTGCATCGCTGCGGTGGTTATTTTTCCCCTACGCGGCTTTTTTCTAAATGCCGCGTAAGATGACGAGCTCAGCTCGTCATCCGCACACGCCCCCCGTGGCTGATGACGAGCTGAGCTCGTCATCAGCATCGAAGGGGTTAATGTAATGCAACTATTGTGCATGTTCTTAAAACTTGCCTCTAAATATTACTTGTTGAGACATTGTTATTTGTTGCACATGCTTATTACCCAGGTCACTGGGTGTACAGGTTACCTCCTGTAGTCTGTTCTTGAAAAAGATGGGAAGGCAGGTACTCAAACGGATTGGAAGCTGTTCATGTAAAAAGTGTCTAGTGCCCATGTATCTTGACAACATACAATATCAAAGCTTTTAATGTATCCAAGCCAGTGGTCGTTTAACAGCTTCAGTCGAACCCCCGCAATATTCCAAAAGAGGAGTTGCAGGATAGCCAAAACCTCCAATGACTCCTACGCAGGCTCCACTTCAAATGAAATGCTCCGTGAATTGACTAACTTGGGCGTAGGCATTGGCCGAGGTATGGATTGATGACAGGCTGCGTGGGGGGGGGGGGGTTGTTAATCCACTATTGTCTGGTAGGCCTGATAGAGGTGCAAAATGATTACAAATGGAGAGCTGGGCCATGGAAGCTTGAGTGACAGTGGGACCTGACCTGGAGCAGCGAAGGCTGGCCACCAAGGAAGCATTAGAACGGTAAAAGCAGGGGGAGGACTGGTGGGCACTTTCTAAGTATACATGACGGTTTGGTCAGCCGTCTTGAGCCAGCCAAACAGTCATGCGCACTTAGCATGTTCTCCACCCGGTTGTACACCAAGGCCGGGTGGAAAACAAGCACAGAATTTCACTCCCTGTCTGAGCGCCGAACCACAGCGCTCACATCAATCATGACACTGCTGTCTTGCTGGTGATAACAGAGTCGTGATTGGCTAGGGGAATCTGGGAGCCTTTGTGCTTCCGGCTTTCGTGCATCATCAACTGAAGAACAGAAGAAGGACGGAGGAGAGGCGGCGGCCGCAAGTTAGTGAGATTTTTTGTTCTATGAACCCCGCAACACACCACTACTGCCACGTAGCAGCCGCCACTGTATACAACCCATCTAAAAAAGGCCCAACAAGGCTTATCACATTTCAGATCCTCAGCTTTCAGTATTTGACAGCAGGGGCAAACAACACCAAAACCATTGCCTGCTACCGAAATCTGAAATTATATATAACAAAATATATGTTTACATCCTTTAACATAGTGTAATAAAAATCCATCCTGAATCGGCCTATTTGCTTTAACAAATGGTTTCTCAATGAATTAGTCAACCTTACGGCCTTTGTCTTAACTTCTCGTAATAAATATTTCAGGCTTATACCATTCGTCATGAATTTTTCCCAAAGAACCATATAGCCTTTATTGTTTGCTTGTCACTGTTATAAACTCAGGCATACTAATTTCTGCACATACCCTCCCACATGGCTGTCCTCAAACATAAAGTGAGATAATTACAAATATACACAAAATTACAATATGGGAAAAATATTCAACTCTAAGCGAGCCAAACAAGATTATCAAATCGCAAATCAAATTACATACCCACCCACTTGGTTGGTCAGAGAGGAAACCTGGGGGAAGGCAACACTAAAACCTATGTTTGCTATAGTAATCTGTGAGTATCCCTTTAATGCAGCACCTACCTGTGGGCTTTAACACAGTGTATTAACGACTCAGGTTTAAAGGCCTATTCAAGTTAAGATATGTTTTTCTCCGTAAATAAGCCAGGGCTACTGCCTTTTCTGTCATGTATTATAATACATGTATCATAAATTAACATCATAATTAGACCTATGGCTGATGACCAAATTATTTCCCTGAACCAATCAGGTATTTTGTATTACTGGCTTGCCACTATAACCAACTCATGCTTACTGGTTTCCACCTAAGCTTGCCCACAAGCCACCTATTGATCTACAGTCATACAATTATAGGTACATGCAAAATTACAGTTGGCAAAAAAATACCAACTTCTAAAAACGGCCTAACAAGGGTTCTCAAAGTGCAAATCTTATAGGGGGGTAACCAACGTAAAAACCCTTGCCTACTGCAATAATCTGTGAGATTCCCTGTAACAAAATCCCTGACTACTAGGCTCAACACAGTGTAATAATGACAGTCCAACCTTAAAGGCGTATTGACTTTAACATATGCTTTCCACAATATATACGTCATATCTACTGCCTCTGTTATAACTTTTTACAGTAAACAGATCAGGCCTAAAGACTTGATCAATGACTTGTCTTTTTTATTATTTATTGTGTTCTTTAGTGTTTAGTCTTTTTAAAACCATTACACTAAAGGCAATCATAAAAACCTTTTGTGCACTTATTTTAGGGGAAATTTAAATATAAAATGTAATTATAGAAAACAATTCATGATATCATCATATTAAAATACATAGTATACTTCACTATTTTCTCATGAGACAGAATCATTAGCAACAATTTTTTTATTATTTTTAATAAAAAATGTTTTTTTAAACGTTTTGTATTTTTTTCTACATTTACATATAACATAGGACTAATTTATTCCTTCAAGATCATAGTTCAATACAACCAACTGAGTCTTGCTGTATTGAATATAAGCTTCGCCGTAATGCAAAAAAGGCAAAACAAGCACTCTCTTTCAGCAAACTTACAACTTCTGTCCAATTGAAATCTGTACTCAAGGATATCCATGCTTGGGCAGAACCAAACCCTCTCTCCACTGCTTCTTAAAGCTATTTTTCTGTGGATTTCATAACATCAGGTGTCTTAAAGCTGTTTTTCTGTAGATTTCTTAACATCAGGTGACAGCTGTCTGTGCAGCAAGCATTACAAAGCCACATCTATCTTCGTGAATTTTTAGATCGTGATGTAATGTACATTAGGTCCTTCAGATAGTGTGATAGTGAAGTATTAAAAATGTACCCGCAGGAATTGCATCATACCACAAGACAGGTAGTCCTAAAAGGACACAATCCACTTTACAGGAAGCAGGGGGGTAAATCAGGCCCCAGCAGCCCCTGAGACGCAGGAAGGGGCGACCCTTCAAGAGGCCCCCAAACCTTCAAGGGGCTCCTAACCAACTCAGGCCATTGAATATATCTTAAAAATGGGTACTCTGGGGCCCCTCATCCCATTCGGGAGGGGGCAACCATTTTGCGTTACGCCACTGACAGGAAGTGCTTCAATGGAGCATTCCTTCCTGTCCCACGATGACTCTGAGCTAATGCGGTTCGCACTATTTAAGTAGAATGCAGAACGTGGTCATCATAAGAGAAAAATGTGTAGGGTAAAACCTGTTTGCTTTTGAGTGCCAGGAGTGGACAGGGAGAACAGAGAGCTTAGAGGTCTCGCGCATTTTTATTAAGGGCGACACAACAATTCCTTAACCACTGAAGCGATGAATTTGTGAATTTCTGGAGCATCTGTCCTCCATCTCACACCCTTTCCCTGATGGAAGTCTCCCAGGATGCCACCTGGCTGCACTGCCCCAGTGGAGCACATCCCCAATGCGCTTTGCCAACATATGGCATCAATCGAATTCCTCGCGAGCTGCTTGTAATTCCATTAAGATTTCTCCTCAGCCACAGACTGTTCACTAGATGGGCGCGCACCTGTCTCGCTCCCATAATGCCCTGCCGCCATCCTTGACCCGTGGCTCTTTCTTTATGATTGATGGTTACAACACACATAATGACCCTTAGTTTTTTTTCCTCTGTTAGGTTTTGCTAAAGCAACCTGCAAATTAATTTAATATCCTCTTTTGGTCGCGAGCTATGAAACCGGGGCGCGGGGCTGATGATGCGTGAACCATTTGTGGCATGTCTTTAATCTCCGGACAATGGGTAGAGATGTTAGTGCATGCTACACTAAGTTCTATTTACGCTGGCTATTAAGTGCAGTGGAGCTGAAGGCAATCGGAGCGCATTACAGGGCCTAATGTGAGAGGAAGCTAAACAACAAAGTGCATTAAAGGCGGAAAATGAATTAAGAGGGGAGCATGGTACAGAAAGCAGACAAGCAAAGGGGTTTGTAGCTAGATACATCTTAGTGACAGGCAGCACACATATGCATGACCTGCACTGTGCTTGAAATGGAAAAATAGAATTACATGCGTGTTTCTGAGAAGTGCAGGTACTCTCCAATTAAAAGTATAGGGCCTTATTTATGAAGGACTTGCGCCGCCGGTGCGTCACTTTTTCCCATGTTAAAAGTGACGCACCGGTGGCGCAAGTGCTTCATAAATAAGGCCCATAGCATTTATTTTGAGAAGTGCCAGTACTATCCCTCTCAAAATAAAAAATGTGCCAGTACTCCGTACCGGACAGTACCGGCCCTTTTAAAGCACAGGTACTGCTATTGGCGGTGCCGTTTGCGACTGTCCCCTGTATCAGATTGCGCGTTTTTTGGGGAGATGTTCATGGCACAGGTGTAATTTTTACCTTTATTAAGGGAAAGGAACAGACAGTGTGTTGAGCGAAGCCCTTGTCCAGTGAGAAGCTTGCACCTTTTCCTGTGTCTTCACCCCTCCTCCATTTTAATTTGGTGGGTGCGTCTGTCTTGCCCACAATTGGTTCTTCTTGCCTGGGGAAGTCTGTAGGGAGGCCAGAGCTGAGGAGGCAGCTGGCCTTCCATGATTCTGCCATGTTGTGAAGGAGTGAGTAGCTACAAGCTTGTCTCACAAGTCTCTCACAAGCACTCTATTAGAACAGCCAAGTCCTTTGAAAAGTCATGCCCAGCAGCCTGCCATACGTGCATGCTTATGAATTCCTGCTTTCTGTCCATGTACGTGGGCTCAGGTAACAGGCCCCAGCCTCAGAGGAGCCAAATCTCAGCTGCCAAGTTTCCGAGCGGGCCATAATTCTAGACCTTTTTGGCTCAAGACTTCCTAGTGTGGTGTAAGACTCACACTTTTCCTGCGCACTGAGCGTCAGCATACCATTGGGAGGCATCCTGTAGACAGTGTGAAGTGCTACCAGGACAGATCCCAGTGTGCGCCATGAGGCTGCCATGGTGGCCTCCTCGACAGGTTTCTACATTGATCCTGGCCCGCGAGCAGAATGAATCACGGCCAGCCTCATCCACATCACCAGTAAGTAAAAATAAACCCAGGACATCTGGGGCCCGATGTAGGTAAATTAGATTTACCGATTTTTAATTACCGAATTTTACCGATTCGGTAATTAAAAATCGGTAAATCTAAGGGGTGGATATGTAGGAACATCCAGATGTTCCTTTTACCGAATCGGTAAATATCTGTATTTACCGATTCGGTAAATACCGACCGGTAATGCCCCATTCATTCCTATGGGCTTTGAAGCCCATAGGAATGAATGGGGCAATACCGGTCGGTATTTACCGAATCGGTAAATACCGATTTTGACAAGGGTGCAGGGGGTGTCACTTTGACACCCTCTAGCACCCCCAAAAAAGGTTCGGGGGGCCATGTGGCAGGCATACCTGCCCTAAGGGCAGGTCTGCCTGTCATATGGCACAGGTGTGCAGCAACACATGTGCATGCACACCGGAATCGGTATTTTACCATCAAATATATTTGATGGTAAAATACCGATTCGGTAAGGGTTGTGGGACTCAGAAGAGTCCCACCTACATATCAATTTTACCGAATCGGTAAAAATACAGATTCGGTATTTTACAGAATCAGTAAATTTACTGATCGGTAAATTTACCGATTCTGTAAAATACAGGGCCCTACATCTCAAATTGCATTTACAGCTCGGTAACGGCCGAATTCGGCCGTTACCGACCGGTAAATGCCTACCTACATCTGGCCCCTAATGTCTTGACATCTCATTGGTACTCCACCGGAAGGCTGAGCTCCATCTTTGAGTGAGCTCGGTTAACACGGGAAACAGCCACTACAACGCGGTATAGCCTTAACCACGCATGCATTACAACGTATGCGTGGTTACCACGCATAGCCTTAACCACGCATGCATTACAACGCATGCGTGGTTACCACACATAGCCTTTACCACGCATTCCTTTACTACATGATACGTAGTAAAGGCATGTGTGTTAAAGGTACAATTAAAAAAGGGGGATTGGGGGTGTCTCCCCCCCCCCAACAAAATATACACCTGTTTAAAAAAAAAAATGCACCTGTTTCCGTCGCCTTCAGAGTCAATAAAGATTAATTGTTGAAAGATGTGGAGGCAATCGGTGTCGCTAGAGGAAACGGAAAGACACTTCCGCTTCCTTTTTACGACTTACAACGCACGTAGGAAGAGCATGGAGAGGTGAGGTCGTGGAGTGGTAAGGGGGATTTTAGTTAAAAATAACTTAAGGGATGAGGGGGTCGTGTCGCGCAGGGGTACATTTTTAGGGTTCAGGGGAGAGGTACTTGATAGAAGTGGATGTGGGTTGGGAAATCGCACAGGGCAAGATTTTTAGTGTTTCAGGCAGGGCTGTTTCTTAGAAGGAATGGGGCGGGGAGTCGCACAGGGAAAAAGGGAAGGGGTATTTAGAAAAAATATGAGAGCTGGAGGGGGGAGAGGGCAGGGGAGCAGTTAAAGGAATTGGGGCAGGAATCGGAGATTACCTTTACTATGAAAAGGCCATTATCATGCATGGTTTTACAACGAAAATCGTTGTAAAGGTATGCATGGTAAAGGCATTTTCGTGGTAAAGGTTATGCGTGGTAATGGCATTCGCATTGTAACGCATGCGTGGTAAAGCCATGCGTTGCAACGGAATGCGTTGTAACGTCATACAACCGGTTAACACTGATCTGGAATGCCTTGTTCTTTACGAGATGGTTTGTGTACCCATGTGTACACAGAAGTTTGCATGCATTCACTGGAAAATGCTGATGCTAAGATGCTCTCCTATGGGCCCCCTCTGAACCTTTTGACAGAGACCTCAAAGTTGGAAGGGCCAGAATTGCATAGTTAGCAGTGGGCAGCTAACCTTGCCTTTTGCCCACAGACTGCAGATTGTCTACCTCCATAGACAGTCTGCACTGCCAGTGCCTGTTGACACTCCATCAGTTTGTTTATTTTTCCTCAGTTTTTGAATGGCACCCATCCTGACTGCTGATTCAACAATCCATCTCCGGATGCTTGGTTTTTCAGAGCCTTCACCCCAGGTTGCCAGCAGGTGCCAGAGGTAGCTTTCCTACCTTGCTTCCTCTACCACCAAGAACCCTGCTTGCAAAGGCTGGTTTTGTTTGTCATCCAGTACAAAACACCAACCTGAGTCCTCAATCCAATGTTGCCAGGCAACTTGTGGATGGATGCAGCCTGTCTCTTACACTATCCAGACAGCAGCTACCCCATCGTGGGACTTTTTGATAGCTCCAGGATCTAAGTCTGAAAGCTCCACATAGCATTCCCCATTGGATCCGGATACCGCCAGGATGGCCTGCACCCCAACACACCAATACCAGTGGCCGAAGTGGAGGAAAAAAAAGGAGGGGAACTGTGGGTGTAGAATTAGAGCCGGGAAGAACCCAAGGATTGAGTCAGTGGGCGGAGTCAGAGGTGTGGCCAGAAAGAGCAAAACATTCTAATTTTTAGTATTTGTTTGGCATTTCACTACCCAGTTACAGCTTATTACGCTATTTAATTCAACCAATGAAACACGTCTATTTAAGGTATGATATGAGTTGTTACGATTTAGAAAGTGGGGTATGTTTCCAATCACAAATGCCCCAAATACACTTAGAAATGGAATCACAAGCCATTTGTCTCCGAGCATTGAGTTTCTGTCTTTCGCACTTCTCCCTTTTTCTACAAGAGCAGTTCAAACATGAATGGCAAAGTATCCTAGTTTACAAATGTTTACTATATAATTATGGCTATGCAATATGTGCCACATAATGCATCATCTGCTGCATAATTTGACGATTTTATCCAATAATTTGTTTGTAGCTCAAACGGATCAAAAGTTACTAAAAGGTGTGACTTGTGTTCTGAGAAGTGGAGGGCCCTTTGCAAAGGTTGACTGGTCACCTTTCTCACTACTGCATTTGTATGTTACACTGGTACTATTAAGGCAAAATCTTTGCAGAGACTGTTAGCATGTGTAGAAATGTCAAAATAATAAAGTATCAGAAAATATGCTGCATTACACTGCAGTCTTTCTTTTGCTGCATAATTTAGTCAACACTGGCATAATTTTACCCCAATTACTGCATAATTACAGTGCCCCGTAGCAGGCAGCACATGCTAAAAATACATATGCATGAAGCAGAGAGACCATGAAGTTTGTGAACTTAGGGGGTCATTAGGATCGCGGACGGACTTGAGTCCGTCCGCGACCCCTGAGGAGGAGGGAACGTCCGCAGGGGCTGCGGCGTTCCCTCCAAATAGATTAGGATGTGACCGCCAGGGTGGCGGTCACATCCTCTATCTTTAACATTGTGGCAGGTGCAGCTTCAAGCTGCACCCGCCGCAAGGTTAAAAATGCATGCATCGCATTTGCATGCACAAAGCAGCAGGCACTGCGCAGTGCCTGCCGCTTTGTGCACGCAAATTCAGGGGGGTACCATAGGTACCCCCCATGTGCACCCCCCACTCCCCCTTGCAGGCCCCCGAAGTGAAAGTCCGTATGCTTTTCCACGGCGGAAAAGCCGCCATGGAAAAGCATGTATTCACCACCATCCTAATATGGCTGGCGGTGTCTGATAGACACCGCCAGCCATGTTAGAGCATTTCCACCGCGGTCAGAAGGTGACCGCGGCGGAAAAGCTATGGACGGAATTCCAGACCCACCAGCCATCCTAATTTGGCGGTGGGTCTTTGGAGGCTCTGCAGCGGTTTTTCCTCATCCTCCGGGCTGGCGGTGGCTTCCGCCGGCCCGGAGGATGCGAAAAAAACGCTTTCATAATCGGCCCCTTAGTTTGGCGTCCGTGCAAATCCTGCTTTGCCGATCCCTGGTGAGTTGCAGCTATTACTGCTGAAACAAATCCAATAGAGGCACCAATGGATGAGGCCGACTGGCCTCAAGGGCAGGGCCGACTTTGGCACTGGTGGCACCCTGTGCGACAATCTTTTTTGGCGCCCCTCTTCCCCATGACCTCCTCCTTGGGTTCTCTCACTACCACCTGGCCAAAGTGCCCCTTATCTCTCCATAGACCCTCTCTCACATACATTTAATTTGTTTTAAAGTGCTGGGGAAGGCTGGCTTTACTAATCCACTCAGCTATCCACATAAAATGTAGATCTGTCTTTGCAGCAGGCATATTAACCTGCTGTGTTACTTTAAGGCAAGTCAAAAGTACCACTAGGCAAAACTCCATCTCAGTCTCTCTAGCAGGAACATTAATGACAAGAGATATGACATTTTTATTGGTGCCTGAAAGCTGTATGCACAAGGAACTCTGCAGCAGGTGATTTTAAATTGTAAGTTGTTGCTAAACACTGCACCCCCCTTGAGGCCAGTGCCCCGCAAACAGGTCAGCACCGAGTGCCGATGCACCGGTCGCTCCAACCTAAAGCCGGCCCTGATTCCCTCACTACCACCCTTTAACAGTGCTCCTCAAGTCTCCATAACCACACTCTCTCTCTCAGATGCATTTAATTTGATGTACAGCGCCACTGACACCAGTGTAGGTTGTCATAGCACTTTACATAACATGCATTACACAAAGACAATCATTCATACATGTCTAATTCACTGTATAGGAAATATTACATAAGACAAAGGACTACAAGGTGTAGGCGTCCCATGTCAACCATACTTGTAGGCAGTATAGTTTAATAGTCGTTGGTCTGGAGAAACACAAACTCTGAATTTAGAACGCAACACCATGGTTGGGGTTTCTCTTTAATAAACAGAATTGATTTCTATCCAAATGATCCCTTTTTGCATCAATAGGATAATCAAAGACTGGGGAAAAACAATGCTCTAATTTATACCTTGCAGTTTCCATTCAGCTCTTAGATGACAGTTAATAGCTCACTGTTCTTTGTTAGAATTTCAAGTAACAAAAATATCTCTCTGACAAAAGCAGTAATCCACCGAACTATTTACATTATGTGCAGTTTGTGATCTGCATTGTACATGTTCTCAGCAGCAGGCACATTAACCCTCTACGCTCCCTTTCCATGAGTCAAAACTTCCACTCGACAGAACTCAATCTCTCTCTCTAGGAAGAACATTAATCACCAGAATTATCATGGCATTTTTATTGTTGCCAAAAATTGCTGGAGGCCAGGAAGGAGGCAGCAAGTGCTTTTAGAAACATAATATATTTGCCCATAAACCTGAGAGTTTGCAATCCTGTAGATGACTCCTTGTGAAAATAAAACAAATGCAAGTCTTTATCCTTAAACAAGTTTTATATGGGAATTTCAGACATGTATTTTGATGACTTCTCAGACTAACAGGCTACACAAATTCTAAATTCCAAACATCTGCACAGCTGCAGCAACTATGGATCACAATGGCCTTAGCAAGGATGCTATGGACCACAAGGAACAGGGGGGCATATTATCAAGGACCGTTGTAAAAATGATCGCTGTTTTATCAGCAGGAAACTGACGATAAAACGGTGATAATGGGCTTGATAATACGCCCTTCTTAATTCCCATAAAAGCCCATGTTAACACCAGAACATGGGCTTCTATGGGAATTAATAAGGGCGTATTATCAAGCCCATTATCGCCGTTTTATTGGCAGTTTCCTGCCGATAAAACATCGATACTTTTAACACCGGTCCTTGATAATATGCCCCTTAAGGCGTGTACAGTGGAGGCCGCCTTTAAAGTCTTGGGAGAGTTCTTTGACTCCTTAGAGATAAGCTGTTCTATTTGTTTCCTGGGTTGATTTTGAAACGTGCTCCACTTTTCCTGACCTTAGTGTTCTTGAAAGAGTGGAGCCTCCTTATAAAACCTGCCATGTATTCATTCAGCTGTTTAGTGTAGCGCCTCACTCTGAGATGTGAGGCTTGTCTTCAAGTGGTGCCCACACACTGAGGACCCCCCTCAATCTTCTTCGGATTCTGAAAGCATGCATGTTTGGGAGATCAGGTGTAATACGGCGCACGGAGGTGAGAGCGTCATACGCAGCGTCCCAACAATAAGCATATGTATTTCAACAGCACACTTTAGGGTCACATTTGGACATTATTGTAATTATTGCTGCTATTGTTGTTATTATTTTTACTTTTATCTCTGACTACGCCAGTGTTTCACCTGTGTACGTTAGGGGTCTCGCTCAGAACCTCTTTAACAGAGACTAGCAACGGTAGCACAAGGAGAAAGTGGAAAGGTGCTGGCCTGTGTAAAGCCCGACTCCCTCAAGAGGTGAACTGATTCCTAACCTGTAGAGTCGCGCTCTAGTTGTTGCGCGCTACGTCACAACGTAGCGCGCGAGGCGGCCATTTTGTAGACTCGCAGCACGACCGCGAGTCGGGGAAAACCTTGAGAGCACTGGACGCCCGGTGCTCTCCTGCCTGCATTATATAACTAAATACTTGTTCCTCTACACGTTTGGCCCCTGAGTTATAAGTGCGTGTGTGTAGCTTGCATCATTACATAACCCTTGTCACCTAGAGTTCTCCCTGCAACAGTGATGCACCGACCAGGCTCCAAGTCTAGCTTTCTGTCCAGTGCTTCGTTTTACATTTTGGTGCTCTCAGTCTCTAAGATCTCTTTAAAGCGCCAATAAAATAAAGCAATATTATTTTAGTTATGTTTTCCCATTTTGAACCATTTATTTCTCTAGGTCCCTAGGCTACACTTTGGAATAGAAAAATGTCTGAAAAAGACATTTCCAGCAAAAGTTTTTTTCGTTTTTAGAACCAGTAAGTGAGGAGAAGCAAGAATGAAAGAGAGGGAGGATGAGTGAGAAAGAGAGGGGGACAGCTGTCAGCGTGAGAGCAGAGGTCGACACTGACCTTGTCTTCTCTGAGGAGGAAGGAAGAGACGTTGCTGTTCCTTCTCTGCCCACCCCTCCCGTCCCTGGATGTATGTTTAAAAATATTAAAGTAAGGGAACCAAATCAGTCAAATTAAAGAAATAGGGGCACGGCGTGAACTGCCGATCCCGCCCACTTCGACCACTGCCCCATACAAGGCACCAACAGAACTTACAGATTGTAGCATTGGTGAGGATGATTTTATTACAGTCAAGTACGAACAAAAAGCTTAGATGGAAAACACACTCAAGTTAAAAACATTCTTATGTCAGATCCTTGTGAAACTCAGCAAAGAATTTGGCGCACATGAGAAATAAAAAAATCACATTATTAAGCATTTAATTATGTGATCTCAGGAGTACCAACAACACCAGGGTCTTCAGCAATCTCAAACACCATCCGACCACATAGGTGAGACCACCTGCATCTCTGTGGGGTGATCCTGCCTCACTGTACCCTTGTTCTCAATTTTGGGCACGGCTCCCAAAACACCATGCTGCCTGAGTACAGCAAAGAGGTGCAGCAGCCCTGTGCCTACCCCGATGAGCTGTGTTCCCTAGCCCCCAAGCTAATGTGCACTTCCTCTGATTGGCTCAGGACTGCTGGACCTTACCCTTAGTGCTGTTGTTATGTTGCCCTTTAATTCTTTTAGAATGTTTCTGTATGTATTCCACTGTATCCTGGTTTCCCCTCCCTAGCAACTATGGTAGTTGCTGATGAAGAAGTCCTGTGTAGGCTGTTCCCTACCTTGCTCCTGTGTTCCTTTAATAAACTACACTTACTACTCAAATTGTGTGGTTTCAACTTTACAATTTTGGCGACTTGGCTTCAAGGAACACCAGGAATCTGAAGAACCCAACTCCACAATTTTTTCTTCGTTTTCTACAAATTCCGTTTTTATTTCTTGTTTACCTGGAGAGTAAACGTTAAAAGAACCTCACTGAATACTTCGTGAGTAAACGCTGAATTCTTCATGAACAAGCGCTGAACATTTCGTGAACAAACACCTAATACTGCGTGAGTAAACCCTGAACACTTCGTGTGCAACGTCTTCAAAAGGAAAACTTCGTGAGTAATTCATTTTTATTTACTCAGCGCTCTTTAGCGGTTTACATTCATACCGCATACCCCCAGCTGCTGGCATTCTCTTTGCTTGTGCCATTTTCCTTTTTGCTAAACTTGGAAGTAAAGACTGTTTTGCATGCGTCTTTTAAAACCACGGCAAAACCGTTACCTTCAGCGCGACATTCCTCCAGCTCAGCGCGCTCTGAATCGGCTCGCACTCCATTTCTTCTCACTGTTTGCTGCCTGTGACGTTACCTCGTCAACCTACGTTGCGTGTCAACCGAGTGCTCCACGTTTGACGTCCGTTGTGACGTGATTCCGTTTTGAAGAGCACTCCACGCATTGACGCTTGGACGCTTCTGAAAAAGGAAACTATCTCCATGGCAACGTTTCCCCACAGCAGCGCTTCGCGTTATTAACGCATTTCAAGAGCGTTTTTCTTCATTTTACGCTCATTTAACAAACGGAATTGTTATTTATTCATTTTTATTACAATTTCAGAGAAATTTTTTTTTATCTCAACTCACCATTTTCTTCTTCATTATTTTAGAGGCATTCTGTTTCAAGCAGTCGTTTTGCTCCTATCATCTGAGAACTTCAAGTAAGATTTATTTATTTATTATTTATCACTCTTCTTGTTCATAATGACTTCTCAAAACTTTACAATTCAATCACCACAACCTTTTTGGCCTTCTGGTTTGGAACCTTGTATGAAATGGCTTCAATGGAAAGCATATTTTATGAACTTTATTGACACTATTGATGAGGATGGTAAAATGAAACCAGAAAGAAAGAAAAAATTATTTTTACACTCATTAGGTGCAGGTGGTCTTAAAGTTTATGAAGAAATGCCTAAAAGTGGTGGAAGTGGTGATTCTAATGTTTTTGATGATATTCTAAAAGACTTTGACAGTCATTTTTCGCCTAAGGTTTGTATAGGTATTACTCGTTACAAGTTTTTTCACAGGAAACAAAAACCTGGAGAAAACATTGACGTTTATATTGCTGAACTTAAAAAAATAGCTGAAGATTGTAAATTCGATCATCTTCAAGAGCAGTTTATTAGAGACCAAGTAGTTATGCATGCTTCGGATCCTTCCATTCAAGACAGACTGTGGATAAACGGAGATTCAGACCTCAAAGATATATTGGCCATTGTCAGAAAGGCAGAACTTTCTGGTCGAAGTGCTAAAGCTATTAAAAATGAGGAAAAAGCTATTTCTGATGCTAAAACTACTAGCGACCAAACTGTTTCAAAAGTTCAAGGAAAATCCAACTATGAGCAAAAGCTTCAATATAAAAAAAAACCTACTGAATTTAAAAAGAGTGATAATTTAAAATGCTTTCGTTGTGGTAGCAGTTCGCACTTAGCTAATTACAAGCTTTGTCCAGCATTGAAGGAAAAGTGTTCTAATTGCAGTTTAATTGGGCATTATTCAAGGGCTTGCAACAGACTAAAAAGCAAAAAAGTTAAAATTGTTTATGATTCATCTTCTGATGATGAAGAAGTTTTAAGTAACAAAGTTATGCATTGTTATGTTGATGATGACTGTGTGAAGAGTATCACACCTTGTTCTATGAATGAGATCTGCATACCTAAACCTCTTGAGAAAGTTTACATTTTTAATGTTAATGACTCTGGGAAAAGGAATGTCCTCAAGAAACCTATTTGTAACATGCTTATTGGTGGAGTTCCTATTGACATATATGCTGACTCTGGTTCTCCATATTCCATCATCAATGAAAATGTTTGGAATTCTAAATTTGTTCGTTATTTAGGGAATGAACTTTATTCTCCTGACATCTCTGCTGAAGGATTTTCCGGTGGTAAGATTGATGTAATTGGTTACAAACCTCTAAATTTCAAGTTCAAAGGAAGAGAAGCTGTTTGTAAATTATATGTTGCTAAGGTTGGGCCTTCTGTCCTTGGATGGAGAGATCAGTGGGATTTAGATATCGTTTTAAACCCTAACAGTCCAGATCCTGTTTTAGTTATCAATGAGGGAACTGAGGTTGGTGATTCCATGCTTAAAGAATTTCCTAAAGTTTTTAGTGGTAAAATAGGAAATTTTCAAGGTTTTTCTCACCACATTGTTCTCAAAGATAATGCTAACCCTAAAATCTTCAAAGCCAGAAATATTCCTATTCTGGTTCGGAGCGATGTTGAAAAAGAATTAGAAAAACTTGTCAAAGAAGACATTATTGAACCAATTGAGTCTTCTAATTGGATTTCTCCAGTAGTTATCGCAAGGCGTGCCAATGGCAAAATCCGTCTTTGCGTGGACCTCCGCCACTTAAATGAGAATATTGTCGTTGACAAATTCCCATTACCCAAAATTAATGAAATGCTGTCTCTAGTTAATGGTGCTATGTACTTTTCCACAATAGATTTATCCTCCGCATACCATCAGATTTCCTTAGACACTGAGAGTAGACAACTTACTGCATTCATTACTCCCATGGGGTGTTTCCAATTTAAACGCATGCCATTTGGTTTAGCGTCTGCCGCTGCCATTTTCCAGCGCATCATGCACCAACTTTTTGGGAAACATCCCAAAGTTAAATTCTTTCAGGATGATATTCTAGTGTACGGTAAAGATAAAGATGAACATAATACCATCCTAGAAGAAGTTCTAGGCATTCTTGAGAATAAGGGTTTAACCATTGAATATTCTAAATGCCATTTTGCAGTCAAATCTGGGACTTATCTTGGACACGTGTTGTGTTGTGATGGTGTTTCAACCAAGGCTAAATTAGTTGATGCCATTAAAGATGCTCCTCCTCCCGCCAGTAGAGATGATGTAAGATCATTTCTAGGAATGGTAGAATTTTATTCTAAATTTGTTAAAAATTTCTCATCCAAAGTATTCAATATTAGACAACTCCTAAAAAGCAAAGTTAAATTTGAATGGTCTCCTTTTTGTGAAGATGAGTTCAATAGTATCAAATTGGACATCATTAATGCTCCTGTGTTATGCCCTTTTGATTTAGATCTAAGTTCTGTAGTCACAGTTGATGCTAGTAATAAAGGCTTGGGAAGTGTTTTATCTCAAATTGACAGCTCAGGTAAAGAACGCATTGTAGCATTTGCGTCAAGAGCACTTTCTGTTCCAGAGAGTAAATTCTCAGTTATTGAGAAGGAAACTCTAGCTGTAGTATGGGCTCTTGAGCACTTTCGCAGTTTTGTATGGGGAAGGGAATGTATTGTGCGATCAGACCATAAACCTCTCACTAAACTCCTTTCTACTGAAGGCCTTTACAATGCTACTGCTAGAATTGCTAGAATGTCCATGCGGCTACAAGATTTTATTGTTAAAATTGAATATCTACCTGGCAAAAGCAACGTTATTGCTGACTTTCTCTCCCGGATGCCTACTGATTTACAAGAATGTGAGGGGAATGAGTGGGATTCCTTTCACGTTGCTTATATTCTTGATAGTAATCCTTTTTGTATAGATAAAAAGTTGTGGAAGGATGATTATCTCAAAGATAATATTTTAATTTCTATTATCACCTTCATTCGGGATGGTTGGACAGATAAGAAATATTTATCGTCCGATCTTAAACCCTATTGGGAGGTTAGAAATGAACTAACTGTTTGTGATGATACAATTTTTAGAGGTGAAAAAGCCATTCCCCCTTCTTCTTTAAGGAAAGGCATTATTGACCTGTGTCACAAAGATCATTGTGGTATTGTGAAAACCAAACAAAATGTTAAACAATGGTATTGGTGGCCAGGTATTGATGTCCTTACTGAAAGAATTGTTCGTGAATGCGTCACTTGTGCCAATTCTGATAAAGTTCTCAACACGCTCAAACCCGACATGTGTGAACCCTTGGTTCCAGAGGGTCCTTGGCATACTGTTGCCATAGACATTATGGGACCAATTGGAGACGATCATAAATTTATAATCTCTATGATTGATGTATTTTCTAGATGGCCCAATATCACCATTGTAGACAAGGTTGATTCTTCTTCTGTTTTGAATTTTATTGACAGAGTTTTCATTGAAGAGGGCCTGCCCAACCAAGTCATTAGTGATAATGGCGTTCAGTTCACGTCCAAATTAACTAAGTCCTATTTTGAACGTGTAGGTATTGTCCATAAGACTACCTCTCTTTACAACCCTAGCGGTAATGGACTTTGAGAGAGGTTCAACAGAGTCTTGAAAAATGCTATACAATTAGCTGTACAAAATGGTGAGGATTGGGAAACCTCAGCCTTCAAAGCTGTCTGGTCCTATAGGACCAATATTCATGATGCTTTAAAAATGTCTCCCTTTGAGATCATGAGAGGTCGTGTTGCCAGAACTAAATGCAATCCCAAATGGTTACACCAAAAATCTTGTTTAGACATTTGCATGAATAAAGTCAGAACTGATGTTATTGATAAGCACCTAGAGTATAAAAGAAATTTTGATAAGAAATGTTGCTCTAGCACTGCAGAAGTTAATGTTGGTATGTGGGTTAAAGTAAAAAAACCCTGGAAAGTCCGTAAGGGAGATTCCCAATTTTCTGAACCCCTTATGGTCAAGAAGATACTTCGAAATGCCGTCCTTCTTAGTGATGGTAAAGTGTGGAATCTTAAAAGAATTGCCATCTACAGAGGTAAAAATTGTCTAACAAATGACTACTTTATTTCTCCTGACCTGCCATGTACTTCCACTCCTAATTCTACTCCTTGTGAGGATCATGGTGGTTTTAGTGTTTCTGAAAATCTTTCCTCCAATCCTAAACCTTCCTCCTCCAATGTATGTAATGTTCCTCCTAGTGCAAATGTAGTAAACCCTCCTTCCAATTCAGATGGGTCAGTTCCGTCCTCTAGTGTTCCTGCTACCTCTGATTCTATTCCACCGAATCATGATGTCAATTCAACATCTGTTAATGAACTTCCATGTAGCAGTGATGTATTTGTAAACCGGAAACGCATTTGCTCTAAACCCAAGTGGCTAGAAGATTTTGTTTGCTGATTGTCTTATTTCTTTAACTTGTTTTTTTTTCCTTATCTCCATTTGTAAAAGGGGAAGATGTGTTATGTTGCCCTTTAATTCTTTTAGACTGTTTCTGTATGTATTCCACTGTATCCTGGTTTCCCCTCCCTAGCAACTATGGTAGTTGCTGATGAAGAAGTCCTGTGTAGGCTGTTCCCTACCTTGCTCCTGTGTTCCTTTAATAAACTACACTTACTACTCAAATTGTGTGGTTTCAACTTTACAGCTGTCTTGGGGATTCTGCCTTGGACGACCCCTCTGCTACCTAGTGGTGAGTTTAGGATTCTAGATCCAGCCACAAGGGTGACCAGGGCAACAAGATCTTTCACGCTCACCACCACAAAACATTCCTTCAGCAAACGCCCCTAATGTCCTTGATGAACAAACCAATAACTGCATCCGAGAGGTGTACACCATCCTTATTTATGAAACATGTCTTCGCCCCTCAGCAATTTATGCGGAATGTTACAAAGGCGCTCCAGGCCTGTAACAGCCTGGGCATCTCAGAGTTCATATGTCTCACGGAAACGTTGATTGTCCTAGAACTGATGCCCTTACTCCAATTCCAGTGTGGCATCATCTGGGACCATTCAATGGCAGCACCCAGAGAAAAACTTGCCCAGTTGCACAAATTCTTTCAGAATCGCCTCCCTGAGACACTGTAGCCCATTTTCACCAAATCATTACCTCCAAGGTGGACAACGATGAAGTCCGGGAAATGGAGTCCCTCAAAACCCCCGGTTAGCTTGATCAGCCATTGTAATTGTGAGATGTGGAGGTCTGCGATCCCGCATCTCCAGAAGGAAACATCACACAGGGCCGCCGACTTTGGCTTACAGACCAGTTGCAACCTGTAAGCTGCCCGCCGGACAAAGGAGTGACCAACCACCCACATGAATTTGGACGGCGTCCTACTAAAAAATAGACAAAACACAAGCGTGAGCATACAAAGAGAGCGTGACAACCATGTAACAGAGTAGCTTTATTGCAAGTCGAGGCGAATTGAGTGCTTATGGGACTTGACAACCAGCCTCCTATTTTCTGTACCTCTTCCTTCAGAAGACATGCCTGCACCTGCGGCCAACATGGCCCCTCCTATTCTGAAGGAGCGTGAAGAGTAACCATTAGGATTGACACCGGCAGCCCCCAAGGCAGAAGTCAAAACCACTGTAAACTGATAATGTGAAAGGCAGTCGGGTGGATGAACAAAGCAGATGTCCCAGTGTTGGGTCGAATAGCCAGGTAATACCCTAACAGAGCCACAAGACACAAATGGGAGCCCTGAGCTGCTCTGAGTTTGATCGCTGCCCCCTTTCTCTCATGGTCAGTTGTGGACTTTCTCAACCAGAGCAGTAGCCACTCGTCACTTAATCAGACATCCCCCCACTGAAGGCCCCCACGAAGTCAGTTCTGGCAGACCCTACCAGTTTGCTCACCTTAAAAGTGCCATAAAAGGCCACAGCGAAGGCTGCAGCAAATAATGTTGTCTTGTATGGAAAAGTGCACACTCTTGTCAAGCTAGACAAAAGGAAGCCCAATACATGCTCTTTGAGGGAACGCCTGCCATCCTTCTCACAGCCTTTGAGTCTGGCCCACCCCGTTAATGCCTTCCTGATGAGAAAGGAACCGCCCATGTCCGCTGCATTCTTCAGTTTAGCAAAAAAGTTTATGGCTGAATTTTGTCCATGTGTACAAGAAACCGGCTTGCCCTGCTCTCTGAGGTTATGCAGAAAAAGATAGATGGCATCTAGAGTAAACTTGTCAGGGACGTTATGTGCATAGAAGAAAGTGGAGTGGTGTGGCTCACTGGTTAGAGGCGGCAGACCCGGAAGCAGAGAACGGCCCGGGACCAGGGTTCAATTCCCGGCAGGGTCGTGGACCAGGGTCAGCGGACTCGATAATTCTCGCCTCGGTGCCTACTCTAACCAGGGATCACACTCGGCAACTCTGGCCATTAGCTTGCCTCATCTCTACAACGGCCCCCCACATTCGCCGGGGATGCCTGATTTCACCTTGGAGATACCCAGTAGGGACCATCTCACAGGGATAGCCAGGACGGGTTCCCCAGCGGTCTACAGCGCCACGACGCCTCAGGGCAGCAGTGCGCTTTACAAGACCACATTACATTACAAAAAAGACCTCTACTGTGCAAAACACTTTTCATAAAACATCTGCGTGCGCTTTACAAGGGAGGCTGGCGCTAAATCCAGTAAGGCAGACATCCAGTCCTCCACAGATATGTTGGGAACTCTGTCATGTCCTCAGCCGCCTGTGGCTGGAAATCCCAATATTTCTGCAGCTTGGAGCGAGATAAGCCATCAGCAGCGTTATGCTGAATAACACGCACATGCTTAGCTTGAAAACAAAATGTTAGACTTCAAGCACAATAAAACCAAATATTTCAACAATTTCAAGACAAACTTGCAAGAAGCCCCTTGCCTGTTAATAGCCTCTACTACTGCCATGTTGTAAAATCGGAAGATAAAACTCGTATCTCTGAGAACCTCCACCCGTATAGTCACCGGTACGACAATGGGGTACAGCTCTAAGGAGGCAACATTCCTGGTGATGCCGCTGTCATGCCAGGTTTATGGCCCATCTGCCCTACTCCATTCAGGGCCTAATATACCTCCAAATGCAGCATTGCTCACAGCATCTGTGAAGAGGCCCAAGGCGAGTTTACAAATCAGGCACAAGGGCCACACAATGGAGCCGTTAAATTGTTGCAGTAAAGTGAACCATATCCCTGAGTTTTCCTTTACCTCACTTGACAGCCCTGTATGGTGGTATTTCTCTGTGAGGCCGGCCATCGCCCCAGCAATGGACCGTGAAAGGGGACGAGCCATGGGAATGATCTGTAGAGCAACGCTCCACTGGCCATATAGAATCTGTAGCTGATGGAACGTTACCGTTTTTTAAAGCCAAGACAGCGTCAATCGACTGCCTGAAGACTAGAACTTTCTCCAGTAGGAGGCAGCAGTCACCGGCCACAGTATCAATTTCAATACCAAGGAAGGGTAAGGCACGTGGAGGGACCTACAGTCTGTTATGGCGCTATGGGCACTCCCAGCTCTTTGAAAAGGTTAGTCAATTCATTCAGTACCCACGAGCACACTCCAGATTCTGTTGTCCCCAAGACTAGAAAATCATTCAGGTAGTGAATCACCTCTAACGACACGTGCGTGAGGTGAATATCCATTGTAACAGCAAGCTGAAATGCTTAAAATAAGTGCATGACGCACTACACCCCATCGCCATGCACTTCTCATAGTAGTAAAAACATGCAAATTGGAATCCCAAGAGGTGGGAGTCCTCAGGGTGGGCTGGGAGTAGCCAAACTGCAGACTCTATTTCTGTTTTTGCCAGCAAGGCTTCCTGGCCAAGTTCGTGCAGAGCTTGGTCTTCTGATGCATATTGCACTGAACATAACTGCGGGTCGATAGTTTCATTCACTGATGAAGACTTGAGGGCCAAAAGGTTATGAATTAATCTACACTCCCCTGGTTCTTTCTTCGGGACCACCCCAATGGAGAACACACAAAGTCCTGAAAGGCTGGGGAGGAAAAGGGTCCAGCTACCCCATCCAAAGCACTCTCTTTCTTTATTTTATTGGATACTACATCTTGATGCATACCAGCTGACAGTAAGTTGTTACAGTGAGAAATGGGAGCTACTCGGAGTGCCCGATTTCTAAAACCTGAAGAAACAGATACAAAAACTTTGATGTGTCTTTGCTTGGGTACAAGTTCAGCCATGGAATTAGCCTAGTGATCTAGACTGGGGTGGGCAGCTGAAAAGTAGCAGGAAGGCGTAACTACCTCTTTCCCTTTATCTCTCAACTTTTTGTTACAATTGAAATCTGGATGGGATGTATGGGATGTATGACGGTACAACGCGTGGTATTACCACGCGTACCGTTACCACGCAGGTTTTACAACGTAAGTCGTTACAACGACTTGCGCTGGGGGGCGCTGGATAGTGAATAGTTTAATTTACTATTCCAACTCCAGTCCCCGTGGATAGTAGGGAAGGTTTTGGATAGTAAATTAAACTATTCCCTATCCTACAGTGCCCTCCAGCGCAAGTCGTTGTTACGACTTTCGTTGTAAAACCTGCGCTGTAACGGTACCGCGTTGTAATAGTTCCGTTGTAAAGCATGTTCCCCGGATAGATGACCTCAAAAGGAGCAAATGTGTTTGTGTTTACAGGACCCTTCTGGGCCCACACAAACCTTTCTATTGAAGGCCCAACACAAGCCTTTCTTATCCCCTGTGTGTTGTTGGTGAAAAAGCAGCTTCACTGGAGTCTTGGTGTTAACGCTCTCTAGCTATACAATGACCTCTGTCTGGACCCACCCTAATTCTGGGTCCTCTGCTTTTGCCCACTTGAAATCCAGGTCATAATCTAACCAAGCAGTACCCCCATACATATGGTGTGCTTTTAATATCTTATTAGAATAAAATATCATTGAGGTTGCGGCCTCTGTTTTTTCTCTAGAATAACAGACATGAAGACATTGAACCTAAATAACTAATTTATATTTGTCTCCTTAACCTTGGGTTTTTGTCCTTAGATGAAGCATCTTTTTCCTCTTTATCTTTTTGTTCAAGCTCCCTTCTTTTAACTCGTATCAAGCAAAATATATCAACAAACTCCAATTTCAATATGGGTTTCCATCGGGTTGCGCTTTCACACCGACTTGCAGGTGAGAGGCCAAATTCCCAGGTCATGATAGTAAAGTAACCTGTGCCCAACAAGCAGAAGAAGAAGTCTAACCTGCTTTCTTCCTACTATGTTCAACTTTCTTACCTGGTTCTTTTACAACTGATGGGTGGGAGTCACATGACCCCTTGTCATACTCGCCCACCTTCTCCCCAAGGTGTGTCATTGCAATGGCCTCCACCTGTTTCTTAAGGTCTGCAATGGCTACCATAATCCCATTGGATGAGGCCCAAGGAGAAGTTGGTGGGGGGTGCAGTTACCTTGTCCGCAGGGTCGGCCAGCTTGGATAGCAATTGATCCACCAAAATCAAAGCTTGTATGGTAAAGTCACATGAGTCTGTTGGTTGCGCATAGGTAAAAGGGGTCGGCTGCTCCTGGGCAGGCAGCATGATGCATGGCAGGTGGATGGACTTGGCAGGGCTGCTACATAAGAATTCACTGTCTTGTTCTGGTGTTGCTCACTGCAAGGCCTGCTGTCCCTAAAGATAGGGCGAGGAGTGCCTGCCTAATGTCCACTAAGGCAGTATAAGCCTCCTGGGTCTCAGTCGGATTGCTAGGTGATTGTGGGGGAGGTGTACTACCCGCAGGGAAACAGAAGGTATAGGTTGTATTTGAGCACTAGTTTTGCCCTCCACTCCACTCTCAACACTATGTTGGTACATTCGGGAAGCCGAGTGGACCGCAGGTGTGGGTGCTGCTGGTGCCTTGGGTGTAACTGGTGGGGGCGGCGGGTGTACTGCCTCACTCAAGTACCAGATGGGGTTCGCACTGGCTTTTTTGCCATGTGCTTTATAGGTGTGAAGGCAGCCTGGGGGAGAACATGGAAATGCAGTGGGTGCTCTGCCACCGTGCAGTCCTCCTCTCGCTCTGACTCTGACCCAGAAACGTATTTGTCCCCCTCATTGCCCAACGTAGCCAGGACCAGCTTCAGACTCATGTGTTTTTCTTCCACCACTCTACACTTCCTCCCTCTTTATTTCAGGCTTATCATTTTTTTATCAGCAAACCGCCTTGCTGCACTGCATGATAAGGAAAGAGCAGGCATGCACAGTACTTGACAATATACTTCGTATTTCTGTGATTTGTCAGTGCAGAGACACAATGTGCTGCTCAGAACCAATGCAGGCACCCTTGAACCATTGTGAAAGGGTGACTACGTTGTAAGCAGGATTATGTTTGTGCAGAAAAGGCCACCTTCCTGTACAAAAACAATACCCCGAGGCATTTTCTTCCTCCTGTATGTGCTGCAAACTGCAGCACACACAGGAGGAGGAAGTAACGAGAAGGAATAAAGATATTTCTCCTAGTTACACCTCATGGGGAGGCGTAACCTTTTGATGCATTCCCAGGTCTACTAATAATGTAAATCTGTAACTGCGCCAACATCCATGGGTGAATGTGTGGGAACAACCACACTCCGCACATGGAATGCCTCCCAGGTGCAAAGTAATGTGGCTCAATGGTTAGAGCGGCAGACCCTGATGCAGAGGTCTAGCCCGGGACCAGGGTTCAATTCCCCGCCTCTGCAGGTCTTGGGCTCAAAATTCCACGGACATGATAATTCTCGCCTCGGTGCCTATTCCAATCATGGAGTCCCACTCTGCAACTCTGGGCAATAGCTTGCTTAATCTCCACAACGGCCCCCAAAACCCTAAGGATGCCTTGCCTCCACCTTGGGGGTGCCCAGGAGTGGACGCCTCACAGCGGTATTCGTACAATCGCCTTGAGACCCTTGCGGGTGAGTAGTGCGCTATACAAGTATCAATTTACAAGTAGCACAATGCTACCTTACTCTGGATTTATTAAGCCACACAGGGCCATGCAAGGTGTAAAGCCTATATAAATATCCCCCAACATTTTCTATCCCTTTGTCTCTCTCTTCCAGGTTCTTTTAATCTATGCTTTCTGCTTTTAACATTGTTTTCCTATTGTTCTCTTCCTCCTCCTTTAGTCCCTTTCTACCTTTCTCTCTCCATTGTCCTGGGTCGAAGTTTGAAGATCAAAATAAGCCCCAGTGGAGGCGACCAGCAACTGCAACCACCAGCTTAAATTAAGCTCCCCGTGGCTCTGTCTCTCTATCCCTGATCCAAGTTTCCGTTTCTGAGATAAACGCCGAGATCCAGCATAGCTGCCCTTTAACTTCCTAGAACTATTTTCACCCAACCATGTCAAATCGCCCATTAAATCTATTCCTACACGCATGCCTGCAGTGGTGTCCTCAATACCTTTAACAACAATTAAAGATAATTAACAACCAAAAGGGAAGCTTCCAGGTGGAACAGCAGAGACATTCGCAGCTCATAAAAGGGAGCAATTAGCCAGCGAAATGACAAATGAGGAAAATGCTCTTTTGTAATAGGATTTGACAGAGTGCTTCCAACACGTTCTATTTTACTAATAGCAAGTTTTTCATTGTGTGGGTCTTAAAACGGCTTTGCAGTCCAAAGCTATCAGGGACAATCCAGCACCATACATCTTTTTTTTTTAATTCAAAGCAGGTTTTCAGAGTTAGTCTAAAAATAAACGTGCATACCTAGAACTAGCTCCATGCCACAATGTTCACTCTTTGCCCCAGCGTTCACTTCACTCTCTCTTCGTTCCACAGCCAGCAGCACTGTTTCTGTTGTGAATTTCAGACCCATGCTTACAAGGACAACTATTGAAACTGCATATACCAGCATGCTTTTTGTTTTGGCATGAATGCCAACAATATGAGCTGGGTCCGGTGGACTACCATGAAACGAGATCACCAGAAAAATATTTCTCAATAAATAATTGTCATGAATCTCACTGTTTTGGTTTGAAAAGATGATTTTGCTTGCATAATAGTACTAATGGGTCCTATACACAAAGATGAATGTACATGTGTAGATTTACTCTTGGACCTTGGTGCAACTCTTCACTTTTTCACTATTCACCATTTCCAATTGGAGATTACACCTAAGGGTAGATTTACAACTCTGCCCCATCAGTTCAGAGGATTGAATCTCCTGAAATGTAATTTACATCCATAAAGATACTACTAGTAACTTGACAACTGTATTTTTAAGTGCCGCTTGTCTGCGGGGGCAACCTCTGACTCAGATGTGGATTCCTCCACCAGCTAGGGAAAACGAAAATCTTCAACTAAATCACACTCACCTGATGCCTTCTCACTTAAAACCACATAAATACACTACATAACCTAGGTTATGATTGTTTCCTCTTCTACTTCCCAGCAACCAGGAGCCTCTCTCTACCTACAGGATGCAGTCAGGTCTGAAAAGGAAGTTGAACTTTACTGAGTAAGAGAATCTTTGCACGACGAAAAGCTACCTGCATTCTCCCTCAATAGAACCCTGAAGGCAGTCTTGTGGCGGGAGGTGACGGATTCTGTTATGCATTTGGGGAAGAAATATGCACTGTGGGGGTCAGAAAGGAGAAACGATAAGAAGAGAGGAGGATTATGAAGGATATTTTCTCCAGTATTCCTCTGATTACACTTTTTCCTGGGGAAACACCTGAATCTGATCCTCATCTCGCCCCTGTCGAGGAGGCTGTCCTTACCACAATGCACCCTCACCTACTATCTGTTGTGCCTTTTGCAGACAACAGTACTGTTACACCAGATAAGACAGAATCTCCCTCTCTGACCCTAAAACATCTCCCACAAACAATCACTCAACTATGTCTTTCACCTAACCCTACACTGGTTTCACAACATCACCTCAAACACTGCTTTTAGCACATGCTCTAATAAGAATTTGATCTTTATATTACTTTCCTTTCATATTTCCTTCCTCTCATACGAAAATATCCCAAGTAAGCTGGTTGCTCCAACGGGGGCAAGAGTGCTTCCTAGTGTGGCAGATCAACATACAATGCCTGTCCCTTAATGGAACCCTACAACATTTACAAAAATGTCCTTATGAGAGCAACTTCACTGGCACTGTATATGAGAGTTCTGTAAATTTGTTTGGTGTACCCTACCTCATTTTACAAAATTATGATTTATTGTGATTAATAATACTAAATGTAAGCTGGGTATTCATGTTCTTATGCATTTAATGCTCATACTTTTCATTTTGATATTTTTAAGGTTCTGTTGTGTTGTTTCATCCATCACCTGCCACAAACTATACTTCTGCTCCTAGTGCTGCAATCATATAAGGCCTGCTACTCAGAATAGACGGATGGTAAATACGGTGAATATAACATCTGTTCTTTTAGGTTTTTATCACTCACCTTTGAAAGCGGCAGGATAGGTGCATGTCTACCGTTCCACATCCGTATATCCCCTCATGTCCACACTTATTGTAAGTGCTCATTATTTATTTATTTACTTGCAGGGTTTTATTTAGCGCTGGCTAGACCCAGAGGTATCAGAGCGCTTCACATGAGGATCAGCGAGTTACAAGTTACCAAATTACAACAATTACAGGAGCCAAGTATAACATAGGGAAAACAAACAGTGTTACACAAAAAACATGAGTTACTAGCGCACAGCATGTTCACGAAAACACACCTAGGTAAACACACCACTGACATTTAAAGGATAAGAATGAACCAAGGGTTTTTGCTAATATCACCTACTAAAGTCTGATTTCTATTGAACCTTAGACTTCGCATGGTAATGGCTGCACTATAATATTTCTGAGTGATCTGAATATATCTCATATATTGCAATAAAAACATAAACATACCACTATTATGTATGACTTCGTATTGCTTATTCCTTTTTATATGTCTCTCTTTCCTGTCAGCTAAAGTTAGACAACAGACCCTAGTGTCCCCATTGCCATCAACACCACAGAGCACATCACAGGACAAACTAGCAGCAGCAGTTCGGCCCTTGGCCATCCGTTGATCAGGGAAATCTGGAAACATCTGGATATAAATTGTATATCTCATCATTTTCATTGCCACAGCATCCACTGTACATTGTTTTAAATATTTTCTTCTATAAAGGTGAATTTTTGTTTGTATTCGCCTTTACTTTATCAAAAACTACTTTCATATTTAGATTACAAATTTTTAGTTTTCATTTCACATTCTTCTTTATCTTTCCAACTACTGGATGAGGGGATACCATACCAAATCCAAATTCAAGGACACTATCAGCATATGATGTCAAGGAGGACCTCCAGAAAGGAAACATCTGTGGCAGGAGCCGGTGAGCTCATGTAGGGCCAGATTTAGGTAATCTCAATTTACCTATTCTTAAATATCGAATCATACCGATTCGGTATTTAAGAATAGGTAAATGAGATGTAGGTAATTTTTCTTTAAAAATTACCGAATCGGTAAGTTTTGGTAATTACCGAATCGGTATTTACCAAAATCGTTTTGGTATAATTGCCATTCATTCCTATGGGTCTGGAGTCCCATTGGAATAAATGGCAATTTCCGAATCGGTAAATAACAATTCGGTAAAAGGGGGAAAACATTGAAGGGTGGCAGGGTGTCACTTTGACACCCTGTTGCACCCCTCAATTGTGTATGGGTGCACATGTGGCACACATACATGCCCTAAGGGCATGTATGTCTGCCACATCGCACTGTTGGAAAAGCAAAATAAATGCTTTTTCAAAGGTTTTCATTATTTACCACCAACTTGTAGTTGGTGGTAAATAACGAATCCTTAACCGAGGAATGCACCAACTTGAATGCTCCCTACATCCTGGTTTCGTTAATTTACCGAATCTGTATGTTAAGAATTCTCTATTTTACTGAATCCTTAAATTACCGATTCGGTAAAATACAGAATCCAAAAAAAATGCCGCCTACATCTAAAAAGCCCAATACCGGTCGGTAACTTATATGTTTCTTCCCTTTTGAGATAAAGGGCCACATGTAGGTAAATAGTATTTACCGATTCGTGAGTACTGAATTTTACCGATTCGGTATTTACAAATCGGTAAATGCTATGTAGCTAAAAAATAGGTAAAAAAATACCGAATTGTTAAGATTCGGTATTTACCGAATCGGTAATTACCGAATCGGTATTTGCCATTCATTCCTATGGGACTTGAGGCCCATAGGAATGAATGTCAATTACCGAATCGATTCGGAAAAATTGGGAAAAAGTCAAGGGTGACAGGGTGTCACTTTGACACCCTGTTGCACCCCTGATTAGTGCTTGTGTGCACATGTGGCACACATACATGCCCTAAGGGCATATATGTCTGTCACATGGCACAGGTGTAGATGCACATATTTGCATTTACATAGGAATTTGTTATTTAGCACCAACTAATAGTTGGTGGTAAATAACGAATGCAGTAAGCCCAGAAGCACTGTTTGAAGTGCTTCCTACATTTCATTTACCGATTCAGTAAATACCGAATTGGTAAATGATGATTCAGTAAATACCGAATCGGAAAATACCGATTCGTTATTTACCGAATCTGTAAATATGCCCCCTACATAGGTACATAGGAAAAGGCTTTTACTGGTCGCCAGTGTAGTTATAGTTAAATCTGTGTTTCCATGGAAAATAAATATTTTGTGTTCTTAATATCTTTGGCAATGTTAAAAAAAGCTCCACAAAACATTCCAAAATTCAAGTTAATCGAGTATGGATCTTGCCTAGTTTCAGACAGATCCATCAAGCAGGGCCCAAGAAAAAACAGGGAACCCACAAGTGTAAGTTGCTATAGTGTTTTGTTTAGTGTTTTTTGCTCTGTGATACTGAAAAAACAGCTGTACAGAATTACACCATACTTGCCACAAGGTGAAGATTTTTACTCAAGCATTGTGCTTTTGTTGGTTTGGTATTAATCCAAAGTTTTGGAGAAATTAAGGTTTACGGAGGTGCTCAGATTGGGCCTGAAGAGGGGACATTTTAGAGATATCTCGACAGTGGAAAGTAGTATTTGTGATTTACCCTTTACTCTAGAACTGTTTGATGAATATGATTAAATTTGGCAGATGCTCAGCATGTTTAACTTGCCATTTGTATTATTAAATGTGTGCAGATTCATCAAGGGGGTACATTTAAAGGAGTGGGGTCAATACATGTTCATTTGCTAATAACTATTACGTCATTTGACAAATCTACATTAATTTTTGTACCTATTTAACATATGTAATCCCTGTGGCTTTTTCAATTTTCTTGGGGCTCCATTAAGTGGAGGGGGCAAATTAAATGGGAGAGCAAAAATTATCAAATATTTATTAACTTTGGTGATCTGTTATTAATATACAATACATTTGTAATGCTCTTAGCATGTTAAGCCCAGTGCAGGAATCTAAGGTGTCAGGTCCATCTGAGAAGAGAAAGGGAGTTAAATGTGAGTGGCAGTTGAAAATCATTTACTTACTAGTAATTTTGTCCTATTTTACAGATGTGAATAACATATGGCAAACTCCATGTTTATCTTAACTTGTGATAGTTTTAATTTCATGCAAACCCATCAGGGGGGATACACTTAAAAAAGCAGCTTTTCCCATAGGAAGGTTTGCACTCCACAACAGGAACATGCTGTGAAAATAATTAAAGCATACATTTACTCTGGAAAGTGGTGTTGCTTTGTTTGGAGTAAAGCTTTCAATAAATAGTTTTACAGTAGGGAGTCACTGGGTTTGAAAGGGCTACAATAGAGTCTTGACCCTGCCCCCAATGGGAACAGTCCAGCCCACAATGCCAGGCCAGGTCCTCCCTGGACTAAAAACAAGCATCCTAGGACCGGTTTCGGGTTTTCAGCCCTCATCAGACAGGGTCAAGATTGATTTGCATATGGTTGGGTCCAAACTGGGGTGGCATGGTGAGAAAAGAACAATGTAGTTAACCCAGATCTCTAGACTGGGAGTGAATGTATGATTTATTCAGCATTCCATCCATCATTTGTTTGCGTAGCACTTTTCACCCTAAGTGGGATGGGTATGCTTAGACGTGGGTCCCTTGCTCACTGTTCCATTGGATTCAAGCTAGCCTGGCTGATGAAGGGTAATACTCAGAAACCGGTCCCAGGATGCTTGTTTCCGGTCCAGGGAGGACCTGGTGTGACAGTACGGTCTGGACTGTTCCCATGAGGCACAGTGTCAAGACTGATTTGCAAATGGCTGGTTCTAAACTGGGGTGGCATGGTGAGCAAAAGAACCATGGATTTAACTCAGATCTCTTGACTGGGGTGAATGTATGATTTATTCAGCATTCCGTTCATCATTTGTTTGTGTAGCACTTTTCACCTCAAGTGGTATGGGTATGCCCACACGTGGATCCCTTGATCACTGTGCCACTTGATTCAAGCTAGCCTGGATGATGAAGGGTAATACCCAGAAACCGGTCCCAGGATGCTTGTTTCCGGTCAAGGGAGGACCTGGCCGGCAGTTCAGTCTGGACTGTTCTCATGAGGCACAGAGTCAAGGCTGATTTGCATATGGCTGGGTCTAAACTGGGGTGGCATGGTGAGCAAAAGAACAATGGATTTAATCCAGATCTCTTGACTGGGGGTGAATATATGATTTATTCAGCATTCCGTCCATCATTTGTTTGCGCAGCACTCCTCTCCCCACCAGGCTGGACAGACTTTCTGCCCCTGAATGCAGATTGAGGGGGTAACCCTCAGCTTGCACCTCTCTGGGAGTCAGAAACCCCAATAGACACCAGGAAAATAATGCCAAGGAAAAAAGTATGGGTGGGGGTGGCCCGGATAGGCATGGGGCTGTGCCCTCACCCTAGAACAGGCCTGATAGTCTTTCTGTCCCCCCTTGGGGTAGAATGGGGGATTACCCACTAAACAAGAAAGGATATATATATCGAAGTGTGCGACTCACTTTGCCCTCAGAGGATAGGTTGTTGAAATAAATTATGGCTTTGTCCCGCCACGGAATACCACACCATCACGTAAGAGCGCCAGAACTGCCCGCAATCGGACTCTGTGTGACTTTTTCTGGAAAGGATCAGGGCAGCGGCAGCCACCAAGGACTGGACCTTGGCAGTGACCTCAGCACGAACGGAAAAGGCGTGAAGAGGTTCGTGGAAAATAACAAGTGGAATAAATTAAGTTGCATCGCACCCACCGAAGGAATAGAATCAATGCTGACTACCTGGACCAGAAAGCTCTGCACTGCACGTCACTGCAAGAACCCACCTGAGGGTAATTACTAATGAAACATAAGAGCAACGAACGGGTCCAAGCGAGTCAGCAAACACGCCAAATGCAAGCTCCTCCTCTGACGAAGGCCAAAGGTTGGCTGAAATGCATTAGGAAGAACGGAGCTCCACAAAATGAAAATAAATAATTTTAATCACCACGAGATGTGCGACTCACTCTGTCCTCAGAAGATAGGTTGTTGAAATAAATTATGGCTTTGTCCTGCCACGGACTACCGCACCATCACATAAGAGCGCCAGAACTGCCCACAATCGGACTCTGTGGGACTTTTTCTGGAAAGGATCAGGGCAGCGGCAGCCATCAAGGACTGGACCTTGGCAGTGACCTCAGCACGAACGGAAAAGGCGTGAAGGGGTTCGTGGAAAATAACAAGTGGAATAAATTAAGTTGCATCGCACCCACCGAAGGAATAGAATCAATGCTGACTACCTGGACCAGAAAGCTTTGCACTGCACGTCACTGCAAGAACCCACCTGAGGGTAATAACTAATGAAACATAAGAGCAACGAACAGGTCCAAGCGAGTCAGCAAACACGACGAATGCAAGCTCCTCCTTGAAGGCTAAAGGTTGGCTGAAATGCATTAGGAAGAACGGGCCTCCACAAAATGAAAATAAATAATTTTAATCACCACAAAGTGTGCGACTCACTCTGTCCTCAGAGGATAGGTTGTTGAAATATATATAGCGACCCCCGTGACTGCAAGGTAAAGCGGTTGGGGACAGGAGGAGACAACGTGTTTCATGCGCATGGGATAAGGAAGGTTCCCTATCTTGGCAGTGTGTACCCGCTCCACGCAACACCTCCCAGACACGAACACGGACATTGCATCCTGGGACTGGTAGTCGTAGATCCATTAACGACCTACCAGGGCTGTTTGCATTTGGTATACACCTTTAAGGAGCGGCACGCTGCACAACCTATCAGGAATGGCTAGATACTTTATCTGGGATACACGCCTTTTCCTGATAACATTTACACCCCTGGCGCTGATGAAGGCAGCAAGATACGCCGAAATGCATTCGCTGATTGTGGGTGATGCAGGACTGTTACTTGCCTGTGTGTTGGAATAAAGTTGTCTCCAACGGTTCCCCTGCTGTGGCCTCTTCACTTTGTCTTCGGAAAAGTTGTGGAATTTGGATATTTTGGCGTGGGTTCCAGTAACGCGCAAAGAGGTCCCCGCTTTGTTCAAGTAGGCTCTGGACAACTGGTTTCTGCTTCGGTGGAGGATTGCATCCGGGGGACCGGCATTACCAGAGCTCCCTTGTCAGCCCGGGAAGAGGTGCGGCGGTGTTGAGGCCATTCAGCTTCACGCTGGGCGAGGTTTGAGTCTCAGCCTTGCCCCCGTCTAAAGCGACCTCCGTGACTGAAAGGTCTAGCGGTTAGGGACAGGAGGAGACAACGTGTTTCATGCGCATGGGATAAGGAAGGTTCCCTATCTTGGCAGTGTGTACCCGCTCCACGCAACACCTCCCAGACACGAACACGGACATTGCATCCTGGGACTGGTAGTCGTAGATCCATTAACGACCTACCAGGGCTGTTTGCATTTGGTATACACCTTAAAGGAGCGGCACGCTGCACAACCTATCAGGAATGGCTAGATAATTTATCTGGGATACACGCCTTTTCCTGATAACATTTACACCCCTGGCGCTGATGAAGGCAGCAAGATACGCCGAAATGCATTCGCTGATTGTGGGTGATGCGGGACTGTTACTTGCCTGTGTGTTGGAATAAAGTTGTCTCCAACGGTTCCCCTTGCTGTGGCCTCTTCACTTTGTCTTCGGAAAAGGTGTGGAATTTGGATATATATATATATATATATATATATATATATTTATATATATATATTTCTTTTTTTTTTAGGAAACAAATGGGTTGGTGGCAGGCCGCCTATGCATTTGACTTATTCTTCACTCCTAAAGCTCCAACAGTCTTTCTGCATACCTGGAGTCTGAAGCATACCAATAGCAAGCAGGCTAAAACTTTTATACTTGTGGGCGTATTGTTGACTTATGGTCCAGCAGGATGGGGTAAATCTCAAATTTTCCTTTCACTTGAGATGCTGAATGCCTGCACTATTCAGGCAGAGTCTCGACCACCACCCAGGGAAACTTACCAAACAAAGGCTTTCATAAAGGTAGTCTCACAGGGGAGTCCAGGGTGGTGTGCCTTCCATGAATATCACTATGTTTTCTTACCTACAATGCTCTGCAAACCGCAAACTTGGGTTAAAACGATGCACTTTCTGCACATTTCTATGAAAGAAACTTTCTGAATCTGCAGGGATCCAAAAACTTCCTACCATCCAGCGTTCCATAACTTTCCCCCATTTTTGTGCCTGGTCCTAGTACCTGCACATGAAAGGTTACATAAAACAATGTGTAGAGATCAGATTCTGGCATAAAAAATGACCCTTTTTTGTGATGTGAGTACCTCTGGAATTTTGGCCGGGTTCAGCTGCCATATAGAAAATATACTTTTCAATGATGTTACTTAAGCACAGCCTTATTCAGGTTTCAGTGTTGATTCCTTTTACCACTCTAGCTCAGGAAGACTCACCAGACTTGTGAAGGGCACACCTCAGCTCCATTTGTGTGACTGTCTGGAGTGAATGCATAAACAGCCCAACTGTTATCCTAGCCCAGATGTGTATTCAGCAGACTGGCAGAGACACAGAATGGTTAAAGTAAGAAAATGCCAACTTTATAAAAGTGGCATTTCCAGACCTTCTATTTAAAAACCATCTTTACTAAAAGATGTATTTTTAAACTGAGTCTTAAGACCCCAAAACTCAATTTTCTATCAGGTTCCAATTGGAAGTTACATTTGTAAGAGGTTACAAGGCATCTCCAGTGCCAAGCTAAGGGAGAGATGGGCTTTCCTGCAATGAAAAACTAAATTAGCAGTATTTCTCGACCAGGCTATGCAAAACGCAGCAGTACATGGCCTACCTTTTAAATACACTGCACCCTGCCCATGGGGCTACCTTGGACATATCTTAGGGGTGCCTTACATGTTATGTTATGTTAACACCTTGGCTGCTATAGTGATCCTCCTTCTATGCTGAAGGTCAAATGAAATGGGTGTGGTCATGACGAGCTCAGCTCGTCATGAGTGCAGCTTAACTGTGCCTCATGACGAGCTGAGCTCGTCATGAGCAAGGAAGGGGTTAAAGGGGAAGGGTTGGGCCTGGCAAGTGGGTGAACTTGCCATGTTGACATGTCAGTTTAAAACTGCACCCACAGACACTGTTGTGGCAGGCCTGAGAAATTATTTCAGGGCTACTCATGTGGGTGGCACAATCAGTGCTGCAGGCCCACTAGTAGCATTTGATTTACTGGCCCTGGGCACGCAAGGTGCACTGTACTAGGGACTTACTAATAAATCAAATATGTCAATCATGGAGAAATGAATTGCCATTACATTTTAGGGAGGGAGCATATGTACTTTAAGACTGGTCAGCAGTGCTGAAGTGCTCAGAGCCCTAAAGCCAACAAAAATATGGTTAGCAAAACAGGAGGAAGAAGGCAAAAGGTTTTGGGAGAAACCTGCAAAAAGGGCCAGGTCCAACACAGAGGGTATATGCATAGAATTAGCACAGTGCCATCCAAGGCATTCTAGAAAATAACAATGTCTTTAACAGTAAAATCTATAAGCAAAGGGTCAGAACAGTCTATCCACTGCAAGCTGAAAAATGACTAAATAGAGAACCGGATTTACATCATATTTGTCAGAAAGCTAGATCTTGGTCCAGAAAGCATGCTTTTCTGTGATTTAGTCAAAATCAGTTCAGTCGCTTTTGAGAAATTAAAGCTCAGAACTTTCCATATTTTATGCCATGGGGGATCCATGGAGACCACTGATCTGTTGATGCGATCTGGTTGACTGCCAGTACATCAATAACAATGTGGCAGCAGCCATTAAAAGACTCAGGACTAAGTCCTAGAAAAAAAGGTTAAAAAAGATGTAAGGGGGTAAGGTAGAGATACCCTGACCTCCCCAGGAATGGGGACCCTCTTGATGCCAGAAACATATAGGGGCAGATTTACAAGCCCCTTTCCGCCACTTTTGCGTCACTTTTAACATGGGAAAAGTGATGCAAAAGTGGCGCAAGGGGCTTGTAAATAAGTCCTATATTATTTTTTAATTTGCTGAAAATTTGCAGTGGGTCCACAAGTCTGTGGCACAATTAAAAAAATTAAGTTCACACTCCAGAGCTTATCCTCCTGGGAATTAATTTATTTTAAATGGGGTGGGGGGCACACACACCCTTGCCGAGCCCGGTTTGGCCCTGGGGACCCCAACTCCCGGGGCCTGATACTTAACCATGTCCTGGGCACTCCACCCCAGAACATTGTGGTTTCTTGACCAGAGAGTGCAGGAATACCCGGCCTACACTCTCCTGGGTGGGGAACAGAACTTTGCTACTACCCAAAGGGAGCAATAAAAAAATGCTGCTCCTGATCAGGCTGGAGCAAAGGAAAGGTGCCAGCTCCTGCCAGAACCCAGTATGCCCTCCCGTGCAGCCCTCAACATGCCCTGCGTTGTGGGTGTCCCAGTGGGCATTGAGGCACACACCTAAAATCCAAGAAATGGCAGGCTCCTTTAGGATGGCCTGCACTGTGTGAATTAATAGTTTGAACATTTGATTATAACTATTGGTGATATTTTAATACAAAACAATAAGTGTACTTTATATATGTTGATATAGTGTCTCCTTCATAAAGCCAATAGGCCCACTTAATTTGTTATTTTTTAGTGTTGTGGCTGTTGACAAAGTCAGTAGCTCTGCCTTACTTACAATGACACCCTTCATTATTATCCATGCTCGTCCGCAGGAGATTGGGTGCCTCGCCCAATGCCCAACCCCCCCACACGGCACATGGCCTGCATGCAGCAAGGGTGGTCGGGTATCTGTGGGGGTTGGTTGCAGGACCTGGCCCATTGACAGCCCCATGCTGCATATGGTAAAAATGATGAGTTGAATGCTTGAATGTATCTCAGTCACTGGTAATTATTGGGTGCATCACACCATGCCACCTCAGATTGGATCCAGCCATATGCAAATCCGTCTTGACTCTGCTGAAATAGGAACAGTCCAGGCACGGACTACATGCCAAGTCCTCCCAGAACCGGAACACATGCAACCCATGAACAGTTTTGTTCTGACTGGGCTCTTTAGTTTGGTGTAGCTTTGTTCCAGTGGCACAGCGAGCAAGAGACCCACAACTAGGCATTCCAATCTCACTTGGGGCTTCACATTCAAATATACAAAAATGTGATGTGTAGAATGTTTAAATTAATCTCAGACACTGGCAATTACTTTGACCTGATCCCAGACGATAGTCATTTCACACACCATTCTATCTCAGTTTGCAAATCAGTCTTGACCCTCCTCTAATAGGATCCCAAACTGCCATGCCACGTCCTCTCTGAACTGGAACACAACCAACGCAAGACCGGTGTCACCCTGATTCAGGGTCTTCAGTCAAGAGTAGCTTGGATCTAGTGGCACAGTGAACATGGGAACCACATGTGTGTATAGATGTGCCATGGATTTGGTTGGGCTCTGTAAATATAACCAGAAAGCCATTTGCCATGCTGTGCATTAGCAGTGGGACTTAGTTATGCCAACTGGTGTTTTCCTGCCTAAAGAGTTCTATCTTTTTCTGGTGTAATATCAATGTGCTCACAAGGATTCTGGTTCGTCCTGTAGGTTGGTTTTTAAACTGCTCAAATAGGTGTCTATTGACAGCAAAGACGGTTCCAACATGTATGGTTGGTGTGTCAATCCACAATTTTCTCTGATGTGGGTGAAATCTCCTTATTATCAGCATAATCCCGCAGAGATCCCAAATGTTACAGACCAATCTTTTTTTATCAACTCTGCCCCAGGGTCAGATGTGGACCTAGTGGTGAACGTTCTGATCTATCAATTTACAGTGCGAAGTTAGGCAAGGGTGTGTCTTAGCCCCTCTTTTGTATACTGTGTACATTAACAAACTTAGTGATTATCTAAGAGCAGCTATACAAGACCTCCCTTTGCTAAATTCTGTCCCTATACCCATTCGCCTAAATACGGACAATGGCGTGCTTCTTACACAAACTCCAAATTCCTTACACTGCCTGTTTAGAGCAGTTTCTTAACTTATACTTAAGTATTGAAAAAGTGATGAATGGAATGTTTGAATTAATCTCAGTCACTGATAATTAATCTGGATTCATCCTAGTCCATCGTTATTTTCCACACTGTGTCACCTCAGTTTGGACCAGATATATTCCTGGATGTGCCACATAACGTTGGACTGGAATGCGGCCCAAGTAATTACCAGTGGCTCAGATTAATTCAAGTATTTCATCCATCTCCTTTTGTATACTTTAGTATGTCACCCTAAGTGGGACAGTTATGCCCAGATGTGGATCCCCTGCACACTGTGTCACTAGAACCAGGTTATACCCTGCTGATGAGCCCATAACAAGGGCAAAACTGGTCCTGGGGTGTTCCAGTTCAGTGAGAATCTGGCTTGGAAGTTCAGGCTGGACTGTTCCCATTGGAGCAAGGGTCCAGACTGATTTGCATATAAATGGCAGCAAGGGAAACTGTTTGCTGCACAACTACAAGTGTTTGACGTCCAAAATACACCACGTCAATCAACTAAATCTTCGACGAATGCCCACCTCTAAAGGCCAGCCACCATCAATGGCCTTTCATTAATCAACATATATACAAAATAAGAGAGGCATAAATCAAGAGAAATTCTAGCAGTAGGTACAATCAGCGAATGTAGCTCATAACAAAAAAAGATGTGAGAGGTATCTTATTCATTTGTGCTTCTTTATTTCACTCCATGTCAATGGACACACATTTTTCAGAACAGCCAATGCGTTTCGGGGTGTAGTAGGACTTGCTAGTTCTCGAATGTAGCAGGCATCTACTGCTGCATAATATTCCATGTTTAATCAGATCCAAATCTTAATTCCTTGTATAAGGTAGTGTACAGGAGCTGCAAACAACATTCCAACTTTAAAAAATCGACTGTGTCATACTTTGCGTCCGAGGCCCTCCGACTCAGAGAGTCGGCATGTATCCCAATTTGAGTACAATTGGGACGCACGCCGACTCTCTGCGATCTCGCCAACTCTCTGCGATCTGCGATCTGTCATGGCCGTACACGGCCTCGGGCGCAAAGTTTGTTGTGGCTCTCAATATGGAATAATCCTGGGGCTACCCTATGCCAAGCCATGGTCAATGACTGCTTGAGCTGCAAGCATGGCCTGAAAATTCCGTGGATCAAATTTGTTAAGCAGACCTTCCAGCAACTAGGAAGGCCTGCCTTGTTTGCAAACTCAACAACTATATGTAAAAATTATACGTTGGATGTCAAGCATCTGTACTTGGATTGGCGACACATCCAAAGGGAAAGCATGGAACTAAGCAACAGCGGCCGACCCACTACTCTCTGAGCAGTGCAAAAAGGAAAAATACATTATTAATATAACACAATGCTATTATAATTTTACTTTTCTGTAGTGGCTCCGTTTGTTTTCATTTTAGGTGCGGAGCAGGGCTGGGCTGTCCAGAGCAGGGGGAGGAGTGGTAGGCACTCTCTAAGTGTGCATGATGATTTGGCCGACTGTCTTGGGCCAGCCAAACAGACATTCACACTTAGCATTTCTCCACCCGGCTGTGTTGCACAGCTGGGTGGAGAACCGTCCCAGGCTCCCAGGTCCCTTTCTGAGTGGCGGACCAGGCCACTCAGACCAATCATGACACTGCTGTCATAGTCTTACCAGCCTGAGAGCAGCGTTGTGATTGACTTAGGGGAGTTTGGAAGCCTGTGTGCTTCCATGCGTGGACTGAAGACGACGGAGGAGAGGCAGCAGTCGGCAGGTAGGTGAATTCTTCTTTTTTGTTTCTACGCCTACCCGTACTATTCCGTGGCAGCCGCCACTGTCAAGCAAGCCTTTTTTTCTACAATATGTTGTTCTTAAAACTAATGTTCAAATGGGTCCTGTTTGTCTCTAGTATGTAGTAGCTGGGAGAGGGCTTTGGTATTTAGGCTCAGAACAGGCACAATTTATTATCTTTTTTGCTTCTCCCAGGGCAATTAGCTCATTTAAAAGAAAGGATGTGTGCCTGTCATGGTAATTCTGCCCAATCTACTTTGCACTTCAGTTTTTCCGTAAATATTATAGTGTTTTTACATCACGTTTTTTGCTGCCTCTTTTAAGGGCACACAAATGAAAGCTATATAGAGCTGCTTTGCGCTTCCTACAATTATTATCTAACGAAGACCTGTGTTTTAAAATGGGTTTTTTTTTTAATCTGCAGTATTTTATCGGAAACACATGGATTTATAGCTGCTATGTGTACATTGTTTTCCTGTTTTAATATGTATGCTTTTATGATTGTATCTGACTTTCGAATAAAGATTATTATCACTAGTAGTATTATCTTTAGGAAGTGGGACACATTAAGGAATTTACTTGCCCAACCTCATTTGTCATGTATTAGTAGAGCGCACGTGACAAGTACACCTAGTTAATTCAGTGATGGCGCAGACTATCCGGTCTGCTCAGGTTGAGCCCTTGCTACAGCAAGTATGGTTGCTGGTTTTGTGGCTTGGTCCAAAGGACCCATAAAATGTGTTCACATGATTGAAAACAAAAGTTCTTGCCGCACTTATGAAAGTAGATGTAGGTTCACCATAGGTGTGTGTTAACATAAAAGGTGTATGTGTAAAGTGCACGTTCATCAAAGGGTATCTTGGTGCTGAATAACAGATGTCTATTGCTAGCCAAGTCAATGGCACTCATTTTACCGACCACAGGAGGATAAAAGGCTGAGTGGATACGCCTTGATTAGAACATGCAATCATGATACTCGAACACAGGGGCATATTATCAAGGGGGTTTATCTCCGCTTTTTTGGCTTTAAAAGCCAAGAAAGCGGAGACAAAATTATCTCCCTATTCCCGAGCTGTCGCTAACACCAGTTAGCGACAGCTAGTAGGAGATAGCGACCATCTTGGGCCCCGCTTTGCATGTCAGTGACATTTATCACTAATGACATGCAAAGTGGGCGTGCCAAGATGTTAGTGACTGGAAACAGTCGCTAACATCGCTATCTCCTATTACCAACTTTTGGAGATATTCGCGCTAATCGCGATTATCTCCAAAAGCTAACACCTTCCCCTGAGCAGTTCTTAGCTATGTTATCCAATGGTAGGTGGATAACATGGCTAAGAGCATTAGCTCGGTAATGCATGAATATCGCTGACCTTTCAGCGATATTCATGCATTTCGGCCGATTTTTATCGCTTAGGAGATAAACCTTGATAATAGCAAGGTTCCTAAGCGATAAAAATTGCCGCAGCTCGGCGATAAAAATATTGCCGCTAAACCAACATAGCGATAATTATCGCTAGTTGTTGGTAATATGCCCCACAGTCCCTTACAGTAGATGCTTTAATCCACTAAGCCACCAGTCCCAGTATAGTACCCCCAGGTCCCTGAATGTGTGTAATTGCAATCTAGTAGTTCTGCACTAAAGAAGTGAACATTTACAGTGGGCCTAGATACAGTTTATCGTGTTGTTTACCTTTCCTATTTTTATCTTTGTTTCCTCATATTTCTTCGCACATTAGTGAGAGCACAAATTATCAGCTGCTCCCCCCTGGCATCCTTGTTCTGCAGCATTACATGCCTTGTCATTGCCTACCATAAATGTGGAAGCCTTAGGTGGGTGGGTGTGAGCCACCGCCTTCGGGGGGGGGGGGGGGGGGGGGGGGATCTGATGATGAATTGCTGCTGTCAAAATGCCTATCTTTTAGCATGTCTGTTATCTAAAAAATAAAACAAAAGGGTTTGAACAATGAATTATTGGCTACAGATCTGGTAGACTTTGTGTAGACAGCTGCTGCACTGTACTGTACCAGCTAGGCAGGCGTTCTCACACACTCTCCCTTGCTTGTGTGCTCCTGAAAAAATGTTGCTCCTAGTGGGACTGGCTATGATCTCAGGAAAGGTGTGTTGATTTGAGGTAGGCGTCTATTGTTCGAGAAGATGTAAGATGACACCACTCTAGAAGAACAGAAATGTGAGAGATTGTAGAATGGGCAAGATGTAAGTAGCACTGTTCGCAAAATATTGTCCTCGTTTCAACCAGTGTGCTAATTTGCAAATGGACCAATGTGCACAAATGCCCTACTCCTAGTGGGTCTACAATTCCAACTACTCCTGAATATTAATCAGGGCGGTCACAAATAGCCACAGACTAGGAATCACAGCCATCAAAGGGATGATGGCCTGCTGGAGTCAGCAGATCACCATGTCTGGAATTTCTTTTAAATAAAGCTTTTTTTTTTTTAAACCTATTTTCCTTAGAGGAAAATGGGATGTGTTTAAAAAAAATGATAATAATTAAATGTGTATGTTACATTTTTTAAGAGTAGGCAGTGGCCCATGGGACTATTTCTGCTCTTAAAATATGTTTTTATCCACATTCACAAAGGTGAAGGGTCCCGTGGGGAGCCCTTCCCGTTTGCCTACGGCTTACCACCTCCTTAAAAAATGTATTTTTTTTTACCTGGATTCAGTTGCCAAACATGAACACATACCAATCCAAATAGGTATTTGGAAGTGATGCCCTTTCCAAATACTGATTCGTACTTTGGTTTCAAACTCAAATTGCGATTCGGTTGCATGTTACCAAATTGCAATTTGTGATTCTTACATACAAAAAGTATTTTTGCTGTCGCAAACGACCCAATTCTGTGAATTGTACCTTTTACGACCAAAAAGAAAAGGCCAACATACTCATAGTCTCATAGTCTTTTGGTATTAAAGCTGCACTGCGGGTGGTTTGAGCTTCAAAAAACCCATTCATCTTGTATAAAGATGGCAGCCATTAACTATCAGTACTGCACTATAATGTTTAGGTTTGTTCTGTAGAAATCCTAGTACTCTTGTTGGAGCTACTGAAATCCCTGCACCATGAGTAAAGATGCTACTGAGGCAGCATTGGAGGATTTCTCACTCACTTGTCTTTGAGGGGTCATGTACTTAGGATCTCAGAAATCTTGAAATTGTGTTGGTCCAATTCATACATTGGTTCAAAATTGCCAAACATTACCATGGACGCTCACTTTACGCAAAACTATGCGAATGTAGTTATATTTTTGCCTGGAAAGTTCATGCAATAGCAGTGCTAAATGGCTTAGGGGAGACTGGAAGCCTGGTTGCTTCCATTCGTCAGGGTCCAGACTTACTATGATTTAGCATTGGGGTGCGTCACTTTTGTGGCACGCCAGTGCTGCAAAATCATTTTTGGTAGCTACCAAGCCATGCAAAGCCTCTTTGCATTGCTTTGCATGCTTTCGCAAATGCAACTTAATGCTAAGCCGCACATAGCGCTGCCTTGCATAACCTTGCTTTGAGAATGTGTTCAATGCGTGGAATAGGGGCATTCCTATGCACCCACCTATGGATTTTGGCGCATTCCCATATGTGCTTAAGCAAGTAAACCTGAGAATGTGTCAAAATTCCCACGCCTTCCCAAGTGAGGCCTAACAAGAAGAAATATCTTTCTTGCTCATTGTTTTTCCTCTTTCCACATGCGCCACGGTCTGCAGCACACATAAAAAGAGAATTGGGATTGTTTTTGTGCTGGGAGGTGTCCCTTCCTGCACAAAGCAATCCTGCCATGGTGCAAGGGTGCCTGCATTGGTATTAAGTAGCTTCAAGTGCATCAGCGCAGGGGGGGAATTTAAGAGTGCTGTATCACAGTAAATATGATGGTTTTCAGCTCTCTCCAATTCAAGCAAAACAGTGCCACAACTTGCATGAATTTTAAGTAAATTTGACCCCAAGTAATTCATGTGAAAAGGGTGTAACATGATGGGAACAACAAAAAAACTCTAGGAATCACACGAAGGCTGATCTACTACAATAGAGTGAGATAGCTTTGTTTAAAATCTGAGCACCAAATGAAACAGGTGCAAAGAAGGGAAAATTTCCACGCACATAATATGTGTGATTTGGGCATGAAATTACACATATTACCCAATTGATAACAGAAATATTGTCTGCACCAAGACTTTTGGAGGCAAGGATCTTCATCAAGTGCAACACTTGTGCAAGACAGCACTTACTCACTTTTTCACGCAGCTCACCGCTTACCATAATGCTAACAAGGTATGGAATGAGCATGGACGATGACATCATTGGCCTGCGACCTATACTAAAGAAAGGGTTGCACATTATTTTTTCCAAGATGGGCAAATTAAAGATTTTCGTGCACGTCGCATTCTGCGGATCATGTTGCATACCTGCCAAGTCAAACAGTGCCGTCGTGTGACACACGATATCGGTTCCCATCACACTGTCTCCCGGTGAAGAGCTGATATCACACAGTGGCAGGGAAAACGCGCTGAAAACCACTGTAAATAGTAGTTTTCCAGCTCGCTTTCCGAGGTTTTAAACTGCCGGCAACCATTAAAGGGTGTGAAAAAACCCCAAGACATTGGCACCTGCATCACCAAACTATTTTTTTCTGGACGGAGGGGGCTTGGGTGCAGGGTAGGGTTCAAAAGTGCCTTGTAGGTACTTCTCAGCACGGGGCCCAGCCTCCTTCAAGACCCCACCTCCTCCTCACATGTGAGATTCTTCTCCAAGTTGGCACGTATGATGTTGAATCTTGGTTCGAAGTTTATCGCTAGCCTTTCGGTGTATCACTGGTATGCATCATGACTCCAAACTAGCAAACCTTGGTAAAATACAGAACTTGATTGTCAGTCACCCCTGGCAACCAATGAGATGCTATATCCACAGCACATTTTTATTGTTGTTAATACCTTTTTTCAAATTGTACAATATATTAATAAAGCACTCTCCCGATTAGGGGGGCACAGTACTAGACCCAGGACCTTCATATATCCCTACCCTTTCCCTTCTTTTGTGAATCTTTCTCCTAGAGTAGAGCAGGGGCGGCTCTAGGCTCATGGCGGGCCTGGGCAGGGAGCATAGGTAGGGGGCCCCGGAAGAGGAGATCCAGGTGGGGCAGAGCCCACCCCCCCTTCTACCCCCTCCCCCCGCGGAGCTCAGGAAGGTGTTTGGAAGTGGAACAGCCAAATCCCTGCCAGGGGCCGCCACACAAATATGTATCCATCGTCAGAGGATTATTATATTAAGGATATATATTGGCGTGGTGGCCCCTGGGGTTTGGTGGCCCTGTGCAGGTGCACAGCTTGCACATGCCTAAGGCCGCCCCTGAGTAGAGGATAGGAAGAGGTCACACAGGCAACGCAAAGTGTTTCCGGCTGGCCACTTCTCATGAGTGCTACTGGGGTGCAGGCAGCCGGAAACAGGTGTTTCGACAATCACGTCGCAGTGGGTCTTGTTATTACTGGGCTGGAAGCCTTTTTAAGGTGACACCATGTTTGCCATCCCCTTTTTGCTCCTGCAACAACAGGACCCCCATCACCAGGATACACTGGCGCCTCTGGTGTGAATTGCCCCATTGGCAATTCACACCAGAGGATGTGTGGATCCCATCCTTCATGGAGTGCCCTGCTGAGATCTCTCCGCTGTCCCTCCATTGAGATCTTCCTGTGAGGACATGCATGCCTACTCGTCTTGGCAGACATGGGCAGGGCAGCTCCTCAAGAAACCAGTTACTGCTAGCCATGTGCCTTTGATTAGGCGTGCAGGGCCCCTTTGCCTTGCGTTGAGGTCAACTTGCTTGTGAGAGGTGGAGTGCAGCAGGATGCTCCCATCCTGCCCAGAAGGAACAGCCAAGGATTTCTGAGGTGAGGTGGAGAAGGAGGTGGAAGAGAAGTTGCTTTCTGCTGGTGTCATTGAGGGCGGTACCGGAAGGAGAGTTCATGGAGGGTAGCTAGACAGCAGCGCGGATTTATTTATTTGAAATCAAGATTGCCTGTGTTTCCAAATAGTTCTTTCCTTTGTGAAGTCAGGATGGCTTCTGGGCAGGTTGAAAATAGGAAGGTCAGAGATCCTGAGTTGATCCAGCTTTCGAAACTGGTACTTCCCAAGCTGGGGGATGATGGGGAGTCCTCTGGTAACCAAGATTCTGACCAGGATGCAGGAGTACTCAAACACCCTGGGAGGGCAGGAGTCCCCCGGTACCGCTTTTCCCGCAGTTAGAAAGAGGTGTAGATAAAGGGGTGTGGATTCGGTGGGAGCCCCAGCGGCCAGGTCAGGGGGTCCTAGCCACAGGAGGAACAACAGAGATTCAGAGGATGAAAAGTGAGAGCCTGTAGAGGGACAGAAGTTGCTCAGCCCAAAGGGAGTGCAGTTGGATTGAATGCTTTTCAACATTGGAGCCCCTTGGAGGAGGAGGAGCCAGTGGCTCACATGATGAGATACAAGGGACGGTCGGTGCAGTGGTTTGTTCATAACCCCTGGAGACCCCCATCTATTACCTTGTTTATGATGCCCTAAGTGCGATGGGTATGCCCAGACGTAGGTCCCATGCTCACTGTGCCACTGGAACCAAGCTATATCTGGCTGATGAGCCCCAATAAGGGTGATACCAGTCCAGGGTTGCTTGACTTCTGGTGCAGGGAATACCATGGCCCGCTGTTCAGGCTGGACTGTCTCCAGTGGAGATAGGGTCAAGACTGATTTGTATGTGTCTGGGACCAAATTGAGGTGGCATGGTGGGTGAAAATTAATTAATTGGGATGCGGCCCAAAGTGATTGGCAGTGGCTGAGATTAATTCAAGCATTCACTCCTTCGCCTAGTTTTGATTCAAATTTATGAATTAAGGTGCCTTACAGAAACGTTATTTGACCTTTTTTAAATGCCTGAACCCCATACTTTCCGCGGGATCATGTGTGAACAGCCTATAAGTGCGTGTTGCTGATCCTTGAAATGTCCAGGGAAAGCACTAAGTGTTTTTAAAATACCCCTCACACACTATGAATCCCATGCTTCATCATGTGTGAATACAATTTGTTTTTTCCACTAGCCAGGGAATTTTTAACCCACTTTTTGCATTTTTCACAGACCCTACCACTCTCACTCCCACACGACACATAGCCTATTTTCATAAAACCAAGTGCTCCCGCGTATTTCGTAGGTGGTAGCACGCCCCGCCCCGTAGAGGGACGGAAAGACCCCTATGATGAAGCATGACACTATGGGATTCATTGTGTGTGAGGTGTGAGGAGTATTTTAAAAAACTTAGGCCTAGATGTATCAAGCCTTTTGCGATTCGTTAAGGCCGAAATTCTGCAAATTTCGGCCTTAAGGAATCACAAACGGACATTTAGCATCTTTTGGGATGTATCAGAAATTAGCAAAATAAGGAATCGCAAAAAATTGCGATTCCTTATTTTGCTTATGCATTTAAGGAATCGCAATTTTGCGATTCCTTAAATGGCATGTATGAAACTTTTTAAAATTGCGAATTCGGGTTAAGGAATCGCAAATTAACACCAATTTGAGGTTCGTGTTAATTTGCGAAATCCTTTAAAAAACAAAATATGACTATTTTGAAGGTGGCATGTGACACACATACATGCCCATAGGGCATGTATGTGTGCCATATGCACACACATGTAAGTTTCAGGGGTGCAGCAGGGTGTCCATGAGACACCCCTGCACCCTTGAAATAATTCTCAAATTGCGATTAGCAAATTGCGAATTCGCAATTTGAGAATTACTGCACAATCATTCCTATGGGCCTCCTGGCCCATAGGAATGCATGGGGAATTATTCCTTATTTGCGAATTCGCAAAATGCGAATTCGCAAATAAAGATAAATAAGGAATCGCTAAAAAAATGCAATTTTTTACATACATTCCATTTTGCGAATTCTAAATAGCGATTCGCAAAAAATCGCTATTTAAGATTCGCAAAATGGAATCTTGATACATCTAGGCCTTAGTGCTTTTCCTGGACATTTTAAGGATCAGCAACACAAACTTGTCTCTGAATCACGAAAAAACAAAAAACAAAAATAATTTAGTATTTAGGGTAGAATCATATTGTTTATGAATAATTGTAAAGGAGGTAGATTCTATCTTGAGACCTCTATACTCCCTCCTTTTTGTTATTTTTTCATTTCATCCTATAAGTACCCCAGGAAATGTTCATCCCAGCCAGGCAACATCACTTGAAACAGACTTCCCCAGTTTTTTGCAAACTTTGTATACCAGATCATACTACACAAGGATGACATCCTTTTTTGTGAAATCCTAGCGCCAAATGGAACAGGCGCAAAACAGGGAAAATGGAAACGCTCATGATTTTCACTTGCGCAATACAGGTATTTTGCCAAGATTACCCAACTGTTGCCTGAAAGATTGTCTACAGAAAAACATTTGTAGTCAAGGATATTCTTCAAGCACATTGTGCAAGACACCACTTGCTCACCTTTGCGACATAGCTCACCGCATATCATTACGTTAAAATGAGATGATGTGTCCACAGCCCATGTTCAAGTTCAAGTTCTAGAATTTGTATAGCGCACTACTCACCCAGAGGGACTCAAGGTGCTTTAGGGTGGGAGGTGATTTACTTATCGAATATCCAGGTTTTTAGTTGTTTTCTGAAGGAGAGGTGGTTCTGAGTGAGGCGGAGGTGGGTGGGAAGAGAATTCCAGGTCTTTGCCTCTAAGTAGGAGAAGGATCTTCCGCCCATGGTGGATCTGTGGATGCGCGGAATTGCGGCAAGGGCTTGATTGGACGATCATAGTTGGCGGGAGGGGGTGTAGAAGAATAGACGCGTGTTGAGGCATTCGGGTCCTAGGTCGTAGAGAGCTTTGTGTGCGTGGGTGAGAAGACAGAACATTATTCTCTTATTGACAGGGAGCCAGTGGAGGTCTTTCAGGTGGTTGGAAATGTGAGCTTGCCGAGGGATGTCTAAAATGAGTCTGGCTGAGGCGTTTTGTATGCGTTGGAGTTTTTTCAGAAGTTTGGCTGTCGTTCCGGCGTAAAGGGTGTTGCCGTAATCCAGACGGCTTGTGACCAGTGCGTGGGTGACTGTCTTTCTTGTTTCGGTGGGGATCCAACGGAAGATTTTTTTGAGCATTCGTAAGATGTTGAAGCAGGATGATGATACGGCGTTGACTTGTCTGGTCATCGAGAGGGAGGAGTCAAGGATGAAGCCAAGGTTACGTGTGTGGTCCATAGGTGTGGGTGCGGTTCCGAGGGCCGGTGGCCAGCAGGAGTCGTCCCAGGCAGAGGGGGATGATCCTAAGATGAGGACTTCTGTTTTGTCCGTGTTTAGTTTTAGACGACTGTTCTTCATCCACTCGGCTATTTCTTTCATTCCTTCGTGTAAGTTGGTTTTGGCGGTGTTTGGGTCTTTGGTGGGGGAGAGAATCAGCTGGGTGTGGTCCGCGTAGGAGATGATGTTGAGGTTATGCTGGCGCGCGATGGATGTGAGGGGGCTCATGTATACGTTGAAGATGGTGGGGCTGAGAGATGATCCTTGTGGTACGCCGCAGATGACTTCGGTGGCTTCTGATTTGAAAGGGGGGAGGCGGACTCTCTGGGTTCTTCCGGAGAGGGACGATATGATCCAGTCCAATGCCTTTCCTTGTACTCCGATGTTGCTGAGGCGTTGTATGAGGGTGCTATGACAGACTGTGTCGAAGGCTGCGAAGAGGTCTAGTAAGATGAAAGCAACTGTTTCTCCGTTGTCCAATAGTGTTCGGATGTCATCTGTTGCTGCGATGAGGGCAGTTTCGGCGCTGTGTTTGGCTCGGAATCCTGATTGAGAGGAGTCGAGGGATTTGTTGTGTTCGAGGAAGGTGGCGAGCTGACTGTTGACGGCTTTTTCGATGACTTTGGCGGGGAATGGGAGGAGCGAGATGGGGCGGTAGTTCTTAAGTTCATTTGGGTCAGCCGTGGGTTTCTTCAGAAGGGCGCTGAGTTCGGCGTGTTTCCAGATTTCCGGGAAGGTGGCGGAGTAGAGGGAGCAGTTAATGACATCTCGGAGATGGGGTGCGATGATGGAATCTGCTTTGTTGAAGATGTGGTGGGGACAAGGGTCGGTTGGCGATCCTGAGTGGATGGAGTTCATCAGGCGGATGGTGTCTTCAGTGGTGATTGGGTTCCAGGCGCAAAGGTTATTGGAGGGTGTTGTTGGTTCGGAGGTGGGTGGAGTGTGCTGGTCTTCAGATTGGTTTTAAAAGCTGTTGTGTATTTCGGCGATTTTGTTGTGGAAAAATGAAGATAAAGAGTCACAGAGATCTTGGGAGGGGGTGATGTTGTTATTGCCTGCGGAGGGGTTAGTGAATTCTTTGACGATGTTGAATAGTTCCTTGCTGTTTTGGGCATTGTTGTCAAGTCGATCCTTGAATGCTGATTTCTTAGTGGATCGGATGAGTTGATGGTGCTTTCGGGTGGCGTTCTTGAAGGAGGCCAGGTTGTCAGAGGTGGGGTTTTTTCTCCAGGTTTTCTCGAGGGTACGACAGACCTTCTTGGATTTCTTAAGGGCATCGTTGAACCAGGAGGCTTTTTTGCTACCTTGCTTGATTTTATGATTTTTCCAGGGTGCCAGTTCGTTGGCGCTGTGGGTGATCCATTGAGTGAGGTCGGTGGCAGCTTGGTTTGGGTCCGATGAATTGGTAGGGGGGTTTTGTTGAAGCGACGAGAAAAGCTGGTCGGAGGTGATTTTGTTCCAGTTTCTTCGGGGAATTGGTTGTGGGGTGTTGTGGGTCTTAGTCTTTTTGTAGGTGAAGTGGACGCAGCTGTGGTCAGTCCAATGGAGGGCTGTGGTGTGATCGAAGGAGATGTGTTTGCTGGAGGTGAAGATAGCGTCAAGCGTGTGTCCGGCAGAGTGGGTGGGGGTGTTAACGAGTTGTTTGAGTCCGAGATTGGCCAGGTTGTCCAGGAGGGTGGTGGTGTTGTTGTCGATTTTCTTGTCCAGGTGGAAGTTGAGGTCTCCTAGTAGAATGTAGTCCTCGGAGGTGAGGGCGTGTGGGCTGATGAAGTCAGCGATGTCTTCGCTGAATTGTGAGCGGGGTCCTGGGGGTCTGTAGATGAGGGTGCCTCTGAGTGTGGTTTTGGGGTCGGTGTGAATTGGGAAGTGAAGGTGCTCGGCGGACTGGTCGTGATGCGAATGGTGTTCTCATGGACGATGGCGATACCTCCTCCTGTTTGGTTGATGCGATCCTTTTGGATGATTTTGTAGGTCTCCGGGATGGCTATGGAGATGTCGGGGGCTGATGAGGCGTTCATCCAAGTTTCTGTGAGGAAGGCGACGTCCGGTGAAGTAGTGTCGAGTAGGTTCCAGAGTTCGATGGAGTGTCTGTGGACTGAGCAGGTGTTGATCAGAATGCACTTTAGGTGGTTATTGTTCATGTTTTGTTTGGGGTTAGTGGTTGTGATCTGGTTCCTGATGCAGTCGAATTTGCAGGAGTGGCAGGTGAAGGATCCATGGGTGTTTCCTGGGGCGGCTTGGAAGTAGTTTGGGAGTCGGCCGGGGTTAAGTGCTGAGAGGGTAGCTGCGTCGTATGTTAGGCAGGTGGAGTGGGTCTTGCGGGGGCCAGGGGGTCTGGCGCTGGGCGCGGTCCAGGCGCGGACGGGCGTAGACGGGCTTACTTTTGGTGCACCTTCGGCGCGCATGGGGCGCGACCGCTGCGCGCAAGATCATCTCCCATATGTGGATAGTGGAAGGGGAGGGGCAAGGGGGGGGTCAGCTGGGAGGCGGGAGCGGGGTGGAGCTCAGGGCAGGGAGGCACAGCCACAACAACCAAAATGGCGGCAAGCAATATTGATTCAGGATTGGGGCACAATCGTAAATAGCGCTATGCAGACGGTAATGGCGCCGGCACAATCAGGCGTGAGTCTGCAGGCAGCACCGCACAAGTACTTATTATTGTGAAAGCGCACCTTGGCAGTCAGCCCTTAGGGGTATCACAGATATTAATTTTTTTTTGTAAACAGATTTTATTGATTTCTTCGTGTAATCAACTGCCAGCAGACAGTAAACTTAAATTGCAGAATTACTATACAAATGTTGAAAGCACATTTAGTTAAGCATTGTAAGTCTGTAACAATTACTCCCTTTACACCCTCCCCCCATCGTGCTCCATAGATAATGGACCAATTTTGGGTGGGTATACAAAGAGGTGAGAACTGTGCATGCCCTCTCGAGCCTTATAATATAGAAGTATACAACCCCAGATTCACCACCATAGCACCTAGCCGAAAGAACTCCCCTACATTTGGCAGGTATAATGGAGTGGCTGGTGAAGAGTCAGTGAGGGATCAACTGGGGGTTTAAGTTTTTCCACTAGGCTCTTCCATGCTATGGCCACCTCGAGGAACCCCTGGCCACGTTGGGCTTCATGGAGTAGTACCACTCCCTCATAGTCAGCCAACCTCTCCAATTCATGTCGCCATGACATCAGCTTAGGGGCCACCCATCAATTTCCAGTGCTTGATGATTTCCCTCTTTGCTAGAATGAAGATCTGGTCCAGAAACTTACTAGTGACAGATGTATTTGCAGAGTGAGGGGTGTTACTCAATAGACAATAGCTGGGTTCGCAGTGGATTGCTCATTAATAGTCTTGGTAACATCTACTGAATAGGGACACAATCTCGGGCAGGACGAGATCTTGTGGAGGAACTCAGCGTCCATTTCCCCACTCCTCGAGCATTTTGAGTCTGTCATATGGAACATTTAATTAATCCTTGCAGGGGTAAGGTATGCTCTATGTACTATGTAGAAATTAAAAAGCTTAGAGCTGGCATTCCTACTGATCTCAGGCACTCTCTCCAAGAGATATGCCCAGAGCTTGTCAGCTGTGGGGTTTCCTACGTGTTCTTCCCATCTCATGTGCAGTGTAGTCAGTGGGGCTATGATGCCACCTCTTCCTGCTCCATACAAGCACGAAATTGCCTTATACATCCCTGAGGATGTGACTATGTGCGTACAGCTTTGATGTTGAGGGTGTTCTAGCAGCCCTGTCTTCCAAAGTTTACCTATTGCTGTGGTAAGTGCTCTCCGTAACAGGAGGTGTCTTGGGTGTAGTTCGTATGATGTGCATAACTCTTCAAATGGGAGAAGTGTGCCATCTCTATAAAAGTTCCCCAACGTCATTACTCCAGCTCCTTCACAATCTGTCAATCCCCACCAGTCACTCACGTCAGGAAGGGATTGTAACATTATCAACGGAATATCAGGGGAATAGGGAACACTTGTTCATGTTCCGTGTAAGCAGTGTAACTAACATTGCCTAGTGACTGCGAATTCTGTGATGTCATGGGAGGCACAGTAGCACTTTAACCAGGTTGTTTCAGGTGAGGCGTGTCCGGCCCTCCCTCCCTATCAGTCGTTGGATGCTTCCCAATCCACTGTGCGAACCACTGCAGCTGCACAGCTATGTAGTATGCTTCAAAGTCTGGTATCGCCAGTCCCCCCCCCATTCCTGTCGCCCTTTGGAGTGTGGACATGGCTACTCAACGGCGACCACAACCCCAGAGAAACATCCCTGTCATGGATTCAAGCTTCCTGCAAATTATTCTTCGGATCTTAACTGGTAGTTCCGCAAAATAGTAGAGCAGACGAGGTAGGGCTACCATTTAAAGTAAAGCCAATCTACCGAATACTGAGAGAGGGAGTGTGGTTCAAAAATCCCTTATCTGTTGTAAGGATCGAACTGCTGTGTAATGTTGTTTTGAAGCGGAGTGGTAGAATTATGAACTATTTGCACACCTAAATATTGTATACAGCGGGGTCCCATGTCAAGCAGCCTACATTCGGCGATGGTAGTCTAGAGGCCTGCATTGGAAGAGGCTCGTTTTGGGTCAGTTTACAAGTAGTCCGGAAAGCCTGCTGAATTGGTCCAGCAACTGCCTGCCTCTTGAAACATCATTAGTTTTATCTCTGAAGAACATAAGGATATGGTCAGCATATAATCAGCGCTTATAATGGAAACATAGAAGTGCAGGTACTGTGTACCAGAGTACTTGCTTGTTTCTGAGAAGTGCTGGTACTCTCCAATTAAAAGTATTACATTTCTCTTGAGAAGTACGGGTACTCTCCCTCTCAAAGTAAAAAAGTGCAGGTACTCCATGCCGGACAGTACCGGCCCATTTAAAGCAAGGCATTTATGCTATATGGTGTTCTCTCCGGGGCACCAGTATTCCCCCCATACATTTCTCCCCTCCTGACTGGCTCCAATCACTGATATGCATCTGGACTCCAAACTAACAACCCAAGGTAAAATCCAGAACATGTTTTGAGTCACCCTTGGCTCCTATTAAGGTGTCAGATCCGTGGCGCATTTTTATTGTTATTATTATCTAATTCTAAATGGCGCGCTATATTAATAGGACGGTAGCTAAGAGTGAACTTCTTGGAAGAGGATGACGTCAGTGGGGTTTGACAGGCGAGTTGACAGGCCGGAGCGGTCTCAGGCACATCCCAGCTGGAAGGACCCGCAGACACGAAGAAGACGCGCTAAAAATACCCCCCAGCCTAAAGTTTTACAGCTTCCACCCCGAGCGAGCAGCTCGGGTTTCCGAAAGAAGGGTGTGCAATTTCTTAATTGCTCCAACACATTGCGTTTGAACGTGCTAAAGAAAGGGGCCGAGACAAGTGCCTTTTTCAGCAGTTGTTACCAGAGTGCGGTAATTGGGGGTGAGAACGTTTGTGATAGCTGTGATATCAGCACCGGCAGCACGAAAGACTCGCGGAAACAAGCCTGTGGCTGCCGTAGTTGAATTTGTCAGTCGTAAAATCGGTTCACTATATTCTAACTTGTCACCTGCATGAAGGGACAGTCGAAGATGAAAGCGCCATATTAAAGAGGCTGGTTACGAGTCAGGCAGAAATGAATTACCTCATGGAATTCAGCTCTATTTCATTCCAAGAGGGGTTTTTCCACACATTTTACCGGGAAACCCACACCCACTTCTTCCAGCAAATTATTTTAGCCAGAAAAATCCTAAGAGCATAGTATGACCCCATGCTTGAAAAAAAGTATACCCTTCCTTCCCCTAATACCGTGCCCTTTCCCCATTTCTTCTTGTGGGTGGTATATGAGTGAGGTAAAATCATATGCAATTGTAATCTTGTAGGTGGTATATGAGTGTGGTAAAACCATATGGAATTGGAATCTTCCAGGTGGTATATGAGTGTGGTAAAATCATATGGAATTGGAATCTTGCAGGTGGTATATGAGTGTGGTAAAACCATATGGAATTGGAATCTTCCAGGTGGTATATGAGTGCGGTAAAACCATATGGAATTGGAATCTTGTAGGTGGTATATGAGTGTGGTAAAACCATATGGAATTGGAATCTTCCAGGTGGTATATGAGTGCGGTGAAACCATATGGAATTGGAATCTTGTAGGTGGTATATGAGTGTGGTAAAACCATATGGATTTGGAATCTTGCAGGTGGTATATGAGTGCGGTAAAACCATATGGAATTGGAATCTTGTAGGTGGTATATGAGTGTGGTAAAACCATATGGATTTGGAATCTTGCAGGTGGTATATGAGTGCGGTAAAAACCATATGGAATTGGAATCTTGCAGGTGGTATATGAGTGCGGTAAAACCATATGGAATTGGAATCTTGATGGCTGTATATGAGTGCGGTAAAACCATATGGAATTGGAAAATGCGAGAAAATCATCCCTCCATAGCAATAGTCCATTCCATAGGTAAAACTCGTAATTGCGCAGTAGTGCTGCAACATTACCACATGGTATGACATTTTACCATTACTCCATTACAGGGTGATTTGTAATCAGGGCTCGTAATGTATGTTGAATACTTATTAAAGCGTCAATGGCAGACATATGCATAAGAACACCCAATCAAGAGCACCTTTGAAAATATGAGGGCAGTAGCATATTGTTTGAAGACTTTGAATTCGAACGGTGTGGCATTTTAATCTAACACTTAACTGGTAGATTTTTTTTTTTTTTTTGCAATTTCACTTTTTTTTTCTTTCTACAACATAAAAGTATTTTGAGCCATACACTTGGGTACTTTGCTGAAAAGGCTGTTGACAAGAGGTTTGGCAGGGATTAGTTATTTCCCAGAACATCCCACTCGCTGCAGGAATCCCTCTTCACTATTAGAAGGGACAGTCAATGGGATGTCCTTTCAGCTGGGTAAGAGATATGGCCTTAAATGCGAACACTGTGCAAAAAAAGGGAACAGCACAGGGTAGGCAATGTCGTAAGCCAATGACTTAAGCCAACGACATAAATATTATTTGGATGGTCTTGAGGGTGATTCCTTGTTTGGTCCTTATTGCAGACATGATGGTGAGCAAGTGATGCTGAAATTTAGCAAGGGGGTACAAAAGGGGGTGGTGATGGACGGAACATCTGAATCAATTGAACACACTAACACCCAGTCAAAAGATCTGGGTTTAATCCATCACCGTTCTTTAGCCCACTCTGCCACCCCAGTTCAGACATGGCTATATGCAAATCAGTCTGACCCTGTGCCTCATGGGAACAGTCCAGCCCGAACTGCCAAGCCATGTCTTCCCTGGACCGGAACCAAGCTTCCGAGGACCGGTTTCTGGCATTCCAGCCGTCTTCAGCCCGGCTTGCTTGAATCCAGTGGCAAAGTGAGCAAGGGACTCACGTCTGAGCATACCCTGCCACACTTATGGCGGCCAAAAGCGGTACAAAAGGGGGTGGTGATGGACGGAGCATCTGAATCAATCAAACACTCACACCGAGTCAAAAGATCTGGGTTTAATCCATCACCGTTCTTTAGCCCACTCTGCCACCCCAGTTCAGACATGGCTATATGCAAATCAGTCTGACCCTGTGCCTCATGCGAACAGTCCAGCCCGAACTGCCAAGCCATGTCTTCCCTGGACCGGAACCAAGCTTCCGAGGGACGGTTTCTGGCATTCCAGCCGTCTTCAGCCCGACTTGCTTGAATCCAGTGGCAAAGTGAGCAAGGGACTCACGTCTGAGCATACCCTGCCACACTTATGGCGGCCAAAAGCGGTACAAAAGGGGGTGGTGATGGACGGAGCATCTGAATCAATCAAACACTCACACCCAATCAAAAGATCTGGGTTTAATCCATCACCGTTCTTTAGCCCACTCTGCCACCCCAGTTCAGACATGGCTATATGCAAATCAGTCTGACCCTGTGCCTCATGGGAACAGTCCAGCCCGAACTGCCAAGCCATGTCTTCCCTGGACCGGAACCAAGCTTCCGAGGACCGGTTTCTGGCATTCCAGCCGTCTTCAGCCCGGCTTGCTTGAATCCAGTGGCAAAGTGAGCAAGGGACTTACGTCTGAGCATACCCTGCCACACTTATGGCGGCCAAAAGCGGTACAAGAGGGGGTGGTGATGGACGGAGCATCTGAATCAATCAAACACTCACACCCAATCAAAAGATCTGGGTTTAATCCATCACCGTCCTTTAGCCCACTCTGCCACCCCGGTTCAGACATGGCTATATGCAAATCAGTCTGACCCTGTGCCTCATGGGAACAGTCCAGCCCGAACTGCCAAGCCATGTCTTCCCTGGACCGGAAACAAGCTTCCGAGGACCGGTTTCTGGCATTCCAGCCGTCTTCAGCCCGGCTTGCTTGAATCCAGTGGCAAAGTGAGCAAGGGACTCACGTCTGAGCATACCCTGCCACACTTATGGCAGCCAAAAGCGGTACAAAAGGGGGTGGTGATGGACAGAGCATCTAAATCAATCAAACACTCACACCCAGTCAAAAGATCTGGGTTTAATCCATCGCTGTTCTTTAGCCCACTCTGCCACCCCAGTTCAGACATGGCTATATGCAAATCAGTCTGACCCTGTGCCTCATGTGAACAGTCCAGCCCGAACTGCCAAGCCATGTCTTCCCTGGACCGGAAACAAGCTTCCGAGGACCGGTTTCAGGCATTCCAGCCCTCCTCAGCCCGGCTTGCTTGAATCCAGTGGCAAAGTGAGCAAGGGACTCACGTCTGAGCATACCCTGCCACACTTATGGTGGCCAAAAGCGGTACAAACGGGGGTGGTGATGGACGGAGCATCGGAATCAATCAAACACTCACACCCAGTCAAGCTTGAACCCAGTGGCAATGTGAGCAAGGCACCCAGATCTGGGCATACCCTGCCACCTTAGGGCGAACAAAGCAAAACCAAAGGGGATTTAACAATGGATTTAGGCCCAGTTCTCTGTACAGGGGTGAATGTATGACATTGATCTGCATTCTGTCCATCAATTGTTCTTTTTGTATTTGTCAACCCGATTGGGACTGGTATGCCCAGACGTGGGTCCTCTGCTCTCCATGCCACTGGAGTCAAGCTATAATGGCTGATGAGGGTTGAAAGCCCGAAACAGGTCCTAGGTTGTGTGTTTACAGTCCTGGGAGGACCTTGCCTGGCAGTTCGGACTGGACTGTTCCCATTGGGTGCAGGGTCAAGACTGATTTGCATATGGCTGGGTCCAAACTGGAATGACATGGTGAGCAAAAAAACGATGGATTTAGGCCCAGATCTCTGTACTGGGGTGAATGTATGACATTGTTCTGCATTCTGTCTATCAATTGTTCTTTTTGCATTTGTCACCCCGAGTGTGACGGGTATGCCCAGACGTAGGTCCCATGCTCTCCATGCCACTGGAGTCAAGCTCTCCTGGCTGATGAGGCTGAAAGCCCAAAACCGGTCCTAGGATGCTTGTTTCCAGTCCATGGAGGACCTGGCCTGGCAGTTCGGACTGGACTGTTCCCATTGGGCGCAGGGTCAAGACTGATTTGATGGTGAGCAAAAAAACATGGATTTAGGCCCAGATCTCTGTACTGGGGTGAATGTATGACATTGTTCTGCATTCTGTCCATCAATTGTTCTTTTTGGATTCGAGAGAGGCACTTGGTTTTGAACTAAAGGAATTGATTCATGCTTTACACCACATACTCACAGGTAAATCTCCTGGCCCTGAAGGGTTGTCAATAGGCCTTTCGAAACGCAACCTAGATCTGAGGGCACCATTGCTCACCTGTATTTTTAACACTTCTGTGACATCCTGATAACTAAACTCATGGACGACTTCCATTATGGCACCTATTTCAAAAAAGGCAACAGTTCAGGGCCGAGGTGCTATTTGCCAATTGCCCTTATTGATAGCATCACTAAGGTTCTGGAAAGAGTACTAAATAACAAAATACTGGACTGGACTCGGCTTATTAACATCATTGATCCACATCAGTATGGTTTTAGGGTGAAGATATGCAGCCTGGAGCGGTGCTTACGTTTAAATGTAATAATTAGAAAGTATATAATTTCAAAGCATTGCCCTCTGTACCCAGTATGGATGTGACATCAGCATTTGACAATGTCATCTGTCAAACTCATGGCTGTCCTTTTTAGATCTGGGGCTAGAAGTGACCTTGGTCCATTCCCTGTATGTGTTACCTGAGAATATTACAGCTAAAGTTCATTTGTCCCCAACAGGAAGATGTCAAATTGCTTTCCAATTATACAATAGGGACCATAGGACTACGTTCTTGCCCCCCTCTTGTTTGTATTATACATCAATAACTTGAGTTTCTCCCTATAACAGTGTTACTGTACATGGAGGATGCAGTGTTAATTGCCAGTACCCCTGGGACCTTGCATTGTCTTGTGAGTAACTGCATATAATATATGGCGGACCTTGGCCTTTCTCCAAACTTCCCTAAGTCCCATATAATGGCCTGTGATCCCAAACGCATAATCATGCGCACTTTGACTGTTGGCAATAACAAACTTGATGTGCCCGTTGTTTCCCATATCTGGGTCTCAACTTTTAGTCTTCGGAGAGTTGGTCGCCTATTATCTTAAATAGACAACTGAAGCTTAATCAGTCGGCGGGAATCCTCTTAAATTTACCACGACCAACTGGAGGCAAAATTATTTTACAATTGCTGGAAAATTCAAGACTCAATGTTTCCCTACTGCCCTTTATGGAGAAGGGGTGTGGGGTCTTGCAAATTTTGTGGTGCTATAGGTCGCCGATAAACAGATTTTGCAGGCGGCTATTTTTGACTCCGCCCTCCACAACTCGATTTAAGTGTCATGAGGAACTAAGGATGCCCTATTTAGCAGATTTTTCAAAATGGGATCCAATATCCTTATGAATGGCATTATAGCTAAATTCTGCAGCCTCCTAAATTAGGCCATTATCACAAACTGTCTCTAGTGTGATAATGGCCTTAGAATCCTCCGGCATGCCTATGTTAGGCATAGTCTTGTTGAATTGGGCCAGCCTTCTCTTTTTAACAATCTTTCATCTACTTGTGTAGAAGATTTTTAAAAAGCTGGGAAATGATTATTCTGGGAAAGATGGCTCCTTAAGAGAGAAAGTTAAAAATAGAAGTCCAATTTGAGGTCCTACGTCCTGCTTAAGTCTTGCGCTGGCCCTGACCTATACCAAACAGCAGCATTAGGCAGATGGGTGAGGTCCTTACTCTTTCACCTTAGAGCAAGTACTAGGAATTTCTATTGTGTTTCCCCCTAGGCCACTATAGAATGTAAAATCTATAGCCACAACTATGTAATGGGATTTCAGAGCAGTTCTTGCTGCATTACAGCTTCTTTTGTAAATGTTATGTAAATTTACCTAAACAATAATTTTTACCTCTGCATAAGGAAAATGGATTTGTGAAATGTAGAGTTGCTGTTCGCTATCATAAGCTATTAAATGTGAGGAGGTCTATTTTTGGGTTAGGGTGTTTTCTTAAACCTGAAGTTTTAAGTCACAAATCTATGCTTTTTTGATATTGTAATGAGCTGCTTATTTATTTTTATGGGCATTCTTGTTTTTCATTATTTTGTTCTAGTTTTGTAATTATAGTAGATTATTGCATGTACTAATATGTAGGTCTGGTGTGAGAATAAAGATGTTTAATTTGAATTGAATGGAAAATTAAGCGCTTTCAAGGAAGACTATTTCCTCTGATCAATGGAGTAGGAGGTGCTTGAAAGGTTAGAAGCTCTTCAATGTAAAAGGAGTGGTGGGAAATATTTAAACTTTGTGAATGAAGGAATCTTCCCACTTTATAAGGCAGGCAACGTTCTTGACTTCTCCCACGGTGAAGTTTAAGCACTGCTGACCGACCAGGCTACACAGGTGTTTAAATAACAAGGACAACCCTATCTGCCTATGTGTAGTAGAGAAGGTATGTATAAATATAAATATAACAACTGTCCTGTGGGACTCATTCAAACATGGTACCTTCTTATGTCTCTTTGAGGGAACCCAGAGTTCCTCAGACTTATTCATCAGAGAATAACTTAATTACAAAGAAGACAAAGCATAGGGCTGATATAGTTTACACTGTGTAATGTTTTGACTCAAATCAAGTGTAACAATCAATAAAATAAATGATCACAGTGCACACGATGCAGTGTTCCAATGGTGAAGGTATTTACACAGAACGTAGATAAAAGACAATGTACAATGCCCAAAGGGTGTATACACCTATTGATATAATTCATAACAGGGTTTGCGTATGCCATTGTGAAATTCCCTTGAAGTTAAGTTACACAAAGAGGGAAGGCTCGTCCATGTTTCTATCCTGTATGACTGTTAGGATTTCTTCAGGACGTAGTCATCTGACTTCCAGGCCTACACAAAAAAAAGACAGAAACAACTCTTCTAAGTCCTGTGCTTGTATCTGGAACTGATTTCATGATTAGATTGTGAATTACTCATCGATTGGTTAATGGAAGTATACCGTATGCACAAGAACAGAATTTAGAAATGTGTTGTCTGTGTCTCTCCTATGTATTAATACAAACCACCAGGCTATGCCACAAAATCAGACAGAAGTGCAAGTTCAGATATTTCGACCCCAGTGTTAACCCCTGTTTGTTCAAGGATTTGAATTCAGAGTTGAGTGGTATTTACAGTATTTGGTAAGTGCCAGGTGCAGTAAATATCTCACTCTTGGTTAAATTTCAGCAGGTCTAGCCTGCAAGAAATTATTATGGATGAATTGTACAGCATTTTATATTACTTGCAGATTTTGGTGTGTTATGCAACAAAATCTGCATGTTATTCCACAAAAACTGATATACCTCTGGTTGTTGTTATTTATCTGGTGCAATACAAAGCACTGGGATTGTGAAAAACTCTGCATCAGTGCCCTAGTGTTTAAGATAAAGCAAGTGTGCTTTATTATAAGTTTTGATTAAAAGGATACACTTCAGAACTGAGCTGATAACACCCAAAGATTACCACTCAAAAAGAATACATCTTTAACACAATTAACCCTCAAATGATTGCCGACGACACCCTGCTAGTGTCGAAGACCCCAGTTGGGTTACAAAAATTAATGAGTAGATATCAATCTTTCTGTGACTCTCGGTAGTTAGTAATGTACACCTCTGAAACAAAGCTCATGATATTCAACCCCCACAAATCCTTCAAGAACAACCTTATCCTGGAGAGAGTCAGCACATTTCAATTATCTTGGCATCCGACTCTCTGACAAAATGCTATGGAGGCCCCATATAGCCAAAATGCTTATGAGCCATAACTGTGTGGTATGGGCTCTGGGCAAAGAACACCGATCCTCTTATAGTAGGCCAGTCACCCCAGCTCTCACAGTTAATGAGGCTAAGGCAGTTAGCTCAGCCCTGTATGGAGCAGAGTTATGGGTGTTCAGTAATGTAGATGACATCTGTAGATCCAAGCACAAGTTTCAAAGGGATCTGGTGATGCTCCCCCGCAATGTCCCACTAACACCTCTGATGTATGACATGGGCAGGCGGTCTTTCAGAGACATTGCTAAGCTGCGCCCATTGCTCTTCTGGGCCTGTTTAATGTGTACTCCTGAGCTAACCAAATACGCCACAGCGCTAACTGAGATGATGAGCTTTGATGTGGATCACAGAGTAAAATGGATATCAAAAGTTAGGAAAACCATGACACTTCTGGGCCTCAAAGAATCATGGGATAGCCAAACCCCCAAACAAGATAGAGCTTAAATGCATATATTGGGATTGGCTCGACAACCTGGAACTCAGTAAGTCCAATGTGGGGAGACTTAATTCATTAACCACAAGCAGATCGAAAGCCTCGAGCCTTACCTGGATATAATCCAGGTCCCACGTGATAGTACATTAGTTTTAGGCTTGGTACACTCCCAGTCCATGCATTAACATAAAAATGGCATCCATCCAAACACACAACAGACGGCTGCCCTTGCTGCAGGGCCCGGCTGGAGAGTGGTACCCATCCTATGTTTGCTTGTTCAGCTTATAACATCGCGAGGACTAAATGGCTGAAACCGATCTGCAGACAGATGGGCACCTGCAACCATCGGGTTGCCCTGCGCATTTTAAAATCTGATTCAAGAGATCTTTTTATTTGTGGGGTGGCCAAGTTTTTAAGCCATGCTTGGTCAGTTAGGCAAAAAGCTTTGTGAGGGGTGCCTTAATTTGATATTTTATGTTATATTGAGATGTCACATCAACCCAACAAAGCTTTTTTGTATGCAAACGGACTGGCACTTTATACAAGCCCTCTGGTTAGTATCGACATGTTTTTATACTTTTAATTATTCATATTTATATTAAATACGATTTCAGCAAATAACTTGTAGAAATGTTTATTGTACAGCTTTGGCTATAATTATTTTATGTCTTGTGGTCCAATAACATGTTTAAATGCACCAAGCGAGCATCATTTTTAGATGAATCATGTACCAATTGATTAGTTGTACTATCTCAATCCTCTACCTTTTGTATAGAAGTCAATTGCTTTATTTCGATATCTTGTATCATAAGCATTTGATGATGATGATTCCATCAATTAAACATATACTGGCTCTCAAGCAGCCGTTATATTTAATGATTAAACAATTGCAGACATTTACATTTCTTTCTGGCGAGAATGCGTGATTCTACTTTCACTGTTTGCCTCTCCCCCAGCTTTATGAACAGGTAGAAGTGGGCAAGCCAACAAATTAACAAGGAGAGCCATGCCAAGGGCCTGGTTAGGCTCCAAGAACCTTGCATGATCTGACCCTTGAAAATATTTGGCATGTAAATCAAGTGACACATATCATTTACATAGCTGACAAGTTTCAGATTGCTTATGTGTGACATTTTCAGGGTTTCAGTGTACTTTTGAGTGACATTCTAGTACGAAATGTCTGACTCTTTAAGTGGCACTTTCTTGTGAGTAAAACCAAGCAATAAAGTCCAAGTAAAGAGCTAAAATGTTGCACGTTTGTGAACATCCACAACCTTCACATGCATTACTTACTTGGGAACACTCCTTTAAGACTGGAATTAAATGTGCAAGCATGCTGATTTTATGAAGTTGGAAGTGACATCTACAGAATGTTAACATTCTGCACTTTGCTATCAGGGTTGGAATTGTGTGTGTTCAGTGTAGTTTCTCTACACATAAATCACAAGTGTGAAAAGGGATTTTCGAAACTTGTTGCAACCTGCCATCCTTTGTTTCTGTTTAATATGGCCCACAAAGGTGTACCTTCAAAGATCAGTGTAAATCAGTAACACTTTAAAAATAGTGCAGAAAACAATATTCTCTCCACAAATAAAATCCTAAAGTCAGCGAGTGGAGTTTGAGTCAGTCAGTCAGTCAAATTATCTTTATTTGATTTAGTTAAAAATCATACAAAGAGCATAAAAACATATTATATACAAGTAAAATACAAAAAAACAATTTCATTTCAATCGAATTCATGTGACAGGGTGTTACAGAAAAAAACAGAGTTTAAAAATCTATAAAAGCAATTTATTCAGGGAAGTTTACTAAATTCTTGCGTTTACTTGCTCTAGCTGCCGCCACTAGGAAATTTGCCATGCAGAATGTAATGCGGATATTTTTCAATGATTGTAGATAAAACATGGCTGGTCTCACCTGGGAGAAGCCAGCTTCCCTTAGAACAGGTAACAAATGTTTTTTCCTCTGTTCAGAAAAGAAATCGCAAAACATAATAAAGTGCATAGTGTCTTGTACAGAAAAATTATCACAAGTACAGGGTGGAGCTAACTCAGGTTTTATCCAAGTATTAAAACTGCCCAAATAAAAATGAATAAGATTGAACCTAAATTACGTTAAAAGAAACCTGACAAAACATAAGTAAGGTTCAAGTGCAGGGGAATGAACTAACTTATAATGGCGTCTAACTGTAGGCTTTAACAATTCAGTTTCTTCTCGGCTCATTCTTGCCCTTAACATACATTGTTTTTTAATAGTATCCACATCTTGATTTGTTATGCCAGAAGGGTCAGTATATAGATCTGGCCGTCCCAGGTCCATAAAGGTTTTTTTTAAATTGGCCAACCATGGGATTGCACTACTATGCTCCAAACACATAACATCTTTCATGATCAGATGGTTAAGGGTTAGTTCTGTGTTTAACCATGTCTTGAGCCAGTATATTAAAGGCGCCAGTTTTAACCTATCATGGACATAGTCCATTCCTACCTCCGCATGAGTGGGAAAAGTCGGTGTCGATTGGGGAAGACACAAAAGAGAGCGTAAGAATCTATTTTCTGCTTTCTGAATATTTTCCAGACGTGCGTAGTCATAAAGGCGCGCCATATAGTGCCACAGAGAAGCATTTACTGTTGTACACCTTTAAGATGGCTTCCATCGGTCTGTGGCCCAACCTTTTGGCAAAGCCCAAGAGGGCCGTTGATGTCCTTGTCACCGCTAGGCTTTTGGCTCTTACCTGGGGTCCCCAGGTACCCTTATTGTCAAAGAGCACACCAAGGTAGGGGAAAACGGGTACTCTAGAGAATACCTCTCCTTTCCATCTAAATGTTTTTACCATGGCTCTTTTCTTTTGCGGGCCAACAACCATAGTGTGAGATTTAGTTGAATTAACCTTCAGGTCAAGGTGGTCCATGAAGGTACCAAATGCATCCAAAAGCTGTTGAAGACAGGCGCCAGTACAGGCTATAAGTACTGCGTCGTCCGCGTATAGGAGAGCAGGGATCTTAACTTCTCCTAACCGTGGGACGTCTCTCGCAGCCCCCTCTAGGTGGTTACCTAGGCCATTGATGTAAATTGTGAATAGCAGGGGTGCTAATATGCACCCCTGCCTGACACCCCATTTCGAGTTAAAGCGGGACGTACATCTACCTTCTTTTGTGACCCTCACCACAGCAAAGAGCTCTTGGTGGAGTGAGGCCAAAAACCTGACCGGAGCCTCATCAATCCCTATCCTTAGGAGGGTGTCCCATAGCTTAGACCTATTGACCAAATCGAAGGCCGAGGAGAGGTCCATGAACGCTAAGTACAGTGACCCCTCCTTGGCCACCGTGTATTTCGAGATCAGCAGGTGTAAGTTAGAGCACTGCTCGAGCGTACCTCTTTTCTCTCTGAACCCGTACTGGATGTCGGCCAAACCACCACAGCCTTCCAGACTATCCCTTAGCCTAGCCAAAAGGACTCTACCCAAGATCTTTATTGCAGAGTCCAAAAGGGATATAGGCCGGTAGCACCCTGGATCGTCCCTTTGCCCCTTTTTAAATATGGGGACTATTGTGGAAGTCGCCCATGTAGTTGGGGGGGTGGGGGGGGGTGCTGTTTGCAGCTGTAAATACATTTGCTAGGATACCGGCCCATAGTTCTGGTGAATGTATATAAAAGTCAGCCGGTACCCCATCCGGGCCAGGGGCTTTATTCCTAGTAGTGGCACGGATTGCTTTCTCAACCTCGACCCTGTTGAAGTACAAAGGAGTAGCCTCAGGGAAGGTCGTGCTAAGTGGTTGGGTGATGGTACCATTATCTCTATAAACTGAACTAAAATGTGCCAGCCACTTATCATCAGGGATGACGCAGTCCATATCTAAATTAGGTGAGTCAGAGAAGTAAGGCTGATTGATTACGGCCCAGAATTGCTTACTGTCCCGCAGGATATCGATAGAGATTAGATTCTCCCAAGCCTCATGTTTGATCTTATCCTGTCTGTTCTTAATGGCTCTTTTATAATCTTTTCTTAGAATTGCAACCAGTGTCCTGTCCCTAGGGTTTGCTTTGAGAGCCAGTTTTAGGGATTTGTGGGCTTTTGAACAGGGGGCATCAAACCATCGGCAGTGTTTAGTTTCTCCCTTTCTCAGTTTGACCATGAGGTTAGAAGAAACTTTATTGCAGATCGTTTGAAAGGCATCCATGATGTCATGACCTTGCGAAGATGGATTGTGGCAAATCATGATCTGGTCATTTATCTGCGGACCAATGTCAGCATAAAAATCACCAGGGATCACGTTCGTCCATTTCAGCTGTCTACCCTGGTCAATTGAGCGTAGGGCAGGTCCAGGAGTGACCTCTCCCGGCTTAGGTCCCATGAAATCCCCCCATGCCACCACCAAGAGGACGGGATTGTGGTCACTAAGGGGGGAAGGAACTGTGCAATAGGAAGTAGTTCGGTTGAGAATGGCTGGAGTCACAAAAATGTAATCAATAATTGTTCCAGGCATTGTCCCCTTGAAGGTAGGTGTTCTAGACTCCCCTTCCCTATTCCCTGGTTCAAAGAAATTGAAATTAGCCAAAAATTCTTCCAGTTCTTCTCCTGCTTTAGTGTGCTCAAAGTGAGGCCCCTCCAGTCCTGTGATCTCCATACAATCAGTTGAGCCACAACCATAATCACAGGGATGAATGTTAAAATCACCCATTAACACATATTCATAATTAGTATGAGTATTATGACTGACTGAGTTTAAAAACAGATCCAGTGCAGCAATATTGTCGCCACCATGATCCTTATTGCCGGAGTTATAAAAATTGATATACAGGGTGCTCTTAGAAGGACTCATTTCCCTTTCTACAATCAGGCAATTCGGGGACTCATGTTTAATCTGTTTCAGTGACTCTTTAAGATCAAGTGAAAAAAGAGTCAAAAGGCCCCCCCTAGCTCTACCAGCATTACTTGGGCTTGCAGCAACAGCGAAGCCTACGAAACCGTCCAACCAAAAGCTGGATGAGGTGTCCCAGGTTACCTGCAGATCAAGGACATTATATTTTGAAATAAACCTAACCCAATCAGTGTCTCTCATTTTAGATCTAATGCCTACGACATTCCAGCTAAGGATTTTACATCCCGCTGCTCCATTTGGCCTATTTTCCCCTACATTCGATGTTAACTCAGCATTTTGTAGTCAATCTGTATCATCCATGCTGGACAGGGGGGCATAATGGTTACTCAAGCTCAGCCCGCCATCCTCTATTAAATCCTGGGGATCCTGTGGGCGGGTTAACAAAGGGACATTAGGGACTATTGCTGATTGTGTCTTTAAGCCAACGTTAGCATTTCTGCATGCTGCTACTGACCTCATGCCCTGCCATCTAGCTTGGTAGTTAATTTTAGATAAAGAGTGGGCTGGAGGTTGATAAAAGAAGCCTAGGGGAACGGGTCTCAGGTGGTCCCTAATAGAAATCTCCGAACCGTTCCAGAACAGCCTATCAGCTACATTGGGCCAGCAAAAATTTATTACCACGCAATCACCGTGTGTAGTTTTCGGTTGTTTGCCAATCCAGCCCACCCTCCTTGCATGGATTATCATATCTGCAATGTTCTCCCCACAACATTTCTCAGAGCACCATGTTTTCACTTTGGCCATAAGATCCCTGGTTGATTCCCTCTCTCCTTCCATAAGAGGGTCTACCCCAATAAACACTGCTACCAGAGGAGACGCCTCTGGGGGAAGGTTAAGTTTGTATGTGCTTGGAGTGGCCCTCCTCTGGGGCAGTGAGATCTTCTGGGGTAAGGTCGATGACTGGACTCCCAGAGTGGGAGCGTTGGCCATCTGCTGGGCGGGAGCTGGTATTAGAACCTGTGGCCCAATCTCATTATACATAATGCTACTTGTGTTTGTGATGTTTATCATGTTGCCTGTTGATGCCATGACCCCACCTGCTTCCTCGGGTGAACCTTTGCTTATTGGGGCGATATTTGAAGGTAGAGAGCTTACAAGTCTGTCAATGAGAGAACATTTCTTTAAAAGGCCTTCCAGGCACGTATTTAGAGTATCCACAATGTCTTTGGCAATTCCCACCAAGAGGGGTTCAATCCTGGCCACAAAAAGTTCCTCAAGTTTATCCTCCAAACTGTCTGAATTATCAGTAGTATGTGGCATTGTGTTGACTTTTTTCCCTTTTTTGCGTTTATTAGATTGAGGAGCCAACTGGGAGGGCACGTTCTGGGGTATAACAGATGAGGTGGGGACGGTGTCATTACTCGTTTGACCCAGAGGTGGGGGATTTACAATAGTGACAAGTGGTTCCAGGGGGAGACTGGATATATTGGTAGAGCCTAGCGCGACAACCTCCGGTGATTGAGATGGTACTATAATTCGAGGGGAGGTCAGAGCGATGCCCAGTTCTTGCTCAGCATTGGCAATCTCCTTAGTTAGGGCCCTCACAGCAGAGGAAAGATATGACATGATAGAGTTCGAATGTCTTGGTACCTTTGCGTTTTTACCCCCTCCTCCATAGTCAAGGTTTTTTTCCTCTTACCCATTTGAAGTGGTAGATGTTAGCGGGGTGGCCCAGCCCAGCCTCCTTCAGCCCCTGACGGCCACAGACGGCTCGCCCTTTGCCCGGGCTTAGCCCGGCGCCGCCTGCGCGCGTCCAGCGGGGTGGTAGAGGGTTGTTCCTTAATAGGAAGTGATGATATGGGGGCGGAGCCTCTGCAACGGTGTTGACCCTGCGGTCTCCTGGGCCTCAATGCTCAGCCAGTAAGTAAAATTATCCCCCAGCAGCGTTGCGCCCATCCTTGCGAGCGAAGCGTCTCCCGCGAAGCGGGTGGCGCGAGCAGTTTATGTGTCCCCGGTCAAAAGAGGGCGGAGCCTCTGCAGCGGTGTTGGCCCTACGGTCTCCTGGGCCTCAATGCTCAGCCAGTAAGTAAAATTATCCCCCAGCAGCGTTGCGCCCTTCCTTGCGGGCGAAGTTTGAGTCAAAAATAACAAATAGAATTTCATGTAGCCCTTCAAAACAAGCATTGAGATAAATGAATACTGCAGAAATGTCCGTTTTTGATCAGTATTTCAGCATTACATTGCTCTGTTTGCAACTCTGACAGCAGTTGAGTATTTTTAAACAAACAGCATATTAGTAAACAAGAAGTCGCAATGAGAGAGCTTAGAATGAATGCGGTCACGGGGAGGGAAAAGCATATGTTCAGTACTGTAACTAGAATTCTTCATTCTCACTGACTGGGATGAACTTTCCTTCTATTGTGAAGTAACTGGTGGTGGCAGGCTGTGAGTGCCCTTCGGGTTGGGGTGAGCCCTTCGCCAAGCTGCTGATTATAATTGCAGGCAACAAGGTGCCACAGAGGCCTGTTGGTGACTAGCTTAACTTGAACAGTCAGTGCTGCGGCAAGGTGAGCTCTCAATAATGCTCAGAAAGGCTGCTAGGCTCTGTGTAGCTCAGCTGGTGTGTGCAGCATTGGCACGCCGGTGCAAAGCCAACACCGGATGGAAGAGGAGTGCTTGCTGAGGCTAGTGGTGAGTACCAGTGCTTTTAACAATGTGACCACCCACTAGACATCACAGGGACTCACCGAACCTGTGACCGGATGGCTGGTAGGTTAACAAGTTGACTCATCTTAAGTCAACACCATAAATTGGAGGTCGCTCGTTCTCCTACATCACACCCAAGACATGGAATGATCTCCCTCAGCACATCAGAGCCTCCTCCTCAATTCTTGCATTCCACAGGAAGCTGAAGACCTGGCTCTTCATAGAAGCACTTTGGGACCACACACCTACACATTCTGCCAAAGTTCCTGGATACACTCTCGGGTGATAAGTGCACTATACAAATCAATATACCATAACATCTGGGACTCAGGCTCAATTATGTCCTCAGGGAAGGCATGGTCAGGAGAAAGGAGCATGATCATTTTGCTCTCTGGCTCGAAAACATCCTGCTTCGTCATACCTCATGCTCGCCACCAACTTGATGACCATCACAAACCAAGTAGCGCAGTCAGCCATGCACTGCAACTAAAGAGAGCTGCTGCTGTTGACGATTTTGCAGGCCTGGAAAAGTGAAGGTGCTGGATAGATTGGAAGGAGTGGTGAGCGGTGGGGTTGCTGAGGTGGAGTGGGACGGCGGCAAAGAAAACAACATCCTCACACTGAGTATGACCTCCTCGGCAGCACTGAGGATTCGAGTAAATGAGCCTGATGCTAAAGGAAAAACAAAGCTGCCACTTAATGACTGCTAGGGGGCGGCCAATCACACAATCCAGCATGATCAGTGAGGTGGTGACCTGGCGGAAAACACCAACACGCAAGGCGCCATCCGCACAGATTCATGTAAGGACACTGCCGGATAGTAAAATACAATCAACGGGGCCCAATTCAGATGAGAGCAATTGCAGGCTGCAGCAAATAATAAATGTTAAATATGACTGTCAGTCAAATTAATTAAACTCTTGTCAAACAGGCCCTCTTTTATGAGGGTTTGTCGCAGGGCAGCACCGCAAGGAATCTTGCTGCGCTGCCCTAATTCAAAACAAAAGAGCAGGAAGGCACGATATCTATAAGACACAGCAAATTCCTGCCCTTTTCCCCTGCACTGGCGCACAATGGTCTAACATGCGCCAAAGCAGGCACCCTTGCACCATGGTGCAAGGGTGTTTGTGTTGCTGGGCTGATTGATTTTGTGCAGGAAGGGACCCTGCACAAAATCAATCAAATCAGGTGATTTCCTCTTTCTATGTGTGCTGAAGAATGCAGCATGCATAGTAAAAGGAAAAGACAAGGAGAAATGAAACATTACTCCTCATTGCGCTTCCCTAACCCCACCCCTGGACCAGCATTAGATTCTGATGCATTCCCAGCTTTATGATTTCTCGTAAATCTAGGAATGCTTCAGATTTCATGGGTGGTGCGTGGGAACACCCACAGCAACATTCAGGGACTGCCTCTTTCAAGTAGTGTTCTGGGTTAAAGGGGCATATATTAACAAGGCAATGAAAAGCCACATAAAGTGGCTTTATGTGGCCTTGTAAATTTGCTGCAGCACACTGCACCAATGGAACGTCAAAAAAGCGGCATTCTGGTGGCGCAAGCGTGCTGCAAAGGGACTCTTAAATGAGGCCCATTAGAGACCTCACTGATACCAGTACGAGTCTCCTCTCTTCTGGACATTCACTGCGATCACTCCCAGCTTCTGCCAAGTAGTGCGCAGGTTGTGTCAAGGCACTAATGATGTGCCACTAATGCATTTTAGTGTGGTGGTGAGGACCACTGCAAAAATCCATTACTCTAAACTCTGATGCGTTTTACTTGGCATGGTTGCATTTATTTCTTTAACATTTGGACATGTTTCACCTATTTTCTTAATGTTTTCAATTCATTCATAACATTTAGGACTATTTAAATAGGAACTGAAAAAAACATTTATATATGATCAGATTTTTTCACTGATTCTAATTAATGCCCCAGCCACATAAAGCCTAGCAAATTTCCTGTTAACAAATGCTGCCTGAAGAAAAGTGTGGTGTGAGTGCAGAAGAACCTGTTGTACTGCGAAGTTCACATGGATTTTTTCTTTCCACAGAGGTTGTTTGGAGTTTATTGGATGCACGCTAGGGACTCATAACTACCTGAATCCCTGAGTAGGCACCTCCCACGGATCGCTCCATTAATTTCTCAGCACTTTCTTAGCCCCATAATCTATGGGGTTCAAACTGTATATAGGTATTGGCTTATGCAGTCTCGTCTTTCCACTGACGTCTCTCCTACACCTACAAGGAGGCGCAGCTACACGCTAGTTTATGACACATTTTCAGCAGTTTAAGCCATATCCACACAGCAAAATATTTCAAGCATAGGCCAGATTACAGTCATACACTTTTGTCCTTTAATTAGAATTCAATGCTAAAGTAACCTATCTCTCACTCAAGGGCATGGCTACAATACCCAGAGAAAATGTCGCAGGAGTATCGGGCTGCGGACGGTGACCATTAACCTGGTAATCATCAGGGGGTCCAGAGGCACCAAAACTGGGTAGTGGTGCCAATGAGCTGGGGGTGCACAATGGTGGTGTGCTAGCCAAATTTAGCCATAATTTAGGATAACAACAGAGAAGCCTGAGACCCAAAGGGGATGGCATAACATTGCTGAGACACAGCCAGTACCTTGAAGGCTTAGACTGGAGACGGCAGGAGCAAATCAGGAGGTGGCAAAAGAGTGGAAGCAGAAAGTGATGTATGGTGAATCTATATGCACAGTGTTGATAGGGTAAAAGTGATTGACCACAAGATAATCTGCTGGGAACCGATGCCAACCGATCTCAAAGCCCATGTCAAAGAGCTGGAAGAGATACCTTAGACGAAAGAACCATTACGGGCTATCAAAGATATTATATCTGCTCTGGAACACAAAACAAACACAGTGATGATGGATATCTACTTAATTCATACCAACATAAAGAAAATCATGACGAGAGTACAATCAGTGGAAACCACATTGAAAGAACATACCAATGCAGCACTGCTCTCAGTGGTCAGGCACCTTAAAGACAAAATTCCACAGATACATGTAAAAGTGGAGGATGTTGAGGGCAGATCCTGATGCAATTAAATCAGACTGGTAGGCTTCCATGAACAAGGGGAATATATAAATATGTAAATCTTTGTTGAGAATTTTGTGATTATCACTGTGAAACCCAGGGTTCTGTTCACCCAATTAATTATAGAATGAGCACACATGCTGCTTTATCTCCCACCAAAACCAGGAGCTATACAACAACCAATTATAGCACATATACTCAATTACTGGGATCAAGACAGTACCCTTAAGGCAGCCCACCTACAAGCTCCAGTTTTCTTTGAGAACTGGATGATTCAGGTCTTTCCAGATTATGTCCAAGTAGCACAAACTCAAACCCAAGCTTCTTACAAAGTGAACGTTGAGCTTCACAAACAAGACTTGAAAAATGCTATGATCGTCCAGGCCAAGTTCAGGGTACAGGAGAGGGTAAATCATATTTCTTTACCTCACCAAATGGCTTGAGGAATGTCAACCCCTGGAAAGTAAGAGATATAGGGCTACATGGATACTGGAAACAGAAAATGCCATGATGATCATGATGCAGAGGAATCAGTAGCACTATAAAATACACCAGCTTATAAAACCCAGCTTTGACTTGAGGGCAGTCTACAAGAATGACCAGGGTGGCGGGCAGTGAAAAAATTGAGCAAGTAAGATTGGAGGGAAGACTGTAATCAACCAAGTCACTTGAAACAACTATTGAATGCAACTAGAAGTTTCGCCAATGCCTTGCAACTGAGGAATTTCTAGACGGAGGACATCCCATTGTGAAGCAATTGTCCTTTAGGACTAATAATATGCTGACAATGTCAAGACTTGATTATTGTGTGCTCCACATGGTTCAAGCAGGGAGGTATACATTCATGCACTTTCTGCAGAGGGGGATTTCTGACCATTCCACACTATGCATGAGTTTGTGCACTTAGGTGAAGTTGTAATGGGGTGAGTGGTAGTTGGATCCACATTTAAGATATGACACTAAGAATTTCTTGTGAGGAGCACCTGAGAAATACATAGCAGTAAATGTTGGCTTGGTACAATCTATGGTAATGATTTGGGAGGTGTATAAAACAGTTATTTGTGGCAAACCGCTCCTAGGATGCTTGCTTGCGGTCCAGGGAAGACCTGGCTTGGCAGTTCAGGCTGAACTGTTCCCATGGTGAGCAGGGTCAAGGCTGATTTGCATATGACCGTGTCTGAACTGGGGTGGCGAAGTGAGCTAAAGAATGGTAATGGATTAAACCCAGATCTATGACTGGGTTTGAGTGTCTGAAAAGTTTCAGTGCTCCGTCCATCAGCTCCTTGTGTTTGCGTAGCTCAGGTATCTTACACCTGACTTGTGACTAGACTGAGAGATAGTTCAACTAAGTGAAGCCTGATCATATAGGCCCAGATTAAAAAAATATTTCACACAATGCAGTGCAGAAAGTGAAGTTATTGCGCTGCATTGTAAAAAAAGGAAGAGAGTAGACATGCATCACATTTTTAAGGAAATGGTGCAGTTTTGCTCCCTCCCTGCACTGGTGCACTATGGAGTGCCTTGCACCAATGAAGTGGCAACAAGTGATGGATGCCTGGCTGATGAGGTGTGTTGCCCCGAAACCGTTCCCAGGATGCTTGTTTCCGGTCCAGGGAGGACCTGGCTTGGCGGTTTAGGCTGGACTGTGCATATGAGGAGCAATATCAAGACTGATTTGCATATGGCTGGGTCCAAAGTGGGGTGGTGTAGTGAGCAAAAGAACAATGGATTTAACCCAGATCTCTTAAGTTAGGGTGAATCTTTGATTCATTCAGCATTCCGTCCATCATTTGTGGCTGCTGCACTTTTTGCACCAATGCAGGCACCCTTGTTCCATCGTGCAAGGATGCCTTTGTTATGGTCAGGATCATTTTTTATATCCTTGGAGGGTTTTAATTCTGTGCCTGTGCGGTGCAGAATGTAGCACACATGCAAAGTTGAAATAATGAGGAGAAATAAAGATATTTCTCTTTGTTACGCCAGCCTGAGGCAGGCGCCCCAGTATGGTGCAAACTCATGTCTATATCTCTTTGTAAATATGGATTTGCCTCAAAATCCATGGGTGGATGCACAGAAACCCCCATGCATCACCCATGGAACACCTCCCTGTCGCAAAGTAACGCAAGGCAGCACAATTCACTATGCTTTGTTACTTATTGTTACAAAGAAACACAAATCTACATTTGTGTTACTTTGCAAATACCCCAAAATGTAATCTGCATCTGGTCTACGTCAAAACAGTGATGTAAACCTGATGGAAAATCTCATTTAATCTGTGCCTCAAATTATGTGTAACTGGAGGCAGGCCTCTTCTGAATAAGGCAAATGCCTTTTTGATACGTGTCTCAGAGTATATGGTAAGATAGATGTAGAATTAGCTACCAACTTAAAAGCACTGTATAATGAAAACACTATTTTGTGCAAAACTTGTACCAGTGACAAACTGGTAAGCATGTTGTCTGCCTGGTGGCTTTCTTGTGCTCTATTCAAAATGTTCCCTTTCTCTACAAAGGGCTGGATAATTGCTATAGTTAGTATTCACATTTAGGAACAACCAAAATAGAGAACATGGTAATTCTTTTCACAGTAATCTTTTAGGAATGTGTAACAAATGTTGCATTTTTTTCGTGTACATTGCCCCTGGAAGATTTAAAAGCAACATTGATATTTTAATGGATTTGGCACTGTATGTACTGGGGCTTTAGAACAGTACGGTTGTTTTTATAACAAATAGTAAGAGCCTCAATTTCTGATTCTGTCTCGACCCTGAAAACAGGTGATTTCTTCAGCTAGACGTCCCACTAGGAATGGGGGGACTTGGTGATAGTGTTTCATTCCATGCAAAGTTGTAGGCATCTACTGAGGGGATATTCTGTCCATCAGGCGATTGCGATTTACATAGCCTGGTTGTTTTGTCTTAGAAGTTGCAGGTAAACACCCTCACAAAGGTGTCTCCCTACTCCGGGAAGGTCCACCACTTACAGCGTGGGACTTGTGCTCGGGGGAACTTGTGGATTATCAGCTGGGATTTACAAGCTGCTGCTCACAACTGATCGAAAGTAAAAAGTGGCAACCCAGTAAACCTTGGACCTAGACAATGCAATATTTAAAGGTAAAAATGGTTCCTATGGGGGACGCGTGAGCCTCAACTTCCTCGGCTATGATCCATAACCATCAAAAGGTTTGGTGTTGATGAAAAAATAACCATGAAAAGTGGTGCTCCCAATATTGCAACTGTGAAGTGAAAGTGAAAATAAGTGATTATAAAGTATATACAATATATGTACAAGAATGGTGACTGATATGTATATACAGGTGGCAGATGTACACTCTGGAACAGAGTGATATGCTCCAAATCAAATTAAAAACAGTCCACTGACATTGCCATAACGTTTCTACCCCATAGAGTTATTTATAAAAGGTCTTCAACGGGATGAAGAAAAAATAATTTGATGCCTGTTCTGCTACTGCTGCCACCGGAGGGGGCAGGACAGCAAGACCCAGCCTTCCCTGTGGCTTGCACACTGCCACCGTCACCTTGGTGTGCCAGGAGGTGCTTTAAAATCCACACAGGGCTCCCCCAGCGTGGGACGCCCGTTCTGCTACTGCTGCCACCGGAGGGGGTCAGGACCGAAAGACCCAGCCTGCCCTGTGGCTTGCATGCCACCACTGACACCTTGGTGCACCAGGAGGCGCTTTAAAATCTACTCAGGGGTCCCGCAGTGCGGGCGTACCTGGGCAAATCCCGGGCCAAGGGTGGACCCATCCACACCCTTTGGAGCCCGGAGGAGACTGGTCTGGGCAACCCCCCTAACATCTGTGTCCCAGGAGGTATGCTAGCAAGACTTTGCTTTGCTTCTATTTTATTTTATCTCACTTGTGGTTGTTGGGTGCCATATTGGAGCCCTCGCTGACTGTTTGACTAACTGAGATCTAGGGACCGCGTACTAGGAGGTACCTCTGATATTATTGTCCTAATCCTTTGATGTGTATACCTTGGGTGTTTTGCTCATTGTACTAGCATACCCCAGCAGTATTTGTGTCTGTTTTACCTACTATCATTACAACTATTGAGAAGAGGAAGGCAGCCGAGGTGTCCTCTGGCACTGCAAAAATAAAACAATCTAAAAGAGTATCCAAATCCGCCGGTGGGAATTGTGTTACTGACCGAATTGACAGCCTTATTGTTGAATGTGAGGACCTGCTACATTCTGAATTATCGGTAGTGCGAGACACCACGACTACTCTGCATCCTACTTCACTGGGTACTTCTACTCTACAACTACGTATGCCCAGCGTGTTCAGAAAGGCAGTGAAACAGCCTACAAACACGGTCGTAACACCAAGAGAATCTTTTGGCCCAGAAGCATTGGAACAACCTCACTCGACTACTATAGCTGATATTGTCTTGTCCATTGCTGCATTTGATTTTCCCCCATGTCTAACAACACTGACGGTTTTACTGGAAAGGCGGGATACTTACTCTAGAAACTTGAACCAGATCTCTAGAATCCCGTCACAGGTCGATTAGACCTTTGTACCTGTCATAGAGTGTAGAAGGCAATCTTTTCGAACAAATCAATTCGAAACACTTCCATTTCCTTCCCCAAAGAACCACTGACAAAAGGTCAAGTTTGAAAATGTATTATAAAGCCAAAAGCAATTGTGTATATAAACACCTCAGTAAAAGGTTCAGCAAATACACAGGTACTAACACAAACATAATCCTACAGAAAAGTCTCAAACGACTGAGAAACAGCACTAATATAATTTCCAAGACCACCAGGCTTGCAAGAATTGCTATGATCTGGGTCTTGGTAGGCATGGAAGAAAAGAAGAAGTGTGGCTCAATGGTTAGAGCGGCAGACCTTGATGCAGAACGCTGGCCAGGGACCAGGGTTCGATTCCCGCATCGGCGGGATCGGGCTTAAATTCCTCTGACCGGATATTCTCGCCTCAGTGCCGAATCTAAGCATGGGCCCCACGCTGCAACTCTGGGCAATAGCTTGCTTAGTCTCCACAACGGCCCCCGATGCACAAGGGATGCCTGGTTTCACCATGGGATGCCCAGGAGTGGACACCCCACAAGGAAAAGCCAGGAGGGGTTCCCTTGTGGTAGGAGTACAAGCGCCGGGATACTTACGGGTGACTGTTCGCGCTATACAAATACAACACATTTACATTTACATTTACATCAAGATAAGTCTATCCCTACACTATACTAAGTGTCATCCCTACAGCCGGATTCTCTCCTAACAAAGGTGTCAGCCGTGGTGACTTCCAAAGAAGTACACTCACTTAGTTCGGACTTAGCCTCTTGAGTTCATCTCGCACAGCAGCTCTCTGCCTACCCAGCATCTTTCTTCGCCCTTGTGCGCTTCTACTCTGCTCTCCTCCCGGGGTGCTGTCCCTAATACGGAACCCACATCTCGGATGACACGCCCCAAGGGACGCCCCTCTCAAAGTGTTAGTTTTCAAAGGGTCTTCATCTTGATGTCTTCATCCTTGTTCGTTGAAAAACGGCCTTTGGTCCCACAGTCGTCTCCTCTTGAAGTTGCTTCCCTAAAATCCCACAGCCACTCCTCCATGTCTATAACTAACATACTAACGATCATGTACAATGGGCCCTTCTTCTCCTATCTCTAGTTAGCCTTGCACCTGCAAAGAAACACACATAAATCGATTCGCAACCCCATGCTACTTGCAATTAATTCTTTAAGGCAACCTTCTAGGAAAAAGGCAGTTCCATGATTTAACGTTAGCAGACACATTCCTAGCTCGGCCTACACAGTCCGCTATCCCCACCTGGGCCTCTGCACGTTCGAGATGTCACCCCCTAACATGGGCAAACAGTTTAGCTCGTTAGGCCTACATCATTATAACAAAAGAAAGAATACATTCTCCAACTAAATATTTCTATGTCGTTACATGGATACAATAACGAAATACTAAACATGCGTTAGAATACATCAATGCCTATCTAGGCATCCTTTAACTGAATTAGCATTACTTCACAAATACATTTCTAGGTTAACATGGCATTAGTATTTCAAAACACTTCACGTTACAGCTGTGTATAGTTCTGGTACATGAGTTCACAGCTTTGTGTCACACTTAAACATGATTATAATCCTATATATATGCGGGTGCAGATTACTTGTAAATATGATGCACCCCTACAAATTTCTAACACAGTTTTACGCTCTCTCAGTCCCCCCTTTGATGACCTGTGTCATCACCATCCCACATTCCTTAAGGTAGGGACCGGTCTAAACAGCACTTGTTGCAACATTTCCTCGCCTGAGCATTTCTAAAGCTCTTAAGCTTCGGTATTGATTGTCCTGCAACTCCTCCATTCTCTGTGCCTGTCCCCTCACTGTTCTATCCAACCTATTGGACCTATAGCATTTGTACAATCTCCAAGAGCCTTGCCAACCTTTTCCCATGTGTTTTCTTGTGTCAAATCGTTAATCTCATAATGAATTGCAGTAATGTTGCGTATATATTTCTTCAGATCTTTAGAATTATCCGGAATATACGTGCAACATTCCTGGACCTTCAAAAGTTTACAGACTCCGCCCTCTTTTGCTAGAAGGACGTCTAAGGCAAGGCGGTTTTGTAAAACCATCGCCCGTATCGACAACATCTCACCATGAATCAACACCAGTGATTTTGCCGTATTCATCGACAATTCGTCCACCACTGTTGCTAATCTTCGTATCTTGACATCATTTAAAATCACTCCCAACATCGGTATGGCAGCTCCAAACACATCTCCTACTATTGCAGCCGCACTTTCTCCTCTTTTCACCCTTGTCAACCGACCACCCTCAACTTGAGCAAAATCCTCAGTGTGATATATCTTGGGAAAGATAATCGCCAGGTAACATGTCCCATACCACTTATCCGGCAACCTCACGTACGCATTTCTTCCACAAACAAAATACACCGTAGGGATCACTTGCACCACACTCTTCAGAAAGTCTTTGGTATAATATTCTAATTTGAAAGTGTGTTCACACGTTGTCTCACCCACATACACATTTTCGTAGTATGTCTTTGGCCTATGTAAACATAACTTTCCCTTCTGAACAACATCTAAGGCTATTGGACCATAACTTCCCTTAGACTTGTGTCCAAGCTCCTCGTCCGTCCAATCTACCTTACCCTGACCTGATGTCTGTAACTGCTTCTGTTTTTGATATCTATCCTCAACCTGCTCCACAAACTTCTTTTCTACCTCTGTCAATGAACAGGTCAAGTTGTGTCGGTGTGCATATGAGGTATCTATGGTTTTCGTTGGAATGAAAAAATATCTAAGTCTATCCTCAGATTTGTAATAATCCCACTTGTTTAAATGCTTATAGTTTGGGACTTCTGGTAACACAGCATCATAATTCGAAAAGAAATATTCAAAATGTGATCTCCCATAAAATATGCTAAGCAGCAAGCTACATGAAATTCCATACGTTAATGGTAGGTGATGGTATCTAATACCCTCGTCTACTGAAGCTGGCAATTGCATACACACATAACAATCTTTCGCATCCATCGCATCAATATACTCATACAGCAATTTAGCATAAGCATTCTTCCCAAAGTTTCCTTTGGACAAATCGGCATGTAATCTACGGCTCTCTTCAGCTAGCAAAGCTTTCTCAGCTCCTATGTTTACCTCTTTGTGGCTAGGAGTGGTAGGTGTAGGTGTTCCCTTGACCTCCGCTTCCTGCTCTTGTGGGGCTAAATAAGAAACTAAAAGTACAACAAATATAAAGAAAATCACTAACCCCAATAGTGTACCTATAATACATTTTGCCCTACGAGTCGGGTTCCCAGCCTCCATGGTCTCAGCCAGTGTGATTCGATTCTAGCAGCAACACAAAGTCTTGGCAATACAAAGTCTCTTGCTTGGCTTTATGAATTTCCTCGAACCACACCTAGAAGCAGAGATACCCTTTCAGATTTTCATTGTCCATTTTATTTTCAGACGCCCCTACCCTTCTCCGTCCTCTAAGGGATGTCCCTAAATTTCTTCTTCTTCCACTCGGTTCTAAGTGACTTTAGCAGCTATTTACAAAGTCTTTACTGCGCATCTGATCAGGTTCTCTCCAAGTGCACAGAGTACGTAATCTAAGAGTTCCATATGAAGGACTATTGCATCATAAGCAGGTATTTCAGGACCAAATGTAGGAAAAGTCAATCTGTTTAAGATCAAATCACTTATCTTGCTTAGGAAAGGGGGATTAGGAACAGTGATTGTCAGTAAGCCTTCGATTTCCAGTCCAGGCACCAACAGTATCACTTCCAATTTATAGTTCGGGGCCGTATCGGTCACCAGCACCGACCTCACCCTCCCGGATCTCAGTACACCTGGCATTGGTCAAAGGATAGGTCCACTCCGGAGTGGCGTATCTTCTGCAAGGTACTCTCACCCTCCTTGATCTCCTCGGGCCCTTTTCCTCTGACTCTTGGTCTCCTATTTCCGGGTCTGATTCTTCGGATACAGGCGCAAGATCTTTTTCAGATGTCAGCCTCACATTCAACCTCTTCCGCCTTTCAGGCCAACTTGCCTTGGTGCCCTTTACTCCTCTGTTCCTTAACGGCACAACTTGCTCAACCCGACCTTCAGCTTCTCCAGAGTTGGGATCTCCCTCACAGCACCTTTACCATTCAGTGGCAGTTTCAGTGTCGCTGTCGCTGTGATCTCCCTCAGCTCGGTCGGATAAGTTACCAGCTTCTTCAGACGCCCCCACAGCTTGACTTGCCACCTCTTGTGGATCTTTCTCCACAGCTGGATTTTCTTCTACGAGAGGAGCTGTTTCTTCCAGGGGCGCTGGTACTCTTCGGGTGTGCGAAGCATGTATCCAATTTGGCAATCCACCGCACTTCACAGCAGTGTTTGTCACCAGGATGACTTAGAACGGCCCTCTCCAGCGGACGTCCAAGCAGCTCTTCCTCACGTGCTTCCGTACTAGCACCCAGTCTCCGGGGCACAGGTCGTGACAGAGGTCTCTAGACGTTGGGATTTCTGCCGTCTGCACCTGAAGGGACACAGAATGGATGACGTCAGATAGTCCTTTCCAGTAATCAAGAATCAGATCATCTGTGATATTCAGCAAGGCCGCTGAGGGGACAGATGGTAACCTCATAGCTCTTCCCATCAGCACCTCATGAGGTGAAAGTCCTGTTCTCCTGTCTGGGGTACTACGCATGCTCATCAACACCAACGGCAAAGCATCTGGCCATTTCAGGGACGTGGAGGAACACACTTTCGCCATTCGTGCTTTGAGAGTTCCATTTATTTGTTCCACTATGCCAGAAGCCTCCGGCCGATAGCTACAATGCAATCTCTGATCAATGTTCAATGCCGAACAGAGCATCTTCACAACTTCACTGTTGAAATGTGTTCCTCTGTCCGATTCCAAAGAGGTCGGGACCCCGAATCTAGGTACTAACTCCCTCAACAATAATTTAGCTACTGTGAGTGTATCGCACCTGCGAGTGGGATATGCCTCGACCCACCTGGAGAACACACATACAATTACCAAGACATATCTGAGGCTGTTACACTTAGGCATCTCAATAAAATCCAGTTGCATTCTGTTGAAAGGCCCTCCAGACCTTCCGACATGACTCAACGTAACTGGTGTCCTCTTTCCAACATTCATCTGTTGACACGTAACACACCTCTGACACACTGCTTCCGCAGCCGTCCTGAACTTTGGGTTATACCAAGTCTGCCTAAACACTCGTATCATAGCATCTCTTCCCAAGTGTACAGAACCATTTATCTGGCGAGCCATCGGGCTCACCAGTTCATTCCGCAACACCGCTCTCCCATCTGCCGAGATCCACAAATCCAGATCCCCCTTGGTACAGCCAGAAGTCACCCACACTCTTTTCTCAAAATCTGATGCTTGCTCCTGCATCTTCCTCAATTCATCCCAAGTATCAGCCACTTCAAGTACCATGTTTACCTCGGTCCCTCTGTGTATTCCCTCAACAACCTGATCCGTAAAGGAGTAAGCTTGCTCGGCACAATAATGTGCTACCTCATCTGCATATCTGTTACCCAGGGACACAAAATCAGCACCCTTACTATGTGCTGTGCATTTTACCACTGCAATTTCTGCTGGTCCTTGCAGAGCTTCCAGCAACAACCTGACAAATTCTCCATTCCTGATAGGGGAGCCTGATGATGTCATATAACCCCTTTGAGACCTTAACTGACCGAAGTCATGAACCACACCGAACCCATATCTGCTGTCGGTGTATATGGTGACTCGAATCTTGTTGGCTGCCAGACAGGCACGCACGTGTCAACGCAACTATCTCAGCTACCTGAGCGGGATGTACTCCTTCTAAGCAGACAGCTTCGATTATTCCATGAATTGTGCAAACGGCAAAAGCCGCCCTTAACTGTCCAGCATTGTCCCTTATACATGAGCCATCTACAAAGAGCATTTCATCTGGGCCCTCTAAAGGCTCATCAACAATGTCTGGTCTAGGTTTGGTGCATAGTTCAGTCACCTCAAGGCAGCCATGGTCTTCACAATCGTCATCTAGAACATTTGGCAATGGCATCAACGTAGCAGGGTTCAAAACTGAGCACCTCTTTAGGGTCACATTCTCTGCAGCAAGTATAACCTGCTCGTAACGTGTGAGCCTGTTGTTAGTCAGGTGCTGCGTTTTGGTCCTTGTCATTAACAATTCTACTGAATGTGGGACGTGTACCACCAATGGATGCCCCATTACAATGCTCTCACAACGCTCAATGCTGACACCTGTTGCAGCAACAGATTTGAGACATCCGGGCAACGCTGCGGCTACTGGGTCTAAAGTAGCCGAGAAATATGCAACTGGTCTACGGGCACCTCCGTGATCTTTAGTCAAAACTGCTAACGCGCAGCCCTCTCGCTCGCAGCAAAACAATGAAAACAATTTAGTGTAATCAGGCATTCCCAAGGCCGGAGCCTGACATAAGTCTTCTCTCAACATTAGGAAAGCCATCATACAGTCTGCGTCCCATGGTACCGGATCACTCACGTCCTTGAGCGTCAGTTTCTGTAAAGGCTTCGCCTTTAGTGAGAAATTTGCAATCCACTGGCGACAGTAGCCAACCATTCCCAGGAACATTCTAACCTCCCTTTGTGTGGTAGGCACCATCATCTTCATTATTGCCTCTATTCTGTCTGGGGACACTTTTCTTATTCCCTTCTCTAACCTGTGTCCCAAATACTGTACTTCTGGAAGACAGTATTGTAACTTGCTAGGAGATACCTTGTGACCATTCTCTGCCAGATGGTTCAACAACGCGATGGTGTCTATTCTGCAGGCATCTTCTGTTTCTGACGCAACAAGGAGGTCGTCTATGTACTGTACAAGAACCGAGTTCTGGGGCAGTACTAGACTTTCAAGATTCTTCTTCAATAATTGATTAAAGATCGATGGACTTTCTGTATACCCCTGTGGGATACCACACCATGTTAATGCACGGTTTTCCAGCTTAAAAGCGAAAAGAAATTGGCTCTCCTCATGTAACGGTATAGAGAAAAAGGCCTGACACAAATCAATCACGGTGAACCACTCAGCCTGTGCTGGAATCTGAAACAGTATCACTGATGGATTCGGTACCAATGGACAGCATGGAACAACAATGTCGTTTACCTTTCGTAAATCCTGTATGATCCTGAACTTCCCGCTAGGCTTTTGCAAGCCCATAATCGGAGAGTTACACGGACTGCCCATTATTTCTTTTAGGATTCCTTGTTTAATCATGGACTCAATCACAGGTTTTATTCCCGCAATTGTTTCTGGGGGTCAGCTTGTACTGGGGTGTTCTTGGAAATTCTGCATCTTGTCTTACTTGTATTCTGACTGGCTCTACGCCTTTGATTAGACCAATCTCTTCTCCTGTAAAATCCCAAACCTCCTGTCTGACTGTTTCCCTTAAGTCCCAGGGGAGTTCCTCCACTGTTAGTGCAGGATACAATTCTATGCACAGACGTGTGTTTGCAACCTTAAAGGCAGCATCATCATCATTCGTCTCCAACTCTACTCCCTTTGGTGTGCAGTAGATGGTACAGTTTAATTTACACAGTAAATCCCTTCCTAACAGACACACAAGACTAGAATCACATACCACAAATTGGTGGTTGTCCTTGAAATTTCCTATCCTTACTGGAACTGGCTCGGTCAGTGGGTTTGTCATTTTCCTATTTGCTACGCCTACAACTTGAATGGTCTGTCCTGACAGAGGCAGGTTAGGGACCACTGCGGACCGTACAGTAGAACAAGTCGCACCCGTGTCCACCAGAAAGGTAGTGGGGTGTCCAGCTACCTCCACATCTACAAAGGGTCCCCTCTGGTCTATCTCTAAGGCTGCTCCTAAGGTGCATTCCTCTCCGTCCAAACACCGTCCTGTTACTGGGTTGAAAGCATAGTATTCATCTCCCTCTATCAGGAGGGGCATCTGCTGGTATATCCTATTTCCTGCTCCGATCTTCGGTGGCTGGGGAACGGGGGCTCTAGGAGCGGAAGTCCCCCCTTTTGCCACTTTGAGCTTGACTACTGTTGATCTCGGAGTTTGGGGAGTCTGACTCTCCTCTTCCTCCTCCTGTACTTGATTCTCTGGGTTATGGGGACACTCACGCCTCCAGAGCCTGATCTCGTGAAACTGATGGCATCTGGTTGTCTTTTTCAGAGTCGCCAGATCCACCCTTGGCCTTGAGCCATCCTCACTGTCCCTTTTCTGGCTGTTCGATCTTCTCCCCAACGTCCCACTTCCCGACTGACCCTGCGCTCCCGATTGCATTTGGACTAGCATCAGTTTATCTTTAAGCTTCTTAGTCTTCGAATCTATCTCATCACTGCAGTATCTCGCGTACCTCAGGATCTCATCTAGAGGCTTGTTTTGCCAACAAATCAAATGTTGCTGTATCATTAGACAGATCTCGGGTCTCAAGCCCAAAACAAACTTGTACACAAACTGTCCCATATCCTTTGGATCCATCACATCCAGACCAATGCACTGTTTGAATATGTGTAACAGTCTCTCATAATACTCATGAACTGTCTCCTTTGGTTCTTGTCTAGTTCGATCTATTTTCACCCAATCTATGTCTTGTGCTGGCACCTTGGTTTTTAACCACGTAATCACTTGCTCATATTTTACCATCACTCTAGGTGAAGGTCCATTCGTATGTGCATCCCGCTCTGGCTCCTCTGTGGGCCACTCAACACTGACCTTGCACGCTACCCACAGATCTCACGGAACCACAATGTCAAACAGTGTGTTCAGATCAACCCACAGTACCTTTGAGATTTTGACGAACCTCTCTACCTGCTTGTACCACTCTACTGGGTTTTCCCTCAATTTTGGAAATGTGTTCGTAAAGGCAGCCAAATCTCCCCTGCTCCAGGGTACGTGCACATATCCTCCATGGGCTACTTCCCTCAAGGGGTATGCCTCTGCATGCATTAGCCCCGTTCCTGGAGGAGTCTCTATGGTGCTCCGTCTAACGCTTTTTTTTTTTTACCACTTTTCCTCCCATTTGTCCAATTGAACCCATATTCGGATTCCCACTACCAGTTCTCTGATGTGGGTTTTTAGTCCAATCACTCTCTTCTCGTCAAGATCTTGGTCTGTATACTGCAACCTATGGCCACCTTGGAATGCCTTGGTCCTGGTCAAGTCCACTGAATATTTGTTCGCTAATTCCGTTAGTTTCTCATGGGCTGCCCTAGCTCGACGAGTAACGTCCTTCGCTACGAACAATAGTTCATCTGGTTCGTATAGTTCTATTCTTTCCAACGGTATTGTACCCTCCACTATCTCTTCTACTTCTGACTTCAGTCTTAGTACATCTATTCTCCTTGCCTTTATCACTGCTCTCAATGTGCCTTGGCTAGAAGTTTCGCTTGGGTCTTTCCCTTTACATTCTGACTCACTCTTCTGTCTTCCTCGGGAGTGTTATGGGGAACACTCCCTCTCTCCCATCTTTCACAGTCCCACTCTTGTCGTCTTTCTGTAGTTCCAGGGGTAAACGTACCTCTATTTTCCTCACTCCCACGGTCCCCATCTTGTCTACTTCCATTAGGCCTGCAATGGGATATTTCCCTGTTCTCCGAACTCCACTGTCTGCAATCGTCCCTTGACCTGTCACTCTGGTTATCCGCAACCGTCTCCCAGGTTCTCAAATCTGGCCTCAATTCTCTAATTGACCGGGGCCGTGGTCCTCTCAGATCCATCAGTCCTCTTAAGACTCCCTGTTCTCTTGAGGAATCTGCTGATGCTGCCAAAGGGGTGCTCCTTTCTATCGGTCTGGACCATTGATTCCACTTGTCTGCCACATTACTCCTACCCTAGTTGGTATTTCTTTCCCTGTCCATTTGTGGCAGACTCTCGGTTTGTGCTTGTTCTGGATTGTATACTGACACTATCGGACCTATGGTAACAGGTACCGTAAGGGCATCTGGTAATCTCTGAGCATTGGCCCCCTCTTCGCAGTGTACCTTCTGTACAGTGAATCTTCCCACTACTCTTGCTTCCGGGGCCAGTTGAGGTACCTCGCTTTCCATTGAGACGGCCCTGTTCCCTACTGGACCTAAGTCACTCTCTCTTAGGATGCCACCGTCCACTGTCGATGTTCCCCTTTCTGTTGGCATTGGTGAGCTTCCTTCTATTTCTGGATTATATGGAGGTGGTCTGTCCGACAACAGCCTTTCTATCAGACTGTCTTCCGTTTCACTGTCATCGTCTTCCGTATTCTTTTTCTGCACTTCCCTCTCACTAACCAACAATGGGTACAACCTATCCCCTTCTATGGTCTGTACTCTCCATCTCTTGGCCAGTGCGTCCCACCTCGCGTCCTGCACTGATCTAACTGATCTGTTCACTCTTTCTTTTCTTCTGTCCCTGTTTTTTTCGTGGGCTGCCCCGATCCATGCATTCAATGCTTCGAACTGTGTTGGCCTAGGCAGAGGTCGCAAAGAAGACATAATCGCTTTGAGCTGGTACAACACTTCTAATCTGAACGTCCCGTACTTGGGAAACGTTAGTTCCTCATTCCTCTCAGTCATCTTATACCAGTACTCAAGCCACAATATAGTATGTAACCCAACATTCGTAGCCATGAAATGAGCTGGCGTATCCTCGGGTGGAGCCTCTTCCCCACCCGAGATTCTAACCTCTTCTCTCCAGAAAAACAACTTTGCAATCCTTTTAAACATTTCATGATGGTACCTACAACAATTCCTTGTTTACTACTTTCGTTTGTTCCCCAATGACAATCCACCAATCCCAGCGCGGCTTCACTCTGGCCGTCCTATCCTAGTGCGGCTCTTCGCTGACGTCACTCACTTCCCGCTAACCGCCCTATCTCAGCGCGGCTTCACACTAACCGTCCTATCCCAGCGCGGTGCTTCCTGACGTCACTCTCCTCCGTTTGCAGCCGTTCCCCTCCTTTCTCCGCTCGTCTCTCGGTCATGCATGCGTCCCACTCATACGTTTTGAAATGATCACTTCTGACCAAGCAATCACTTCTCTGACTGTACGTCCACAGTCTGACTGTAATTGTCACCGACTGGCAAATGTCTGTCCAATTAAAGAACAACAATCGCCTCTCTGATAGGTTTCATACACACAGTAACTTCTGACCAGCGTCTGTTACCCACGCACTCACACACTCGTTCCCCCTATCTCGGTCCTGCGGGCAATCAATGGCACCTCATGATCCCCTTTCACTGGTCGACAATTACTGTGAGTGTTCGATACACCCGAACCACTTAAACTCTCCTTGAGCTTAAGATTTTCCCCGGTTGCGCGCGCTCACAACCTGATCTCCTTTCACACTACAGGCACTCAATCTCCGCTAGACAATACAATACAACAACACAATACACACCGCAATCTAACACGCATGACCCTTTTTATACTCACACTCTTACGACCTGCTGCTTTCTGCCGCACCGTCACTCTCCGTCATCTTCCGTGGATCGCCATTCTCCGTCCGCTGCTCTATGGACGCAAATCTTCGGATCTCTATGGGCCTTGGGGAAATCTTAACCTATATGGATTACCTTCACTCCAGAAGATAAACCATCCTACTCTGCTACCAACTGGAAAGGCGGGTAACTTACTCTAGAAACTTGAACCAGATCTCTAGAATCCCGTCACAGGTCGATTAGACCTTTGTACCTGTCATAGAGTGTAGAAGGCAATCTTTTCCAACAAATCAATTCGAAACACTTCCATTTCCTTCCCCAAAGAACCACTGACAAAAGGTCAAGTTTGAAAATTTATTATAACGCCAAAAGCAATTGTGTATATAAACCCCTCAGTAAAAGTTTCAGCAAATACACAGGTACTAACACAAACATAATCCTACAGAAAAGTCTCAAACGACTGAGAAACAGCACTAATATAATTTCCAAGACCACCAGGCTTGCAAGAATTGCTATGATCTGGGTCTTGGTAGGCATGGAAGAAAAGAAGAAATACATCAGGATAAGTCTATCCCTACACTATACTAAGTGTCATCCCTACAGCCAGATTTTCTCCTAACAAAGGTGTCAGCCGTGGTGACTTCCAAAGAAGTACACTAACTTAGTTCGGACTTAGCCTCTTGAGTTCATCTCGCACAGCAGCTCTCTGCCTACCCAGCATCTTTCTTCGCCCTTGTGCGCTTCTACTCTGCTCTCCTCCCGGGGTGCTGTCCCTAATACGAAACCCACATTTCGGATGACACGCCCCAAGGGACGCCCCTCTCAAAGTGTTAGTTTTCAAAGGGTCTTCATCTTGATGTCTTCATCCTTGTTCGTTGAAAAACGGCCTTGGGTCCCACAGTCTTCTTCTCTTGAAGTTGCTTCCCTAAAATTCCACAGCCATGCCTCCATGTCTATAACTAACATTCTAGCGATCATGTACAATGGGCCCTTCTTCTCCTATCTCTAGTTAGCCTTGCACCTGCAAAGAAACACACCTAAATCGATTCAGAACCCCATGCTACTTGCAATTAATTCTTTAAGGCAACCTTCTAGGAAAAAGGCAGTTCCATGATTTAACTTTAGCAGACACATTCCTAGCTCGGCATACACAGTCCGCTATCCCCACCTGGGCCTCTGCACGTTCGAGATGTCACCCCCTAACATGGGCAAACAGTTTAGCTCGTTAGGCCTACATCATTATAACAAAAGAAAGAATACATTTTCCAACTAAATATTTCTATGTCGTTACATGGATACAATAATGAATTACTAAACATGCATTAGAATACATCAATGCCTATCTAGGCATCCTTTAACTGAATTAGCATTACTTGATAAATACATTTCTAGGTTAACATGGCATTAGTATTTCAAAACACTCCACGTTACAGCTGTGTATAGTTCTGGTACATGAGTTCACAGCTTTGTGTCACACTTAAACATGATTATAATCCTATATATATGCGGGTGCAGATTACTTGTAAATATGATGCACCCCTACAAATTTCTAACACAGTTTTACGCTCTCTCAGTTTTACTGATGGTCTGTTAATTCCTGTTCCATCTCCTAACCCTGCTCTGGATGCTACGCCACCTGAACCCCCATTTCGATCTAGTATGGAATGCATTACTTTGATTACCGAATTAAGAACTGAAGTGGGAGGGTTAAAAACCATCATATCCAGATTGGTTTCTACAATAAGTAAGCTAAAGTGTGCTAAAGATAATGACACATTTACTATCTCGTACAGCTGGTCTACCTAGACCAACCAGACTACCCAGCAATTTGATGTACAACAGCCTGCATCTAAATCCCTTGTCCCCCCCCAACAGGGGGACCTATGGAGCAAAAGAGGGAGAAAGCAGAAACTGTAGATCCTCAAGTTCCCAGTCAAATTTTCAGTACTCCTGTATCCCCAGTACAATACTATAGTTAACACCTTGCAACAGTGGAGTAACTGTACTCAGAACAACCTCAGTCTGCCCAGTCTCCATCAGACGCAGGCACAAAATCCTCTAAGGATTGCTAACCCTCTACACGCTTCTATTAGTAGAGGGTTGAACTACATGCCTGCCCCTTGTTCCAGAAGTAGTCCTATGGATTTAATAAACAGAGGGGCATATTATCAAGGGTGGCAATAGGGAATTATCGCCGCTTTAGCGGCCGTTTTTGGCCGCTAAGCGGCGATAATTCTGTCGCCTTATTAGCAAGTTGCCGCTAACTGCTGTTAGCGACAGCTTGTATGTGATAGCGAGTGGTTTGGGGCCGCTTTGCATGTCAGCGCTATTTAACGCTAATGACATGCAAAGTGGGCGTTCCCAACCTGTTAGCAACTGAAAGCAGTCGCTAACCTCACTATCGCCTATTACCAACACAGGCATAGCGTTGGAAATATTCGCGCTAAGCGCGAATATATCAAAAAACTAACACCTGCTCAGACCAGTTCTTAGCCATTATATCCAATGGGAGGTGGATATAATGGCTAAGACCCTGTTAGCGATAATGTGTGAATATCGCTATATTGTCAGTGATATTCGCGGATTTTGCCGCTATCGCCTGGAATTTTATCGCTTTTGACATAAACGTTGCCAATAGCACGTTATCTCAGCAATAAATTCCAGTTATGCGCGGTGATAAAAAAATAGCCGCTAAGCCTAGATAGCGATAAATATCGCTATTTGTTGATAATATGCCCCTGAGTTGATATGATAAAGGTACCCAAACTACAGCCCAATGTAAAGTTCGAATCTGAAGACTCCCTTATAAATAAAACTACTCATTGGATTAGACATACCAGAGGTTGTTGCTCGATTATTAGAGACGACATCCTCTGTGCCCTTCCCTAAGAATTCAATGTTCGATACAATAAAATTAACTTTAATAGACGCAAGATGGTGAATGTTGTAGTGGCACTAGATATTAGGACAAATCTTCCAAATAATTCCCAGATTAGATTTAAGTACTGTAGCCCAGGAACCGACGTATTGTAGGGTTCTACATTAAGGAAGGGGCCCCTATCTCCATTGTGAGATGTGGATTGACTCAGCAACACACATAACTCTTCCCTCCCTCTTCCTGTACCTCCACAAATAGAACCCTTGGAAGACAGTTGTACTGCTGAGCCACTCGCCATTAACTTGCATCCTGAAGCGAAGATTACTGTAGTACCAAGTGACACTGCTGGCGCAATCGCGTACCATTCATCCACTGATAATGTGTTGTCTCCTGATGCAGAGACCCGTAGACGTTTGCCTACACCCAGTAATGAGGCAAATAACAGATTAACCCTAATCTCCTGGAATCTGGCGGGATACACCTAAAATTACAAGTCCCCGACTGGCATATATCTGTGTTTTCCAGGAGACTTGGGCAGTGGACAGAGTGCATATCAAAGGCTACACAACTTATACTGTGGAAACTAACACGCCCCAAAAAAATGTTAGAGCTAGTGGGGGGCAGTTCATTCTTGTAAGGAATACCCTAGCTTGTAAGTATAACAGCTGTCAATAAAATAACAAGACATACTGGGGATCCAGCTCACTTTCCCAACAGGCCTAAACCTAACTGTGTTTAATATCTATGCCAGGTCCGAATCCTACAGCAGCGAATCCCCAGCATTATCATTGTTAGATAATCTGGTGGGAGCATACCAAAGCAACTATAAAATCCTAGTAGCTGGGGACTTTAATGCCTCATTTGAACCCTCTCCCCTACTAAGTATTTTAATAGAGGAGGAGAATTAGATATACCTAACCTGACAACGACCAAAAATTGCCACCGTTTAACAGCTGTTTCCCTGCAGATTGCATCACTGGTTATAGGCAGGAGCCTGAGAGCATGTAATGGAAGGACCACATCAGAAATAAATAGGCAGGCCACTTTCAAACAGGGTGCCAGTACTCTCGTCATTGATTACATCCTATTTGACGTTAGAATCTGGGCTCTAGTCAAGGATATGTCTATTGCCCCAGGTAAGATAGTAATCACAACCCACTGATGTTAAAAATGATGGGCACTGTCCAGGATAGGAAGCTACTCAGTTGTCTCTCCAAGGTAGAAGAGCCAATTGTAACAAACAACCGTAGACGAGTCACATGGCCCAAAGGACTCGCAGATGCGGACCTATATGCTAGGATCTACGAGGTATTTATACACTATGTGACTGGTTCGAGTAGCAGTTTTATATTGTGTATGCACTCTGGGGCCAACTTCCATACTATCAGTAAACAATGAATTTTATGGAGCACTGCAAACCTTTTTTACTAAAAATATCTCAGGTAGAAGGCCTACTGGTATAATGAACAATAAATGGTTCAATCTCAAATGCAAACTAGCAAATGGGGCATTGCAGCTGGCGGTTAAGGAGCATAGCCAGCCTGGGGTAGCCTTGGCATGCAATAGATACAAAATACCACTTGCGGAAGCAAAGCGCGACTGTGCAGATGTAAATTGGCAGAACCTGGTACTAGCTGCCAGATGCAAGGACAATTGCTCGTTCTGGCATATACTTGCAAAGGGAAATACGAAAAACACAAATATTCTTAGCTATCATATCCAGCCGGAGGGTTGGGTTGAGCACTTTTCTACACTAAATTCTAGGAACGTAGATTCCAGCCAGCTGTGTACATAACTCTAGAGCTGACCAAAACATCTTTAACACTCTCCCTGCTATGCCTATGACTGGCACAGCACTAGTCTTCAGCTTGGATGATACCCGCTCAGAAATCAACAGACATAAGGCAGGAAAGGCCCCTGGCTCTGATGAGATACTGGGAGATTTATATAAATCTGAATCCATGATATGGGCTCCATATATAACTCTCTTGACAAACAGCATATCGGCCAGTGGGGCTATTCCTTCCACCTAGAGGGGAGCTGAGATAATCACCATACATAAAAAGAGAGACGCCTCCATCCCCTCCAATTATAGACCCATCAGCCTAATTGATAACCTACAAAAGATCTTTGCACAACAAGTCGTGATGACATGTTTGCGCGCAGTGGTAGCCCATCACAAAGGGTAACTGGTCATCTTTCAGTTGTTTGAAATCTACGATGGATCGCACACCGCTAGCCTCTCCACCGGATCGCCCGTGAGCACTCTGGTATATGAAGTGAATGTAGTTTGAAGAGTTGAAACAAAAGTTCATGAGTGGTTCACCAAAGTTGGTCATGAGTGGTTTACCAAGGTTGGCATGGCCCGGGTTTCAGGATAGTTCCCTCATCAGTAGCGACAGGATTTTGGGGGGATGAGAAGGCCGCCAAGTAACCGTCACAGGTCTCGATGCCTCTCCGGTGCACAGGTGCGTCTCCAAAAGCTCGTCAGCTTATGGGCTCATGGGAGCCCTTTAACAGAAATCTACGATGGATCGCACACCGCTAGCCTCTCCTCCGTATCGCCCCTGAGCACTCTGGTATATGAAGTGCATGTCGTTTGAAGAGTTGAAACAAAAGTTCATGAGTGGTTCACCAAAGTTGGTGCAAGTAAGTACTTGTGGTTCCCAGGATCTCTAGACCCGGGGCATGGCCCGGGTTTCGGGATAGTTTCCCTCATCAGTAGAGACAAGATTTGGGGTGGATAAGAAGGCCGCCAAGTAACCTTCACAGGCCTCGATGCCTCTCTGGCGCGCAGGTGCGTCTCCAAAAGCTCGTCAGCTTATGGGCTCACGGGAGCCCTTTAACAGGAATCTACAATGGATCGCACACCGCTAGCCTCTCCTCCGGATCGCCCCTGAGCACTCTGGTATATGAAGTGCATGTAGTTTGAAGAGTTGAAACAAAAGTTCATGAGTGGTTCACCAAAGTTGTGCAAGTAAGTACTTGTGGTTCCCAGGATCTCTAGACCCTGGCTCTAGGCTAGTGGTGTGCGATCCATCGTAGAATCTTTCAGTTGTTTATTTCTGTATTTGGCTGTTAAATTGATACTAATGAGGTGACATTTTTGCCCAAACAGTATTGAAATGTAAATTTACTTCAAAATTATTAATACCAGCAAAAATTGTGTTGTATTCCACTGCATAATTTGCCTTTTCTTGCCGAGTAATCTGGTGATCCCTTGCTGCATTATTGCAGTGTCCCTGATCACAAACACAAAATTATGTGTGTGGCAGTCTATCTAATACAGTGTTTAATACAATTTTAGAATAATGCCTTTACATTTACATATTCACATTGCTTTCTGTTAGATTCTGGGATATTATAACACTATACATACACTAGTCACTATTATGCTCTGCACCAACCAGGATTGCAGTTCTATGAGTCTCTGGTCTCTCATACAGACATCTGCAGTGATCATAGTAACCAAGTTTCATAATGTGAAGAGGTGCATTTCCCATCAATTATTTTAATGTGCATTTTATTTTACACCTCATTTTACACTTTTAGGTGTGTGCATTATTTGAAATGAAGTTGCTATGAATGTGTAAATACAACAAAATACTTATAGAATATGTTGTTTTTAGCTAAGCAGTTGATCCCACCACCCCAGGGCTCGGGATCACAGCTGCCTGACTTTTTTCGACACTTCAACTGTCATGTAAATGAAGACGGCCTGGAAACGTGAAAAATAAACAAAGTCTCGCTTCCAGGACATCTTCATTAACAAGCACTTAATTAGGCATTTGCGCACTCTGCGAAAGCTGCCCAGGGGGTCACCCCACCCAGTTTGAAGATCTCTGACCTAGAGGATGGTACTCCTGAGGTAGGTATCTAATATCACCTTGTGGAAATAGATTGACACCGGCGGATGGAGGTATGGATTATACTCTTGTTAGGTAATTCTAGTTTGTGCAAACAATATTGGCAATGGTTCTATGTAAGGAACCAACTCTAAATAAGCAAATTATTCAGTATTGCACAGGGCTTTAAGCGGGCCGGGTCTTGCTGGTGCTGAGCACCGGCAGTTCTTAAAAGCAGGTGCCGAGACGGGTCCCTATCGGGCTCTCGATTTCTGCCCTCACCCTCAGGTTGGAAAAGAAAATCTTAACTATGCAGCCGTGCCACCCTTTACTGCCTTTGATTACTTCAAAGAGACTTGTTTTAGTTCTTTCACAGTCTCATCATTTCAGAACTGAAGAATTTTCAATATTATATACAACAAAGCTATAGTCGCTGCTTATGTATTATATGCAACTAACAACCATTGACAAAGCCAATTGCCCTGGCTTGTTGTAGGTGTAATGTTACTTGTTGTATTATATATCTGAATTCAATGACAGAAGCAGAAAGATACCAGTGAGGTGGCCCACTATGCTAAGCACAGATTCTTTGCTCACAAGTTTTCTCTCCTCTGGGGTTTACATGGTGGTTCCTCCTCCATGTAAACCTTGGAGGGGAAGAAACAAAGGTGGCTTTATAGGGCCCCTTGTGCCTCTGCCCTTTCTGCATGCACACAGGGGGGAATAACATGTGACCCCTTGTGTGAATGCACAAACGTTCCTGCACTGCATAGACCTTTAACTCCAGGCAGTGCAGGAACCTTGTGAGGCGTTCCCATTGCGGTGCCTCTTTCAAAGGCACCACGGCCTTTAAAATAGGCACTGCCATGGGACCTCCATGCCGCCCGCCTGCCAGACTACAAATAACGTGTAATCAGGCAGGCAGGTGACAGCGAGTCTCAGCCGTGCAGGGGCCCGGCAGTGGAGTACCGCCTGCCCCCGCACTGTTGAATCTCGTACTCAGCCCCTATGGGTTACGGCGGTGCAGGGTAGGTGGTACTGCACCGCCGCACCCCCACACCACAGATACTTATCGCCGCCCACCAGATTACACGTTATTTGTAGTCTGGCAGGCGGGCGGTGTGGTGGACCCATGGAGGTGCCTCTTTTAAAGGCTGCGGTGCCTTTGAAAGAGGCTCTGCAATGGGAATGCCTCACAAGGTTCCTGCATGGCAAGGACTTGAAAGTCCATGCCATGCAGGAACTTTTGTGCATGCACACGGGGAGGCACATGGTATGCCTCCCTGTGTGCATGCACAAAGGGCGGAGGCACAGGGGGCCCTGTAGGGCCACCTTTATTTCCTGTCTGCCCAGGTTTACCTGGAGTAGGAACCGCCATGTAAATCCTGGAGAAGAGGAAACTCATAATATGCTTGGTGGGACTGCTGCACCCCCTCCTATTTATTGCGGCCACTCACCACCGCTCCAACGTCTGACAGAGCCAGCGGTCTCAGGGTAGTCCGACAATCGGGCGGTCAGACCACCAGTGCAGCAGTGGCTGAACCTCCAACGCCACGCCACTAAATAAGACCCTGAGGGCCTGATTCAGAACTCAATGGATTGGTTACGCCATCACAACTGTGATGGATATCCCACCACCTGAAATATAAATCTAATAAGATGTGATCTAATTTATATTTTAGTGGACGGGATATCCGTCACCGTTGTGACGGAGTAATCTGTCCACCAAGTTCTAAATCAGGCCCTATGTGACCATAAGTGACAACCAATAGAAGATGAAAACAGGATAGCACACATACGACTTTTGGCCATAACTTTAAAAACCATTTTCCTTCTCACTTTGAAACTGGATGGACATTTTCGATCTTTTCTTTCATGCAGCAACTTAAAAAGAGAGCCAAAGTCCAAATTTTGATAAGGAAACTAGGCCTGGGTCAAATTTACATAATTTCGGGAACTTCACATTAGCTAGTGATGCGAAAAGTCACACAATTCTGCATTATGTCACATCAAACAATTGCACTCTGTTCCTGCCAAATCTTTACCAAAAGTGTATGGGAATAACACAAATGGCCAGACTGCAATCAGCTTTTACTTGTACCACTTGTGTATTTTGTGCTATTTTTTACTAAATGAACTGATGAAATTCTTGGAATTTCACATAATTACTCTGAACAAAATATGCGAATTTCGCACACCCCTGGTGGACCCACATGCAAAGAATATTGTAAGCTATGCCTACTAATCATAGATTTTGCAAGAGCTATATGAAGCTCATGAGAAAAAAATTGCAACTTCACACAGCCCTAATATCTTTCAAACAATAACCTTGTTAAATAGTCTTTGAGTTGGTGCACTAGATGTCAGGTGAGACTTTCAGTGGTACGTGAACTAATAAAATAGTGGATGCCAAACATGCCCCTGGTTTTGATAGGTAGCTTAAACTTGATTTGACTGCAGCTCATGATTTACACTATACTTTTGCAGGCAAGCATCATAAACATTGAGATTATCTTCCCTTTATCTTGAGAAGGGAGTCCTCCAAATTACTGCTTGCTTTAGCCAACTGCATCTTCTGCACATGAAAACCAGATAATATTTAGGTCCAGGCAGTGGTTAATTTGTGCTGGTGGTTACTGATGGTTGGCGCCAGCACTGAATTTTGGGGATGTTGACTTAATTTTCATCATCAGACTTTGACCCAGAGAATGGCAGACAGGGGAGCAATAATTAATGTGAGAAAGGTGGTAAATACACTAACAAAGCGTGAAAGCAAGGATAAAAAAGAACATGCAAATGTGAGATAAAGAGACAGGAGATTGAAGGACCGGGTGGGAAAGAGACACAAAGTGGAATCAAGAATAAGCAGCTTTATTATTCGGCAACCCTGGCATTTGGTAGTGCCTAGGGCAGACCCCTAAAAAAAGCTTTGCAACCTGCACTGATTTATTTATTACAAATTAAGCACTGGTGCTGCGCCTCACTAAATAAACAATAATTGGATGTCCTGTTTTATATAACTGCTTGGTCTGTTGTGCAGACTCATATAATAAATGTATAACATTGACTTTATTTTTTAGTTTCAGGATGCCACAATAAATCAATATTCTTGACTTATGTCACTTAGAATGGTCTATTTTGCTACCTGTTCCAAAATCACACTATAGGCTGTTTCATAGTGCTGGGTTGTCCAGCACATCATTCCCACATCTCTGTGTGGACATCTTGATATGCATAAATTAATAACATTTGATATTACTGGCATATTTGCACTGACAGTTTGATTTTGGCATTTTTTAAAGTTTTAATGTAGTCTGCAGCTTCTTTGCTTTCATATATTGCTTTATTAGAGCACTTGAATGGTGAGAATTCTGTTGACGATAATGGAGAGACAGATGGCCAATGATGGCAGATAGAGACCTTCTGCTCCAATATTAAAATATTTATCTTTCTGTTTTTCCCTGTTTAATTTAGAATATTCTACCATCAGTGAATGAAATGGTCAGTTATTACCCTTCTCCAGCTCATACTTTTAACTCAAGTAGAGAACTTTCATTAACCAGTATATCAATCAGCAGAGGATTGTAGTTGGTACAATGATTTCAATGTATCAAGACCGTACGATAATCTATAGGGCCAGATGTATCAATATTAGGAATAACGATTCCCTGATTGTGATTTTCTGTGAATCCCTAATGTATGAAACGCATTAAGTTTTATTTAGCGATTACTAGTGGTCTGCAAATTTACCTACCTTGTGAATATTAGTGGGGTATATCGCAGTTTGCGACCCATTAGAAATAGCAGCCATCACAAAGATGTTGTTATGCTGCGATCAGAAGACGACCATGTTTGTGATTGCTTTTAAATAAAGTCATCTTGTTTTTAATGCAGTCCGTTTTCCTTAAAGGACAATGGGGGACAGGTTTATAAAGAAAAATGATACCTTTAGATTACATTTTTTAAGAGCAGGCTAAATATTTGTGTTCAATTCTCAAAGGGGAAGGGGTCCCATTGGGATTCTGTGAAGCGGCCTGCTTGAGACCTCAAGACAGCTTTGTACATTTAGCCAAAAATGAATTATGGGTCTCTTGCAAAACAAACTACTTCCAACATTTCCTGTCAAGGATTTATCCATTTCCACCCCTTTCCTCTTTTGATTAGAACATTAGACGTCCTGTCATTTCCTTTTATTTTTACTGCTTTTAGTTCTATTGGTTGTACTGCCAGCCCAAAGTATTAATCTACTGTACAAAGAGTATAAATAGTATTTCACAAACAGATTTTCCTTTACAAGAGGTGACATGCAATCTCTATCATCAGTGTCACATTTAAGTAATATTTTATGTACTCATGCTATTTAATAGGCGTGCACCCAGAAAAGGCATTATTTTTAAGAGCTTTGGGCAAGTTAGGTTTGTTAAAGACATACCTACTTGATATCCATAGTTGTGTGGCTCCGGTACAATGGAACTGCAGTCTAAAGTAAGTACCATATTAAAATGTTCGGCCACAAAGAGTGCCGGGACTTACTATAGTGTGGTACAGAATACTGTGACTACTGTAATGCATTAACATAATTTGATGACTGGAAACATCTGTTTGTTTGGCTTCAAGGTGAAAGTAATTATACAAGCCCGGTTGCTAAAACTTTTTGTGGAAAAATCTGAGGTTCTGCTTTTTTTTTTGCACCACTAAGCGTTTTGCTATGGTGCATTGGTGACCCATCGCTGTCATGCTTGAGGTGTGCACTGGCGAGGAACCCTCCAGTGCAAAATTCTATGTGCAGACAACCACTGATGGGTAAAGTCAGTAGTAAGTGTTCCTCATAATTACTAGTAGGCAAATCATGAGATTTTTCTTTTGCTCATTATTTTCACCTACTTTTATTGAATGCTAGGAGTTCGCCCAAACCCACGCAACACCTGAAGAGCTAGCTTTCAAAGGAATTCTGGATGTGTTCATACTGTTCCCTACCCATGCCCCCCGACCCCGCCCCTCCTTATTGTAGCAGGTCAGCGGTCCTTCTGCTGGAATCCAACACCGGATGTACCAACACATCATCCGCGGGCCAGGTGTGGCAGTGGAAAGAGAATAAAAGGGAGTGAACCACTCGGGTTCTACTCCGATACACCCTATAGTAGTGTGAGTGTTGTTATTGTGCCTCCAGCGCATCCCCCACGTAGTTACCCGCAACGCATCAGCGGGCCCCCACACTTATGTCCCTTTCACTGAAATAATAGAGGTTTGGTGCTACGTAATGCAAAGATGTTTTGATTGGTGCCTGCATCAATGTTTCGGTGCAAAAGTTGATCAACACTAGAATTTACTTTAACACAGGTGACAGGACAAACAATAGTAAATATTTGCATATGTTTTCATATTTGTGGCTGGAGATGACGTGTATGGCCCTTTCTTGCTTATTGAGACCATTCCAGCCTGACATCATGGCTTTCACAAGGGAAGCAAAGGGTCTGAAGGGTACCCAGCTTGGTGAACTCTACAGTGGGGGCACCAAAAGATAAGGCAGACATCTCCATCTGACTTTGAAGGCGCTTCTCTCGGAGTCATTGTAGCTTCCCTTCCCCCAATTTAGAGCTTTGACATATAATCGCCTGGAGAACAAAAGAGGGGGGGGGGGGTAGCTCTCCTTCTCCGTGACACTTACAGCACAGAGACAATCATTGAGAAAAGCCTCGATGGAGCAGGCACCCTGTTTCGAACCCGTGTTACCGTGCCGGGAGCCCGTCATTCTTCATTTGGGGAGACTATTATGTCCAGTGGGTCGTTGTCCTGATTTGTGACGCGGCCCAAGAGTACACATCGTACCAGCTATTTAGGAGTATCAAAGGTGTTGCTGAGCTACATCCAGGATAGAAACGATCATTAGTTATATCATAGAAACAAGATTCCTGTACCTATCAGTATTGATTTTCACCAACGGTGGCAGGCCACGCCTTTCTTTGTTTTGGAACCAGGCACATTGTAGCAGCGTCACCCAGTATATGACTTAGATTTTCTGTTTATTTCAAAAGAAGGGAGGCTAGCGGACACTATTTACCACTCAGGATGGTGGAAGGTCCAGTAGCAGCAGAGTGTCCGTACACAGTACTGGAGATGCAAAAAGGGGGGTTGCTGCACTGTTCCTATTGAGAGATAAGGTAGGAGGGAAGGATTTATCTGGCGTGACCAAGGGTGTTCCACTGATACCCTGGGGCATCCATTATGTTGGATGTAATTGCCTCACACACCCCGAAGGGTGTCATGCTTCATCATTGGCGGTTGCTCCTCGTCGGGGAGGCGGTGCAACCCCCGACGGGCTCACCTCAAAGAGGGGCTCTTTAGCGGAGATCTTTTTTCCAACAGCCTTATGGTGAGGTGGGGGTGTGTGGGCAAGATGGTATTCTCCTGTGATGGGATAATTAAAATGTAGCAAAGGGTACCGGAATTGACTTTATTCTGGGGGTCCCTTGGCTGCAATTAAAAGGTGGGGCTAGCTCGCTAGGTGTCAACTAGTTAAGGTTATGTGACCCTAGAGGAGACTAGTAGTGAATGCGGTCGACATGTTTCTCGCTGAGGGTAGATTACCCGCGATTCTTCAGGACCTATTTACAAAAAGTGAAATGAAAAGAAAAGAAAACAACGACATGCTAGTATCATATGTGTTGTGTTTGTTACCTCAGTGGATTCTCCTATGCCTGTACATAGAGAAGGAACAAGGAAACAACAGTAATTACATTCAATACAGATATGCAAGTCACAACATTTGCCAGGGGAAGTAAAAATACTGACATGCTGGTGGTACTAGGAGTGATTCTGCATAACCACCGCATGCCCTGTGTATTGAGCGTGCAATGTTCAAGGTGAAGAGCACACGCAATAACTGTATCTGTGACAAGGACTGTGGTTGGTGAAGGTGAGGGCTAAAATCAATATTAAAAAAATGATTTGAGTTAAAAATGCAGCAGTCTTAAAGTGATTGCCTGCCTATAGTGTGTTGGAGAAATAGGCAGGTCTCTTATGCAGACACCATTTATAACAATAGCTGGATGCAGTAGAAAACTCACACTGTGACTTGTAAAGCATTCCAAATGATACACTTATATGCTACCCTACTCACCTAATGGTCATAAACAAATGGCCACATGAGGGTTCGGTGGGGCAGTACATCAGAGCTGAGCCCAAAGGTTAATGGCTGGTGTAAGGGGAAGAAGTGAAAAAACGCGCCTCTGAATTACTACCAGAAGGCTCAACAGATATATTTATAGGCTGATGGTCAAGGTGCCCGCCCACTATTTCGCGCTAGCGCACTCACCTCCAGTCCTCCGTGTCTGTGCTTTGTGACCTACCCATTACCGCCGAGCTCGAGTAGATGTCTGAGCTCGGCGGCACGGGTTATTTAAACAACACCGGAGGACCGGCGCGCCAAATCTAGTACCCGCCCACCGCCATAGGTCACATGGGAGAGGCCGGTTGCGTGGCGGCCATCTTAAAATGGTGCAGGTATGCGGAGTAGCTAAGGCATTAACTCTTGTCCTCGTTGCTACACGCCGCTAATTGAGCTCGGTCGAACCTCGATTTGAGCGACCAATGTAAAGTCAAAATACGGCGGTGAAGCCGTGAAATAGGGGGGCGGTGGGGGGTGTCATGAATCACCAATATCTGGCGTTGTGTAAAAGTTGGGCCGATTCGTGTGCATATATGGCGGCCATTGTGTGAGGGGCCCCGGGACTCGCCCATCTATATAACGAGCCCTAAATAATTGCATGGGATCCCTATTCATAGTAGGGTCTTATTGCTCGTGTGGTGGTGGACCAATGGCAGTGGGAGGATCAAGGTTGCCAGTGGCGCTGATAAAGGTGGGAGTGACTGCGGGTAGGGTAGGCTTGTAATAAGTGCTTAAGTCAGATGTCTTATCACAGGAATGTGGCTGACCAGGGTAACTCATGGTACGGCTCCAAGTTCTATAATGAGTGCCAGGGAATATCTTCATTGAGACCCTGTTTGTCAGAAGACAATCGATGTACCCATCTCTGTTCTTTGTTAAAAAGGGCTCTTGTAGGGCAGTTTGGGCTGGATTCCAGAACTACCCACTTGATGGAGTTTTCATCGTGGTCGGACTCCACATAATGTTTGCACATTTTAGTGTGGGTCTTTTTGCAGCGAAAATTGCTGCGATGTTCTATGATCCGAGTCTTTATGGGACGGGTTGTCATCCCTATATACTGTAGGCCACAAGGGCACATGAGCAAATATATACAGTGTGATGTGTTACAATTTGTATGTTGTCTAAGCTCCCATTTGAAGGTCTCGGAAAGTTGTATGGTCTTGAGTGTCAAGGTGTACTTGCAGACCCCACACATACCGCACGGGTAATGGCCCGTCACAGGGGGTAGATGCCATAAGGTAAGTTGGGTTTGTTTCCTCACTTGCTTTGGCCTGGTGCTAATTAAGATGTCTTTCAGATTTTGTGACCTCTTAAAGGCGAACCTAGGTTCCTCTAGGGACATGTCTCCCGTGTTGAGTATGCCCCAGTGGTGTTTGATCGTGTTCCTGATTTTATTAGACAAAGGGGTAAATGTGGTTACACAAGTGATCGGTTGGTTCTCAACAGGGACTCTCTCATGCCTTTCAAGGAGTGCTTCACGGTTGTTATTTCTGGCCCGTTTCCTAGCTTTGAGAACATCACTCTTGGGGTACCCTCTGTCAAGTAGGTTCCTTGAGAGAATTGCGGATTCTTTCTTGTAATCAGACACAGCACTACAATTGCGCCTAATTCGTAAGAATTGGCCAAAGGGCAGGTTGGTACGTAAGGCCTTTGGATGGTGACTTTTGTAATGTAGTAGGCTGTTACGGTCTGTCGGTTTGCGATACATGGTGGTGTTTATAGATCCTGCTTCTAGTCTGATTGTTAGATCTAGGAACGCAATTTCATGAGGTGAGGAGGCCATTGTAAAGCGTAGGTGAGGGTTTAATGTGTTGACCCATACCAAAAAACCCTCGTGTGAGGTCGGTGGACCGCTCCACAGGATCAGGATGTCATCAATGAAGCGTTTCCACATTTTGATGTTATCCAAGAAGGGATTCGACTCATGGTGTATATGTGTCCCTTCAAATTTGGCCATATACAGACAGGCCACCGAGGGGGCAAAGGTACTGCCCATAGAAGTCCCCTGGGTCTGATGGTAAAACTTGCCTTTGTATTCAAAATAGTTCTCCGTCAAGGCTAGGGTGGCACACTCCATGATAAAGGTTTGAGGAGTGTTCGAGTTCCAAGGTTCTTGGCCCAGTCTTTCCTCAATAACCTCTAGAGTGGCCCTCTGGGGGATGTTGGTGTAGAGGGCTTCTACATCTAGGGTTATCAAAAGGTCAATCTCTCCTGTGTCCTGGACTGTATCCAGTATTCGTAGAACATCTGTGGTATTCTGAATGTAGGACGGAATGCTTTTCACAAGGGGTTGAAGGAAATGGTCACAGAATTGTGATAGGGGCTCCAATACGGAGTCTATCCCCGAGACTATTGGTCTCCCTGGTACCGGTCTAGTGGCTTTATGAATCTTGGGCAGGATATAGAAATATGGTACCCTAGGGTCCCGTTTCATCAGAAATTCTGCCTCCTTTCTGGTGATCCATTGATCACATTCAGCGCTAGTAACCAGGCTTGTGATCTTGGTTTGTAATCGTATGGTTGGGTCATTAGTGATTAGAGTGTAGTACCTTTGGTCGCTGAGTTGTCTCGTACATTCCAACTCATAATCCACTGTGTTCATTAGAACTGTGGCTCCCCCTTTGTCCGCCTGTTTGATTGTGATCGAGGGGTCATCTGCCAGTGATTTAAGTACTGCCAACTCATTCTTAGAGATGTTGGAGTGTGGTATCTGGCGGTTGAGGTTATTGATGTCTCTCAATACCGCTTGTTCGAATGTCAATACTTCATTTGGGACCATTCCATTATGAGGTGTAAAGGTAGAGGGATTGTGGAGACCGGAATCCTCCGTAGGCTCACTCGGTTTCCCTTCAAAGAATGTTTTCAACCTTATTTTTCTGAAAAAGGCTTTCAGTTCCCTGGTTTGTTGGAATGGGTCAATCCTGGGTGTTGGGACGAAGCCCAAACCTCTTTGCAGGACTTCTTCTTCTCCTTGAGTAAGGTGGCGGTCAGATAAATTGACAACCAGGCTTACTGTTGCCCTAACTGGCTCGTGCTCCTCGTGTCCATCCCTTGGGGGCGTGTGTCCTCCCACTGGACTCTTTTCTCTGCTGCGTTCCCTCTTTTTCGCCCTCGCCCTCTGCCCCAACCTCTGCCTAAAAAAGGAGGGTGTGTAGGGTTCTGGGGGGGGATAAAATGGAGGATATTGTGCTCCGAAAGGAGGTTGGAAATGGGGGAACTGTGGATATTGCCAAAACGGTGGACCTACAGGTTGCCCCTGATTTTGGTAATTGGGGAAATTGTGTTGTCCCCGTCCCTTGCCTCTTTTTGCTCTGGGGGGCATCTGTGCAGGATTGTTATCCCCGCTGCTGTCAGAGCCACTATTTGAGCCCCTCCTTGACGAAGTTGTGCTGGAGTCTGAACTGTAGCTGGTGCCCGGTGGGACATAGTCATCCCTCAAGTAGGGGTAGACTTTCTCTTTTGAGAATTTTTTGATGTCCTTTTGCAATTTGGCTACCTTCTGGTTCATAAGATATTCCTTATGTTCTGCCATTTCTTTGTTGATCTCGGCCAATTTTGTTTTAAAGCCCGGGTTTTGTACCGCAGTCTTTAGGGCAGCCTCCGCTGCTTGTATTTTGACTAGAAGTGCGTCTGCTAGTCGTTTAGCTGTGTTGACTATGAGGATGAGGAGGTCGTGGGTACACTTCCACGAGACCTGTGACCATTCCACTTTAAATTGTCCGTCCTCCCAGAATATTCTTGGGAAGTTTTTGACGATCAATCCATTAGGTGCAATTTTAGCTTTAAAATATTGAGCCATCATTGTCCCATGGATAGTTACCCTAATCCATTCCCGTTTAAGGTCTGACAGGGATTGCCACTCAGTGGTGTTACTGCTTGTTCCTGGTTCGATGTCGATACCAAAGAGAGATGGTGTCCTCATTATGGCTGCTGCATCCTCCTCACCAAAGCTCAGTCCTTGCCCCTCCATAGTGGTGAGGTCTGATAGGACTGGTCCAGGTGTGGTGGAGTCCTTCACAGAAGGTAGGGAAATAGAGTGGGGAGGGGGTTTCTTCGGAGTGGTTTCCTTTAGAAGCACACCCTGGAGAGAGAGAAAGAAGGTCCACCGCCGGTTTGGGCTATGGATCTGGTATGGGCCCCACAATAGTGTGGGCTCAAGTCTTCGGGGGATTTGAACAGACTAACCCACCATGTGAGAGCTCCCACGGTTGCACCGTGCACGAGTATATTTCAAAAGAAGGGAGGCTAGCGGACACTATTTACCACTCAGGATGGTGGAAGGTCCAGTAGCAGCAGAGTGTCCGTACACAGTACTGGAGATGCAAAAAGGGGGGTTGCTGCACTGTCCCCTTTAGAGATAAGGTAGGAGGGAAGGATTTATCTGGCGTGACCAAGGGTGTTCCACTGATACCCTGGGGCATCCATTATGTTGGATGTAATTGCCTCACACACCCCGAAGGGTGTCATGCTTCATTATTGGCGGTTGCTCCTCGTCGGGGAGGCGGTGCAACCCCCGACGGGCTCACCTCAAAGAGGGGCTCTTTAGCGGAGATCTTTTTTCCAACAGCCTTATGGTGAGGTGGGGGTGTGTGGGCAAGATGGTATTCTCCTGTGATGGGATAATTAAAATGTAGCAAAGGGTACCGGAATTGACTTTATTCTGGGGGTCCCTTGGCTGCAATTTAAAGATGGGGCTAGCTCGCTAGGTGTCAACTAGTTAAGGTTATGTGACCCTAGAGGAGACTAGTAGTGAATGCGGTCGACATGTTTCTCGCTGAGGGTAGATTACCCGCGATTCTTCAGGACCTATTTACAAAAAGTGAAATGAAAAGAAAAGAAAACAACGACATGCTAGTATCATATGTGTTGTGTTTGTTACCTCAGTGGATTCTCCTATGCCTGTACATAGAGAAGGAACAAGGAAACAACAGTAATTACATTCAATACAGATATGCAAGTCACAACATTTGCCAGGGGAAGTAAAAATACTGACATGCTGGTGGTACTAGGAGTGATTCTGCATAACCACCGCATGCCCTGTGTATTGAGCGTGCAATGTTCAAGGTGAAGAGCACACGCAATAACTGTATCTGTGACAAGGACTGTGGTTGGTGAAGGTGAGGGCTAAAATCAATATAAAAAAAATTATTTGAGTTAAAAATGCAGCAGTCTTAAAGTGATTGCCTGCCTATAGTGTGTTGGAGAAATAGGCAGGTCTCTTATGCAGACACCATTTATAACAATAGCTGGATGCAGTAGAAAACTCACACTGTGACTTGTAAAGCATTCCAAATGATACACTTATATGCTACCCTACTCACCTAATGGTTCTGTTCTGTTACCTGTTACGGTACCCGCTTCATACTACGTCTACCCTTTGTACTTCACTAGTCATTTGCTATTACAAATCAACATCACGGACCTAGCCCTAACGAAGTTACAACACGTAACGAAACACTTTGGCTGTGTATGTCCTTTTTGGTATAATTACCTAAATAAAGAAAAGAAAATTCAAGATCACAAGTTCCTGCGTAATTTCTTTGAGTGCGCCTTCCATTCTGTCTTTATATCTAGGATTTGCTTCTGCCTGTTTAGTCGTGATCATTGTCTATCGTCCTCCACAGCCGACTCCCCACTTTCATTATCAGTTTTATGAAATTATGTTTAATATTTGCTCCAGATATCAGCAAATTCTGGTCCTCTGTGATTTTAGTTATCACTGGGACCAAAACCAGAGAGACCTGCCAGCCAGGAATTTTGACGACATTATGACAACAATGGGGCTTCACCAGATTGTAAACCATCCTACTCATGTTAAAGGCCATATTTTGGATTTGATCTGGACCTCAAACTCGTCAAATTCCATCCATCTTGTTAATAGCCCTTGTAGCTGGTCTGATCATTTTTTAATCAACGGTACACTGTCTTTGTACAAATGGTTGAAACACAGATCAGCCCGATGGAAAATTAGTCGTAACTGGTTAAAACTTGATGAAACTAAATTTAAGGAAGCATTTGTTGAAGCCAGACTTAGCAGAGTCCGGGTAGATGCTACACATCTAACGGCCCAGCCCACCAATGTGGACTTAATGTATAAAGAAATGACATCTGATGTGCTGGTCGCAATTGACCATGCTGTGCCGCTAGCAAAGATTAGGCTGTCAGGAAATAGTAAGGGAGCCCCTTGGTATACTCCTGCCTTGAGAATGGAAAAACAAGCTCTCCGTGAATCTGAGCGTCTTTGGAGGAATCTTTTGGACTCTGCCTCCAAATCTATATACAATGCTAAATTGGTACTCTATAAAACATCTGTGGCTGTAGCCACGTCTAGTTATTATGAAACCAAGATAAAGGAGGCAGTTGATATCCAAAGGGAATCCTTTAAAGTCCTTAGAAAGTTAAGCTGTCCTAAAGTATCCAGTCCAGACTTTGATCAAGCTGAGTGTGAGAAGATGCAAGAGTTCTTTCTGACTAAAGTCAAGGACATTATTTCAAACATTAACAGCTCCTGCCTCACCTCTGTTAAACCGCTAGAAGAGGAACTGCTAATGCCACCAAACAATTCTTTGTTGGACTTCCCCCCTCTTGAGCCCCACGATCTACTTTGTATTGCACCGAAAAGTAAGTCTGATTCGCCTGATGATCCTGGGCCCCGGAAAGTGTTTCAATCTATCATGCCTGTTCTGGAAGGGGATATACTATCTATACTGAACACATCCTAAGCCAGTGGGAAGGTCCGACTTAAACTTAAGGAAGCTTTAGTTATCCCCCTCCTTAAGAAGGTGGGAGCAGATGCAAAAGATCCGAAAAATTATCGACCGATCTCCCAGCTCCCCTTCATGGCTAAGATCTTGGAGCAACATGTGCTCTGCACTCTTTTATCTTATATAGGAGACAACAATCTCCTCCACCCTAGACAAGCTGGCTTCTGATCACACAATAGCACGGAAATGGTAATGCTTTCAGTGCTAGATGATCTGCGATGTGCAGCAGATAAGAAGGTTCCATCTGCCCTTATCCTCTTAGATCTCTCAAACGAGTTCGACGCGGTGGACCATGGTAAATTGGTCTCCCGTGTCGGCCGGCTGGGAGTTTCAGGGAATGCCCTGCGATGGAGCTCCTCTTTCTTGGCTGATCGTTTTTAGAGAGTTCAGAAGGGAGAGTATACTTCTAAAGCCGGTAGGTTAGGGTGGGGTGTACCTCAAGGTTCAGCTTTATCCCCCCTCCTATTTAACATCTATCTGCAGCCACTGATCTATGCACTATCCAAACTGGACTGTCAGGTTTTCAATTACGCAGACGACACGCAATTGATCGTCCGCATTGATAACACTGCTCCCTCCCAGGTTAATGTCCAGAACATCCTCCGGTTCATTACTAAGTGGATGACTTTTAATTCCTTGAAGTTAAACCCAGATAAGACGGAGGTCCTAGTTCTGTCCGCAGTGGTTTCACCTTGGTCTAGCTGTTGCTGGCCTTTAGAGCAAGGCACAGTGCCCTCACCAGTATCTGCCGTTAACAGTTTGGTCATCACGCTGGACACTGACCTCTCATTAAAGCAGCAAGTCTCAGCAGTTTTTGGGAGCTGTGTTGGTTTAATGCGGCAACTTTGGAAGGTGGTACATCTGTTGTCTGTTTCAACTAGACAGATTGTGGTGACTGAACTTATTCTTTCCCGTTTAGATTATGGGAATGCAGTCTATCTTGGGCTTCCTGATGTACTCATCAAAAAACTGCAGGTTGTTATGAATGATGCTGCAAGGTTAATCTATATGCTGCCTAAAAGCGCCCATGCTATCCCAGTATTGAAGCAGCTGCATTGGCTCCCAATGAAACAACGTATTGAATTTAAGGTTTTATGTATTGCACATAAATCACAGTATGGCATGGCCCCAGAATATATCAGAGACCGCCTGAAGGCTTATGCACCCAGCCGCCTGCTCCGTTCATCAGACTCTAGTCCACGGTTTATGGGAGCTAGACTGGGTGGCCAAACTTTTTCCGTAGTGGCTCCTAAACTCTGGAATAAATTACCAGAGACTCTTCGCAAAGAAACTAGGCTCTTACCTTTTAGGAAGTGCCTGAAAACTGTACTATTTAGAGAGGCCTACGGCTAGCCTCTTTCTGTGGTCTCCGTTCGCCTCTCTTGGTTCTTGAGTTTCTTTTTCTCTGCCAGACACTGTAGTGCATATGTATTTTGAACTATGTTAACATCTTAGCGCTTAGAGACCTTGGGTGATAGGCGCTATATAAGTATAAATACAAATACAAATACAGTTATAGATCCCAGCCCGCGGCAAGGAGACAGCATGGGAGGGTCAGGAATCAAACATTTTGCTGAACCGCAGCCGCAAACAACAAGCACCAAAGTTTGTATAAAATAAAATCCAGTATTTGTAAAGTGTGAGCAATTAGCTGAGGGTGTCAAGGCACTGACAGCCATTGGGAAGATTAAGCAAGCTATTGCCCAGATTCACATGGTACTGGGCTAACTTGCCTCCGGGGATCGAACTGTGAGCCCTTGTGGTCCAGAGTCAGGAGCCCTGGCCACTGCCCCACATCTCTTCTCTTATTGAGCGAGAAAGAAGGCTTGAGCCCTGGAGCCAGCCATTGGAGAGGTCATATTCCCTCCCGACGGGGTGCAGCAAGGATTTGTCTCAGGAGCATTTTTCCATATACCCTCTCATCTAGCTCCTGCAAAGTGGTGTCAACTATCTTCTGACCCAAGACTACAGAGACAGTACTCATTCTTGTTATCAAGGGAGCTCGGGTGGGCTGCGTCAAAGCTCCATGTAACTTAAGGGGTGCTAAGGGGAGGCAGCGGCAGGTTATAATGGACCATGAATGGAAAATTATCCCATGGAAAATTCTGAGTTTTCAAGCACATGATATTGAATTGGTATTTGGCGCAGGAAGGGTAGCAACATAAAACGGACATTAAGGTCTCAACAGCTCTTGACAGTTTTCTGTTCATCAGCTTTAAGAATTACTATCTAAGGAAGTGACTAAGAAGAAAGAACGAGTCAGTGAGCGCGAAGCTGAGAAAGAGGCATGCTAGTTACTCTGCTGATTGACTACAAAAATACAAATTCCCAAATTCAAGCAAAGCTTGTCTCTAGTAAGGGAAGCGTTTGGCCACTCTCAGAAAAAATGGACAGAGAGACACATCTCGGCACTAAGAACCCCTATGTGAACATGTCCGAGAAAGTAGAGGTCATCCTTGAGAATGGAAGGAGGACGACAGCTGTGACACAGAAGCATAAATATCAACATTGGTGAGCAGGAACCTCTGTTCTCTTTTTACTCCCCTTTAACCTCTCCCCTGACCCCAATACAATTACCCTGCCAACCCGACAGAGCCATCAGAGGGAGGCTACTTTCTAAATGGGTGATAAAACTTTACAAGGAGACAGGGAGCCCCAAGAGGTAGCAACAACAGAAGTGGATACAGTAGTAATGGACCGTGGGGGACCCGTCTTTGACCCAGTGAAAGGAACTATAATAGAACTCCTCAGCAACTTTCCACGATTCTCAGAAACTTAGATTGGGGCAGCCAAGAACCTACCCTAAATAAAGCCTATGGCGGTCCTAGACTTGGCATCTTTGGCGTGTTTCCTCTGAGTTTTTGCTTTCTGCCTCCCAGTTTTTTGCTGGCGTAGTGTTTTTGCGCACTTTTCTCACTGCTGATCAGTGGTAAAGTGCAAGTGCTTCTGTGGTAAATTGTGTTCTGGATTGGTGTTTCCAGGATTGGGTATTTGATTTACTTGTTAGTCCTTAGTAAGTGCATTGAGTGTGCCAGGGCCTGTAAATCAAATGCTACTAGTGGGCCTGCAGCACTGATTGTGCCACCCACGTGAGTTGCCCTAAAAAGGCAACACAGACCTGCCATTGCAGAGTCAGCGCGCATTTTTTTTTTTTTGTCAGAGTTTTATATAGAGCGAACTGACCCAAATCGGGTATAAGAGCGCTTTACAGAGCACCAGTGACGTTACATGAAGACACACATTCATTTTTGTTAGGCACTGGGAGATTAAGTGATTTGCCCAGATTCACAGGATGTTCAGCGTCATTGCTGAGACTCATACCCAGTTCCCAAGATTCGAGGTCGACCACCCTAGCCATTAGGCCAACTCCTCTCCCCTTGTGAATTTGTAACTGCCATGTCGACTGGGCGAGTGCACCCACTTGCCAGGCCCTAAACCTTCCCTTTTCTACATGTCGGACAGCCCTAAGGTAGGCCGCACCACAACCCTGGTCTCCCTGACGACGCCTGCTGACGCCACCACTGAACAGTTGCTCGCACTGCGACCTGTGGGCACCGCACTCCGCCCAGCCTCGCTGCACGACGGCGCCTTGGTATCCCCAACGATGCTGCTACATGCCAAAATTTACACCGCTGCTTACACCGTGGTTTGAGGGCACTGTTCGTAAAGTTACACGACACATCGCACTCATCCCACTCTGCATCCTTGGCCTGCCGGCGCTGTCGACTCCAGTTCGTCAGCCGACAACAACGCGACTGCTTGCACAGTGACTTACCAGCACCGTGATGAGGACCGCCTTCATCTCCACCGTGACCCTGGTCTCACCGACGATGACATCTGACGCTGCCACCGAGCTGCACGCTGCACCGCAGCACACAACGCCTGCAGATGCCAGCGCTCCTGACTTCATCAGAGGAGATCGACCTGCAACTGGTGTGGTGTCCTTTTGTAGTGCTTACACTGTATTATTGTTGGTAATGTGCAAATGCTTTACACACTGCCTCTAAGATAAGCCTACCTGGTTGTGCCAAGCTACCAAGGTGGTGAGCAGGGGTTATTTTATATTTTAAGAGTGTAACTCCCTTATCCTGACTAGGAAGAAGGGTCCCTATTTGGACAGAGGTGCAAACCCTTGCCAACTAGAGACCACCATTTCTAACAGGCGGTATAGGAGATGGGAGAAAATGTACCCCATTTGTGTGCTACAGGGAATAATGTTGACCCACCCTCTAGCTGAAATGTTTTGGCAGATCAGGATCTCAAAAGAGAAAAAATTAGTAAACAGCTCAGTATCTGAAAAGCAGATAGCCATGACCGGGCTAAAGGTGAGAAATGGGATACTCCCAAATTACAGCAGCTACAGTAGAACTATTTAAAGCAGATTAGTCAGCAACACTAGGATCTAGGGACTATGGCTGGGCTAAGTGAGGGAAACTTTCCTACCAAGGAGATCTGTACAATGCCGTTTGAGAAGTCACAGTCGACAGTTACACAGGTGCAGCCAGTAGCCAAGCAGATGTTTGCCATGTCAAAGGTTAGACCTCTAATTTAAAAATCAAATCATTACTTACTATTATTTTAGGGGAGATACAGTAATTGAAGTCTCCCAATGCCTTATTTGCCTCCTCCTGGAGTAGCAAAATGGAAGAAAATTGACTCCTACTCTGAACAACTTGAAGTCAAGACACGTGATTTTATCTTGAAAGATTCCTGGGGAGTGCCAGAATGCCATATAAATAAAATATTTAAATAATATTAAGCTACTACTGGAGGACCAGGAAAATCACTTAAGGAGGACTAACCTAAGGTTTGTTGGCATACCAGAGTGAAATTAATCAACATCTTCCTCTGTAGAGCTTATAGAAGATTTGCTTAGTACTCAAATCTTGCCAGGGTGTTAAGACAATCTGATTGGAATGAGTGCACTGGGTGTCCTTTACAGAGTATCTAAACAACATTAAACCTCCCATCATGATAGTGAACTCCAGACAAACTAGGATTTGAGAGAGGATCATCGCCCCAGCAATTAAACAGAAAAGCTTACATTCTTTCAGAGGTTATAATTTTCGGGTCTTCCCAAACATGACATTTATGGGGGACACAACCTTTACATCGCAACTTTTACACCACACTACCATTACAACGAAACTTTTACAACGCAACAACCATTACAACGCATGCATTTACAACGCAACAATTACAACGCATGACACTACAACGCACGCCACTACAACGCATGCCATTACAACGCAGTCATTACATTGCATACCATTACAACGCATAGCATTACAACACATAGTACCCTTACACTATCCAACACTTACCCTACTGTTGCACCCCCTGGAGTTCGAATAGTAATTTTAACCCCTACACTATCCAACACTTACCCTACTGTTGCACCCCCTGGAGTTAGAATAGTAATTTTTACCCCTACGCTATCCAATACTTACCTTACATGCAATGTAATGTTATGCGTTGTAATGGTATGTGTTGTGAATGTAGTATGCGTTGTAGTGGAATGCTTTGTAAAGGTAGTTTACAAGAATTAGTTGTAATGGCATGCGTTGTAATGGTATGCGTTGTAATGGATGTTGCGGTGTAAAAATTGCGCTGTAAAGGTAGGCGTTGTAAAAGTATGCGTTGTAACGTCATACATCCCATTTATGGCATCAAAAGGCTAAAGAGCATTTCATCTATTGATGTCCTTTTTCAGGTCTGAAGGGATTCAAACTATTTTACTGTAGCCAGCTAGACTCAAAGTTTTGGTTAATTGGTCCTTTTGGATCTTCCATTAGATAGAGGCTGCAAAGTCTCTCCTTCCGTACCTTCAGGAGTAAAAGGAGAGGAAAGAGGCGTCAAAATGCATTGTAGAAAGTGTGTCTACAATTCGTTAATCACCCATTCTGTCTGAATCAGCTATGAAGTTGGACTAAGATGTGGGCTTGGGCAGAGCACCTCTGTGTTTTCTAAAATCATTGCCTTCTATAATGTTTTTATGTATGCTAAGCCTACCTCATACTTTCTTACCTTGTAATTTCACTGTTTTCTGGTGTGGTTTGCATGATGGGGAAGGGAGGACTTGGTGGGTCCAGAAGGAGGTGCTCACCTTCGGGTATGGAGGCAGTGTTTTTTCAGGGGTCCTAAGGAAAGCAATTCTAGAACCTTTTTTTCTTTCTTCCGTTTACCTTTTGTAGGGGGTATGCAAATCTTATACCAGAAGAGAGAAGACAGGAGCATCAAGGCACCATGCGGTAAGTGTGCTGAGATTCGCAGGAAGGTTTTGGGATTGAGGTAGGGTGAGCAGAGGCAGGAAGGGCAAGGAGGGGTCTGGGAAACACCTACTACTAGGAAGACCAGCAATCTGGAGTGGAAAGGACAGGTCCCAAGAGAGACAATTACATTTTTGGGGGGAGAGGTTGTCCCTCAGAAAGACTGTGACGGGGTAGGAAAGATGACATATACAGGTGGCAATGATATGCGTACCTGAAGAACTACCCTTGCAATTCTGCCTAAATTAGTTGTATTCTCCATAAATGTTGATGAATAAAAAATCTCAAGGCAGGGAGGACTGCAGTACTGCTGGCGAGGACTTGTCAAATAGATTAATGTCTTTCTCCTCCCATCGCCTTATGGAGGTCTAATTGCCTCCTTTTTAGGTTATGGGCCAACACTATGCGCCTACATGGCAAGAAGTGGTAAGTGAAATCACTTGCCAGCATTCACTCTAAGACAGTACCCTCAAAATTTGGACCCTTTCTTCTTTGGTCCTGTTGAAGGCCACCTGACCCGCTTCGGCATCTCTGGCCGAAACATGTTTACCACTCACTTTGTGTTGTGGATCAATAACTCACCCACTTTAAACACTGTAATTTCTTTTGAACCTTATCATTTTCCTTTCCAATAAATCCTCCTTTACAGTAAATAGATATTTTTACTCATGACTGTCACAATCTAGCCAGTCCCCCTCCTGGTGGAGCGGGACACTCAAGTGACGCCCCCTATAATGATTCAATCCACACAACCTGAAGGGTGGAGAATCAAGATATACCGCCCAAGAGGTATTGTGGTTGAGGGTCTCCAATATCATCTATGTGAGACTCTGGGTTATTGACACAAGTGATCCATTCCCTTTTGATGTAGATGGCCTAAACAACTCAAAGAAAGAGAAGGCCATTATGATGTGGCTCAATAAACATAAATCTTCTGTACAACTCAATCAGGAGAACCACATCAGTAAGGATAAGAGTAAGTCGCTCAAATGGACTCCCTTCCAGTTATTGCAGCTATCTTGTGCCTCGGCAGCTTTCAGGCAGGTGGCCGTATTGGCCAGCAAAAGGTTTATGGGCCATATACTTTAAACACTCTAAGACAAAGCTAGTAGATGGGCCAGAGCTGTGCTTTTAAAAGAGGTAACCATCAAGCTTGTCTCCTTGTCTCCTTTATGGCTTGACTTTGGATGATCCCTGCCTTGTTGAAGAACTTCAATTAGCCCAGTTCCCCCAACACTTACAATAGGGGGAAGGGGGAACTTCAATTCCATCCAGTATTTAGAACTAAATCTTAAACACCCAAAAAGTGCCCAACAAAAATTGAAGGTAACGAAGACCATTGTCAGATTGAAAGAAGTGCCTGGTTGAAAGACCCTTAGTGCATGCTAAGCAAAAACAGTACACATTTTCCAGTCCATTACCAATATGATTTAAGATTGTTCTTTTTCTTATATTGATGTTTTTTAACCAAATAGCAATGTCACATATGCCTAATTGTTTCACTGACCACACATCTGTTAGGCTAGAATTCCCTAGGTCAAGAATAGCTGCTCCATCATATAGGTGGTCACTAAGTAAATCATTGCTTTTAAAAGGAAATATTTCTATAAGAAATGGGGAACAGAACCCAGATTTATTTTTTCAAGAAGGCAAGAACACCTCTTCTTTTGAGAGTATTTGAAAGGCATATAAGTCAACACTAAGATATGAGGTTCTGTCTTTTCAAAATGGCCTTAATAAAAATCAAAAGTTGAGAACTTTACAGCAGCCCTCCAGCTAACAGAGGGCATATTATATTGGTTAAATGATAGATAGTGATACCTGGACAGAGAAACAGCAAAGAATGAGCTTTGGTACTTTGTTTTGGAAAAGGAAGTTGTAAGTACCCAGGGCCTCATTTATGAAAAGTGACGCATCGCTGCGAGAAAACAGCGATGCGTCACTTTTCATTGCGCCCTCCTTGCGACACCTATGATGCTTCATATTTACAGTATGACGCATCATGTTGCAAGGAGTTGCAGATACGTCAGTATTTCTGACGTATCTGTAGGCGCAAAAATGATGCATTGCTGGAGTTTGTCACAAAAGTGACCCAACTCCAGCAACGGGTCATTACACATGTGCAAGTCCCATGTTAAATGTGCTTGTGTCAGTCTTACGCCTGCCATGAGGCAGGCGTAGGATATTGACGTATTTGCGTCCTAGAAGTGGTGCAGTGAAATCTCATAGATTTCACTGTGTCACTTCTTTGACATTTACTTGCGTCGGAATGCCCCCCGCATACATTATACCCGGCGCAGGTATAATGGGGCGTAGGGGTTTACAAAGTGACGCATTGACCTAGAAGCGGCACTTTGTAAATATGACTCAACTAGGCTTCCAACCTCATTGGCGCTAGATGTGGGCGGAATTTCAATTATGCTGGAGTAATTGGAGTAATTTTGGTAAATCTGTGTTACTCTTTGATGCAGAATTACACATAATTATACAATTACTCCTACATGTGTAATTAGGAATCATTTTTGTGGGGAAAAACTTTACCGTTAGAGGACATTTAGCAAGCTGATGCTCGCTCTTGCTGTTTGTGTTTTCTGCATTTAGCACTATTTCTTAGAGCAGAAAGCATCCTTATGTTCCTTTTGAATGCAAGGGGGCATTTTCGCTTAGGAAATAGGGCTAAACGCAGAATTACTTGTGGTGCGTAATTTAAGCGTAATCCTGCTGAATGTTTGGGTAATTCTGCGTATTTACACTAAACTTAATTATGCAGGTTACGCCCACCCCTATTTAGCATCAGAGGTGGCTGCCAATCTCATTCACACACTTGAACAAGAGGAGGTAATGAAAGTGGTTAAACTGTTGCCTAGATGCAAAGTGCCAGACGAGGATGGTTTCCCACCTGAGTGATATCAGTATATAAGGTCCAATCAATGAGTTTTTCAATCACATCTTTAAAGGAGAGAATCCCCACCCTTATTTAGGAAAGAGATTCTGATATGCTTTCCTACAAAAGATAAAAACCTAGAGTATGTAAGCTCATTTTTACCTATTACTTATTAAACACCGAACATAAAATGTTCCTGAAACTTTTAACTCTAAGGACATTTGAGGTAATGTCAAATTTGATAGAGGCAGATCAGAATGGATTAATACGGACACGTCAGCTGTAGTCTAAAATGACTTTCCATTATAGGCTGCTTCACAGCGAATAAGGGGGCATATTATCAAGAGAGGCGATAAAATTATCGCCACTTTAGCAGCCGAAAACTGCAGCTAAAACTGCGATAATGGGCTTGATAATATGCTCTATGGAATTCCAATTGAAGCCCATGTTAGATGTGAAGGACATCTAATATGAGCTTCAATTGGAATTCCATAGAGCATATTATCAAGCTCATTATCGCCGTTTTAGCAGCAGTTTTCTGCCGCTAAAGCTGCGATAATTTTATCGCCTGTCTTGATAATATGCCCCAAGGTACCTTCAGAAGGGCTGATTTTAGAAGCTGAAAAAGCGATGCACTTGGTGGGTTGGAAGTTCTTGTTAAACGTTCTTGAGAATATTTCTTTTCCAGTCCAACTCACCTAGTCAATTGTCCAAACATATCACCTTCAAACAGGTGAACTACTGCTCCAGTCAGGAAGGGGTGCACTCTATCTTCTCTGATGTTTGTGATCTTTAGCGAGCCTCTGGCATGTGCCCTAAGGAGATCAGAGCTACTAAACCACATGGCTGCTGGGCGTTTTCCCCCCCTGTGCTGGAAAATGCCATTTTAGTGGCACTATGACGAGCTGAGCTCGTCATCAGCACACAACACCCGTGGGTGATGACGAGCTCAGCTCGTCATCAGCATCGAAAGGGTTAAGGCAGGTATTCCTGAGTCCCCTAGACTTAAACTATACACTGGCAACATGGGGTTGTTTCTTTGCTCAGATGCAAACACAGCCAACAATAACCTATTGATCACAATCGTGGGAATGGATTAGGATATCCATTTTACTGTTACTGAATTAATTGATCTCCGCAGTCCCGGTGAACTTGCCAACTGAATTCTTCACTAAGTTAAATACAAAGATCACCAGCTTTATCTGGAGTAAGAAACCACCACTGATGAGAATAGCGAATTTAAATCTTTGCAGGGAAGAGGATGAGATGGTCCTAATAAAGTGGAAAGCTTATTACCTGGCTTACTTTCTAAGCATGTATGCCAGATTTCATAATATGTTTAATCAGTGGGGGGTTTTGTCCTACGGGTCCTGGCTGGACAACATACGTTATATCAAGAAAGGGAATGCCAGGACTCGAATTCAAGTCACAACAGCTTATTTATTCAGCTGATGTGTGCCTTCTTTGACTTACTTCAAGAAGGTATTTGTGCAAACATTTCACTTTTTAAATATTTCAATACATATTTACATTTTGTGCTACTTCAGAGGATTAAGCATTTCTTTTCACTGAGGAAACAATAAGTACAAACATTACAAAATTTACGAACAAAACAAATATCAAAGCATTCAAATATGATTACAATTTCAATCACGGTTAGAATACAAAACTGACATTAAATCATATACACCTAGACTGGTTTTGTTACAGATGATTTTTACAAGAAATGGGCACATTGGGCAACCTGACTTTAATTATGTCGCCCTATGTTTATGTATCAACCCCTAGCATTTGGGTTGCTTCAACTTTCAGACAGCCGTATAGCCAATAATATAACATGTGTGCAAACATAAGATACATTTTATTTAGCAAGAATGCTTAAAGCATCTTTTCACTATCCTAACTTTATAAGACCTCAGTATCACAACCCCAAATTTGTCAGGTACAGGACTATCACCTCTTTCAAACAAATGCAAATGCAATTCCAGCGACATCTTTATGTCTCTTCAATTCATGTTGAAACCCCTCTCAAACGCCTATGCCCACCAGAACTGTAAGGGGCAATCCGGAGATGAGAAAAAGCTAAAATGGGGAAATTAGGAGACTTGACCAGTACAACAAGGTATTTACATGGGAGTATCTCCTGGAAAAGCGTACCCTAGGTCAAATATAGAATGTTATATACTTTTACAAATTCAAGTTAATATAAAAAACAATCTACCCCCCCAGATAGAACCCACAAGGGAAATTGTGAAGGAATTGTTAAGACCTCAGAGTGTGATAAGAAAGATTAGCAACTGGATAAAATTGTTAAAGGGATGCAACAACTCCAAGGACAAAACCTTAATACCTCACACACGAGCAGTGGACAAAAGAGATTGTTGTAAATCTTACAAAGGAGGAGTGGCGAGAAAGATATTATTTTAATTGTCAGATGTACAGGGGGCCAATTTTAACCATATGCACACTTATGCACAGTGGCTACTTTACTAATACACCTGAAAATGGCAAAGCTGGAACACGAGTATCCCTGATAGCTACCCCTGCTGCAGTAGGGTGGGCACATGGGAGCACAAGGATTGGGGATATGCCACGTTACATTAATTCTGTGAGAAATGTATTATATTTATACAGGACTCTTTGGGGACCCTGATATCCCCGAGTTCACTTGCTATATAACTGGGAAGTTATAGACATTTAGACGTGAAGACGAAGAACTTGAGAACCTGGGGGTTTAAAGAAATGTGAATATCTAGATCATGTCTTTAAGTGGGATAAAAAACTGGGGTGGGAGGTCTCTAAAAGAGATGTGGCATATTTGCTAAAGGGGTGTGGCCAACCCAATTACGGGCATGGCCTAAATCATGAGAACTTGCATTATATGCTTTAGAAAATCATTGTTTCACTCAGCAAAGGATAATAAAGTAGCAAAAATGTATATTTATTACCCATAAGCAATAGAAACAACAAACACTTTACAATGATTTACATTACTTAGAAATGTATCAGAGGGGCAGGGCAGTGCAAGATGCGGCTTGGCCTGTCTTTCCTGTTAGTAACTGCCTTTGAGCAAAGTCTCCACTATATAAAAACTGCAAAAAAAGGAAAGAAAGATAAGAAATGCATAAACAACATACAAGTAAACAACTCTTTAGACTCCTATTTGGTTTGCCTTCTTACTGCTGCCTTTATGAACTCAGTGTAGTGTGGAGTAGGTGCTGCTCCTGTCCACCCTCACTGACTACCATGCGGCGTTCTTGCTTGCTCACCTCCTGTCTCCAGCAGCTGATAGAACAGGCTAAGCTGGGAAGCCAGAGCAGAGCATTTTTTTTTTTAGTTTTCTATAGTGCAAACTCGATCTGAATGTTTTGGAGGGATTTACATGCGCACCATTTACAATACATGAGACGCATCATTTTTTTTAATGAAGACGTAGGACAGCAGGTAAGGACTGGGGGAGGCAGAAGGCGAGTTTTTGTTTTAAGAAGGAATGAGAAATACATATCTATTTAGTGACTGAATTATGAAATGTAATTACCAATCCTGGGATCAAATCCCAGCGTTTACGCTTGACTAAATTGCATGATCCTTGTCGTAAGGCTAACAGACCACGCATTGCCCAATTGATTTTGAGTGACGCTTGGAGAAATTAGGTTACTCATGGCAACATTGTCAGGGTATTCTTGAATGTGTCTAAGTTGTAATACTATTACTTACAAATGTTGAAGGACCTCATTTTTATTTTATTTTAATATATGTTAAAAAGTCTGTTTTTAAATAAGTTTTTGTGTGATTTGCATCCACATTTTTACAAAAAGCTCTGGTTGCGCTTTGGCCCATACCCAAAGCATAAATGTGCAGAACAATATCTTCAAGTAAAGAAACAGTCAGAGGGGGTACACCGGAAAACCCTGCATGGGGAGACCACCACCAGGTCTTTGGTACAACGGAACACAGTGGCAGACAGGCGTGCAACACCCATAGGGCTCAAAGGGCTTCAGCCCCCCAGTTGTGTGTGTCAGCTTGGGCTGAGGCAGCTTCCCGGGCACACACAAAGAAAGCTTTTGAGCTGCTGTGGGCTGTCTGGTCTGGCGTTCATCTTACTGCAGCCGCACACGAGTACTTCACAGGTCTTTAAAAGACTATTTACATGTTAACAAGGATTTATGGTTTTTTCACCCCTTCTTAGAGCCCCTGCATCTCCACTCTGCCTATTACTGGAAGAATTAGCCCCTCCCCTGGTATTTTTATTAGGCCCCCTCCCCCCCAGAAATGTGGCTCTAGTTATGCCTCTGGTAGCAGAAGATTGTTTTACTTAATAAAATACAGGCCTGGTCCCTGCACAATGTGCATGCACGTGTCGTCACACAGAGCACTCTTTCTTTACAGTCCACACAAGACTCACATGCCTCACCACTCCCTATATAAATACGACGTGCATGAGGTACAAGAAAATACAAGGTTCAATTTTAGTGTTATTATAGTTCTTATTATATTATTGTTTTTCAGTTTTATATATTGCAAACTAGACCTGTGGGTAGAGGAACGCTGTACATGAGCACCAGTACATTACACAAGGACACATTCATTACTTCCGGTGGCGTTCTGGCAGTTGTGGTGCACTGGAGTTAGCAAGAAGAAAGTACCTATCCCTCCTGCAATTTACCAATCTCCAGAACACACTGCATCCAAATCCTTGTTCAGATAGAATTCAGAAGTTCAGCAGAGTTAAAACTGGGTGGTTGTGTTGGGGGTGGGGCAGGAGCACACAGGGTGTTTCCTCTGCAAGCCCCTTTGGAAGGGGAGGAAGAAATGCTTCCCTTTTGGCTTGATTCCACTGCAACGCTCAGCTGGCGTAACGCAATGCTGCAACTTCTCCACTAGTGAGAAGTGAGCAGAAATTGAGCATTTACACACCTTTTTTCACATTAGTGCGCATGTTCACTCCAAGTCAAGTCAAGTCAAGTCAGAAATTTATATAGCGCGCTACATACCCAGAGGGTCTCAAGGCGCTTGTGGAGGGGAAGGGAGTTACTTGTCGAATATCCAGGTTTTAAGTTGCTTTCTGAAAGCTAGGTGGTTCTGTGTGAGACGTAGGTGGGTGGGGAGAGAGTTCCAGGTTTTAGCTGCGAGGTAGGAGAAGGATCTACCTCCCATGGTGGATTTATTGATGCGAGGAATGGTAGCAAGGGCTTGGTTGGAAGATCGAAGCTGGCGAGGGGGGGTGTAGAAGGAAAGTCGTGTGTTGAGGCATTCGGGTCCAAGTTCGTAGAGTGCTTTGTGGGCGTGGGTTAGGAGTCGGAAAGTAATCCTCTTATTGACGGGGACCCAGTGGAGGTTTTTCAGGTGGCTAGAGATATGGTCTTTGCGTGGGATGTCTAGTATGAGTCTGGCTGATGCGTTCTGGATGCGTTGGAGTTTTTTCTGGAGTTTTGCGGTGATACCGGCGTATAGGGTGTTTCCGTAGTCCAGGCGACTTGTAACCAGTGCATGGGTGACTGTCTTTCTGGTTTCTGTGGGGATCCAGCGAAATGTTTTTTTGAGCATGCGGAGGATGTTGAAGCATGAAGATGAGACTGCGTTGACTTGTCTGTTCATCGAGAGAGAGGAGTCCAGGATGACGCCCAGGTTTCGTGCATGGTCCGTCGGGATGGGTGCTTTTCCAAGGGCCTCTGGCCACCAAGAGTCGTCCCAAGTGGAGGGGGAGGTGCCTAAGATAAGGACTTCTGTTTTGTCTGAGTTCAGTTTCAGACGGCTGTGCTTCATCCACTCTGCTACTTCTTTCATGCCTTCATGTAGGTTGGTTTTGGCGGTGTTGGGGTCTTTGGTGAGTGATAGGATCAGTTGGGTGTCGTCTGCATAGGAGATGATGTTGAGGTTGTGTTGGCGAGCTACCTCTTCAGCAAAAACCGGACCGTCTGTGCTACTGACAAGAAAAAAAAGTCAGAAAGGGATCCGTTTTGATGCCAGCTTATAAAAAACGGCACCTGCAGGACCTGGCCCACTTAAAGCCCTGAGCTAGAACATTGATTACAAATAATTGGAAATCTAGTGAACCACCACTGTCCGAGGCGGCGCTCGCTGTTTCTACATGTGCAGAGCGATGCACGTGACAGGAACTGTTGTTGCTGATCTGCCTGTCGCCTGCCGCCTGCTGCCTACCGATTTGTCTGCCTGCTGGTCCGCCTGCCAAACGTGAACGTGCAAATGCCGGAAGAGCCCCGCCCACTCCGAATCGCTGTGAAACGCGAGCAGCTTGTCGGGTCGGGTTGGTCTGCTCTGAATCCGCGCTGAATCCGCACTGAACCCGTGCCAAACACGCGCCCCGCACCCCGCGCCCCGCGCCCCGCGCCCCAAGGTTCCAGGGTCAACAGACTTAGGAGAGCAGTCTTGGGTTGAGCTAAGAGCGGATGAACCGTGGCACCACAGTGCCGCGAAAAAGACCAGAAGACCACGGAAGCTGCTGAAGCCACCAGGAAAGTCCATCCCAAGCCCCAGAAAATAAGGAGCTGGAGAAAAGAGTAAAGGAGAATGATGCAAGGCGCAACCAAAGCCCAGAGGGGGACAGGGCACCTAAAGTCTGTAGAAAAGCAGGTGCCAGACCAAGGGAATATTCCCCCCCCCCCCCAGTAGAATAAAGGAAGTAAGGGGGGTTCGCAAGATACGAAGTACAGAGAACAACGTAAACAGGTGGGCAAGGCAGGATAAAGGCACAACAGAGGTAAGTGCATGTGGGACTGCAGTATCTTAACAGAGTTGTTAAACAAAATTGTTCAGGGGGCTAGTTAAAGCAGGGTAAATTGGAACACTAAAGTTCGTAAAATAAGAATACCTTCGCTATATTACCGGGTTGAGAGCTATGGCCCCAAAAAGGAAGCTAAAAAGTTGTAAAGCGCATATGGAGCCAGACCTGGGATAAGGGAACTCTCTAGAGAATCAAGAACCCAAGAAGAAAGCCAGGTGAGCCAGGAAAGCCCCATGGAAAGTACGAAAGTGGCACCTCAAAAGAGGCAAATAAAAGTGACAGTGATAGAAAGTAAAGAATGCCTGTCAGCCTCTAAATCTGTAAAAGACTTTGTAGATAAATACTATAAAAAAGTAGACTCACACAGGAGAGACCTGGAAACAGAAGAAACTCAGGAAGATGGGAATGGCTCAGTAGAAATCGTTGAAGAATTATTGGAGGCATCATTCCTGTTATATCAGTCGATGTCCAGACAAAATGAACTGCTGGCAGCGCAGCGTTTGTCTTCATCCCCCAAATTATTCTTGCAACAAACACAGGCACAATACACCTCGAGTCAAATGGGAAACATTACTGAAAAGTCGAGAAATGAATGGGGTGAGGAATTAAATACATTAGTCCAACGGTCAAATGAACTACAAGGGGAGATACAGAGAAGTGTAAGAGTAGATGACCCAGAAAGGAACAGAGAACAGGACATAGATATCTCTGCTACATCCTCCTCTCTTCAATGATAGATCTGCTGTTGATGCTTCAGAAAACCCTGCAGGGGATACTAGAAGTTACAATGTTAAACAATGGGGTCTTGAAAACGCAAAAAAACATATTTAAAAAAGATTGAGGAGGAGCTGCAAGGAATTAGAGGGCAGATGCCACATATGATGAGACCAATAGAAGACCCACAGCCCACAGAACAGAAAGGGAAAAAAGTACAAAAAGGGAGCGTAGAAAAAATAGAAACTGCCTATACGGTATATATTTCGAAACGCCCAATGCTAATAAGAAGAATAGGAGATAGCTTCAGATATAGCACCAGGTACAACTGTAGACAACACAGAAGAGGGATAGGTAGAAAGAGGGAATGTAAAGCAGAAATAAGAGAAAACCAGCGGGAAAAAGAGGATGAGTTTAAGCCAAGCCCTGCATTTACACAGGTATCTGAAAAGCCAGCAAGACCAGAGGGCAAGAGGGAGGCATCAAAAAGCCAAGAAAAGAAAAAGTTTAGTAAGGAATTAAGTAAAAAGCAATCAGAAATAAAGCCTCCAATAAAACCAATAAACGCGGGACATAATAGATTTGCTGAGAAGTACAACACCTCAGAAAAAGTAGCCTCGCAACCAGGTAAAACAGGATTAAAAAGCCACTCGGGAAACTTTAGATGGAAAGATAACAAGAAAGATAACAGACAGCTAGGTCTAGTAACCCAGTCGACCGGCACCGAGATAGGAAGTAAAAAATGGCTGTATTTTGAGCCAGTTCAACCAGGAAAAAAGGGGTAGAAAGCATGGCAGATCCAACCCTTAAATAGGTCCCAAATTATTTTCTCATTCTCAAAATGCCCAAGTCTGAGAGGAATTGGTACAAAATATATGAGACAAGTGGGCTTTGTAGAAAATACAAACGGTAAGGAAATCACAAGAGTCCTACTCTACTCAGACTTGGTAAAATTGGCAGTTTGGAAAGCGGAGGCTGAGATAGAGCAGGAAGGGATACGGTTAGTTGCAGAGAGTGATCTGGAAAAACAGGTGCAATTAGCTAGAGATTTCCTAAATTGTCATGCAGGCCTTGGGAAGAGACAGGTGAGGATTACGAGAATGATGAAGAGGGGGGAGGTATGCTAAATATAGTAGTAAACAACTCAGTAACTGATAATTCATGGAACAACTGGAGTTAAAGTAGCAGCCTAGCAGGTCCTTCCCAGTGGTATAAAGAAGGTATGGGGGAAGATGGAGGCTTAAGCAAGGTAGAATAGGATGAGGGGGTGTCGCATAGACTTAACTTCGTATCCTGGAACGTAAACGGATTGGGCGATAGAGCAAAACAGGAATGTTTAAACAAACTAGAAAAGAATAGGAATTATGTGTGTGCAAGAAACCTGGCTATGCGACGAAACCCCAACATTTGATGGCTTCCTCCAGCTCCACCGTCTGGCTAGGAAACAGGTTTGGACACCCGGCGGGGCTGATTATGACTTTAGTGTCAACAAAAATAGCAAACAACGTGACCCTGCTAAATGTGAAATGTAAATGGCTTTTGGTATGCAGATTGTCCTAGCTGGTCCTAGATAAAAAGTATGAAAATGTAATTATTATAAATATGTACATGCAATGAGAGAATATTAAGGAGTATGAAAGTGAGCTGGCGCATTTTAAAGATGATATAGATTTCCTATGCGGAAAGTTTGAGACGGATGTGTTTTTCATAATGGGGGATTTCAACCATAAATTGAGCTCAAAGATGGTAGACCTCTGGTTTAGGGATATACAGGACGCATATGAGATAAAGTAGGCTACCTTCCCAGACTGTGAACCCCAAAGATGGGATACAATTCTGGGAAATTACTTAGGGATGAAGGGTCTGTTTTGCTTGAATGGTAGATTGGAATCAGATTGCCCAGCAAAGAAAACATTTAAAAAAGGCACACAAAATTGCCCAATTGATTATATGTTTATGTTTGCCTGGAACTTCCCACTTATAAGTAAGTTTAAGATACTCCATTTAGAAGAGAGTGATCATAATCCCTTGCAGTTGACGATTCAGGGGGGGATCAGGCCGAAACCGTGTGATAAAGTTATAGCACAACAAGTTGAATACCTCAAAAGAGAGACCACTAGACTATCAGAAGAGTATGTAGAAAAACTAGGAAGATACCTTTGGGGGAAATAGAGGCCAGAAACCTGGAATGGTTTGAGGGAAAAATAGAACAAGTGGTGCAATGTCTCCGAATTGTATTAAAAAAAAAAGAAAATATAATTCCAGCAAGACGACCGAAATGGTTCTCTGAAGATTGTAAGAATCAAAAAAGAGAAATTAGGAAAGAAACTAGAATGACCAGAAGGAAATATGATCAGAAGAGACAAAGGCACCGGGAAAAATTGAGAAGAGAATATAAAATGCTACTTGCAAACGCTAAAAGAACGTATAAGGATAAATGCTGGGAAAATGTATTGCGAACTATAGAATCGAAGAATTTAAGACAATTCTGGAAATGAGTAAAAACAGCAGCAGACCACCCAGTTGGGGCAATGAACTGTGTGGTAGAGGAGGCAGTCTGGGAGAAGTATCTGAAGGAAATGTACGGTCCTCGGTTGAACTCAGTAGAAGGAGGGCCAGAACCATGGCAAGGGTTAGTAGCAGATCAAAAAACAGATTTTACAGAATTGAATGTTAAAAATACAATAGCTAATTTAAAGCTAACATGAGCTGCAGGCCCAGACAATCTGCCCGCAATAGTAATAAAATCAGAGATGAAGAGGTGGGCGAAATTCTTATCTCAAATGTTTCTGGTAATCCTAGAAGGAGGGAAAATACCTGAGAACTGGAAGGGAGCAGTAATAAGGCCAATGCACAAAAAACGGGATATGAATGCACCACAAACTATAGGTTAATTAATCGGCTGGACATAGGGGAAAACGTTTTTTCAAAAATAATTTTGAATAGTTTAAAGAACTGGGTAGAGGAGTTCAAAATAGTACCACCTGAACAGGGGGGCTTTAAGGAAGGCCACTCCACTGTCGACCATTGCTTTGCCCTGTGGGCTGTGGCACGCAAGTCAATGGAACAAAATGGTAAGCTGCGCTGCTGTTTTGTTGACTTTCGAGCCGCGTTCGACTCAGTTGATCAGAACTGCCTCTGGGAAACCCTAGAAAATAAATAGATTCCTGTGGGTTTGCTGAGGATAATAAAAGAGTTGCATAGCGGTAATTGGGCCCAAGGAATTAGGGATACAGAGGGGTCCTAACTCCAAAAATAGCAATTGAGAATGGCCTCAGACAAGGCTGTGTGCTAGCCACCCTGCTCTTTGCTATATTTTTATCCGGCAACCCTTGAGGTTGAAAGAAGTGCAAGCCTGATAATGAATGGTAAGAAAATTTCCTGCCTGCTGTATGCAGATGATTTGGTGATTTTAGTTGAAAGAAGTGCAAGCCTGATAATGGATGGTAAGAACATTTCCTGCCTGCTGTATGCAGATGATTTGGTGATTTTAGATCAGACCGAAATTGGCCTACAAAGGAAATTAAACGTTTTTAGAGACTATTGTAAGGATACATTTTTAACTGTAAATATGGAAAAAACTAAGATTTTATGTTTTGGAAAAAAATAGAGACTAGCTTCAAATGGGTGTTAGGAGATCTCAAACTGAAAATGGTGAACGAATATCGTTATTTGGGGTGTGGTTTGACAGGATGTTAAAGTGGCATACCCACCTAGAAGCTCAGAAAGCTAAGGCCCTCACTTCGATCTGTGGTCTGAAGAGATTCAATCGAGATTATGGAGATATGTCACACAGACCGGTGTTGAAGGCCTTTAGTGCAATGATTCCCCCGCAAATACTATATGGAGCTGAGGTTCTTTACCTTAGTGGGAAACAAAGCTGGGACTCAGAGGAAGGAAAGTGCCTGAAAACCCTGCCGAAACTACTTCCCTCATCGATGATACAAGCGATAAGAAGAGAGATAGGTACAACCGCTTGGAGTATACAGGTACAAATTAACCTAGTTAGATTCTGAAAGCGGTTGGATATAGATATATGCCAGAAGGTGTCACAATGGTGCAAGAAAGAGATCCTACTAAGTAGCCTTAAATGGGCTAAAGATGCAAGGAAGAAAATATTACAGCCCTGGGAAAATCTAAAGGTGAAAATAGTCCATGATTCCCTTCAGGTAGAATTTACTAAGAATGAGCTAACGAAATATGGTCAAGAGGCCTCAAGAAAGGCAGACATGGTATACTTAGAGAAGAAAAAAATCGGTGCAACAAATGAGGGAGTCATTGCGAAAAGAAAACTGGTCCCGTTACCTGGATGCCATACCCAATTATTGGTATAGACAGGATATTTTAAGATTGAGAGTAGGAATAACCCCCTGGCTAGTAAATGAAGAACTAAAAAGGAAAATGCTACACAGTGATGGTTATTGTAAATGTAGTTTGGGTACCAAAGGGGATATATTGCACATTCTGCTAGATTGTGGAATACTATTAGAGCAGCGTAAACGTTATCTCCGCCCGCTATTCCTAAAATCTGATATATCGCATCGGAATAATGCAGCAGAACTACTAATAGAAATGCCAAACCTTGACATAGCGATTGCAGTGGGGGAACTATCCGCCAGATTCATCATTCTCCCGTTTTGCGAGGCCCTAATAGCGATTCATAGCGAATCGCTATTAAGGACTCGCAAAACGGGATTCATGTAGGAATCGCAATATTTTTTGTGATTCCTACACATTCTTTATTTGCGATTAGCAAATTGCTAATCACAAATAAGGAAAAACTCCCCATTCATTCCTATGGGCCAAAAGGCCCATAGGAATGAATGGTGAGTATTCCTTATTTGCTATTAGCAATTTGCTAATCGCAAATGAGATAGCGATTTGAAGGGTGCCAGGGGTGTCCAAAGGACACCCTGTAGCACCCCTCAAATGAAATTTTACACAGGTGTTGCACACACACATGTCCAAAGGACATGTGTGTGTGTAACATGCAACTCAGAAAAATGCTTTTAAATGCATTTTTCTGAGTTTTCGCAATTTACCACGAGGTCTGACCTCGCGGTAAATTGCGCCTAGAAATTGCGAATTCGCAAATTTAAATTGGATGTTGAATTGCATTTAAGGAATCTCAAATAGAGATTCCTTAAATGTCATTCCTCGCAAAATTGCGAGTTCGCAATTAGCGATTTTTACATATGGGATGCTGAATCCCAAATGCAAAAATCGCTCTCGCAAAGGGCCAGATTCTCTGAATCTGGCCCTTTGCGAGCGCAAAAAAGCATGATGAATCAACATTGCTTTGACAATGAAAATAGTGAACCACCAGAGTTTGAGATGTGGTTTAACCAAGTCCTAGAAGTCTGTTAGAAGGAAAGCCTGTATACTAAAAATATGGAAGAGGGAGAAAGTTTCTAAAAATGTGGAAATGTTTGAGGAACTGTGAAGGATTTAAGAAGTTGTGAAAAATGTCTTTAATTAGAGGATGACCGTCAGATCAGCATAGAAATTGCAGGTATGTATCGACAGAGTTGGCAGCAATATCTGGAATACGTTATAGATTATGTTTCACTATGCAGTTTAACCCCTCCCATGCTCGTGACGAACCGTTCCGTCACGAACCTCGGGTGGGCTGTGCTGGTGACGGAACGGTTCCGTCACGGCCCGCTCGCCGCGCCAGCGCGGCGCGAATTCCGAGCCTGCACTGACGTTCTAAAGAGCGGACGGGACCGTGACGGAACCGTTCCGTCACAAGCACAGCTCACCCGCGGCCCATGACGGAGCGGTTCCGTCACGAGCACGGGAGCGTGGCCCCGCCTCCCCCTTAGCGCTGCGGCGAAATAGCCGCCGCAGCGAAGGGGTTAAGTGAAGAATGTCATTAAGCTTTCCCTGCATTAACAATGGAGTACTCGTTGAATGAAATCTGCAATGTACTTCACTAATGAAAGCATTTTTGCACTAAGTACCTATTTTCAGTGAAGGAATTATAATTGATTAAAGAGAACATTGATACTGCTATGAAACAGACTCTCATCCAACTTGTGTGTACTAGGTTCTGTGGGAAAGGGGATGTTAAAGTTGCTATGGTACAGATTTCCATTCAAATTATATATACAAGCGTTTGGGACAGAGACTAGTACTGGCAATCTGGTATCTCTGATTGGAATGTGTAAGGCACTTTATTGTTTAGACTGGAAAAGAATCTAGGTCAATGTGCATATTTGATTACATCTGTCTGTTTCGTATCCTATTCCTTGAGGGTTCCTGGGTACTCTACTTTTTATGTCCAGAAGCTGTCCAACACAATAAAAATAGAAAAAAGATTGTATATTTGTTTTCTCTATTTCTTATCAGGCAACAAGCCCTTTGATTTAAATGCCAAAAGTGGGCTGGCAGTATGCACAACACATTCTACAGCACTGACGCGATGACGCAGGAAGCTGCATAGATGCAAGAATGCGATTGGTCCTGGCGCAAGCAAGGAAATTACCCATTTGTCTGATTTGGAGGTAGTAAACACAACAATTATTGGCGTCATTGGGCCCCTCTGGGCTCTGTCTCTGCTGCCACTGAACCTTCTGCATCAACGGTAAAAAGTAACGCCCCTGACACTGAGGCGGGGGTCAAGAGCGACACAGAAGTCGAATCTGCGCAACAGAAAAATGCAGCTGGTCAACTGAGCCAGTTATTGAGACCGCGGTAGTGCAATCATCAACAAGCACACCATTCATTTTGATGTGTGTTTCGTGTTTTGTTTGCTTTCTCCTTCACTGATAGCAGAGTTTCGTGCCTGGAGGAGGGTGAGAGGTGACATGCAGCTGCCGGCCACACACTGGAAGTCCCATCCCTCACTCTATTTAAGCTCGCAGAGCTCATGTAACCCCTTGGCTAACGCGCCGGCCCCCTTCTCGAATTACTGGCATGCGGACTCCAGAGATGTCACTCCCGGGCGCTGCGTGGAATTCCCACACTCCGAGGGGCTCTATCGCGTGTCTGAGGCGGGCGCGCGCGCAGGAAGGCCCCAGGTCCACCAGTCGCACAGTGGTATTGCTGGAGCACCGCCAAACCTGTGAATCTCTTAATCTCTCACTGCGGTTGTGTAAATAGGCCATGACATTTCGGGAATGCCTGAGGCCTTTGGACTGGCAAGTGCAGCCTATTTGTTGGGCACAATCAGGGAAGCTTTCTACCAGAGAGGTTTTAAGGCATGGGCAAAGTGGCCTCTGGTCCAGGGCCCCAGCTTTTCAGGGGGCCCCCTGACAGAGCTAGCAATATTCTGTAGAAATTCTTGCCCTGATGACCTTGAATAATTCTTAAAACAATTGTGTTAAATACTTTTTGCTTTAATCTATTTTTAATGTGAGTGAAGTGTGACTGCCTGTTACAGACATTTTGCAGGTTCTTTTAGATCAAACAGGACCTCACATATGAGAAATGGGAGGGTGTCAGAGATTATTTGCAGTCATATTAGTGAGCAGCTGCACACATCACTATCCCTGAATTTTAGATTTAAGCACATTAGGAATTTGTACAAGTGTGCCTGTGCACTGTCCGTGACCTGGCCAAAGAGGGCATGAAAAGCTGGACTTGGATTGTAAATTCAAACCAGTTCCGAACAGGGGCCCCCAAACTGTGTTTGGCCCAGGGCCCCCAAAATCCTTAAGCTTTCTCTGTACCTGACAGCAGCAGTTCCCCATTTCTCAAACTACAATGTTTTTTTAAATTTCTCTTAATATGCAATGGGGCAGAATTACACTTTTTTTCACACATGCGGCGCATCAAAGTAACTTGCTTAGTTGCCCTGTGTGAAAGGGAGGGAGCAGTAATGCCGCATAATTACACAGATGTGGAGCATTTCTGTTCTATTCTTATGCAGGCGCACTATGTGCTGCCTAGCACCAACGCTGGCACCCTTGCACCATAGTGGAAAGGTGCCTGTGATATAGCCGGGATTGTTTTCTTGCAGGAATGGATACCTGGATACCTTCCTGCACCGAAAATGACCCTTAGAAGTATATACCTCTTTCTATGTGTGCTGCCGAATACAATACACATGGAAAGACAAAGTAACATGGAGGAATAAAGCTATTTCTCCACATTAATCCTCTGTCGGGAAAGCACATCATTTTGGCACAAACCCAGGTTTACAAGTCTTTGTCAATCCTGGTTTGCGTCAAAATTCAAGGCTGAATGCCCGTGCTCCACCCATTTAATGCGTTATCAACATGGTGTACGAACTCATGCGGTGGATTCTTGTAAGAATGAGGTAGGAGGGAAATGCTAGGAAGTGTTATTGTTGCTGAAGAGCCCAAAGCCAGCCAGCATCTATCGACAAGGAACAATCAAGTCAAATGATTGCAATGACAGATAACACTCTATCACATCTGGGGGACAGAACTGGAATTTTGTTTTTCCAACGTATTTTGAAAGACCCTCATTGATTTTTATGGGTGGAGTAGCCTGAATATCCATTTGTTAGATATCATTAAAAAATGCTGAAGTACTGCCTTTGTTTTATCTTTATATGTTACTATAAGCATTTGTATAGTATACACTGAGCCACTGCTATGACTGCTGTACCTAAAGTATAGCCACATTTGTCCATCCACAATCCAGGTCAGATGTGTGTGTAATCACCAATAGCCATTCTGAATGAGAAGAGAAGAGGGACTCCTTGAGGTGATATATATTGTAAACAAAATAGGTATTTTTTATCACACCTAACTATTATGTTACTTTAACCTTTGTTTTTTCAGTGACTATTTTCAGTGACTATATATATATATATATATATCTATAAAAAAACAAAGGTTAAAGTAACATCATAGTTAGGTGTGATACAAAAGACCCAAGTTTGTTTTAAATGAAAACATTAGAAATTCACTGAAAAAACTAAGCATAAAGTAACGTTATAGTTAAGTGAATGTCAGTGACAACATTAATGTTTTGAACTAAACAAACACATAGAAATTCACCAGTTATAGTTAGCAGAGCTAACTATAACTTATGCCCCCACCATGCATTGCTTATGACCTCACATAATAGATCACCCAAGACACGTTCTATGACATCATTTATGTCACCAATGATGATATCTCATAGTGCTTCGCTCAGCCCAATAAATCCTCCTATTATTTCTTATTATTATGTCCCTAACTTTTACCTCTACCCACTATTATAGTACTTTTAATTTTGCCTTGTTTATTTTTTTTAACTGTCTCCTTTGTTTCTTACTCCCCTATCCAATCCTGTTTTCCCTGCATTATCTTTTTTCCCCCAAATTTCATGTATGTTTTTTTTTTGGTAGCTGACTTTTTAGAGAATATCTATTCTCAAGTATTACAATTAATACCTGAGAAGTAATACACTTGTCCACCCAATATCCATATATCCCTTGCATCCCATCCCTTTAAAGTTAGTGATGCAGTTGTTAAAATTATTTAAAAAAAATAATATTGATGTTACTTCACATATATTAAAACACTTACATATTAATACACAAGTATTAAAATTGATACATGAGCATTAATACACTTCCCCACCCAATACCCCTATATCCCTTGCATCCTGTTGCTAAAGGTTAGTGTTACAATTGTAAAATATATTTACAATTAATAATGCTATTACTAATTTAAATTATTCATATATATATTTTAAATATAACATATACTTACCTATATACGTATCCAATAATGTATGATAAAGGCATGCATGGTAGGTAATATACTTATAATGCGTGGTAATGGCAGATATGGCAAAGACATGCGTGGTAAAAACATGCGTTATAGTGACATGAGTGGTAAAGACTTATATGTGGTAATGACTGTGGTAAAGGTTTTGCATGGTTAAGACTGTGTTGTAAAGGTTGTTTTCTGGAAGAATCTCTAACAAGATTATAAGAATTATTTTTAATTATGTTGTAATTGAAATCTGTCCTTTGTCCTGCCCTAAGACCTGTTGGACATAGGGCATCATGTTTAAGGCTGCCTGAAACACATCCACATGGATAGGAAGGCCTGGGCTAATAAGGCCTAAGATTAACACATGAATGTCCGATAAAAGACCCCTAGGTCCAGTGATTGAACAGCAAAAAGCTGTGTGTTGCATTAACCACCTTTGAGGGATGAGGTGCGCCCGCTTTGGCAGGGGAGGTCACAGCCGAAGTAAAGGGAATTGAACAGAGCACAGGAGGGAGCAGCGGAGGCATCTGCTCCCCGTCATTCATGGCTCGGCAATAAGGATGCTGAGCATCATATTCTCACCTGCTTGCCTGCAGTCAACAGCCGCCAATCATCATGTCTCACCTTACAGTTGGTTTGGCAGTGAAGGCACAGGAGAAGTTGAGTGTTAGAACCCGGAGCTCTTAGGGAGGGTCTAGGTCTTTAGTGCCTGTTCGGAGTGTGTTGTGGTGTGCTTTCAGCCTAATCGGGACTCCAAGTCCCAGGATGCCTTGAGGTGTTCTAGGGAGACCATGCTCCTTTCTGCACCAATCAGACGCAGACTGGGAGGTTCATATGCCTCCTCCCTCTTCCTAGTGGCGCTTGGTTTTCTTGTTTGGATTCCTGCCTGTGTCCCGACCCGAGTATCATCAATACTTTCCTGTGTTCCCTTGGTATTGTGTTCCTGTTCCTCCTCCTCCCTGAGCGAAAGCTAACCGAGGCCGTGTGTGTTCTTGTGGTATTCTCTAAGGACTTTCACTACGGCGTGGAGCGTCTGAATCCCTGGCTGCTGTAAACGCCGGATCTGAAATTGTTTTCTCCGCCGCCTATACGGCTCACAGGTGTGGCGCTCGGAAGCGTTACTCTGTCCCATGAGCCACTCCTCTGCTCCCCTGCACCCTCGGACCTGAACTCTGTGAATGTTTGCAGCTAACTATCGGCAGTTTGTTTGAAGTAAAAGACATTTGCCGTCACGTCTATTTTCCTCTTTTGTTTATTTTCTGCTCAAAGGTAAGCCGGGTGAGAATAGCCGGTGTTACCTAAACCTTTGTGGAAACGCCTACGTCTGTGGACAGACTTTCTCTGCTGACCTTCGTTTTTGGGTTTTACCTGCACAGCAAGGATTATCGCTTACCTGCAATTCATTTTGTTGGACGCTTATTTGGGAGGTGAATCAAGACTGTTTAACAGAAAAAACTCTCAATTGGAACTATTTAATTTGTCTGGAGAGACCAAAGTATCGACCCTTCTTTTGGTTCGTATATTACTTTTATTCCATGGATTCCTTTTGGGTTTGATACAATCTTTGGGCAGGTAAGAGCATTACAGCACACTCGGTACAGAGAAAAAGATAGCTCCTTCTTGTTACCATTCTGAGTCTACTAAGGTTTCTGTTGTGTGTTCTGTTTTCTTCTCTCCTCTGCAGGATACTGCGTCCTTTCCATTTGGCCCTCCTGATTGCCCTGTCTTCAATTCAGGAGACCTATGGGTTTTGGTCTCTCTCTTTTTTTGGCGACCACGCAAACCTGAGTGTGTATAATTCTCGCTGGGTGTGTGGTGTCGTTTGAAACAGAGGGGGACACTGTCTACACTTCTGAGGAAGCTGGTTTCTGCCTGGAGCTTGTTCATCGCCCGACATTGAGATGGCCCATGTCTTGTACACTGGACTCTCCAGAGGTAGTAAGGGCGAGCAATCATCCATTCTCCTAACTTGAATATTTCTAGATGGGCTCTGCCCATCGGGATTTACACCAAATGCGGAACTCGGGCCCTATCAACTATGACAGGAGTTGCCTTCTTGGCAGCCATCTTGACTAACCAGCTCCATTTTTTATAAAGTGGATTCTTCATTCCTATGTGTGTGCATCAATCAAGTGAATCAAAATAGAATACTTAAGACTAATTAGATACTGACACAACATAAACTTGTTCAATCATAAAAAGTTTTCTTTGCTCCTCCACCACCGCTATGAGTGACTGCTTCTCCACCACCGAACACCTCCACATCCAGATCCAGACCAGCCCCAGAACAAAACTTTGCGGCACCCTCGCCTACAGACCCCTGGATCTCGTGCCTCATTCGCCACTACCACCGCCGACCTCATCACACCCTATGCCATCGCCTCCATGGACTACATACTAATCAGAGACCTGAACTTCCACCTCGACAACCCCAGCACCCCCAACACCACCACCCTCCTGGACAACCTCTCCAACATCAGCCTGAAACAGCTCGTCACCACACCCACCCACAAGGCAGGACACACCCTCAACGCCATCTGCGCAGGAGGAAAAAACATCCAATTCAGCCACACCACACAACCCCCATGGACAGACTACCACTGCATACACTTCCACATCGTACAATCCATGAAGCCCAAACCTGCACCAACGCCTGCATGAACGAATTGGAGAAAAATCACTGACGAGCATCTCATTTCCGCCCTCAACCGCAACGCCCCAACTAACTCGACTGACGCCAACCTCGCAGCCAAAGAACTCCACAGATGGATCTCCAACTGTGCAGATGAACTCATATCCTACGCAACTCCAACACACTGCACCCCAGGAAGGGCTCCAGGTTCACCACCAACCTCCAAGAAGCAAAAAGAGAGAATTTGGCGCAGAAATTATCTTCCACAAGATAAAGAGGTCTATTGCCTGAGCCGCCGTCTCTACCAAAAAACCATTCTTAAGAGGAAGACCGATTACTTTTCAGGCATAATTCTGAAATCCCAGAATCAAACTAAAGACATCTTTAGAATAGTGAACGACCTCTGTAACGATGAGCGTACGTCACTACCTATCGCACATTCTCAAGCTTTATGTGATGATTTGAATAACTACTTCATTAATAAAATCATTACAATCAAACAAAGTATACCACCACATCCTGCCAGCAACATCACTGAGGACGCATACATGAATCCAGAGATCTTAGACCACATCCCCCCGATTGACCCCAAACAATTGTCGGAACTCCTTCAACGGATCAAATCAGGGTCACCTAATGATATTTGCCCCCCTTCCATCTTTAGAGAATTAGGCCTATCCCTCCCACATGCACTCCTGCCTATTCTCAATGAATCCCTCAGACAAGGCAGAGTCCCCACAGATTTTAAAAAAGCCCTCCTTATACCTTTGGTAAAAAAACAAGGGAAGGATCCTTCGGATCTTACAAATTATAGACCTATCTCCCTGCTGCCCTACCTCTCAAAGGTGCTGGAGGCTCATGTCTCTAAGAGCGTCTCTAATTTCATCGAGACCACCAACTACTTGGAGCCTAATCAAGCGGGGTTCCGCCCAGATCACTCAACAGAGGCGGTGATCCTGGCGGTTCAAGACAACCTTAGAGCCAATGCGGATGTCGATACACACCAAGCCCTGGTGCTGCTTGACCTCTCAGCTGCGTTCGACACGGTTGACTATGACATCTTGCTCAACCGTGTCGAACAGGCCGGCCTGAGAGGACCAGCGTTGAGCTGGATCACTTCCTTTATCGAGGGCCGGACTCCGGCAATTCAACTGGGCAGCTTTATAGGCAGTAGGCATACATCCACCTGTGGAGTCCCGCAGGGGTCATCATTATCCCCCTTATTATTTAATCTTTATCTCCGCCCTCTTCTTTATTCCCTTAAGAAGTTTAAAGTCACGGTGTTCAATTACGCGGACGATTTACAGCTATTATTCCAACTGAACATCCCTGATGCTGTGTCCGAATTTCAGAACACCATGAAACACATCCAATGCTGGATGAACGAAAACCATCTAAAACTCAACCCGGGCAAAACAGAACTACTTTTGCCCGGGAACAGTTTATCCAGCTGGAGTGTTAACTACTGGCCAGCAGACCTGGGCATCCCCCCTGTAAGGTCCACTGCTGTAAAGAGCCTAGGTATCACGCTCCACACGGACCTGTCCTTAAAAACCCAGGTGGGCGCCGTGGTCTCAGCAAGCTTTTTCCAAATGAGGAAAATAAAAAAAATTGCTCACTTCCTCACCCAGTCTGCCTTAATCCAGGTTACTATTGCCTTGGTCATGTCCCGCCGGGACTATTCCAACAGCGTCTACCTGGGACTTCCAGTGGGCCTGTCGAAGAGACTTCAACTAGTCCAGAATCAGGCGGCTAGACTCATCTTACAACAGCCAAAATGGTCTTCTATTAAACCAGGACTAGAAAAGCTACACTGGCTTCCGATTTCCCAGCGCATAGCCTTTAAAGCAGGCTGTATCACCTTCAAGGCCACACAAGATAAAGGCCCTGCCTTTATTCGCAGTCTGGTTTCTAAATATACTCCCACCAGAAGCCTGCGCTCTGCTCAAAAATCCCTATTGGAGGTGCCTCGCTTTAAAAGGAAGCGACAGGGAGGCTGCTGCTTTCGCCATCTAGCAGCCTCACTTTGGAACTCCATCCCCTTACCGATTAGGCAGAGTAAGGATTTACTCACCTTTCGTAAGGGACTAAAAACCTGGCTGTTCTCTCAAGCCTACCATTAGCCATTGTTAGCTTAGTGTTATGTTGTACGGATTCTTCACTCTCCCTATAGCGCCATGAAGCCCACGGGCGTACGAGCGCTTTATAAATTGATTTTAACATAACATAACATAACATAACCCACCCACAAGGCAGGACACACCCTCAACGCCATCTGCGCAGGAGGAAAAAACATCCAATTCAGCCACACCACACAACCCCCATGGACAGACTACCACTGCATACACTTCCACATCGTACAATCCATGAAGCCCAAACCTGCACCAACGCCTGCATGAACGAATTGGAGAAAAACCACTGACGAGCATCTCATTTCCGCCCTCAACCGCAACGCCCCAACTAACTCGACTGACGCCAACCTCGCAGCCAAAGAACTCCACAGATGGATCTCCAACTGTGCAGATGAACTCATATCCTACGCAACTCCAACACACTGCACCCCAGGAAGGGCTCCAGGTTCACCACCAACCTCCAAGAAGCCAGACGCACCTGCAGACGTCTCGAAAAGAACTGAAGAAACAACAAAATGTCAGAAGACCGCTCCACCTACAAGAACTCAATGACAGATTACCACCAACTCATCAGATCCACCAAAAGGACCTTCATTTATTTATTTATTTATTGACATTTGTAGAGCGCGGCGAATACCCGAGGGCGTCTCGGCGCTAGTTAAGGGCATGGATCAGCAACTGGGGTAAAGAAGATATACAAGGCTATTGGTCAAATAACCACGTCTTTAGCTGTTTGCGGAATATGAACAGAGAGGGACTTGCTCGGATATGTGCAGGAAGGGTGTTCCAGAGTTTCGGGGCGGCAGCCAGGAAGCGCCTGTCGCCCCATGTGACTGTTCTAGTGCGAGGCACAGCCAAGAAGTTCTGATGAGAGGAACGAAGAGATCGGGTTGGAACATGATGGAGAAGATTATGTTTGAGAAAGTGGGGACCTTGATTATTGAGTGACTTGTAAACAATACACAGCGATTTGAATTTGATACGGCTGCGTATCGGGAGCCAATGGAGATCCCTAATGATGTTTGTGACTGGTGCGAACTTGGGGATCCCAGCCAGCATTCGTGCGGCTGCATTTTGGATTGACTGCATCTTATTTGTCACTCGGACTTGAGCATTTAGGAATAAGGCGTTACAATAGTCCAAGGAGGACAGGACTAGTGAGCTGACCAGTGTTTTTCCGGCCGTGTTTGGTAGGAAAGGTAATATTTTCCTAATCATTCTCAATTTCATATGAGCTGACGCCGCAGTTTTGTTCGCGTGTGCCATAAAGTTAAGGCCAGCATCAAAGATGGCGCCTAGATTTCTCACTTTACTGGCTGGACTAGGCGGGGGACCGAAAGATGGTGGCCCCCAGACAGGTGACCAGCCCGGGGAAAGGTGACCGAAGATGACCACTTCAGTTTTTTCTGAATTGAGTTTCAGGCAATTAGTGGCCATCCAGTCACCTATTGCCATCATTCCTCTCGTGAATCGATTGGCCACTTCCTCACCGTCCCCTTTAATGGCCAGTACCAATTGGGTGTCATCGGCGTAGGAGGTCAGGCTCATCCCAAATGCTTTGATGACACTTGCAAGGTCCGACACATAGATATTAAATAGTGTCGGACTCAGGGATGAGCCTTGAGGGACCCCACACGGCAGAGACACCTTGGATGATCGGTAGGGTCCTAGAGATACTGCCTGTGATCTATTGGCCAGAAACTATACAAGCAAGTCCAGAGCAATTTTCTGGACCCCCAGTCGTTCGACACGGTCGACTAAGATCTTGTGGTCGACCGTGTCGAAGGCCGCCGAAAGATCCAGCAATACCAGGAGTGCTGTCCCCCCCTGGTCTCGTATGGCTCTGATGTCATCCGCAGCAAGAGCATCCAAAGCAAGATCAACGCGAATGCCAGCAACTCAAAATAACTCTTCAGCGTCATCCAGAAATTCACCAAACCCCCCAGTGAAACCATGAACATCACACCCTCCCAGGACTTCTGAAACAAACTCGGATCCTACTTCTGTAGTGTAGTTCCTATATTCCCAATAGGCTCTGCACATTGAAATAATATATCCTATAGATGTGACGTAGGACGTATGTCTACTAGGTCTCTATTGAATATATTAGACTTAATTGTGAGTGTCAGCTAGCTCAGAGGTCACTAGAAACTTTCTCGAGTTCACAAGAAGGGATTTAGTTTCTGACAACCGCATAAACATGACAACTTTGTTTCCCCAAGATAAAACTGATCTTCAGAGTCGTGGAAATAATAGATAGATATTTTACTCAGTCATTTGTGCATGTTTCGTTTTACATGAGGTGCGAGACATAGATAGACGGGTGTTTACAATAAAAGGTATTTATTGAACAGTCTTCTTTCTCAAGCATAAGAAATGAACTGCTACAATCGTAATACTGGCTGCAAAATATAGAGCATACAGTAAAAAGAGTAGAATAAAATAATACTGTAAGAGCATTGTATGGTTCCTAGACCATAGATAAATACATACATAAAGAACAGAGGCTAAAAAGTACTCAACTGGTGCTTCTAAAATACGCCTACCCCGTTGTACCTAACCTAAGCTTAGTACAAGTGAAGAAGTAAGTGAGGTGTAGCATAAAGTTAGTATTCTTTGTCAAGAATCTATCCAAGATTTCTCTTAGGGTCTAATCAGCTCCGTACCTTGGTTTAGAATGAAGGAGGTCAGTCTCAGGACTCGATTTCTCAACAACCCGCAAGGGTAGCTTGGAAACACTGGAGCTGGATTTCTCAGCAGGAGAAAAGACAGCGTCTCTCTCAGTGCGTCTGCTGGAGGGTAAGCTTCCTTCGGCACTTGCTGTAGCGAAATGCGTTGGGCAAGTAGATAGTCGAACTGCTCCAAACCACCCTGTGTTAGCTATGGCAAGTGTGGGCATATTTATACCTTGAAGGTGCAGAGTTTGACGTAAAGGTGGACATAATAGCGTCATCAAAGAGTCTCAGTTCTTTGAAAACTCCATGAGTTCCTGGACAAATCCATATTCAAGCAAGGGGAAGTCCCTAACTGCTGAAGCCGAGTTTTCCAAGAAATCGTTGTGAATTTTCATAACTAGTTGAAGTAGCCCTGCCGTATTTGGACTGCGTGAGCTATGTCTAAATATGGTTATGATTTCTATGCCTATATAAGGATATGGTGATTTATACCTATATAAGGGCATGAATCGGGAAAATTACAGTAGGGTCCTAAAATACTATACAACACTTTCACCTGAAAATCAGGGGACTGTACGACCACTTCAACAACCAGACACATAATGCCAAAACCACCACCTTCTCCAGCAACGCCAGCCAGCCCACCATCTCCTCCTGGACCCCAGTCACCACTGAAGACAACTTTTCCACCATGAAATACATACAGGCAGGAGCCCCCATGGACTCATGCCCATCGCACATCTTCCACAGAGCCGCCACCACCATCGCTCCAGAGCTAGGACACACCATCAACACAACATTCACGACAGGCACCTTCCCCGATGACTGGAAACAAGCAGAAATCAAACCCCTGCTCATGAAGCCCTCAGCAGACCCCACGGACCTCAAGAACTACAGACCCATCTCCCTCCTCCCATTCGCAGCCAAAGTCACCAAGAAGACCGTCAATGCCCAGCTAACAAAATTCATCATAGAAAACTCCATCCTTTACCCCTCCCAATTCAGATTCTGCAGCAATCACAGTACTGATACTGCTCTACTCGCCGTTACAGACGACATCCGCACCCTCCTCGACCAAGGATACATAGCGGCCCTTATCCTGCTAGACCTCTCTGCAGCATTCGACACAGTCTCCCACCGCACACTCACCACCAGACTCACCAACGTTGGCAAACAGGGAACTGCCCTTGACTGGATCCGCTCCTTCCTCACAGGCAGAACCCAAAGAATCAGAATGCCACCCTTCCTCTTCAAACCCATGGAAATCAACTGCGGAGTACACCAAGATTTGTCGCTTATCCCCAAGCTCTTCAACGTCTACATGGCCCCCCTCGCCGCCATCGTCAGACAGCACGGACTCAGCATCGTTTCCTACGCCGATGACACCCAGCTCATCCTCTCCCTCACCAAGGACCCCATCACCACCAGACTCAATTTCCAGGAAAGAATGAATGACATTTCATCCTGGATGAGCAACAGCTGCCTAAAACTCAACTCAGAGAAGATAGAGGTGCTCATCCTCGGACCGCCCCCCCTCTGTATGGGACAACACCTGGTATCCTACTGCCCTCTGCAGCCCTCCCACTCTCAACTACCACGCCCATCATCTCTGCATCGTACTCAACTCCTCCCTCTCCATGACCCGACAGGTCAACACCGTCGCCTCCAGCTGCTTCAACACCCTCCGCATCCTCTGAAAGACCTTCAAATGGATCCCCCGAATCAAGAAAGACTGTCACCCACTCACTCATAACTAGCAGACTGGACTACCAAAATGCCCTCTACGCCGTGTTCAACAAGTCTCTGCTCTGCAAACTTCCGACAATACAGAACACCGCAGCCAGACTTGTCCTCTGCATCCCTCGTCACCAACACATCACCCAACTCCTGCCAAATCTCCACTGGCTCCCCGCTGAGAAGAGAGTCACATTCAAGATACTCACCCACGCCTACAAATATTTCCACAACACCGGACTCCAATACCTCAACAAGAGAATATCCTTCTATGCACCCAAGAGGAACCTCTGATCTGCCGACCTCGCCGAAACCCTGCGCATCCGCAGATCCAGAACAAGTGGAAGAGCTTTCTCCTACATCGCGGCCAAAACCTGGATCTCCTGATCGACATCAGACACGCTCCCTCACTGAACACCTTCAGGAAGACACTCAAGATCTGGCTCTTCCACTGAAAGAAGCTACTCCACCCCCCAGCACCTTGAGACCTGTACGGGTGAGTAGCATGCTTACAAAACCATGATTGATTCATTAATGCCTTTTAGATAAACATGACATTGTAGTAATTGGTGCATAGATCTGGACGGCTCTACATTTTGAGCTGGGATCATGCCCCAGCTTCCTAGAGTTTCAGAAACAACTTGAAGATGGGTCTTCTAGCTGAAATCTGAAGTGGTGTTATATTCATTCTACATCACTAATCATATCCTGAAAATCTTAGTTTTAGAATGAGCTTACTGTGATAGGGCCCGCATTCATATTTATACAAAACAGTTGTTAATAATTTTATTTCCCATCTTGAGTATTTGTATGTTTGATTCACTGTCCATATGTCAAACACATTATTTACTAATTTAACAGTTAACAAGTATACATGCTCATTAAATATTTTTACATCAATGTTGCCCATATTGAAAGTTGAACCGTTGAACTAGTTTTGAGAACTAATTGGTTACTGTGTAAGATGTAACACTAGTCATCTCAGCAAATTAGACTTGGCGATAAAAGACCATCTAACAGGAGCTTCTCACTCCTCCGTTATGTTATGATGTGTCAAGAAAAATGCATTAGTGTAATGCATTCCCACACCTTGCATGGTCCCAAAGCGCTTTAGTAATCTGTGCACCACTTTTAGTTCAGGAATTGTTGTTGAATGAGTCAAAGTGGTCAGTTGATTTGATAAGTAGTTGTGTTTCCTAGTATTTACATGTGAGTTTATATCTGCTAGTGACCGGCAAAGCTGAAGTGGTCTAAAGTGCTGCTCATGGATTACATTTGGATGGAGGCTGGCTGAATTCTGTAAGGGATTTGTGTGAGGTATTACCTGAAAAGATTTAGGGCCTGATTACGAGTTTGGTGGTCCACCGAACACCCGAACCCATTGAAGATGTGTGCAGGCTGTCAGGGAGATCGCCGCACCAGTGGTCTGACCGCCATATTACGAGTACGGCAGTTGGAGCATTAAGGACCACCACAACCACCAGGGATCCGCAATCCCTGGTAGTCAAGCGGCGGTCTGGGGAAGCAATAAGCATTACCTTTAAACTACACCACTGTGGGACCGCCACACTGCTAGCCTGAAAGACAACAAAATTACTCGGAATCTGGTAGGCGGGCGGTGGTCGAGTTTAGCATCCTGGAGCAGGGTGCGGGCATAGCAGCCTGCTCCAGGACCTCCAAACTCGTAATCAGGCCCATAGTCATGAAGTTAGCGCCCACATCTACAGCTCTGTTTTAGATATCACATGGATACCTATTACAAAATCATGAAACTGATTTTGGATGAAGCACCCCCTTACATGTGTTTAAGGATTGCAAGTTATAGAGTAGTTCTTTGACCATATTTTGGCAAGGGACTGAAACCCGAGCTCCTTTATATGCGTACTGAACTTTGAACACATTAGCAATATCCTTTTTACCCTTCATAGGGGGGTACTTTGTCCCTTGTAATCCATGGTTACATAGTCATCATTCCCCTATTTTCAATAGGTGTTATTTTGTTCTCATTGACGCCGGAAGACCTTCCTCTAGAAGAAATTTAGAACGCATGTGGGATAAATGTATAGTTGAACTACACAATCACCACTATTAAGTTTATAATATGATGACAAAAATACTATAAACCAATTTTGTAGATTAAAATGTGTGATGACAGGCAGACTGATTTCGGCTCTCCTATACTGAGCTCCAGCAGTGCAACACATAATCCTGCTGTCAGAAGTATTTCCTTGTCAGCACATAATTCTAAGTGTTCAGGGCATGTTGAAGAAACGGCTCTGAAACAGGGGACTTTGCTTCATGTTTTGTCATGAGTGGTTGCCATTCGACTCATGGACCTGCTTTTTGCACTCCTTATGGCTCAAACAGAAGACAGTGTGAAGTTACAACCGGACTTCAGTAACGTATGAGAGTACAGTAGTGATGTTGTTTTCTTACTAATTGGGGGCTGTGATTTCCACGGGCCGCTCCTGAGCAAGGACATCTGTTGACAGACATTTATACAGATATACTAAACCTCCATGTATGGAATAAATAATGTACTATCATATAATATAACAAGCACTGCCGTTGCCAATAGGTCTCGCAGTAGGAAAGTTGGAGCTATTACAATTGCAAATAACAATGCTTTTTATTTTTGTTTTCATTTTAAAAACATAAAGGGCTTTGTCATTTACAAAACCAATAGCTCCAACTTTCCTACTGCGAGACCTATTGGCACGCTGCAAATGGTGGAAATTCATTGCACTTCTACCTTTCAAGCAAACAAACAAAAGCGCTTCCCAAAGCACTCACAAGCTCCATTCAGCAGCAGTATGGGGTTGGCAATGGTTTAAGGGGACAGGAATGTGGTGGCTCATGTAATTTTTAGTACGTCCCTGTATTGAGTTTGACTGTCACCCACAACGCCCTCCTAAAGCCCACCACACGGCAGTCCCCTAAATTGAGTCGCATTTTCTAGTTCTTTGACACCTTTGCCACCAAAACCGTCATCTTCCCGGTAAAGTGAGCTGATACAGCAGAGCGCGTATCCAGCCGAGTCTGCCATTCTGAGGACTTTAGAAAATAACGGCTGCAATGCTGACTTTGACTGTTAGACTTTTGTTTCCCTCCATATAATCATATGCATGTGCCTGTCAATTGTTGCAAAGTGTGCATGCGCACATCTCGCACCAGAGCCATATTGTATGTGTTCACACCAAATTTCACTTAGCAATTAGTGGAAGTGGGTGATAGTGATGTAAAACAAGCCACAACTCACTTTAGCCCTAGACTAATGCAGGGGGTATATTAAAAAAAAGAAAACGCAGGGCTCTATAAATGCAATGTTTGTCTGAAAGCAAGCACAATTGAGATGGATATTAAAGTTGCAGATAATACTCCACTTAGAACAAGCACTCTGTGCAGGAGACAAACAAAAGCGTTTGGTTAAAAATAAGTGACTGAATGCCGGCAGAAAGAGGGGAAGGGGAAGAGTGGGTGCGGTGCAAGAGAGCAAGTGAGCGGTGGCTGTAAAGATTAAGAAGACAAACCCTGGAGGTGGAGCAGTAAAAGGGAGGTGGGGGCAGCTGAGGAATTGGGTGGTATGGGCGCTGCAAGATTAAACCACTTTCTCGCTGTTCAACAGTTTGTGATTCTGGGCAAAATAAATTACGTCCCTGTGCCTAAACATGAATCTGTCATTATGGAATCGAACTAGTGCTCATGTAAAGGCTCCAAAGCCCTTGAGCTGAGTTCCCACTATATAAAACTGCAAAAAGAGAAGAGTGATGGGGGCAGAGAAGTACACAGAGAAGGAGCAACCCGGTGTGAGGGGATAAGCACTCATGTAAAGCGTTCCAGTTTCTTTGGCTCGAGTTCATGCCATATCACACTGCAAACATAAAAAACCCGGCGTGGAGGAGAGAGATTGCATAAAGTGCTGCAGTACCTTCCAGTTACAGAGAAGGAGCAACCCGGTGTGAGGGGATAAGCACTCATGTAAAGCTTTCCAGTTTCTTTGGCTCGAGTTCATGCCATAGCACACTGCAAACATAAAAAACCCGACATGGAGGAGAGAGATAGCATAAAGTGCTGCAGTACCTTCCGGTTAACTTAGCGCTATATAAAACTCCAATGGCAATTTAAAACAAGCTTACCTCAAAGAACATACAACAAAAAAGAAACTAAGTACACAGGCCCTCCTCTTCAGAAACGAGCCATTTTAGGCCTACAGCTGGAGCTGTTAAGGTTGAAGTCTCTGCGTCGAATCAGCACCTTGCGATCCTGGGCAAATAATTTCATCTCCTGGTGGATATTAAAAAGGAATGTGTTCTTGCGCAATTTAACTGCTGCTCATGTAAAGTGTTCCAGTATCTTCAGGTTGAGTTCACGCTATATAAAAGCAGAGCCGTCGCTGGGCACGGGACAATCAGGAGTAAGTGGAGGGTGTGAACACCAAGTGTTAAAGGGGTGGGGTGTTGAAATGGCCAAAAAAAAAAGGAACAATGAGTGAAATCAGATTTTAGCTTCAATCGTGCTACGTGCATGGCGGGGAAGCAAACGGAAGACAACAATAACAAGCGTTAAGAGCGGCCGGCCGGGAAACAAGTGTTAAAGGGGTGGGGTGTTGAAATGGCCAAAAAAAAGGAACAATGAGTGAAATCAGATTTTAGCTTTAATCGTGCTACGTGCATGGTGGGGAAGCGAACGGAAGACAACAATAACAAGCGTTAAGAGCGGCCGGCCGGGAAACTGAAAGTACGGCCGGCCAGCCATGATTCAATTAGGGGAGAAGAAGCCGCAGAGCGCACGCTGGGCGAAGCCCTTTGATGTGCTGTGCGGCCGTGAATGCGCGTGCTTGTTTGGTCACGTGATTCACGTGAATTTAATGAAAACCGCAGCGCAAGAAGCCCTTGGTTTGACGAGGATTTCGAGCACTTGAATTCTCGCTCCGCTCAATGCGCTTGCGTGCATTGATAGGTCGGGAGACCTAAAAATATTACAAATCACTGAGTATTTCCATGACCAAACAGAGAAACTATGCTGCAGGTTCCATTTCTTTAACATGGTCCATCAACTCCCAGCTAGCTTACAACATATTATTTATGCAAGACAGGGAGAACGGTATTCCTTATAATTAAGTCTCCCTGTTATCCATTTTTACAGATTTTTACAGATAAATACAGACAGAAAACATTAATTTTCTTGTCTGTGTTTATTTTTAAACGTGGATAAAAACAGAAATTAGGTTTCTTTTTTGAGTAATTCTAAATACTGTCTGCTATGACTGCCAGGCCAAAAGATATGTGGATTGAGAGATAAGGGGATTAAAAAAGAAAGGAATTTTAGTAAAGAGGCTATACCAGCAGTAGATATGCACAAGGTCGATACAGAAATGTGGATATTTTCATATAACTGCATTGATTTATCTTCTGCGGGTGTTCACAGCACTGACACCTGTTAGACATTCAAGCTTGAGTGCATATTTATTGGTTAAATAAATGTGGAAATATACTAATTTCAGCTTACTTTTTCCACATAACCCAAAATAAATATGGATAAATACAGATAAGATTAGCAAAACATAAATATGGATAAACACAGACGAAAATGGCAACAACAAAAAATACTGTAAAACCGGGAGCCCTACTTAAAATACATGGTCACTCATCACCATCTCTCAAACAACCAATGAAATCGTTTGTCTCTTGCTCCTTCTGGTCAAAGAGATCTTTTGTTTGCTTTTGATATACAATATGAATAAAAACGATACTGTGAAATTTAACCCGCCTACAAACTGCATATACATCCTTGCAAATACAAAGGGGTGCATTTAGAGTTTGGTGGATGTGAGTCACTCACCAAAAAAGCAACAGTACATTCTAAATAGGGCAGCCCCATAGTCCTAAGTAGTTTAATGTACGTCTGCATCAAAGGTAGGTTTCCTCTTTAGAATTTGTGCTAACAAGCAGATACAGCTGACTATACACCCCAGTAATGCACAAAAAGAAAGGTACAGTCAAATCGGTATGTAATTTTCTCATTACAGGTGAGCTGTGATTTCACAGCTAGATTCCAATAAGAACATTGGCACAAGGTTTTTGTGCGAGGATTACAGACTTCTTCGCATTATATTATATTACCCAGAGCTGTGGACCATGCCAGTGAGTTGATGGTGTCAAAAGCCAGCAAGGCAAACAAGAGTGAAAGTGCAGCCAGGTGGTCCAGGAGAGCTGCTGACCTGACAGCTCTAGAAATGTAATGGTTAATCTGTTACCCCAGCTCGGAGGCAGACAGACAGCAGCCTGACCGCCCATCTCAAAGGCGGCACTCTGTCCACTTAAGTGCAACCAAGCCTGAAATCAGAATTAGTGAAAACACTTCAAAATAAAGCAAGTAGGCCTTGGAAACCAAATTCGACATATGTTGTTTGGCGTTTTAGCGTGTTTACATAGTAAGGCACACAGGAAAGGTAATATTCCCCTTATTGATTCAGATAAGGCCATTGGGGTGGACGTAAGGGAGAGGAAAAGTGAGATAGCTCAGGCCCCATTAAACCACAAATAGAAGTTAGGCACGGAGTTTAGAAGTCTGCCTTTTCATTTCAACTGAAAGCAGACATCTGGTGTTCTTCCACCAGGCCTTACTTTTCCTCGCCCACTGCACAGGGATTTTGACATAAGGTGCATTTTGTTTAGACAATGCATTTGTCCCAGAATTCTAAATATTTGTATCCTTAACAGTGAGATTTGTGGTCAGGCAGATTTCAGGACATTCAGGGTAGATGTGCTTATTCAATCTTTTTCAAGGAGTTATGAATTAACCTAGTTCTATAAAAGGTGTGGTTGATTGCTTATAAGGCTCATTTGAGAACATAGGGACGGATTCAAAATGAAAAGTAGTAATTTTGCATCCGTATTATTACTGCTAAAAGACTTCTGAACATTCACAAACATTCCCAGCAGAGCATCAGAAAAGGCGCTGGGCACAGGCTTCCAGGGGTGCTTCTTGATATTTAATGTGACATATTTTGCCTTTTCCAAAATGCCTAATTTTACATGTTGTACAATAATGCAATTGGAGGAGCAACCAGAATGTGCAAAATGTAAATTTTTTCCAATCTTTTCTCCATGTAGAAAATATATTTCCCAATGAGAAGCACTTTACCCAAAACTAACTCCAAGGGCTATATAAACTACGATTTTATGCCCTGTTTACTTCACCAAAGCGATGCAAATGGATGCGAAATCTTTTTTTTTTAATTTACATTCCAGGGTGAAATTTGTTTTGTGCTGTAAATTCCCTTGAAAATAGTTCATAGCGGCACCTCGAGCTGTTTTGCATTACTTAGTGTTAAGAGGGCATTCCATAGGTGGTGCATGGGTGTTTCCATCCAACCACCCACAGGATTTGACACAAACCCTAACTACTATAAAATGTTGACAGTGTTTTGCATTAAAAAAACACCCTTAAGAAATATGTACTAAGAAGGAGAAATGCTATTATTTCTCCTTTCTTTTTGGGCTTTGCACTGTAAAGCAAACATTCAAAGGAGGAAAGTGTAAAAAAGAGATTGTAAGCATAGTATTATGTACTGGTAGGGTAGCCTTCCAGTACACAACCTATACTAGCCTTACGCAGAGAACTTTGCACTATGGTGCAAAGATGTGTGTGTGTAGCGCTCAGCAGTCTGATTGTGCGCGGTACATAGGAAGAGATGAGGAGAGTGCCATATCTGTAGATATGGTGCTATCCTGCTTTCTCCTCATGCAACATACCACAGGGCAGTATTTTTGGCTGTTGCACTGAATTGCATGAGAATCTTTTAAATAGACACATGTCTGGAGATTTTCCCCTAGATCCATCAAAGTCCCGTTTTGCGAGTCTGTAATAGCGATTATTAAGGAATTGCTATTACAGACTCGCAAAAAAGGATTCATGTACAAATCGCAATTTTTTTTGCGATTCCTACAGCTTCCTTATTTGCGATTAGCTAATTGCTAATCGCAAATAAGGAATAACTCCCCAGTCATCCCTATGGGCCTAAAGGCCCATAGGAATGAATGGGATGACATATCAATGTGCGAATCGCTATTAGCGATTCGCATTTTGAGTTTGCGATTTCAAGGGTGCAGGGGTGTCCAAAGGACACCCTGTTGCACCCCTGAAATGACATTGGACGCTGGTGTTACACACACACATGTCCCAAGGACATGTGTGTGTGTAACATACAACTTAGAAAATTGCACTTACGTGCATTTTTCAAAGTTTCCGCTATTTACCACGAGGTTTGACTTCGCGGTAAATAGCGGCCCAAAATTGCGATTTCGCATTTTTTAAATGTATCATGAATTGAATTTAAGGAATCTCAAATAGAGATTCCTTAATTGCAATTGCTCGCAAATTTGCGAATTCTATAATAGCGATTTTTGCATTTGGGATGATGTATCCGAAATGCAAAATTTGCGCTCGCAAAGGGCCAGATTCTCAGAATCTGGCCCTTTGCGAGCCGATTTTCGTTTCATGAATCTGGCCGTTTATGTTTTAGTTCTCACCATGTAAGGGGAGTTACGCTAGCCACTTGCTGAAATAAAACTTCAACCATTTCCTTGATGGGAAAGGACTTAATTCCAGGTTGGAAATGCAAATAAATGTACACGTTTGTGGGCGAGCACAAGCTTTCAAGGCAAACCGTGTCTTGGTTGTAAATGTACAGGAATTTAGATAGCGCAAATCACCGAGCGGTTTCTAAGCGCTTGCTTAGGGAACCCGTCCTGGTATTCCCCTGTGAGATAACCCCGGCAGGGTATCCACAAGGTGAAAGCCAGGCATCCCGCCGCAAGGGGCCGTTGTGGAGATTAAGCAAGCTATTGCCCAGAGTCGCAGAGTGGGAACCCGTGAATCGAGTAGGCACCGGAGCAAGAATTGTCGAGTCCATGGACATTTTAGGACTCAAGACCCCACCAAGCCAGGAATTGAACCCTGGTCCGAGGCTGACCTCTGCTTCCAGGTCTGCCTCCTCTAACCAGTGAGCCACACTTCTCCACCCTGGTTCAAACCTCTTCTCCCTTTGCATGAGGTTTATTACTACTATTTTCTGCCCTTGCAGTGGAGAAATCCAGAGTAATAAAACCATTTATGCCTGTCAGGAGTCCTTTTATGATGGTTTACCTATTTTTGTACCTACGAGCCCCGTGTCCCCTATACCAACACATGTGATTTCCTTACAAACATCATAAATTATGCCATTTTCTGCCATAAAGACAGTTTACTGCCAAAAATGGACATCAAGTTTTGTGAGTTAGGCCCATGGTGTTTTCATCTATTCTTTTTGTTTCATTTTCTGAGTTGAATTTAAATCGTTAATGTTATTATTGTTCTTGTTCTGATCAGAGATCAATTTTTCAACTTTTTATTGCAGTTGGACCAAAGGAACAAGGAACCACAAGCTGACAGGACTAACATCCTCAAGGCTTCGGTGTAACCCTTAAGTGGCTCCTCTGAATGTCATTCAGCCTCTTCTGTAGTGGAACTGGGAATTAAAAAGTGTTTGACTCTAACCTGTTTATAAAAGGGTTAGTGTTACTAAGGGCCTTATTACGAGTTTGGTGATCCTTCTGTCGGCCTGCCACTGCAACGCCTACAGGAGGACAGCCAAGCCTGTGAGCGCCTGCATGCCGGATTACAACTGTAATCCATGGCGGGCAAGTGGTGCTGCGGTGGTCTTATTTTGCAGCTGTATGAGGTTCATAGGTGAGTCTTAACTGCAGACACTGCAGTGACAGCGCCTGCAGCACTTGCATGCAGTGTGGCATGCATGCAATGCCGTGTAGGAACTGGAGTGCAATTCCAGTGGCCCCCAACATGTGCCACAACATTCACCCCCAGGTCCAGCAGCGGTTTAGCTGCCTCTCCACCACCCTTTTCAAGGCGGGCTCACTGCCATTAAAGGGGTGGTGGACAGGCAGCTCATAATATGCGTAAAGTTGCCGCAGCAGCACCGCCAGCATATTGTTGCCCCCTTCCACTGCGCGACCGCCTTGGGATCCTGGATCCCCGGCGGATACTGTGGTCCTGTGGCAGTACAACCACCATACTCTGAATACTGCAGGCAGAATTCCAGTGGTTGCGGTGGTCGGACCACCACAGTGAGTACGGCGGTCCTTTGAACCGCTATACTCTAACTAAGGCCCTAAGTCTTGTGACCAGGGTAACAGGGATGGGATAGCATACTGTGACTTTTTCACACAGTCTTTCTGTCTTCTCAACATACATACACAAGAGCCACCACTTAGCTCAGGGTCCAGCATTCGTAAAACAAACGCATATAAAGCAAAAGAGATGCTCATGAAGATGGTTGAGGCAGTTATCCATCTTCACTTAACATATTCACTGACGTAGAGTGGGCAAAACTGCTCTTCTGGCAGCCTAGGAGGATTATAACTTTTGAACAATTTTAAACAACCAAGGGGCATATTACCAAGCAATAGCGGTAATTATCGCTATTGCTTGGTTAGAGATAAAAATGTATCACCAACCTGCGGCGATTTTTACCGCAAATAAACCTTGGTATTACCAAGGTTTATCGCAAATGCGATAAAAATCGGCCAAAATGCATGAATATCGCTGAAAAGTGAGCGATATTCATGCATTACCGAGCTAATGCTCTTAGCCATGTTATCCACCTCCCATTGGATAATATGGCTAAGAACTGCTCAGGGCAGGTTTTAGCTTTTGGAGATATTTGCGCTTAGCGCGAATATCTCCAAAAGTTGGTAATAGGAGATAGCGATGTTAGTGACTGTTTCCAGTCGCTGACATCTTGGTACGCCCACTTTGCATGTCATTAGTGATAAATTTCTCTGACATGGAAAGTGGGGCCTGAGATGGTCGCTATCTCCTACTAGCTGTCGCTAACTGGTGTTAGCGACAGCTAGGTAATAGGGAGATAATTTTATCTCCGCTTTCTAGGCTTTTAAAGCCTAAAAAGCGGAGATAAACCCCCTTGATAATATGCCCCCAAGTCATTCCAATAGCAGACTCACAAATCCGCTCATGCAAGATGTATTGTGCACGACACAGTCAGCCAAGCTCTAGGTGTGGTCTTACCCTTGGGAATGAGGATCCAGATAATTCTTCACCTGATTCACAGTGGGACCAGATACTTACACAGTTCATTATTTCACTTACTAATCCGTAAAGTCGCACACTTAAATAAAAGAGGCGAGTTAAGTCTGTAAATTGGAGGGGATGGGGGAGGTTAGATTTTCCTTCTTACAACTTAATTCACAACTGGATCTGAGCTTCCCAATAATCCTAGCGACCTACCCCAACATAGGCAATCTCTGGCCAAGACACAGGAACACATCTCAGTCGTTCCTTTATCAAACACACACATATTTGTGTGTGGCCCTCCTCTAATGGCTTGCTATGTGCCCCTCATTTATTGTCTTTTCTGGGTCATACAAATTCTCCCACCTGATCTAACAGCAGCAGAGACCGCCAAGGAGGAGGAGCTCATAAGTGATTCATCTGCTGGTGGCTTCAGTTGGTCTCCTCAAACCAAAAGAAATCATTATTTATCTATGGGACAAGCCCACTTATTGGCTCTTTTATGCACCAACCTGGCTGTTACTGTGACACAGAAGACTAACATTCTTGCCTTAAATGCTCACTGTCACTTACCTGCAGACTCTCAAACAATTATCACCAGGCCCTTACTGTCAATTATTTTAGTCTCTGTTCTTTGCGTTTTTCTGGGCACTTTCCCTTTAGTAACATCACTCTGGCACCTAATAAAGCTATTAGATGTACAATACATTTCTAGACACCAATTCAGCCATTGGTGCAAGATGGCATCATTCACCTTCTTAAACTTACCATCTTGTATAGTGTTGCATCACCATAATATTAAAAGTCACAGCACATGAGATGGAAGTTTGCAGGTCCAGCCCTATAACACCTTCACAAATCTACAGGTTTTGAAATCCCCTAATCACAATTCTCACTTTTAGAGTATGTTTGAGGAGAGATTCTGTTCCAGGGACCTAGAATTACCTAGCAGTGGTCTTGGAAGTTTCATGTCTTTGGACCACTTGCATGGATTCAGATGTTAGGAACGATTGTGTTTGGAAATTTGTGGTGACTTTCTGAGTGTTTTTGGCCTGTATATATCAGTACAATGTTTCCTTTTGGAATTGATGAGTCTGGATATTCACGTTTGTTCACTTTCGGTAATAACTGGTCAATGTTGTCTTTGGTACTAGTCCTTGGACACCTTTTGAGGTACTCTGAAGTGATTGCTTCTGTAATACTGCATGAAGTTCCATGAGGTTATTTGGTCATTCACTAATCATGACTCATTGTCAAGCATTTGATCAAGGAAAGTGCCCATGAGACAATCCTCCAGGCAAGCAGGATCTGAGTCGAGGGAACAAATATGAACTTAAATCTCACCATGCACAATACTCACAAGAACAAAAGAACAGTAGTAAATCCTGAAACCCCAGTTGTGGAGATATGGGCTACAAAGTGTCAACATCAGTGCTTATTTTGTGCTGGTGTTTGCCAGGGCTGGGCGCTGACACCTATTTAATAACACTAGCACATATTTGTGACAGTCCACCACATGGTCGCGTTGTCAGTCTATTATTAAGAAAGCACATGAGCAATGTGTATACAAATTCAGTATACAATCAAAGGAACAATAATACCTGTGTGCTCAGTTTATTTGTGCAGCGTTGGGTCACCAACTATAGTGCAATATATCACATTTTTAAGACTTTAATGGTAAGCAGGTGTCAATAGTAATATTTTTTAGCAGCACTGGCAGGAATCATAGATGGTGGACACTGCAGTGGCCTTCTGAGAAATGTCTTGGGCTCTGGCAATTATAACTTTACAAATTAAGCACTGGCCATGTAAGAACCTGAAGACACCGAAAAACACACTACACACTCTGGGCATGAATAGAGTGTTGGTCAGTAAGCTTCTGACCTCTAGTCGGATTTTTACCGACCGACATCCTTGGTTTGAAGTCCGACCGCGGTATTTCAATGACAGCTTTTAGAGTCAAAACCGGCCAGTCAATCCGATTGGCTTCTGACAGGTCAAGGAGCCAGTCGGCCAGTCGGAACAGCCACATAATCCCTTACGAACAGTGTTTCCGCCAGCGGGATTATGACGTTGGCTTCCAATAGGCTTTCCATGCCAGGCTTTCCGACATGGAAAGCCTGTCGGAAAGTGACTTTAGGGGCCCCTAGCAGTGCTCCCTTCCCTCTGCAGCCTTTGGTTGTTGGGCTGTACATGCCTGCACTGTGTGGCGGGCCCTGTGAGGGGCCTGCCAAACAGCGCAGGGATTTACATAAACTCCCATTTCTCTAAGGGAGCTTGTGCTGCGTCCGGTTTCCGACTGCAGCACAGGTTCCCATGTGAGGACGCATCGTAATTGTGGTTTTGTACCACCGACCTGAAGTTGGCTGGTTCCGAAACTGCAAAGATGTCGGTCGGAGGCAACATCATAATCAGGCCCTCTATATCTTTGTTATGTTATGTTATTTTGCCCATCAAGCATAGGTTCTGTGATGAAATTCTTACAAACTCTTGTTTTTTTTAGTACACACAGCACCACCCACCAGTGCAAAATATGGACTGTCCTAACAACTAATGGCAGTTCCCCAGTAGTCTAAGGACCAGATCTAGCTTTTGATGGATGATGCTCTATCCGTCAGGGTGGCAGAGGATAATACGTCCCCCACCAAGACGGATTACAGTCCAGCAAATGCAGAGATCAGCGCTGGTCCAACAGTGATGTTTGTACCTTGACAGGTACCGCCATCATGGTGGTTTCTGTAAAGGTACAAACAGTTTGGTGGAAGTCCGCAATCAGTCAACCACCAAGTTCAACACATTTTTTATTTGTCTAAAGCAAACTCCCCTCCCAAAGTGGTAGTTTGTTACTGAAAAACAAAACACAATGGAGTTGTTACCTTGGGTGTCGGTGTCATTATTTGATTTTTTGGCTCTCCTGGCCGTGACAGGCAGTAAGAAATTGGACAGCGCCCAATTCAACCAATTATTATTAGGGACCAATGTAATGCACTTACTCCATCAGGCAATCGGAGAAAGCTTTCAGTTGACAACAAATGGGGACTCCATCAGCAGAAAGTTGATTCTCTTCCCAACCCTAAGCGGGGGAGGGGAGTGTTATGTCATTTTGGTGAACAGGGTACTCCGTCACTTCTGCACTGGAGTACCCTGCCATCCAAATTATACATCACCCCTATATTCCCACCCAACAATCTTAACCCTTTACTACTCTTAGAATACCTTACGCTTTATACCAACGGATTGGAGCGAGCCATGTTGAATGGGAGCCAGGAACTTCCTCAAGTAAAAAACCGTTTGATTCCGGATCTACTCTATGCGGATGACGCTGTGATATTGGCACGCACCCCCATAGAACTCCAGAAGGCACTAAATAGGTACTCCCAATTTATGGGTGAGATGGACCTACGTATTAACAATAAAAAAACCTTTGTTATGACTGCAGGACTAGGGAAACAAAGGGCAAAGAACATATACCTAAATAAGCAGAAATTGGAAGTAACAGCACAATACCCATATTTGGGCATTATCAGCGACCATAAATTAAACTGGATCCCAGCTATAGAGTCCAGAATATTCCATCGAGTAAGAACTATTATGACCCTTGTAAATTTTTCTAAAAAATTGTGTAGAAGACCGCCGGTAGAGCTTTTAAAGATATATAGAGCCAAATGCCAGTCAGTGGCGCTATATGGCGCAGGAGTGTGGGGGTACGCAAACACCATTAACCTACAAGTGGCAGAAAATGCTTTTCCCAGATTTCTTTTAGCGGCACCAAAAAGTACATCCACCTTTTTGTGTCATACAGAACTGGGAATTTCCTATTTAATGGACTTAGTAAAAATACAGCCACTTCTCCTCTGGCACCGCATATGGTCGGTGGACAAAAACTCATTTACTCAGCAAATTATCCTAGACTGTATGGCCTTGGACCACGCACACAAAATTGGCTGGTTAGCATATATAAAATGTTTCCTAACTGACCTAGGATTGGAAAAGTATTATCTGGCTCCAACCACAATCCGGTCATTATCAAGGAAGGCGTTACAGGTGCTCTCACTTGCCTATCTAGAAGAAACTCGGTTAACCAAAGAAGCCTCTAAATCATCTGTCCAACACTGCATCGCTGTCCAAACAACTTTTTCTATTCAGCCCTATTTAACCCACAATTTCACCATCTTTGATAGATTCCTCTTAATTAGATTCAAGTTAAATACGTTACACCGTCTGGTTGCTTTTCCAAAAAGAAATAACTGGGACTCAGTACTACCTATGTGCCCGTGTGACGAGACTTCCACCCAGGCAACTATTCACACTTTCCTTTTTTGTAAGTATTGTAGAGAGCACTGAAAGATCTGGCTAATTCCGTTACTAAAACTTGTTGGAATTAGAAGATGCCGTCCGGCCTTGCTATTTTTACAGTATTTGGGCGAGGAGTGGACATCGAAGTGCATTGTTAAGTTCCTGAAATGCATTTTTCGACATCGACTAAACTTGTAAAAAAGGAAATAATAAATCGCCGCATAGTGTCGTGTCTTGATAACTTAACCATCTGCGTAAAGAGATAAAGGTGTTCCCTTAGAATGTTCTATGTATATATAATGAATTTGTCTTATCAATGTAAAAATCACAGAGAAACTAATAGGTAATTTCTTTGTTTTTAAAAAACACAAAATGTTTTTAAGTAACCATATTAAACGCCAGTATTTCGTTTTTAAAGTAGATCAAGAAATGTAACTTTTTAAATGTTTTTACCTGCTAAAACCCGAATAAAGAAATACTTGACTTGAATACCTTAGTGCCCTCCCTTCAGAACGTATTCGGAATTCTGTGTGCCAGAAAAGGTATTATTCTTATTTTACAGAGTTTGCCAAGACCATAAACACCAGGAAGCTACTTAATTTGCCTGTCCTTTCTGATTTTGGAAGTGCCATAATTATACTCAACATCAGCGGGTGTTAATAGTGTTGAGGGCCAAGCACCTCCTCACCTGGTCTAAGAAATCTGCTGACAGCCAGTTGGCAGCATTCTTTAATCAAAACGCTAGGCTTTTGAAAGTTGCCAAAAAAGCGAATTTGCATATCAATGGCATAAACAGAAAATACTTTAGCCAGACACTGATGTTACAGAAAATCACAGGAAATGCAAGAGGTCTCGGAGTAGAGGGACTGATTGTGTGGCTTCTATTTTGGATGACGAGAAATAAAGAACACAACAAAATGAGGACATTTGATCAATGTGTTATGTTGCCAGAACCTCCTAGCACACTCACAGTGCGCTTTTGGCATCTGGTACCCTAAAAAGTCTGTTATTTTCACTTAATGGAGTCAAGCTTGTCCATGTGTTATGATGCAGGTGGGCCTGTCCCGGATTCTGCAGTAACAGCTTCTTGTGGTAATGAAGCAATCCACAAGAGTACATGATCCAAAAAGAAAAGACTTGTCCTGGACACAAAGCTCCACCATCAGACCTCACAGGACCTTGGCACTGACTGTCCATTATAATACGGTAGGGCAATGGAGGTGAGCGATCCAATGAAGGATCGAGCGTGGCTCACACCAGATGCCTGTCTATGGCATCACTCGAGGTTTTGTTGTACCCTCATGGGCGTCCGCAGGGGAGGGCAAGGAGGGGCGCTTGCCCCCCCTGGATCGCCGGTTCCATTCCATTTATGGACGCCTTTGGTCCCTAATTTTCCCGATTACAGCAGGCTTTTCCCCTGCGAGAAGCCCCAGGAGTTTAAATGTTCTCTCACTTGGGGCCTCTCGCACTTCTCTTTGAACTCTAGAGGTTACAGCAGCCCCTCCCTGACCCCGAGCAGACTGTGGACAGGTCCATTGTCATTCTGCCTGCTGCTGATCTTCACATAAAGAATGACAATGAGCCGTCTGCCTTTAACGTGCCTTGAAGGCGAGTGATGAAGTTAAAAGTTTGCCCCCCCTGGAAGGCGAGTGATGAAGTTAAAATGTTGCCCCACCTGGAAACATTTCTGAGGACGCCCATGTGTACCCTCAAGATGAAAACGAGCTGAGCCTAAATGTGGATCTTGCCTGGCACTCAGCTGAACGACAGGTTGATTGTATAGATGCCGCAGCGTGCAGTGAGGTACAGCAAAAGGATGGGGGCGCCCTCCAGAAATTGAAGAGGGCCCCCCTGAGTCTCCCATGCCTCACAGAAATCCATTCACCGTGGGCTGAACAGCCCCCCCCCCCTGAAGGGCAGGTGGTAATCTGACAGGTTTCTGCCCCTGAGACCCCCCTCGTGCTACAGGGACAGCAGGGGCCTGTGTTACGCTTACCACCAAATAGCCTAGTGTAAAAGTGCTCAGCTGGAGACACTATGCAAACGATTTTTCAATCAGCATCACATCCCTCTGCCAGTACTTTCAGATTCTCTTCTCAATCAGCGCATGTGCACTGAGCCCACCAAACCTGCTGTTAACTCCACCCAGAGCAAAACTAACACAGTGTGGGATACCTATTTGGTCTGGCTCGAGAGCAGCTCTGCACTCTGCCTCAGTGAAGACTGGGCAGTCTGAGGCCACATTCATTCGCTGATTCGTGCAGCAGCTTATGTTTGAGCCTCTACAGAAGACAGCGGGGCATATTATCAAGGGGGTTTATCTCCGCTTTTTTGGCTTTAAAAGCCAAGAAAGCGGAGATAAAATTATCTCCCTATTACCTAGCTGTCGCTAACACCAGTTAGCGACAGCTAGTAGGAGATAGCGACCATCTTGGGCCCCGCTTTGCATGTCAGTGATATTTATCACTAATGACATGCTAAGTGGGCGTGCGAAGATGCTAGCGACTAGAAACAGTCGCTAACATCGCTATCTCCTATTACCAACTTTTGGAGATATTCGCGCTAAGCTCGAATGTCTCCAAAAGCTAACACCTGCCCCTGAGCAGTTCTTAGCCATGTTATCCAATGGTAGGTGGATAACATAGCTAACAGCATTAGCTCGATAATGCATGAATATTGCTGACTTTTCAGCGATATTCATGCATTTCGGCCGATTTTTATCGCTTAGGAGATATACCTTGATAATAGCAAGGTTCCTAAGCGATAAAAATCGGCGCAGCTCGGCGATAAAAAAATCGCCGCTAAACCAACATAGCGATAATTATCGCTAGTTGTTGGTAATATGCCCCATAGTCCGGGATTGGTCGCCCACCTCACCCACACCTACCATCTTCTGTCCATGCTCCATCAAGGTATCACATTCGAGCACATTTGCAAATATAAACCTACAATAAAAGGAATCATTTGGCAATGCAGTGCCATCAAGGTTCTGCATCCATGGTCCATCATGCATCTATCTGCAGATCGACAGCATCGAGGTCCCAGCTGCTACTTTCTTTTTATTGTTGAAGTTTTTGTTCTTCTTTATCCAGTGGAATATACTGTTAAGAATGACCTTTTCGGCATTCCTTCTCCAGTTATATTATTTTGAATCTATTTAAAGAAATATCCACTAAAACAATGCATGCACCATTCTCCCGTTCCAAAAAAACTGCCCACCACTACCCCCACCTCGCATTTCCTATTCTTCGAAAGTGGAATCTTTACAATATGCAGCAAAATCATTAACTTGCTTAAATGCAGCTGAATATGTGAAAAAGCAGATTTGGTTGGAGAAAAAAAAATATTTTAGGCCCTTGATATTTTACAATGAAGCAACTGGGTGTTTGCAATGTTTAGTCAAGTTTTATTAGCTGCTTGTGTCAGGCTCATTTGATTCATTGCAACTGAAAGGCATGTCACAGCCAGCACCAACACAAGGACATGTAAGTATGCCTATCAAGTTACGTGTATCATGTCTGTTGATGTTAAGCGAAACAGTGACAGGAGCATAAAAATAGAGTCTCTACCTTCCCTTAACTTTTTATTTTTTTGTAGAAAGACTTATTGTGTCAGCTTCATTTAAGTAGTGATAAATGTTATTTCTATGACTCAATGTACTCACTGGTTAAAATTTTGTGATCCTAGACAACTAGGTTACTTCACTCTGTCTCCTTTTCCTGATAGTAGTATTTGAGTGCACCTACAAATAATAAAGTTCTGAAAACACGCTTTGCAATAAGCTCTATTGGGTACACCTAAATAGATTATAATTAGGCTCTCCTGTTTTCAGTTTCTATTTTTGGTCAATTCTGGTGGGGTGTTTCAGTGCTTTCAAGTGATTTTAATACTTTACAATAACAATAGTTAAAAAATTTTGAGCTATTAACCCGTTTACTGCGGCCCTGATTTTCCCGCAGTGCGGCACTTCCGCAAAACGGGCGGGGCCGCGTTGGCCATTGGCCGACGGCAGCACTGGGGAGGTAGTGCTGCCGTCGGCCAATGGCCGACGGCAGCAAGGAAGGGGTTAAAAACAACAGAAATATTTTTTTTCCGCTGTATAGGGAATGTTTTGCTTTTATTGCTTGCTTTCTGCACTGATAGTGCATGATATATAGACAGAGTATGTAAAGTGTATATGAGGTCCAAATAAATGTTTTTAACTCAAACTTATTGTAGTACACCATACAATACTTCTTCAGTGAGTCTTTGGTCATGTGCACTCACTCTTTCCTTCCGATGTAAAGTTTTATCTGTGAAAAAGGCACTCTCAACATTGCCACTTGAGACAGGCAACGCCAAAACAGCCTGTATACAAATTGCTAACTGTAGCTACTGACATAGCTTTCCATGCCAATACTGGCGCACCTAAAGATTGAGATTCTCTGGGACAGGTTCTGCAACAAATGCGTTGAAATGGGCGCATATGCCCTTAGAGTTATTGAAGCAATCAAAAATTAAGCAGCACTTTTGAAAGTCAGAAGAAATTTCCCCATTGTGGAAGGGATCTACAACTTATGCAGAGTACCACCGTGAGGCTTAAATGACTTTAACCCGTTTCGTGCTTCGAACGTTCAGCACTAGTGCTGAACGTTCGAAGAAACGGGTGCGGCCGCGTCGGCCGTTAGACGTGCGCAGCACCAGGGAGGTAGCTCGCGCGACGTCCAACGGCTGACGGCATCAGCGAACGGGTTAAATGCCATGGTTGTTGAAGGGACATTTCTATGCATCATTGTCATTTATTTCTCATACAATGTAAATTAAATTTCCTGAATTGCTCCTCAACATTTCTTTGTTTACCAAGTGACAAGCACTCTATCATAGAAAATTCTGCAGTGCCAAAGTCATTGAAAGTGTCACTAAGCATAGTGTCAAGAAGATGTTTCACATCTAAACCAAGTATGCTGAGAACTTGGGAGACAAGGCTGGTTTCAGACTCTAGTTTTTTTATTATGTCCACAACAGCAGTCATGTTTTTCTGTAAAAATCCAAGAATGCAGTAGAGTGTACTTTTTCACATCACTATCAATATGTTACCAAAGATCCTCACATTTCTTGCCTTTGGCATCATCACTCAGCAGAAAATTCTGTAAACAGTGCCACATGGATAATATAGCATGCACAGCATCGAGGACTGAGAACCATCAGCTAAATTATAAAGTTAAGATGACTCTTTCTTTGATGCCACACAGCACAAAATTTGAGATATTTGTGTTTTAATTCCCATGCATAACAGAACAGTGCACCAGAATGGACTAAAAAGTTAATCACATTCTTCATTAACTTTGAAGATGGTAAAGATGCTTTTAACATACCATGTAGCAAGTGGCAAAGATCTCTTACAGGGAAGCACTTTAGCTCAGTTGTCAATTTTGACAGGTCATCACACAACTTTGTTTTATATATGTAGCTAAATGACTGCATACACAAACAATATCACTCCAATCTTTGTTGAACTTACTAAAAACTTTTTGCAGCATCATTCCAAGTGACACTGCTTTCCATGTTTTGCAAACGTCTGGTGTCATGTTTTCACCACTATCCCAGATGCCTGGTGATAGCACTCTTTTCACATCTACCTGTCACTACATCCCTGCATTGAATGTTTATAGCCTGGGGTGTTGGCAATTCACCTTCTATCAAGACTGATTCACTAGAAAATGGGGATGATGTATCAAGGGGTTTTACCAATTCTCTGTGGGTAAATGCAATGGTATATATTGGGAAAGATTGGTATCAAACCTACCATTTTACCTATCAGTGAAAGAATCAAACATAGCCAAAATATTAAATATGATTTTGATATTTCCTGATTCTCTACAGTTTATAAAATAATTAAACAAGATCCAAAGCATGCTTCTAAACCCCACATTTTCAGACCAAAGAGCACAAAACTGAAAAAAGAAAGATGAAACAATGTTTGTGTGGCATCCCGAATCAACAAAACTCAAGCAGAAGAATGTTAGCTCAGTCTTTCTGGCTGATACCTTCTATAACAAAGTTGAATTGTATTGGCCTCTTAAGCAAGAAATAAAAATGACTTTCACTCTCCATTTTGTTTGTGCAGGTGTTTTTTCAGTGTTTATATGTTTATACTGAGGAAGGCTATTTCTCTTACGGTGGGGTTTTATCAGTTATTATAGGTTTAAACCTAAAACAGGATAGCCTAATTATAATATTGCTCCATCTCTAATAATAATAACATTGACTATCTGTAGAGAAAACTTGACAACTCATCAAATGACTAGTCTATTTGCTCGCTAATGTTTATGTGCAGGAAGGGCCACCTGCACATCCTTGCATTTTTTAAATGTCATAGCCAAATTTGGTGCAGCTCAGTGCTCCAACATTTTATCATAAATATGTCCCTATCACTTCTTTTCAGTGCTTAATTTGTAATAGAATACGTGCAGGTGGCCAAAGCTCTGCTCAGAAAAGAGCGGCTCGTGCTGTTGGTGCAGGGCATACCAAGGCTATGTAATCTTGAAACTAACTCATGCTTCTTCCCTCCACTACCAGCCACTCTCTGCCCCTTTATCTCATTCCTGCTGTCTCCCTGTGCGACGGGTTTACCATATTTCTCTTTCTCCTCTGTGCTTTTTCCCTCTTTTGCTCTCGAAGAAATGTCTGATGAGGAAATATAATTGCTGGTCCCCAAAAGTAAGGGCCGCTGTGCTCAGCCATCGCCTCAAATTAAGCAATGCTTCTATTAAAAGCTATTCATGGAAGTGATATAATCTAATATACTAAAGTGAAACGCTTCCACATGTTAAACGAATACATGTTCTTGACTTTTAAAGAGAATTTATCATATCTGTAAAGATGACGTTCGTTGCACGATTTACATGGTGTATATGTTGAGGACTTGGCTCTTGCACTGGCTCTTAGAGCCAAGCTTCAGTCCTGACTTGACTCTGGATCACTCTTATTATTAATTTGCTGGCTCACCTACCTCTATGAGGGATCTACCAAAATACCAAAGGAGAGGTGAGTGGGAGCACAATGGACAGGGAAAAAGTGAAGGGAAAGGAGGGGAAGACAAAGAAGGCGTTGGACACATCTTTATAAGTAAGACATAATAAAAGTTCTCATCCAGTAGAACAGAAAGAACACCTAAAGGCAATAAATATATTATAGGTTACAGAATTATTGGGTAATGAGTAGAATAAGCCACAATGATACAGGATGCAATCTTTGTAGAATATTACGGGCCAGATGTAAAATGCATTTTACCGGTCCTGTTTGCGACCAGTAAAATTTATTTTCCTACGTACCAACCCTATTTTGCGCATTGGTGACCTATTACTGACTCGCAAAATAGGGCTTTCGAGTCTCTACTAGGAAGGGGCATGTAAAGGGTGTCCCTTCCTAATAGCGAGTTGCACTGGTATATATTATTGTTATGTGACCGGGAATGCATTGGCAATATATTCACACAACAATGGGGAAACAGCGGCCCTCATCCTCTTGGACCTCTCTGCGGCATTCGACACTGTCTGCCACCGCACCCTAGTGCAGCGCCTCTGCAACGTCGGATTCCAGGAGAAGGCACTAGAATGGATCCTCTCCTTCCTCGCCGGAAGAACTCAGAGAGTCCGCCTCCCCCCGTTCAGATCAGAAGCCACCAAAGTCATCTGCAGCGTTCCTCAAGGCTCCTCGCTCAGCCCCACCCTCTTCAATGTCTACATGAGCCCCCTTGCGGCCATTTCACGCCAACACAACCTCAACATCATCTCTTATGCCGCCGAAACCCAGCTGATCCTCTCCCTCACCAACGACCCCGCCACCGCCAGAGCCAACCTACACGAAGGGATGACAGACGTAGCCGAGTGGATGATGAATAGCCGCCTGAAGATGAACTCGGACAAGACGGAGGTCCTCATCCTGGGCTCCTCGCCCTCCGCCTGGGACGACTCCTGGTGGCCCCCTGCCCTGGGCAGCGCACCCAAACCGACAGACCACGCACGCAACCTGGGCTTCATCCTGGACTCCTCCCTCTCCATGACCAGACAAGTCAACGCCGTCTCCTCGTCGTGCTTCAACATCCTGCGCATGCTACGTAAGATCTTCCGGTGGATCCCCACCGAGACCAGAAAGACGGTTACCCAGGACCTCGTCACCAGCCGACTGGACTACGGCAACTCCCTCTACGCCGGAACCACTGCCAAACTCCAGAAGAGACTCCAGCAGATCCAGAACACCTCAGCAAGACTCATCCTCGACATCCCCCGACACAGCCACATCTCCGGACACCTGAGAGACCTGCACTGGCTCCCGGTCAACAAGAGAATCACCTTCCGTCTCCTCACTCACGCACACAAAGTCCTACACAACCAAGGCCCAAGATACCTCAACAGCCGCCTCAACTTCTACACTCCCACACGTCAGCTTCGATCGACCAGCCATGCCCTCGCCGCCGTCCCCCGCATCCGAAGAGTCAACACAGGAGGAAGGTCCGTCTCCTACCTGGCCGCCAAGACTTGGAACTCCCTCCCGACCCACCTCCGCCTGACCCAAGACCTCCTCGCTTTCAGGAAGCAACTCAAGACCTGGCTGTTCGAGCAGTAGCGGACCCCCCTCCCCAAGCGCTTTGAGACCCTCCGGGTGAGTAGTGCGCTATATAAATGCTTGATTGATTGATTGATTGATTATCACCAATTTCAAACTGATGGTAAGTCATTCGCAAATGGGAGGAGTCCCCAAGGGAACCCTTCCCCTTTGTGAATCGGGGCCCAAACAATTTTTCAGAGCTGGTAGTGGTCCGTGGAGTGTAAAAAAATGAAAACAAATCTTTTCATTTCTATTTTTAAAAAGCATCCACTGCATTAAATAAAAACAGCTTTATTTTTTTTTAAAGCAGTCACAGACATAGTGGCCTGCTGACTCCATCCCTATGAGTGCTGGCCATTCCAAATTGGTTGCATATTGTGACCTGCCTCATGAATATTATTGAGGCAGATCCTTTGCGACTCATTCAGCAATCTCAGACAGTGTCTGAGAAAATGTTGTGCATCAGGTTTTGCTATTTACAAATTGCGATTAGTTAAAAAACTCAGTTTGTGGGTTGCAAAACATGACAGTTTACATTTGGCCCTAAACATATAGGCTTGGGTGCAGAAGGCCTGAGCACAGCCCTCACCTCACTTTCTTCACTTGTGGGTAATGTAACCCCTGATAACCAATGAAAAATAGAAAACAATCCACAAACTGGCATGTTTGGGTGTCTTTTTCACAGTCATTTGGGCTTACTCATCCCTTTAGGGAAGGATGTGGAGGGACTGGAAAAGTGGAGGTAGAGCTGAGGCAATTCTCTCTCCCCGTGGTGAGATGAGTTCACTATTGGTAGGAAAGACCTTCTAAGATCCATATTGCCGTTACCTGCCAGGAAATAACATTTATATTTCATGGGCCCTCGCATTTATTTAAGGCCCATAATTGTGGAATAATAGAAAAAATGGTTAGGGGTTCTACCCACATAACCCTCCCGTACCTGAGCAGGGAACATCCAAGGATGAAAAAGTAGAACAAGAAGGTACTAAAGGGATTGATCAAACTTTTTAATTGCATACAAGAAATGATTCATTATCTTGTAAATTTCTAATAGCATTTGTCCGTACTAATTCATTTTAACATATATGGGAACAGCAAGAGTGGCTCAGATACTAGTAATACAAAACACACAGTCTATATAAAACATTCCAACATATACACAAAATACATATCACAAACATAAACTGTACAAATATTTCAATCTATCAAAAAATATATCTATGTATAAATCTATGTACCCAAAAAAAGGAAGAAATACACAACTTGTACTTGTATCCACTCCTAACTTCGAGTGAACTACATAAACAGTAGGTAGTCCCACACAGTGCACCTGAGAACTAACTTCTCCACACAACCTGTGATTATTACGGTGCAAAAGAAGGCACTCAAATTTAGTTGAAACATAATGGGGACTCCTTTCAAGGACAAGGTGTCGACGAAGTCGCGGTCGCGTTTCAGCCAGATGATTTAGGCTTCATCGGGACATGGGTACTCATAAGAGGCACACCACACATACATTAATTAGCGTGGTCAGGATCCGTGTAGCAATTTCGCATCAATATCTCTACGTCCAATTAATGTGGATCCGGGAACGACGGCCAAAGTCTCTACGCGCTCCTCATAAGCCTGACAGACGCCGTCCATAAGGTATTTTTCATAGACATTTGGGCTTACTCATTCCTTTAGGGAAGGAGGTGGAGGGACTGGAAAAGTGGAGGTAGAGCTGAGGCAATTCTCTCTCCCCGTGGTGAGATGAGTTCACTATTGGTAGGAAAGACCTTCTAAGATCCATATTGCCGTTACCTGCCAGGAAATAACATTTATATTTCATGGGCCCTCGCATTTATTTAAGGCCCATAATTGTGGAATAGTCATTAGGGCCACAGGTGAGGATACAAATACTTAATATTATTACGCTATTTGCATTTGTATAGTGCTCTCAGCTATTATTATGGCTTCGAGACACTGACCTGTCAGAGTTCAGTAAACAAACCCGGGCTTGTGAAATGTACAACCACAGTCCTTTAGTCGTGATAACTCTGGAGAACAACATGCTCACATGGCATGTATTGAAGACTCAAGGACTTACTCTAGAAATATCCGACGCAACTGCGCCATCTGTTTCCAAGCATAGGCTGCTCCCTCTGTCTTCTATCCCTTAAATCAGCTATAGGCTCTTGGTGGCTCTGCGGTTAGTACCGTATTTAGGCACATTGTTTGAAAAGCGAAATAAATAAAATATTTTCTTAATTTATTTTTCCAATTTTTTTGGGCACGAACAGAGAGTGCACATTTGCAGATTTTGGCACATAGACCTATAAATTCAGATATTATGATTTTAGATCATACTATGCTGGTGAAAGTCTTGCGTGCGGAGATTTCAATGTTATCTTCACATCATTACATCTGCTTTACATCTGTTTTATTGTTTATAACTCATCTCATCAATTGACTCACACATACTGTATATTGCTATGTACATAAAAAGATTAATTGAGGTGATGCATTAACTCTTTTGTCCACTGTACAGCCACGCTGCGAAAATAGTGAAAACGGTTCCAATAATTGGTCATTCTAAAAGTTTTTAGGAAACATGAAAGTTCCTTTTCAGTACAAGGCTGAAAATAGAATAATTAATTACGCGTTTGCTTGAACAATTCTGCATTGTGGTTCTGGCTTGCAGACGGGAATTAAGTCCACCAGGATTTATGGTTCATATTAAAAGTATGAAAGAAAAAAAAGGAAGATCTAACTGGAGTAAAAGAAACACGGTTATGTGAAGGTAAAGATTCACTGCCATTTGGTGTGCATTACAAATGGTTCACAAGCCTGCCAACACTGAAAAAAAACTTACTCTGGGGCCCTTGAAGGGGTGGGGCCTGAATTGAGAAAGGACCTTGAGCCCAATAGTGTCTGATTGGCTCTAGGTGAGCTGCTGACAAAGCAGAGCCATGGGAAAGGGGAGTGGCTTCCTGCTGAGTACTGGTTGCTCTTTGAGAGCTCCCCCTCCCTCCTCAAAGATAAAGCAAAACTACATTTTCTAAGCCTGCCACCAATGTAAATCCTTCCATGGACATCAGCTATGCACAACCTTAACGCAGGAGCAGAAAAACGACTTTGTACAGGAGTTTCCAGAACTCCTTTTGTTACACTGTGTGATATTGGTTCTGCACCTAGTAACAAGGGAGGAAAACTGATATTCTGTAAGACACTGTGCCACCATGTGAGTTGGCAGATCTGGGTTGCTCAGGCTACAAGCTGCATGTGCTGACAGAATTATCTCAAGAGGAGCAGCTGCTCGACTTGACATGTGCATTTAAGATTCTGAGTTTTTAACCCTTCAGATGCCAGGTTATTACTTGGTTTGGTGGTATGTGTCCAGTCGTCACTCGCAGTGCTCTCTACTATGGGCTTTCTACACGGGTTACTCTTTAGTGTGCGGCTGAGGGTGAATCAGTGTTTGGCATGTGGTTAAAACCTTTGGATAACTGCAATGATGCTCTTGAGCAAGAGGTGAGTTTGGGGTCTCTGACAAAAAAAGGTGTTGTTGGTGCCATTGTGGGTTGAAGTAGAAATCCCGTATGTTGGTCTGTTTCAGACATACTTTAGACACTTTTCTCCCACCTAAACTTTCTAAGTTCCCATATACATTTAAAGTCTGCTCCTTTCAGTAAGATCCGTAATAAAGTGTGACAATATCACAGTGTCAGAATGGTTAGTGGTGAGTATGACATTGCAGGGCTTTCCATCTGCATGATTTTTTGTAAAATTCTGTGTAAGACATTGGATATTTATTGACATTTCATTTTTTTATCTATCGGAAAAAGTTACCAAAAGCAATTTTGTGTTCTCTGTAAAACTAGAAAATTGATATTTTGTTCTAGAAAACCACCTTGAGATTTTGAACATAAAAATTGAACAACTTTACCAGAGGCATAATACGTCATAAAAATGTGCCAATTGCATGCAATTAGAAAAATGCCCAGCTACACTAGCAGAATTATTATTTCTTGCATCCCAGGAAATAGGTGGATCCTGACAAATAGTACTTGCAAATGTTAGCCGACACACAGTGGGGCTTTGCGGTGCTATGGGTGAGTACCAGCAAGGATATCCCAGAATCTCCACTGGTCTATGAAAAGCTTTCCTCTCCCTTTCTACAGACCCAAATATTCCAGCAGAGGTCTTACTGGTCACTTTACCTTAATTATGAGTTTGCCAGGACAACCTTAACACATGGAAGTGTTGCACCACACAGCAATCAATTGCAGCCTATTGTGGTGACAGCAGTTCGGTGGTGGATCACGGATTTCACTTAGTTTGTGACACCAAAGGAGTGAGCAAGCACATCCTAACTTGAGTTGTGGTCATAGTTTCCCCAAGAAGAGAATTTTTTTAGTTAATGACTCTGGCACTGTTTGACAAATCTACACAAAATGTTCCAAAAAATGTTTATCCAACTCAGCTCCTTCCTGTGAAGTTTTCTGTCAATCCATCAAGTGGGGACCAAGACAAAGAGGGTGTCTCAGAACGTTGATTTCCCATATCAATTCCCATAGCAATCTTCTGTCAGAGCTACAGAAAAACAATCAAATGAAACTACACCAAAGTTGGCAAAATGTAAAACGTTCCTCAAAAAGTAGAAAATTAGAGAAATTAGTATAACACTGTCAATCAACTGACAAGCAATTGTTCAGCTTGTGGCCAGCCTTTGTGACCCCTGGCCTCAGGACAGTAAACCCTTTGCCTCCTCTGAGGCCAGGGGTCGCAAAGAAAGTGCCAGGAGTAGCTGGGAGCAAGCTAGAGGTCACAGCTGCGACCCCTCACTACTTCAAAATGGCGTCCATGGTTTGATGCCCAAGCAGTTGCTAGTGGCAAAGCAGGCCATACACCTGGTTTTACTTTCGCAGCAAGACGACTTCTACACAGGTTAGTTCAGAGAAGGACACGGTTGCCTTCCACATATCGCAGAGTGAGTAAAGGCAGTCCAGGAATTGGGTACAGCCTGACCTTTCTTCTGAGACTTGGCTTTGCACTCGCTCTCAGCACTAATCCATGGTAGAAACAGATACTGCTAGAGCAAAGTGAACTATTTAACACTGCCTCAGGACGTCTCAGATTTTTGCCTTTGCCACTGGTCACCTCAAGTCAGGACACATGCTTGGAAGATTCTGATGCACTGTGTGCTGCCGCTTGTGTCAATAGCAACATAGATTTAATTATTCACATATGTGTCAACAAAATAACAAAACTCTAACATACTGTTCTAGTCAAGAATTCTGCAACTGGAGAGCGACTCTCCAAACACTAGCCTGTATGTAACAGAGACTGGCAGAACACAAGCATTGGCAAAGCTACTATGTTTTGGCAATCTCATGCTATTGGGGGTGTCAATGTTATTGTCTTTCAGTCATGTGTTATAAAGTGGCATAACCTATTGGCTCTGCTTGCAAAGCCGGGTATACAAAATTTAACTGGAATGTCTAAAGCAGGCTGCTCGCAAGACGAGAGGGGCCTCAGGCAGACACACATCACATGTAAAAACAAGAGTGAAAAAAGATACAGAAACAACAAATCATACATTTGAGAGAAATGCAAAAATAAAAGGCAAATATGTATAAAAAAAGGCACTGAAAACGAAGGGTTAAAGACATAAAGAAAAAAGTGACAAAGAAAACAAAGGAACACAACTTTTCTATAACTCATAAAATATAGATTAGGGTAATAGCAGATTAAACGTTTGGCAATGACTAAGAAATCAACCATGTGGCCTGAAGTAAAGTCGAAAATGGCACTGATATCAATCAAATCATGAGCCCAAAACCAGATAGGTTTTTTAGTTTCCTTCTCAAGTCCTCTGTCTTATCAAAAGATTTACAAACCTCAAAACAAGCTGCTATGGGAAATGGTTGCCTTTGGGGTAAAACCCTAAAAGTAGAATAAATGAGCAGGATGACAAAGAAACGCAGAGGCAGAAGAGTAGAGGGATGTGTGGGCAGAGAAAGAAGGGGTGAGGTACAGTAGGGTGGGGGGCCAGCGCTGGCACTGACCTTTGTCAATAGGGCTGGTTATTTGCTCTCTCAGTAAAAGGCAAAAAAGAAGCCCATTGTGCCAACTCTGTATGCATAGTTGTCAGATCCTTAACTCCACATGTACGTACGTTGACGATATATATATATATATATATATATATTCGAAGCTCCGCAACTCTGCGACCGGCAACCGGCAGCAGAAAGCAACAAGACGGCACTCACAGCAGATATTAAACCACATTCGGTTTATTTTGCGCAAAAAAAATGGTAACAGACGCGTTTCAGCACTTGCCTTCGTCAGTGTCAGCTGGCGTCGGCAGTGCAGCAATTGATAAGGCTAAATTCATTGAAACAGAAAAAGGTTCAGAAATGCAAATGAAAGCGCCATCTTGAAACGATGAAATAACGCTATTTACAATTCGAATTCCACATTTGTGAGCAATGTATGTAAGCTGTACATTTGTAAACACTCAATTATCGTGTTATTTAACTTATTGAGCCCTGGATGGGCTTATTAAACACAAAATCATACATTCAGCAAAAAAGATCATTGCCCAACTAATCTTATACTTGTATTGGTATACAGTTGAAATAACCCAATCCCCGTGATTTCTTTATCTTTGGTAACAATTGAGGCCTGGATGGCCATAGACACGGGTACCAATATTTACAAAACCACACAACATAAACCCTAACTAAAGGAAAAGGGGTGTGAGGGGGGGGGTGTTTGTTCTTCTGTAGACCAAATGATAACTACACCTTATAAAGAGTAAAGAAAAAATTTCACTTCAGACAGTAGCGTGATTCAGAAACAAGGGAAAGTGTTTATAGGTGTGATAATAGCTCCTCCCCTGCGTTAAGTCCTCCTGGTGACTTCGTTTGGAGGTCGATAATATATATATATATATATAGATAGATAGATAGATAGATAGATAGATAGATAGACAGATAGATAGATAGACAGATAGATAGATAGATAGATAGATAGATAGATAGATAGATAGATAGATAGATAGATAGATAGATAGATAGATAGATAGATAGATAGATAGATAGATAGATAGATAGATAGATAGATAGATAGATAGATAAATTCACAGAAAAAACAAAGGTTAAAGGGACGTTAAAGTAGGGAATAGAATTTAAAAAGCATAGAAATTCACAGAAAAAAAGAAAGGTTACAGGGACGTTATGACATTTGACTCGTGCAAAACCAGAGAAATTCTGAATTAATAGTTAGCTGAACTAACTGTCACTTACACCCACGCAATGCACTGCTTTTGACCTCACATATTACATCACTCATGATATGGCCAGTGACACCACTCATAACATCACTGATGACATCTCAAATGACATTACTGATTACATCACTGATGACATCACTAATTACCTCACTGATGATATCATCCAGTGATTGTGAGTGTTTCTAAAAGATAATGAGTGTTAAACATATGGACTAAGGTAAGTGGCTGAGGGAATTCTTATATGGGTGAGTGAGTGGATGTGTAAGTGGTGTATACAAGAGTGAATGGGTGTGTGAAAGACTGTAAACATGAGTGAGTGAGTGGCTGTGTGAGTATCTTTATGGGTAAGTGAGTTGGTGTGTAAGTGGCTGTAATGGTGAATGAGAGGATGAATGAGTAGATGTATGGGTGATGGTGTGGGTGTGTCAGTGGTTGTAATTGGTGAATGAAAGAGTGCATGAATGGCTGAATTGGTGACAGATCAGGTACATTAATGTCTGTATAGGTGAGAGTCAGGGTACATAAGTGACTGTATGGGTGCATGAACGGGTGTATAAGTGGGGGTATGGGTGAGTGAGTGGGTGTGTGAGTAGGTTTGTGGGTGTGTGAGTGGTGTCTCAGTGGGTAAGTGAGTGTGAGGGTGGTTATATGGGTGAGTATGTACTTGTCTCAGTGACTGTATAGATGAGTGAGTAGATGTGTTAATATATCTATGAGTAAGTGAATGGATGTGTGAGTAACTTTATGGGTGAGTGAGTGGATGTGTGAGTGTGAGTGTCTGAATAGGTGAATGAGTAGGTATGTAAGTATTTGTATAGGTGAATGGCTATATGGGTGTATGAGTGTGTGTTTATGTGTCTATACATCTGTATGACATGGATGTGTCAGTCACTGTATTGGTCAGTGAGTAGTTGCATGAGTGTCTATATATGTGAGTTAGCAGTTGAGTTAGTGGCTGTATGGGTGAGTTGCTGTGTGAGTGGCTCTGTGAATCAGTGAGTAGGTGTGTGAGTGTAGATGATGTCATTTGAGATGTCATGAGTGATATCAATGACCATGTCATGAGTGATGTAATATGTGAGGTCATAAGCAGTGCATTGCGGGGGCATAAGTTATAGTTAGCTCAGCTAACTATAACTGCTGAATTTCTCTGGTTTTGTACACGTTGAATGTCAGTCTAACTATAACATCCCTGTAACCTTTGGTTTTTCAGTGAATGTCTATGTTTTTTTTTAAACTAGTAGTCACGTTTGTAGAGTGGTAAAGAAAGGGGCAGGCCTCCATCAACTTGCTGGTCTTTTTTAATTTTTTATTTATTTGGGGATTCGGGACACGTGGCTCGACTTCCCTGGGCTAATTTTGGCCCCGTGGACGCCATCCCCCAGAGCAGGCCTATTTTGAATAGGGATAGGGCTATGCGGCCCCTCCTCCCCAGACCGATTTTGGCCCCGAGGACCCCATCCCCAGGGCCCAGACATTAAAAAAAACAAATCTATTAACGTAAAAGGGAGAGGGGCAAAGCTGCCTCACTCTCTGGCCAATATTTGGCCCTGGGGATCCCATCCCCCGGGGTCCGGCCTCACTTGTGGGTGTCCTGTTCCCACCCAGGGGCACCCACTCTGTGGGGGACCGTGGTGGGAGCCTCAAGGCCACCATGGTCCCTGCCGTCTCCCCACCTCCTGTGGGAGCCAGCATTGCTTTCACAGAGAGGGAGCTGCTAACATGCAGCTCCCTCCCCGTCAAAGCAATTGTGCTCCACTTTGAGCAAGCAAGAGCAAAATTATCTCACTTGCTCAAAGCGGGGCACAGTTTGCTATGGCATAGTGGGAGCAGTAAAGCTCCCGCCAGGCCATAACAAACAGCTATGTTCCAGGGGTAGGCACCCCGGGACATATCATGAGCGGGCCCTTGAGGGTGGCGATCCCCAGGACCATCTTTGGCTCCAGAAGGGGGGTTGTGAGGGCTCCCTGATTTCTATGTTAATTGCCATGGGGAGGTGGCGGTCCCCGGGGCTGTGGAGGGCCATGCAGGCCCACTGCATCTCTATAATTCATTTCCCCAGGGAGGTGGCAGTCTCTGTGGCTGTGGGGGCCCACAGGGGGCTGCGTGGGCCCTCTCGCATTTCTATAGTTCATTGGCCTTGGGGAGGTGGCGGTCCCCATGGCTGCGAGGAGCACGTAAGGGCCTCCCCGCACTAATTTTGGGAAAATTTAGCAGGTGTGCAATCGGTGTCGGCTGATACACAGGACGCTTCACTCGCCCAACATTTATTGCATGCCCGCAAAATTTTCCTGCATGCCAAAATAACTACTGGACCCCACTGAGGACCGCTGGCCTCACCGCATCCAGGTCCAATTCTCACGGACCAGGTACAACATTACCTTGTTTTCCGAATACGGATACTCTCTGTCGGATTAATTAGCACAGAGGTCCGTTCTGCACCCCCAAATTCACCTTCACCACCCAGCTAACCCCCATTCGCCGTCTGCATTGATACACAACTACCATCTCAGCACTATGCTGAAATCAGTAACCATTGTCCTGATGATGACCTGGAACTGAAAAGGTTAAAACGCAGTCGACTACTCAGTGCAAACCGTAGCGTTGACGTGGTCAACCAAATCAGTCCAACTTAAAATACACACAATTGTATATACTTTTCCTTGTTTTGTTGACCACTCGATTATTTTTGTACTTTGTATTTTGCCGCTCACGCTGTTTTCTTACTCCTGTGTCACCGCACCATTCACCGTCACTAGAACGTTCAGTACACACCTGTGTGTTATGGTTACTTTTGTAAGATTGTACTGTAGTGCTGATACAGCTACATACAAATAAGAATCTATACTCTGTCAAAGTTTGTTGTGATCTTCCTTTCTTCTTCCCCTCCTTTGAGTGATTTATACACTCCTTGTAATTGTCCTCCTTAATGATTACCTGTTGAGATATTGTTCTTATGCTACATACTCCAACTGGGTCTCAACTGAGTTAATAGGTTTACACCTAATCTTCCAGTTCTTCAGAATACCCCAGGCCTTGGCTGAGTCGGCATTCTGTAATTCCAAAGCTCCAAACAAGAGGCAGTGGAGATGGAGACCTACACGTTGAACGCAAAACTGTATGCTACCTGAGAGCATGATACTTTCTTGGCAGGTTCTTTGGCATCTTTGGCACAGATACACAAGACCTGAGAATGGCAATAAGTCAGTCTTCAACTATTTCTTGTCCATATGAGAATAGCCACAGAGTTCAATATATCTGTATTTTTGATAAATGCTGCATCACACATGCTACACACAGGAGATGACTGAGACCAAAGAGCAGCGGGAAGCGGTCCTGTTCCATGTACCAAAGCATGATGCTTTCCTACAAACATGACAGGTTCGAGAACCTTTACCCTGTGTCTAGTTAGATACTAAAGGAATTACTTTAGCGATGAACCATTCTCCATCTCAGCATCTCTCAAACGCAATCCAGTCCCTATGTTACAAGTTTCTGAGTTACTACAAATTTTAAAATGGGGTAGGGGCTATTTTTACTGGGAAACATCCTTTACAACGGAACCGTTAAAACGCGGTACCGTTACAAGGCAGGATTTACAACGAAAGTCGTTACAACGACTTGTGCTGGAGGGCGCTCTAGGATAGGGGATAGTTTCATTTACTATCCAACACCTTCCCTACTATCCACGGTGACTGGAGTTGGAATAGTAAATTAAACTATTCACTATCCAGCGCCCCCCAACGCAAGTCGTTGTAACGACTTGCATTGTTAAACCTGCATCGTAAAGGTACACGTTGTAACGGTACGCTTTGTACCGTCATACATCCATTTTTACTACATAGCTCGCTAATGGGGGCCACTTTTTATTTGATGCCAGGGCTTATTTTCTTTCTCAGATGGACTCTGGCTCCATCCATCGAGCAGTCAGCTGTCTTTTGGCTTCGTTCACACTATAGAAATATCATGTACAAACATATATGTGGGAAATGGATTGACTCAGATGTATTTGACCATGTCAGCACCGTAGGCCATGCGCGGAGTGTGTTTTTTAGTGTACACAATGGAGTCCATTTTTATTACGTGAACTGTTGTTGAACCTAACATTTCGAAATTGAAATAGTCTAAGACTGCAAAGTGAATTTGAGGGCTTCCCTTTAGTAGTTCTGCATTAAGTTGATATGAGCGAGACATGAGGGTATGGATGAGAGGAGGCAGAGGATCCCTTTGTAGTGTAGTAAACACTCATGCCCCTGTCCTGCATCAGTCTTTCCCAGAAACGTTAGGTTTAATAGGGGTTAGGAGGGGACATCTCACCCTTCTTTGCTCCTTTATTGTGGGCCTCCCCTGACCCCTGACGAAATAACCCCAACTCTGTCCCACATTCCTGCTGTCAATGCAAGCAAAGTCCATGACTGGCTGCCAAGTTGGAACATGGAAAATGCAAAAACTGCCTGAAACCAGTCCCAGAGGTGGACTAGTTGAATATGGAAACTATGTCTGATAATTAGTATATATATGAGGCAGAAATTACCAGTCAAGGTGCCAGTTGATTTCTGTATAAGAATCTTGGGTCCCACTGCAGTGAAGACAAGAAACTCTATTGCACTCCATGGTTGTATTATTATAGACCACCAAATCCTCATTATCTGGTTACGATAAGAAACCTGGGGGGGGGGTTCTACATTCTACCTGGATGAGTGGTCTTCGGCCTTTCTTAGAGGATGGAGGTGGCTGACACCTTAGAAGCAGCATTTGGAGAGCCCTTGCACAAAAACATATGCTGCCTAGGAGAGAGGGCTTCTAGGAGCTGGAGGAGGATGAATTGAAGGTTCTTGGTGTAACTCTAAGGACCAGCATTGTTAGGCCATTGGGTGATGCCATGAGACACAAGTATACCAGCTGCGTCCTCAGACAACCAAGCACCTGTTACTGGTGGTTTTAACATCAAAGAACACAGAGCAATTGCTTGGTGTGGAGAGAGCACAAAGGCATTCAGTACTCTCATCTGAAAGACTGCAGCACCAGTAGAGATGGTGTACTAGGGGGAGAATCACTCCACACTGTCAGTGGGGGCATCACATCCATCACTACTGCAGACAGGGGTGGATGCTGTGCTCCGTTTAGGTGGTGGGCATCTGTTTGGTCCTGAATAGGATCTACTAATTCATCAGACCAGGAGCAGCGCAAACCAATTGCAGATTTTCTCAACGGATGCTTGTGATACGCACATTCAACCTGTCAAGGTGCATGTATATGTACCAGATGAAGACTGTCACAATGTTGTCTGGGTCAGGCAGAATCAGTGCGAACCCCCTCTGTAGACACTACCTGGAGCAGAGCTGTCCCACCCCACACTTGTGCACCCAGTCTGTGAATGGAGACAAACAAGGACAAACCAGTACCCTACAAGGTTGAAACATAGAAGAAGGGAAACCCTCACATCCTAACTGATGTAATCACAACTCTGGAGAGGAGTCAGCAAGAGCTAGTAAACCTACCCAGAGCATTATTTGCTAATTCTCCATAAGGGCAAATGTCTGACTTGATCCCTTTCCTCTAGAGTAGCTATGGCTGGCCCTCACACCCCAGGGATTGTTACCTGATACCTGTGCACCATCTGAAGTGCCCTCTGTACACTCTTGGGTTGTGTGTTGGGAATAAAGTACTCTTTCTTTTCTAAGTAAAAACACTTACTGTATATCTATCCCATTAGGTTCTGAGCCTCTACTCCACACTACCTCCGTGAGAAAGCCTATTACTACTTGACTTCACTATGCTGAGGGTCAAGTGCGAAAAGTGTTGTACTTGATGCTCAGTTGGGCTCTCAACAGAATGGGAAAGCCCCAGAAAGCCAGTGGGAAAAGGATCTGACTTCTACAACCATGGGACTCCAGAAAACCTCCTGAAGGCATCCAAATGAACTTTCTAAAAATTAAATGCTATTGTTTCATAAAATGATAAACATGTGTATGTGAGAATTGATTCTTTTTTCCAATTAAAAAGAGTCATTTTGATAACGAGATTAAAAAAATACAGAGGAGGGAGACACAGAGTCTGTGTGCTGTGGATGCTGTACCCTTTAAACTATAGGGGTTACGTCCGTTTCGGGGGCCTGGTAGGACGTGCAATATTTTTTCAAAAAGAATTACCTGCCCACCAGTTTTGGAACTGCTAGTTACTCATGCAGATTTGGAAATACAACGCATCACGTCATTGCATTTTACTTTCACAGCTGTATTAATTCAACTTAATTTCAAACATCCTTTCATTTTTTTTGAAGCATGAAAAGAATACACATTTCATTCATTGATGAATGTTTGTGGAGAAATGCCATTTGCCAAGTGAAGCTTTAAGAATATCGCCTAAATTTCCATCAGGAAGTCATAACCTGTTAAGAAGAGCCAGAAATCCCCTGAAAAGGATTACAACATTCACAAGGTCGAATGTAAAGCCCTCAATGAAATATTTTGGCTCAATGTAAATCGCAAATTAGGATACAAGGTGGGAGTCATCGCAAGTAAACACGAAGACTCCAGTGTCTAAGAGGATACTATTAGGAGATTTGTTTCAGCAAAGAAGATAAGATTACACCGTGGTCTAAGCCCTGATGATAATCCCCTGAGGCAGAGAGGATTGGAAACGTGTCGGCACGCTAATATTGTGCCTGCAAGGGATCCACATTAATTGAAGCTCTAGAGAGGGTGCCACTACATGAAATATACCCAGAGAACAAATCACTTCCAGAGAAAGTTGTTCCCGCAGTATACCTGTTTGAAGCGCTCAATGAACTGAACAATACTCAGTGTCATAGAGCCTACAGGCATTGTTTGAATCACCGACTGGTGTAATTGTTTGAATTAATCGTTAGATTTGAATTTATTGTTGCCATGTTTAAGTTTTTGAATTGTCCAGTTTTTTATGTGTTTATTAACATTTATTCATGAGCAATGTATACATGAATGAAATGTGTATTCTTTTCATGCTTCAAAAAAAAATGAAAGGATGTATGAAATTAAGTTGAATTAATACAACTGGGAAAGTAAAATGCAATGACGTGATGCGTTGTATTTCCAAATCTGCATGAGTAACTAGCAGTTCCAAAACTGGTGGCCAGGTAATTCTTTTTGAAAAAAAAGTGGATTCTGTACACAGCAGGGGTGGAGCGCTTGCTGCATGTGGGGTGTAGCACGGTATTACGGCCAACCCCCGTGCCGTGCACACTGTATGGGCTGCAGGGCCTGCCTGCTTGCAGGCCATGCTCTGCAGCAAATCCCTTCTATGGATGGTCAGGAAGCGCTATGTTCAAAGCCTGAGGTCTGTGTGAAGCAGAGCTTGGCTGCGCGCATGGGGTTGGTTGCAGGGCTCACCCGTAGGCCAGACCATGTATCTAATCCCTGCTGGTCAGGGCTAAAAGCTATGTGCAGCAGGGGTAGGCTGCACATGGTGGGTTGGGCACTGGGTCTGGCTGCTGCGTCTGCCCCACTGCACATTGCCACAGGGTGTGCGCAGCAGCATTAGGTGTTCAACAGCAGATAGAGTGTAGGGTCTGGTGCTGTGCATGGCAAAAAAACAGGCAATGGGTGGAAATTAAGTGCATCATAAAAAACATGAAATTCGTCAAAAAACACCATTAAAAACAGTTTCTGGCTTAAACGTGTAAAACCACTGCACAATGCAATGTAGACAAAACATGTCACAACTCATGTCGATGGCCATGCTGAAATTCTAAACAAAACACAAAACACCTAAATAAATAGCATAGGAATAAAGGACAAGTACAAAAAGCAAAACATGCTGGAAGAGGTGGGATATGGCGTCAGTTGCATTTTGATTACCGAATGAAGGCAAAAACTGCATCAGGTTCAGAAGAGAGATGGAAGAACGTTTGCAATTTGTGGTTCAGCCACTTCTGTTGTGAGTGTTCGGATTCTGGTCTCATCTATGGAGTCCACAGCAGACTGTTGGCACCGAGATAGACTACTGAGAAGCTTTGCCAGTAATAGCATTGCCAGCTCCTGCTGCTCCAAGACGTGGACAGGCAGAGGTGGCAAATGGAAGCCTAGGCAACAAACACTGCACAAGATAGGGTCTCACTCTTTGCTTCCAGCTCTTCATATCCCTTCTGAGGTTCGGACAGACAGATGTTGTACCCCAAAACTTGGCAGACTTTCCATCTGTTCTTCTTGCATTGAAGAGAGGCTCTCCATTCACGTATTGGGTTGGGATTCCCTCTAAACTTCCACCTGCCCAACAATGGAGCTGGGCTCACCTGTAGGGGCAGAGGAAGAGTCAGGAGAAGAACCTACCTGATCATGCTAGGACTGAAACTGAAACTATTCAGAGGAGGAGCTGGGATGGCTCATGTGTTCAAAGTCAACAGAGCAAACTGAGGTTTGATTCACTGACACCTTCCCTTTATGTGAGAATGTCGTCCCATATACGGATATATTGACATTAGGGCTCCCTGAAAAGTAACAAAGCATCTTGTGCCTCCTTTCCACTTGAAATGCATCGGAGAATATCAGAGAGAGAGAAATATGTTAACTCCCAATTATTGGGCATACTTCTGGGAGAATGCAGGCATACAATTGCATACATCTCTTTTCACCCTTCTGGTGCATCAAAGTAAAGAGTCTTTAAAATTGGCTAACTAAAGAATATATGTATAGGTTCTTAAAAAAAACTAAGAAATAAAACATTGTTAGTCTGCATCGCAAAGTAGTATTTATGAAGGAACCTGGTATGTCCACACTTTGCATAGAGACTAACAAGGGCAATAATTACAGGACACATTTGGTGGGGGAAAACAGACACACTCTCAGCCTTATTTAAACTCTGCCCCCGGTAATTGGTCCAACCACTCGCCTCCATAAACTCTGGGGTGGAGACCACGGTAAGAGTAGTCCAAATATAGTGAGATCCTATTTACCATTCCTTCCAAAAAATTCGAAAACAACAAAAAGAAAGAACCCAGACCTCCCCAGAAGGACTCCTGTAGCGACCTAACCAGTCCTTCTTATCAGTAAGCTCCTCACATAGTCCTGATACCTCATCAAGTGTTTGTGATGGACTGTTAGGTGATAAAGAACATGCTGATGGCGCTCACCCTCTTGTACCCCGACGGACAAGTCAAAATCACTTCTGCTGCAGCCACTTGCCGGTAGTTCTGAATCAACTTAATTTTCCTCCGGAGGGGACCTGCATGTCAATCTACAGGTCAGTTCTCCCGACTAAACGCAAGGTTTCTACATCATCCGCCTGAACATAGGTCTGTTCCGAGGTGGTGTCTGTGCATGGGCCAACCCATTAATTGAACAGGAACACATTCCTTGTCATTTCACTGGGCCCATGATATGCTATAACCATGGTGCTGTGCTTGAAAGGTTGTTTACACTTAGTCCCTAGTCTAGCTTTTGGACCAACACCAAGTCACCAATGTGTACTCTTACTGCCTATCCATGCCTGTGAAATTCCATCATGTCATTGCACTGCTTTCTCCAAGCAGTTATTACTGCTCCATCCATGACACCTGGCGATCATGAGGAGTGGTGCAGGGTGGCATCTTACCAGAATGGCCCATGCAGAGGTGGCTGGGAGACTGGCTAGTAGTCCTGGTACTGGTAGTCTGGAACAAATGAGTATAAGGCCCAATCCAAGTGTTGAGGCAGTGAGTGTGCAATGCACACCTCCATGTTGACAGCATGCATGAACTGCTCCACCTCACCATTAGCCTTCGAGGAGCAATCTTCAGGTGCTTGACCCTCAGGGATTTCAGATATTCCGCTACTTTGTGTCCATGGAATGGGCTACCATTATCAGTGCACAGCTCCTACACGATCTCATGAGCGGCTAAGATTTTCTCTAGCTTTGGGACAACCTCCTCAGCCACCAAACTGGCAATCACTTCCTCTTCTAGATACCTGGAAAAAGCCTCTATAACTACTAGCACATGCCGGCCATCAGGGAGACTTCCAAAGTCTACACTGGCCCTTACAGAGGGCTGTTGAGAAATATCCCCCCTCAGCCTCCAGTCACGTTGCACATTGCAAAGCCCTGAACGTGTGTCCCCCCTTCATCTTGCAGGGGATCCATACTTTGGTTTACAACCAGATCTTTATCTTTAGCATCCCCTGATGACCCTCCCATCCCCCCCCCATTAGCCAACTTAGTCACCTGGGGCACTAGGCTATGAGGAATTACAAATCAATGTTCTCTCAACAGGCAACCTTCTGTGGATGAGGCCAACTCATCCTGTACATGGTGGAGAGATGTCAGAGATTGTTGAGCCTACAGGTTGCAGAGGGACAAATCCTGCTTCAAGATTCCTTTCCTTATTTCACTGCTTCGAGGGCAAGTTGGCTGCCATCTTGAGCGATTGCACTTTCAATGTCTGCAAGGGACATGGAAAGCAACCAGGACCTCTCAATAATTGACCTTATATGGTCTTTGTTGTCAGAGCTTGACTTTCTACTGGTCTGGAATGCCGGCAGGGCTGGACTGGCCATACCAGGCATCGGGAGTTTCCCCGGGAGGCTGGAAGGGTGGGTCCTCTTTTGTTACTGTGGGCTGGTTTTGCAGCAGTGCTGCAATATCGAGCCCGAGAAGCAAAAGCAACAAGCAAGCATGTCCAGCCTCCCGGGGTGTGGCAGCACTTGCCCAGAGGCTGGTCTGGGAAAATTGCAAGGGCTGAATTGGGTTCTCAGTCCGGCCCTGAATGCCGGGACAAATAGCCAGCAGGATTTTGAGCCTCAGGTTTGTATTCCAGCATGCAAGAGTACTCCTGCAAATGCAGGACCCACGTTTGAATTCAGGCTGGAGATTTAGAAGCCAACCCTACGAACAACCGGATAAGAGGCTTATTGTACACAGTGAATATGTAGCCATACAGAAGTAAGTGAAAGTGTCAGCACCCCCATTGAACTGCAATGGCCTTCTTCTCAATTTGCAAATAACGCTGCTCATATGGAGTGAGGGCTGGACTTGAATAGGCTACAGGGGCCCACTTTCCACCCCTCAAATTTTGTGATAGCACTGCTCCCAGCCCAATCGGGCTGGCATCATTAGAATTCTCAGTTTCCTTTGCTGGATCAAAGTACAAAACGGTGGTATTGTGCTTCTTTGGTCTTTGTGAAAGCTTCTTCTTGGAACAATTCCCACAACCACAGTGTTGACAACTTGATCAGCTCTCGCAGTGGCCTGGCGAGGAAAGTCAGGTTCTTAATAAATTGATCAGAGTAATTTATCATGCCCAAGAAATTCCACACCTCAGTGACAGGGAAAAGGGTGCTGGCTACTTTGATGCCTCTCGCATTCTCAGGGTAAGTGGTTACAGGCCCAGCTGATAACTTTTATCCAATATTCTATGAAGAATTCACATTTGTTCCAGGTCGAGGTTAGCCCATGATACTGCAAACTTTGCAATACCTTTATCAGCAGCTTTTGGTACTCATCAAGGGAAGAGGCATAGATTAGGATAATGTCACTAACATTTTAAATGCTAGAGAGTCCTGAAAACACCTCTCACACCATGTTCTGAAGCACTTTGGCTGCATGCAAAATCCTGAAGTTCAGCCTCTTACAGCAGTGGACCCCAGCTGTATCCTGACCTTAGGTACATTTTTGAGAATCACTGGGAATCACTTGAGTCCCCTCTAATGTTATCAATCAACTGTAGGTCTAATTTGTCACTTCCTCTTGATGGCCATGTTGGGGAGGCGCATGTCAATGCACAGTTGAACTTCTCCCGGTAGCTTAGGTTTACGCGCAGCCTCTATGGGTGACACCCAGTGATAGGCCCTTTCACCAGCTCTATCTATGTCCGTCTTTTCAGGCTTCCACAACTCTTTCTTCATTTTTAACTCCTTCGACGCTCATGACGAGCTGAGCTCGTCATGAGCCACGGTGCTCGTGTGCTCATGACGAGCTGAGCTCGTCATGACCGTTAGACCGCTCGTACGCTGGGCTAATTCCCCTGCTGTGCGAGCGTTCTAAAGAAACGGGTGTGTGCGCGCCCCCCCTACCCCAGCACATCGGGGGAATGTGCCCCGCAGGGAAGGGGTTTAAACAGACCACAGGAAATGAGAGACGAATATGAAAGGAGCAGCAGCTAAATGCTAGATATGTAAGTAAAAGAAAGACTGGCATGTTGCACTCTCACTTACAGAGCTTTAACAAACATACAAAGAAATGAAAAGCGCGTTGTTAAATGATCATACCAACAGGCTTTGCCAGTTGCAGCTCTGTCTTGGGGTCTCGCCCTTCTTTTATTGGGCCTCTGGAAGCACTAGACTTCGCTATGTGTTGCTTGGCATCAATTAAGCTGCTTGTGTGACGGCATACCAAAAGGTCATCTGGGGTCCCTATAAATATGCAAGCCAAGAAGCACATAAAAATAAATAATTAACTAAAAAAAATTCCATCTTATGTATGCCTGTATGGCCAGCAGTTGAGCTTATTCGTGCAGCCCCAGAGTGCATATACTTTTGAAAAGTGCAAAATGCTCTTCCGGTTTTAAACATCTGATAGGTAGAATTACATGGGGTATCTACACCAACGCTTCATGGGAGCACAATCATTCACAGCACAATTGCTGCTTAAAAATAAAATGCTTCAAAAACTGGGCCCCACTTCCCTAATTAGCTCCTGGAACACACTGGCATGTCATGGTAAGTCGTGTTTCTGCAAACTGATTTGCCCCCTACCCTAGTGAACAAGACTACATGAGCCCCGAAATTAGCATTTTTAGAGTCAAATGCAACGTTTCAAATGTGTCCCAATTCAGACAGTGCCCCTAGACTTCAGAGCACAGTTGCTTTCATTCATCGCAGCCATTAAATCTGGCGTTAATTTGATGTTTTCAGTCCTTTTGCAAAATTATAATTTTTCGTGACCTCTTTTCATCAGAAAGCGCTTATATTATGCGAAACAGACCACACAAAAAAAATCTAGATTCAAAGACACATTCGCTAACAATGCTCATTAACTGGTATTAAACTAAACAAAACGAAACAAAACACATAAACGTTAATGTAGTGCTTTAAAGCCCTAATAAAAGCTCGGTCCTTCCCCAAAGACTTTTGAGACCGCAAATTCTGATTTCAGTGGAATTTTGCGAACCACTCCTTTTTGTCGTGACTCCAAGGTGCTAAATAATTGTATCATACATGTGGAACTATTACTGCTTACTCAACAAAGGAGAAAGTGCTTTAGACCTCTGCCGGGGTTTGAACAGCGCTAGAAAAATACCAATGCAAAACAACACTACCACACCTTTTGGCCAAACCGTATTCATTATAAATGATGACCATCATGAATTCTCTGATCACATCTCCATGCCCATTTGGTCTTTAACTGGCAAATATGGGCAAGAACAGTGGAGCGGTGTGTTGCCTAAATATGGTACTCCATGTTACATGAAATAAGCACACATTTCTCTAACATTTCCATCATTTTCCTCAGAAAGAGCGAGTTTGCAGAACTGGCAAATTATGCCACAAAATGTTTTGAATCTGACATTTGGCTTACAGAATTTTAGTATTTTTATGTCTATTTTTCGAATTTGTAAAGAAATTGGGCTTGCAGAATTCCTAAAGGTGTAAACTATAGGTTTAGGGGAGTATGTACAAGGAGTAGATCTGTGGCATTTATTTATGTTCATAGAAACTTTGCCAGAGATTTGGTTTGCTTGCTGATTTCCATTCAAATTCTAGAGTGTTATTTTGACAGCGGAAAAATGTAAGTGTAAGACAAAATCGGAAAACCAAATACTCATAGCTGGCAATTTCTCATTTACTGTTTTCCAGACTACTGCAAAAGTAAGTGTTTTTTATGTCTTCCTCCCTACCAGTGGCGGCTCCTCTGCTTAGGTGCAGGAGCGTCGCCCCACTCCTCACAGAGCAGTAGTTAAAGAAAACTAAAATTATAATAATTAGTGTTATTATCATTTTAGTTTTCCCTTCCTGGTCTAGGCGGGGTAGGGCTGGACTGCCAGATCAGGGCAGGGGAGGAGTTGTTTGCCCCCTCCCAGGTACGCAATAATGCTTTGACCGACACTCTGGTGCTGGCCAAACCATCATGCACACTTTGCATGCTCTCCATGCAGGCTGCATTACAGCCTGGGTACAGAACATGCCCAGGCTCTCATTCTCTTCCTGAGCGGCGATCCACAGCGCTCAGACCAATCACAGCGATGAATTGCGAGAGGCAACGGCGAGCAGCCCGAGAGGTGGCGGCCGGCATGGTGGCCTACCTGAATGTTAGTGTTTTTTTTCTCCATTTAAAACCCTCCACATCCCCCCCAACCCTAACACCCTGTGTAAAAAGCGGCCGCCACTGCTCACTACCCAGTCTCACCAAGATCCCGATCCCTTTTACAAAAAGTCAGGGTGGGTAAAGAGGGTCATCAAGGAAAATGTGGAAGTAATTTCTCTGGCTTATATGGAACTATCAAGAAAACCATCTCCAATTTCCAATATTTCTAAAACTCAGATTCAAGATTTTTTGTTTTACATACAAATTACAATTTTTCAGAAGTATTACGCTAGCTACACCAGTTTCTAGGCCAATAAGAGAATTTTCTCTAAAGAAGGATATTTGAGGCACTGTATATATTACAACAAGGGCCATTGTTGTTTCAAGAAAAAAAGGTAAAATACTCCTGTTTAAATCTCTTACATCAGGTACTAAAATACGGATTGTTACTTCTAAAGTGAATTTGATAATATGTTGTAGCTATACCTTCGGTGTACGAGGATCACGATTATAGAATTTCAGCCCTTTGAATTTGTTAATGGATGACAATAATTTGAAATCCTGCAGCCTACTGTAGTCATGACTTTTTGCTAATAAGTTGGCTTCTGGCTATTGATGTAGCACTGAAGATATCTCACTCATAGGCACTCATTGTGAGTTAAGCAAACACAGGGAGATTATGGACAGAGCACTGAAACTTTTCAGACACTCACCCCCAGTCACAGGTCTGGTTTGAATCCATCATCGCTCTTCAGCTAACTTCGCCACCCTAGTTCGGACACAGCTGTATGCAAATCAGTCTTGACCCTTTGCCTCATGGGAACAGTCCAGCCCGAACTGCCAAGCCATGTCTTCCCTGGGTCAGAAACAAGCATCCAGGGACCGGTTTTGGGCTAACAGCCCTCATCAACCAGGCTAGCTTGAATCCAGTGCCAAAGTGAGCAAGGGACCCACGTCTGGGCATACCCTGCCAACTTAGGGCAAACAAAGCAAACACACAGAGATGATGGACGGAGCGCTAGCACTTTTCAAACACTCACCCTCAGTCACAGATCTGGGTTGAGTCCATCATCATTCTTTAGCTCAATTCGACACCCCAGTTCAGACACAGCTATATGCAAATCAGTCCTGACCCTGTATCTCCACTACCAACTCCAGCAATTATGTTTCCCCCCAAAACTGGGAATAACTGCTCGCACCAGTATTTACGGAATTTTTTACTGCTTCATCATTTCGGCAAAAAAACACTGATGTTAGTGGGACTGCTGGTGGTAGCTTGGGTGTTAAATGCACGGTCCAAGGTGAAAGGCAAATTTGTGTCTGTGGAGGGGTACCACTACCCTCGACTGCTGCAGACAGTGGTCTGGGCTGTAGCTGTGCATTGCTGCTTGCTCCAGCCCCTGCAGCTTCTCAGAGATTCCTGGTGCCTCCAGGCCAGGTGTTATACGGTTCAGAGATGTTGGACCCAATAATTCTGGCCCTGAGACACTTGTTATTGTGAATTGTGCTATTTCATCCAGGGTTAATACTTTGGGTGAAATAACACAGCCCATAATGAAGTTCTAAATGGATTGTTATGTAGCTCCGGGAGACCATTATACATTTTGTGTGGTGCTTTAACCCGTTTACCGCGGCCCCGATTTTCCCGCAGTGCGGCACTTCCACAAAACGGGCGGGGCCGCGTCGGCCATTGGCCGACGGCAGCACTGGGGAGGTAGTGTTGCCGTCGGCCAATGGCCGACGGCAGCAATTAAAGGGTTAAAAACTCTACATATTATTATTATTATTATTATTATTATTAGTATTATTATTATGAATAATAATAATAATAATAGTAATAATAATAATAATAATAATAATAATAATAATAATAATAATAATAATAATAATAATAATAATTTTTGTATAATATTCAGATAGTGCTTTTTAGACTTTCAGCGGCACAGGCAAGGAAACCTGACAAGAGAATGAACAATTGTCAGTACACAAGCAATTTTGAAGTAGTTTCAACCCTGGCAAACGACCATGCAATGCTAAAAAGCAAAGTCTTGGCCCTAAGAGTCTACCAACCAAATGTAAACCACATCTGAATGCAAAGGGAGTTAGGGCCCGATTCACAGAACTAACTTAAGACAAAATCCTAAGCTTACTACCATTTTGGTATTCACATAAGGCACTTACTCATTTTGGTATTCACAGAAGGCACTTACTCATTTCGGTATTCACAGAAGTTAGGAGTCCTAACTTTAGGACTCCTTATTGCCTTCTGTGAATACCGAAAGTCTTAAAGTTAGGATTTTTCTCAATTTAATAGTAGTAAAGTTAGGACTCCTAACTTTAGGACTCCTAAATGCCTTCTGTGAATACTGAAAGTCTTAAAATTAGGATTTGTCTCAATTTAGTAGTAGTAAAGTTAGGACTCCTAACTTTCGGACTCCTAAATGCCTTCTGTGAATACCGAAAGTCTTAAAATTAGGATTCTTCTCAATTTAGTGGTAGTAAAGTTAGGATTCCTAACTTTCGGACTCCTAAATGCCTTCTGTGAGAATGTATGACATTACAAGCATACTTTTACAATGCATACCTTTACAACACCTTTTTTACAACGCAACATCCATTACAACTCATTCCTTTACAACGCATGCCATTACAACGAATATTTAAAAACTACCTTTACAACGCATTCCACTCAGCGCATACTACCTTTACAATGCATACCATTACAACGCATACCATTACATTGCATGTATGGTAAGTATTTGATAGTGTAGGGGTAAAAATTACTATTCTAACTCCAGGGGGGTGCAACAGTAGGTTAAGTGTTGGATAGTGTAGGGGTAAAAATTACTATTCTAACTCCAGGGGGTGCAACAGTAGGGTAAGTGTTGGATAGTGTAGGGGTAAAAATTACTATTCTAACTCCAGGGGGTGCAACAGTTGGGTAAGTATTGGATAGTGTAAGGGTACTATGCGTTTTAATGGTATGCGTTCTAATGGAATGCGTTGTAATGACTGCGTTGTAATGACATGAGTTGTAATTGTATGTGTTGTAGTGTCATGCGTGGTAATGGTTGCGTTGTAATGGCATGCATTGTAAGGGATGCTGCGTTGTAATGACTGTGTTGTAATGGTAGTGCGTTGTAAAAGTTGTGTTGTAAAGGTTGTTTCCCCTTCTGTGAATACCGAAAGTCTTAAAATTTTGATTTTTCTTAGCTTAGTAGTAGTAAAGTTAGGACTCCTAAATTTAGGACTCCTAAATGCCTTCTGTGAATACCGAAAGTCTTTTGCCACCTTAAGACCAGGGTTTTCCTGGTCTTCATTTTGGCGCTGCCTCCTATGTATGCCACCCTTGTACATAGACGGCAGCATCAAATACAATGGGTGTTGCTGTGAAACGCCCACTGCAACACCCACTGCAAGCCCCTTTCACGCTAAACATAGCATGAAAGGGTGCCTTATGTACAAGGCAGCGTTAAGCCACGTTAAGTGGCTTAACGCTGACTTGTACATAAGGCGCAGCCCCTATCGCCACGAGAATGTTACAAAAAGTGGCATTCCCATAGCGATAGGGGCTTGTACATATGCCCCTGAGTGTCTTGGAGGTTCACGGATCTGTGTAAGTAACCTTCCTGAAGCTTCTTGATTAAACAAGCAAAACGAATATTGAGGGAAGAGGCTGTGTGGGCACTGAAGGAAAAAGCACATGGCAGTTGGGCAGTAATGCTGCATGAACCAGTTGTTCCCCCGATTTATCTCTCACAGCCACTTGGCAAGGAAATGAAAAAGCAGCTGATAAAACAAAGATTTGGTTTAATCCCCTTAAACGTCTATTGGTATGGCCGGAGGGAACTAGACGACGACAAAAGGCTTATCGTACAAAGGGAGAGGAATCCTTCCCCTACATCCTCTGCATCTGTGAAAAGCTGGACTTGTCAGGACACCGTACAAGTATGCTTGAAAGGGGAATCAACACAGTTAGCTGCTCGATTTCTGAAATTCCTTAAAGTTAAGCAGCTCTGCAGAGGGCACAGTCTCTGCAGGAGGACAGGTAGTACAGCTGCTGTAGGTGGTCTAAGTGGACATGCTGCCTAACATCTTGCAGTTTAACCTTGATCTCAGAGATGGACTTACAACTAGAAGACAAGCTTGCACTTCAGGTACCTGGGAAACTGTATTTTATGTACAGCAGACCTTGGAGAAATATAGCCCAGTGATGTCACAAGCCCTGACAGGGAAAGTAACTTCACAAGCCCTGGATGTTGTTTCTTAAAGTGTATTTTTATTTCTTTTTTTAACTGTATTTGTAGACTAATTAATACATATGTTTCATACATCAATCCCTAAGGAATCTTTGGCACTATTATAATAAATTCAAAAAATCGTTCAATAAAGAATTGTCTATCTTGCAAGTTTCAGGTTTAACCATTAAAAAAAATGCATTGCATCGCCATTACATTAGTATAGCGCTTTATACCCCTAGCGAGGCACTGAATCTTATTGGACGACCATCACTCTACTCCCGAGAGAGCTGTGGATATAAGAATAGTTTTCTGCCACAGCATTTATTTGTGGTATTTTCATATCATCTCTGAGGACCAGCATTCTGCGCTTATTGTGTTTCCTTGCCGCGCCTCTGCAGGAATTTGAAGTGAAAAGGGGAGAGGAACAGACTGGATGTTAGTTTCCGGATGGATGACAGTAAATTGAGTGCAATATGGCCTATGTAAGAAGTATTTGGTGTCATGCAGGTTTGGCAGAGATTGTTCAAAACCTTATTGCAGCAAGCGTGTAACTGCACCTAGGCCTCGGAGTAGGGGAAATGTGTGGTACTAGACATTGTGACACATGCGATTACCAAATGCCTTTGTGGTATTCTGTAGCATTGAATATGTGACTTAGTCAGGTGCCCAATGTATATTTAGAAGATCCTGGTGAATGCCGTAAGAGCAAAAATCAGGAGACCTTTGGGGCACCTGACAGGTGGAAAAGTGAAAGCAAGAAAACTCTCAGACATTAATAAAACACGATTTAACTTCTGATGAATGGTGTTGCAAAGCACACATTACACCTGCTCGTTCTGGTCATGGACTGCAGCTCTATGTCCCTCGCCTCCAGGGAAAGCAACAAAGCCTTTAGGAGTTCAGATACAGCTTTTTATTCTCAAAAGCTGTCCTCACTGATAGAGGGAAGAAGAGTGCTTCTGGAGACTGTGGATGATTTAAAGTCTTATGAATCTCAGATCATGGATGACTTAATCCCATAAATCCGTGGAATTTACCTCCTTGGAAATGGTCTGGCATGGATTAATTTCTCTGTGACTTATTTGCAGTGTGCCTTTCAGATTAGAATGTAATCAGCTGATTTCACTAAGGATTTTCTTGATGTCAAATATTTGTCTCTCCAAATTTTTCAGTATTGTTGTGCAGAGAGGTGTAAGTTAGGACTAATGCTAACGATACTATTACTGATCAGAGGTTTAAATATGGCTTGGTAGATACCTTATTCTTTTTGTGGAACTGATCTTAATGGCACTTATGCGTATGCACATGTCTGATAAATCCACCCCAAAATTGTATAGTAGTCATGTCAGACTGTGCCTTTAACAAGGTAACCAAAGGTGATGATGGACAGAGCGTTGACAATACAAACACTCACCCCTAGTCAACTGATCTGGGTTTAATCCATCATCGTTCTTTAGCTCACTCCGCCACCCCAGTTCAGACATGGCCATATGCAAATCAGTCAGACCCTGTGCTTCATGGGAACAGTCCAGCCCGAACTGCCAAGCCATGTCTTCCCTGGACCGGAATCAAGCTTCCCAGGACCGGTTTCTGGCATTACAGCCGTCTTCAGCCGGACTTGCTTGACTCCAGTGGCAAAGTGAGCAAGGGACTCACGTCTGAGCAGCTGACTGGGGGTGAGTGTTTGTATTGTCAACGCTCCGTCCATCACCACCTTTGGTTTTTCTTTAACAAGGCAACACCAGTGCTCTAAAATAAACTACAGTGCATCAGTCGCCCTAGGAGAAGTTTCAAGTCAAGCTGTAGATGCTATCCAAAGCCATTGCTTTGCCCATGCCATAATACTATCTGCTTCGGGTAAAAGCAAGAGGCAGGCAGGAGATGTAATAAAAATGTGACACTCAAGCACTCAGGTAGCGGCTGTTGTCGGATGGGGTGGTGAGGTGGGGGGGGCGTTGAAAAAAAAAGCACTTACTTGAAATGGCCAGCCAGCCGTCGCCTCGTCTAAGTCCTCTTCTTTCTTCCTGTCCTGGGTGGCAGCAGGAAGCGCCCGGGCACACAGGCTCCCCTGATCCAATCACAAAGTTGCAATGCAGCGTTGTAATTGGTCTTAGCGCGTGGTCAACGCTCAGACGGGAACAGGGAGCCTGTGCATGTTCTCCCTTCAGGCTGTAATACAGCCTGGGTGGAGAACATGCAAAGTGCACACGAACTGTTTGGTTCGCCTCCGCCATGCCACTGACTGTAATAGGAAAAATAAAATGGTAATAACGATACGCTATCATCATTTTATTTTTCCTTTTGAGCAGTGGAGCGACACTTCTCAACCGGTCACTGCACGCACTAGGGTCACTGTGGGCTCATATGGGCATAGGTTTAATCCCCCATCAAAGATTGAGACCATGAAACTATGCTAGAGCCCTGGACCAGCCTCTGCTGCCTCTGTTCGGTCCTACAATGTCCTATAAGCATCGAAGTGATCATAGGGGATTTAATGAGGTAAGGCAGGGGCAATTATTTCTGTATTGTCAGGGCAATGAGTGAGAGTCAGGCCATTAATGCTGCAATGATAGGCAATTAATGACTTGACGGGGTAATTAAGGACACAATTGCAGCACAATTAATGGCACAGTGACTTAGAAATTAATGTTGTCGTGAAATGGAATTGAACATGGTGTAATGATAAATAAGCTGAATTTCATCAAGCTTTAAGTCACCAAAGTCATAAGGTTCTGTATGATGAAAAAGCAATTAACAGAATTCTGAGAGAAATTTAATGACAGAATGACAGGGCATTTAAATACGGACAGTGGAGAGTTTATATACACTTCGTTGACTGTTCAGATACGAGATTTTGAATTGGTAAAAATTAAACATTTTTATGTGTTAGAAATACACTTGTATGGTGACTTGAAGAATGTGGACACAACCACACTCCAGGCATTACAACAGGAGGACGTATGGTCACTTGGCCATCATGCTCTAACTCTGCAAAAATTGTTCCTCATAGACGGAGAAGACAAAGTCTAGGAAATACCACTCTCAAGGCCAGATTTATCATAGTGGTGCGTTACCCTTGCATCATGCAAAGTAACGCAAGAACAATGCAAAACTAAAGTCAGATCTCCCAAGCAACACAAGACCACCTTGCATGGCCCTTCAGTGCTTTGTAATTCTGGAATAATGAAAGGCAGTGCAAGTCGCTGCCTTGAATTACTCTGCTCCAAGAAGGCATCCCAAAGGTGGAGTATAGGTGTTCCCACACACCACTCATGGATACTGGTGAATTCTCACCTGATCCCCACATGATTGTTAGCCCTGAGAATGTGTCAGAATGCTACACCTTCCCAAGGGAGGTGTAACAAGGAGAAATATGTTTTTTTCTTCTCATTTGTTTTGCACACATAGAAAAAGTAAAAAGCCACTGAGGATTAGTTTTGTGCAGAAATGTGCCCCTTCCTGCACAAAAATAATCCTGCCTACAACGCAGGCACTCTTGCACAATAAATCTCTGCGTTGGTGCAAGGCAGCACATTGCACTCCAATGCAAGGAAATGACAGGAATGTACCATTTAGGGGCCGATTCCGATCTGCTTGGAAGGTCCCCGAACGCGATCCTGCCGTAAAAAGTACAAGCTGTATGCGTTTTCTCCGCCCGACTCGTACAGCTGTACGAGCGAGCAAGTACGATGCGAGAAACATAAAATCAGCGACCGAATTGTTTCCGGGTCCAAACCGCTCCGTATGCCTCGTCTGTGAGCAAACCGTGCCGTGCAATGGAGGCGAATTTCGACCGAGCCAGTACGATGCACTCGTCAGACATTCGGATCGAGCCGAAGTTTCCGGCTCGCAAAACGTCCGGGAAGCTGCCTTTGGGGGTCTGCGTCGGACCCCCCCTCACCCGCAGCCTTACGACTCGGACATAGGGGTAGACCCAAGGGTCTCCCCAACACAGGCATGTACGGTGCGGATGGCACCGACGCGTACCATCTGTAGGGGGTGCCCTTGTGCGAGACGTACGCATTCAGTCAATGGGAGCCCATGTACGGGTCGTACGACCGGCTCCCATTGACTTCTATGGGAGTCCGACCGAACCGAGTCCGACAGCATGCAACCGCATCGTACTCACTTGGTCGGACTGCAGGAGTCAGGCTCGGTCGGAAAACACTCGGGATCCGGCTCGGTTAGAAAGCTTTCCAACTCAGATCGGAATCGGCCCAATAATGTTGAATATGGAGCATTCCTGTCCCCTCCCTTCCACACGCCGACGTTATATTGGCACCACTGATACTGGTGCCCAGTGGAATACCCATCTTTCACCTATATCAACAATGCCATCAACCTCCCGAATCATTTTTTTCAAGTTGCATAAATGATTGTAGAATCAGGTTTCTTCACGTTGGTTACTTCAGAAAATGGTAATCTTCATACAATTGACTCAGAAAAAAATAACAAATGTAAAAATAATGAAATAAGTACAGGTAAGTGATGGGGTTAACGTTCACAGTAAAAGAAAGGTTTAAAATAAATTAAATCAAGGGGATAGTTTAAAAATATAAGGAAATGAGGAGTATGGCAAGATTTCTCGTTAATTAAATATTATTAATAGAATAAGGCAGGAAAGGAATAGTTAACTAAAATAAAGGGAACTAGGGGCAGGGGTTTAAAGGCACGTGGTAGGATTTGCCCCCTGCAATGAGTGTATGTATTATCTAGATATAGTGTGTAGAGGGCAGTGCCAACAGGAGGGGTTGATCCTGAACCCCCTAAATCACAGACCAAAGGTCAAACAAAATTACTACAAGCCTGTGCACACATCAGCATCATCTGCAGAGCAATTACTCTATGTCATAAGTATTCTCTAGGGGAACATTCAATGTTACAGAAATGTATTGAAAATAGCAAGGAACAATCAGGAGTATTGTTTGTTCTTCTTTTAATCCTCAACGGTTGGCCAGCCAACACATGTTTCGTCTGGGGAAGTACCCAAGACTTCATCAAGGCTTCTGGCAATGGGAAAGAGATCAATGGATCTCTCTGCCGGTTGTACTTCTGTCCCTGCTGGCTAATGAGAGTGAGGATTTCTCAACACTACGAAGGGTCCAGAATGCAGACCAAAACGAGCCAAAGTAGGGGCTTCACTCTAAGCCGGTTGTACTTACATCCCAGTTGCAAAGAGGAAGTGAGTAGTTCTTGACCATGAGAGCTGTCCAGAGTGTAGATTCTGCGGTGGAGTCAGAGGTGAAGGCTTCACTGGACGGCGAGTAGGCTGCTTCCATCAATGTGGTGTTGCGTTGCCTGGAGTTAGGCAGCGCGTCTGTGTGAAGTCCGGCTCATGTTCGGGGCAGTAACATTCAACGTGGGTATCTGTGGCAGAGTGTACAAACGAAGATCGCAACATCTGGGACCGAAAGTGTGCAATACATTTCTGTAACATTGAATGTTCTCTTAGGGAAAACTTATAACACCGAGTAATTGCTCTGCAGATGATGTTGACGTGAGCACAGGCTTGTAGTAAAATAAAGAGAGACAAACATATGGGGTAAAGGGAAAAAAACTAAAGTAAAAGAAAGAAGGGACACTACAGGGTGTCCCACACTCAAAAACAGGAATGCAATAAAATAAAAATGGCAATTCTGAGATTTAATTCGGAGTTCCCTTAAAAAGCGCAAAGGTAAATAAAAATTCTATAAAAACACATATGATTCCATCATTAACCAACATTTGTAGAGTTCGCTTGTGCTCGAGGGTAGTGCTTTTGAAACTTTTAACAACCATGACCCACTTTTTGGTATTGCAAACTTTCACGACCTACCTAGCTTTGCTTTACATGAGAAGGGTGTTTTTTTCAAGTAACTAAAGCATTGTGTAGTAACGCATTGTTATTTACAGACAGAATATTTTCCAATGAAATGGTCACTACATTTTCACAGACATACAATTTCACTGACAAAACTATTTTGCACGCAAATGATATTGTGTGGAAATCGGATTTCAGTGAATAAGTATTACTTTTGCATCATCAAGGAAAGAGCCTTGATTTGTTTTGATCCTATACTAATATTTCTTTCCACCACACTTCAGAATTACGAAACAGTATTTACCTCATTTTTGCTTTCCTAACTGTTGAATTTTTAGAGTTGATATACAGGTATTTACATTTTGTTGTGCTATCAGACAAATGAAATCCTACAGACTTTTTTCCATTCATAGTTCTTGTACCCCAGCATATTGTCACATATTTCACTTTTTTTCCTTATCTGACTCCAAAATGAGAGTAATTTGTAAACATCAGTCCTTATCTTAAAAAATAAGCAGCAGAAGACAGCCTGGGATTTGACCTCTGTCACTGTTGTGTCAAGATAATCACAAAATGTAAAGGTATCCTTATTTATTGCTTGGAGTTGGGCGCCTCACCAAAAACCGGCTAGCTACCCACTAGTTATACACAAACGACAGCTTGGGAAACACTGTTCTGGGACCTTGAATGCACTGTATAAAACATCCAATAAACAAAACACTCCGAAATCAATCACCCAAGATTATTCTTCAAGATATTAATGAGTGCAAAACTACCACATGAGACCTAACAATGGGCCCTTATTATAAATCTGATAGTCCACGGACCACCAGACTTGCAGGGCGCAGCAGTGGCGGTCTTCCAACTACTCTATTATGACTAGGGCAGGCGGGACACCCTGGGACCACTCCAACCGCCAGGAATCAGGGATCCCTTGCAGTGGCACTGCGGTCTTGACCACCACACTTTTCATGGTGGTATGACCACCATGAAAAGTGTAGCAGTGAGGAAACAAAGGGGGCTCTACAGGGCCCCCTTGTTCCTCTGCACCATGGGGTCCAGACAGGGGGTATATGGTGTGCCCCCCTGTTTGCATGCACCCCCAGTACCAGCACAGCATGGACTGCACTTGTCAATGACGTGCACATACAGACTTTGACGTTCCCATTGCGGTGCCTATTTCATAGTCACCTGCCAAGGAACAGCCCACCAGACAGGAGAAACTCCTAATCTGGCAGGTGGTTCAAACATGGGTTTGGAGGTGCAGGAGTATGGCAGTCCCACTACTGCACCACCAAGCTCATAATAAGGCCTAATGATATTGGCTTCCTGAGTCTGTACGGTTGAGGGATAGCTGAAACCATTATTCCGTTGTCAGTAATTACACGGGGTGGGAACCTCTATCTAAAACTTTATTACTTTTATGCCTTTAAGCCTCACAAGCTTTATGACACTTGAGCAAATGAAAAGTAGGTGGGAGACCAGCAGGCTGGAGGCACCAGGGGCTTGATAAACAATGCTGAAGAAGGAGCAGGAAAAGGCATTGGCCACCCGAAAGCGGCGTAGTTCTAGCACAACAAGGCATGTATTTTCATCTGCAGTACGACACAAATATGAAGAGCTGAGTGTGAATAACAAGATGATGTGGAGGATGAGTAGCAATCTGCAAAACCATGGGACAAAAAAAGTCGGATACATGGTGCAGTCAAGCACATGCTTACTGTGCATATTTACTGTGCATGAGATTGCTTCATAATCCTGCCAGTGGGATAGAGTCGATCTAATAAACTGTATATTATATGAGAGTAAATGCGTATGTTTATATTTTACTAGATTGATTATGTAGAAAAAAGGTGTTAAACCCATTGTACTACCAATGCCACATACACTGACACTCTGTTGCCTTGAGTCCTATGAATCCTCAAATTAATTCATTTTTTTTACTTCATGTTATCTGACTAGGATCACCAGAAATACCATTTCTTAATTCGCTCTCAAATGCCTAAAATGTACACATACCTATGAGGGTCCCTTTCCACACAACAAGGCATTTAATACACTCAAGGTCTAACCTCCACAGGAGAATCTCAACATGACTGATGTCACTCTTTTGAGACTTATTAGACTTGGCTGCCTCAAAACATGGTCTAGGCAACCATCTCATGAGATGCTCTGCGATTGCATTTTTTTCAATCTGCAACAACTGCAACACATGCAAAATGATCAATACAATCAACATATTCTAGTATATATATATATATATATATATATATATATATATATATATATATATATATTCCCATAAACAATGGCAAAATGAACCAACGCCACTTGCATTCGGCGGGCCACAGCGGGGTTCGCCTTACCCCCGTAAATCCAGTCAAACAGTTGTCACCAGTATCCACAAGACAACAAGCTGAGGCCCAGCTTGTTGTCTTGTGGATACTGGTGACAACTGTTTGACTAGATATACATATAGATACATATATATATATATATATATATATATATATATATATATATATATATATATATATATATATATATTCACTGAAAAAACCATAGGTTATAGACCATATATAGTTAGGAATTCGCATTTACAAAACCTTATTTTACTCACACAAAACCATTGAAATTCCATATATAGTTAGTTGCACTAACTATATATCGCGCACCCGCAATCCACTGCTGATGATGTCACATATTACATCATTCATGACATGGTCAGTGACATCACTGATGACATCACTGATGACATCTCAAATGACATCACTGATGACATCACTGATGACAACATCCAGTGACTGTATGTTTCTGTAAAGTTAAAATATGTCTTACATATTGAAGAATGAGTGGATGTATAAGTGTCTGGATGAAGGATTTAGTAGGTGCATGACTGACTGTATGAGTGAGTGATTAAATGTGTCTCACTGAGTGCATGGGTTAGTGACTAAACTGTCTTAATTTGTGCATCATTATGTCTGTTGTTCTGTAAACTGTTGCATGTGTTGATAAGTAGCTATATGACTAACTATATGGGTTATTGATTGGTTGCCCAAGTATTTGTATGGGAGACTGAGTGTGTGCGTGGGTGGCTGGGAGGTGTATGACTCTGTGCATAGATGTGTGAGCAGTTGATTCACTAGATGTATGGTTTCAAAAGTGCATGTGGAAACAGCTGTATGGGCGGTTGACTGTGTGCATGAGTGTATTGGTGAGTGAATGGATATCTCAGTGCTACATGTCAAAGTAAGTACATATGTAAAACACAGAACATGTGAGAGTTGACATATATAAATAACTGTGCATAAGAGCCAGTGAATGTGTGAGTGGCTGTATGGATCATTGTGAACTTGTATCAGGGATTGTATAAGAGAGTAAATATGTGTTAGTATATGTTTGAATAAGTAACGTTTGTATAACTGTATAGTTGAGGAAATGGAGGTGTGATTGATTCTTTGCATGACTGACTAGGTGTGTGAGTAACTCCATGGATGAGTGACAGTCTGTGAGTGTCTGTTTACACTGATTGTATCTAAGGTTATATTAGAGTCTGAAGAGGTTCATCGTATTATCACATGAATGATATCATCAGTGATGTGATCAGTAATGTCAAATGAGATGTCATCAGTGATGTCATCAGTGATGTCATTTGAGATGTCATCAGTGATGTCATTTGAGATGTCATCAGTGATGTCATCAGTGATGTCACTGACCATGTCATGAATGATGTAATATGTGACATCATCAGCAGTGGATTGCGGGTGCGCGATATATAGTTAGTGCAACTAACTATATATGGAATTTCAATGGTTTTGTGTGAGTAAAATAAGGTTTTGTAAATGCGAATTCCTAACTATATATGGTCTATAACCTATGGTTTTTTCAGTGAATTTTCAAGGTTTTGTAAATGCTAATTCCTAACTATATATGGTATATAACCTATGGTTTTTTTCAGTGAATTTTCAAGGTTTTGTAAATGCTAATTCCTAACTATATATGGTCTATAGCCTATGGTTTTTTCAGTGAATATATATATATACATACATATATAAACATATATCATCTGTATATCTATATAAATACAAACATAAATGCATGCATACATATACTTATATGCATACAGATGCATGTTATTTACATGAAAGTTGAAAAAACACTAATAAAAGCAAAGCTAAAAAGCCACCTCATTACAAACAGAATGGCTTTAACTTAAACGAGGGCGAGATCTTTTGCATTTTCAATGCTTGTTTACTTTGGTTCCATCAAGAAGGCATTCAGATGTGTCACACATTTGCCATAAATTCTGAATGTTAGCACTCTAGTTGCACATTAGATCACTGTAGTAAAGCTACTGCTCACCAGGGACGTCTGCAGCTGGTATTCAAAGTGCATGTTTCAGTCTGCATGTCAGAATTTTTTTAATGAAATAGAAGAGGATTTGAGAAGTCACTCAAAATGATCCCTAATTTTTCTTTCTGAAGCACTAATCATACTTTCTATGGCAAAATTAACCCCCTCATGTTGTTCCTTTTTAAATTGAGTGTTTTCAGACTTACCACTTCATTCCAATCAAGATGGCTTCTGGTGTGCCATACTTTTGTCATAAGTAAGACTGTTAGCGCTCTAGTTGTTCTTTAGAACACTCTGGGACATTCTGTCATTGGGCTATACTTGGGGTACATCTGGGTGATATTTGGGCTACATTTAGGCTCTTTTGTCTCTGGTGGCCATCTTGGGAGACTGTATGTCAGAATTGTTTTTAGGAAATTGAAGAGGGTTTGAGAAGTCACTCAAAATGTGCCCTAATTTTTCTTTCTGCAGCACTAATCATAATTCATATGGCAAAATATACCCCCTCATTTTGTTCCTTTTTAAATTAAATGTTTTAAGAGTTACAACTTTATTCCAATCAAGATGGCTTCAGGTGTGCCATACCTTTGTAATAAGTAGGACTGTTAGCGCTCTAGTTGTTCTTTAGAACACTCTGGGACATTCTGTCATTGGGCTATACTTGGGCTACATCTGGGTGATATTTGGGCTACATTTGGGCTCTTTTGTCTCTGGTGGCCATTTTGGGAGACTGCATGTCAGAATTTTTTAATGAAATAGAAGAGGATTTGAAAAGTCACTCAAAATGTGCCCTAATTTTTCTTTCTGCAGCACTAATAATACCTTCTATTGCATAATATACCCCCTCATTTTGTTCCTTTTTAAATTAAATGTTTTAAGAGTTACCACTTTATTCCCATCACGATGGCTCCAGGTGTGCTATACCTTTGTAATAAGTAGGACTGTTAGCGCTCTAGTTGTTCTTTAGAACACTCTAGGAGGCTGCAGTAGAACACAAAGGAATCAACTGACAGTCTCTGTCCTTGTTGGATGTTTATGTTTTACTGAGAATGTCAGACTTAATTTTCACATGACTGAGAAAGATAATGTGAATTTACAGAAAATATGCTTTCAGTTTAGCTTATAGATCCCCTTCCAAACCACTGTGGGAAAATCATGAGATATTAGTTTTCTTTCAAACAATATTCATGATATCACAGCAGAAGGTTTTTTCACATGGTAAAATCACCTTAGAACCCACCACAATTCCTAAAACGAGTATGGTACCATCAACAAATGATTTATAATGTAACTAAAGTCTTAAAACCCTCTATTAACTACAATGCTTTTTAATGAGGTGCTATCATGTATATTGGTCCCAAGATGGCTGCCAACACTTCTTGGATGAAGTGCTGACAGCCAATCAGACCAGATGTGTGGTTAGGCTCCGCCCAGATATATATCTTTTTTTGAACCTAAATTACTCAAAATCCACTGGAGCACATATATTGAGACCTAGCAAAGGCACATCGGGCTAACAGTCCCTACAATTTTGCCAAGTTTCATGCAAATCCATTCAGCCGTTCGAGCTAAAAGTGAGGCCAACCGCCCTATGGAAATTAACATGGGAAAAACGCGTTTTGGGACCCCCCTTTTTTCTCGTCCCCCCCTTGATGAAACCCCCCCAAATTGTCAGGGGCTGCTCAGAAACAAAATGTTCCATTTTACTGAAAATTTCAGCCAATTCCGTCCACAAACGCCAAAGTTATTAGACATAGAATTTTCAAAAATCCCATAGAGAAAAAATCCTAACTATATATACCTACTGGCGACCGCCAGTAGGTAATATACATATATATATATATATATGACATATTCCCAGCAAATCCGCCGGATTCTCCTACTGTAGCTCGTGGTATTCCAGTGAAGTTCATGATGGTACCAGTAGTTCGTGGATAGAATAGCGAGCTGCAGCTGTGCCCTTCACTATTGCGGTGGGAGGAGCTCTATAAACATTACCAGGACACTCTGAGACAGACTGAGGCATTTGAGAAAGGCTGATTGCTGAAACCTGTCATGCCAAATTCTTTATTATATGTCCTGTGAAACCCTGCTGTGTCCCTTTCTTCTGTTCAGAGTGGAGCAAAGGTGGTGTCAGTCATGTTTTGCCTACAGTCTGTGTTGCGCTAAAAGGGACCCTTCCATCAAGTGGTCATGGAAATACACTGGCATTTGGAAATTGTATGGCTCTGAGGGATCGGAATTCCGTGACCTGCCTACTTACTGGAGGTGACTGAGTATCTGCTGCCATGCCTCTCCACACAACACTGTGTGGAGAGGCACTTTCATTGTAATTGTGTCTCCAGACTTGGTGCCTTTGTGTGAGGAGGCTGGAAGTAGGGGACACAATGACGCTTATTCCCAGCAGATCCGCCGGATTCTCCTACTGCAGCTTGTGGTATTACAGCGAAGTGCATGATGGTACTAGTGGTTCGTGGATAGAACTACTGACGCGTCGGCACGATAACGAGCTGCAGCTGGGCCCTTCACTATTGCGGAGGGAGGAGCTCTATAAACTTTACCAGGACACTCTGAGACGGACTGAAGCATTTGAGAACGGCTGATTTCCGAAACCGGTCATGCCAAATTCTTTAATAAACGTCCGGTGAAACCCCGCTGTGCCCCTTTCTTCTGTCTAATTTTTATGAGACAAGGAGGACCATGAGTCCGGCAGGATCCTAACATTTGCCAAAAATACAATGTGCCAAGAAAGCAGCTAAAGCTCCAGAAACCGACTGAGGTATTGTCACGTTAAACATCCCCATCCGAAGTAGAGGCTTCTGAAGGGGAGCAAACTGTAAGAACAAAGGAGACAGACACACAGTCTGTGAAAACAACAACTTTTTCTCACGAATACCAACTGCTGAGGGAAGGGAGACAACGCCTGGCTGCAAGGACAATTCCCCCAGAAAGAAGAAACAAAAAACCCGACAAGGAAGGAAGGAAGGGGAAAAGAATAGTCACCGGTTGGACAAAGAACAAGGAGCAAAGGAGGGGCGAAACGGAATTAGGAGAAGTAACAGAGAAAAAGGAAAAAACTGTGTTTAATCTCTCAAGCAGACCCATCACACCAGAGGTAATTAAAGTCTTGGAGTTGGGCCTCACTTTTTGCCCGACCACTCAGTTTGATTACACAAGCACCCGGATAGATCTATATAATTTCCCACATAAATTGAAATTGTTAAATATACATACAATGCACCCTAAAAAATCACAAGAGGATGGTGAAACTATCAGTATGGAACACAATGGCTCACTGATTGGAACAGAACTAAATGCTCTACAAGCAATGAGCGATTTGGATTTTGAACTAAGCAGCAGTCAAAGCGATCAAACAGTGACAGCTGATTTCTTGGAAGAAATGGGATTCACTCAGAAGGTGGCAACAAGCACCCTAAGGAAACGTTCACGGTTCATCCCACAGTTGGCACATGATGCTATAGATATCTTTCACAACCTGGTCATAGAAGACCTCAAAAGATTGCAGGCGAGAGGCCCGGATTTGACAAAAGAAAATTTGACACCTCACCAAAAAAACTTATATTGGATTTGAGCGAGGATGACAATTTAATTATAAAAGCTTCTGATAAGGGAGGAAACACTGTCATAATGGATAAACTAACTTACCTCAAAGAAGCGAGAAGACAACTGGCTGATACCAAATGTTACACAGTAACCGCACAGGCCAACTATGAAAAGAGCATTCGAGACTTTCAAAAGCTTGCCATTAAATGGATGGATAAAGGGATACTGAGGGAGGAAGATTTCAAGTTTATCTACTGTGAGACCCCTGAGTTACCTACCTTTTATCATCTCCCCAAAGTTCATAAGAGTGCAACCAATCCCCCGGGCAGGCCTATTGAGTGGTCTAAGAACGGTTTATTAGAGAACACTTCTATTTACATTGATTGTCTTTTAAAGTCACTAGTAGTAGATCTCTGTCCTTATGTTAAGGACTCTAAGGACTTTTTGAGAATTATTGCGAATATCGAATGGGAACGGGATATACTTCTGCTGACCCTAGACATAACCAGTCTCTACACAAGTATAGAACACCAAAGAGGATTAGAGGCTGTAGAATTTGTTCTAAAAAAAAGACAGTTGAAATATTTTGAGCATAATGTCATGCTTATTGAATTAATTAAGTACTGCTTTAAAAGTAATATTTTTTTATTTGCAGGAGAGCTCTTTCAACAGCGGCAGGGGACTGAAATGGGCACTTGCTTCGCCCCCAGCTATGCAAACTTGTTTGTTAGCTGGTGGGAGAAGCACGTGGCCTGGGCAGGAAAAAAATGTAATCTGGTTGGTAAAGGTAGACCTATGGTCAAGATACACTGACAACCTCTTCATTGTATGGAGAGGGTCAATGGAGGAGGCCAAAGAATATATCATCGAGCTTAACAACAATGAGGTCAATCTCAAATGTACTGAGTGCATGAGAAAAACCAACATACCTTACTTAGATCTGATGGTATTTATAAAGAACAATAGAATTGAGACGACATTATATAGGAAACCCACAGCAGGTAACAGCGTATTGCACGCAAATAGTTTCCACCCCAAGAGTGTCATTAATGGAGTCCCCTATGGGGAATTAATAAGACTAAGATGAAACTGTTCGCTAGATGAGGACTTTATTGTAGAAAGTAGAAAAGCCACTGATCGATTCTCTAAAAGAGGATGTAGGAAAGGAACATTGAACAACGCAAGCAAGAAAATGAAGCAGGTAGATAGGAAGGATCTCATATCTGACATGAGCGACAAAGAAATCAGAATGCCTGATTTAGAAGGACCAGTGAGTATGATAACTGAATATTCAACAGGGTCTACTGAACTTTTTCAAATTTTCCGAAGGAACTGGAAGATTTTAAAGTCAGACCATGTAATAGGATCCCTCATCTCACACTCACCCTTGATTACCTACAGGAGAGGTCCAGCACTTAAGGATCAGCTAGGGAGTGAGTACTTTCTTGTATAGCGCATGGCTACCCTAGAGCATCCCAGCGCTGTAAGACCAGAGGACGTTAAAAGACATTATTGAAACAAAAATGTCTTTAGTCGCTTCCTGAAAGCCAGATGATTGGATTCATGCCTGATGTTGTCTGGGAGTTTATTCCATCCTTTGGCTGCTTGGACAGAAAGCAAGCGGCGGCCCATCTGGGCCAACTTCACCCTGGGTACTACCAGCAGATTTCGTTGGTTGGATCTAAGAGATCTAACCGATTGATGGCGACGAAACAGGGAATCCAGAATGGACGGGTCAGCATTGTGGATGGACTTATGTGCCAAACACATAGTCTTGAACACAATCCTTTCCTGAATTGGTAGCCAATGAAGCAACCGAATTGAGGCCTTCGCTGAACATCTTTTGGGGACTTTCATAAGCAAGCGAACTGCACAATTCTGCACAGATTGCAGAATTTTTATGGTAGCTGCTGGTGCCCCCATATAAATAGCATTTGCATAGTCCAGTTGCGAAAGAATCAACGACTGGACCAACACGCGTCTGGTTTCAAATGGAAGAAGATCTAGGACTTTTTTTAGAACTCGCATCAATCCATAGCAGGTCGCGGCCACCTTCTTAGCCTGATGTTGGAAGTTCAAGGCGGAGTCCAGCCAGACCCCCAAGCTTTTTATTTTGGTCTTGGGCACTGGAGGAGGTCCCAGACAATGCGGCCACCAGGGGTCCAGGTTGATTGGGGCTTTATAGCCCAGCAGCATAATGTCCGTTATGGCCCCATTTAGCTTTAAAAAAGACGAGGTCATCCATTCAAGGACCTTGGTGAGACACGGGGTCAGATTGTTGATCCCCTGATGTAAGGCATCGTCCCTCACCAAAGAAACGACCAGCTGCGTGTCATCGGCGTAGGTGATAAGCTGGATTCCCCAGGGAAGAACCACCTCAGCCAAAGGTCTCATGTAAATGTTAAACAACGTGGGGCTGAGTGATGATCCCTGGGGAACGCCGTGACTCAGTTGCAGCTGGCTCGATGACACCTCATCCTCAAAAACGGAGAAGCATCTGTCCGATAGAAAGGAATGGAGCCATTTAAGGGCCAATCCAGAGACCCCTGCGAGACGTAGCCGATGCAGCAGGAGAGAGTGGTTTACAGTGTCGAAGGCTGCGCTGAGGTCCAATAGGACCACCGCAGCGCAGCCTCCTGAATCCACAATACCCCTAGTCGCCTCCACCACCGCCACCAGAGCTGTTTCTGTTCCTTGCTTGGCTCTGAATCAAGTCTGGGTGGAATGTAATGAGCCCGTAGACTCAACAAATGAAGAGAAGGCCTGGTTAACGTGTTTTTTAGCTATTTTGCTGAGACTCGGAAGCAGCGAAATAGGTCTGTAGTTAGCCATATCTGCCGGGTCCAAATTAGTTTTTTTAACAGGGCACGGACCTTTGCCTTCTTCCAGTTGGGGGGTACTACTCCTGAGGTCAGAGACGCGTTGATGACCTGCATTATCACCGGGCATACTGTTTCCGATACCTGCTTAAGAACCGTCGGAGGAGCAACATCCTGAGAAGAGCCCGATTTTAAGGTGTTAAGGAGCCTTTCAGCAATAGCGAGATCTAACAGTGGAAAGGCTTTGAGATCTCCAAATAAGTTAGGGGCTCCCCCCTCAGACCTTTCATTACCACTCTCCATTTCGTCTGGAGTATATGGAGTTGTCACAAAGCTGGAGTAGATGTTAGACACTTTGGACGCGAAAAAAACAGATAGGTCCTCGCAATGTTTCTGAGGGCCCGGAGCAGGACTGGTAGCCCTAGGAGAAGCGACCAGAGATTGAAAGATTTTAAAAATCTCTCTGGGGGCATTGGCTGCTTCCGAGATTTTAAGGAGCCATTTCTCAAAAACTACCAACAAGAAAGACATGATAACAGGTTTCTGCCCTGCATGGCCTGCAAGGCATGCAGGAATAACAAAAAAAGTTCAGGAATTCGTAGTACCAGGAAGGAAGAAAACGCACAAGATAAATAGGCTGATGAACTGTAACTCTGATCATACAGTTTATTGTCTAGTGTACCCCTGCAACAGAAGATATGTAGGAAGCATGATCCACTGCACAAAAAAAGAATACTTGAGCACATGCGTGCAATCAAGAATCATGATGCAACATATCCTGTTGCACGGCATTTCAAGAAGCAACACAATACGAATGCCAACTTGTTAAAATTCTTCTGTCTAGATCAAGTCTCCAAGAAAGAAAGAGGGGGTGATAGAATTAAAGCAATAAGAAAACTTGAATCCCGGTACATTATCGAATTACAAACAAAAGCCCCACAGGGACTTAATAACGATGAGGAACTCTGGGTCCATATTGAATAAATAAAGAAATTACAATAGAACTAATGGCTAGTGTGGAGTGTTTAAGCCCATTCAGGGCACAATTATGCAGGAGAATAAGTTCTTGAAAGATGATCTGTGAGATAAAACATACACAAATAAAGAAAAGATAGCAAGCCTATTCAGGGCAAGATTGTTGATTTTTCGAAGGTCATTGAATTAATCTAACATGAATTATAATGTTTGATTATAATTGACAATGCAATATGTATATGTTTAATTGTATAGGTTGCACAATGAGATGACTTATGAATGTTTGTATAACACCCTCTCCCCTGCATATAATGCCATAACCGGAAATGTTAATGGATTTAGACATTCTAGTATGGCTGCCAAATGAATTGAGCTAATATTGGTTTGGTTCCTCATTTATTTCGTTGATCATGAACCGCAAGCCCTCTCTCATGCTTCATGATTTGGCTTACATGATTTTTTAATAAGTTACAACACTGTTGAATGAATTATGTGACATTGAGGAAGGCGTAGCCAAAGCGCGTCTGTTTATTTATTTGTGTAGCAAAATAAATCTATGAACTTACCTTGCCAGTGTGCGCCTCGATTCGTGACTTTGAAGGAGGGAGGTCACATGTTTTTTTTTCATAAATGATGAGGGGCTGATTCAACATGCTTCTTCCCAGGTCCTGGAATGTCCCGAGGTGTCAGTCTTATCCTATACGTAGCCAGTGATTTAAGAATTCCCTATTCCAAAACCAGTCTACAAAATTTGCTCTTCCTTTTTCAGCACTCCCTTTCTCTGTTTAAAGCAAATCTTCCCAACATCCCTGAACCAAAATTGACCTAGCCTTCTTTTATTGCAAGAGATTTGACCCGAGCGCTAAACTACTAGCCTCTAGGAGATGTTATGTTATTTTATGTTATAGGTCATTTATTAAGTGTATATACACCCTAAGGGGTCTCTTGGTGCTATGATGTGACTCTTTTTGTCATTGCTAAAACTGGTTTCCCACCTGCTGGTTACGCAGGCAAAAGGTCTAGATTGGATCTGGGAGTCAGTTGTTGCAGTTTTCGACCGCGCTCATGCCATTTCACCTTCAAATAAAGCACTGTGAAAAGAGCACTATTATGTTATCAGCCAGCCCAGTTCACCTTCTGATGGCTAATCCTTGGTACATGACTACTGTTGACACCACTCTTGCATTAATGCTGCACAGGCCAAGCCATGTGATTCAGAAGGAAGTTTGTTAACAAGTCAGCCCAAGATGTGTATTCAGTCTCTGGGGCAGGGCTGATTGGCAAACCAGTTCTAAACCAGTTTACGTATATGCAGGACCAAGTATACTTTTCTAAAGTTACTTTTCCAATAAAATTAACCAATATTTACTTTAACCAGTGAATTCAATTTTAAAGCAAAGTGGAAAAATAAAGTTTAAGGATGGTCTTGGATTTTCCCATGACTGAATATGAAAGAGTCATTTGATTCATAACTAAGCATGTTCCTGGGAAATAGAACTTTACCACCTCAGTGAAAACCACTTTCTGTAATTGTTCACTGTACTGCCATACTTTTCCAATGGTTCATTCTTATGTATTAAGCAACCAGCCATGTAGGCACCCTTTAGGGTGGCTTAACTAATATTATAAAAATAGGTTTGCCTACATGGCTTAGACCGTGCCTAGTTATTTGATACTGCATTTTCTAAACTGCAGTATGATGCTTGCTGAGCCATATATTTTTAAAATATATGTAGGTTGTGTAAATACACACTGCAGCTTACATAGGACATTTAAAGACAGTGCCACGGGTGCATTTCTTGCACTAACTACCATAGCCTTCCTCGAAAGTTAAATAGGCCAATAGGTTGAAATCAGTGCATGGTACATGCTTTTAGGGGAAAGCAGAGACACTTTACCACTGTTTAGCATAGTCCACAGAGTTCTAAAGCTCGCAAAAAGTAAGAGGAGCATGACAAAACTGATGTCCTTTCTGCAGTTACCCACCATTAAATGCAGTGGGCGACTGCCAGTGGTGGATGGGCCACTGAGCCATTTATTTCCAACAGTGAAGCAAGCTGAGGCCCCGCCCATGAAAGCCTATCATTCTACCTGAGGTAGAAGTACCCTGAGTTTGGTATAATCAATGCCCTAGGTCTACATATTGTAATATATGATCTATTATTATTTACATATGGGTTGGTTTTTTTAATTATGAACGTGTGCATGTCAAGCTTTCTGTAACAAATGAAATTGAAATGGAATGAATACAGCCCACTGTCAGTTAGAATATAATATTTACAAGAGAGCCTGGCTATATGGTTTCAACACATATTATTCCTCTTTCTGACCTGTACTTATATGCAAATTCCATAAAGAAGTACATGCAGGAATTATTGCAGAGAAAATTTGTGGGTCATAGCTAAATTACTGCCACACTCTGAAGCAGGTATTGGGAGCAAACACTGTTTGACCCAAACATAGAATTCATGCCAGACTCAGGATGAGGGGCTAAGTGCAAATTTTAAATATCTTATAAAAAAACAAGATATCACACTGCTCTACAACATGACGCCAAAAACCCTTTGTACAAATCTGACTTCCCATCCACTGAAACCAGCACTCATTGAAACAGACAAAAGGCGAGTGCTAATGACATCTTGAATACAGGCTTCAAGGCAACCTTTTGAGATTCAAGCATCATTTTTACCAAGGAAATATTTTTAAGGTGATAATTCCTGTCTGGAAACAACTATGGGGCATATTATCAAGGAGGTTTATCTCCGCTTTTTTGGCTTTAAAAGCCAAGAAAGCAGAGATAAAATTATCTCCCTATTACCTAGCTATCGCTAACACCAGTTAGCGACAGCTAGTAGGAGATAGCGACCATCTTGGGCCCCACTTTGCATGTCAGTGATATTTATCACTAAAGGCATGCAAAGTGGGTGTGCCAAGATGTTAGCGACTGGAAACAGTCGCTAACATCGCTATCTCCTATTACCAACTTTTAGAGATATTCGCGCTAAGCGCGAATATCTCCAAAAGCTAACACCTGCCCTGAGCAGTTCTTAGCCATGTTATCCAATGGGAGGTGGATAACATGGCTAAGAGCATTAGCTCGGTAATGCATGAATATCGCTGACTTTTCAGAGATATTCATGCATTGCGGCCGATTTTTATCGCATTTGCGATAAACCTTGGTAATACCAAGGTTTATCTGCAATAAAAATCGCCGCAGCTCAGCGGTACATTTTGGTCTCTAACCAAGCAATAGCGATAATTATCGCTATTGCTTGGTAATATGCCCCAAGATCTAGAATGGTTTCAGCTAGGTTAATATTCAGGACAAGGATTTTGTCGGGGTAGTGTTAGGATTGTTGGGCCTGTTAGGGACACATGATCCGTTTAAAGCATACCACTTCTCCCTGCATGGTTGTAGCTATAAATGCTGCACCGGGTACAGTGGCACCTGGGTCCGGAAGGGTGAATGGGACATTGAATGCCAATTATGACTGTCTTTGACTACCTAACCATCATCAGCAGCCCCAGCAGTTAACGGCAGTGGGCGCTGTGGGGCCGGGTGGGGGGGATTTCGACAGACGACCAGTGGGGGGAAATAAATAAATAAGTAATTTTAATTCATCGTCTGTTGAAATTCCCCCTCCCCCACCCGGCCCCACCGCCCCACTACTCTTACCTGCACTGGCCGCTGCTGCTAACAATGGCCCCAGGGATGGCCACTTTCTTGATTGCATTAGGGCCCATGGGGCTGTTACTATGCAATCATAATCACCAAAAGAAGGGGTATTGATGAGTTTAACCCTGATTTGTTGCTAAGCCACACTCTCAAAGCTTGAGGACTTGCGAAAACTAAAAGAAATGACACTTGGATGCCTAATCACAAATTGCATTTTGCAATATGTTTAGTAGTACTACAGTGATACTGCTAATGTACTACAAAATGCTATTCACATACCAATGTGAGGAGGTTTATTCCTTTGCCCCTCCTATCTTTTTTAGGTCTCGGCTAGCGTTGCTGCACACATGCGCATCACGCTCTGTGAGATTTTATGTTTTGGAGGACTTTCATTAAAGGGCTTCAAGCCCCACCCCTCTTTCCCATTGGCTGGCGTCACTGTTTATGCTAAACGGTGGCCAGCCATTGGAAAAGAGGTTTGTATGACATAGACTTTTCTCTTTTTCAGACTGCCCACTTGGACGGGCTTGCCTGATTTCCTTTCGTCGCAAACAATTTCTTATCTTTATGGGGCCATGTGTTTAAACACATGGCCCCATAAAGACAAGAGATTGTTTACCACTAGCGGGAAGCACGGTCCTCTTTCACTTTTGGGACGTGCATGTCAGCCTGTCTCGTTGTTTGTCTCGTGTGGCGTCGTAGCGTTCCCGGGACCAAGTGTTGGCCGTCGCGGTGAGTTATGGGGATGGCCCTGTTACTTTAATGTAACCTGAGCCACAATGACACCTAATTTTACTTGCAACGTATTTTATTTAAAAGAATGATACTGAAGTCGTTTCTGAAAATGTATGCAGCCGCGGAAATTTATATGGGTTCGATATTAAAGAAGATAAAGAATCATAAAATACACATAATCACAATTAAATTTGTAATAATATAAATAATTTGGCACATTGGAAAAAAAGTCTTTGGAAAGTTTAATTTCTATGTGCAGCTTGGTCAAAGTTAGTATGAATCTACTCCAATGTAAGATGGATGCCCGCTTCGCAGACTGGTCAATAGAAAACGGTGTCTTCGGAGCTTGTCTGTTTCCAGGGTCTGTTTATTTCCGTGTAGTTAATTAATTAATTTAATATCTTGTAGAGCGCTAACAATCATCCAGGGTAAGATATCACTGCGCTATGCTTGCTAATGTGCATGTGACGTGGGTGAGAGCCCAGTTAGATTTATTCAGGATGGGGGAAGAGGAAAGATTTTAGCTGTTTCCTAAATGCCAGGTGGCATTCTGTGAGTCGAAGGGCTGTGGGCAGTTCGTTCCATTTGGCAGCAGCGATATGGGAGAAAGCGCGCTCGCCCATCCTAGCTCTCTTTACCCGGCAGGTTTTTGCACGAGCCAAGAGTTGAGAGCGGAGGTTCCGTGTGGGAGCATAAAACTGAATCCAATTTCTAAGGATGAGGGGACCAATTTTGTGCAGTGCTCTATGAGTAATGCACATCATTTTAAAAGATGCTCTTTGCTTCATTGGTAGCCAATGGAGGTAACGCAAACAGCTCTTGGCCGAGTCGTATTTCCTTTTCATGCAAATGGCCTTGGCTGCTGCGTTCTGCACCATTTGGAGCTTGGTAAAAAGATACTCGGCCATGCCTACAAACAGGGAGTTTCCGTAGTCCAGCCTACTCATCAAGAGTGACTGGACCAGGATCTTTCTACACTCCATTGGAATCCAGGGGAAGACTCTCTTAAGCATTTTTAGGATTGCGAAGCCTTTTCCGCAAATGGCAGCTACATGAGTCTTCATGGATAGGGCAGTATCTATGGTTATTCCAAGGTTCCTTGCTGTTTGTGACATAGAAAAGGGACGAAAGAGCAAAGTGCTCACTGAAACAAAAGATGAGTTTATGTTCAGCCTCCTCACCAGAGAGCAACAGAAACTGGGTTGTTTCTGGAACCGGGTTTTCGAAGCCGGAGATTTTCTGAACTATGGCTGCTAAGAGTCTTAGGAAGATGACAGCAGAGGGGATAGGGAGATGGAGCTGGGTGTGTCATGGCACGGTTGTATTGGTCCTTTTCCTGCTTCTGGCTGAGCATTATGTCTCTAGGATCATCAGCATCATTCCTCCTGTTTCATGAGGTCATTTACCTTAAATTAACCTCCTTCCGAGGAGAGGCAAATGTATCCAGAGGGAAGTTGTCTTTGATACAATTGTTCTTGAATATTGCTTTCTCATTAGTGAGTCTTGTGTCTCCCCTTGACCCTGTTTACCTTCAGCATAGGGTAAGCAATGCTGAACTTCCCTCTTTTATCCCTGCCATTAGAGCAAGACGTGTGCATCTAGTTATGTATATTTTAATTCTGAGTTTGTGCTCCGAGTTATCACTCGCCTTTCTTTAGTCGCTAGTCTGTATTGTGATGTCCTCTAAATTTAGCGATTGTTCACGTCCCATGTCATCCCCTAAAATGGAGCTACAATTATTTCATTTTACATCTTGCCTACAAGTCCCTTCAAGCTGTCTGCGAAAAGATCTGTTGTCATCTTACCGTGAGCTTAGAGCTCGTCATTGCTTACGCATGGTTTGCTTTTGTCACTCCCATTTGTTTACCTTTTATCCATTAGCTTGTGTTGGCTTGCCTTCTTGTTCTTGCCCCACCCCTGGATAATGCCTTCATTACTTGTGTCCTTTCCCTGCTTATTTTTCAGGCACTACTTTTTTCTTTTTGAATAAGTCCACAATGAGAGTGCATATCAATCAATCAATCAATCAATGAACTTGTAAAGCGCACTACTTACCTGTGAGGGTCTCAAGGCGCTGAGGGGAGGGGGTGCTGCTACTGCTCGAAGAGCCAGGTCTTGAGGAGCTTTCTAAAGGTGAGCAGGTCTTGGGTCTGCCGCAGATGGGTGGGGAGGGTGTTCCAGGTCTTGGTGGCGAGGAAGGAGAAGGATCTGCTGCCGGAGGTTGTTCGTTGGATGCGCGGGACGGCAGTGAGGGCAAGGCTGGGGGAGTGGAGCTGGCAGGCGGGGGTGTAGAAGTTGAGTCTGTTGTTCAGGGAGGCTGGTCCGGTGTTGTGGAGTGCTTTGTGTGCGTGGATGAGGAGTTTGAAGGTGATCCTCTTGTTGACTGGAAGCCAGGGCAGGTCTCTTAGGTGGGAGGTGATGTGGCTGCAGCGGGGTATGTTGAGGATCAGTCGTGCGGAGGCGTTTTGGATACGTTGTAGTCGTCGCAGGTGTTTGGCCGGGATTCCTGCGTAGTGTGCATTGCCGTAGTCCAGCCTGCTGCTGACGAGGGCTTGGGTCACTGTTCTTCTGGTTTCAGTCAGGATCCACTTGTAGATCCTGCGAAGCATGCAGAGGGTGTTGTAGCAGGAGGAGGAGATGGCGTTGACCTGCTTCGACATGGAGAGGGAGGAGTTAAGGATGAATCCTAGGTTGTGTGCGTGGTCCCTGGGTGTTGGAGCTGTTCCCAGTATGGTTGGCCACCAGGAGTTGTCCCAGGCGGAGGTGGTGTGGCCGAGGATGAGAACTTCAGTTTTGTCCGAGTTCATCTTCAGGCGGCTGCTCCTCACCCACTAGGCAACGGCCTTCCTTCCCTCAAGGAGGTTGGTTTTGGCAGTGTGTGGGTCCTTGGTAAGGGAGAGGATGAGCTGGGTGTCATCGGCATAGGAGATGATGTTCAAGTTGTGCTGGCGGGCCACTTGTTCGAGGGGGGGCATGTAGACGTTGAACAGGGTCGGGCTGAGGGATGAACCCTGGGGTACGCCGCAGATTATGTCAGTGGCTTTGGATCAGAAGGGTGGGAGGTAGACTCTCTGGGTTCTGCCTCAGAGGAAGGACGTGGTCCAGTCCAGGGCCTTCTTCTGGATTCCGGCTTCTTTGAAGCGTGTTCCTAGTGTGCGGTGGCAGACCATGTCAAAGGCGGCTGACAAGTCCAGGAGGATGAGGGCTGACGTTTTGCCGTTGTCTAGTTGGAGCCTGATGTCATCTGTGGCTACGATGAGGGCTGTCTCGGTGCTGTGGTTTTGTCTGAATCCAGACTAGGATGGGTCTAGAATGTTGTTGTCCTCGAGGTGGCGGGTCAGCTGCATGTTGGCGATTTTCTCGATGACCTTCCCCGGGAAGGGGAGCAAGGAGATGGGTCGGAAGTTCTTGAGGTAATTGGGGTCCGCCTTGGGCTTCTTGAGGAGGGCGTGCTTCCAGCTTTCCTGGAAAGTCGCTGTGTTGAAGGAGACGTTGATGACCTTCCATGTGTTTTCCAGCTGTCTCCCTTATGTACTTCCCTAGCCCTTTATGCTCAGTAATGCTCTCGCTCAGCTTATCTGTGTACTTTCTCCCACCCCCATGTCTTGCACTCACCCTTGTGTGTTAATGCCCCTTCTTTGTTTTGTTGCCCTGCTCTCTTGCCTGTATGCTACTTTTCTCTCCATGCTGCCCATTTTGTATACTTCTCCCTGCTGTATGTGCTGTTACCGCTCTTGCCCCGGTGCTGTGTTGCTCCCGCTCTTACCCCCTGTGTTGTGTTGCTCTTGCTCTTGCCCCCTGTGTTGTCTTGCTCCCGCTCTTGCCCCCTGTGTTGTGTTGCTCCCGCTCTTGCCCCCTGTGTTGTGTTGCTGCCGCTCTTGCCCCTGTGCTGTGTTGCTGCCGCTCTTGCCCCCTGTGTTGTGTGGCTTCCGCTCTTGCGCCCTGTGTTGCTCTTGCCCCCATGTGTTGCTATCTGTGTTCCTCATCCTCGTTGTTGCTATTCATGTTCCCACACCCTCCATGTTGCTATTCATGTTCCCACACCCTCCGTGTTGCTATTCATGTTCCCACACCCTCCATGTTGCTATCCATTGTCCCCCCTTTCCGTGTTGCTTCCATGTACCCACCCTCCATGATGCTTCCACCATACCTGCCGTCAGTGTTCCTTCCGCCCTTGCCTTTTGGGTTACTTCCGCCATCCCAGAAATCTATGTTGCTTTCCGTGCCATAGTTTTTGCTTCCCACTGCCTTTCCGTCATGCTGTCCCCCATATTTCTGTGTTGCTTCCCCTGGCCCAGTCTAAAAAGAAAAAAACAAGCATTAAAAATGCAATAGGTCTCGCCTTTCATTAAGTTAAAGCCATTTGCTTTGCTATACAATACCATTAGCAAAGCAAATGGTTTTAACTTAATCAAAGGCGACGAGACCTATTGCATTTTCAATTCTTGTTTCTTTGTGCTGTGATCGAAGGAATCAACAGTTTGATATCATCAGGCATCAAGGATGCATGTGTCACTTCCATTGCTCCTGGCAATGTGGTGAATTAGCATGTTGAATGGGCAACTATTCATTAACTTCCATACATTAGGTGTTCTGATGTTTAAGTATTAGGATTGTATGGTAGCATTTGATAAATACAACAAATTAGAAGCAACCAGTTCTAACAATTTATATAATCATCAATGAGACTGAACAAAGAGTGCAAATAAAATTGTCTAAAACTGCACTCACTTTAACCCCTTGCATGCTGGTGACGAACCCCAGCCGTCACGCTCCACGGTGCTCGTGTGCTGATGACGGCTAGGGTTCGTCATGGCCCGCCCTGTTCTTTTGTTTACCGCACAGCGGCGGAAACGGGCCAGCAGCGAAGGGGTTAATTAAAAGAAAAAAGATCAAATACTAGTAAAGCAAAGTAGGACTTGGAGACTAAAGAAAGGGATGGATCAGAATAAAGAGTGGGTTGTTGTTCTAGGAGGGTGGAACTTGGTTGGAACCCACTCATTTTTACAAGATTAATAATTTTAATAAAAAGCACCTTCCAACTAACTTATTCAAACAAAAGGCATTTTCAATGTAAAACCACAATTTCAAAATAATTGAATTTAAAAAAATGAATTGAACACACAGGTTCAAATAAAACAAATAGGCTATTGAGCGTAAAATAATTGTTTTTTCACCGAACACATTTGCATTGAAGTAACTAACAAAAGGAGGTAATTTGTCCACATTTAAAGAATGAGCAGGCTCCTCGAAAGTCTTCCTTACATTTTCCAGGCAGCAGGCCACTGGCTAAACCTGGCACGCAGCCCTACAGTTAATTTCGGACCGCACTGTGACACCACTACGCCCTTCCCTGCTTTGAAGCAGAAGTACATTGTAAGCTGGGCTTGTAACTGCACACTTCTGGCAGAGTGACAGTTCATTAGGTAGGATTTAGCATGGTCCCTTTGACATAACCCATGGCACACAGTGCTTAAATTGAAAAAAACACAAAAGAACAGGGCCCAAAGCAGTGGCATAGCACAAAATGATAGAGCTGAATGTGATGAGAGCCCCTAACTCTGCCTTATCTCACAGATATTTATAAGTCTTGGGCTGAAAGGCAGTCTCTTGAATCATTGGAGGGCGGTCTGAAGCAGTGGCGTAACACAGGTAACCGCAGCCCCCTGTGTGGAGTGGACCCCCAAGCTCCAGTGGGCCCTCTCAGCACAATATTCTGGCTGGAGAGCTCCTGATTGACTCTGGAGCGGGCTCCTTCATTTACTTTTCAGGGGGACCCCCTCAAGTTTTGTTATGCCAGTGGTCTGAAGGGTTTTGCCGTCCCTGCAGTGCAGTGGCTGCTGGGCCCTAAGTTACTCCCGGGCCCAAATTCTTACTCAGAAGCTCGCAAACTGAGCTGCTGATTTCTGCAATTGCAGAGTACCCAAGTTCCCGTCTCCATTCTCTGTCTTTCACCACCCTACACCTCCTGTCTCTATTCAGTCTTGCAGGTTATATTTCATACCTGCTTTATCCCTCTGTCACTATTGCCCATCTTTGTTTTTTCCCTTTTATCCATTTTCAGTCTCTTTCCCTTCTCTCTCTCTTTCGTCTCTCTCTCGCTCTCTCTCTCCCTTTCTTTCTCTCTCTCTCTCTCTCTCTCTGTCTTCTCCCATCACTCCCCCCACCCAAGTCAAGGTCTCATTGTAAAAAATATGCCTTAGTTCCCAAAAGTAAGAGTTGGTGGTCACTACCAGCATAAAATAACCTGTGACTGCCTCTCTATAAAGCAAATGTATGGCAGAACTGGCAAAGTGAATTTGGCCCAAATTTGGCTTGTTAGATTAGACATTATCAGCCTGATTCATGAAAACCGAAATATGCGATTTTCAAAACGCGATTAACAGCGAATCGCAATTTAGAAATCGCAGATCGATATTCATGAAATTTACCGTGAAAATAATGCGATTCGCACGCGGCCACAAAAAGCGTTTGCGAGTTACGGAAATCGCAGAATATACGCTATTTTCGGCAACATCCATGTAGGAATTGCGATATCGCAAATAGCGATATCGCTAATTGCGAGATCGCTAAATGCGAGATCGCAAAATCGCGAGATCGGGAAAACGGGAAGTCGCATTTCGAGCACAGTGATGACATCACAACCAGGAAACAGCCAGTTCCCACCCCCATTCACAACAGTGAGGCAGACCTCGAGGCAGCAACTAACTCAGCTCCTACCAGGACACCAGCAAACTTGCTATTCCACACCCAATCTCACTGCAGCAATGGCAGAGGAGGCTGTACCAGGGCCCAGCAACATCGGGCGCAAGAGGAAAATGAAATTCTCCAAACAGGAGTTGGAGCACCTCATTGATGGGGTGGTTGACACCACTCAAAACTTTTTGGGAGAGAATCAAGGAAGGTGCCTGAGCCGGAGAAACGACGAATGTGGGTCGAGATAGCAGCCAAAGTGAACTCCGTGGGCGTGGCACACAGGTCCTTGGAGGAACTCAAGAAGAGGTGGTAAGACCTCCGAGGTCGTGCCAAAGAGAAGGTGGCCGAGAGGCTGGGCGAGACCCTGGCCACTGGAGGGGGAAGACCTACAGTCCCTCCCAACACCCCCATGGAGGACCGCGTCGAAGACACGTTGGAGCCCGAGGCGTGCATTGGGGTCACCAGATTGGACTCATCCCGCCCCACCCAAGAGAGCCAAGGTAAGTGGCATGCGACTGCGACCCTGTCCCCTATCAATGGCCATGACCCTATAGCCTCCCATAATGTTCCAAAGTCATGCCATCCGTGCACATTAGGTAAGGCCCTAAAGCATTGTGGGACATGTAGTCTGCCCACAATGTACAAGTACCCCAATGCAGCCAGACAGGTCCCAAAGTGCGCAATGCCACAGCCAGTCAGGGAATGTCATCCAGCATGCATGTAGCAACTGTACGTGTGACAGATACATGCAACTAATGAACGTCCACTTCCCCTCACAGGTGGCGCAGACAGCAGCGACAGTGACAGGCTGCTCATCGATGAGCAACCAGAGGATGCCGAGGAGGTGCCATCACCAACACATCCTGCACCAACAGGCGCAGCACCTACCCCCGCAGCCAGGCCCACAGCATCTGCGCCTCCACCATCAGGCGCAGCACCTACCCCCGCAGCCAGGCCCACAGCATCTGTGCCTCCAACATCAGGCGCAGCACCTCTGCCTACCTCAACTCCACCAGCAGCTGGAGCCTCCACATCTGGTCCAGCGACTGCGGTGAGACAGCGCCCACCCACTGTGGCCAGCCAGCAGAGCAGGCATGGCAGGGCTCGCCTGCAGAACAATGCACGCAGCGGAAGGAGGGGGATGGATGTGCGCGTGCCGAGCATGAGCATTGATCGTAGGATGCTACGCATTCACCAGCTTCAGGCATGCCGGCAAGGGGCCATACAAATGCAGCTACATAACATTGGCCGCAATGTGGCAAATGTGGCAGAGAGGATGGACCGCATGACGGCAGCCATGGAGGCCAACACTGCTGCGCTAATATTGCAGCGCAACACCGCCTGCCGCCGCCACCGGCAGCTACTGACGCGGCTGTCCGCATACACCAGATCCAACTACGTGATAGGGAATGCGACGTCCCAGCTCTCGCGACGGTCCCTGGCGCAGCAGCAGCAGTTAATCCAATGCTGTGAGGATGTGGCCAGAGTGTTAGAGCACGTCACCACTGCCGTACTGGCACTGCATCCCACTCTACCAGGCAATGTCGGGTGGGATGATACCAGCGAGGGCACCTCCAGTGTGAGCAGCCTGTCTGCCTCACAGGTTGCGGTGTTACGACGTAGCACCAGGCCCACTGCAGGGTCACGTGCAGTGGCAGAGGAGGAGCCGGAGAGGCACTTGGGTGCTGCGCGCCGGAGGCGCACCTGAGTTACATGTACTTTTACAGGGACATGCTGACACTACAAGCCTGTCCTGTGTTTTGGACGCAGCAGTATGGGGCAATACTGATTCCATAGGAAGGATGGCAACTTAACACTATTATTGTGAATCCAACAATAATATTTATTCTTGCATCATACATTGGCGTCCTGTCATTATTTCCATTTGCATGCAATTGTGATTTGTTGGGTGAGGGGAGTGGGTGCACTAGAAACTGTTCATTGTGATGTGGTTGCGGCATCTGTGGCTTTCAGCTGGGTTCTCCCCGCGTGCATGGCGCACATGTGCAGGTGGCCGGTCGTCCCCTTCCGACTCACTGCAAGAGATGTCTACAGGTATCCGGCGCTTGGTAGCAATGTTGTCCAGTATTGCACACACAGCCACAATGCGGCAGCACACATCAGGACTGTAGTACATGGCCCCACCTGTCTTGTGAAGTATGCGGAATCTGCTCTTCAGTAGCCCAAAAGTCCTCTCAATGCAATTCCTTGTGCGTATGTGTGATACGTTGTAATGCCGTTGCTGTGGTGTAGCAGGGTTGAGGTATGGGGTGAGGAGGTATTCACGCAGGGCGTAGCCACTGTCACCTGAATGAGAGGAGCAGAGGGTGAGTGCCTGTGCAGCGCAGCTACTTCATCGCAGTGTGACATTCTGGGCAAAGTGTACTTACCAAGTAGGTGTCCTTCCCCGAAGTCTCCCCTGGCCAGTCGTGTGTGGAGGCCGCTGTGCCGGAATATGAATGAGTCATGTGTACTCCCCGGGTACTGTGCCACTATGTCTGTGATGTATGTCTTAGCATTGCAGACCATCTGGATGTTGAGGGAGTGGTAGGACTTGCGATTGCGGTACATGTACTCCGTTGCAGCTGGTGGGCAGATGTGGATGTGGGTACAGTCAATGCATCCTATCATGTGTGGGAAATGGGCAACATTGTAGAATTGAAGCTTTGTCTCATCCAAATCCTGTTGGCTGGTGGGAAATTTGATGTGGTGGTGTAGCTGGGTCAGCATTGCGTCAAGGAAACTCCCTAGGCAGCGGGACATGGTGGGCTGGGATATCCCCCAAGCAGCCGCAACTATCCCCTGGAAGCTCCCGGAGGCCAGGAGGTGCAGGCTACACAATACCTGGACATGTGTTGGCACGGCATTGGTCCGCCTTGTTGGGTGCTGCATCAGGGGGTCAAGGTCCTGAATTAGCTTGATGATCATTGCCCCATTCAGGCGGTACTTTGCGTATATTTGCTCTCTGGTTTGGCCCAGCAGGGTGACCCGCTGGCGGAATATCCTGTCCTGGATTCTGCGTCTCCTCCGTGCTGCTCGCTGTAGCCTTCACCGCCTGACCACCCTGTACATTCCTGGCATTGTGACACTCCTTATGCTGATGCTGCTTCTCCTTAGGTGTGTTTGGTCAGGCCACGCCAGTTGCTGATTGGCCAACGGTTTTACAAATTGTTTTATACTATGGGTTTGATGGTTACCACCTGCTTTGGGTTGTCCTTAAATTGCGCCTCGCAAACTGCGAATTTGGGTTTTTTCGCTAATTGCGATTTTTCATGAATCCCGATTGCGATGATATTGCGATTTCGCTATTTTTTTTGCTATTTTTTTGCAGATTCCGTGATTTCTCGCTATTTCCGATTCGCAAATGGTCTACTGCTGGGATTCTGCGAATCTTTTTGCGATTTCGCAATTATGTGTTAGCGATTTCGCTATAATCGTGGTGAATACCGATTAGGGAAATTGCGCCCGCGATAGCATTTTCGCAGCTATTGCGAACGCAATTTTGCTTCATGAATCAGGCTGTATGTATGCAATATTAAAAAGACAATAAACACCAGTTTTATTATGCCTTCTCACTGGTGCAGTGTCACTAAAAGAGATATAAACAGGTGAAATTGCTCAAATTGGGATTTACATTTCAGTGCAAATCTTGATGTGTTCTGAAATGTAGCCTCAAGATAATGCAAAGTAGGGATTTTCCCTGCTTTGTGCTACTGTGAGCCAAGGACGATTCCCATGTGTGATACATGGGCATTACCAAGCAATCAGCCATGAATTTTGATGCAAAGTTCTATCTACTATTAAAAGTAGACAAGGTTGTGCACCAAAAATATATGTCTCCACGAGGCAGGGTAATGTTGAAGAAAAGTTTTCTTCTCTCCAAACTTTTCCAGCTTTGCTTGTGTGCTATAGTGGAACTTAGAAACATTTGTAATCATTGTATTGCATTGTAATTGCATTTATATAGTGCTTACCACCCCTGATGTGGCGTTGAAGGGCTTTTTCGGCGAGTAGCACGCCACTCCGGAACCAATGAAGGCTTAGTGGTGAATTAGGATAGTGAAAATATGAAAGTACTATGGGGCAGATTTATGTCGGACTTGCGCCACGTTTATGCTGCTGTTGCGTCACGCAACGGCGCGGAAACGTGGCACATCCCTGCGACCTATTTACAACGTGACGCATCTAGGCAGATGCGTCACGTTGTAAAGCCCTGCGCCACATGAAACCTGCGTCAGGTTTAATGTGGGCGTTCTGTCGTAGGGTGGGCGTTCCCTCGTAGGAAAGCCCCGTAAAACTGACGCAGTGAAATCTACAAGATTTCACTGAGTCAGTTTTACGACGCTGCTGGGTCAAATCCTTACGCCTGCTTGAAGCAGGCGTAAGGAGTGACGCACCATGTTATGTATGGGTGGCCTCTGTACACCACAAGATGCGTCACGCATCTGCCCTTCCTTGCATCATGGTGCGCCGCATTGTAAATGCAGCGCATCTGTGGTGCCGCAAGGAGGGAATTGCGTGACGCATCAGTTCTGGCGCATCCTTGCTGATTTGCAGAGATGCGCCAGAACTCATAAATCTGCCCCTTTGAGTGGGGGATATGTCAGTCAGTCATTTGGATTGGGGAGGATAGTGGAGGGATAGAGAAGGGGAAAAGGTTTGCATTTATATAGCGCTCGCTACCCCTGATAGGATGTTGAAGCGCTTTTTCAGTCAGTAGCATGCTACTTCGGAACCCATAAAGGATTACTGGTGAATTAGTGTAGTGAAATATGAAGGTAATTTGAGTGGTGGATATGCTAGTGTATGGTACCTTTCCAATACAAAATCTATGCTAGATTTCATACCCCTTTTGAATTATGGGCTCGTGCAATGAGCAAGACAGCCTAATGTGCACCGTTGCAGGGAGAGAGAGAGCGACAACATCCGAAATTAATAGGTGTAGCGGTGTACCGCGCTCTGCTGTCGACTCTAAACAGTGCATGTACTTTGGTTGCTGCGCGGCCTTGCGTCAAATGTAAGTCAATCCTCCCCGAAGTCTTGAAGCATATTGTGAATTCCCTGAGCCGCACCGGCACACTTATTTATACCTTCTGATCCGTCGCACCCCTAGTCCGGCCGACAGGTTGCTCACATCTGTGCATTCCACTTGCTACTGGGTTTCCCAGGGTTCGGAAACCCTACCCCTGCTGCCAGGACCTCCATCTTGGCATGGGGTGCGTGAGCTGGATATGTAGACATCTGTCATCCGCGCGCCACGGCGGACAGATTTATTACAGTGCCAAGTGCGCGAGGAGCGACAGGCTTACAGAAGAGACAGGGCGCTCCGCAAATATGGCAACAACCGCTGATTTATTTGCCCACGTCTCCCTGCCTCCTGCACAGAACTAGCCCAGGCGAGCAACAAAGTGAGCACGTAGGGTTTAGATTAGTTAATGCAAAAACTCAACAATTAAATAACCTGGCAACTGTGATGCGCTGTGAAAATATTATGCTCTGGTATTTGCATGTGTTTAGTGCTTGGTATCTTTTATTAGGCTTCATTAGCCTTAATTTCAGTGCCTCTGTGATGTACAATTTATCCACTGCAGATCATCATAGGCTACTCCTATGGCACTCACAGGCAGTGTTTCCAAAACACATTTCATGTGCTAAACTGAACTCCTTTCTAGAAATCCGCGGGAATTACATTATTTCTGTGAAATACGTATTCCAACCAAAAGCAACAGAGTATCAAAAACACAGGAAAGATAAGATCTGAGTTGTATGTTTTAATGGGATCCTAAAGGTATGCATAATGTCGTACAATTCATAGTACATGGTGTGTGTGTGTGTGTGTGGTACGTGCACATCTCAGGGTGTGCAAATACACATGTATTTGGGCCATATTTTTGCACATCTGATGTTTATGACCAGCACTTTAATTATATGTGTACTGTACTTGCTGCTACTATCGATTTTAAAAACGACTTGGGTTTTAAATTTCTTTTAACTTCTTAATTCTTCCTGCTGCTATTGGGCTACACAATGTCAGTTTAATTTGCACGCAAAACTTGTATCGCCCTGAGGCTTCCCCGGTCCGCCGCGGCTTTGCCGATTGTTGCAGAGATTAGACCTCAGAAAACACCACTTCCGGGCTCCTTCTTCCGCCCAGGTTAGCGGGCCAGTGGCCAGGCGTGCCTATTCAGACCCACGCTGGCCCGGATGCGCAGCGGACATGCGCAGCGGGCGCGCTGCCGGCACGCCAAAGGCAAGCTTGTCTGCGCCAGGACCGGGCCGAGGACCAGAACCCCTGCTCCTGGCAATACTGGAATCTCTAAAGTAAGTTATACTGGAGAATCCCTTAGAGCACTACGCCCTCCCAAACAGAATTCATGCGATATATTTATGGGGGAAGATCTTTTACAATCTGACTATGTTCAATGCAAAACTATGCAAATCGCTTAACCATACAACAGAGCTTTATACCAATGTAAGCTACCCTACTCCTAAGCTTAGAGACCTACAGCTAGCCCTCATTAATGCCAGGTCCCTTGTAAAACACAGCTATGAAATAGCGGACTTTATTACTGATACCAAAATAGACATTCTATTTATCACTGAAACCTGGGGCAATGATGCCGCAAACCCTAATTTTAATATTGCTGTCCCCACTGGATATAAAGTGTTTAGGCATGATAGGCATTTGGCTAGAGGGGGTGGCATTGCACTGATCCATAAAACTGAACTTAGTGCCCACTGCAGAATAGTCACCCCCACCAATTGCAAAGCCTTTCACTATAAAATGTCATTTCAGGACCAAGACTCTTTTAATGGTCTTTTAATTTACCGTCCACCTGGTCCAAGAACCAAATTCTTGACAAGATTAAGCTCACTCCTGGAATATAGTCTCCAATACAAATGTTTTACGCTCCTGGGTGACTGGAATTTTCACCTGGAAATACTGGAGGACAAAGACACGAAGGAGATCTTGGAGTCGATGTCCGAGTTGGGTCTTACGCAACTTATTCAAGGTCTCACACATATTGCGGGACATACCTTAGACGGCATCTTTTCAAATAACCCGGCTCTCCATTGTATCCACACCCTCCCATTAACCTAGTCTGATCACCTTCCTATTCTTTTTAGATATAAAACCCCTTTATGTAATGAAAAGAATAAAGCCCCCATTAGGACCACTGGCAGACCCTGAGGTATTGATAGATCCCTTGGCCCAAACCCAGTCCAATCTTGAGCCAAATACTGATGCGGCAGGCATAAATTATACTTCATGGATGGACGCTAATTGCCTCACCCTGGCTCCTACTGTGACCATTAACAGTAATAGTAAATTTCCCTCAGCCCCCTGGTTCTCTAAAGCCCTAAGATTGGATAAACAGGCCTGCGGAAGACAGGAAAGAGCATGGAGACAACACTATGAAGCTCCGGAAAAAGCTAAATACAAAGCCCTACTCGCAGACTTAAAAAAAGTCATAATAAAAAAAAAGTATTATACCTCTCGGATTGAAAAAGATGGCCACTCCAGTAAGGACCTTTTTCAAACAGTTAAACTTTTAACATCCAATAGTAATGATGACTCAGTTAATCACAATCAAGAATTCTGTAATGTCCTTGCTCATACTTTTAGAGCCAAGGTGGACCACATTTTTAATCAATTTGCCTCCTCTAATTCTAATGAGAATATAGGGCAGCAAGATGCTGCCCAACCTCTTCTTCTCAATTTTACCCCCACCGCAGAAAGCCAAATAGTTACCTCTATTTCTATGGCTAAATCAGGATCACCGGAAGACCCTTTCCCTCCTAGAGTTCTAAAAAGTATTGGCCACTTTATAGGACCTTATATGTCCAAAATGTTTAATCAAATGCTGGCACAAGGATGCTTTCCTTCAGTTTGGAAATGGACCTGTATCCTCCTTTTGCTGAAGAAATCCAATCTTAATGTCATCGATCCAAATAAGTATCGTCCTATTGCCAGAATCCCCCTACCAGCAAATATAATAGAGAAAATTATTAATAATGAACTCTCTACTTTCATCTCCAATACCGAAGTCCTAGATCATAGTCAATTAAGCTTTAGGTCTAATCATAGTACGGAAACGGAGTTGATTAAAACTACGGAAGAAATTCGTTCCTCTCTTGACAGCGGTGGATCAGCAGTTCTTATATTACTAGACCTATCCGCTGCATTTGACACGGTAGACCACAATCTTCTGGTGCAACGGTTAAAATTGATAGGAGTCAGAGGAGCTGCTCTCTCTCTTCTTACCTCCTTTTTGACCAACAGAACCCAATTGGTTCAGCTGGGCAATTTTAAATCAGACCCTTTTACCCTGCCTTGTGTAGTCCCACAGGGCTCTTCGTTGAGCCCCACCCTTTTTAACATTTATGTTGCGGAATTGGCCCCTCTAATCAGGAGTTTTAGTCTTATTCCTACCTCCTATGCCGATGATACCCAATTGGTTATCTCGACAGTGGACAAGGTATCAACTTCTCCACTAAGCTTCATGACTGTATGACTAAACTTAGTTCATGGATGAGTGATCACTCTCTTAAGTTAAATTCCACTGAAACAGAGGTGATCATGTTCGGGAATCTTTTTCCTCCCCGGTCCCCAGCCTGGTGGCCGAACAACCTCGCCCCCCCCCCCCACACACCTGTGAGCAAAGCTAAAAATCTGGGAGTTATTGTTGACGATAAATTGACTCTCAAATGACAAGTATCTAAAGTGGTGTCCTTACTTTATGATAAAGATGCTAAGAAAAATCTGTCCTTTTATCCCACCAAAATCTTGAAAAACGGTGGTAACTTCGCTGGTTCTTCCCAAAATAGATTACTGCAATGGGCTATACATCAATATTCAAGCAACCCTACTCAGAAAACTTCAAACAGTGCAAAACACTGCTGCAAGGCTGATACTGGATTTGACAAAATATCAATCGGTCAGAACTGGTATTTAGGACCTTCATTGGTTGCCAGTTGCCCAAAGGGTAACATTTAAAGCCTTATGCATTGCTCACAAAGCTCTTCATAAGGAAGGCCCTACATTTCTACAGGATCTCTTTAAATGGTATACCCTGAATAGATCCTTGAGGTCCTCCAACTCTCACCTGATACCTATGACCAGAAAAATAAAGGTGAATTGGGGAGGACGTAGCTTTAGTTATAACACCTCAAAAGAATGGAACTCTCTCCCTCGTTATTTGAGGGAAATACCTATTCACCTAGAGTTTAGGAAGCAACTGAAGACATGGCTTTTCTAAGCTCTTGTAGTAGTCTGAAACCTAGTAAAGAGTACTGGAAGCGCCAAGACACCTACAGGTATTCGCACGCTATACAAATTGCATGTAACATAACATAACATATGTATGACCACATTTTCCCATAGACACAGAATGGGTAAAACCTTTTGATACATATGGCCCTATGTCTTTTAGTTGAAGAGTAAGGGGAATATTTATTTAAATAAAATGCAACACAGCAATTAGTCTTGCTGTGCTGTGTGACACGAAAAGGGAAGGGATGAGCCTTATCTAACATTATACGTCGCATTCCTGTCTTTTCCCTGCATTTGCGCACAATCTGCTACCTAGCGCCAATGCAGGCACCGTGATGCAAGGGGTACCTGTGTTGTAAGCAAGATTGTTTTTGTGCAGAAATAGATACCTTCCTGGCCAACAACAATCCCCTGAGGCATTTTCCGCTCCACAGGCAGAAAGAGGAAGTAACAAGGAAAAATAAAGATGTTTCTCCTAGTTAAGCATCATCTGAGTAGGGGAAACAACACTTACAACGTAACTTTTACAACGCGCTACCTTTACAACGCAACATTCATTACAACGCATACCATTACAACGCAACCATTACAACGCATGTCACTACAACGCATACCACTACAACACATGTCATTACAACGCAGTCATTACAACGCATACCATTACAACGCATACCTACACTATCCAACACTTACCCTACTGTTGCACCCCCTAGAGTTAGAATAGTAATTTTTACCCCTACACTATCCAATACTTACCCTACTGTTGCACCCCCTGGAGTTAGAATAGTAATTTTTACCCCTACACTATCCAACACTTACCCTACTGCTGCACCCCCTGGAGTTAGAATAGTAATTTTTACCCCTACACTATCCAATACTTACCCTACTGTTGCACCCCCTGGAGTTAGAATAGTAATTTTTACCCCTACACTATCCAACACTTACCCTACTGCTGCACCCCCTGGAGTTAGAATAGTAATTTTTACCCCTACACTATCCAATACTTACCATACATGCAATCTAATGGTATGCGTTGTAATGGTATGCGTTGTAAATGTAGTATGCGTTGTAGTGGAATTCGTTGTAAAGGTAGTTTCAAAGAATTAGTTGTAATGGCATGCGTTGTAATGGAATGCGTTGTAATGGATGTTGCGGTGTAAAAAATGCATTGTAAAGGTATGCGTTGTAAAAGTATGCGTTGTAGTGACATACATCCTCTGAGTAGGCCTCAGCAGTTTGATGCATTCCCAGAACTACCAGTAATGGTAAATCTGGGAATGCGCCAACATCCATGGGTAGATGCGTGGGAACAACCACGCTCCACCCATGGAACGCTCACCTGGGTCAGAGTAATGAAATGCAGCGATTTGCGCAGCACTGTGTTACTCTAGATATATCAAGCCACACAGGGCCATACAAGGTTGGTCCTACCTGTGCTTTGTGGCTGGAAGAATGGGATCTACACATCACTCGACTGCCAATGATCCAAAGTATAGCCCGTAAACGGGTGCCAATCTGAGCAGCAAATCAAATCAGTGTGTTATTGCGCTTGTCACTCTCCCTTTCGAGGAAGATGAATGTGGCAGCCACTACTGCACTTTTGGGATTCCATTAGGCCTTGATTATGAGTGGCCCAAAATGGGGTGGGCTAAAATGATCACGCAAAATACAGAGCTCCTTCTCCTGGATATAATAAATCGTGAGTGATGTACATCCCTAGGGGGACGTTCTCATTGGAAAACAAGGAGTTTGCAATATTGTACGAGTTACCAAATTTACAACTAAACAATCTGTTGGACCCACAAGTACTATGAAAACCTCATGCACATGGACAAAAGTTTTTTTTTAAAATGTCATTCATTTATTTTGTAAAAGTTAAAAATTCATAATAACATGGAACTGTTATATGAAACAACAAGAAATACACTTTCAATTTTTGCAAAAATATACACTCAAATGTTAAAAAAAGAGTTATGAGATTAAAAATGCTGTTATAGCATTGTCTACATCAACATGTTAAAATATCACATCTATTAGTCAAACAATGATAAAGGAACAAACTGTCGACGCGGCGTTTCGGTGCCCTTTTTTTTATTCTTGCACCTTCTTCAGGACTCGTTCCCTGTATTGTCACATCTACAAAGATCACAGTACATTTCATTAGGTCCCATTCCATTATAACATCAAATGCACTTAGAATGCTACATCTATTATGCCCTAATATTTGGTAACCCTCACACATTACAATCCAAGGTTCATTTATATTGTTCTAATGCATCTCTAATTTACTGCATATTTTCTTAAAGATTTATATCAAGGACATATATCATGGTCTCATACTTTAGATACATGTTGGATGTTTATTTAATTAGCATCAAGGGCTGTTTGCCTTATTGACTTTGCAGTCCCACCCACATGTTAACTTACCCAGGTTGATTAATCCCCTGGATTTGTTGTGTCAGTCTCAATGAGCCTGATTCTATCCGCTCTTTTCACTGTATCTTTGTTTGTGCTAGAATGAAAAACTTTTTTATTTAGTTCCTGATTCTATCTTATATAGTCATTCCTAGGAAAACCTATGGTACTGGTTTTTACCTTTTTGTTGGTATTTTCGGGTTTTTCACTCTGTTTATATGGAATGGACCCACTTTAATCCTAATTGGGAAGAGACATACTCTTGTAATTCTACACTTTTCCCTCCATCAGTCAGACATACTGATATTCTCTGTTCTTACCGGTCCTCTTTCCTTATCCCTTTGCGTGGTGGGAAGAACGCCTCTGGGAGCTACCTTTTCTTCTGTCTTTGTGGCTGCTTTATCTAAGAGACAATGCATGTACTTAATTTAAGTCATTCTTGTTCCCCTGGTACTATGTCTCATATTTACAGGGATGTTCTTTTACCTCACTAGTTAGGCAAGGAGTTACTTTATGTTTACTTCACTCTCTTGTTTGTCCAATTCTTTGGATTCTGCAGTATCTCGGTTGGAGCTTTTTTAAAATTAGCTGACAACTCTAGAAACACAAATAGATAAGAGAAAAGGGAAAATTATAAATTGTTTGTGCCTACTCTCTTTCTAAGTAGAGCCCCCTCTTTTTATCCTACTTACTTGATTTAGGTAGCTGAACTGCGTGGCGCCTTCCTCTCCTCCGGGTTTTTCTGGAACTGGTTGACTCCCACCCTATCTCCGGTTTATATATCCATGTTAATTAGTTCATTCTTTCCACCTGGAATCTAATTGTTGTTAGCTAGTTGGTACGATTTAGATTTTTCAGCCGCCATCTTTTAGTGTTTCTATTTGTTTACATTTGTGGTGGCAACTGGACTGTTTAATTTATATTGCATACTGTTCTGACCTAAATTTGCTGTTTGAATTATTTTTAGTCATCCGATCCTATTTATATAGACTGGATGTCTGATCGTTCCTCATCTCGTGAACTTCATTATTATTTCGAAATCAGATTTATCTAGTTGTATTTTCCTTTTGTTATTATGTTATTCCTTATCCCTTGGCGCATTTCGCCCTCAGGGTTGCTATCACCCAGTAACCAAAGCGTTTTTGTAAGCCCGGTTTCACGAAGCGGACTTTGTTTATAGCCGCCATTTTGGATCGGGTAGTAGTCGACCTTTCTTAAATTGCGGCAATAATTTTTAACTTTTATTTTTTAACCCCCTGAAAGCATCTGGATATTTTAGTTGTTGTATACATGAACCTAATTAGTGATCAGTATTATTTTATATCAATTCGAAACCTCTAGGTCCCATCATTGCCGGCGCTCGTTGTGTTTACATTTATCACGCGCCATTTTAGTTTGGGAAAGGCGAAGTGATGGTTGCCTCTTCTGTTTGTTTTGATTTATCTATGTTTCTGATGTCATAGTAAGATCATTTAAAATTTTCGTTCTTTGTTGGGACTTCTTCTTAATTATGGGATTATTATTTCCGCAAATGACAATCTGTTATTTTCATTTTTAACTCATCATATTGCGCTACTTGGTCGGTGTTTATAGACATTTGTTTTTAAAAAAAAATTTATTTAGTGTCATCGATGCTCGGGTGACGGTTATGGATCTAATTGACTAGGGGGTCTGATTGACTAGGGGGTCTGCGCTCCTCCTTAAGGGATAGTGCTCTTCTGTTTGGCTATTTAAAAATTGGAAGGGGGTTGTTCGATTGCATCTCTTGTTTCTTCCAGTCTTTATCCATCAATACTTGTTACAAAGACGATGTAGGTCAACTGATTTTCATGTTGGTCAGTTCAGTGGGACGATTCAGTTTTGGCAAATATGAATAGTAATGTGGATATAGACTGAATCTATACATCTTAAAATTCTTTTGATCAAGTTTAATTCCCTTCAGTCTCATATTAAAGGATTATCTCCCATTCTTCTTTGTTATTCAATCCTGTTTTATAGGTACTGAATTTGGACATGTAGTATTGTTCTCTTTGTTTTCGTTTTCTAGTTGAGTCACCTCCTCTTTTGTTCAGGTTTACAGCTTCTAATATACACCATCGCAAATCCTCCACTTGGTGATTCATCTCAATCCAATGTGTCACCAGGGGGGCTGTTGTCTTTTTAGTACGGATGGCTGATTTATGCTCGTTTATTCTGACTCTTATTTCCCTTTGGGTTTCGCCAATGTATGCTTTACCACATGGGCAATTGATCATGTAGATGACATTTTGAGTACAGCAATTAAACATGGCCTTATGTGTGTGTGTTATTTTGCCGTAGTTTATAGCTGGACCTGGTATTATCAAAGGGCAGTTCTTGCAGTTCCCACAGGCAAAATTGCCTGTTGGTGTTGAACCATCTATGGTTCTGATCAGATTTCATTTGTTTCTATCCGGGTAAGTTTGAACTAGACAGTTCCTAATTGTCCGATTGCACCTGAAGGCGAAAATTGGTTTCGGAATGGGTACTTCGCCCGGTCATTTATCAACTTCCAATTTCTATTGATGCAATTTTTCAGTTTGTTAGATATACATGAGAAATTTGTCACAAAGACCATAGGTTTAGTTTCCTTTTCTTGTCTAGTTTTTGGTGCAAAAAGACTCTCTCTGTTGAAATACTTGGCCCGTTTGTAAGCTTTCTTCACCATTTTTTTCAGGTACCCTCTCTCTATAAATTTGTTGATTAGCACATTTGCATGCTTATCATATTCTTTTTTGGTTGTACAGTTTCGCCGTACCCTTAAAAATTGTCCGAATGGTATGTTATTTTTTTGTGTGGCTGGGTGATGACTTTTAAAGTGGAGCATAGTGTTTCGATCCGACGGTTTTGTGAATAATTCTACCTCCAGATGGCCATCTACGTGTTTTATTTTAATGTCTAAAAAATTACACTCTTCATTACTGTATGAGGACGTAAATTTCAGGTTCTCGTCTCCAAGGTTAAGCCAGGAGATAAATTCTAACAAACCTTCCTCATTCCCTTGCCATATGAAAAAAATGTCATCAATAAATCCTGACCATTTTGAAATATTTTCATAAAATGGCGCCATTGGGTTAAAGATATGTTTTTCCTCAAAGTCCGCTACGTACAGACATGCCAGACTGGGAGCACAGGTGGCCCCCATGCTGGTCCCTTTTGTTTTTCTGTACATGTTTTCCTTGAATAAAAAAATATTGTTTTTTAGAATAAGCTCTAAACATTCTATATTAAAGATGGAGTGTTCTGACAGGTCTTCCTCATTGGCTAACATCTTTTTAATTACTGTTATGGTGTCACTTTGAGGGATGTTCGTGTATAACGCTTCTATGTCAAGCGTTACCATCCACTGAGTGCAAGGGTTAAACTCTACACCTTCTACTTTGCTTATCACATCTGTTGTATCTTTTATATAAGCAGGTTGGACTGTGACTAAAGGTTGGATAAATCTATCTATGTACTTACTTAGAGGTTCCGTCAATGAGTTTAGGCTAGATACTATGGGTCTCATGGGTGGGTCATTCATGTCTTTATGTACCTTGGGCAAACCGTAAATTGCTGGGATGGTGGGAGTTTCGTTGTTAAGAAAATTAAATTCTTCCTGGTTTATTACACCATCCTCTTTCGCTAGGAGCAATAGACTTTTTATGCGGTTCCCTAAGTCTTGCCATTCTTGCATATCAGACTTCACATAGTGACTTGGATTATCTAATAAATTATTCATTCTTGTATCATAGTCTGTTGTATCTAAAACAACTATACTACCCCCTTTGTCTCCAGGCTTAATTGTAATTTTATCATCTTTTTCTAAATTTTTAAGGGCTTTTTTCTCCTCTACTGGGAGATTATTTTTGACCCACATTTTTTGCTCTAATATATCATCTAATTCTCTTATTATAACTTTCTCGAATGTTTCTACATTTCTATTTACCATTGAGCTCAATGGAGTCCATAGGGATTTAGGGCTTAGGCCAGATTTATTGTCTGTGGGTACTCTTTCTTTGCCTTCAAAGTATTTATGAAGTCTTATTTTCCATATCAGTTGTTGTAGGTCCCTTTCTAGTGTGTATCTATCTGGGGGTCCCGCTATTGCGAAGCCCAAACCTTTTTCTAATAAACTTATTTCATTTCTCTATTTGATAGATTAATTATGGGTGCTTTAGTATCCTGGGTTAGTCCCATATTTTCTGACTCCTTGTTCTCATATTTGGACGTTGTTGGCCCTAGTTCGTCTGATGGTATCCTCTCCCTCTCCCTCGTCCCCTTGGGGTAGGATTCTGGTTTTGATTTCCCTTGTGTCGGTCTAAAAAAATAAGACTATCTCTGGCTTGTTTTTGTGGCATATCTCTTTCTTGTTCAGTTTGATTTACTGAAGTCATTTAATTTTCTGACTCACTGCTGGTGTAGGATGTGTCGGAGAATGTTACTGCCTTTCTCGGGCCATTCCGTTTGTTAGATTGCCAGTTGTTCTTACTGGACCAGTCTTCCCTAGGTCTGTCGAAATAATCTTTTTGTATATAAGGGTAGACTAATTCCTGTTTGTACTGGTTAAGGTCTTTCCTAAATTTATTACTCTTTTTATTTATTAGGTAGTCTTTGTAGCCATCCAAGTCCCTTTGTATCTCTTCTAACTTTTGTTTGGCATCCTCGACTGTAGTGTTGTCCCTAAGTTTCCTCTCCATTTCATCTAGTTCTGTTCTTTCTATGATTAGGGTGGCTGGTGCTGTCTCAATAATTAATAGAAGCCAATCCCTACTGCATCTATTAGCTATAAAAGTCCATGTCTCTAGAAACTTTTCATTTTTTACAAAAAGGCTTGGTTCATTTTTAACCTGTAGTCCTTTGGGTATCATTCCCTTTTTGCAATATTGTATTAGGAAGTCTGAGTGTAGTTCGGTCCTAATTATCTTTTTCTTATGGTTCCAAAGTTCTTTCCATTGTTCTACGTCAGTATTTTTTGATGTTATTGTATTGACGTTTTTATCTGGACAGTTAACTAATTTGTTGAATTGATCTTCTGAAAAGCTAAATACTTTGAAGGTGTCCATTTGTTAATTTTTGGACCACCGTGTGATGAATCACACCTCACTTTTTCGTGAGGAAGAGAGAACAAAAACTCCCCAGTTAAAAAAACTGTGCTTAGAGATCTAGAAAGTTCTGAGTAGGGAGCTACCCTTTCTAACAGGAAAAGGATTGGGTCAACAATCATGCAAAATACAGAGCTCCTTCTCCTGGATATAATAAATCGTGAGTGATGTACATCCCTAGGGGGACGTTCTCATTGGAAAACAAGGAGTTTGCAATATTGTACGGGTTACCAAATTTACAACTAAACAATCTGTTGGACCCACAAGTACTATGGAAACCTCATGCACATGGCCAAAAGTTTTTTTTAAATGTCATTCATTTACTTTGTAAAAGTTAAAAATTCATAATAACATGGAACTGTTATATGAAACAACAAGAAATACACTTTCAATTTTTGCAAAAATATACACTCAAATGTTAAAAAAGAGTTATGAGATTAAAAAATGCTGTTATAGCATTGTCTACATCAACATGTTAAAATATCACATTTATTAGTCAAACAATGATAAAGGAACAAACTGTCGATGCGGCGTTTCGGTGCCCTTTTTTTTGTTCTTGCACCTTCTTCAGGACTCGTTCCCTGTATTGTCACATCTACAAAGATCACAGTACATTTCATTAGGTCCCATTCCATTATAACATCAAATGCACTTAGAATGCTACATCTATTATGCCCTAATATTTGGTAACCCTCACACATTACAATCCAAGGTTCATTTATATTGTTCTAATGCATCTCTAATTTACTGCATATTTTCTTAAAGATTTATATCAAGGACATATATCATGGTCTCATACTTTAGATACATGTTGGATGTTTATTTAATTAGCATCAAGGGCTGTTTGCCTTATTGACTTTGCAGTCCCACCCACATGTTAACTTACCCAGGTTGATTAATCCCCTGGATTTGTTGTGTCAGTCTCAATGAGCCTGTTTCTATCCGCTCTTTTCACTGTATCTTTGTTTGTGCTAGAATGAAAAACTTTTTCATTTAGTTCCTGATTCTATCTTATATAGTCGTTCCTAGGAAAACCTATGGTACTGGTTTTTACCTTTTATGTTGGTATTTTCGGGTTTTTCACTCTGGGAAGAACGCCTCTGGTATCTATTTGTGTTTCTAGAGTTGTCAGCTAATTTTAAAAAAGCTCCAACCGAGATACTGCAGAATCCAAAGAATTGGAAAACAAGAGAGTGAAGTAAACATAAAGTAACTCCTTGCCTAACTAGTGAGGTAAAAGAACATCACTGTAAATATGAGACATAGTACCAGGGGAACAAGAATGACTTAAATTAAGTACATGCATTGTCTCTTAGATAAAGCAGCCACAAAGACAGAAGAAAAGGTAGCTCCCAGAGGCGTTCTTCCCACCACGCAAAGGGATAAGGAAAGAGGACCGGTAAGAACTGAGAATATCAGTGTCTGACTGATGGAGGGAAAAGTGTAGAATTACAAGAGTATGTCTCTTCCCAATTAGGATTAAAGTGGGTCCATTCCATATAAACAGTGTGAAAAACCCGAAAATACCAACATAAAAGGTAAAAACCAGTACCATAGGTTTTCCTAGGAACGACTATATAAGATAGAATCAGGAACTAAATGAAAAAGTTTTTCATTCTAGCACAAACAAAGATACAGTGAAAAGAGCGGATAGAAACAGGCTCATTGAGACTGACACAACAAATCCAGGGGATTAATCAACCTGGGTAAGTTAACATGTGGGTGGGACTGCAAAGTCACTAAGGCAAACAGCCCTTGATGCTAATTAAATAAACATCCAACATGTATCTAAAGTATGAGACCATGATATATGTCCTTGATATAAATCTTTAAGAAAATATGCAGTAAATTAGAGATGCATTAGAACAATATAAATGAACCTTGGATTGTAATGTGTGAGGGTTACCAAATATTAGGGCATAATAGATGTAGCATTCTAAGTGCATTTGATGTTATAATGGAATGGGACCTAATGAAATGTACTGTGATCTTTGTAGATGTGACAATACAGGGAACGAGTCCTGAAGAAGGTGCAAGAACAAAAAAAAGGGCACCGAAACGCCGCATCGACAGTTTGTTCCTTTATCATTGTTTGACTAATAAATGTGATATTTTAGCATGTTGATGTAGCCAATGCTATAACAGCATTTTTTAATCTCATAACTCTTTTTTAACATTTGAGTGTATATTTTTGCAAAAATTGAAAGTGTATTTCTTGTTGTTTCATATAACAGTTCCATGTTATTATGAATTTTTAACTTTTAGAAAATAAATGAATGACATTTAAAAAAAAACTTTTGTCCATGTGCATGAGGTTTCCATAGTACTTGTGGGTCCAACAGATTGTTTAGTTGTAAATTTGGTAACCCGTACAATATTGCAAACTCCTTGTTTTCCAATGAGAACGTCCCCCTAGGGATGTACATCACTCACAATTTATTATATCCAGGAGAAGGAGCTCTGTATTTTGCATGATTGTTGACCCAATCCTTTTCCTGTTAGAAAGGGTAGCTCCCTACTCAGAACTTTCTAGATCTCTAAGCACAGTGGGCTAAAATGATTACACTGCAGTGGGGTATATACTACCAGCAGTAAATACCTGTTGTTCTCCGCGTGAATCTAAGTTTATGCCATATTTTTCTGGTAAATTTCAGCAAGTTTTACCGGTGGAAATTTTGCTCTGGATATTTCAGTGGGTGTGCTGTTTGCCATGAAAGTCGGTATTCCAATATGTGTGGTACCCTGACACAATACAAATCCTAATACAGCCCTTTTCTAGTTAGCAGGGTCTTAGAATATGAGAATACCCCATATCCAAGTTTTCTAGTGCACTCAATTCATTAGCAAAATGCACCATCCCAGCAGGATCTGGAAATATGATCAGGTTCAGGTTTTAATGTCTTTATTTCGATAATAAAATCATAAAAGACAAATTAAAAACATTACAAAACAAAACAACCACTATACATTAAGTTATATAAAAAACCAATGAACATATTATTAACTTTTCACTGAAAACACGATTAAAACTAATTATTAAATATTAAACTTTGTTAGTTTTACAAGACATGTATAAACCTGGGGGCTAAAAAGAGCAGAATTAGCACATTTTATAAGTGAGATCTTACATGATACAATTAAGATAAGTTCCTTCTGGCCCTAATTGCCCATGCCCAGCCTAAAAATTTGGCCACGCATATCACAAAAGTTTCCGAGGTATTAGTTTTCAACACCCAGATCGCCTCAGAAGACCTTCTACAAGAAAGGCGTTTGAACAGGGGTTTTAGCCATGTGGAACGAGGTTCTGAATACTGCGGACAAGCAAACAATAGATGACCTTCTGTTTCTTTTTGATCAGGGCACCAGCTACATGAACTAGAGGAAGTTTTACCCCCGGATGAAGTAAATGAATTCAAAGGTAAGGCACCCACACGAAACTGATGATAAAGTTTCTTGTCCAGTGGTCTGGTGATGGTGTCCCAGTAAATCTCGCGGGAGGGATCTAGCTTAAAGCTTAAGAATCTTCCCGTGAGGCTGCCAGAACTGGAGGCGGTTACCAAGGAGTGGCGGGTTGAGGCCCAAAATAGTTCTTTGAATTCTTTTTTTGATGGGAAAGTGTTGGTGCCTGGGGAGACCCACAGATGTTTTAAACCCATATCATGCAGGCTCTTTTTCACCGAACGAAGCCATGGGATTCGTTCAGAGCCCCCCCATGGACCTCACTTCTGCTAACTCCTTAGCAAAGAGTGTGAGATCCAGGGAGGTCCACAAGCGCCTCCAAGTAGCCACTACTCTAAATCTAGCCATGCCTGTAATTGGTGGGCAGCCCATATCATGACAGAGGGGTATCGATGGGGAGGATTGTGGCAACCCTACCAGGTTCCGAAGGAATTTGCACTGGATTCTATAGAGACTAGAGAGGTCCATAAATCCCCATAACTCAGCCCCATAAAGTATGGCAGCGTTTATTTTAGTGTCATAAATTCTAATGGCAGGGATGACCCGTTTGGTAATAGATCTCTTCTGCTCACGCAAAAGACATCTGGTCAATTGGGCGAATTTTAACTGCTGGGTCGCTATTTGATCTTTCCACGACAGACGGCGGTCCAGGGTGACCCCCAGATAAGTCATGGTTTCAACTTGTTCCAAGTTGACCCCGCTCATTTGAACGTTACTGCGTACGAAGTTATTTCTGGTTAAAACCATGAACTTAGTTTTGCCCACATTTACCTGGAGATCATTTTTCACACAAAACTCCTCAAAACGGTTCAACGCCCGCTGAAGGCCTGCCCGGGTCTTGGATAGGAGTAAGGTGTCGTCGGCGAAGATAAGCATGGGGAATTTGGTCCCTGCCAAGGATGGGGCATCAGTATGGGTGGCCGAGAAGAATTTTGCTACTTGGTCTATAAAGAGTAGGAAGAGAGTGGGCGCGAGAACGCACCCCTGTCGGACTCCTCGGGTTACAGGGAAGGAATCCGTATGTTGTCCTTGTTCTCCCCACCTTACCCTAGCGTAGTTCTCTTCGTGTAATCTAATGATCAACTCTAGTAATTCTCCAGGCATACCCAGGTCCCTCAGTACCTGCCACAATTTACCCCTAGGTACCAGATCGAAGGCTGACTTCAGGTCTATAAATGCGGCAAAGATGGTACCACCGCCTAGCGTAACAACCTTCCAGAAGATCATACAAAATCGGAGCACCTGATCAATGGTACTCATACCAGATCTAAAGCCCGCCTGCATGGGAGACAGTATGTTTTCAGAGTCCATCCACCCTTGCACTCTGGCCAAGATCATACGGGCAATGACCTTTTGGAGGCAGTCGATTAAACTAATCGGGCGATAATTGCCCGGATAAGACCTGTCTCCTTTTTTATATATAGGAAGAATCTCAGCCCCCTTCCATGTTTTGGGGATGCGTGCACCCTTTGCTATAGCATTAGCTATATTTGTTAGATATGGCACCCAGAGAGCAGTATTTGTTTTAAACAAATCGGCTGGTATTTGGTCCAACCCAGGAGCTTTCCCCCGCTGAGTCAAACCAAGGGCTAACTCTGTCTCGATATTAGTGAAGGTCAGGGTCATTTCACAAGTGGGCATTACAAGCAACTGATTCAAAATAGGGGAGGGTCAATACCTTCTGAGCTAAATTGGGATGAATAATGGGTTATCCAGGCTTCTGGGGACACATGGTTGGTTGGAATACGGGAGTCACCATCCTTCCCCCATTTTACTATGTCCTAAAATTTAGTCTGGTTGTTTGACTTGGTGGCATCCAAGAGGTCGGCCCAATAATCATCCTCCCACGCCCTCTTTGCTTCCCACTGTACTCTTTTGTACCGTTTCCTAGCCTCCTTTACAGCACACATATTTCTAGATTTAACTTTTTCAACTAGGTTACTGTGAGCCTCCCTACAATCTTTGTTATACCATTTTGCCCGATTGGCAAGCGGTCGCCCAACACCCTTCTTACATGGTTTAGAGAGAAGTAGCTTAAGCTCAGCAAAACATTGATCATGCAAGTCCATAATTTTGTTTAGTTCAATGGTACCCCTCCCGAGGTCCTCTGACATCATTTTGTTTGATGCGAGCTTCACCAATTTCTCTATGTTAGTCTGTATGGTTTCATCTTCTGATATGTTAGACCATTTCAATCTCCTCCGATCATTTGATAAGATTACAACCCCTTGCCCCTTAGGAACTGGAACTTCCAATCTTACCACACCGTGCAACTTTAGTTTCAGAGACAGAGGGTTATGATCGCTTTCTGGGCGAGGGACAATTTCCATATCGACCATCAGACTCCAGAATTCCATTTTTAAGAAGATATAGTCTATACGGCTTTTTCTCCGGCCATTGTCAAAAGTAAAATTGGCGCCAAGGTCGGATGGAGTGCGTCCGTTTGCAGCCCTTAACCCCCAGGTAAGACAAAAAGCAGTCCAGTTCAAGGCAGCCTCCGTTGCTTTAACAGGTTTGCTGGTCAATAGATCCGGTATATTCCAAGTTGCATCCTCTGCGGACCCCCAGCTATCCCCTGCTAAGTAAAGCGGCTCAATGGTGCAATTTAAGTCTCCAGCTAACAGGATCAATGTTCCTTTGTTCCACCCTGCCAAAAGATTGTCCAAGGCACCCACCATCGGGGGACATCGACCACCAGGGAGGCCACGAGAGTAGATGTTAATAATAAGCATGTCCTGACCACCTTCCTTGCTCAACCTAATAGCCAAGATATCGGGATTGTCCTCATAAAGTTCTGTAGTTGTATATCCCCAAGCCTGTTTGACCCACGTTGTCAAACCCCCCGAAGCGCGCCCTTTATTGCTCTTTGTTGCAGGTTTGAAAAAGTTTATGAAGCCAGCTTTGTGTATAGGTGCAGTTGCCCAAGTTTCTTGTAGTAACACTACGTCAAATTTGTCGATAAACTCCAGCCAATCCTCAGAGTCCATACGAGCCTTCGCTCCGGCAACATTCCAGTACACAATGTTAAATGTCGCTGTAGTGAGTTCTGCAAGGTTATTACCTAAATGGGGAGGGGAGGGGGAGTTGGTTAGGGTGGTGCTTATGGGCAAATTTCTGACCCCTTTTTCTTCAGTGTTGATTTTTTGCACACTTTCCCCCTCAGCCGGGACCATCATATTTGCCTTTTTGTATGGCATAAACTGATTACCCAGTGTATGTGTCATAGGGGGTTTAAGTAGAATTTGTACTTCTTCCCCGCTATCATCGGTAGGGTTATTCGTCGTACTGGTAAACACAGTCAATCTACCAACTCCAAGTCAGACAGCGCTCCAAAATGATTGAAAAGTAGGGGGTACTGTTGTGGGTGGGGTGTTCTAGGCCCGCGAAACCTCCCATCTCTCACTCTCCACTGGTTTGGGTCTATGGGATAGTTGGTATGTGTATGAGGGTAAAAGTAAGCAAGGTCCAAAGTTTGGACGTCGCCCTGACGGGCAAATCTAGCATTCCGTCGTATTAGGTCGACCACCCAGGGGTCTTTGAATGATATCAAGATACAGTCCTCTTCCAAATCTTTGGTGCCCTTACCCACCCAGTCTACTCTCCTTACAAAAAGGATTTCAGTAGGGGATGATGGTGGAAGTGGGCGATTTTTGTTTAACCAGTAGATTACTTTATTCCGCAATTCCCCTTGGGTCTCCTTGATACCGTCCCTTAGGGGAGCTACGCCAGTTAAAACTATGGTATATTGGGACGCTTCTGGGGGTAGATTGACTCGGGGTGAGGGGTGCAACTTTTGTTTACCCACCAGCTGAGTCCTAGAAGATTGAGGGTTAGTTTTACCCCTACTAAGTGATTGGACTGGGGTACTATTAGATTGTTTTACCAAGCCATTTGACATAGACTGATTCGCTATAGCTGAGTTAGATGTGGGTGGGTGTTTTTCCCTTGGTAGGTTCTTTGAGGTACCTCTACTAGCAGTGGTTGTTGTAACAGCGGACTTTGCCCCTACTATGGGTTTATTAATATTAGTAGTTGCCCCTGGCAGTGCGGGCTTGGTTACCTGGGTCACTGAGGGATTACATGCTGTTTGTTTTTTACCCTGAGTCGGATTACGAACCCCCACCTCGGGACTAGACATTGATAATTTTTGCAGTAGACCCAAATTGGTGTTTACTACTGTTTCCAGTGCATCAATTTTAACGGTCATCAGCCTTGTTCTCTCCAAAACCGGGAGCAGAATGGTTTTTAGCATAGCCTCAATTTTGACCAACAAGGTGTCGTCACTATTGAGGCATGTTGGGCAGGGATTAGATGACCCCAGGGGAGCTAATGATGGACAATACACAATTGGGAAACCATGGGGGGGGTTGTAAGGGTGGTATACTCACACTGCAAGTGTCATTCAATTTGGGCTGTTTTTCATCTTTTTCCCCCTGTGGGCTCGAAACATATTTTCTCTTCCGGGATATCGGTTTTGGACTTGTTTGAGTCAACTCAATCAAATTAGGTGGAGTAGAATCAATAGATTGGGGTGAATTGACCAAACTATATTCGTCATCCCCGGTATTCTGGCTTTCATCCCGATCCCTTGTCTGATTAACGTTGGATTTCTGGGCCCTGTTGTCTAGGGAAGGGGGTAAGGTCACCCCATCTCCATCCACGTGAACTATTGCCTCAGTCTCAATGGTAGAAATGCAGTTAAATGCTGCATGAGAGACAGGGCTTTTGGCTAAAGCTAAAGCACCCATTGAGGAGCGCTTTCCGGTGACTAGGTCGAGGGACAGCCTTTGTTCCACCATTTCTATTTCTTTTTCCAAAATCCCAGTGGCTCTGGTGATAAAGGCGTCTAGGGGACCAGAGACTACGCCCTTAGAAGTTTGTATGTGGACTAAACGTTCTTTCCCTGATCTCAATGGCATGGTGAGATTCTAAGTGGATAAGTATATAAGTCAATAAATAGTTCCACTGTGCTTTGGGTGCTATATGTCCCCCTTCCTTGCGAAGGCTAATAATGACAAGATACCTTTTAGAGCCGTGCAAGAGGAATAACGTAGATCTGATGGTAATTTTGACAGGGGTCCGGGCCCAACCCAACCTTGTCCCACCACGGACGGCCACAGACGGTCCCGCCCTTGTCCCGGGCTTCTCCCGGCGCACTCCTGCGCGCTCCCGCGCAGCGGGACACGGCTGCTACTGATGTACAATCCTAAGAAATGGGGAGGAGCCTGCAGGGAGGAGCTGCAGGGAGAGCGTCCCAGGTGGTGGCGGTTGGGGGTTGCTGGCGCTCCTGGGACTTGTAGTCCTGCGCCGCAACACGCTCGCAGCCCTGCAGAGTCAACCTCCCACAAGGAGCCCCACACGAAGCAGGACCCGCGCAGCGGGTTCCGCGAGCAGTTAGGGTGAAGGCAGAGGTCCAAATCAGCAGACCAGGGTCCCAGCTCAAGGCAAAAGCAGTTTTCCAAAGTGATCCAACTTGCAGCCAACGGAGACAGCTTTTAACTGTGTTGTTTGCAGGGAGGAGCTGCAGGGAGGAGCTGCAGGGAGAGCGTCCCAGGTGGTGGCGGTTGGGGGTTGCTGGCGCTCCTGGGACTTGTAGTCCTGCGCCGCAACACGCTCGCAGCCCTGCAGAGTCAACCTCCCACAAGGAGCCCCACACGAAGCGGGACCCGCGCAGCGGGTTCCGCGAGCAGTTAGGGTGAAGGCAGAGGTCCAAATCAGCAGACCAGGGTCCCAGCTCAAGGCAAAAGCAGTTTTCCAAAGTGATCCAACTTGCAGCCAACGGAGACAGCTTTTAACTGTGTTGTTTGCAGGGAGGAGCTGCAGGGAGGAGCTGCAGGGAGAGCGTCCCAGGTGGTGGCGGTTGGGGGTTGCTGGCGCTCCTGAGACTTGTAGTCCTGCGCCGCAACACGCTCGCAGCCCTGCAGAATCAACCTCCCACAAGGAGCCCCACACGAAGCGGGACCCGCGCAGCGGGTTCCGCGAGCAGTTAGGGTGAAGGCAGAGGTCCAAAACAGCAGACCAGGGTCCCAGCTCAAGGCAAAAGCAGTTTTCCAAAGTGATCCAACTTGCAGCCAATGGAGACAGCTTTTAACTGTGTTGTTTGCAGGGAGGAGCTGCAGGGAGAGCGTCCCAGGTGGTGGCGGTTGGGGGTTGCTGGCGCTCCTGGGACTTGTAGTCCTGCGCCGCAACACGCTCGCAGCCCTGCAGAGTCAACCTCCCACAAGGAGCCCCACACGAAGCGGGACCCGCGCAGCGGGTTCCTTGAGCAGTTAGGGTGAAGGCAGAGGTCCAAAACAGCAGACCAGGGTCCCAGCTCAAGGCAAAAGCAGTTTTCCTAAGTGATCCCATATGATCACATGTGCCACCATCTCAGGGCATTTCACTCTCTTCTATAAAGAAGATGGCGTCTTTTTAAACCTCTGTCCATTATTGTTTACGCAGCATTTGTGTGCCACCCTCAATAGGTGCAAGTTAAGCTATTGATGCCCATTCCTTTCTAGGTCATTGAAGTTCACCGTTAAAACCTTTTTACAGTCCAATATCTATACTGTCAGCTGAATAGTGAGAAGAAGGGCAGACTAGACATGCACATGTTAAGGTGAACTTACTGCCTTATTGTAGTGTCTTTCTTTTGAGGTGTTGTAATGGGAACTATCGATTTCCTGTGAGCCACAAATAGCACTAAACATGTATCAGAGCCACAATAAACAACCACGTTGGTATCAGACCTCCAGTAGAAAGACTGGGAATGTAAGGAATATTATTCAGAATGCTGCTTGTTTTATTAATAATGTTTTTGTATTTTCTCTAAAAATGGATTAGAAATGGGAGCCACAAGAACTAGTAAACCGAGTCTCACACTATTCTAATCCTACTTCACGACCTCTTTTTTCTGTTCACATTTCCCTTCTTGAATATTATTTTTTTCATTGTCGTTTTTAGAATTATTTCAATTTTCCTACATATAATAATATCTCATTTGTAGGCGATGTTTCTCACTTTAAAGATAAATTAATGATGATTCACCTTTGGTTTTGTGAATTTGGTGCATGAAGGAGGTGTCAGTTTGTGAGAGTGAGAAAGGCTTGTGTGTTTCTCTATGTTATCGTCCTTTCTCAAACGCCCTTTGCCCCAAATGGGTTATTTCTTACAATATGTGCAATACAATTGAACGGGATAAAAACAGGAAAAGGCCCTGCCTGTGAGTAGCACTGTTCCCGTGGCAATTAATGCCGATGTTGTCCTAAATTCTCTTTGTATTCAAAACAACTTTCAATGTGGGAAGGGGAACAGAATAGCCCAGAATGTTGTGGGGTGCAGGGAAAGAGTTTTCTTCATGCAGAAAAAATATTTTCCCTGTGGAGAAAAGAAACCACACGTGCAAAGCAACCTTTCTCAGGGACAAAACGCGCTGTTTTGCAATTGGTGTTTTGGAAATAACAAAATCCAAATCTGTCACACAATCAAAATGTCACATGACATTGCCATTATTATTCCTGGAAACTTGAGACTGGTGCAGCTTTCCAAGCCCCAAATTGCCAATGTGAATTCCAAAAGCAGTAAATCTGCAGCCATTCATAGGAGTGCTTCTGGGGGTGCACATTTATTATTTTCTTTATTAATCAGTCATCATATATGTTTAGGATTCTGGATCAAAAATTAACACGTTAAACTGTCTCTTAGTTAAATTTGAACGAGAAAACCCAACACAGAAACAAACTCAGGGGCTCCAGACCTATAAATGCAAAACTTTATTTATTTTGGGGGGAGGGGGATACACCCCAAACACCGCTTCCGCCTCCCACCCCTGGAGCTATGCCCCTGGTCCTGATCCTAGTCATGGGTAGCAGTATAAGCCTTGGGACTCTCACTAGCGAATATGGGGTTTTGCCAGAGCTCCAGCACTAGCTCCCCTTTACCCATGTGTCGTCTTGGTAAACTACCTGTAATATGGCATCAATATATTCAAGTTTCAGGAACTGAGCAAGGCCTAATTTGTTGCAAACTGGGCTCCCTCAATCTTTTGGCATTGATACCCAAGGATGCAGCAGCATATTATTTTTCCTTAAATCTTCAATAGATAGTGCATTTAAAATCGTCTACGCTATTTATAGCAAAAAAAAAGGAAAGATTTGCCCATATAAAATAATAGGTACATTTCCCACTGGTGCTCTGCCAACTTTCTGCAAGCAGGCCCGTCCACGGTGGGAATCCTACCTGCGGCAAGGGCCTCCTTTCAGGTCCCGTAGGGTCACGTATTAATGTCAGGCCGCTTCAGCCCCTCAGCAGACACTTTTGATACTGCCCCCTATATATCCACGGTGCCCACCAGCAGAGGCGTTTTAAGGCATGGGCAAAGTGGGCTCTGGCCCAGGGTCACGGCCTTTCAGGGGAGCCTTTGATAGAGCCAGGTCTCTTCTGCAGAGTCTTGCCCTGATGACCTTGAATGATTCTTAAACAGATGGTTTTAAACACTAACGGCTCCATTAGGATGACGGGCGGACTTTGCCCGCCCGTCATCCCATCGTAAATCGGGACCGCCCGCCATAAGGGCGGGGGTCCCGGGGGTGCCATTAGGATGTGCCCGCCACAGTGGCGGGCACATCCTGTATTTTCAGCATTGTGGCGGGCGGTGCTCTCTGCACCGCCCGCCACAATGCTGAAAATGCACTTTAACATTGTCATATGCGTAGCGGCAGGCACCCCGCGGTGCCTGCCGCTTTGCAAATGACAATGAAGGGGGTACCACAGGTACCCCCCACGTGCACCCCCCACCTGTACTTCACTCTGGGGGCCCGCAGGGGGCCCCCAGAGGGAAGACCGCATGCCTTTCCGTGGCGGCATCGCCGCCGCGGAAAGGCACTGCACACCACTCATCTTAATATGTCTGGCGGTGTCTATTAGACACCGCCACCATATTATTCCTTTTCCGCCCCGGCCGCAAGGCATCCGGGGCGGAAAAGTGGCGGGCGGTGTTTCTCTCCGTTGTGGTCCCCCCGCCATTGTAATGTGGCGGGGGGGGGGAAAAGGTGGCGGGCGGGCATTTCTGTCGGGCGGATCGCCACCGCCACCATGGCGATGGCGATCCGCCCTACATCGTAATGGAGCCCCAGGTTCCTTTAACCTTTTTTTAATGTGGGTGATGTGTGAGAATCTATTACAGATATTTGCAGGAAAAGTGTTTCTGTTTCATGCAACATCAATAAAAAAGTTTTTTTTAGATCAAAATAGGACCTCACATATGTGAGATGGGAGGGTGTCACAGAGATTATTTGCATTAATATTAGTGAGCTGCTGCTGTGTTGCAGTTTTGAAAACACACATCACTATCCCTAAATTTTATATGTAAACACATTTAGAATTTGGACCAGTTCGCCTGTGCACTGTCAGTGACATTGCCAAAGAGGGCATAAAGAGCTGAAACTGGATCATAAATTCAAAGCTGTTCCGAACAGGGGCCCCCAAAAACGCTTGGCCCAGGGCCCCCAAATCCTAAACATGTCCCTGCCCACCAGCAATATCCGTCACCAAAATCATGTATAAAGCCAGCGTGCTGGTTGCCCCATTGCATGATAGTGCCAGCATGACACAAGGAGGAAGTTCGCTGGTTTAGGCCCCTCCCCCCATTCACTATACAGGAAATACTAATATGCCCGCGCAAAAGTGCCTTGACCTAAACATATGGTGCATCCAGTGCCTGTCTGAGGCGATCATAGTGCAGGTGATGAAAGTACTTCAGTTGCAGGCAAGGGAACAAAACAGATGGTCATTTGACAGCTTTCTCAAAAACCTCTAATTTGGAGAATTGTTGACAGCTTCACACATAGACTTTAATAGAGACATGATAACGAGGATATTCACAGGTAGCCAAGTGTACAAACTAGCAACTCATCACCTGCGCCTGCTAAGCAACACCTATGCACATACGCACACAAACACTCACACCAGCACAGTCAGCTGTCCGCAGATGCTGACACCTCGTGGCGCAAACAGACACGCAAGCACACACACACGCATCCGTTGTTATTGCTTTGGTTTTTTTGCAGATAGGTGTTCCACATTCTGTGTGCCCTGATGATCCTTCCATAGCTGAAAAGAGATTATAACCTCGTTGACAATAGGACACCCGGGTTTAGCCGAATAGATGTCTGTCACTAAACCATATACTAATATTACTTAAAAAGTAGCCTAGTTTTGTATATGTTTACCATGATGATTTTATCCCTTTCCCTTCCCCTCTCCTTTCCTTCTTTATTTCTTTAATAAACTCAAACTTAAAAAAAGTAGCCTAGTTAAAAAAAAAAACTTAAGCTGAGTGTTCTAATGTTTACACACATTTTATTTATGCAAAAAGTACTTTCTTTCCTTTATGTAATTACTTGGGAAAGGAACCAGTGCCGAACCACTGTATTCTTAGATACGTTTATAACCAGGTTCCCTACGGCAGACTGGTTGTTTGATATGCTTTGAGGTGACTTAGACCATTAAGCTAGGGCATAACGCTGGGTCTTGGGGTACCTCACAGTTAGCTCAGCAGGCTGTGGGTTTTAAACACAGATAAACGTGAGGGCAGACAGAGGAGACATACTGAAACCACCAGAGAGCATTTTGGTTTCTGTGGTCCCCCAATCCCTTTCCCTCCTTGCTCCTGTGACTGCCCCCCTCTGCTCTGCTCCTTTATTCATGGACTACTTTACTTTCTTTTCTTTTGTCCTGGCCGCCATTTTGCTGCTGCTCTCGGCCGCTTCTTTCTCCTGACCCTGGCCCACCATCTTGTTCGTTCCCTCGGCCTTTACCCTTCTCCCTTGTTTCCCCCTTGACGATCCTCAAATGTTTCTGAATTGCCTTTTTTCCATACCCCAGTATTCCTCCCACCCTCCCTACTCCCACCCAATTCTACTATTTGTATATATATGTATATAGAGATAACTCTAATCACTAGTATATGCAGTAGACCATTGTACTCTCTACCATTCCTATGTGACGCTTAGAGTCTATCCATTTGTATCGCTTCCTTGAGTGACTCTATTCCTTGTGTGACTTTACAACTTGTACATTTGCAATTGTTTCTGTTTGTATCTTTTATGTAACACACATAATCCTAAATCCTTATGTATTGAAACTGGTTCTTATGTAAAGCGCTCTGACACCTTCGGGTAATGTTTGCGCTGTATAAAATCGCATTAAATAAAACCAGTGGTACTGACGCGCAAAGGTGCAGGGATTGCAGGGAAGGTGATGGCCTCTACCACAGTCTCCAAAGAACACAAGGTGCCCCAAACCACTGCTCAACTAGAAAGATGTAACTGGGGGTGAGATGACCCACGTTTGGACAGATTCACAAAGGTTAATCTATTTCGTTCAAAATATTGCAAGACCCGCAGCACTATATGGGAGATAAATGGAGAAGTCTCAGTCATGGAGAAGGCAGCAGGTTCGGACTAAATTATGGAGCTGGTCTGAAATGTCAGTGTGTCGGGCGGATTTTTAGCAGTTCTGGACCAGTGTTATGGTAAGGTGGGTCGGTTTTTACTGTTGACTTCCCTGGTATTACAACTTTTTTCAGCTATCTGCTTTACTAATGCTTTTATATGGATATATGATATTACAACGCATGCTTTTACCACGCATGCTTTTACAACGTAAGTATTACAACGCAAATCTTTACAACGCATAGTGCTTTGGGGTGCTGGATAGTGAATAGTTTAAATTACTATTTCATCTCCAGTCCCCGTGGACACTAGGGAAGGTGTTGTAATGGTTTGCGTTGTAATAGTTGCGTCGTAAAGGCACTGCGTGGTAAAAGTTGCGTTGTAAAGGATGTTCCCCCTTTTATATTGGTGCCTGCACCTATTTATTGTCCCACACCGACCCACAACCACAACCATACAGATGCAAACCAGAGTGATCAATTCAGAGTGAGAAGTGCAGGAACTGCAGAACAGTGTTTGATCCATAAGCCAACAACTCAAGCAGCATGACATGGAGAACCAACTCCAAAAGAAATTTAGAGAATGTGTTTTCCCCTCTGTGAACAGTATGGAGACCAAGATGGCAGAGTTAGAAATTTCATAGAGAGCAACCACAGACCGAGAGCTAGGGTTTCCTCCTGTCTCCAAGAATGATAAGGTTCAAAAACCCTCCTGGGTTTGTTCCATAGTGAATATTTGTGCGAGCTCCACCTCTAACATTGAATATTAAGCGTGGAATACCAGCCATTCCTACCAGATATTCTGGGGGTGCCTCAAGCTGAACAAGAACAACTGTAGTACATTTAGGCAGCGTCAAAGAGACAAGTTAATTAAACGTGCCACAAAGAAACAAGGGACCATTCTGGAAGAGCAGCAACATTCACATTTTACCAACCTTTGTAGGGCTACTCAGACAAGAAGAAAAGACTTTCAGGTTGTCAAGAAAGAAGTGAAACCACTAAGCAGAGAAGCAACCAAGCATATTTGAGAGTGACACATGATGGGCCGTCTGGGCATTCACCAGGCCAGGGTGGAATTTAAATTATGCCATTGTAATTCACGTAGTTTTGGGAGTCCCACACATTGCTTGCTATGCAAAATTCCTAAAATCTTGTTATAATGCCAAGTCACATAATTAATGCCATTAGTAGTAAAACGCCAGTGACTGTTCCACACGGCACTTGTGTTTTTCGTGCAATTTTTTTACCCCAATATGTGTTCTCATGTCAAAAATTGATGCAAGGACGCATTCACACTAAAACATAGTGCTATATGAAAGATTTGCAATTCACATAATTACGCAAAAGTCAATTATATGATTTTTGCACACCCCTAGTCTTCACTCAGCGAGAGCTCTAACTCCAACAAGGGAAGTGAAAAGAACAATACAGTGCCTAAAGTCTTTCAGTTATCTTCACTACATTCTTAGTAGTGTTGTACTGTGTTATATCTGCACAATGTGGGTGCATGACAGATTATCAACCAACAAAATACCGCAATACAATGATATTGTAGAAATAATATAATATTGATCTCTAAAATATAGACTTTATAATGCAATGTACCAGAATCTCAACTGCAAAAATATTATGGAGCAAAATATTGACATTACATAGGTAAATATATATTTAATTGAGATGAATTTTATCATAATTAAAAACATGTTTTTTTAAATATACATACGATTAAAAATACATGTAACTTTAACAAATATTACAAAAATTCTAAAAATAAATTATAATTTCAGATAAATGTATCATACTAATAGAAATAATTCCTACATTTGAAAGTATAATAGCATTACTTTGGAAACATATATAAAATAATAATTGAAAAAAAACTAATATATTATGTGCATAATAAAACATTAAATATTAGTTCTAAAAATATCCTACTAAAGCTAATATTTATCAAATATTATGACTCATAACAAAATATATACAACACTTTATAATATCAGACTAAAAAATGCATCAATCAAAAAACACGATAAAAATATTTTAAAAAATCAAAGTCCACCACTGTAGCTTCAATCCTACAAACATTAAGTAAAATACATACAGAATGTTTGGCAATCATCTTTACTATTCTAAGTCCAACTAAGGAACAAACGAAAAGGCATGTATTGGGGATCAAATATATTATTCAACCTCCAATCAACCAAGCATTAGGAAAACTACAAATAAAAGAGGGAAGTCAGATTTACTATTATAGCTCAAGTAGAATATTCATTGCAGAAAGTGCATGCATTAGACCATTAACATTTACTATTTTACTTTTGTAACACTAATCTAACAAACATTGGGAAGGTGTCACCCTTGAGGTGGCAGATTTACTATTCTAACTCCAATATAACAAACGTTAAGAAAATAGCTTACATTGTGCGGGAGTAATATTTGCAATTCTACTATAGTCTAACAAACATTGGGAAAAGTGTACATATTGGGATGTGGGTTTTAATGTACCATTCTAACTTCAATCCAACAACAGATGAAGAAAGTGTATACATGGGGGAGGGTGGAAAGGTTATGCGATTTACTATTCAAACTCCAGCATGACAAACATTCAGAAAAGTGAATCCATGGTTTTGATGCAATGTGTCAGATTTACAATCCTAACTCTAGTCCAGCAAACAATGGTGAAAACACAACATTTGGGTGGGTAGGATTTACTATTCTAACTCCAGTTTAACAAACCTTGGAGAAAGTGCAAAATGTGATTGGGAGAGAGATTTAAATGTACTGTTATAACTCCAAACCATAAATGATTGTAGAAAGTGTATAGATTGGATGATGTAGGATGTACTACTTCAACTTCAGCCTAACAACATCTGAGAAAAGTGCATACATTGGTGAAAGGATCAAAGTATATATTCTAACTCCAATGTAACAAATATTGAGACAACTGCATATATTTGGAAGGGAAAGCAGGGTTGCTATACCTATATAAATTAATTAACCTATAAACAATTGCAATATTATTTTAAAAATCATAAAAATATTATACTTTTTTAAAGTATTTTTTTATTTAAATATAACTAAAATGCTATTAAAAAAAATAAACTTTACACATCGTAAATAAACAGTATACTCCAAATTCACACATAAAACAAATGCACTCCTAAGAAATATTCTCAACAACATAAATTCATTATTTACAGAATTTTTCTGTTTTATTTTTAATACAGAAACAAACCAACGAGAGAGAGGGTCTAAGGGAATGTTTAGAGACCAAGCGTGGACCTATTTCCCATCTATAACAAATGTAACACTAGAAAAGATCCACGGGTCTTAAAGGCCCAGGAAGCCTCACACAAGTTTCATGTCGAGTAGTAATGATATCATAAACCAATGATTGGGAAGGAAGCAAGAAGATGTAAAAATTCGGGAAAAATCCTAAAAGGAGGACAGATTCCCATCACTCACCTAGGTGACATGCTTCATCATCTTGGATCTCCTCTTTGTTACACACTGAGGTAACCAAGGGCTGCGACCTTCTGTCTATCTGAAGGGAGCTCACTGACGTTTTCATTCAAAATAACTGCCGGAATTATCGGTTTGACCCGATAATTCCTGCAGTTATTTTGTCAAAACTGCTCTTGCACTGTTTTTTAGTTTGGATATCAAAAGATACCCATTAAAATATTTTCTCTTTTGATGTTCAATTTTAATCTGCACTTATCACTATTTGTTATAATTTTTTGCACTGCGCCCATCACTCTGTAGCTTTAGCTCTTCACTCTGGACAGGTACTGCAGAGCTTCCTTTATCATGTAGCTCTATCCAACTCCACCAGAAAGGAACAACAAAAATGAGGTGCCCCCAAAATGTCACTGTTCACAATATTGCTGAATACTTCACTCTCCGCAAGGGATGAAGAAGAAAAATGCACACAGAGCCCCATTTATAGATAAAGAAGCTCAACACTATATAATTAAAACTACTAATGGTAAAGCAGAAAGTACCTTCACTGTGGAGTCTAACAGCCCATAGCATGGAGAACAATACAGCATCATGGGAGCCTTGACCCAGGCAAGGCATAGCAACCACAGCAGCTCCTCCTAGGCTCTTCCTTGGTAGACTCTCAATGAGAGAGAATCTGCTCTATCTAATGGGATACAAATCATCTGATCAGCTGGGAACAGTGAAGGGGAGCAGCGAAGACCAGACCAGCTACAGATTCAAGTAAGAGAGGTCACTTTAACAGTACACTGAAGATGGGCCTAAACCAAAGATTAAAAGACCTTGGGACCACAGAGGCTCAAGATGCAAATGGCTCATTGAGTGTGAAGTTTACCTCACCTTAACCTTGTGGGCACAGGATACAACACAAGCGAAGTAACCAACCACCCTTTACAGGAGTGAAGCTGCCCTTGCTGCCAGCTGTGGAGAGGCAACTAAGGGGGGGCCTAAAAGCCACTCCAGGGCCTGGGGGTGCATGCAGAGTGTCACATGTTGTACCCCCTGGAATTACACGGTGTGGCATGCACAAAATGATGCTTGCCACACCTTGCAAGAACGTGCAGTTGTTGCTCTCACGGCGGCAGACTTCATGTTATGCTCTCATATGAACCTAATATACCACCGGTGTAAGACTGCCGCTGCACCACCCACCCGCCATGGATTCAAGTCAAAATCCAGTGATCGGGTGCACTACAGCCTTAGCGGTCCACCTGTAGGTGCGGTGGTGGCGGTCCTACAGGAGGACCACCAAAGTCGTTAGAAGGTCCTTAGAGTGTTGCACAATTTCTACATTTGATCCAAATACCTTTCTTTCTTTCTATGCAGAGTCATCAATATAGTTCACTTTGTATCGTGGTATTCATGTTCTATTTTGGTAAAGGATGTCTTATTGAGGCAGCACCAATCTACCTAAAGTTTTTTTGTTCCATGTCAACATGCTTTGCCCACATAAGTAGATTGAGCTTTCTGCAAAGGACTAAAGAGCTGACTGAGTCACCATTGCGGGGCAGATTCACAAGCCCGTTATAACACTTTTGCGCAGCTGTTGCATCACTTTTTGTGACGCAACAACTGTGTCAACAATGCGCCACGTTGCGGCCCATTTACAACATGACACATCTAGGGAGATGCATTACATTGTAAAGCCCTGTGCCACATTATGCGTCAGGTATATTGTATGCAGGGTGGGCGTTCCCGTGTAAAAAGCCATGTAGAACTGATGTAGTGAAATTTACAACATTTCACTGCATCACTCTACGCCTTCACTACGTCAAAATCCGTACGCCTGCTAAGACCAGGTGTAAGGAATGACGCAGGGCTTTTTGAATGGGACTCACCTATCTGTTGGGGTGCAGTGCTCGAGTTGCGTCACTTTCATGAGCAAAACCAGCAGTGTGCCACTTTTGTGCCAACAGATGTGTTCGAATTTCTGACGCATCTGTTAATCCTTGTGCAGTGGAACACTGTATTATAAATACAGTGCACCCATGGTGGCGCAAGGATATTTGGCACTGGCGCTGGCGCAAGGAAACTGACGCATCTATGCAGATGCGTCACTTGATTGTAAATGAGGCACTGGATGTTTATGGTAGAGTAGAAGTAAAGTTCCACCTGCCAGACTGCACCCCCACTCCAGCACGTGACCCCAAAGACCCTCAAATGTGTTTCCATATCATTGCGCTTTGTCAGAAAGGTGTACCTCATTTAAAAAAAAAAAATAAGCAATAAGTTGAAGATCTCCGTAGATTGATATATGGCCCCTACTTTTATGCTGAGCCATATACGGGGAAACACATTTTCAAAAAACCTATTTTGCTTGTTTGATTTCATGTTGAGAATATAAACATGAAGTACAATTTGAAGAGAAAACTGACAACCTTACATTCCTATCCTCAGGGCCGGACTGGCTGCAGCGGGCATTTCCCCAGTGGGCCACCCGGATGGGTGCCCGGTTTGTGCCCCTGGTGGGCTGCTTTTGTTACCAAGTAACCATGGGCGGAAAATCCGTTTCGCTCGCGGATTTTGCGGATTTTCGGTAAATTCGCAATCCGCGAGATTCGCGAATCTCCCGCAAAATCCGCAAATCCGCGAGCAGCGGATTTTGCTCGCACTGTTCGCACTGTTCGCGTGAGTTCGCGCCCCGTGAATAAGTGCAAAATTGCAGAAATACGATCTTAGCAAAACTGAAAGTAACTACTTACCAGGTTCAAAAGTTCAGGCTCATCATTAGTAGCCATTTCCTGTAGTGCTTCCTGAGGGGCCCCTCCAGAGTTCAGTTGCCAGTTGAAACTATTATGTGACCCTGCTCTGAACCTCAGAATAGTTACACATATGCCACAAAGGTCCTGAATTACAGCTAAGGGAGACAAGCAGGAGCCAGGCTGGAAGTTCAAATCCATTAATCAGCCCCTAATGCATTATTGTCAGTTGGGGCAGGGCAGGTGTTGTAACTAATTTTGCAACAATGAAAGCACTTAGCAAGTGCAAAAGATCACTAATCAGGAAGCACTAAGGAAGCAGGTGCCAGCTAAAAAAATATTCTGTGACACATTAATCAGCCCCAAATTAATTCAGGTCACTTGAGGCAGGGAAGGTGTGCTTGCGTTGCCACAATAATGTACACTGACTGGACAACCAGAGGGTGCTGTGATGAAACAGAGGGTGGCATGGGTGGGCCAGAGGGTGGCATGAGTAGTCAGAGAGTGGCAGTGGTGACAGAGAGTGGCAGTGATGAAGAAGAGTGTCCCAAACAGGCTGGACACGTAGAAACAACAAGTTCGCGAAACTTGCGACCCGACAGGTAAGTTCGCAATTTGCGACATTGTAAAAAACCCTCGCGAACTGGCAGAAACCCGCGCAAACACAAAAAAAAATCCGCAAATTCGCGAGAATTCGCGGATTTTGCGGATTGCGAGTTCGCAAATCCGCAAAATTCGCGAACGCGAGATTCGCAAAATTCGCCCATGCTTATTACCAAGGCCTGCAATATCAGTCACTTGTAAAAGTAATTGGGCAAAACCGGCCCTTGCAAAAGTTTGGCCAACCTCCCCCCACTAGCCCGAGGACCGGCCGAACAATTTGCAGGGGTCGGTTTCGGTTTCCAGTCTAACCCTGCCTATACCCTACAATACATTGGTTTCAAATGATCCTATTCGAAGTTTTACTGCAGTCGAAGATGGAATCATTAATATAAACCTTGGGTCCAATTCAGAAATCTTCTCTCATTCTTTAAATGTCTGGTAAAAGGATCGCTCCGCTACTCGTGGTGTTGTGCTGACCATGTGATAATCCATCGCAATCTTAATGCTGCTAATGAGTTTTCACCCACTGCAAATAACGACTTACACAGTATTTTCACACTTCTCGGAATGTAAAAAAACAAACTGCATCAAATCAACATTTTTACAGTCCATCAGAAGCCGCTGAAATATTTAAAAATAAAACCACAGCAGTCACATGAATATTTGTAAACAAAAAAAGTCAAAATGAAAGCCTGTCGAAGCACTCATTCTGGCACCTGCATGTTAAGAAAGAATGAGGTATTAATTCAGTGTGAACTAGCAACTGGTGCTACACAGGGGAGTAATACAGGCCCCTGCATCCCCGTGGTGTGGGCCCCCCAGCTGCAGGGGGCCTCCTTAGCACAGTACTCAGATCTGAGCGCTCCGGATAATATCCGTCCGGAGCTGGGCCCCTCTGTGTACATTGCAGGGGGGGGGCCTTAAACTTTTGTTACACCACTGGTGCTACAACTAGGCCAGTGGCAGCCAGCATGATCAGGGGTGACGGAACGGGGAGCAGGCCGGGAGGTTGGAGTTGGAGGGGAGTATAAAAAATAAACCAAAAAAACACTTACCTTGTTGCTGTATCCCTCATCTCTGGTATGTATCTCTTCCATGGGACTTTGGCCAAACAGCAACCAGGAAGCACACCCAGGCTCCCCTGACCAATCACAATTCTGCAATGCAGCATTGTGATTGATAAGCGCCCAGGCTCCCCTGACCAATCACAACTCTGCAATGCAGTGTTGTGATTGGTCTGAGCACCATGGCTCGCCATTCAGCCAGGGATTTGGGGGCCTGGGCATGTTCTCCATGCAGGCTGTAATGCAGACTGCGTGGAGAACATGCAAAGTGTGCATAAATGTTTGGCCAGCCCGAGGCGGCCGGCCAAGCCTTCATGCACAATTGGAGTGGGCAAACAACTCCTCCCCTGCCCTGCTCTGAGAGCAGAGCAGCCCCGCCCACCCACAAAGCAGCCGAAAATAATAACATTTTATTTTTCCTTTCCTTACACTGCTTAAAGCAGTGGGGCGACGCTACTCCACCTTAGCGGAGGAGCTGCCACTGAACTAGGTACGTTTCATGTGGGACTCGCTTATCCTCTTTTGTGCATATACTTGGAGCCCCTGGAGTACTCCATTTAGTGAGATCTGGACCCATACTCGGGAGGCAACTTCCGGAGATCGGAAGAATACATCTCCAATATCGGAAGGCAAATTGAGGGAGATTAAGAAAACCACATTGGAATAATCTATTATTCTCATAGACAAGCTTTGGAAAAAAGCATACATCCATCTGTAAAAAAAAAATGTAAAGCAATCATGTTTGGGGGTCCAAAATGAAGGAGATCTAGCAGGTATGACACTAACGAATTGGAATTGCTGTAGAGAACTACAGCTACTTCAAAGCAAAATGAAGCCGGGGTCTTTTATCTCTATTTCTTTTAGTACTCAGAGGGACGTAGGTTTCAATCTTTCTCCCAAAACCACACGCAGAAGTAGAGGTACTCATAAGTATCACCAGTATACTTGTTGGTGCTCACGGCAGTTGGCGTTGGTGAAATTGGTGATCAAGAGACCACAACTAATAGAAGGTCATAAAGACAGTGATACAGAGATACATGTTTGTTTTTTCTTTCTTCCAGGCACCATCGGCCTGTGCCTAATTTAACATATAATGCGTGGTAGTGCTCAAAGCTCTGCTCAGAAACCCACCGGCGGTGCTTTAAATGTCTGTGCACCTAGGGTCATATTTATGAAAAGGATGCGTCACTTTTGCACTACTCAAAGGGAACGCACAAAGCAACCCTAAAATGCGATTCCTCAAGCCAAGGGAGGCCACCTTGCCTGGCCCTGAGTGGCTTGATAAATCCAGAGTAATGCAACACAGAGCAAATCGCTGTGTTGCGAAGCGTTCCATGGGTGGTGTGTGGGTGTTCCCACACAAAACCCATGGATTTTGTCGCGTTCTCAAATTTACCATCAGTGGTACACCTGGGATTGCACTAAACTGCAACCCTTCCCCAGGTAAATGCATTTTTACTTGTTTATTCCCTCTTTCTATGCGTGCTGCAGAATTCTAACATCCCTGAAGATGAAGTAGACATTAGGAGAGAGACAATATCATTTATTTATTTCACACAATCAAAGCAATCCCAAAAGAAATGCTGTGTATTGAAATAGTAAGCCTTTGCATAAGACACCTATCTGTTTTGGGTAGATACTTACAGGTGGGGGCCTATATTGGCTTGAGGACAATACACAACATTACATACATTTATTCTTTTTACACATATACATAGCTTCAGTCACAGATTTGCAAGAGGCTGCAGTTAGTTAAGAATATTCTTCTAAGAAGAGTCTTTCCTTGAGAGCAGTTTTGAATGAAGCCAGCAAAGAAACCGAATGAAGTTCAGTCAGAATAGTGTTCCAATCAGTGGTGTAGCTAGCACTTTGGCCGCCTGTGGTAGTCCCTGCATTTGCCACCCTGCAGCCACATTGAACAGCAGGGGGCCGGTTGCTGTTTCGCTGATTGCCGCCCTGCAGATGATTGCACTGTAGAGTGGGGTGCCATGGGTGCTGGTGATTGCCGCCCCAAGACAGCAGGTGAGAGTGGGAGGAGACCCCCCTGCCTCCCGCTTGCTAAGCCACTGTTTCCAATAGAGTGACACCAGTAACTGAAAAGAGTGAAACCTGGAGGTTGCGCATCAGAGTTTGGTTGTAACCAGGTTTTTTTTGGTGGGTCAATGGTAGCAAGTGGGGCTGGTTGTCACTAAGCATGGGCGTAAAATCCGTTCCGCTCGCAGATTTCGCAGATTTTCTGTAAATTCGCAATCCGCGAACTCTCGCGAATTTGCCGAAAATCCACAAATTCGCACGCGGCGGATTTTTTTGCTTGGTGATACAATATTGCGGTGCGCAGCGTTCACTTACTGTCATTCAGCGTTTGCCGAGTTGTTTTTCTCAATATTTTGCGAGTGCTGCGGCATTTTGGATCTTGCTGCGGGTAACTTCGCGCCATTGCGCTACAAGCGGCTCGCTAAAACGCACGAAACCTCGCGAACTAACACGCCGCAAAAAAACAAATCGCATATTCGCACAAATTCGCAGCTTCCGAATTCGATCTCGCGCAAATTCACGCCCGCGAATCGCGCGAAATTGCAGAAAAACGAGTTTTGCAAAACTGAAAGCACTCAGCAGGTGCAAAAGTTCAAACTCATCATTAGTAACCATTCCCTGTAATGCTTCCTGAGGGGCCCCTCCAGAGTTCAGTTGCCTACTTGCAACTATTCTATGACCCTGCTCTGACGCTCACAGCAGGCTCATAGAATAGCTACAAGTAGGCCTCAGAGGTCCTGGGAAAAAAAATTGCACAGCAACAGAAAGCAAATTACAGATAAGGAAGCAGGTGCCAGACTGGAAGTTTAAATTCAGTGACACATTAATCAACCCCAAATTAATTCATGTCAGTTGAAGCAGGGCAGGTGTGCTTACTTCCCCCCCGCCATAATCTACAGTGATGAACCAGAGGGTGGCAGTGATGTACCAGAGAGTGGCATGGGTGAACCAGAGGGTGGCAGTGGTGAAACAGAGGGTGCTGTGAACCTGTGATGATGAACCAGATGTAGAAACAACATAGTCGTGACCGTTGCGAGCCGACAAGTAAGTTCCCAATTGCGAACTGGTACAAAACCCTCGCGAACTGGCAGAAACCCTTGCGAACACACAAAAAAAAATCAGCAAATTCGCGAGAGTTCGCGAATTTTGCGGATTGCGAATTCGCAAATACGCAAATTCGCGAACGCCAGATTCGCAAAATTCGCCCATGCTTAGTTGTCACAGCTACTCTACTTTCAGTCAGAGGAACCTAGCAGTTACTTCCTGGAAACAAATATGATGATGAGGGGCTTAATAATTAATTAAGTCCGGCAAATCACACACGTTTACTTCTTGCTCTATGTCCTTACACTAAGCTTTCATCTTTTACTATGTTGACTCTGACAGAGATGGTTTTCATTATGAAAGACAAGCCCGGATTTGGCTTGCCTAAATATGTGTGCCTATACAAGATCAAGCAATCAATCAGGGGTTTATATAGCGTGCTACTCACCTGCGAGAGTATCAAGGTGCTGGGGGGGGGGGGTTGGGGGGGGTTGCTCCGACTCAGTCGAAAAGCCAGGTCTTGAGGTCTTTCCTGAACGTGTGCAGGGTTGGGGAGTGTCTGATGTTCACAGGGAGCTCGTTCCAGGTCTTGACTGCAATGTAGGAGAAAGCTCTCCTGCCGGTTCTATTTCTGCGGATGCGGGGGACCTCTGCCAGTGTGAGGTCGGCCGAACGGAGGTTCCTCTCGGGTACGTGAAAGGATACTCTCACATTGAGGTATTTGGGTCCGATGTTGTTTAGGGATTTGCAGGCATGGGTGAGGAGTTTAAAGGTGACCCACTTCTCAATGGGGGAGCCAGTGGAGGTCTTGTAGGTGTTGGGTCATGTGCTCGTGACGCGGTGTCCCGAGGACGATTCTGACTGCAGCGTTCTGGATGGTTTGGAGTTTGTGTAGAAGAGTTCAAGATGATTACATCTATTCCCGATGTCGCTGGACCTATTTTCAGCAAATTCCTTATTGCCTGCATGATAACCAGAGATGTTCCTATCACACACAAAATCATGATAGTGAGCCCTATTAAAAAAAACTCATTTAATACTGAGGAGCTCAGTGTTGGCTCCTCCGCTAAGCTGGAGGAGCTTCACCTCACTGCTTTATGCAATGTAAAAAAAAGAAAACTAAAATTAGAATAACCAGCATTATTATCATATTAGTTTTCCGTTTCCTGGCGGGTGCAGGTCTGGGCTGACAGAGCAGGGGCCAGGAGGAGAATTGGTTCCTTCACTCTGAAGTGTGCATTACAGCCTGGGTGCAGAAAATGCTCAGGCCCCCATTCTCCATCTGAGCGCCGAACCATGGTGCACAGAGCATGTACAACGCTGCTTTGCAGCATTGTGATTGGCTTGGGGAGTCAGGAGCCTGTGTGCTTCCTGGTTCCTGGTTCATGTTTCCGTGGAGCGAGTGGCGGCAGCGGCAAGTGGACTGAGAGGCTGCCTGAAGGTAAGTGCTTTTTTATTTATTATTTATTATTTTAATGTACAACCCCCACTCCTCCTTTCCCTGCCCGCCAGAGCTTGGAGATAATCCCCTTCCGTGGAATCTCTAAAATGCTTAAGGTCAATGTGGAACACATACAATAGAAGAATAAGACAAGTGGAAGCTAATTTGATCAGAACACAGCTCGGCCAAGCTAGAAATAGACCCAACAAACTATTCAAAATAGTCAAGCAGCAGTCACACAACACATCAAATCCATTAGACTCCGAATTTATTTATTAAGCTTGTAGAGCACACAGCTATCCCCAACAGGGGTGTCCCGGCGCTAATGCAGGCAGCAGATAAAGTAGTAGTCTGTCTACGGGCTGGAGAATAACCAGGTCTTTAAGGCACGTCAGAAAATTGTTTCCGACTCAGCAAATCGCAGGGAGAGTGGTAGGGAGTTCTAGAGTTTGGCAGTGAAGACCGCAAAGGCTCTGCCTCCCATTCTTGTGCATCGGAAACGGGGAGTCACCAGAAAGTGGAGAAAGTTAGATCTGAGGACATGACTCGACTGGGATTGTTTAAGGCGAGCTCTAAGATAGGCTCGGCCTGAACACTGAAGCGCTCTGAAGGCCAGCACGAGAGACTTAAATTGAATGCGTTTGGACACGGGAAGCCAGTGAAGCTTCTTTAAATGGGGTGTGATCGAATGACTATACGGGATATTGCAGATTAGCCAGGCTGCCGTGTTTTGCACGATCTGCAAACGTCTAACCAGGTAAGATGATACTCCCACATAAAGACTAAGGGCCAGATGTAGGAGCCCTAATACCGGTCGGAAACGGTCGATTTCGGCCGTTTCCGACCGGTATTAGGCTTTTCAGATGTAGGGGGCCTACCGAATCGGTAATTTTACCAAATCGGTAATTTTACCGATTCGGTAATTTTACTGATTCGGTAAATATACCGATTCAGTATAATACCGAATCGGTATATTTACCGAATCGGTAAATCCATATGTAGCTGACACTCCTAAGAGTGCCACAGGCCCTTAAGAGTCGGTATTTTACCACACAATCATATTGTGTGGTAAAATACCGAATTCAGGTGTGCATGCACATCTGTGCATGCACACCTGTGCCATGTGACACACAGACATGCCCTTAGGGCATGTATGTGTGCCACATGTCACACAAGCCTGTACTTGGGGTGCTAGAGGGTGTCAAAGTGACACCCCCTGCACCCTTGCAGGATTCGGTATTTACTGATTCGGTAAATACCGAAACGGTATTTCCCATTGATTCCTAAGGGCTTCAAGGCCCATAGGAATCAATGGGCAATACCGATTCGGTATTTACCAAATCGGTAAATACCAAATCTTACAGATTCGGTATTCCTAAATTCGGAATTACCTAAATCTGCCCCCTTGGCATTTACAGACTCTTAAATACCGATTTGGTAAAATTCGGTATTTAAGAGTCTGTAAATGGGAATTACCTACATCTAGCTCCTAGTGCATAGTCAAGATGAGAGGTAATTAAAGCGTGAATGATGGTGCAGCAGGACTCTACTGGAAGGAAAGGGAACATTTTGCCCAGCATGTGTAATTTGCCGATGCAGGCAGAGGAGACCAGACTAATTTGAGATTTGCAGGACAATTTATTATTGAACCGGAAGCAAAGGTACCTAACTGAGGTTACAGGTTTAGGAGGGGAGTTCAGTACAGATGGCCACCAGAGTGAAGGAGAAGGGGGCTTTTTGATGATAAAATAGGACCTCGGTTTTGTCTGAGTTGAGTTTTAAAGTGTTCTGTGACATCCATGAGGAGATGTTATACAAGCAGCGTCTAAAGTTGGCAAAAGCTGCCTCAGAGTGATCATTAAAGACAAACACCAGTTGGGTGTCGTCAGAGTAGGAGATCACCCTCACACCACAAGATTCGACCAGTGCCGCCAGGGGAGCGAGATAGACATTGAAGAAAAGGGGGCTGAAGGCCGGGTCCAGCACACTTCCAAATTGCGAAGAACTGGTCACCTTCTTCAAGGAAAAAACAACAAAGATAGAGAACGAACTTCAACTAGCAAAGGAACTACTACCTGCTACCCCAGTCAGTTTCTCATACACCTCCCAATTTACAGAAGGGAAGGAAACACCCTGGGCCCCCTCCAAAAACAATGCCACTTGGAACACCTCCTCCACAATCAGCGAACATTAAATGTACATTCTGTCTTCTTTGAACCCTTCTAACCACTTCACGGACCCTCTACCTCCCAGCATATTAAAAGAGAACAAAACCTGTATTTTTCACACTATGGTCCAAGATTGTAAATGCCTCACTATGTCAAGGCACTATCCCTGACTGCCTAAAAGTAGGACAAATAACACCCATCTTAAAAAAACCTATAGCAGACTACTCTGATCCTAACAATGTCCGGCCCATCTAAAACATCCCCACACTGGCAAAGCTTTTAGAAAAATGTGTACAAAACAAACTCTGCAATCACATAGAAAACTTTCAACTCCTCGAACAACGCGAATCAGGCTTCCGTCAGGATCACAGCACAGAATCTGCCCTTACTAATATAATAGATGACATACTAAAAATGTTGGATCATAATGAATCGTGCCTTCTAATATTGGTTGATTTATCTGCTGCCTTTGACAGGGTAATCTACTTAAACTGCTGGAGCAAAGGATGGGCTTATCAGGGTCATATTACAATACTCTCTTCATTCCTCCAAAACAATTCCTTAAGAGTCAAAATAAATCAATCTCTCTCTAAGTCCCATGCGATCACTCTTGGTGTTCCTCAAGGATCTTCTCTCTCACCCATTCTCTTTAATTTATTCCTGGAATCACTAGCCAACCTCCTACCATATGTACGTGGATGACACTCAGCTTTATCTCAAAATCGCCTCCCCAGAAGACATTATATCCCTCAATTCCATCCTACAACAGACGCACCTCTGGCTCATGGTTAACCATATCAAACTCAATGCTGCTAAAACTGAATTTCTTCTCATCTCTCCACCGAATAACAACCCTAAGATTGAACATCTTACAGCCCTCAAATGCTCGGCCCACATCATACGATCTGACAGATCCTGAAGTATTACATTAGACAAACACCTAAATATGCAGGATCACATTAGTAAAGGCATCAAATGAGAAACAGATTTATCAATAGGAAGAATGGACACTTGTAGCTTCATAACCATTGGTTATACTTGAAGCACCCCCATAAACGCTTTGATTTTAAATGCGGTGTATATCTGTTATCCGCCCCTTATCAGCGTTATGGCATAGTCATCGGGTGTTAAATACCGTGCTATATGCCAGCCTCATCCTGAGGCAACCTCTGGGTAGCAGTGCCAAGAAATTAAAAGACTCTCCCAGATGGAGGGTGCGAAAAAAGTGAAAGTGGGGTTTCTCTTTGTAAAAAACAGTAGTTCTCCATACAGAAATCTTTAATATAAATGGAGAGGTAGTGTTGTTTTAAAAAAAATTGCGATATTAAGGTCAATCGAATTACTAGATCACCTCATACCTTTTACAAAACGGTCGACATGTTTCTGCTCCTTGGGCCCAGCCGGGTCTATAGAGCATTCGTCAGGACATACAAAACATATAAGTACTCACACCATTTGTGTAGTTCTCAAAAGTGTCAGAATTCTTAACACTCGATTGAAATTAACTGAATTTCTAGAGAGGGAGACAAATGACAAACATCCATATTTTGCATGTAAACATTATCTCATATAGCACATTCACAATCTTCTAATTCTAGAGTGGTGAATAAACAAATATCTGTACTATTATTTGTTCACAGGACCTAAATACAATGGGAGTTCTGGAGGTCAATTGGGTCATAGTTTAAACATTATTAATAGGGAGCAACGTTTCATTGTGGTGTATACTTAGAAGAGAAGAAAAAGCGGCACAACGTGTGGACATTATAATGGGTACAAATGGTGCTTGACCTGGGTCCTGTTGTAAGCGTAACGCAAATGGAATTGTGAAGCGTGGCACTATGGTGCTGTGTTCTGCTAAAGCACCGCCGTATGTTTTACATGTAAAATGTAAAGTTGGTTATCGGGTCACGAGCGCTATGGCGTTATTGGGACACCGCAAGGCTTGTTTTTATTATATACTCCATGTTCGTTAAATTAGGAACGTATTATAGAGAACACAAGGACAAAATTAGGTATTCCTACAGCGGAAGGTGTTCAATGAGAAAATAAGGGTATTACCTTCGAAAATTGTATTTTGGAAGTCCTCGGGGTGCCTGGGTTCCAATTATCCCAGAGCTAAATAAAGTGCAGAGAAATGGTATTTGATATTAGTTAAAGATGAAGCAATGTAGTCTTTAATTAAAAGAATCGTTCGGTAATATCCAAAACGCCAGGTTCAGCCGCCATTCTTACCCGCGTGTGTGGAGATTTTCACCATTTAGTGCTGACTCTGCCCCCGGAAGTATGACGGGCCCTGCCTGATCCTGTCATAAATATGGTGCAATAAAGGTAGGACTAGAGACAGTAGGGTGCTATTCAAGAACAGTTCGAGGCTGCTATATGTCCCTCGATCTTCTTGTACAAAACAAACAAATCACCTATGATTTTTTGTTTTGTATTTAAAGTCCGTTTTTTCTTTTATGTCTGGGCATACCAGGCAAAGGATATAAAATTGATGGATTGCAAACGTGTTTTGAAATCGATGGTTAATAAACACAGAAATTTCAAAACATATGTTCAGGGGATCAATGTTCCAAAAGGAGCGTCACAATGTTAGGGGTACATAGTATGTTCCTTAGAGGTGCATCATGGGTAATAGTCTGGATGTTTGTAACATGTTTAAGATATGGCAACGCGGAAAAGTTCCCTGTGTCGAATAGATTAATGCCATGTAGAATTACACAAAATACATAAAATAACTGTAGAGTGCGTATATGTTACGTGAACTGATGCCATGGTACATTATCGTTCAAACCTGTAAGGTGTGTCTGGAGGCGGTTTACCCACCTTTGTTCCTTCTCAAAAAGGATTTTTTTCAGCGTTCCTGGTTTTATCTGTTAGCATCTCGAGCACTGTCCATCTGAGATCTTTACAATCATGGCCTGCTTATACAAAATGGGAGCAAAGTTTGGTGGTATTTTTCTTCATTCTTATATTGCTCTTATGCTCTCCAATTCTCAACTTGATTTTCCGGCAGGTCATTCCCACATATTTCCGCTGGCACGGACAATTCACTAAATAAACCACATGAGTGGAATTACAATTTGTGTGTTGTCGCTGTGTCCAAAGGAACGTTTCACTGAGTTGTAGGGTCTTAGTTGTAAGTTTACATACCACACACGTTCCACAAGGGTAGTGTCCTGTAATTGCTAATAAATTCAGGTTTCTGATTTGTGGGATGGTTTTATTCTTTTTGGGACGGGTATGTACCAACACATCTTTTAGGTTTTTCGTTCGTTTGTTTGCGAACCTTGGTTTGGGCCAGTTGTGTTGTCCCGAAGTAATGATACTCCAATTCTTTCTAATCAACTTTTGTACTTCATATGTTGCTGGACAAAAAGTTGTAACACATGTAACCAAGTCTTTGATGGGTTCTTTTTCAGTAGTTTCAAGCAGACATTCTCTGGGGTGATGTTTTGCCCGTTTGCGGCATTTGGAAATGGTGGATGCTGTGTAGTCTCTAGCCTTTAGTTTTTGGCTCAGTTCATGTGCTTGTTCAGAGTAATCGCTGTTCTTGCTACAGTTGCGCTTCAATCTAAGAAATTGGCTGTAGGGGAGGTTATCGCGCAATGGTTTTGGGTGATAACTCTTATAAGACAAAAGACTGTTTTTCGCAGTGGGTTTTGTATAGGTTTTTGTCTCAAGGGTGCCATTTTCACTAAAGATGGTCAGATCCAAGAAGTCTATTTTCTTGTTGATTGAAGTGAAGGTGAATTTTAGCCACCGATCTCTGCCATTCAACCATTCAATGAAAAGGTTCAAATCTTTGTCAATCTGCCATATCAGTAGTATATCGTCAATGTAATGTTTCCAGTATAGAATACTGGAAACGTATGGATTGCTGTCATTGAGGACGAATTGACTTTTGAATTGGCTCACATAAAGTCCAGCTACTGAAGGGGCAAAAGCACTGCCCATGGAAGTTCCATGGCATTGCAAGAACAATTCACTGTTATATTCAAAATAGTTTTCTTTTAGAGCAAGGCGACAGCACTCGAGAATAAAATGTCTGGGGGTGTTGTGTGTCCAGGTTTCCATGAACAAAATGTCTTCCAGCATTTGTAGGGTGTCATCCTGCGGGAGGCTGGTGTACAATGACTCCACGTCTAATCCTACTAATAGCATTGTCTGTGGGTCAAAATTCATTCCTGAAAGTTGGGTCAAGAGGTCTCGGGTGTCCTTTAAGTACGTGGGGGTTTTTTGTACGATGGGCTTCAGGTATTCATCCGCAAACTTGGATAAAGGTTCCAGTATAGAATCAATTCCCGAAACTATCGGGCATCCCGGAGGGGGGGACTTATTTTTATGAGTTTTTGGCAGTGAGTAAAAAAACGGTGTTCTTGGTTCTTTAGGTGTTAAAAAATCAGCCTCTTTCTTTGAGATCCACATATTCAATTCTGCTTCATTGATCATTATGGCGACAGTGTTTGTTAGTCTATCGTTTGGGTCTCTGTCTAATTTCTTGTAAAATTTGGTAACCGATAGTAGAGTAAGACATTGTTGGTCATATCCATCTTTTGATAGGATTACTATCCCTCCCCCTTTGTCCGCCGGTTTGACGGTTATGGCGTCATTGTTTTGTAGTTCATTCAGGGCCAACCGTTCTTTTTTGCTCAGGTTCTGAAAAGTTTTTCTTGTATTGTCAAAGTTGTCTATCCCCTTGAAAAGCGCTTGTTCAAATGTTTGTATTTCAATTGGGACAGAACTATTTGGTGGATTACATGTGGATTTCCTCCTGAGTGTAGTATCACCCTCATTCTGTTTTTGTTCTGACCCTGAAAAGAAAGCCTTCAATTTCAATGTTCTGCAGAACTCAGCTATTTCACATTTTATTTTGAAGGTGTCTAGAGGTGGGGTGGGAATCAAATGAGAAACTACTAACTGAGCATTCAGCGGAAACTTAAACCCTACCTACCACATGAAGATCTAAAACAGGCAGCCCAAGCTATAGTATTACCCAGACCGGACTATGGTAGTTCCACACTATGTGGCTTACCTAGATGCAAACTTGCCTCCCTCAACGCAGCAGCAAGACTTGTCCTCATAACTAAAAGAAACGCACACATCTCACCAGCCCTAAAATCCTTAAACTGGCTACCATACGAAGCAAGAATCCAACTGAAAATGGCTTGCATGATGCACAAAGCATTATACTTCAAAACCCCAGTTACCTGGCCCAAAAGCTAGAAAAATCAGGGGTCATCAGACCTTCACGAAGTGCGCGCACCTTGCTTTTGAAATCCCAACGAACCCACAAAAAGAAAATTGGGGCAAGTGCATTCTCGGCTATTGCACCCAAGATGTGGAACTCTTTACCACCGGATCATGGCCTAATTTCCTATACCTCCTCTTTCAAAAAAGAAGCCAAATCTTATCGAGTGACTAAGTTCGTACCCTAAGTCAATATATTGGTGACATTGAAAAGGTATAGATACCAAACTCTTATGATTATTGTCCTTCCTAGTACTGACTTCAATCCAGGGCAATCCCTGTTATCCTCTTTTACTTTATATGTTCGGCTCTCACTCATATTTTTGCCTGTGTACCAGACCAATTGTTACTTTTATTCTCATCATGTAATGCCCTCTGATACCCACTAGGGTCACGTTCGCGCTATACAAAACTTTATAAATAAAATAAAGAGATTTGACAGGATCCAGCTTTCAGAGGGCTTAGAAAAACTGGACTGCAGCAGATAGTTGTGCATGGAACTTGAAAGCTTGACACAACTGACATAAGTTGTAATGCAGACCAAACAGTACTCTCTCAAAGATGCTCCGATTCAATGCATGTTATCAGTGGCGGCTCCTCCGCTAAGGCAGAGGAGCGTCGGCCCACTGCTTTTCAGCAGTGTAAGGAAAAATAAAATGATAATAACTGAAAGGTTTTATTATTATATTTTTTCCAGTTGCAGGCGCTGCAGCTTTGCCAGGCAGGGTGGGGCTGCTGTTCTGGCAGAGCAGAGGAGGGGAGGAGTGGTTTTCACTCCCTGAGAGTGCATGAATGTTTAGCCGGCCCTATCGGGCCGGCCAAACGTTCATGCTCACTTCGCATGTTCTCCACCCAGGCTACATTAAGCCTGGGCGGAGAACATGCCAAGGTCCCTGTCCCCGTCTGAGCTCCGAACCACGGTGCTGAGACCAATCACAACGCTGCACTGCAGAGTTGTGATTGGCTTAGGGGAGTCTCAGCCTGGGTGCTTCCGGTTCCTAGAGAAAAGACGCAATGAGTAGGACATGGCGAGGGAGGACATGGCGAGGAAGTAAACTTTATTTTGTTTTTTATTTACTCCACGTCCCCGTCCCCACCACCCCACTCCTGTCTCCCTGCCCACCCCCACCAATCTGTGCCAGCCGCCACTCCATGTTATCCTTCAGAAAAGCCCTTCCCTTCAACCTATGAACTGCTCGTTAGTGGCTGACTCTACCTTGCAAACTCCCACCTTGCCAGAAGAGCACTCCAACACACAAGGACTCGTTTCTGAACGTGGAATGCCCCAAAATTTCGCTTAAACTAACCCACTATCCTGGTAGATTTTTGCAGCACAACTGGAAAAAAAAGCTCAGCACAGGCCTAAAATTTGTCTCATGGAAAACTAAATAAATATCCACTTTTGGCCACTTTAGACAAGTTGCGTTTTTGAAACAGGAAATGAATTACAATTGTATGGTACCTAATGAGATATCATGCTTAGAGGCCTGATGGCAAAACCAAAACAAATAACACTATGCAACTAATCAGAAAGAGGTCTGCAGGGACAAAGCGCCAGATTAAATACAGACCACCGCATGGCTGGGTACAGTTGTTCATAAAAGCAACAACGTTCATTAATAAGATGTGAATACGGAATTAAGAAATTAGAATGACAGTGACAGAAAGGCTGAATCTTCCCTCCCAGATGCTGGTACAACAGCCCAGACATATGTCCGCCGTTTAATTAAGAGAGCGCCGGTGCCGTGGACTCATGCCAAGCCAGTCATTTACAGGAGTGTTCCCTCCTTTCCCTATCCAAATTCACACAACACATCAATCATCTGCAGTTCAAAAGTTGGCAAAAGATTTCCATTTCAGACCTTTCCCTGCACGCCATAAAACAAGCCAAAGTAGATTCTGGGCTCGGGAGAGCGAAACCCAACATGCCAGATCCGGAGATTCATCATTCATTAAGTGAATACAAGAGGACAATTGGGCGCTTTCTTATATTTGCAGAAAAATGTGCCCAGAAGTTTATAGTAAATTCCTCTGGTCAGAATTAACTGCTGTGACAAACTGCACACATAAGTATTAGGAATTTGGGAATGTTCTGGAGCGACAGTGTCTGTTTTTGGCCCAGGATGACCAAATCGATGTCAAATATTTAAGATAATCACTGACAATATAAATTAGCTCCTTTAGGATATTTGTATATGTTTTTGGCTTTCCTGAAATATTACCCCAGATTTAGCCATTGATTAATACGTGCCAGTGGTTCAGGTGGTAGGTACCAGCGCCTACTTTTAGGGACCAGGACCTATTTTCAATCATCAGACTTTAATGCAGAGCGAGAGAGAGCGAGAGAAAGAGAGAGAGAGACAGAAAGGGAAGAAGGATGAAGGCAAAGATAGAAAAATAGTGAAAAGGGACACAGCATGGATAAAAAAGAACCCGTGAGCGTATAACGTGGAATCAAGGCCAGAAAGAGTAGATTTGTGTTTTGATTTGATTTTGAAAACTTTATTCGGTATGATTAAAACAACCAAAAGACTATACATAGATAAAAGCTAGATGCATTACAAAGAGGTAGCATAAAAGTTATAAAAGATAGTACAACGTAATACTCAATATTCAACAAGGAAACAAAGTTGGTTATGTCTGAAAACACTTAGAAATGTTTAAAAGGTGTACAATCCCCTTTAAAAACTAATGTTGAGTCGTCCCTATAATGAAACAGCCATGCTTTTACGTATGTTAATAGCATTAATAATAAAAAGTGCCACTTTGAGACAAACCCTAGCATCATTTAATTCAGACAAGTATTTTAGGGCAGCAATATGCGATCCATTGCCAAACACAAGCAGAAATGGTTTTAGGTAATAACTTCTAAAACCAGAATAAAAACCACAAAACAACATAAAGTGCACAGTGCTTTGCTTACTCTGTCCATCACATGGAAATGAAGTCGAATCCGGGGGACACATTTTCATCTTGTGGAAGGCAACAAGGTGGAGGACAATTCCCAATTTGAATCTAATTAGTTCAAAACAATGTATGAGATTAGCAATATAAATTAATTCATCAGCGAAACCCTCTACCACGACGTGCACACATCGCGGGGGCATTACAACGCACATTTTACATCGCAGAAACATTTACATAGAACGTCTCCACAACGCATCCTGTTACATCACAGTGTCTTCCACACCGCGTGCTATTACAACGCGTTTGTTTACCTGACAGATGCTGTGAGTCCGCTGACATGAATACATGGAACGCTTGACGTCAGCGATAGAACGCTTTTTGATGCAAATACGATGACGATGGGAAGACATTAACCCCTTCGATGCTGATGACGAGCTCAGCTCGTCATCAGCCACGGGTGGCGTGTGCTGATGACGAGCTGAGCTCGTCATCTAAAGCGGTTATTCGAAAACAGCCGCACAGGGGAAAAATAACCGCAGCAGCGATGCGGTTAATGCTTGGCGTCATTGATGTTGTGACATGAACCTGACAGATGCTGTGGCGTTTTGCATGCTGTGCAATGACATTAATGCTTGATGTCATTGATGTAGTGACATTGCTCGTTTACATGATTGTGACGTCATGCTGACACATGATCACTAATGTATTGACATGGAGCGCTTTTCTCTGCATTGATGTAGTGTTTGCCTGATGCTGACACAATTGATGTAGTACAAAAGGGGTTGGTGATGGACGGAGCTTCTGAATCAATCAGACACTCACACCCAGTCAAGAGATCTGGGTTTAATCCATTACCGTTCTTTAGCCCACTCTGCCACCCCAGTTCAGACATCTCTATATGCAAATCAGTCTGACCCTGTGCCTCATGGGAACAGTCCAGCCCGAACTGCCAAGCCATGCCTTCCCTGGACCGGAAACAAGCTTCCGAGGACCGGTTTCTGGCATTCCAGCCGTCTTCAGCCCGGCTTGCTTGAATCCAGTGGCAAAGTGAGCAAGGGACTTACGTCTGAGCATACCTTGCCACATTTATGGCGGCCAAAAGCGGTACAAAAGTGGGTGGTGATGGACGGAGCATCTGAATCAGGGAAGACATGGCTTGGCAGTTCGGGCTGGACTGTTCCCATGAGGCACAGGGTCAGACTGATTTGCATATAGCCATGTCTGAACTGGGGTGGCAGAGTGGGTTAAAGAACGGTGATGGATTAAACCCAGATCTTTTGACTGGGTGTGAGTGTTTGATTGATTCAGATGCTCCGTCCATCACCACCCCCTTTTATACCGACACAATTGATGTAGTCACATTGCTCGTTTACATGATGGTGACGTCATGCTGATGTGAATACATTGAAAGCTTGACGTCATTGATGTAGTGACATGGGACGCTTTTCTCTGCATTGATGTAGTTACATTGCTCTCAAATGCTCGTTTACCTGATGGTGACGTCATTGATGAACTGACATTGCTCGTTTACATGATGGTGATTGCTCGTTTACATGATGGTGACGTCATGCTGACATGAATAGATGGAATGCTTGACGTCATTGATGTAGTGACATGGGACGCTTTTCTCTGCATTGATGTAGTTACATTGCTCTCAATTGCTCGTTTACCTGATGGTGACGTCCTTGATGAACTGACATTGCTCATTTACATGATGGTGATTGCTCTTTTACATGATGGTGACGTCATGCTGACATGAATAGATGGAACGCTTGACGTCATTGATGTAGTGACATGGAACGCTTTTCTCTGCTTGAATACGATGACGATGGGATGACATTAATTGCTGCCTCAGGTGTCATAAATGCGTTTCTATGCGTGAATACGATGACATTGTGTAGATCAAACGATGTGATGGGATGACATTTTCTCTGCATAAATACGATGACGATGGGATGACATTAATGCTGCCTCAGGTGTCATAAACGCTTTTCTATGCATGAAAACAATGACTTTGTGTAGATCAAACGATGTGAGGGGATGACATTTTCTCTGCATAAATATGATGACGCTGGGATGACATTAATTACTGTGTGCCGTTTATCTGATGTGTGGCGTTTACCTGACGTGTGATGACGTCATTGCATGGATACGATGACGTTTTACATGCCTCGATGCGGACATGAATGTACACGACCTGACAGAAGCCTCAGGTGTCAAAAATGCTTTTCGCAGCATGAATGTTTACCTGACAGATGCTGTGCACGTGTGGTGACGTAATTGCTATTACTGATGCTGTGCACGTGTGGTTACCTGACAGAGGCTTGCTTGCTTTGCTCGCATATGGACACCTGATGCTTCTGTCAGGTCATGTACATTCAGATGACAACAAAGGCAACAAGCATTTGAAATGCAATAGGTCTCGCAATAGGTAAGTTTGAGCTATTGGTTTTGTAAATGACAATTTTTCGTTATGTTTTTGTTTTGAAATTAGTTAAAGTAATATATTTGTCATTTACAATGCCAATAGTTATAACTTTTGCAAGTGTGACACCTATAACCTGGGTAGCGCTGAGTGATGCTGTGGTGGTGCTGAGTGTTGCGGCGGTGGTGCTGAGTGATGTGTGGTGGTGCTGAGTGGTGCTGTGGTGGTGCAGAGTGATGCTGTGGTTGGTCTGAGTGGTGCTGAGTGTTTCTGTGTTGGTGGTGAGTGGTACTGTGGTGGTGATGAGTGGTGCTGTGGTGTTGATGAGTGTTTGTGTGGTGGTGTTGAGTGATAATGTGGTGGTGCTGAGTGATGCTGGGTTAGCGCTGAGTGATGAAGTGGTGATGCTGAGGCTAGAAAGGCACAAAAAAGAGTGTTACAGAGGGCAGAAGGTCAGAAAAACAAGGGATAAAAATGCTTGTGTTGTAAATGTAGGTATTGTGGTCAAAGTAACACCACCTTTTTTAGTAGTAGATAATAAAAAAAAAAATTCACTAGAAAAAAAACTTAAGCCTTGTGAATAAAACAAGACTGGGAGGATGGAAGTACAATAAGCTCTTGGTATTGCTGTGGGGAGGGGGGGGAGGAGAAATCTGAGACATGGCCTGGTAGTCGTTAAAATTGTGAAGCAGTGGGCGGTTTTGAGAAACATTAGGACTTGTTCATATTTGAAAGGCATACTTAAATGGCCTGCGTTAAAAAAGTGAACAGCATTGGTAATGTTTAGAAGTTGTGCGGCATACTTTGTATTTATGATGTGAATTGTATCACATATTTTGATGTCTTGACGTAAGCATTAAAATACAAGTTGTTGCCACACTTTGTATTTATGATGTGACTTGTCAAATATATTTGGATGGAATGACGTAAAGATCAAAATACAAGTTGTGCGACAAACTTTGTATTTATGATGTGACTTGTGTATTTTTGTGATGCAATGATGTAAACATGCAAATTACAATTCTTTTGCCACACATTTGCAATTATGATGTGATTTGTATTACATATTTTGATGTAATGACGTAAACTACAAAATACAAGTTGTGCGCCACACTTTGTATTTATGATGTGTATCACATAATTGAAATCAAAGACGGAAACAGCAAAGTATTATTTGTGGATCAAGTCTGTGGCCTGAGTAATGGGGTTTGAGATAAAAAAAAATGTTGAGCGATGAGCGTGCAAGAGAGTGAGGGTTGGTGGAATAGACAAACGTGCAGCTGACTGAGAAAGAGTCTGTGGTCTGCGTGTTTGCGCGCAGTAAAGGAAAAGAAATGAAATGTACCAAAAGCATGAAACTTGTATCATATATTTAGATGCAATGACGGAAACAGCAAAATACAAGTCGGGCGCCACACTTTGTACTTATGATGTGACTGTGGATGGCCCGTTGTGTTTTTCGTTTCCTTTAGCTCAGATTTGCATTTCACAGCGGATGGCCGCCAACATATAAGAATTTTTATGGCTGAGCTTAAAGCACTCCAGTATCCTGGTGTGGTTTCGTCCCCAGACGCCCCCCCCCCCCTCCCACGAAAACAAAACATGATGGTACACACAATTGCAGAGCTTTGTGTTAGTCTTTGTTACAAATGTTCTGTGGTGCAGAGGCCATAGTGAGTAGGTCTTATGTCACTTTTAAAAATCATGACTATTACGCAAGTTATGGAGCAAGTCTGTTGCCTGATTAATGGGGTTTGCGATAAAAAAAATGGGAGAGCGAAGAGCGTGCATGAGACGGAGGGAGGGGGTGGAATAGGCTGTGGTCTGGGTGTTTGCACGCAGTAAAGGAAAAGAAAAAATTTACCAAAAGCATGAAACTTGTATCATATATTTAGATGCAATGACGGAAACAGCAAAATACAAGTCGGGCGCCACAGTTTGTACTTGTGTGACTTTGATGTAATGACGTAAACTGAAAAATACAAGTTGTGCGCCACACTTTATATTTATGAAGTGTATCACATAATTGAAATCAAAGACGGAAACAGCAAAGTACAATTTGTGGATCAAGTCTGTGGCCTGAGTAATGGGGTTTGAGATAAAAAAAAATGTAGAGCGAAGAGTGTGCATGAGAGTGAGAGGGGGGTGGAATAGACGAACCTGCAGCTGACTGAGAGAGAGGCTGTGGTCTGCGTGTTTGCGTGCAGTAAAGGAAAAGAAATGAAATGTACCAAAAGCATGAAACTTGTATCATATATTTAGAAGCAATGACGGAAACAGCAAAATACAAGTCGGGTGCCACACTTTGTACTTATGATGTGACTGTGGATGGGCTGTTGTGTTTTTCGTTTCCTTTATCTCAGATTTGCATTTCACAGCGGATGGCCGCCAACAGATAAGAATCTTTATGGCTGAGCTTAAAGCACTCTAGTATACTGGTGTGGTTTCGCCCCCAGACGCCCCCCCGTCCCACGAAAAAAAAAACATGATGGTACACACAATTGCAGAGCTTTGTGTTAGTCTTTGTTACAAATGTTCTGTGGTGCTGAGGCCATAGTGAGTAGGTCTTATGTCACTTTTAACCACTTCCATGCTTGTGACAAGGTCAACTCGTCATGGGTGTTACCTGCGCTGTGCTTATGACGAGTTGACCTTGTCACATAACATGGGATTTTGAAAATTGCAGCTCAGCACAGGAAAATACAGTAGCAATGATGTGGTTAAAAATCATGACTCTCACTCAAGTTATGGAGCAAGTCTGTTGCCTGATTAATGGGGTTTGCGATAAAAAAAATGGGAGAGCGAAGAGCGTGCATGAGACGGAGGGAGGGGGTGGAATGGACGAACGTTCAGCTGACTCAGAGAGAGGCTGTGGTCTGGGTGTTTGCACGCAGTAAAGGAAAAGAAAAAATGTACAAAAAGCATGAAACTTGTATCATATATTTAGATGCAATGACAGAAACAGCAAAATACAAGTCGAGCACCACCGTTTGTACTTGTGTGACTTGTATCACATATTTGGATGCAATGACGTCTTGTATCACCTAAAAGAATAGCACGCAAGTAATGGAGTCTGTGGCCTGAGTAATGGGTTTGGAGAGCGAAGAGCGTGCATCTTGTATCACCTAAAAGAATAGCACGCAAGTAATGGAGTCTGTGGGCTGAGTAATGGGTTTGGAGAGCGAAGAGCGTGCATGAGAGGGAGGGGGGTGGAATAGACTAACGTGCAGCTGACTGAGAGCGGCTGTGGTCTGCGTGTTTGCGCGCAGTAAAGGAAAAGAAATACATTTTACCAAAAGCATGAATCTTGTGACGGAAACAGCAAAATAAAAGTCGGGCTCCACACTTTGTACTTGTGTGACTTGTATCACATCTTTGGATGCAATGACGACTTGTATCACCTAAAAGAATAGCACGCAAGTAATGGAGTCGGTGGCCTGACTAATGGGTTTGGAAAGCGAAGAGCATGCATGAGAGGGAGGGTGGGGTGGAATAGACGAATGTGCAGCTGACTGAGAGAGAGGCTGTGGTCTGTGCGTTTGCGCGCAGTAAAGGAAAAGAAATACATTTTACCAAAAGCATGAAACTTGTATCATATATTTAGATGCAATGACGGAAACAGCAAAATACAAGTCGTGCCCCACACTTTGTACTTGTGTGACTTGTATCATATATTTGGATGCAATGATGACTTGTATCACCTAAAAGAATAGCACACAAGTAATGGAGTCTGTGGCCTGAGTAATGGGTTTGGAGAGCAAAGAGCATGCATCTTGTATCACCTAAAAGAATAGCACGCAAGTAATGGAGTCTGTGGCCTGAGTAATGGGTTTAGAGAGCGAAGAGCATGCTTGAGAGGGAGGGGGTGGAATAGACGAACGTGCAGCTGACTGAGAGAGAGACTATGGTCTGCGTGTTTGCATGCAGTAAAGGAAAAGAAATACATTTTACCAAAAGCATGAAACTTGTATCATATATTTAGATGCAATGACGGAAACAGCAAAATACAAGTCGGGCGCCACAGTTTGTACTTATGATGTGACTTGTATCACATAAAAAAAATAGGACGCAAGTAATGGAGCAAGTCTGTGGTCTGAGCGGCATAAAAAATAAACTCAGCGGCCGCGAAATGAAAGCCTTTGATGCAGCAGGGGGCGGAGCGAAACCCCTTGAAGTGAAGCTGCTGGCGGCACCACGCTGGGGAAGTAACAGATGGCTTGGATGTGAAGCTCTTGGAGGCAGGTGGCTCTGACAAAAGCTCATACACGAGAGCACATGCACTCGTGGAAATCCGCTTTTTTGAAGAGCTTAGTTTAACTCTTGGTTTCACCGCAATAGACTCGTCCTATTCATTCCTGCAGAATGGAATAGACCGAGACCTAAAAAGGACATTGTCATTTCTACATCTTAAGTATAGAATCAATGTAGCGTTACCAAGGAATTGGCAGTGCATTGACCAAGGTAAAACAATCTAAAATGATGGACTTTGTAAAACTAGTTTTCTCTTTGAACCCTATAGAATGCCAGAGCCGCAGATTACGAAGTGCTACTATCTCTGCAAGGTGCTGGACCCCTACTTCTCTGTGAATGACCTCAGAAAAAGCCCCAGTACGCAGACAAAGCAGATGTTTGAGGAAACCATTTTCCTCAATCTGAAGTGCTTTACTGTTGTGGTAGCCCCACACACCAGCCCCAGGACAGTACTTCTTTTTTTCCATAATCTAACTGCTGCGGTCGAAAAGCTAGCTATGTTAAAAATATCCCAAACATTGGTCAGCATTTGAAGATTTATAAAAGCAGGTCAAGCCTGTATATAAAACCTTTGCCTTTTGAAATGGGTAAAATTAACTGTTTTCGGATGTACAAAAAATGATCACAAAATAAGACAAAATGCATTGAGTCCCGAGTGGAAAACTTATCACATGTTCAAACATTCAGATCCTCCGGCTTTTGCCATCCCATTGGTTCAGCAGGAATTAAATGTAGTTGGTTCAATCTAAATCTCATCAGGAGAGAAGGATGATGGTGATTAGTAACTATATTTAGATACAGTTCAATTGATTGTGAGGTGGCAGCTGATGTGCCCGCACAACAGGCTTGGTTAATTCTAAAGCCTCTCTATCCATTTCTGATAACTCAAGGTACGTGCTTTTAGCCAAGCGCATGTCCACCTTTCGGAGTTTCTCTAGGGAGCTAAATAGCTCTGGTCTCCCCAGATAATATGCAGTCCTAATCACACAACTTAGCCAAGGGATACTATTTGCTCGGTCAAGAGTTCAAAAATTGCTAATTATATTGCGGTTCATCCCAAGCTCCTGGTTAGTCCAAATACTTATCCATTTAAGTAAAGGTGCCATACATATAATATCTGATATGAAACCTAAAGCTGTTTCTTGATGGATAATATAGGTAGATGTCTATTGTGGCATGGATAAAAACTTCCTAAAATTTTTTTTTCTTCTATTTGGATATCAACCGCTTCTATATATCCCCAGAGATCGTAACCATAGTTTGCTATAGCCAGGCATTTAGCCCTATAGATGTTTAACATGGCATGCATTGGCTTCGATCCCAATCTACGTGCAAAGTTTAGGACAGCAAAAGTAGATCTGGACATTGCATTTCTTTTGGACTTCATTTGTGGGACACGTGCCTTTTGGGTTTAACGGCTGGACAAAGAAGGTTGTGTTGTACGCTGACGACATTTTAATTTTTACAACGAACCTTGCAAGAACCATGAAGGCTGTAATGAAATTAACAACTGAGTTCGGTAAAGTGTCAGGTTATGATATTAACAGAGACAAGACAGAAGTGATGAGCTGGAATATGGGCGAGACGGGGATTGCTGTTGAAAGAGAAATTAGATATTTGGGGGTAAGGATCACTCAAAATATTGCCGACCTTACTAAAGTCAACTTTGACCGGGTTAGAAAAGAGTTTTGTGCTAATATTCAGGGTTGGATGCATCTTCCGCTAACTATGTTTGGCAGAGTGAAATTAGTAAAATGATCTTGCTTCCGAAATTAACTTTTCTGTTTGATTTTATCCCCTTATCATTTAGAAAAGAATGGTTTGTTAAGTTACAGATCGATATAAGTTCATTTATCTGGGCATCAAAAGGGCCGCAAATCTCCTGGCGCAAATTAAGGAGGAGGCTGTTGAAGGGTGGTAGAGCTCTTCCAGATTTTAGACTTTACTCTTGGGCCTTTTCTCTAAAAAACTGTAGAATGTTATTAGATATCCCTCTAGATTTAGAAATAGGCAGGATGTTTAGAGCGATGCTTATTAAAGAAAAAGGGAGCAAGAATTGGTTTTATGTTTAAAATCGCCGATCCGAAATACTTTAAGAAGATCAGGTTTAAGACTCTGAGGGAGATGGCGTAAACATGGTTTAAAATTAGGAAGGGGTTAAATATACCATATTTTAGCTACCGGGCCCCTATCTGGGACTCCCCAGGTTCTCCTGAGTGGACAAAAGACTCATTGGCTTTGTCTTTGAAAGAAGCGGGCATTTTAAGATGGAAGCACATGCTGCTGGACGGTCAGTTGGTGCCGTGGAACTGGTGCGAGCGGGTGGTGGGCCCAAGGCTCTCAAGGTTTAAATATCTTCAAGTGCAAAGCTGGTTTCAGACTATGGGGGAAAAGTTAGGAGAACCAAATGAGTTAGAAGAAAAACTTCTCCTCGCTACAGTTGTTAAAAAAGAAATCGCTCTATGGTATTGGATGATTCTGGAGATGGAGGATGGTGTATTTACCTTGCCGGCGGATCTGTGGGGAGGATGCTTGCCAGAGACTGAGCTGGAAGACCAATGGCAAGTATCTATGACTACACTGTATAAAATAGTTAAACCTGCATATCTCAGGAGGAATCATTTCTTTACTGTACATAGGGCTTACTGGACTCCACAAAGACTTTCTAAATTTGGCCCAGGAAGAATGGTGGTATGTCCAAAATGCAGCAGTCAGAGCGCCGATGACTTACATATGTTTTTCTACTGTGCGGAGTTACAGCTTTCTGGGAGGCAGTAAGTAAATGTTTAACTAGCGCCCTAAACCCGCAGATCAAGGTAAGGGCTGTGTTGGTTATTTTTGGAGTATTGGAATGCCAAAGTTTCTTTACTAAAGACAATGCAAAATTCGTACTTTATGCTATGCTTTTAGCTCATAGGGAGATATGTAAATTGTGGGTATCTCCGACACCACCAAGTTTGTGTGATTGGTTAAAATCTATGAGCTATACTGACAATTTGGACATTTCGGATCAGGGGAAAGGACGATACAAATTCTGGACTCCCTTTGTGTCTAGGTGAGCTATATGTTTAGAGGGAATGGTCCAATGATTGAGCCTTCCACTGCCTCCGCTGTGAGTAGTCTTTTCTGTGCGAGCAGAAGGATATGGGGACGGGTCTATGTTGGATAGAAAGAGGAGCTTTCGCTAAAAGATAGCATGGTTGCTATTCTGGGAGCCTAGACCTTATTTATCCCTGTCATAGCGATTGAGGTCAGAAAACCCAAGGCTGGCATCGATAGAAAGACAAAGGGCGGAAGCAAGGCAAATGAGGACACATTTTTTTTTTAAAAGCCGGTATCTAAAACATTTGCATTTTGAAATGGGTAAAATAAACTGTTTTCGGATGTACAAAAAATGATCACAAAATAAGACAAAATGCATTGAGTCCTGAGTGGAAAACTTATCACATGTACAAACATTCAGATCCTTCGGCTTTTGCCATCCCATTGGTTCTGTAGGAATTAAATGTAGTTGGTTCAGTCTAAATCTCACCAGGAGAAAATGATGATGGTGATTAGTAACTATATTTAGGTACAGTTCAATTGTTTGTGAGGTGGATAACAGCTGATGTGCCCACACAATGGGCGTGGTTAATTCTAAAGCCTCTCTATCCATTTCTGATATCTCAAGGTACGTGCTTTTAGCCTAGAGCATGTCCACCTTTCGGAGTTTCTCTAGGGAGCTAAATAGCTCTGGTCTCCCCAAATAAGATGCATTCCTAATCACACAACTTAGCGAAGGGATACTATTTGCTTGGTCAAGAGTTCAAAAATTGCTAATTATATCGCGGTTCATCCCAAGCTCCTGGTTAGTCCAAATACTTATCCATTTAAGTAAAGGTGCCATACCTATAATATCTGATATGAAACCTAAAGCTGTTTCTTGATGGATAATATAGGTAGATGTCGATTGTGGCATGGATAAAAAACTTCTTAAAAATGTATTTTCCACTATTTGAATATCACTCGCTTCTCTGTAACCCCAGAGATCATAACCATAGTTGGCTACATCCAGGCATTTAGCCCTATAGATTTTTTTTAGCTTAAGGAAGAACTTTATTGAACAGAAAGAATGCAAAAAAGAAATAAGATACAATATTAATGTCAAATACAATGCAAGTAAAAAATGTGGGTAATGTAAAGAGAGGAAAAAGGGAAAAAGAGAGGAGAAAAAAAGGAGGAGGGGAGAGAGAGAGGAAAAGGGACTCAGCTAATAAAATACAATATCCATATATAAAATGTAACATATTGAAAAAACCTGCAAGTCTTCCAGAAAACATTATATAAAATTAAAGAGATAAGAATATGTAGAAAAATAAGTAAATTTAAGCAAGAAACATATCAAGGGGGTTTGGGTACGTCCTCAATACGGGGAGAATTCAACATGGAGGATTGAGCTGATGAGTCTAAGAAAGTAGTAATGGGTAACCACAATAAATCACGTTTGATAGCAATGGTAACAGGATAAACATATGCTCTATCTAGTCTGTGATTAAAACAAACACCATACCACCAAGCCTGAAAGTAGATGGACGATGTGTCTTTCCAAGCTTTGGTAATTTGTTGAAATGCAACAGCCAGGAGAAGGTCAATAATAGAAGTATTAAAGTCGGAGGAGGACCATATATCAGAAAGGCTACCTAGAAAAATATGTGTAAGAGAGAAGGGGAAGTTAGTAGAAAAAATAGTGTTAGGTTGTTGCCATACTTTAGACCAAAAAATATGAACCATAGGACATGAGAAAAGCATGTGTTTAAGATCCGCTCTCGATTCCGAGCAGGACCAACATGTTGAAGAGAGAGAGGAGTTTATTATATGTAGTTTAGCAGGGGTGATCAAAAGTCGATTATACATAAAAAAGAAAGTTTGGGTAGTATTAGCTGCTCTAGAAGACCTCCTTATCTTGTTCCATATATCCTGCCACAAAGAGATAGAAAAAGACTCCTCCAAATCAAGTTCCCACTCTTCTTCAACTTTTGACTTATCTCTATCAACAGAGAATTCATGTAATTTTTTATAGATTTGTGAGGCAGAAGAAGAAGATAACAAAAAGGGTAATTTGAGAGAGGAAGAAGGACTACGAGAAAGTGAGGGTGTAAAAGAGTCATTACTTGTCTGAACAACAGCGGTCAACAGAGTATAATTGGAAAGGAAAGAAGGAGGGAGAGAAAAACGAGATTGAAGAGTAGAAAAGGAAATACATGCACCGTCAAGAAGGAGTTGATGAACCCATAAAAGGCCATGGGCATGCCAATCTTTCCAGAAAAAAGTTCTGTTTTTAATTTAATAAGAGTATTATACCAAATAGGAGAATGTAAAAATTGTGTACGATCATCAAGGCCATCCATAAACAGGGGAAGAAAAAGTTTTCTGGAATTCCTAAGAATGGTAGAGACATCTTCTGTGGAGCTCGAGATAATAAGACAAATTCTTTAAAAGTAAAAGGGTGAAAAAGGAGGATTCAATGTCAACCCATAATGGAGAAGAAGCGACATCTGATAACGAATCAGAGAAAAAAGAAACCGAATGAGATAGAAAAAAGGAAGTATGGTAAGAGGAAAAATCAGGAAAATTAACTCCTCCCATGTGTTTGGGACATTTAAGTTTGGAAAAGGACATTCTTGCTCTTTTATTTTGCCATAGAAAATGAGACAAAATAGAGTAAATATTTTTATAACAAGATTTTGGAATATTAACAGGAAGATTAGAAAGGAAAAATAAAATAATAGGTACTAACATCATTTTTATGGAATCTAATCTACCCCACCAGGAGAGAAATAAAGGGTGCCATCTTGTCGTGGAGTCTGTTAGAGTAGTTTGTAAATGTTTAATATTAAGAGCAACAGTATCCTTAATTGAAGGAGTAAACCAGAGACCCAAATATTTGATTTTGGAAGGGCTCCAATGAAAAGAGGAGATTAGAAAATCGGCATGGAAACAAAGTTTATTGAGGGGAAGGATTTCACACTTATCGACATTCAGTTTATAACCTGATACAGCTCCAAAGTTCGAGACTTCAGAGAGAAAAGCAGGGACAGAAGCTTGTGAATTAGAAATAAAAAGGAGAATGTCATCCGCGTAGGCAGAAAGTTTTACTTGTTTTTCACCATAGGAGAAGTCAGAGATGTTATCATTGAGCTGAATTTTTGTCCAGAATGGTTCTAAAGCAAGAATAAATAGAAGGTGTGAAAGAGGGCATCCTTGACGAACTCCACGAAACAAGGGGAAGGAAGAAGAAACAAGACTATTAGCAAAAATAAAGGACCTAGGAAAAGAATATAACAAGGAGACATAAGAAAGAAATTGAGATCCAAAACCAAACCATTTAAGAGAGGACAAAAGGAAAGGATACTTTAACCCTGTCAAAAGCCTTTTCTGCATCTAATGCGATAGCAGTCAAAGAATGATCAGAGGTCTGAGACTTACTAAAAACATTGAAAAAGAGTTGAGTGTTATCTGAAAGGTGCCATCCTTTGATGAACCCACATTGTTCCCTACCGATCAATTGAGGTAACATTTTGTCTCTACGTAAAGCTAACATTTTTGCAAAAATCTTATAATCAAGATTAATCAAAGAAATAGGCCTGTAATTTTTACATAAAGTATGATCCTTGTTATCTTTGGGAAGAAGACAAATCAACGCCTCCTGAAAAGAGCCTTCAGATTTCTGAGAAGTTATGCAGAAGGAGAATAGTTGATGAAGTTTAGGAACAAGAAAATTGGAGAAATGAGAATAAAATTCAATGGAGAAGCCGTCAGGCCAGGAGCTTTACCTTTTTTAAGAACGCGAATGGCTTCCAAGATGCCTGTAGGGCCAATATCTTTATCTAAAGAGGAAAAGTCTACATCAGATACCGAGGGAGAAGGAATGGAAGATAAGTAATGATCAATGTCGGAAGACAAAGGAGGAGATTCAGGAGTATAGAGAGTCTGATAAAAGTTGGTAAATTCAGCTAAAATATCTTCATCTTTATGAAGGATGGTATTAGAAGAGGAGACAATTGAGTCAATCTTCATTCGCTCCTTTCTAACTTTGAGATAGTACGCGAGCATATTGCCAGCTTTATTTTGTGAGGAATAATATTTAGCGCTAGACTTAAGCAAAATTAGGTTAGCAGAATCAGTAGATAATTTATTGAAGGAAAGTTTGGCAGTGATAAGATTATTGAGATCAGATTGTGATTTAGTCGAATAATATAAATGTTCTAATTGTTTAATTTGAGAAGTGATTCTGGACAAAGATTGTGAGACTAAACGTCTCTTTTTGGCAACCTAAGAAATAATGAAATCTCTAGAGGCAGCTTTAAAGGTGTCCCAAATCAATTGAGGTGAGGACTGGGGAGATTCATTGTCTGTAAAAAAGAGAGAAGCAAAGTCAAGAAAAGCAGTGGAAAAAGACTTATCTAAAAGAAGGGAGTTATTGAATCTCCATCTCCTAGTTCCTCTACTAGGGGGAAGTAAATCAAGCTGCAGGGAGATCAGGGCATGATCTGAAATCAAAATGGAACCTATATCAGAATGAGTAATGTGTTGAGTGAGAGCTTTGGAAATAAAAATATAATCTATATGGGATTGGGAAGAGTGGATAGGGGAAAAATAAGTATATTTTTACAAGATAGGGTTATAAAGCCTCCATGAGTCAACTAGGGATCTTTGAGATATAACAGAACTGAATTTAGCATGCATTGGAGAAGGAGAAAACCGGGAATTCGACTTACAATCTAAGAAAAGGATCCATAATCATATTACAGTCCCCGCCTAAAATAAAATAGTCTTCTGTGTATTGCATCGTGTAAGAAAGAATTTGAGGCCAAAACAATTTATCTTGTACAGTAGGAGCATATACATTGAAAATAGTTAAAGGAATTTTGTTAACCAACAACGATACAACAACCCACCTGCCCTCCATGTCATTATCCTGCTTGACAAGTTGAACATTCAAACGTTTATGACAGAGAATAGCAACACCATTACGCTTTCCTGTCCCGGGCGATTCAAAAACATGTCCCACCCAATTACGACGTAATTTAGAAACCTCAACATCTTTGATATGAATTTCCTGTAAAAGCACTATGTCCCCCTTCAAATGTGCTAAGTGGGAACGAACACGTTCTCTCTTAATGGGAGAACCCGAACCTTTAACATTCCAAGAAATTACATTAATTGACATTTAAAACTCTAAGAAATATATAAAAAATATGGATAGTAACCAGCATGAAAACCAACAACGAATGATAACTGGAACAAATACAAGCAATATATCAAAAATAGTGAAAAAGGAAGAAGAAAACAGAAGGAAGAGAAAATATTGAGATGTCATGAAGGAAATATAGAAGAGTTGAGAATCGTAATGAGATAATGAGAAGAAAAATGGAAGGAAAGAAAGTAAATGATTCACGAAACAAGAAAATAAGAAGAAGAAAAGAGGGAGCTGAGGAAGAGATGAGGAAAAAATAGAAAAGAAGGTACAAAGAGGAGATGGAAACAGAAGTTGAATAACAAAAGACATACCATAGAACAACAAGAGAACCGGGGATGGAGGAACCAAAAAAGGAAGGAAGCACAACGGACCGAAGACACCATGGAGACGCGGCAAGGGGAAAAGAGCCACCAGGCAAATTGTGAAGAACAAATGAAAACAATTCCAGGGATCACAAGACCAGCATCTAAAGAGGTACAAAAAAGAAAAAACAAGAGGTCAAATTAAACATGAAACTAAGACATAGCACCTTCACGAAAACAACAAACAGCAGGAAAAAGTTAAACAACATGACAAGCCATTACAATGAAACACAATAAAACAAGCGATAATTATGCATCAGGGATGTCCATTGAGTCGGCATTACAGGAATCCAGAAACTGCTGCAGAAAAATTGGATCCTCATAAGATGTCGTCTTGTTATTGTAGGTGACCTTAAAAAGGCAGGGATGAAACAAACCATAGCGGGCATTCAAGGCCCGTAAAGCAGGTCTCAATGCCAAAAATTTCTTACGACGATCGGCAGTAGCCTTAGCATAGTCCTGAGCAAAGTAGAGATTAGAGCCATTGTAAGAAATCTTCCCTTTTTGCTTGGCTGCTTGAAGGACTCGAAGAAGATCCGTGTATTACAGAAAATTAAGCATGGGCTGAAAATTCGTTCCGCTAGCGGAATTTGCGGATTTTCCGCGATTTCGCGATCGGCAAATCTCGCGAAATTGCGGTAAAATCCACAAATCAGCGGGAACGAATTTTCAGCCAAGCACTTGCAGGGTTACAGCAGCAGGTGTAAAGGTTTAAGCAAATTTTTTGTAACCTTTTACAAAAGGGTTACAAAGAAATTAACTTCAACTTGGGCACCTGCTGCTGTAAGCCTGTAAGTGCTTCCTGGCGCCTCGTTGCCTACTTGCAACTATTCTCTGACCCTGCTCTGACCCTTGAATAAGGGTCAGAGAATAGTTACAAGTAGGCAATGAGGCGCCTGTTTTGAAAATTAAACCTCAACAGGAAGCACTGACAGATATAAAACAAGCATTTACAATGCAACGTTTCGCCTTTGCAAAAGTTAGAGCTATTGGCATTGTAAATGACAACATTTTTATTTATGTATTGGTTTTGAAAACAGGTAAATAAATGGCATTGTCATTTACATTGCCAATAGCTTAATCTCTCGCAAATGTGAGACCTATTGTACCCTACTGGACGAGCTCAAGCAGAAGAGAGAGGGGAGAGAAGAGAGAGTGAGAGAGAAGAAGAGAAGGAGAGAGCAGAAGAGAAGAGAAGAGAAGAGAGCAGAAGAGAAGAGAGCAGAAGAGAAGAGACTTGTGTCTGACAAGACGGGGAATGAGACAACCCTGAGGGGAGAGTGGTAGGCAGACAAAATATCGAAATTAAAATATCGATATACAATAATATCGATGTTTTAATTTCGACAGTATAGAATATCGATGTCCAAAATATCGACAGACAGAATAATGTTTTTTGAAGGTATGTATGTTACTAATATCGAATTTTACTAATATCGAAAAAAAATTTAGTGTTATGTATTTTATTATGTTGTTTATATGTTTGTTAAACATGTTTTGTAATGTATGTTTGAAAACTTGTAAATTTGTTTACATTTTGCGTTTTAGTATCAGAGCGGGTTGTGGGTTTATAGGGGAATAGGGTGGGAAGTAATTTAATAATAATTAATTAATTAATATATGTTTGTAAATATTTTTAATTAATAATTAATTGGTAATTAATTAATATTAATTAGTTAATTAATTAATATAATTTTTTACATATTTTTTATTAATAGTTAATTGGTAATTAATTAATATTAATTAGTTAATTACATTATTTAGAGTACTTTTTTTATATATATAATTTTTTGTTATTGTTAATTAATTAATTGGGGAAAAATAATATTAATTATTAAATTAAATTAATTACAGCTAATGTGCTAATATATTTACTTTATTGTTATTGTTAATAATTAATTGGTAATTAAATAATATTAATTAATTTTGGGTATAGGAGTATTTTTAGGGTTCAGGGTCAGTTTGGGTTTTTTTTGGCAAAGGGGTATTTTTAGGGTTCAGGGTCAGTTTTGGGTTTTTGGGTAAAGGGGTATTTTTAGGGTTCAGGGTCAGTTTTCAGTTCTTGGGTAAAGGGGTATTTTTAGGCTTCAGGGTCAGTTTTCAGTTTTTGGGTAAAGGGGTATTTTTAGGGTTCAGGGTCAGTTTTCAGTTTTTGGGTAAAGGGGTATTTTTAGGGTTCAGGGTCAGTTTTCAGTTCTTGGGTAAAGGGGTATTTTTTGGGTTCAGGGTCAGTTTTCAGTTTTTGGGTAAAGGGGTATTTTTAGGGTTCAGGGTCAGTTTTGGGTTTTTAGGTAAAGGGGTATTTTTAGGGTTCAGGGTCAGTTTTCAGTTCTTGGGTAAAGGGGTATTTTTTGGGTTCAGTGTCAGTTTTCAGTTTTTGGGTAAAGGGGTATTTTTAGGGTTCAGGGTCAGTTTTGGGTTTTTGGGTAAAGGGGTATTTTTAGGGTTCACGGTCAGTTTTGGGTTTTTGGGTAAAGGGGTATTTTTAGGGTTCAAGGTCAGTTTTGGGTTTTTGGGGTACAGGCGTACAGGGTAAAAATAAAATAAATTTAAATTAAATCAATTAAATGAAATTAAAATAAATAAAATTACATTAAATTATTAAGTTTTTAATTTATTTTAAATGTATATGTATTAGTTTTAATTTTTTAATTATGTTTTAATGTTTTTATTTAATATTTGTAAAATTATATGTATTTTAAAATTATTTTTACATTATTATTAATACATTTAAAAAAACGATATTTTTAATTTCGATATTTTTGTACTACAATATTAATTTTTCGATATTTTTGTACTTACCTTTATGAAGATATGACTCCGATATTTTTGATTTCGATATTTTTGTCTCGATATTTTTGTATGTAGATATTCTGTCTGTCGATATTATGTCAGACATTCGGGGAGAGTGGCAGAGGGACCTGGTGAAAAGGGTAAGCTACGAGCAGTGGATTCCGGGTTTCCATCATAATTAGGGGTAACTGTGTGAGCTGAGTGCTGAAGCAAAACTTAGTTTACATTTATGGTGAGGGGCTGGAATGTCTGCCTCGTGGCAATCCTAAATGAGCGCAGGGGCCGCTCTACCACCCAAAATGCCCCAAATCGTCGGAGTCCCTCTTGGGGGACTCCAAATGTAATTATGGTACCAAGAGTCTCTCAGGGCTCGTCAACTAATATGCCCTGAGCCTCTCGTGGGCTCTTAAGGAATGCTGGTGCCTTCGGTGGAGTCCCCCCTCTGGGGACTCGAGAGAAACAACTGCCCCCTCTGAGCTTCATGGGCTCCACACAAAGATGGCCCCCCTTTGTTGGAGTCCCTCTCGGGGGACTCGAAACAAGCAAACTGCCCCCTGGAACCCTCGTGACTCAACAGAAGATGGCCCCTTCGCCGGAGTCCCTCGCAGGGGGGACTCGAAACCAACTCAACGGCCCCCGGATAAAGACCACGTTACTGGGAGGGGGGCGGACACCGGCAATGTGTACCAACGCCCCCCTCTTCTCGCAGGGACAACCCCGAGCCCTCACCTTGCCGGGCTCCGGGTTTCTGCTTCCAGGACGGCGGCGGGGCTCCCTCACTCCGGGGAGAACCTTGCGGCGGAGCCAGCGTCGCTCCCTGCATTCCCCCGGCCTCTATCGATGTCCTCCGATCTGGGGGAAGCCCTCGCGGCCCGACCAATGGCTGCGGGGCCTGGCGATGACGCAACGGTACTCCCGGGGCTAATCACAGTGCAGCCCCGCGCTGCAGCTTCCTGGCAACACTTCCTTAGGCACCTCGGCTCTGGCAGGGTGGACACCTGTCAGAGGTCCACAAAAAGGGGCAAAAAAAGGGGCAAAATTGGTGTTCCTTAACTCCATGCTGTGAAGGCCACATTGGCTCAGGCTGCAGCACTCTCACTCGGCCCGGCCAAGCAGCTCCCGCTCGGAAATAAGTATTCAATGGAAGCGATGAAATGATTCTGCCCCACAACGTGGACGGCCCGACCTTGCAGCAGGCAGCCGAGCCCCATGAATTCCGGCGCCCCCGCGGCGCTAACCATTGTCAACCGGCCTCCATGTCTAATTCATTAAAATTAACTTTTGGCGAAGACACGGACGACGGGAGGGAGGGCGGGGGATAAACAAGGCACAACAATGGCACAATAACTCCTCGGCGAGAGGGGGGTATGGGGGCGGGACTTACAAAAAGACATGGAAACGCCCCAAATCGCTTCGTGACGGGGGAAAGAGTGATTGACAACCATCTCTACCAATGGCTAGCCTCCATTTATGGGGCTAACCAATGGAAGAGAGAAGCGGGACAAAGCCCCATACTGTAGATCAAAACATTTTGCCTGCGCGAGCACTGCTGCGCAGTGCTACGGCCAGGCGAAACCTAAACAAGCATTTGCAATGCAATAGGACTCGCATTAGGAAAGTTTGAGCTATTGGTCTTGTAAATGACAATTTTTTTTATTTATGTGTTGGTTTTGAAAATAGCTAAATTAATAGCTTTGTCATTTACAATGCCGATAGTTATAACTTTCGCAAATGTGACACCTATAGCATTTGTAATGCAACATGATTTTTATTTACGTGACTTAGATATATTGATATTACAAATTACAAGGGCTTTTAATTTTTTTAAATAATTAATACTTAAATAAAAGTGATTTTAAGTTATAATGGCAATAGCTTAATCTTTTGCAAATAACTTTTGTTAAGATTGTGTTCAGTGTATTTTATTGTGACGCAGGGTTTTGACGCAGCATTGGCCACAAAGTGACTGAGTGAAATCTTGTAGATTTCACTCAGCCACTTTTAGGAGGCGTTCCTGTGCAGGAATGCCCTCCCCTGCGCCGGAACGCCTCCTGATGGCGCAGGGCTTTACAACGTGATGCATCTCTCAGATGCGTCACTTTGTTAATACCCAGCACCATGGCGCATCTTTTGTGCTGCCGCTGCGTCACAAAAGTGACTCATCTGCGGCGCAAAAGAGGCGCAAGCGGCTTGTAAATCTGCCCCATAGTGCTTTTACTACACTGTAGCTGCGTAAAGGGCCAGAAGATGTGTCTCCAGTGACCATGTGTGCCTGTGCCTATGTTACAGGCACACATGGTCACTGGAGACACGTCTTCTGGCCCTTTACGGAGCTGTAGTGTAGTAAAAGAACTATACATTTACCCAATGAGAGAGCACCTACTGGATTAGCCAGTAGAAAGTACTCCAGGGCAAATTGCAAAAAAATCCGCGATTTCGCGGGAAAAATTGCGAATTCGTGGATTTTTTTTGCGATTTCGTGGGGAAATAACGCAAATTTGCACATTTCGCCCATGTTTACAGAAAATACAGGATAACACCTCTGGGTTTCACTGAGGAAGTGGAGGCTGACGGTCGAGATGCTGGGCCTAGACGATGAGCACGTTGAATATTTAGAGGCGGTGACGTTTGAAGATCAAGAAGAGTGGTGAGGAAAGATTGGAAAAAGGAAATTGGATTTGATCCATCAAGATTTTGGGTAAGGCCATAAATGCGTAAGTTGTTAGGCCTGTTTCGATTTTCCAAATTTTCAACCTGCTGCTTGAGAAAAAAGATCTCCTTATGCATTGAGGGAACCTGGGCAATGACCGTTTGAGCTGAAGCAAAAGAACTCTCAAGATCGACCACTCTCTGCTGTGTGTGAGACCAGTTATCCTCAAGACTCTGGAGGCGGGAATTAGTCTCTGTCATATAAGGTTTATCTCCTCCAATATAAGTTCCATAGAGATGGTTGCTGACATGTTTGTGGGAGAAGGAGGATTGGCTTTGGTCCTCTTTCCAGAGTTAGTGGCAGTGGATGGAGAGGAAGATTTAGGAAATTGCTTCGAGGATGAGCGTGAAGCCTTGAGAGCAATGTTATCAGATTGTGAATCATCCAATGTGTCTTGTAAAACACTAAAAGGCTTAATCTCTTCCAATGGTACATTAGGAATAGTGCGTTGGTGAAGAGCGGCCATACGATTGGTGCATGACATTGCCATTGAGAAAGTGAGCCAACTGGTACAGAAAAATCACTGAAATGAAGAAATCCACGGGAAAAAACACTATGCCCGAAGTAAAAACCACCAAGACACTGCTAATATGTGAAGAGAATAAACAGGAGAAAAATTCTTGAAATGTCAATAGAAATGGCTCAACACTGATGCACTCTCCTCAAAAAATGAAAAAGAATTACATATAAGTGTAGAAGAGGGTCATTGTATATGAAGTAGGAAGTGAATTTCACCAGGAGGCAGAAGTGAGGAAGTAACTAAAATGGCGGACACATCCTGAGGAGAAGGAGATTAATGCTAGTCAATCAGCAGGAAAAACAGCGCTGAAGGTGCAGGGAAATGCATCCAAAAAATCAATTAAGGTCCAGTGTTCATCAGTGGTAAACTCACAGCAAGTTAGAGGCTAAGGAGATTCGGAGAGGCAGCCTCCTGCACAATAAACAGCAAACGCGGCAAAAATGCAGCAAAATGGCGGCCGCGCTTCAAAAGCGAGCCACCAGGAACATGGAAGAACAGAATACCGGAGTGCGCAGCGTCTCCTGGGCTGGAAAGTACATTCGCGGGTGCCGGTGAATTTCCGCCGTTCTGCAATGCTGTTCCGGCAATCCGAGAAGCAGTAAGTTGCCTGGAAAGGCTCCCGTCACCTCACGTCGCAACGGAGCCTCCCGGACCTGCGGCCATCTTCCTGGACTCCTTAGCCACCGACCCCCCCATAGATGTTTAACATGGAATGCATTTGCTTCGATCCCAATCTACGTGCAAAGTTTAGGACAGCAAAAGTAGATCTGGCCATTGCATTTCTTTTGGACTTCATTTGTGGGACCCATGAACCCTTTTCATCAAATAACACTCCTAAATTTTAAAACGAGGTCACCCGTGTTATTACATTCCCTTCACAATAGTGGGATTTATATTTCTTGGTCTTTACCCCCCTAACCATAGTGTGGGATTTTGAAAAGTTAACATCCAAATCCAAAGACTTCATAAAATTCGCAAACAATGTTAAAAGATGCTGTGGGACAATCGCCGTTCTAGCTAAAAGAGCAGCAGTTCTAGCTAAAAGAGCAGCATCGTCTGCGTATAGGAGAGCCCGCGATTAACCGCTCACCTACACGGGGATGTACCAGCTTGCACCCATTAAAACCATATCAAGATTATTAATATATAAAGTAAATAAAAGTGGGGCTAGGATACAACCCTGTCTCACACCTTTGATGATGCGGATACTTCGTGTGAGGTTACCTTTTTGTTCAAATCTCACCGTGGCTGTAAGATCCTGATGCAGATCCGCCTAGATATTTACTATATTTTCATCTAGGCCTAATTTTAGGAACAGGTACCACAATTTGGATCTTTTAACACGATCAAAGGCTGAAGAAAGATCCCTAAATGCAAAAATTAAGTGAAACGTTCTTCGCAATCATGTATTTTCCAGATAATAGAAGCTAGTTTAGGCACTGGTCCGTAGTTCCTCTCCCTTTCCTAAACCCGCATTGTAGGTGTGAGAGGATATTATCGGATAATTTCCGGGTGGTACACCAGTTGGTGCAATGAGCACGATACGCGTCCGGCGTGAATCGACAGGCATGCTGTAAACTGGATCTGCGGTTGCTGCAGTTGATGTCAGAGTGCTTCTCCAACAGGTGGGAACCTTGGAGCTTTGATAATATATATATATATATATATATATATATATATATATATATATATATATATATATATATGTATGTATATATAAACCATAGTTTTCAGGCCTTATATAGTTAGGAATTAGCATTTAAAAAACCATTGAAATTGCTCCTATATAGTTAGTTGTACTAACAATATTTCGCGCACCCGCAATCCACTGCTGATGATGTCACATATTACATCATTCATGACATGGTCAGTGACATCACTGATGACATCACTGATGACATCTCAAATGGCATCACTGATGACATCACTGATGACATCTCATTTGACATCACTGATCACATCACTGATGATATCATTCATGTGATAATACGATGCACCTCCTCACACTCTAATATAACCCAGTGTTAAATACAGACTACCATTCTTGAAACCATTGACACACCAATACCAGTTACTACATACGCACTCACTGATTCCTAGGTCTACACACACATTCACTCATTCACCCATAGAATCACTCATACTTACAGTCACTCATCAATACAACACTATCATATGCACTCATACACCTATACAGACTCTCACACACTGAACCTGGTATAATTTCTGTAATTTTACTTTCCAAGGTGGATGGCCAGTTCTTCCCCACTATTAAGGCCTGTTGGAATTTTGGTTTGCAGGTCAATTATATAATGGGATTCCAAGTGTCTCAGTTTGAGTAGTCTGTTTCTGCCCCTCTCATGCTCCGGTACCCGATCAACCCCGAAGTATTGTAAAAGATCTCTATTGCTGCGATGTTTAATCGCGAAGTGCTTAGCTACTGGAGATGTCATGTCCTTATTTGCTATAGCACGCATGTGCTCAAGGATTCTCAACCAACATGTGTAATTGCTCGCCAAATATTTTGATTAAGAATGTGGAACTATGACATTGCATGTATTGGGCTAGCCGATTCACGGCATTATGTTTAATTCTCAAAAAGTTTACAATCACGGCTTGTGAGTAATTTTAATCGAAGATGAAATGTGAATTTTTGCTCATTTTGCACATTCCAATATGGCGCTCGTGTAACGAAGACGAGCAGTCCTACCTCACTTTCCTCACGAGATCGCGCTATGCACTTTAAAAATGGCTCCCGTGCAACATTCATGTTGACACATTGATAAAGGGCTTGACCTGAAACGCGTCTGTGAGGAGCGAATAAAGGAAATATCTGAATAAACACCCCGCGAGTGCTGTTTCTTCTTTCCCGGCTGGGGGAGGAGATTTGGAGCAGTATTAATACACGGCGTACCAACCGTGTTTGCGGCACCCACAGCCAGTGCCCCGTCATTCTTGGTACGAATCGAAGCTTGAATATATATATATATATATACATATATATATATATATATATATATATATATATATATATATATATATATATCCACACAGGTTCTTGCAAACAACGCCGTAGTCTCGATCCTACCGCAGCGCCGCCAAAGAACAGGAGACCCAATTTTTCCTTGAGTGAAAGTTTTATTCTGCAACGGACAGCATATATATATATACTAATATAATAAAGAGAGAGCCCAAACCTTTGAGGCAGGTAATCTCAGGAACCACAGCACCAATCACAACACCCAATACAGCGTTGGAAAGGGCAGTTGCAGCAGAAGGACAGAGGCTATGCAGATGCCCACCATATATATTTAAAAGGTAAAAGAACCGTGCCAGCAAAGTAGTACCTTGTGGGCGTGTCTGCGTTGTGCTGTGGGTGTGTGCTGGGGGCGTGACAAACGCTGGGGGCATGTGTGTACGTTCCGCCCTTCATGCCATGTCTCACATCGTGTGCTGTGGGCGTGTGCTGGGGGCGTGGGCGTGTGCGGGGCGCGGGATTATGGGGAAAAAAAGCGAGCGTTATGCCCAATATTTCATTGTATTTTTCTTCCCAGGTTCTGTACATTCCAGCTCCGGGTGTCCACCCTGCTCCCTTTAAATACCCCTGCACCCCATAATCATAACCCACCCGTACTCCTTGAAATACCCCAACACCTTTAAACACTAACCCATCTTAACCCTATAAATATATCCTGTACCCCGAAACCCAAACATATCCCTAAACCCTAAAAATACCCCTGTACCCCAAAACCCAAACCTAGCCCTGAACCCTATAAATACCCCTGTACCTAAAAACCCAAAACTACCCCTGAACCCTAAAAATACCCCTGTACCCCAAAACCCAAACGTAGCCCTGAACCCTGAAAATACCCCTGTACCCCAAAACCCAAACCTACCCCTGAACCCTAAAATACCCCTGTACCCCAAAACCCAAACATAGCCCATAACCCTTAAAATACCCTTGTACCCCAAAACCCAAACCTACCCAGAACCCTAAAAATACCCCTGTACCCCAAAACCCAAACCTAGCCCTGAACTATAAAAATAACCCTTTACCCCAAAACCCAAACCTACCTCGGAACCCTAAAATACCCCGTACTTCAAAACCCAAACCTAGCCCTGAACCTTAAAAATACCCCTGTACCCCAAACCTAGCCCTGAACACTTAAAATACCCCTGTACCCCAAAACCCAAACCTACCTCTGAACCCCAAAAATACCCCTATACCCCAAAACCCAAACTTAGCCCTGAACTTGATCTTAAATAAAGCTTGCTTCAGCATCTCTGTCTTTCACGTGCTGTGTCTCACAATCTCCCAACATTAATAAAACAATGAATTGTTGACAGGCACCAGCACTTTTTCCTATCTGGGCTTAGTCTTTTCAGAATCTGTCTCATGGAAAGCCCACACGGCCCAAGCAAGAAGTAAATTTACTAAAGCAATAAATTCCATTATCAGTCTTCGGCAAACAAGACAATCTGAGGTTGTGGTACAGTTGATTCAGATTTATAAATCGCAATGTGTACCAACTGCCACCTATGGGGCCGGAGTCTGGGGTCATGCAAATTGTAGTGAGATTCAAATCGAAGAGAACAGATTCTGTAGGAAAATCCTCGGTGCGCTAATATCATCTCCTTATTATATACGCCACAAGGAATTGAACTTACAATATGTGGAGGATTTCATCAGGTCGCACCCAGCTATTTTTGGGCGAAAATATGGCAGAATCCAGCGGCAACCTTAACTAGAGAAATAATTACAGATTGCCTCAAGTGCGACAAAAGCGGCTGCATACCCTGGTTAGCTGCTGTAAAAAACTGTTTAGCTAGTGTGGACATGGAGCATATTTTTCGATGTCCTTTAGATGCGGAAGGAAAAAACATAAGATCAGTCAGGGGGCACTTTACGACCTGTATCGCAAAAAAAGAGCATTTCAAACCATCTGTTGCTAGATACAATCCCCTTTTGGAGATTCCTAGTATTCAACATCATATGCCACAACAATACCTTAGAAAGGATATGGGGAGATGGAAAAGGAGTCTACTCTATCGCCTCAGGGACGGAAGCATCAAATACTCACTTTGCTTCCCAATAGGTTTCAACAAAAATTTTGAGCAATTGACCTGTCCCTGTGGCACTGGTAGCAAACAAACTCTATTACACTTTTTACTTTTTTGTAATTTTTATGTAAGATATACCAAATGGTTCCTCGCCCCATATTTCAAAATTCGGGCTATCATGGACTTTGAATTTCCATATTATGAAATATTAAAGCTAGGAAATAATGATCTAATTTTTAGAGTAAGTTCATTCCTCCAAGCAGCAGTACGCTCCCGCGCTTCAATGAATGAATCCTTATGTGGTGTGCACTTTTTATCTTGTTTTTATATATTTTTAATCGTTAGTGAAGGTTGAGTCATTGTATAATAATCTTAGGGACACATTTAGAAGATATTTTTGTTTTGTTGAATATCTATGCATTATCCATGTAAATTATTGCTGATGTTGCACAGATCTACTTAAAATAATTTGCACTGTCAAGTTTGACCGCACTCTAATGCACTTTATTATAATCTCATGGCTGATTTGCACAAATTGTTCTAGACTCTCATTTTGCACAATGCCATTTATGCTGCTAGTTCTTAGGCCCATTGAACCCCTTTTATTATGTTTTTATTCCTGTATAGTGTATTTGCATTGGATGATATTGTATATTTATTTGTTTTAATATTTTATTAATCTGTTTTGGTGGTGACGAACTGTACTTTTATGGATATTCTTACTCGAATAAAGATTATTCATTCATTGATATATATATATATATATATATATTACCTACTGGCTATCGCCAGTAGGTATATATAGTTAGAATTTTTTCCCTATGGGACTTTTGAAAATTCTATGTCTAATAACTTTGGCGTTTGTGGACGGAATCGGCTGAAATTTTCAGGAAAATGGCACATTTTGTTTCTGAGCAGCCCCCGAAAATTTGGTGGGGTTTCGTCAAGGGGGGGCTGAGAAAAAAGGGGGGTCCCAAAACGCGTTTTTTGCATTGAGTTTTCCATAGGGCGGTTGGACTCACTTTTAGCTCGAACGGCTGAATGGATTTGCACGAAACTTGGCAAAATTGTAGGGACTGTTAGCCCGATGTGCCTTTGCTAGGTCTCAATATATGTGCTCCAGTAGTTTTTGAGAAATTAACGTTCAAACCAAGATATATATCTGTAACAGCGCTCTGGGCAGCGATCCGGTCCGCTTACTTTTCGCTTATCGGAACTTTGCGCGCAGAAAGCTGATTGGCTCTCCGGTGTCTGTCAACATTCTAAACAGTCCGGAGCGGACGCCATCTTGTCTCTCGGTAGGATCGAGAGAGAAGAAGAGGTGGAAAACGAAGGGGGAATTTAATGAAAGGGGGCAAGGTATCCCCCTCTTGACCCCCTAGGAATGTTGTTGGGGTTATTAAAGGGTCCCGTGGGGAAAATAAAAAAAAAATGATTTTTCACGGTAGAAGCGCGGCCGCGAACTGGTAGCGAAACGGGAATTCGCCATTTTGTGCTTCGTAAATTAAATTACTAGTTATAAGTGGGTGCGGGAGACGTATCCTAATCCCCTATGTTTCCTGAGGGTGGGTGAGGAGGCTGATATATGTTGATACATCTCTTCCAGCGGCTGTGCGTGAGCTTTTTTTTTTTTTTTGCTGCGTGACAGTCCGGAGCGGCCGCCATCTTGTCTCTCGGTAGGATCGAGAGAGAAGAAAAGGTGAAAAACTAAGGGGGAATTTAATGAAAGGGGGCAAGGTATCCCCCTCTTGACCCCCTAGGAATGTTGTTGGGGTTATTAAAGGGTCCCGTGGGGAAAATAAAAAAAAAATGATTTTTCACGGTAGAAGCGCTTCACGGGCCGCGAACTGGGCCGCAAACTGGTAGCGAAACGGGAATTCGCCATTTTGTGCTTCGTTAATTAAAGTACTAGGTATAAGGGGGTGCGGGAGACATATCCTAATCCCCTATGTTTCCTGAGGGTGGGTGAGGAGGCTGATATATGTTGATACATCTCTTCCAGCGGCTGTGCGTGAGCTTTTTTTTTTTTTTTGCTGCGTGACAGTCCGGAGCGGCCGCCATCTTGTCTCTCGGTAGGATCGAGAGAGAAGAAAAGGTGAAAAACTAAGGGGGAATTTAATGAAAGGGGGCAAGGTATCCCCCTCTTGACCCCCTAGGAATGTTGTTGGGGTTATTAAAGGGTCCCGTGGGGAAAATAAAAAAAAAATGATTTTTCACGGTAGAAGCGCTTCACGGGCCGCGAACTGGGCCGCAAACTGGTAGCGAAACGGGAATTCGCCATTTTGTGCTTCGTTAATTAAAGTACTAGGTATAAGGGGGTGCGGGAGACATATCCTAATCCCCTATGTTTCCTGAGGGTGGCTGAGGAGGCTGATATATGTTGATACATCTCTTCCAGCGGCTGCGCCATCTTGCCTTTTTTCGAATGCCACAATTTTGTCGTGCACGGCAGCCATTTTAGATGCCAGGCTGGTTCCAGGCTATCACCTAACCCTGCGGATGTAGTTTATGGCCCCAGCTGTAGAGAATTCAGACATGCCAATCCTCCTGATTCAGGCGTGTGAGTACTGATTTCAGTGCTAGTCTCCCGCCTCCCGATTTCTGCAAGCAAAAACCCGGGGGCATATTACGAACAACTAGCGATAATTTTTGTCTATAACTTGTTTAGAGACAAAAATTATCGCCGCACATCGGCGATTTTTATCGCAGATAAACCTTGCTATTATCGCAGAAAAGTCAGCGATATTCATGTATTATCGACCTAATGCTCTTAGCCATGTTATCCACCTCCCATTGGATAACATGGCTAAGAACTGCTCAGGGCAGGTGTTAGATTTTGGAGATATTCGCGCTTAGCGCGAATATCTCCAAAAGTTGGTAATAGAAGGTAGCGATGTTAGGGACTGTTTCCAGTCGCTAACATCTTGGCACGCCACTTTGCATGTCATTAGTGATAAGTATCACTGACATGCAAAGCGGGGCCCAAGATGGTCGCTATCTCCTTTTAGCTGTCAATAATTGGTGTTAGCGACAGCTTGAAAATAGGGAAATAATTTTATCTCCGCTTTCATGGTTTTTAAAGCCAAAAAAGCGGAGATAAACCCCCTTGATAATATGCCCCACGATTCCTTGGGGGTTTCAGCTGACAGGGCTTGGTATTGTGTTACATGGTAATTTTTCCATGAAACGTCAGAGGGTCGATGCAGGGGTTCTAGAAGAGGTGATAAACCATTTAAGCCTCATGAACAAGCGCATGGTCTTTTAAAGATTTGTGAAGTACTCGGGGCGGCGGTGTGTGTGTGCCCTCTTTCAGGAGCGGGCGGGGGGGCACTGCCAGCAACTTGCCAGGTCAGGTAGTGTTCAACACGTGCATCACCCTTTCTCTGCCTGCTATTGCGCTCCATGCTTCGGAAAGGTAAGAAAAAGAACGTGCATTTGAGTTTGAAATGTCCGATCCTGCAGCAGCACACTTCCAAAGCCCACACATGACAATAACCCGATTCAAGGCCCCATTCACCCGTTTTAAAAAAAATAGATAACACTCCAACAAAGTAAGGTTATAAAACTTTATTAACTACTAACTTTAACAAACGGAACAAAAACTAAAAACATTTAAACATTTCTCCACACAAAAAGCAACAATGGTTAGAAGCGGTCTTTTGTGCGAATAGTCCCAAGGCAGCACAACGTGCAGAGTTCTGGACGGCACCCAGGTGATGTCGCCTGGGTGCCGCACTGGTTTAGGGATCCTACAATGCTGCTCCGAAAATTGGCGTGGGGCGTCCCGGGTGGGGCGGGGGGAGGCCTCGTCAGTAGCGGTCTGTTGTGCGAATAGTCCCAAGGCAGCACAACGTGCAGAGTTCTGGACGGCACCCAGGTGATGTCGACTGGGTGCCGCACTGGTTTAGGGATCCTACAATGCAGCACAGAAAAACAGCGTGGGGCGTCCCGGGTGGTGCGGGGGGAGGCCTCGTCAGTAGCGGTCTGTGTCCAGTGTCACATGGCTGACACAACATGTACGACAGGCACCCAGGTGATGTCCAGTAAACTGCCGCACTGGTTTTGGTATCCTACAATGCTGCTCCGAAAATTGGCGTGCGGCGGCTCGGGGGGGGGGGCGTGGGGGAGCCGGCGTGAACGGGCCTCCCCAGGTGGCGGCCATCTAGCTGAGTTGCGCTCGCTCTTGCGGCCACAGCGTCTCGCTCACCATGTTGTTGAGTTGCTCCCACTCTTGCAGTGCAGCGATAGGCGGCTGCCACATGGCTCTTAAAATGGCGGACAGCTCCTCGGTTTTAGGCCTGGTCCACTGAAATGGCCCTGGGACACTTTGGAACTCGGACGCTTGCCTGCTAGGGCTTGGGCTCCATTCTCGAAAAGCGTCCGCTCAGCCGTGAAGATTGTATAAAAGTCTTGGGGGCCCCCGACTCCCGCAGGCTTCCGGTGGGGAGCGGCTGCCATGATTGCTCGCGGAATGACCACGACGGAGCCACGAGATGGTGGTGCTCTCATGCTGACGCCAGCTTCAGTCTGAATGATCCAGAAACAAGGTGGGGCTTTCATCGTTTGGGAAAAAAAAATGTTCTAAACCAATGAAAAGTGTTATTTTTAGGTCATATGACCAAGCCTTCCATCTTTAGGAAACCAAAAGTAAAATGAACCAATGAAAAGTTTTATAAACAAGTCACATGACCTGTTATGCGACATAGGGCTACAAAAAGCGTAGAAAATCCGTTGGCACGTGAGGCGGCGTCAGTAGCGGACCGATGTGCGAATAGGCCGAAGGCAGCACAACGCGCCGAGATCCGGATGGCACCGAGGTGGTGTCCAGCAAATTGCCGCACTGGTGTGGCCATCCTACAATGCTGCGCCGAAAGACGGCGTGTCCAGCTGAATTGCGGTCACTGTTGCGGTACAGTGAGTCGAACGCGCCGAGATCCGGATGGCACCGAGGTGGTGTCCAGCAAATTGCCGCACTGGTGTGGCCATCCTACAATGCTGCGCCGAAAGACGGCGTGTCCAGCTGAGTTGCGGTCACTGTTGCGGTACAGTGAGTCGAACGCGCCGAGATCTGGATGGCCCCGATGTTGTGTCCAGCAAGTTGCCGCACTGGTGTGGCCATCCTACAATGCTGCGCCGAAAGTCGGCGTGGGGTGCCCCGTTGGTTTATGAGGTGATGTCAGTAGCGGACCGATGTGTGAATAGGTCGGAACCAGCACAAGGCGCCCTGCACTGTTGAGCCTTTTTCAATGTCTGTTTTTTGTTGTTTCCCCTCCATCAAAAACAAAACAAAAATACAAGGCGCCAAGATCCGAATGGCAAGTCCTGGATGTTGAGTGCCTCAGTTGAGAGTTCTGAGCAGTGCTTGTAAGACTGTCTGAAGCTTATTATAAGAATCAGAGTAAGTTGAAGACTGTCTGAAGCTTATTTGCACCTGCTGCAGCTTCACTAGGTCCGGCGGAACTTTTTTCCTTTTCCTTTCTGCTTCTTTTCCTACAATGCGTTTCATCTGAAGACACGACCAGGTCCCTGAATGTGTGCAGGGGGACGCTATTGATTGAATGAAAATGGCGGCTTGACACAAAGCTGACTCAAGCGTTACTGTTGGTGCTATACAGACAAAAATTGGTTTTCAGTTTGTACATTCTTCAGGTTTTTTTTTCCATCCAAGTCTGATTGAGAGTTTGTAGAAAAATGGCTTCAGATTTTCCACATACTACTCTTCAACATTCTTCCTAAATGTAACAATGTGAAACTCACTAGGAGAACGGCTGTTTCTGTTTCCTTTCAAAATGCTGCCACCAATATTTTCTGAATGGAAGACACCATCTTGTAACATAAAGGGCCGAAAGGGGTTCTGGTCTGGCCGATGGTTGGTGGAGACATTTTGACTATATCTTGGACCTGCCCGGCCTCGCCCAAAATGGCGCCGGTATAAATGGGACTCGTAACTCTTTGCCCGCAAATGTATATCTAGAAAATGTTATTGTAAGTGGCCCTGTCGTATTTTAATTACAAAATGTACGTCCACCGATTCCGCAACTGTTAGACACCTTTGTTCTTGTCACCTAATGGCCCGCTCGTTACGTTCTTCTACAGTGTAAATGTCTCCTCATCATATACGATTTCAGTTTGCTCCGTGGCCGGCCCACGTGGTTATAGGCCCGTATTTGTATACTGACATTTTCACAATAAAGGTTTTTAAAACAAAACACGGTAGTAGTATTTTCATTTGTAAAGTTTTTACTTTTAGTGACTGTTTTCGAATCAGTAAAAGGCAAGTGAAATAAAGCAGTCCAATTACATGACGGATAAAAGGTATAATATGTAGGAACGCAGTAAAGATAAATGGTCAAGGGCAGTTGTGTTTTTCATGTCTGCAACATAAAGTGATCGATAAGAATCTGATAATCAGGCGTATCGGCGACTAAGACAGCAGGCCGAATCTCTTTTACTCAACGGCTCCGTCATGGAAGGAAGAAACGCCCTTTTTCTCGAAAAAGGAATATATTTTACTTGCAAGACAGTTGTAAATTTTCCGGGAAAGTACATTAGCCTGGAATATTATAACATATGTTTGAAAAAAAAATATTGTTCGAAAATAATAAAAAGCGTAATTTTTAGGTCATATGACCAAGCTTTTCATCATTAAATTAACAAAAGTAAAATGAACCAATGAAAAGTTTTGTTAACAAGTCACATGACCTGTTATGCTTACGTTACGCGCTGCGCGCCGCGCCTCGGATCACTTCCGGGTGCGCTAACGCGGCGTGTCATAAAACGCATTACGCGACAACGTAGGTCAAGAATATAGTCTAAATGTCTCCACCAACCAGCGTTCAGAACACAACCCCTTTCAGCAGTCCAAAAAGTTCTGTTAAATGACAACAGAGGGGACAGGCAACAAGAACCATCAGTCAAAGAGGGGAGGGCAAGTTCTTCTCTTCCGGGTCATGTTGGGGCGCTACCGGAACTGATCGAATTGGTAGTCTACAGTGTTTCTGGATGTTTCAGACTAAAGCTGGCGTCAGCATGAGACCACTACCATCTCGTAGCTCCGTCGTGGCCATTCCACGAGCAATCATGGCAGCCGCTCCCCACCAGAAGCCTGCGGGAGTCGGAGGCCCCCAAGACTTTTGTAGAATCTTCACGGCTGAGGGGACGCTTTTCGAGAATGGGACCCAAGCCCTAGCAGACAAGCGTCCGAGTTCCAAGGTGTCCCAGGGCCATTTTAGTGGACCAGGCCCAAAACCGAAGAGCCGGCCGCCATTTTGAGAGTCCTGTGGCAGCCGCCTATCGCTGCACCGCAAGAGCGGGCGCATCTCAACTACATGGTGAGCGAGACGCTGTAGTCGCAAGAGCGGGCGGAAAACAGCTGAATGGCGGAAGAGGCACAGTGTAGCAAAAGCGGGCGGAATGGCAACTAAAACGATAAAGGGGCGCCCCACTACAGCTTGTCTTCAGGTCAAACGGATTGTGGGACAAGGTCCAGAATTGAAGAGTCATCAAAAGGCAAAAAGTTCCGCCGGACCCCGGGAGCCGGCCGCCTATGTCGGGGGCGATCTCAGGCTACACCAGTGCTATAAGACTTGGGGAGGGTGTCGGAGCCAAGCGTCTTCTCCGAGTCCATGGCCATCACACCGCCCCTCAGGGGCCTCCGTCAAGCTGTTTAGGAAGGTAACATATCACATTGTTTTCTAATGCAGTCAGGTCCACAAACGACACTCACTTACTTTGAGAATAGTGAAGCTGCAGTAGGTGGAAATAAGCTTCAGACAGTGTTACAAGCGCTGCTCAGAACTCTTAACTATGGCACCCAACATCCAGAACTTATGCTATTTGAGAATGGTAGTGACATCGAAGAATCTCAGGGACCAAAACCATTAACGTACTTTCACGTATGAAAATCTTACTTGGGGAGGGGGCAGGAGCGAAGCGCCCCCTCCCAGTCAGCGCCACCACACCGTATGTTGAAAATCTGAAGCCATCGTTCTACAAAGTCAACCAAACTTGGATTGAAAAATCTAGAAAAATGTACAAACTGAAAACCAGTTTTGGTCTGCATAGCATCAGTAACAACGCTTGAGTCAGCTTTGTGTCAAGCCGCCATTTTGATTCAACAAAGCACAGGCATTGAAAAAGGCTGAAATTCAGAACTCTAAACTATGGCACCCAACATCCAGGAGCTTGCTATCCGGATCTTGGAGCCTTGTGCTGTTTTCGATCTATTCACACATCGGTCCACTACTGACATCATCTTATAAACCAACGTTATGTAAATAGTTTTTTAATAAAATGTTTTACCCTGTTTCTTTGCTGGTGTGTTGTCTATATTTTTAATATTTGCATAGGGTTTGTCATTATTTTGTGCGGGATGGGTGATGGAGCCGAGCTGTCTTGCAGCCCTCATGGTGTGGAGCTCAGTTCATCTCACTATTTTCGTATTTCTCAAGAAGGGTTGTTCCTAATATTTCTATTTTAGCGAGGTCAAAAAGAGATCCAATTAGTGGCCTACTGATTTTGCTCGATTACTTTTATTTTTTTACACGATTTTTCACTATCTGCAAAGACTAAACAGAGTATTGCGACTTTGTGCTTGTTTGTAAATAGAGAATGATCCAAAGAGAACCAATTCTAAAACAGTAAATGCTTGGACAACAATCAATCAAATGGAGAGACAAGGAGGTACGACGGATTACAACGGGGGTAAAGGCCTGCGTTAACTACCCTTCAGTATCTGCAAAGAGAGAGTACTACTAAGGCAAAAGAGGGGAGGGGGGGGGGCAGCGTTCAAAGCACATCAGCGTGCATAAATACGAAAATGTTTTCATCTATCACGTACTTGACATTTTAAAGCTTTTCATATTTGCTATTAAAAAACCAATGAAATTCACAGAAAAAACCATAGGTTATAGTGGATATATAGTTAGGAATTTGCATTTACAAAACCTTGAAAATTCAATGAAAAAACCATAGGTTATAGGCCATATATAGTTAGGAATTAGCATTTACAAAACCTTATTTTACTCGCATAAAACCATTGAAATTCCATATATAGTTAGCTAACTATAAGCGCTAACTATATATCGCGCACCCGCAATCCACTGCTGATGATGTCACATATTACATCATTCATGACATGGTCAGTGACATCACTGATGACATCACTGATGACATCTCAAATGACATCACTGATGACAACTCAAATGATATCAATGATGACATCTCAAATGACATCACTGATGACATCACTGATGACAACTCAAATGACATCACTGATGACATCTCATTTGTCATCACTGATCACATCACTCATGTGATAATACAATGAACCTCTTCAGACTCTAATATAACCTTACATACACTCAGTATAAACAGACACTCACAGACTGTCACTCATCCATGGAGTTACTCACACACCTAGTCAGTCATGCAAAGAATCAATCACACCTCCATTTCCTCAACTATACAGTTATACACATCTTACTTATTCAAACATATAATAACACATATTTACTCTCTTATATAATCCCTGATACAAGCTCACAGTGATCGATACAGCCACTCACACATTCACTGGCTCTTATGTTCAGTTATTTATATATCTCAACTCTCACATGTATTGTATTTTACATACGTACTTACTTGCACATGTAGCAATGAGAAATCCATTCACTCAACAACACACCCATGCACAGTCAACCGCCCATATAGCTGTTTCCACATGCACTCTTGAACTCATACTCCTAGTGAATCAACTGCTTACACATCTATGCACAGAGTCACGCACCTCCCAGCCACCCACACACACACTCAGCCTCCCATTCAAATATTTGGGCAACCAATCAATAACCCATATGGCCACTCTTATAGCTACTGATCAACACATGCAGCAGCTTACACAACAACAAACATACTGATGCACGAATTAAGACAGTTTAGTCACTAACCCATGTACTCAGTGAGACACATTTAATCACTCACTCATACAGTCAGTCATGCACCTACTAAATTCTTCATCCAGACACTTATACATCCACTCATTCTTCAATATGTGAAACATATTTAAACTTTACAGACACATACAATCACTGGTTGTTTTGATCAGTGATGTCATCAGTGATGTCATTTGAGATGTCATCAGTGATGTCATCAGTGATGTCACTGACCATGTCATGAATGATGTAATATGTGACATCATCAGCAGTGGATTGCGGGTGCGCGATATATAGTTAGCGCTTATAGTTAGCTAACTATATATGGAATTTCAATGGTTTTATGCGAGTAAAATAAGGTTTTGTAAATGCTAATTCCTAACTATATATGGCCTATAACCTATGGTTTTTTCATTGAATATATATATATATATATATATATACTAGCAGCCCGCCCCAGCGTTGCCTGGGGCAGAAGGGGGCTGCGGGCTGCATTATCCCAGGGCAGAACTCCCTCCCGCCTCCCGCCCTGGACTTCAGCAACACGGCGGTGCACCCGCCGACTCCCTCCCGCCCCCCGCCTCCCGCCTCCCGCCCGGACTTCAGCAACACGGCGGTGCACCCGCTGACTCCCTCCCACCCCCGCCTCCCGCCCAGACTTCAGCAACACGGCGGTGCAGCCGCAACGTACCTCTCACTGCTCCTCCGCTTCCCGCCGGCTCCTCCGGTTCTCTCATACCGGCGCTGTTGTCCTCCGGCTCTTCCTGGTTCTGCTTCTCGCCACTCCTCCCCTCACTCAGATGTCGCGCTGCTCTTCCTGGTTCTGGTGAACGCCGGCTGCTCCTCCCCTCACGCAGACGTCGCGGCCGGCGCTAGTTGCAAGGGACTACTTTGTTTTTAAATTTTAATTTTTTAATTTACGTTTTAATTTTATTTTATGGAGCCTATGTCCATCTACACACCCTGAGGATTACAAAAATGTATTGGGTGTGTGGATTGGCGCTGTGGTTCCCGAGTTTACCTTGCCAAAAGGTGCAAGTTCTCTCTTTATAATAGTAGTATATATATATATATATATATATATATATATATATATATATATATATATATATATATATATATGATATACTAGCAGCCCGCCCGGCGTTGCCCGGGGGCAGAAGGGGGCTGGGGGCTGCATTTTGAGTGTTTGTGCAGTCCCGGCCGGGCCCCCCGCCCGCCCCAACATTGGTTGTACTGCTGCCCGCCCGCCTGCCTCCCGGCCGCCTCCAGCCCGCCCCAGCGTTGCCAGGGGCAGAAGGGGGCTGGGGGCTGCATTTTGAGGATTTCTTTAGTCCCGGACGGGCCTCCCACCCTCCCGCCCAAACCTCCCTCCTGCGCCTTCCGCCCTCCCGCCTTACATCAGCAAAACTCCAGACTTAGCCCCCACTCCCGGGCCCCCGCCCGCCCCGACATTGCCTTGCCCGGACCGCGGACCGCCTCCCGCCTCGCCTTACCTGAGCCGCCGCGCCACTCGTAACTCCTCGCCGCACGTCGGCCCTCGTCCCCGCTCCTCCCCGCGCGTCATCACGCAGGTGTAGGTCGCGGTCAGCGCTACGTCGCGGCCGGCGCTTGTTTTAGGGGACTACTTTTTTTTTAAACTTTAGTTTTTTTAATTTACGTTTATTTTTTATTTTTTGCAGCCTATGTCCATCTACACACCCTGTGCTTTACAACAATGTATTGGGTGTGTGGATTGGCGCTGTGGTTCCCGAGTTTACCTTGCCAAAAGGTGCAAGTTCTCTCTTTATAATAGTAGTATAGATATATCTATTCACTTAAAAAAACATAGGTTTCAGGCCTTATATAGTTAGGAATTCGCATTTAAAAAACCTTGCAAATTCACTGAAAAAACCATAGGTTTCAGGCCTTATATAGTTAGGAATTAGCTTTAAAAAAACCTTTGAAATTCACTCAAAAAAAGTTTTAGGGGTGTTATAGTTTGCTGGACATTTCACTCATACAAAACCATTGAAATTGCTCCTATATAGTTAGTTGGACTAACTATATTTCGTGCACCCTGATGATGATGTCACATATTAGATCATTCATGACATGGTCAGTGACATCACTGATGACATCTCAAATGACATCACTGATGACATCACTGATGACATTATCCAGTGAATTTGGTTTGCTTCTTTATTTAAATATGCATTATATATATTGCAATTTGCATTGAAGAATGAGTGGATATATATAAATAAATATTTAGATGGAGGATTTAGTAGCAGTGTAATTGTCTGCTTACTTGACAATTTATAGTGTCTCACTAAATATAGTGGATAGGGACTAAACTGTGTGAATATCTGTATCACTTTGTCAGTTGTTGTGTAACCTGGTTCTCCATTATTGATTAGATAACTGAGTATTTCTATGGGAGAGTGAAAGTGTGTGTGGTTCGTTGGGGGGTGTGTGACTGTCCAAAGATGTGTGAATAGTTAATTCAGTAGATATATGAAGTTAAAATTACATGTTCTAACAGTTTGGGTGAGTGAATCTCTTTAAGGGTGTGATGATGAGCAAATATATTTCTCAATGGTACTTGTCCAACAAAGTAGATAAATAAAAGGCAGTGTATGTGTCAGTTGTATATAAATAGGTATCCATAAGACTCAATGATTGTGTGAGTGACTGTATGGATAACTATATACTTGTAATAATGATTTTATAATTCACTAAGTATGATTTACTGATCCAGCGTCACTATAGAAATTCTGTCTCACATGCATCACCATTCACTACCTAATACTCACCAAACTAATCAATTACCAGGCCCTTGCACCAAGACAGAAAATCACGGAGCTGAATCATGTGGCCTAATTTATCACACTATTAAACTCATATGTACATATTTACAACTGCAGTATAACATTTATATTCATGAATTATCAAAGAAACATTTAATTAGACCACTGAGGCCAACAGATTTAAACTAATGGCAACACTCAATAATCAAGTCCAGCTTAACGTTTTAAGTCTTTTTATTTTTTAAATTCTCAAAGTTTCATAAATTTTATTAGCTCATTTATTAATTTCAAGCATTTTATTATTTCAGTTTTATTCATTAAATCATTGGCTCAAAGGGTCCGACACTTCAACATTGCATAGAATAATGAATTAAAGAAAACATCAAACCTATTCCCTATGTTAGCTTTCTGACCTGTAAAAGAAAACAATCTATTATGCTTACGTGTCCAAAGGAAAACGGACAGCACTTCGCCCTCAGGAAACAGTCAGCCCCGCTCCCCTCAAGAGGCCTAATTTTTATACCTTTCTTACTCGCTAATCTAGCTAAACGATAGGTTTTAATAATTCCAGCACCCTGATTAGTTGCTGACTGTCAGACCACCAAAGCCACCTCTTTCCAAAGTGACAACGCCATTTTATCATTGTTCATTGACATGAGGCGACACCGGCTTCCGAGGATTCGTTACAATTTTAAAAGTTGTTTCACTGATTTCCTCCAGAGCTCGGCAAAACCATCTCTGTCACTTCCTTGGCCTTGTAGAAATAACATCCAGAGCACATTAACGCACAAGTCTCTTTTGTTTAAGCTACAGTTCATTCAAAAGAATAGCTTTCATGGAAGAGTTCCAATACGACTGTGCTTGGCTCTGCTCACGTACAGGCTAACCAACATTCTCCAGAACTTAGGCCTCAAGCCTTTCTCGGGCTAGTATTTAAACAAACACAAAAGAATAATTAATTCAAGCAAAATAAACCCTTCTGTTACCCACCCTAGAATATATCACGTGTTGTGGACGTACAGCACAAGTTTAGGGACCTTAGATGTGACTGGTTGAATGTAATAGTTAGGATTGCCTATGAAATTGTAGCATTAAGCATAGGGACCTGGTGAGCCTGTTTTAAAACTTTTTGTGAAAAGAGTAATAGGATTTATCCAAGCTTGAGAGAAGGGTGAGATAGCATTGTCTATTCTTATTAACGTTTGACGTTTTCTGTGGTCGGTTCAAGTCCTGCCAAGATCTCGTGTGTGAATGATTAGGGTTTTCGTATGAATGCGCAAATGATCGTATAGAAATAGCGTTGCCTATTTTATACGGAAAGAAAGTTCTGAATGTTTGAGAAACTATCACTTTGTTAGTGAAACAGACAAGTGGTTTGTTTATTTGTAGTTACTAATTAAAAATTCATTGGAAAGTTTTGCTTAAAATGGCGCCGTGAAAAAGTTTTGTGAAGGAGGGGTGAGTTTACGGAGTAACACGCAGAGAAGCTGCAGCGGCAGCATACGTCATTTAGGTTCGCGCTGTGATTGGCTAACATACGTCACAGAAAGCGCACTGATTGGCTCACGTGACAGTGACGAGCTAGTACCAGATTGGTCAGTTCTGAATACTGTATTTTTATTCATGGAGCAAGGTGGTGACGTGGCTTAACCTGATTGGCTTGTTGGTGTCTTTCACGCACGGATTGACTAGAATAGCGGAATACCAAGAGAACATTTCGAAGCCTTCGGAATAAACGATTTTGTTTTAAAATATGAGTTATTGGAATGATAGTGAGATAAAGAAGCCTTCATGGTTTCAGAAAGTGAAAAATTATTTTAAACCTGACAAGAAAATTGAAACACGTGGTGGTAAATTACTTCATAAGTATAAAACACCCGCAGCCTATATGGAAGGCGAATATGGCTATCATACTGTAATTTGGTTTGATAATTGGATGCATTATACTAAAAACGATGGCGTATTAGCCTGGCCAGAAGATGGGTCATTTAATATGAAAGTTTTGAGAAACTTGAGAGGAAAAATTATGGATCTTGTGCCGAAGCCTAGACCTACACAATTTGAGGCATTAGTTGAATGGGAGGTTGAGATGATGGAATTTGAGCGTGAAAGCAAATGTTTGGCACCTAGAAATTCAAAGTACATTCTAAATAGAGAAACACATGAAGACAACGTGAGATGCTGGAGAAAGGCAGACATGTATGATGGTCTGTATCCAGTGAGAATAATGATTACTGAAGATCTAGAACAAAAGAAAGCTGGAAAAAGACTTGATGAGGAATTAGATGATGCAGTTTTAGAAGACATTTATACTACTAAACGCAAACCGCCACCTTATCAAGTAAGTTCTCAGACTACCCCGAGAGTTTCTACAGGAACTTCTCCAAGTGCACCTCCTAGAGAAGCTGAAGAAGGTTCTCCCAGATTTGTAAAATTACCTGAAAGAGTAGGGTCAGTAAATAATTGTAGTACACCTAGAGAAAATAGATTTCCCCCACAGGAAAATAATTTTGTGAGAAATCAGGAAAAAATACCTGTTGACATGCAAGAAATTTCTAGTTACAATAAAGCAAAAGAAGATTTAATTCAACAATTGACAAAAAGCATGGAAGCAGTGACAGTACCAGTAACTATTAGTCCTGTTGTACCGGTTTTCGATCAAGGAGACAATAGACATTCAGCTTTAACAGTTCCATTAAATGCAGAAATTCAAAAAGTGGCTGAGAGATTTTATTCGGAACTTACAGAAATTCCTAGAGAGAAATCTATGATGCCAAATTTAACTTTAAATGGAAGTTTATCAGGTTCGCAAACACCATCTGTGGCAGAATCAGATTCAGGTCTGTCAGAGAAAAGTCTAAATAGAATAGATTTATCTCAAAATGCATTGTCCCCTGAAGCTCCTGATTATAAAAAGCTTGATGTTGCAAAATTAAAAGCTGATTTAGAAGAATTAATCATTGGCACAATTGGTACTGACAATTTGAAGTTGTATCAGGATGATGAATTGCTTTTTATCTGTAAAAGTATTCAGTGGAAAACGAAAAACAGGTATGAACAACTGGAAGAAATGGCTGCTGAATTAGAAATTGATTTAAGTAAACAGAAACATTTGCAGAAACACTACAGAGTGGATTTTTCTGAAAGAGATATTGACAATCTAAATGCTGCTGGAAGAATGGCCCATATAAAAGAATTAATAGGTTTTCTCCGAAAATTAGGCGAATTAGGTAAATGGAGAATAAAATGGTCGAAGAATAAAGAACAGGATAAAAGGTTAAGAAATTATGCGATTTCAGAATTTCCAATGAGGGAAATAGCAGGAGGAGGGTATGTACATGTTCCTTGGTCCAGACAGGATATTCTTCTGTTTACCAATGATTTCCCACGTTTGAGAGAAAAGCCAGTTGAATGGTATCGACAAGTATTTATAAAGGTGTCAAAAGTTCTGTGGATTGATCTGGATGGATTCTTTGACATTGTTGTCCCATCAGATCTTTGGACAGAATGCAAAATTTCTGTGGATTGGCCAAAAGAAGAACCTCCCCGAGACCCGATCACAGGTGCCCCATCAAAAGATGTTATGGACATTTATAATAAAGTAATTTATTGGTTGAAAGGGAAAATTCCTCCGAAAGAAGTGGACTGGGTTAAAATTGACAGAACAAATCAGGAACCAAAAGAATCAGTTCATTCATTTTATGAAAGGTTGCTGTTAGTCTTTAAACAGTACAGTGGCTATGAAAAATTAAGTGAAAAGGACATGAGCCACTTTATATATAGATTTGTATATGGCCTGAGACCTGAAATTGGTGATATGATAAGAAATGGAATTGTGTGCTGGCAATCACTTTCAGTTGATGACATCCTGAGATAGGCAAAATATTGCAGTGACGAGATAGATGCAAAACAGAAAAATCTTAAGGAAAAGGCGATGTGGGCACAAGTGGAAGTAGCAGAGCAGCAACAACAGCAGTTAGCTTCTATGCAGCAGCAGAATCAAGGGAAATTTAAGAATAATTACAATAATAATAACAAGACTAAATTTAATGTAAATGTTGAAGAGCTGAAACAAAAACTCCCATGTTTTAATTGCGGTGAAATTGGACACTGGAAGCGCGAGTGTAAAAACCCGCCCAGAAATTTTAAAAATAATTCATTGAATCCACAGGTGCAGTGTGAGTTAAATCTGAAGCAACAGCAACAGCTACAGCAAAAGTTAAACGAGTTAAGTCAGCAGCGACAGCTACAGCGACAGGTAGCAAATCAGCAGAGCCAGATACAGCATAATCAGATACAGCAGAGCCAAATTCAGCAAAGTCAGGTACCACAAGCACCATTCCCTAATAGTGCTAGCACACAGAGATTTTCACCTGAAACAGGTTTCTGTGGAGGTAATTTGGTAAATAATGTGTCAAAAGTTAACATGTCAAATGCTTCTCAATTTTGGCTGAAAGACAAAGAAGAGAGTGATTCATCAGAAGATTACTCATGACGGTGCCTGAGAGAGGAAGAAGAGTGTGTGCTTGGACCCACTCTTGAGGTAGATCAGTCTGGTCCATTTGTAAATGGTAAAGTGAACGATGTTGATGTTACTTTCCTTGTGGACACAGGTGCTACCCGTTCTACTGTTAGATCAGCAGAAATAGAAAATCTTCCTCTCTCTGGTGAGTGCATCCAAGTTGTAGGTGTAGCTAATCAGCAAATTAAAACAAGTTTAACAGAACCAGTTAAGGTGGAAATAGGGAACTACAAACATAAACACAGATTTCTAGTTTGTGACAGCAGTCCTGTGAATCTGTTGGGTTGTGATATATTATGCAAAATGAATTGCAGGATATATTGCTCACCAGTTGGTATTGAAATGCAAACAGCAGAAGAAGATGGGCTTTATAAATTGACAATGTTAATGGTTGATGAAGAAAAAACATTACTGTTTCCTGTTTTTGATAAATATGATTTGCCAGAAGAACTCAAAGAGCCAGTTAATCCAGCAATTTGGGACCTAACAGGAATTGACATGGGTCTTATGAAAAATATAGATCCAGTAAAAATTACAGTAAAGCAGGGAATAGATTTTCCAAATGTTCCTCAATACAAAATGAAAGCTGAGACAATCGAGGGTGTAATTCCAGTGATTGAAAAATTCATAAGTCAAGGTGTGCTAAAAGAAATTGAGAGCAGCCCATGTAATTCACCGATTATGGGTATTAAAAAGCCAAACGGAACATATAGAATTGTTCAGGACCTGAGAAAAATTTATCAAATTGTTGTTCCATGTTGTCCAATTGTTCCAAACCCTGCGGTAATTCTTTATCAGATTCCGCATGATGCAGAATGGTACACGGTCATTGACCTGTGCAATGCCTTCTTTACAGTTCCATTACATCCAGAGAGCCAGCAAATTTTTGCTTTCAGGTTCCAGAATTGTATCCTAGCATGGTGTCGTATCCCACAAGGGTATACTGAGAGTCCATCTATCTTTAATCAGTTGTTAAAGAAGTCTCTGGAAGATCTGATATTGCCTAGTAATTCCACATTGGTGCAGTACATTGATGATTTGCTTGTGGCAGCAAAAACACAGGAAAATTATGTTACTGATACCATTACTCTTTTAAATCGTTTGGCAGATGAGGGACATAAAGTGTCACCTGCAAAATTGCAGTTTTGTAAACAAGATGTAAAGTATCTTGGTCACAGAATTGCAAAAGGAACAAGAAAAGTGACAGTTGAAAGAATTAAAATGATTCGAGCAATTCAGCCACCGACAACTCAAAGACAGGTCAGAATGTTTCTAGGAATGGTTGGTTACTGTCGACAATGGATTAGTGGATTTTCAGTAATTGCAAAACCACTTCAGAGACTAACAAAAGCAGACATAAAAGATCCAATCAGATTGTCAAAAATTGAACTGGAAGCTTTTGAACAATTAAAAAAGAGTTTATGTGAAGCTCCAGCCCTGGGTATGCCAGATTATGAAAAAGAATTTGAACTGTACTGCAGCGAAAGAGAGGGATGTGCATTGTCTGTGTTGATTCAGAGACATGGTAAATTGAGAAAGCCAATTGCATATTTCTCAGCTGTTTTGGATCCCGTTGCAAAAGCTTTGCCAGGTTGCTTAAAAGCAGTGGCTGCAACAAGTGTAAGTCTTGAACAAAGTGAGGGTATCATTATGGGATTTCCTGTAAAAGTATATGTACCTCATTCAGTTGAAATTCTTCTTACCAGAAGCAAAACTCAACATTTGACAAGTAGCAGACTGACAAAATATGAGAAAACAATTCTGGGATCAGATAACGTATCGATTGCAAGATGCGTGAACCTGAATCCTTCTACACTTACCAGATGGAGTCATTACTGAGGTAAATAATGAAAATGACATTGATCATGAATGCCTGGATGGTGTAGATTATTGCACAAAACCACGACAGGACATAAAAGATGTTCCTTTGCCTGAATCAGACATAGTGTATTTTGTGGATGGGTCCTGTTTGAGAACTGATGAAGGGATTCTGAGAGCAGCATATTCAGTGTGTACAGTCTCAGATGTTATTGAAGGTTCACCTCTTGATGGAATTCGTTCTGCTCAGATTGCAGAACTAATTGGCTTAATTCGAGCTTGTGAAAAAGCAGCTGGCAAAAGGGTAACCATAGTGACTGATAGTCAGTATGGATATGGTGTAGTTCATGACTATGGACTACTTTGGTCTCAAAGAGGTTATTTGACCTCTGCAGGTACACCAATCAGAAATGCAAAATTGATCAAGAGATTGATCGATGGCATTCAGTTACCAGAGCAAATTGCTGTTGTCAAATGTGCGGCTCATAAAAAAGGTAAAGATTACATCACTAAAGGAAATGCATATGCAGACGAAATTGCAAAGTACTGAGCGAAGAACAATTATTCAATCAATCGGGAAAAAGACAAAAGTCACACGTTGAATTCTCTCATGCTAATTTCTGTAGTTGAAACATGGCAGGAGGTGAAAGATTTACAAGATGAGGCAGAAGATGAAGAGAAAAACTCATCGTTAAAAGCAGAATGCAGACAGCGAGAGGAGGATGGAGTTTGGGTTTACAAAGATGGAAGGCCTGTAATGCCAAACTGCATGATTGCTGACATGGCACGGATGTACCATGGTCCAGGGCATTTAGGAAGAGACTCAATGATTAGGTTATTCAGAGAAACATGGTTTAATCCAAAATTCAGAATCATTGCAGAGTCACTTTGCCAAAGATGTTTGATCTGACAACAGATGAATCCGAACAGGAAAACTGTTGTAAGCATGGGAATCATAGGACGGGAGGGTGGTCCTTTTACCAGATTACAAATGGATTTCATTGAAATGCCAATGCACAACAGGCTAAAATATGTACTAGTGTTTCTTTGTCTATTTTCAAGATGGGTGGAAGCTTTCCCAACTCGTCACAATGACTCAGTCACTGTGGCAAAATTGCTTTTAAGTGACATTATACCTAGGTACGGATTTCCAGTGACCATTGAAAGTGATTGCGGAACCCATTTTGAAAACAGATTGATGAAATTGATTTGTGAAGCATTGAACATTGAGCAAAAGCTGCATTGTGCATACAGACCAGAAGCATCAGGTGTTGTTGAACAAATAAATGGAACTATCAAGAATAGAATTTCAAAAATGTGTCTAGCTGCAGGAGTAAAGTGGACAGATGCTCTTCCACTTGTTCTGATGTCATTGAGAAGTACTCCTGAGAAAAAGACAGGTCTTAGTCCCCATGATATTGTAATGGGTAGAATAATGAGGCAAGCATTTGTTCCAATTGGCAAATTATTGAGTATTAATGATAGTGCAATCATTGAGTACTGCCAAAATCTTTCTGATGTAGTCAATTCTGTATTTCATCAGGTGGGAACAGATGTAATCTCAAAGGAGAAAGTGCAAGCGCATGATTTGTTACCTGGATACTGGGTAAGGACTAAAGTCCATCGGAAAAGAAACTGTTTAGTACCAAGGTGGCAGAAGGCAAGGCAAGTGATTTTAGTCACATCAAATGTTATCAAGTGCAAAGGGCTGAAAAGGTGGGTACACGCGAGCCACACAATTCGTGTACCACCTCCTGAAAATCCTGATGAAGACAGTGAGACAACAACTGGTTCAGATTCAGAAGGAGACCCAGAAGATCCTGAATCTGATGATCAGCAAGAAAATCAACATCAAGAAAATCTAGATGAGAATCAGAACTTGAATGAAGAAGATCTGAATATCGAAACTGGAGATCGAGGTATTGATGAAGACCTGCTAGAAAAAGAATCTCAAAAAGAAAAGGGAGATTCAGAAGCAGAAGATTCTGAGCAAGACGAAAATCGAATCCAAGGAAGTATTGAAAAGCAAAAGAGTAACTCTGTGTGCAGGAGCAAAAAGCCTGAAACTGGGAAGCTGAAGGTGATTTCTGAAGAAGAGGAAGAATTACCAAGTACCAGTAAGGATATTGTTCCCAATGGAGTGAAGCTGCCGAGTAAAGAAATTCCTAGGTATAGATTTGAAGTCTCAGATACAGACACTGATGAGAGCGATGAAGAATCTGAAATAAGAAAATTCAGAAAAAGAGCTTGGAAAGCTGAATGTAACAAAAGTGTGCCAAAGAAAAAGATCCTGAGGAAAGGGGATATTTGGCCTGATGATAATTTGAAATTCAAACTGGTGAAGAAATCAAAAGAACAGATCAACGAGGTTTCTAGTCAGGGGGGTGATTCTGATAAGAAAAACGAAAATAAAAAGATTGAAGTAATCACTTGAAAGACAAAAAGAGTAATTAAGCCAAATCAAAAGTATAAGTCCCCAGAGTGGACCTATATCATTATACCACCAATTGTAGAGGTGGAAAGCAGTAGTCAGGAAGATTTGGAAGAACTCAGTGACAAAGATTAAAGTTGTTTAAATTTTGATAAGGGTTTTGTTTCCTGGCATAAGGCTGAAGAAAATGTGTTAGGCGACTTTAGGTCGAAGAAATTGTGTTTAGTTGGAAGCACACTGTGACACAAGGTCGAAGAAAAGCTGTTTAGGGTTTTATTCTAAAAAACAATGTAAAAGGGGGTTAGAATTACATTTGATAGTTTACTCACATTTTTGTTAGTTGATTCACATTATTTTAAATTTTTGTTTTTTCTGTTTTTCAGAATGCCTAGATCAGATACTTCAAGGTGTTCAATACTAAGAAGATGTTGCAAAATGACTTCAATTTGTGTGGTTTTATTAATCCTAGTTTGGTTAATATTAGCTGTAGTTTATCCTTTTGATGTTAATAAGCAAAAACTCAAGACTAACATAACAAGTAAGGTAGAGTCTAAACATGAGAAACATGCTGGCAAGTCTAGCAGAGTTATTGAGCATGATCCAGAGATTCATCAAGACAGATCTGTTGGAGATTTCTCAAGCAATTCATTTTCAAGGCTTTTGTCTGAATATGTTAAAGTAATGAATGTTAAAGATTGTTATGTTTGCGTGAAGCTGCCTGCTTCTGTTTCAGAGGGGGTGACTTATAATATGTTACCTCTCACTTATGGCATTACTTGCAGTGTAATTGCTAGCTTGTTTTATCAAACTGGTCGTCTGGAATATTATTATTCAGACTTTGATGAGGTTTTTGCAAATCTCAAAGTTGTAAATAGCTTGAACAAAGTAAAACCTGCGAAACAGATGAGGGAATTCTTTTTAGTTACTAATGAACTCAACTATGAGTACGCATATAGAAATAATTTAACATGCAAAATGAGAGCAGAAGAAAAGACTTTCCTGAACATGGTTGAGGAGAGAAGGGCTGTTTACAAAAGAAATGAGATGCTTAAACATGCCAAGTCAAAATACTGGCAAATGGAGGATGCTAAGCTTAATGGTGTTAACACAAATGCTGCTATACACATAGATGAACCAGTTAGTGGTAAATTTTGCATTAGGAGAGATAACACACTGTAAGATGATTATTTTGTGGGTGCTAGTCAATGTGAGGATACCTATCGTATCATAGAGGGTTGGGGATTTAAGGGTGGTAAGGATCCAATTTTTCCTGGAATTTATTTTATTTGTGGTAATAAAGCATATTTTAGCCTCCCAGACCATTGGTATGGGACATGTTATCTAGGTTTAGTTTTTCCAAAAAATTTTCATGTTGACAGAAACGAAAAAGGTACTTTTTAATTTGGTGCACACCTGAACAGGTACAAAAGAGAAAGTTTTACAGAAGTCCTGGGAGACATCTTTGGTGCTGTCATTCCTATGGTAGGAATTACCATGAATTCAATCAAAATCAGAAAGGTTTCTACAATTGTAGATAGATTGTCAACAGATACTGCAAGTGGTTTTCAATTAGTTAATACAGAACTTGTTGCTACCAGGAGCATGGTTATGCAGAATCGTCTTGCATTAGACATTCTGCTTGCAAAAGAGGGAGGAGTCTGTGGGGTCTTACATGTCCAACATTGCTGTACTTATATTCCTGACAAGAGTCGGAATATAGAGTCGCTTATCAAGAATATTACTGAATTCCATGAGGAAATAGAACCTATTAAGTTTCACTCAACGAATTGGGAAAAGAATGGAGGCTATAAAAGAATGTTTTTCAGAAGTTAGAAGTTCCGTCATTGGCAAAGTGCTCTATCCAGTAATTGTCATCATTATAGTGATAATGTTGCTAAAAATTAGTTGTATGATTCATAAGAGGAAGAAGCATCAGAAAGAAAAGAGGAGAATTTTCAAACTCAGGAAGGAACAGGAGAAGGAATATGAGTTAGAAGAAATGCGAAGGGCTCAGTGTGAAAGAGATGACCAGACAGCAGAAACAGGAGTTTAGGGAAACTAATACCGAGAGAATTCATAATGTGACGTCTCTAAATTGGGTTTAAAAATTTCCTGAAATTTTTGGGTGTTGTTTGGTGATTTTTTAAATCACCAGATGAGGGAGTTGATGGAGCGAGCTTCAGAAATTATTTTATTCTGACTCGCAAAGTTCATTCCCTGTAACATGAATTAATCTATTAATGAATTGTTGCATGATTCGTTTTTACTAATTCAACTTAGAATAAGATTGCACTCACATAAACACGTGGGATTAATGACATGTGCTCTTGTTGCATTTGCGAGTTTGTCATGTAACACATGATTAATATTGTTCTGTTCGTCCTATTGTCCTTGTCACTATTAATGTGCGGCTGATCATTTTATGGCATGAGCTTTATTATGTGTGCTTATATGTTTGTCTCATGTCGTGTTTGTTTGTCTGTGTATTATTCGATCATCTTTTTACTATTTCAGATTCATAAACACTTCAGCTGGACGTTATGAAGAATGGTAGATATTAAATGTGCTGCTTTATTTGTTTGCTTTTGCTAGATGTCATTTATTAATGGGTTAATTATTAGCAATGGTAGGGTGGGTAACAGAAGGGTTTATTTTGCTTGAATTAATTATTCTTTTGTGTTTGTTTAAATACTAGCTCGAGAAAGGCTTGAGGCCTAAGTTTTGGAGAATGTTGGTTAGCCTGTACGTGAGCAGAGCCAAGCACAGTCGTATTGGAACTGTATGCGTACTGTACGAGTACGGTGCACGGACCCTTAAGCTCATATAGATATATATGTGTTTGTGAACCTAATTTTCATAAAAACCACTGGAGCAATTTTCACCAAACATAGCAAAGGCACATCTGCGTACCAGTCCACACAATTTTGCCAAGTTTGGCGTAATTCCGTACAGCGTTTCGGGCTGTAGACTTGTCAGACCGTCCTATGGAAATTAACATGGGGAAAACACGTTTTTGGACCCCCCTTTTTTCTCAGCCCCCACTTCACGAATCCCCCCGAAACTTTCAGGGAAGGAGCGGAGCGCAGCGAGATTATTTTAAGGAAAATTACAGGCAGATCCCTCAATCGGCGCCAAAGTTATTCCCAATAGAATGTTTGGATTTTCCTATGGTAGCCAATCCTAACTATATATACCTACTGGCTATCGCCAGTAGGTTATATATATATATATATATATATATATATATATATATATATATATATATATATATATATATATATATATATATATATATATATATATATATATATATATATATATATATATATATATATATATATATATATATATATATATATATATATATATATATATATATATGTATATATATATGTATATATATATATATATGTGTGTGTGTGTGTGTCTGTCTGTGGCTCTGTGTGGATAACTTTTTGTAGGTGGCTCTGTGTGGGTGGTTGTGTGTAGGAGGCTCTGTGGGTGGCTCTGTGTGGGTGGCTCTGTGTGGGTGGCTCTGTGTGGGTGGCTCTGTATGTGTGTGTGTGTGTGGCTCTGTGTGGGTGTAAATGCAATAGGTCATCCATTTGCGAGCGATTAAGCTATTGGCATTGTAAATGACAATGCCATTTATTTAACGATTAAGCTATTGGCAATGTAAATGACAATGCTATTTATTTATGATTGAAAAAAAATGTCATGAGCAATGCCAATAGCTCTACCTTTATTAATGCTGAGACCATTGCATTGTAAATGCTTGTTTTCTATGACTGTCGCTCGTCTTTGTATTGCTGGTGAATGGCTGCAAAAAGATCCTCCGCCATTTGATATCTGGCGTGTAAAAATGTATAATTTATATAGGTTAGAATGAGGCCTATTTTCTGTTAAAGAACGTCAGATTGGGATAAGTATTTGGGGTGCCTTTCACGATTATTTTAAGGGATGAATTAGTGATTTATACTGATGTCTATGTTGTTTTTTTTCTCTTCCTCATTGATATGTAATGTGTATTGTAAATCGACTTGTGTTATTTTTTGCTGCTGTGAAACTGAAAATAAAAAAATACCATCTCCAATAGATACGCACGCATACCCATCAAAATGCCTTCTGAGCCTGCTGAATGAGGAACACAATACAGAACAGCTACATGATTGCTATCCTAATACAGCTAATATCAGCACTAAAAACACACCTACTACAAACCCATACAATACTGATCACTCTTCTACAAAAAAAGTCCTATTATCACCAAAGGCCTCTCACTAAACTGTCTACTAATAAATGCTCGATCCCTCTCTAAAAACAAGCATCACATCTACGACCTTCTCACCGATGCAAAACCAGACATACGATTCATAACCGAATCATGGTTGGGGGAGGATATGGCTCCAGTCCTGCATGAAGCCATTCCTCTAGCTATCAAACAATCACCCAAAATCGTATAACCAAAAAAGGAGGTGATCTAGCTGTTGTATTCAGGCAAACAATACATTTCACTAAAATTGACAAAATCTCCATAAAGAATTGTGAGGCTCTTTTAACAAGATGCAATCCTACACCGTCTTCCTCTTGTAACTTCCTGCTCCTTTACAGACCTTCACCTAGCAAGGCGACATTCCCAGACACACTTCTAGACACAGTTTCAAACCTGATAATGATACACTCCAACCTATGCGTTCTGGGTGACCTTAACATTTGGTTTGATAAACCCAATATGACCCATCCAAAAACAATAATTACTGGCCTAAACGCATTGAACCTGCTTCAGATTGTCCACAATCCGACACACACCGTGGGACATATCTTAGATGTCATTTTTGCTAATACTGAACCAGTTACCTTTCAAATTATAACTCCAGTCATATGTTCAGACCACCACTCGCTTGCTTTCCACCATAAAACAACACTAAGCAACTCACCTAAAACTACCTTACATCCATCCACCTATCGGCCGTAGAACAAACTCAATTTGGAACACTTAGAAACACAACTAACATCAAGTACAAATATTAAAACCATAAATTCTGTTCAAAATCTATATGAGTGGCTACAGAAAGCTTTTGAGACCCTGACACCACTCAAAACCACACAACAGAACAAAAGAAAAAAGTGCCTTGGAGAAACATAGAAATAAAAGACATAAAACAACAAATTAGAAAGTTGCAATGTACCTGGCTCAAAACAAACGCCAAACAACACAAACTTCACCTACAGAAAATTAACAGGTTATACAAGTCTGCTATCAAAAAAGCTAAGAAAAGGTACTATTCAGACAGAATTCAAAACGCTAAATGTTCAAATAAAGAATTCTATAAAATATTCAATGAATTTCGCAAACCAAATTGCCTAGAAGGAACTCATCCTGTTACTCAAGATTTCACAGACAAACTGGCAAATCATTACACGGAGAAAGCAGACACGTTGGACTCGTACTTAAAACAGAAACAAAGCCCCAGCACTAACCCTTGTACAAAACAACAATCCAAGAATGCTCTTATCAAGCCTCTCCGTTCCTTCCAACACATCTCACACGATGAATTTATGGACCTGGTCAAAGCAAGCAAGCCTGCCGGCAGCCCTTCTGACCCCTGTCGGGCCCAAACTTTCAAGACAATTCTTTTAACAACCTCTGCTGCCATTCCACTAAGAAGAATCATCAACGATTCCTTAACTACTGGAATATTTCCAGAAATAACTCAAAAAGTCATACATACGCCCTTTACTAAATAAAACAAACTTGGACCCACTGAACCCTGACAACTACAGACGCATTACAAATGGACCTTTCCTGGGCAAGCTGATAAAAAGAGCAGCATTCGCCCAGATGTCACAATTCATTGAAGAGAATGACATACTTTTAGACTTCCAAACAGGATTCCGTCCTGGAAGAGGCACTGAATCTGCCCTCCTTGCCATCTGGGATGACCTGAAGAATACAGTTGACCGCAACGGGGTTGCCGCGCTACTCCTCTTGGACCTCTCAGCTGCCTTGGACACGGTTGACCATGACACTCTGAAACAAAGACTCTTTGAAGCCGGCATAGAGGGAACTGCTCTAGACTGGATTGCGTCCTACCTTCGAAAAAGAACTAATGGCATCCATACCTCACCTTTCTCGTCCAAACCGTACTCCACAAAAGCAGGGGTCCCTCAAGGTTCTATCATCTTGCCCATGCTTTTCAACATCTACATGAAGTCATTACCTGTACTGATCAATACTTTTCACCTCATGTACTATAACTATGCAGATGAAACGCAAATATTCCTTCAACTGGAATGCCCCAAAGACATTGGAAAATCACCAATTTTCAGCTGTCTCAGAGCCGTGGATCAGTGGATGACTTGGAGCCTTCTCAAATTGAATGCTCCAAAAACTGAAATACTCACGTGTCGCGATTGGAAACATTACAACCCGCTTGCCGCATGGCCTAATGAACTGGGATCACTGCCTAAAGTATCGAAGGAAGTAAGAAACCTCAGAATGACCATGCACTCCAAGCTGTCGATGAATGCCCAAGTGGATAAACTAACAAGATCAAGCTTTGTCACTGTAAAAACACTGCAACGAATTTTCCCTCATTTGGGATTTCCACACAAGGTCCAAGCTACCATCTCCCTTGTTCTGTCCAAACTCGATTACACCAATAGCCTCTACCACGGATCACCTGTAACGACCATGAAAAGACTACAACGGATTCAGAACTCGGCTGGCAGACTACTCTAGCATATCAAACCGCGAGACCACATCTCCCCTGCCTTGAAAGCCCTGCATTGGTACCGGTTGCCAGAAGATCCATATTCAAGCTGCTTTGTATCACCCTCAAACCAATACATGGAATGGGACAACTCTTCATCAGGAATAAAATCACCAAACACATTCAACAAAGGAACCTCCGCTCTTAAGGAGCATCTCACCTCAAAATCCCACCATACAAGAAAAAAAACATGAGTGGCACATCCTTCTCTGTTCAAGCAGCCAAACTATGGAACTCTTTACCACACAACATAAGTCTACCAACAACCACCTTATCTTCAGAAAAGTACTCCAGATTTGGCTCTTCCCCACATACGTACCATACGCAAACAGAAATTTACAGCATATCCCTCTGTATATAAGCATTTGTTTTCACTATATATATGTACCTATGTTTGTGTACTACTTTGTATAAACATGTAAAATAATTATGTTGTTGAGAGCAAAAAATAAATAAAAATAATTAAAAATCATCTTTGGTCTACATGTACATACTTCCTTTGTGCATCTATGTACCTTCAATGTACCTGGATCTGTGTGTCTGTTACTTTTCTCCTGAAAAAGCATATTCAATGCACTACCCTATTTCTCATCCTGTGCCTCCTATCAATATCTTTAATCTACATATACTTATCTCTTTTATGTATCTACATACTTTCAATGTACTTATGGATCTGTATATGTATCACTTTCTTCTAATTTAGCATTTCCAATGCACTACCCTATTTCTCAGCCTATACTTCGCTCAATATATCTTCTAGCCCAACCTTCTGACTCATCTCAAACTTCTTTCTACTACTCTTTCCAATGCACTACCCTATCTCTCATCCTATACATCTATCAATATATCCTCTACGTCCACTCTTCCATTTATCCCAAACCCCATACCACTACTATGATTGCCAAAATAACCCTTTCTAGACTCTCTCCTACTCTATCCCTCCTTGCATCATCTGACACCTCTTTTTACTAAACCGATCCCCTAAAACATACCTTTCTAAACTCTTCCCTCTGACTCCTCCCCGCCAAAACTCCTTTTTACTCATCCAAAAGCCGCCTCCTACTGATAAGACCTAAAAAAAAAGAAAAAAGATCCTTCACTCTTTTATCCCTCCAATATCTTTTTCAATCAAGATTAACAGACTAACATGTTCACTTCTCAAATTCCATATTCAACTATACTAACTCACCACTAATCCTTTATTGGGTTCCAGAGTAGCGTGCTACTTGCCGATAAAGAGTCTCAACACCCCATCAGGGTTACAAGTGCTATATAAATGTAAACCTTTTTCCTTTTCTACCCCTTTCCAACCCTTCTCAATCCAAATAACTGACTCACATATCCACCACTAAAATTACTCTCATGTTTCACCATACTAATTCAACACTAATCCTGATGGGTTCCAGAGTAGCGTGCTACTTCCGCTTCAAAACCCCATCAGGGGTAGCAAGCGCTATATAAATACAAACCTCTTTCCCTCTTCTATCCTGCTACCTCCCTTCTCTATCCAAATAACTGAATAATATATCCACTATTCGAATTACTTAATATTTTACTATACTCATTTTCAACGCTAATCCTTTAGGGGTTCCAGAGTGGCGTGCTACTCGCCAGAAAAGCACTTCAACACCAATCAGGGGTAACAAAGTGCTATATGAATGCAAACCTTTCTTCCCCTTTTATCCCTCCGCTATCCTTTTCACTCCAAATAATCTGACTAAATATCCACCACTGACATGACTTCATATTTCACCATATTAATTCACCACTAATCCTTTATGGGTTTCCTGAGTAGCGTGCGTCAACAAGCGCTATATAAATACAAACCTTTTTCCTCCTCTATCCTTCTGCTATCATTTGAAATCCAAATAACTGACTAACCTATCCAACACTTAAAATGTACTTGCATGTTTCACTATACTAATTCAACACTAATCCTCTATGGGTCCCGGAGTAGTGTGCTACTCGCCGAAAAAGCACTTTGACGCCTCGTCAGGGGTAGTAAGGACTATATAAATGCAATTACAATACAATACAATAGTTGGAAGGCAGAGGGTAGAGCGCTGGTGGTCCCGCTGGTGAGTGCGAGGCCCAAGCACATTATTTGAATGCGGGTCTGGGCCAGCTAGCGGTGATTGACGGTGGGAGGGACTTGGTATTGGAAATTAAATTAAAGGAATCTTATGTAACTAATTGAGTAAATGCGATCAAAATATCGCAGAGTCAAAGAGGTTGAAAGAAAGTCTAAGAGATTAACTTATAAAAAATAAACAGCATAAAAGGTTAACAATTTACATTTGTAAACTCAAAGGGGCTACAGATGACAAAATACTAATTTGTTATATAACAGGATTACAATCAACCCGTGGTTCGCAGTAATACCAATTAAACAAATAATTTTAAAAGTGTAAAGTAAAGGTTACTTATCTTGTGAGTAGCAACAACAAAAGAAGGAAGATGGTGGCTTGTTGCTGTGCCTTATAGATTATTAGAATGCTTTAAAAGTTCTAAATTATTTTTAATTGTAGCTGCTGTGTGAGCTGGCAATAAAAGGAGATTGCATAGTATTGGCCTCCGTGTCATGACATCAAATTTGCCTTTTCTTGCCATATAATTTGGTCCTCCTCCCCCAGATAGTTTAGTCTTCCTGTTCTGTAAAATTCTAGTGGCATTGTCCATGGGCCAGAATATTCTGACACAAGCTCTTCATCATGGAACTGGAGATGCACCAGAGTTCAATTTATGCAGGTGGTTTATTCCAGTAGCACACAGATTCTCGTTTTGGGTGGCACATACATATTTTTCATCATCAAACTTTGATCCACAGCAAGACAGAGAAAAACCAGTAAAAGAAAGAGAAAGATAGAAAAACAGTAACAAGGAGAGTAAGCATACAAAAAAGAGAATATTTAAGACTAAGGTAGGAAAACAAAAAGCATAAAATGGTGGAAGAAAAAAAGCATGAATCGGAGAACCAACTACTTACTGTCTCCGTATTTGTCAACTCTGACAATTCAGCTGGCATGCTCCTAACACAAACTTTGGGCCCCTACTCTTATTATTACTATTTTTTCACAAGTTAAGCGCTGTGAAAGTGCTGTTGGATACAATATAGGGACTGGTTGAATTCGTCATTCTCCATCCGGGCTTGTGACAGAAGTACTTTATATTAAGATACAAACTTCATGGGACAAGAAGACAGTTTTACTAGTTTCATCTGAAATACCGATACCACAGGCCTTTCACTGACGAAATCTGGCTAATTTTCAGAGAGATGCCCCCTGCGCAGTGCGCGCACCGAGAACCGCCACTGACATTAGGGTTCCTTCCGTAAACGCGCAGGAGCGTGACAAATATATGTAATTTGTAAATTGGCCGGTCTTTTGCAATAATTTAGAGTCAGTAGTTAAAGGCAATCGAAAGCCGACAATTACCGATGTTTAAAGGTTTGCATTGCTGCTCTGTGAATATTTCATGCCAAATGAGTTTCCACGGGACCCCCTGCTGTTTCTGATGAGGTGCGCCGAAGCTTTATTGTCGCGCGCGCAGCGGGGCTCCGCCAACGAGGCGCAGCGCGCGTGATGCATGGCCCACGTCGCTTAAATAATACATGGCGCCTGCGCGCTGCGCCCAGGCTGCACTTTATTTACATACCAAGTGGGCAGGCGCCGAAAATGAAGAAATATGAGAAAGCTCGGGACATAGATTCTCATTTACCATATCTACATAACGTGGACATATATAACAATGAAGGCACGGCCCATTACTTGTTGCGCTGTTACGTGAGGGCTTAATTTCAGAATTTTTCTTAGAGGCTTCTTAGATAGAGGGATGTCGTGTCTGTTATTATAGTGAGTGAAACCTGCAGTTTGAGACGATAAAGCATGTAAAAAAAATTAATAGGCAAGGACGGGGAGAGAGGATTAATAGGAATTGCTTCGCAGGGTCTCTCAGCTCAAGTTTTCCTGAGAGTCACAGGTTAGAATCTCCCAGACGGCTCCTTACAAAAAAATAGCACATTTGGTAAACGCCTCAATTGTCATATCAGCTTTTTCAGTAGCTGGTAAAAGCAGGAAATGCTTATATACTATAATGTTTGCTCATTATGAGTTTCATATGTGAGCTTCGTTTATATTGTTTATTGTATTTTTTAATCATGACTGTTTTTTTTTCAATACCCTTTCTGCAAGAGGAGTGAAAACAATTCAGGCACCCTTCTGTGCACAAAATATGTAGCTGATATGTTTTTGTTGATGGCAACACATCTCAGGCTTGTTCCATAAAATGTATACTTGCATTCAGGACTGGCTACAGGTTTCTGTGGATGGGCCACTGAGTATGAAGTATGGCCAGTGAGCTTGTCCTATAGCTGTTGACCAAAGTTATGCCCTCTAGGCACCACATGCTGGTTTACTGGGTGAAGGCGATGTCGAAAGTGCACGAGTAATGAATTTGGTTGTTAGAGTCTGGTTATGATCCTGTTCGGAAAGCATTCCGACTGAATCAGTTTTGGAATGCTTTCCAGATGACTCGGATCAGCGGAGTCCGACCCAGTGATTTGGATGCATCTGGATGCTTTCGGATACGCTTCGGTCAGACGCCCATTGACTTCAATGGGAGTCTGTGTTCCGAATGAGAACCCAGGCTCCCATTGAAGGTAGGCGTGGCTAGGAAAAATCATCCACGCTGTGGCGGGCACCCCTTGGTGCCTGCCACACTGTGCATGGTTGGACATAGGGGTCCCTTGGGCACCCTCACGGTCTGATTCAGAGGACCCCGGGTGAAGGGGGCCCTGCTAGGGCCCCAAAAGACCGAGTTAGACAGTTGTTTAGTTCCGGGCAAACTGAATTGAAATGACTGTCTGAATCTGTCATCGTATTCACTCACTCGGAAACCGTGTCCATAGAGCTGTACGAATAGGCCCTGAAAGGCTAGACCTGTACGAATGCCTTTCAGAACCGATTTGGACAGCCCACATTGTTTTCCAGGCATCGTAATCAGTAGTTCGGAACTGGGTACGATTCGGTCGGCAACAAGGGTTCCGAATTGTATTCGGCAAGCCCGAATCCGATTCGGAGCCCTTCCAAACAAGATCGTAATTGGCTCCTTAGTGTGTAGCTGATCATAACTGGCAACATTATAGTAAGGTTCATTCAACTGATATAGTTTCAAGCAATATAAATTGCCAGTAATTTATCCTTTATGCACACATGCACATAACTATTATAGTGGTACAGTAGCACTACTACTGCTAATGTTACATTAAATTCTCCATAGGGAATTCGACGTAAGCAGCTTTTTTTTTTTTTTTTTTTTTTTAAATTTTTGGAGGACGTTTATTTAGAAAAGGGCGCACACAGCTATTCAGCCAAACATCCCGGAGGCATGGCAGCAAAAAATTAGAAAATCGGACTGTTTCGGCACACCCAGGAGAGCATCTCAGGATTAGAGAGGTCAATTTTTAAAAATAAAACAGGATATACACGGTAAATACGTAATACAGTTCCATATGTTAACGAGATGGAAAGAGAGAAAAGAGAACAGGAGGGGCCGGCTACGGGATCTAAAGTAGATACAATCACTGGGTGGGCAGGGAAGCATGTCCAACTGCAGAGACGACAACATTTTGAAGGGAACAATATAAGCAAGCATACATTTCTGAAAACTCCCGACTAAGGCCCCACCCGATGAATCCAATGACAGGAGAGACTGGGCGGCCACAGTCCCAGCACCGCCCAAAAAGTCCAAACAGTAACCCAATAAACTGACCCCCAACCTAGGGAGAGAGAAAAAAAGGAAGTCCAGTCTAACTAAAAGAAGAGAAAAAGGCCATAGAAACAGAGAATGGAAAAACAAAAATACCCCACCCTCTACCCCCCACCCTGCACCCCTGCAGATGGCTACGGCCTACCCCCCTAGCAGCGTGCCTATCGCCCAGCGACCAAAAACCCGAAATATAGTAGAAAAGAGATTTATAAAGGGAAGAAACACAGAAAAAGAAAGAAAAGAAAAGTTAAGGGAGGAGGAGAACCACGCATCCCCGGTCGCACTACCCCCCTCCTGCGACGTACAGTCCTGGTCATTAAACAATCAGCAGCAATGCAAAGTAAATTTGGTATAACCCAGGAAAGACGTCCTACACCGCCCCGCCCCCTGATACAAGAAAATGGCGGATTCCGGGTCCCTCACAAACCCCTAGCATCCGAGTCGAACACCAGTCTCACCCTTGACCTCTACGAGTGTTCACCATGAGTTCCGCACACCGCACCCGCATATTCACAGGATAAATCAAAAGTTCAGCTAGTCCACGAATCTGTGCGGCGAGTCCAGCGGATATCAACCGTCCACCACAATCCTCAGCCGCCATGACACTCGCCACGGTACGACCAGATCCCGACCATTCCATACTCCACCACACTGCACAGCTCACACGATCGATAGATGTTTGCTGTTTCCGTCGGGTCACAGTTTCAATAAAGTCATAGGGGGACGAGCACGTGAACACGACCACAGGTGGACTCGCCAACGTGGGCGGGCGATACACCATGGCGGCGGGTTCAGCCGCACACAGCGGTACAGATATTGCTATCCAGGCTTCGACACCAGATGGGCCTTGAGTCGTAGATTCCGGGATCAAAGTGGGAGAAACGGCTCGCCTAGGGGGACCAGACAGATCAGAGTCCTTATGCGATTGGGCAGTTTCGGGGTCATCCACGATCGACTTATGTGAAAGAGCAACCATGTAGGAGCACAGACCCTTAATGGCGGCCATCACGGTTCGCAATGATGGCTCTTCTTCACCCCGCACCGCCGCGAACTGATCGACTCCAGACATCAATGCGCCCTTCGGGTCACCCGATTCCCCCAGGGACCGAAGTGCGATGAGGGCAGGCAGGGGCAGGAGGCACACAGTCCAGCAACGATAGAAAGGGGGTTAGGGTCGGGATTTATTCAGGGATTTCATGCATCGGTAATGCAACATCGAGAAGCAGGTATGTTTGTTGGTGGTCGGAAAGCAGGCCCCACCGTATCAGGGAATCTAGGGCCTGGGAGGATACATTAGGCTATGCTTCCCTGCCAGAAGTGAGGCAATCCAATTCAATTCTATATTTATGATTTGGAGCTCAAAATAAGTTCACATAAAATCAAGACAGTGCAATAAACATCATACACTTAAAATATACATTTAAAGGAATAAAAATAATTAAACTTAAAAGTTATAAAACATTGATCTCAATTCTGTAGCGGCCACCTGAATATGAGTTGGAATAAGAAAATGCAACCTTAAAATATTACATTTATGTGCAAATTACTCCATTGTGAGCAAACAAAGAGGTGACAATCCTGAAGGCAGGGTGCTTGGTCCTAAGTGTGAGGATGCCCCTGCATGAGCAGGACACTTCTACAGCCTACAGAGTCAATTCTCCCAGTTTGTAAGTGAAATAGCCATATAACATATAAATCAGCAATGCGTCATTAAGCGATAACCATCTCGAAACTGGCTGTAATGAATCCTATCATGATTGGTATCCAACATGTTGGAATCATACCCCCACACCATAAACGGTGTGGAAGGTATGATTCCATGCACCGTAGAGCTCCTTTGGGAGGCCCTCGGTGCTCCCTGTACTGGTCTTCCAGACCCAGATAGCAAGCTAGGGTTGCTGCTGGCCAGAGACACATTTATGCCTTCCTACTGCTGAGCCAAGCTTGTGCAGGGGAAGGCAGAACAGTAGGTATCCTGTCACAGGGAGGTGTAATCACCTCCCAGACAGGGGTTAGTGTATTGGTGCATGGTGGGGGCGCTTGCCAGCACCACGCAGTCTGTGTGTAGGGCACACTTGGTGTCCTCCATGCTTAGTCCAGTCCAAACCAATTCAGGGAGCCATTGGCTCACGCTCTGGCATGAATCTGGACAAAGGACAGAGGAGTATCCTCCCCCTTGTCCAGCCCCTCCTTAGGGAGGGACCCCTTAGCTTAGCATGTAAACAGTAGGAGACTCTTCTCTATAGGCATACACAAACAAACAAAACTGTCAAAATTGGGCAAATTCATAAAGGCTGAAAGTTTCTGATTTCCCACAACTATGTGGGTATAATAAAAATTCCCCCGTTCATGAACTTAACCCAGAGTCTGATTTCTTTGTAGCTGACCATCCTATCGCAGCAAACCCTAAATAATCTTATTATTCCTAGACATCACTCACAGTTGAATTGTATTGTCCTTCTCTGAAAGTGTCTTTGTCCAAAATTTTCAACTTCAACCTGAACTATTGGTTCATCTGGTGCATACGAAAGAGAACAAACACTGGCAAAGCCAAACTGCGTAGCACTGGCAAGCTAGTGTAATGATTATTTTTGGTTGAACCCTGACAGCTCTTGAGCTGTCTGCAAGACCGGTTGTGTCTCTTCTATCACTTTTGGCACACCCACTGAATGCCATTGATTTTCATCTTTGTCATTTAAAAATGCTGGCCTGTTATTGGTGCATTTGTATAAATATCCCTCTTTTGTGTGCTTAGCTTACTCCCTGGCGATTTCACTAAGAGAGCATTTTGTTTCTCCATCACTCTGTTATAGTGTGTGATGGGCTCCTCTCTCCTCCCATATGTCTATTGTAGGTTTATTTATAGCTTGTTTTGTCAACAGAAATAAAAGTGGTCTTCCACTATCCTTGTTTTGTATGTGAATGGCTGTTTCCCTCAATGGTGGGAGTTTTCTTTTTGCGTTTTGTTCACTTATTTGTTACTGACTGCAGAGAGCAGGGGGCAGCAACTACATTCCCCAGCACTCCCGTGATCATGTGATCACTCGAGGTTCCGGCATTAGCCGTTTCATCCTAGGAAAAATTTTCAAGAACATAGTTGGATATTCCAATACCCACTATCTTGACCTTAACAGATATGGTACTCGCCCACTTGTGTGATCCCCATGGTTGTAGCCACACGGTCAGTCCTAAGCATAACCACTCTCAACCTAAGCCCACTGCTGTATACAGGGGCCCCAACTACATTTCCCAGCACCACCACAGACACACATATTTTGTTGCAGATCTGGCTCCAGCTGCTCCATATTTAGTAGCAATTTCCCCCCTATTTAACGAGCATGTATGGTACCATAGCCCTCCCTCGGCATGGAGAAAGGCTATACTCATCAGGATCTCCAGGTAGTGTCACCAAAGATGTGTGTTCTCTTATTTCAGGAGGCAGCAACTTGTTTTGCTTTACATATTTGGTTTTTATACATTGGTGCATCATTACGCACCCCTGTTTTCAGGTTGTTTGGGCTGTATGATTTGGTACACAATCCCTCCTTTAAATTATTTCATTCATGTTTTGCACAGTGAAAGAATGTGCTATGTTCATAGTTCTTTAAGTTACCCTTCCCAAAATCTACAGTCAAAATGTGGAACTTTAATTTAGTTGAAGATTCTAAACATGATATAAAATAAGGTTGAGGTGTTTGGTGACCCACCAAGGCCAACTGATCAGGCTCACATATAATCTTGCATTTGAGGTCAAAACTCACAAGTTTCCTTAGTTTTACACTGCTGTTGATCATCCCACTTCCTCACACGTCAAGTGAGTTCGTTCTGGAAGTTTGACTTGATAAAGCGCCTTGTTATTCTGAAAATTGTAGGGGTGCGTCATAATCATGGGTAGTCAGCACCCGCATATTTAGAGGATTGTACTAATGTATGATCTTTAGAAACGTAGTAATTAACCAAAATGATGTTAGAATGTTTAGGAGTGTTCATATCGTTTGGAAACTTGAGAAAGTGCCTTAAGTAATGTAGAAATTATTGCTTCACGTATGAGATGTTGCATTAGATTTAAACGTGCACCATGTTAAAAGTTGCTCATGTAGGGTTGCTTATTGTAAGCAAATTGTAACGCATTAACATGATTTTGAATCTAACGTTTATAATGTAGTTTAGAAATGTGTTTAAGATGTGTAAAGGCCTAACTGTATGAAAGCATTAGTAAGAGGCCTAACTGTGATTCTTAGCTTGTCGAGAAACTGTGGTCCTGAAAATGTATGTTTCCTTGGGATGGCTCCTTTCTTAGTCGAATTATGCATTGCAGATCTGTGTGTGTACAAGGCTAATTCGTTCACAGGCTTTCTGTTGCAGGCGCAAGGAAAGCGAGACATGTGAGAAGGTACTGGAATGCGGAGAAGATACTTTTGGCGGAGAAGGTGCCTGGGACCAGGGACACACCAACGGTTTTTGGACGAAGATGCAGCTTCGATGGAAAAGTACAGCCTGAAGACCTGCCGAAGGGGCGTATTTAGGGCGTGTTTAATATTTTGGGGATTTTGTATTAGGGACAGTGTCCGAGGGAAGAGGGTCAGTTGTAGCTGTTGTTCTTAGTTAGTGCAGTTTAGCAGGAGAATAGAAGGAGCATCTTAGAACGAGCTCAGTAGCTTAGGCTGCTTACCCATGGAAAGTGAGTGTACTTCTTAGGAGGTCTACACCGCTGACACCTTATTCTCTTGCCTGGGAGGGGTGCTAAGTAGGGATGCAACTTTAGTGTTAGTGTAGGGTCAGACTCATTTTCTTTTCTTTCCTTTGATCGAATGCAGTCAAAGCTTCAAGCAGGGACTGTCATCATGTGTCTAATGCTTTTGGAGATAACTTTAGTCATTATCTTAAGTCGTCTGAAACTCTTGCGTAGGATTATGTTTGTATTAGTGCCCGTTTATTTTCTCTACCTCTTGCTAAGGTGCCTGTATGTTCAGTAATTTTTGGCTTTGTAATAAACCCCTAAAATTTTATTTTGTAGTCAGTGGTTCTTGAGTTGGATTAATTTGGTCGTTTCTAAAGTTATTATGAACCTGTTGTTCTTCCCTTCACACTTCTTAGCAGACCAGACGGTCCAGTCGACCAAGGATTCTTAAGATTGGTAAGAGAAAATCTGGATAAGAATCCGGCCTCAATTGGTAGCTGCAGAGGATGGTTAGTCTCTAGAGTAAGGGGAGATCTATCAGGTTAGTCCAAGATTAGGATAAGAGTTTCCCGAGCCCCATAGAATTCAGGTGATGATTGTCCAGCGGATTGTCAGTGTAAGACGGCGTTTCATGGAAACCGACGAAGAGTGACGGTGCTGCGAAAGCAGAAGTTCGTGGGAGAGTGAGTATGAATAGGGTTATATGTTGTTAGATTGCGGTGTTTAATGCTGTGATGTCTTGCAGAGTTGCAGTGACTGTTGCGTGATTACGAGATCAGGCAGTCAGCGCACGCAGCCCGGGAAAGTCTTAGGCTCAATGAGTAGCTTAAGCGGTTGTGGTGTAGCAGACACTCAGAGTAATTGTCGACCATTGTTAAGGGAGTCCTGAGGTACCATCCACTGCCTGGACCAAGATAGGGGGAGCAAATGTGTGTAGTGCGTGAGTAACTGACGCTGGTCGTGGGTTGCTGTATGTGGAACATTGAGCGATTGTAACCTATCAGTTGAGGTTTTTGTCCTGTCGTTTAGTGGACAGACATTTGCCAGTTGCGGTAGACAATTACATGAGACTGTGGACGTACAGTCAGAGAAGTAACATGTCCGGTCGTTTCGTGGACAGACAGTTATTTCAGCGTATGAATGGGACGCATGAGTGGGTGAGAGAGGAATTGTAAAGGAGGGTGTGAGAAGTTGGCCTGATATGTGATGTCCACTATTCTAGTGGGCACCCTGTATCAGTCCAAACAACCTTTATGGTGATGGTTGTAAAGTCAACCTTATAGACCAGCTATCCTAGTGGTAGCATGGACAAAGCAGTCTTAGGCTAAAACTCCAGAGGGCATGTAAAGCCAGCTGTTTTACCATATGTAACCCCTTTAATACCAAATGAAAGGACACCACACAGGTTATATATAAAATATATATGTATTTATTTCTAGCACAACCCCTCTGAACTCTTTATGAGGTCAGAGGCACAAGCACATAACAAGATGCTTAATTATCATACAATAAGTTGCACAATATACAGTAGCACCCTAGGGGCACGTCAAACCATATACTAAAATAGTGGTATAAGAACCATGTCACGAACAAAGGATAGGCCTAGGGCCTAGGGAATCGCTGGGGCTACACTGTACTACCAAAGGATAGGAAGTAGGAGGCCCACGGGAGGCGTGTGCAGAGTCTTTACACACGCGCAAGTTGCCATAGAGTTAGAATGGGAACTAAAGAGTTGGAAACTAGTTCTTTTAGGTCACTTCCGGATGGACTAGAAGAAAGCTACTTGAAACTTAGACACTAGGATAGTTAATACCCACAGGAGCACCGGAGTACTCACGTTACCTCACCCACAGAAAGCGGGTCCATAGGTGTCAAAGTGTGTCGGGTTTCGTTGCTGAATCCTATGGAGCCTTGAAGAAAGATGCTGCAGGCGACCAGGAGAGAAGTGTTTGGTTGGATCCAAGGGCGGATCGAGGATGAAGAGTACCTGAAAGCAGAGGGGACAGAGTCTGTGTCACTAGCCAGTGACCAGGAAGGAACAGGAAGGAACCAGGGGGCATATTATCAAGGGATTTATCTCTGCTATTTTGGCTTTAAAAGCCAAGAAAGCGGAGATAAAATTATCTCCCTATCAGCAACAGGGTGCTAACACGCAAATTTGCATGTTAGCACCCTTTTTCTCTACGCTTCCCCTTGCATCTCTAATGAGATGCAAAGGGGGCATTCCAGAGAAAAATAATAGGAGAAATGTTGTTAAGCGATATTTCTCCTATTATCAAGGATATCGCTAACCCTGTTAGTGATAAAAAAAAAGCAGCGCTAACCGCGGTTAGCGCTGCTTTTTTTACAACTGGTATTTTCCTGACTTAGCCATGATATCCTATGGAAGGTGGTTATCATGGCTAAGTTTTTGAGCCCCTATCACCAAGCTAACGCCAAACTTCGAGAGATTATCGTCGGTTTTCCAGCGATAATCTCTCATTTGGCAGTTAGCGTGAGGATTTTTATCACTTCTGAGATAAACGTTGCTAATAGCAAGTTATCTTAGCGATAATTTCTGGCGATGCTTAGCGATAACAACATCGTTGCAAAGCCTCGTTAACGATAAATATCGCTACTCGTTGGTAATATACCCCAAGGTGATGTCGCGAAGCAATCATGTGATGTTGTGAAGCTTGTCTCTACAGCCACGTGGACCAGGAGGCGTCGACAACAACCAGGAGCTAGGCACGGACTGTTCCACAAAGGATCTCGCTGTCGGCGGTGTCGGCTTCCGGATTGGAGTCAACAAGCATTGGCTAAGGCAACCCACGCAGGAATCAAAGATGGCTTCTTAATCAGTCCAGCAAGGTCTTATGGACTTCTCCTTTTCAGGGAAGCAAGTGCCAGTCTGAAGCAACAAGACCAGTGGTGTAGATTCAAGGTTTCGTCGTCACAGAGGCCACTAGCCAATGGGCAAGTGACCGGACAGACGCGTCAAGCAGGAAAATGCAAAAGGGCCTCATGCAGCACTCGAGGAGTGTGGAGGGATGATCTTTGGTGCAGATGATGCTCGGGGCTGGGTATTCTCAATCCCCAATGCACAACTTCGAGGGTGCCTCAGAAGTTGCACGGAAAGCAATTCGCTGGCTTTCCAAGATGGCCGGTCCCACATCTCACGTCGCCTCCACGGGTCTCAGCTTTGCTGTGGGTGTGGATCGGGCTGACTAAAGTCTGGAAGTCTGGGTCTTGTCAGGCTCTGTGTTCGGGCTCTGGCGGGAGCAACGACAAAGCAAACTGTTGATCGCATGATGGTGCCTGCTTGTGCAGGGTGGTCACTCCTTGACCACGAGAGAGATTCTTCAGTCTTCTATCTTCAAGTAGAACGTCGAAGGTCCAGAATTTCATTTCAAGTTTCAGTCAGGATTAATCTAAAGTCTTGGGACTCAGCTCCTACCTATATACCAAATTTAGGGGCTGGATTACCTGCTAGGTCCCTCCTATGGGTGGGACCAGGGAAGGGGGTGGTTACACCCCTTTCCCTTTGTCCAGTTTTGCACCAAAGCTGGGGCTGGAGTGCCCCAGCACCGGTTTGAACTGGACTATGCATGGGACACCTTGTGTGCACAGGCAGTGTTTCATTTCATTCAGCCCTCCCTCTCCCAATACACTATAGCCTGTCTGGGGTGGTGCTAGCACCTCCCAAGACAGGAAACCTATTGTCCAAGCCTACCTCGCTGGAAGGACTCCCAGCAGCAGGAGGTCAGACGTGTGTCTGTGGCAGCAGCATCCATTTTGTGATGCTGAGGCTCTGGTTAACTTTAACCGGGATTAGTAGGAACAGCATGTCTTCTCCCTCTAGAGAGGTGAAATGCTACCCCCGTCACCAGAACTGGTGAGGGGGTAGAATTCCAAAGCGTATGACACCTTACACAATATGTTTTGATAAAGCCAAACCAGAGTTAGCATTTAACCGCGAGGTTCATAATGCACTTAAGAGTATATGGTATGGCTATATCCTAGAACAGCTATAAGGACATGGTTCCGAAAGCTGCAGACAGGCTCAGCTCATGCTAGAGCCTCATCTCACATAAAACCAAGCACTCTGCCTCAAGGATTGTTAAGGCCTGCCATAGGAGTGACTTATAGGTGTATATGTGTCTAGATATAAGGTTAGAAATAGGAATACTATATCTAAGCAAGGGGTGATCACACAACCTTGCCCCAGCTGAGTGATCAGCCAGTTGTGTCAGTTTGGATCGCCAGCCAGGGGTGGCAAAAGATATGCTGCAGCCCCTGGTAGGCCTTGGATGCACTTTTGCCCTGGGTACCTATAGTACACTGTACAGAGGCGCATAAGGTGACCCAATTCCCAATTGGTAATGTACCTAAAGTACATGGTATTGAATTTAGAGAGAGCACAGCTGGGCTGTGGTTCTGATTAGCAGGCCCACAGCCACATTAAGTCGAAAACCAGTGAAGCAAAAAGCAAAAAGTGGGGTGACCATAGGAAAGCAGACCCTACTCTCCTACAGAGGGGAACTGCTGCGAGCGGAGGAAAGTGACGTCAGAAGGTGCCGCGCTACGATAGGACGGTTGGTGTGAAGCCACGCTGGGATTGGTGAATTGTCATCAGGCAGTGAAAAGAGCGCTGCGAAAGGAGAAATGCTATTTTCATCATAAAATGTTTTAAATTCTTGCGTGATTTGTGTAGAAGAGAAAAGAAGGTGGCTACTCAGGGAGGACAAGAGACTCTGCCCGAGGTCACCCCAGCTCATTACATGGCCACGAATGTGGGGTTGCATACTATACTTTGGCTTGAGAATTGGTGCAAAATGACAGAGGGAAATGAGCAGTTGACCTTTCCCCGGTATGGAACCTTTAGATTGGAAGTGTTATATTGGTTGAAAACGATTATGGCTTCTTTGCAACCTTTGCCGATACCCACACAGTTTGAGGCACTGCATGCATGTATTAGGGTGGCACACGAAAGAAACAGGGATAGGAGACAAGAAAGAGTGAAAAGGTCAGTTAGGGCATTTCAAGATGCAAGGTGGGATGCCTTGGAGAAAAGATGGAGAGTACAGACAACCGAGGGGGACAAGCTCTACCCACTGATAGTCAAGGAAGGGAATGCCAAGAAGATTGTTGAAGGGGAAGATGACAGTGATACAGACGATAGCTTGATAGAAATGCTGCTATCTGCGAGACCACCCCCATGCAACCCAGAGTCAGAGGGGGAAAAATCAGCCCCGCTGGAGGAAGCCAGAGAATCGCAGGCTCCGCCGAGTGTGGGAGTAGTGGGGAAACTCTCGATAGGAGAAATGGGAACGCAGAATCCAGAGAGCACAGATACTAGGAGGTTACCGGATGCTCTTACCGTGCCGGTCACCATTGGTCCCATAGTGTTGATATATGATCCAGACCAGGTGAGGAGTGGAAATACATCCCAGACAGGAGCTGAAGGGAGGTCTAGCAAAGGAGGGAGCGGTGTGGTGAGCGGATTGGCTCATATACTGAGACCGGTGGAATCGGGTACGCCATTCCCAGCTATGGCAGACTCATCCAGGGGACCAATGGACCTGAGAGGGCCAAGACCGAAATCCTTTGCTGAGTTAAGATCAGAACTGAGGATGTGGGATTAATCCAAAGGGAATCAGAGCACCAGGGCAAGGGAAGATTGGGACCATGTTCATACAGAGAACAGGATGAGTTTTAGAGATACATCTGAAGCGAATAGGTGCTGAGAACAGGATAACGACTGTAGAGAGGCAAGTGGTGCATCCAGTTGAGGTACACTGAAAGCAGCAATAAAGGCAAAGAGGTTAGATGTGATGCGGCGAAAAGCAGAGGTGGATGAGATCGTTGAGGGAAATTTACCATTGGAGATGGTAGAACTTTACGACCCAGATGATTTGCTGTTTGTGGCAAAGGATGTGACTCGCAAAGCAAGGTCGGCACATGAGAAACTAACTGAATTGGCAAACAGGTATGAGGTGGATCTGTCTAAAACGAATATGTTACAAGGTAGTCACAGGTTGCAGTAAAGTGACCAAGACTTGGACGAAAAGAGGGTCATTGGGATAAAGACTCACATTAGAGAACTGATCATAGGGATGCGGGCATGGAACAGACTTGACAAGTGGGAAGAAAGATGGTCCAAGAAAAAGAGTACCAGGAAGAGTGTGGCAAGGGTACCTCTTCCGGGAGGGGGAACACCAGAAATAGGGAACTACCCTTTATGAGAAGTAGCTAGTGGAGGGTATGTGCATGTGCCTTGGAGTAGAGGTGATTTGGCAGCATTCAAAAATGATTTCCCTAAGCTGAGGGAGATTGTGACCGTGTGTATCAGCGCTGATACGTACAACGAAACTGCTTCAGATATTAGTAAATGGGGTGGGTTTTGAGTTTGACCTTGCCCGTGATTATAGGAGTTGCTGGTATTTATAATACATAATCTGGGTAACTCTGGATATCGTAGTGGTTTGACCACTCTAAGATGGCGCCCGTAATTGTAGTGTATTGGCGCTTGTGCGACGTGTACGACGGAACTATTTTGGATAGTGGTAATTATTGAAATATGAGATAGGGTGGGTTTGATTTTTGACCTTGCCCGTGATTATAAAGGTCGCTGGTATTTATAATACATAATTTGGGCAATTTTGGATATCAGAGTGGTTTGACCACTCTAAAATGGCGCCTGTAACTGGAGTGTATTTATAGCCATTACAAGATGGCGCTTACGCTACACGCCGGCTGTTTTCTGGAAGACACGTTTCCCGATATAGGAGGTGAGTATACAATGTGTTAGGGGCTTTCAGGTGGCATTACTATTGGGTTTTGCAGCCGTCCTTACTTGCATTTTTGATTTTAGATCACGTACCCGTGAGATTTCAGTTGTTACGAGGGAGCTGCCCGGACAGAACAGTCGGATTCGGGCGTATTGATAGAGGTGAGCGCACTGTGTTTACATAGTGGTAACGAGAGGATACTGCTAAGGACTTTTTAGCAGATAATTGTTTTTATCGACCCGTTTTAATTACTGGTTGTGAATACTGTGGAGTGGAGGGTGTGTGTTCTTAGTCTCTTGACTGGTGGGATCGTATGTGATATTAGATCATTTTACATTGTACTCCATGGAGTAATGGGGTGTTGCTATTTTTTAGATGTTATGCCTTGGAGAATTTAGTGTGATTTGCTGGTGCAATGTGGTGTAACATTGCAAGTGATTAACTGATAAGGTTAGTGTGATAACTCCTTTTGGTGTAAGTGGGATCTTAGTGGTTCAACCTTGCTTTGAGTACAACTTGGGTGTTGGTTATGAGGTTACCTGGCTCTTTCTCCTTATGCTGGACACATGGGTTGCTTTGGTGGTTTGGTACTCTTTTCTGATCCTGTCTTTGGGATTGTAACTTTTGACTGATATTGAGTACATTTATTTATTATGTAATTTCTTTTTGGGTTGCAGCCCTGAAGAAGTCTGAAGCCTTAAACAGGCGAGACGAAACACGTGTTGGCTGCACATATTGTTTGTGGATTGGACCACTGGCTGTACGGATGATCTGTGGTTTGGACTGTTTATTGACAAATGGAAATACACTTTGGATACAGTACCTGCAGAACCCCTAAATGAAGGAAGGCGTTTATTGATCTACAACTGTATCATTGACTATTGTGTGCTCGGAAGGACATTCTCATGTGTTTTGACACTCCACCAGTGGGGTGCAGTGGGGGTTGTGGTAACCGACCCTGAATCTTCCTGGAGCACCGCCTATGTACATTTTGATTTGACTACAATACCCGGATTTGCATGAGCGCCTGTTCATATTACTGGTTACCATTTTGTATTATTGTGCCTCAAGCTGCTCTTTTCCTCCTCACTCTTCTGCCTTGTGCCTCATGCTGCTCTTCGCCTCCTCACTCTCCTTCCTTATGCCTCGTGCTGCTCTTCTTCTCTCTCTCCTTCCTGGTGCCTCATGCTATTCTTCTCATCACTTGTCTTATGTGTGCCTCACACTGCTCTTTTCCTCTTCACTCACCTTCCTTGTGCCTCATGGAGCTCTTCTCCTCGCTCTCTTTCCTTATGCCTCTAGCTACTCTTCTCCTCATCTCCTTCCTTGTGCCTCTTTCTGCTCTTTCCTTCCTCACTCTCCTTTCTTGTGCCTCAACTGCTCTTTTCCTCCTCACTCTCCTTCCTTGTTGCTCATGCTGGTCTTCACCTCCTCACTCTCCTCCCTTGTGCCTCATGCTCCTCTTTTCCTCCTCCCTCTCCCCCCTTGTGCCTCAAGCTGCTCTTTATCTCCTCTTTCCTTCCTTGTGCCTCATGCTGCTCTCCTCCTCCTCACGCCCCTTCCTTGTGCTTCATGCTGCTCTTCTCCTCACTCTCCTTCCTTTTGCCTCACGCTGCTCTTCTCATCACTCTTCCTCCGTGTACTTCACGCTTCTCTTCTCCTCACTCTGTCTTTTTACCTCATTCTGCTCTTCCCTCACTCTCCTTCCTTATGCCGTACGCCACTCTGCTCCTCCTCACTCTCCTTCCTTGTGCCTCATGCTACTATTCTCCTCACTCTCCTTCCTTGTGCCTCATGATACTCTTCGCCTCCTCACTCTCCTTCCTTGTGCCTCAAGCTGCTTTTTTCCTCCTCACTCTCCTTCCTTGTGCCTCATGATACTCTTCGTCTCCTCACTCTCCTTACTTGATCCTCAAGCTGCTCTTCTCATCACTTGTCTTCCATGTGCTCCACGCTACTCTTTCTCTCTTCACTCTCCTTCCTTGTGCCTCATGCTGCTCTTTTCCTCCTCATTCTCTTTCCTTGTGCCTCATGCTGCTCTTTGCCTCTTGACTCTCCTCCCTTCTGCCTCACACTGCTCTTATCCTCCTCACTCTCCTCCCTTGTGCCTCAACTGCTCTTATCCTCCTCACTCTCCCTCCTTGTGCCTCATGCTGCTCTCCTACTCCTCACTCTCCTTACTTGTGCCTCATGCTGCTCTTCTCCTCACTGTCCTTCCTTGTGCCTCAAGCTGCTATTTTCCTCCCCACTCTCTTTCATTGTGCCTCATGTGGCTCTTCGCCTCCTCACACTCCTCCCTTGTGCCTCATGCTGCTCTTTTCATCCTCACTCTCCTTCCTTGTGCCTCAACTGCTCTTTCCCTCCTCACTCTTCTTCCTTGTGCCTCATGCTGGTCTCCTTCTCCTCACTCTCCTTTCATGTGCCTCATGCTGCTCTTTTCCTCACTCTCCTTCCTTGTGCCTCACGCTAATCTTCTCATCACTCTCCCTCTCACTGCCTCACGCTCCTCTTTTCCTCTTCACTCTCCTTCCTTGTGCCTCATGCTGCTCTTCTTGTCACTCTCCTTCCTTGTGCCTCAGCTTGCTCTATTCTTCCTCACTCTCCTTTCTTGTGCCTCACGCTGCTATTTTCCTCCTCACGCTCCTTTCTTGTGCCTCTCGCTGCTCTTCACATCTCCTTCTTTGTGAGTAACTCTGCTCTTTTCCTCCTCACTCTCCTCCCTCAGGGGCGGCTCTAGGCTTATGGTGGCCCTGGGCAGGGAGCGTAGGTAGGGGGCCCCGGAAGAGGGATTCCGGGCGGGGCGGACCCCCCCACCAGGGTTTAGGAAGGTGTTTGGAAGTGGAACAGAGCCGGAGGCCGCCAAATCCCTGCCTGGGGCCGCCACGCAAATATGTATCCATCCTCAGAGGATTAATATATTAAGGATATATATTGGCGTGGTGGCCCCTGGGGTTTGGTGGCCCTGTGCAGGTGCACAGCTTGCACATGCCTAAGGCCGCCCCTGCCTCCCTTGTGACTCAAGCTGCTCTTTTCCTCCTCACTCTCTTTTCTTGTGCCTCATGCTGCTCTCCTCCCCCTCGCTCTCCTTCCTTGTGCCTCATGCTGCTCTCTTCCTCCTTACTCTCCTTCCTTGTGCCTCATGCTGCTCTTCGCCTCCTCACTCTCCTCTCTTGTGCCTAACACTGCTTTTTTCCTCCTCACTCTCTTTCATTGTGCCTCTCGCTGCTCTTCTCCTCTCCTTCCTTGTGCCCCATGCTGCTCTTTTCCTCATCACTCCACTCCCTAGTGCCTCATGCTGCTCTCCTCCTCCTCACTCTCCTTTCTTGTGCCTCATGCTGCTCTTCTCCTCACTTTTCTTCCTTGTGCCTCACGCTTCTCTTCTCATCCTTCTCCCTCCGTGTGCCTCACGCTGCTCTTTTCCTCTTCACTATCCTTCCTTGTGCCTCATGCTGCTCTTCTCCTCACTCTCATTCCTTGTTCCTCTTGCAGCCCTTCTCATCTCCTTCCTTGCGCCTCACGCTGCTCTTTTCATCCTCACTCTCCTTCCCTGTGCCTCACGCTGCTCTTTTCCTCCTCACTCTCCTTCCTTGTGCCTCATGCTGCCCTTCTCATCACTCTCCCTCCGTGTGTCGCACGCTGCTCTTTTCCTCCTCACTCTCCTTCCTTGTGCCTCTCGTTGCTCTTCTCATCTCTTTCCTTGTGCCTCATGCTACTATTCTCCTCACTCTCCTTCCTTGTGCCTCATGATACTCTTCGCCTCCTCACTCTCCTTCCTTGTGCCTCAAGCTGCTTTTTTCCTCCTCACTCTCCTTCCTTGTGCCTCATGATACTCTTCGTCTCCTCACTCTCCTTACTTGATCCTCAAGCTGCTCTTCTCATCACTTGTCTTCCATGTGCTCCACGCTACTCTTTCTCTCTTCACTCTCCTTCCTTGTGCCTCATGCTGATCTTTTCCTCCTCATTCTCTTTCCTTGTGCCTCATGCTGCTCTTTGCCTCTTGACTCTCCTCCCTTCTGCCTCACACTGCTCTTATCCTCCTCACTCTCCTCCCTTGTGCCTCAACTGCTCTTATCCTCCTCACTCTCCCTCCTTGTGCCTCATGCTGCTCCCCTACTCCTCACTCTCCTTACTTGTGCCTCATGCTGCTCTTCTCCTCACTGTCCTTCCTTGTGCCTCAAGCTGCTATTTTCCTCCCCACTCTCTTTCATTGTGCCTCATGTGGCTCTTCGCCTCCTCACACTCCTCCCTTGTGCCTCATGCTGCTCTTTTCATCCTCACTCTCCTTCCTTGTGCCTCAACTGCTCTTTCCCTCCTCACTCTTCTTCCTTGTGCCTCATGCTGGTCTCCTTCTCCTCACTCTCCTTTCATGTGCCTCATGCTGCTCTTTTCCTCACTCTCCTTCCTTGTGCCTCACGCTAATCTTCTCATCACTCTCCCTCTCACTGCCTCACGCTCCTCTTTTCCTCTTCACTCTCCTTCCTTGTGCCTCATGCTGCTCTTCTTGTCACTCTCCTTCCTTGTGCCTCAGCTTGCTCTATTCTTCCTCACTCTCCTTTCTTGTGCCTCACGCTGCTATTTTCCTCCTCACGCTCCTTTCTTGTGCCTCTCGCTGCTCTTCACATCTCCTTCTTTGTGAGTAACTCTGCTCTTTTCCTCCTCACTCTCCTCCCTCAGGGGCGGCTCTAGGCTTATGGTGGCCCTGGGCAGGGAGCGTAGGTAGGGGGCCCCGGAAGAGGGATTCCGGGCGGGGCGGACCCCCCCACCAGGGTTTAGGAAGGTGTTTGGAAGTGGAACAGAGCCGGAGGCCGCCAAATCCCTGCCTGGGGCCGCCACGCAAATATGTATCCATCCTCAGAGGATTAATATATTAAGGATATATATTGGCGTGGTGGCCCCTGGGGTTTGGTGGCCCTGTGCAGGTGCACAGCTTGCACATGCCTAAGGCCGCCCCTGCCTCCCTTGTGACTCAAGCTGCTCTTTTCCTCCTCACTCTCTTTTCTTGTGCCTCATGCTGCTCTCCTCCCCCTCGCTCTCCTTCCTTGTGCCTCATGCTGCTCTCTTCCTCCTTACTCTCCTTCCTTGTGCCTCATGCTGCTCTTCGCCTCCTCACTCTCCTCTCTTGTGCCTAACACTGCTTTTTTCCTCCTCACTCTCTTTCATTGTGCCTCTCGCTGCTCTTCTCCTCTCCTTCCTTGTGCCCCATGCTGCTCTTTTCCTCATCACTCCACTCCCTAGTGCCTCATGCTGCTCTCCTCCTCCTCACTCTCCTTTCTTGTGCCTCATGCTGCTCTTCTCCTCACTTTTCTTCCTTGTGCCTCACGCTTCTCTTCTCATCCTTCTCCCTCCGTGTGCCTCACGCTGCTCTTTTCCTCTTCACTATCCTTCCTTGTGCCTCATGCTGCTCTTCTCCTCACTCTCATTCCTTGTTCCTCTTGCAGCCCTTCTCATCTCCTTCCTTGCGCCTCACGCTGCTCTTTTCATCCTCACTCTCCTTCCCTGTGCCTCACGCTGCTCTTTTCCTCCTCACTCTCCTTCCTTGTGCCTCATGCTGCCCTTCTCATCACTCTCCCTCCGTGTGTCGCACGCTGCTCTTTTCCTCCTCACTCTCCTTCCTTGTGCCTCTCGTTGCTCTTCTCATCTCTTTCCTTGTGCCTCAAGCTGCTCTCCTCCTCCTCACTCTCCTTCCTTGTGCCTCATGCCACTCTTCTCCTCACTCCCCTTCCTTGTGCCTCACGCTGCTCTTCTCATCACTCTCCCTCCGTGTGTCTCACGCTGCTCGTTTCCTCTCCACTCTCCTTCCTTGTGCCTCACGGTGCTCTTTTCCCCCTCACTCTCCTTCCTTGTGCCTCAGGCTGCTCTTCTCATCACTCACCTTCCGTATGCCTCACTTTGCGCTTCTCATTTCCTTCCTTGTGCCTCACGCTGCTCTTTCCCTCCTAACTCTCCTTCCCTGTGCCTCACACTGCTCTGTTCCTCCTCACTCTCCTTCCTAGTGCCTCATGCTGCTCTTTTCCTCCTCACTCTCCTTCCTTGTGCCTCATGCTGCTCTTCTCATCACTCTCCTTCCATATGCCTCACGTTGCTCTTTTCCTCAACACTTTCCTTCCTTGTATCTTACGCTGCTCTTCTCATCACTTTCCTTCTGTGTGCCTCAAACTGCTCTTTTGCTCATCACTCTTCTTCCTTGTGCTTCAAGCTGCTCTTCCCCTCCCTTTCCTTCATTATACCTGCTGCTGCTCTTCCCACGCTCCCTGCTTGTGCATCATGCTGCTCTTCACCTCCTCACTCACCTTCCTTATGTTGCTTGATGCTCCACAACTAACAGTTCCAATACAACCCACATAATTCCACCTCTACAAAAAATTAAACAAATGAGAGACCTATTGCATTTACAAATTTACAATGCTTGTTATTATGACCAAATGCCACAAAAAATACTACCACCTGAACGTGGCAGCCAAATGATTGCAATAAATGTTGACAGTTAGCCGCATCGCTGCGGCGGCTTTTCCCGCTGTGTGCGGCAAATTTGAAAAAGCCGCGTTACATGACGAGCTCAGCTCGTCATCCGCACACGACCATCGTGGCTGATGACGAGCTCCACAGCGGAGAGGTTAAGAAAACATTCAGTGATGTGGCCATTTTACTAGGAAGAACAAGCGCTTCAATCATGCCATGCATTTATTATTATTATAACTCACATTGTAGGCCTGTGAGGAATATGATACTGTAAAAGGCAAAATATGTTATTGCCAAACTTCTGGTTGGCCAGACATGTTGATTGAATTCGAAGCAAGGAAGTAACTTGGGTTTTAGTGTGATCACTTCAAAGAAAACCATCAGGAAGAGTTAAGATTAAAAAAAGTTAGGTGAGAAGAAAAGAATTCTCAAAGCTAAAAAAGAGGAAGGCAGCTTCATGCAAGAACCATCAGGTCAACCTCTGCAGACTTCAGCATCTTGCTTGGCGCGGTCTGGCCCTGACGCGCCAGCGACATTTATAGGCCGTAACTCTGAGGAGCAGTGGTCTCTCTGGCGCTATTACACTTAAATGTGACGGCCTTCATCTGCTGACTATCATGGTGAAAAAGGCTGGCGGAGCCGTTAAAGCAGCAGTTCGGGGAGATCCCGGAGGAACAGAATGATGGAGCGAGGAAAAGGCAGGGAATAATCAAGGCTTTTTTTACAGATTTTTTTTTTCAAAGTGAAGCTTCTGGAGGCAGGGAGCTTCAATACAAAATGAGACTTTATAGCAAGAAAATGATTTGAAAAAATGCATATTTCATTATATATTTTGGGTATTTATTGATTCACACTATATAAAGGAATGTGGATAAAGCTAGTAAGAAAACATTTATTTGACGGCTCCTTGTGTGCAGAGTGAAGTAATGGGCTAGCAATGGCAATAAAACGGAGAATGGGGAGTGGGAGGGGGGTGTTGGGGCTGAGAGTTGTCCTTTTGACTTCTGATAGAGGTTTGGATAAAACTGAAGGTTTAGAGCCCTGAATTTAACAAATGACATTGAAACTGAGGACACAAACTGGACAAAACCCTCAGATACTGTCATGAAACAAATTTCCCCAAGTTTCTCAAGTAATCTGTTAAGTGGTATAATCCAGTAGCAGTCTAATTAGTTAATATTATATCCTGTTTTTCTTTTTTTCTGCCCTAATGTTGTCTTATTCGCAGTGCCCTTTGAATACTTTTAATTTGCCAGCCCCCTTCCACCCCTAAACGCCATCAGTGCCTAACACCGTAACAACCCCCGAACACCATCCAGTCCTGTCCCGAAAAAAACCCTCACCCACCTAAACAAAACCCATCCCTGACCCAAGAACTTCACCCATCCCTGAACCCCAAAAGTCATTTATACCCTTACACTCACCCAACCCTGAGCCCCCAAATCTCCGCACTCCACCTAAACAACACCCTACCCTGACCCATAAATGCCACCCATTTCTGAACCCCGCACCCACTTTCTAAAGGGAAACTCTATCCATCCCTGAGCCCAAAAATCCCTCAATACCCTAATCTCCACCCATTCCTGAACCCTAAAAACCTCTTTTTCTGCATAAACCCCACCCTCTCTGAACCCTCAAAACCCCTTATCACCCCTACAGGCTACCCATCGCTGACCCCTGAAAAACCCTCACCAGCCCCAAACTTCACCCAACCCTCAACCAGGAAAAAACCTCAGCACACCTAAACCCACCTAAATACCTCCCATCCATGTACTCCAAAAACCCTTTCTACATCTAAACTTCACCCATCGTTGTATCCTTAACCCTCACCACCTGTGAGAAAGTGGCTCTATATGTACTGGTCCAAAGTAAGGTACCGTGTGTATAGAGTCCACAATCCCCAGAGGTATAACAGAGGTTAAAGTCAGGTCTGACCTTACTCTCTAAAGTGGTAGCTTGGTCAAGCAGTAAGGCAGTACCAGAGGACAGTGTAAAGCATTTGTTGTACACACTCAGTCAGCAAAAGGTTTCACACACTCAAGAACTGAACTCTAGGCCAATTGTTTTTATATCCAAAGATATAGAACCAACAGGTATCAAAACATACTTTTCTCGATATGAGTACTCTCATGTAATTACTTTGCAAAGAGGCAATAAACTTTGTAAACACAATAGGTACAATGGTTGCAGTAGGCAACACAATTCTAAACACAGTTTAACACTGAGCTCAATGGGTTTTTCTACATAAATGCAGCTGATTACTTTATCGATTACTTTTGTAACTCCATGACTGTATCCTAGATTCAGGCCTGGGGTCTAAGCTGAAAACAGTTTAGTAAAAACGTTTTAGTTATTGTAATGATTTTTAAAGAATAAAAAGGTATTTTAAAAGTTCACACTTAGAAACTTTTCAGTGAAAATCTAGCAATGTTATCCAATGTGAGAAAATTCAGGTTACAGGTAAAGTACGTTCTCGTTACTTTTGTAATCCAGTACTGGGCTCCTAGGTTCAGCGCTGGGGTCTCTACTTAAGACAGGTAAGTAATTACGTTTCAGTAGTAGGTACGATTTTTAAGGAATATTTCAAGTTTTCGAAAGTAGACACAGAAGAAATTTCATAGAAAAGCAGACAATGGATTCCCTTGGAGAAAATTCAGGTTACTAGTAAACACGGTTATGATTACTTTTGAGGTTCAGTGCTTGGCTAAAAGATACAGTACTGGGTTCTCTCCTGATCACAGGTGAATATTTCGGAATTCGTTATTCGGCTGATTTTAGATGAATATTTTAAAGTTTCAAAACTTCACACAAGATTTTTTGAGTCAAACCATTCAATGTTATCCTATGGCAGGAAAGTGAGTCAACGGTTTTCAGGTGAGTACTCGACTGGTGAAGTTAAGGTTCTAGGCATAGACTCAGGGGTCCCCCAGGGTCAGGTAGGTACAGTTGGTACACCCGCAGCGGCACAGGGGCGGCCGGGTGCAGAGGTAGTTAGGCCCAATGTTATCCAAAGAGAGGCAGGGGGCCTTCGGTTGGTGGCTGCTGGCTAGCAGGCCATGAGGCTGTGGGAGCTGGGCTCCTGGTCACTGGCTCAGGGCAAATGGGGAAGTAGGATAGGGTACAGGTTGCACTGCCAGGGGCCCTCAGACAGCTGGGTGCAGGGTGCTTTTGAGCAGTTGGGCGCTCAATGTTATTCAATGACGATCTTGAAAAGGGAACAAAGGCTGCAGGCTCAGGGACAGAGGATCTTCTGGAGCAACCAACACTTTGAGGGGTAAGTTGGGATCTTGGAGGATAGGTAGGCACCCAGGAGTTGGGCACAGGCGGCCATGGGGCGCCGGGTGCAGGGGTGTCTTTTGAGGGCGGGAAATCTTACCCCTTGCTGGTTGCGGTCGGAGGGGTCCTTTGTCCTGAGGCTGCAGGCGTCATCGGGGTCGTCGAGGAGGGTCCTTGGGCACTGGATTCCAGGTCAGAATCACCGGGGGATGTCCTCAGGGGCTTGATTCACTCCAGCGCAGGCCAGGCTTGGTGGGTACAGAGTGTGCAGGGTTCGAGTTCCGGGCTGATGCCAGGGCTTGTTACTTGCTTTGAGCAGTACCACTGCTCATGGGAGACCCAGGTAGTCAGAGTCACAAGGCAGTCAGGTCCTCCAGGGTTTTTGAGGTTGCTGACCACTGGAGATGCTGGGGTTTAAGAGGAGCAGATTCGAGGGTCGACAGGCCAGTAGGTCTGGGGCCAAATCAGTTGGTGTCTTCCTCTTTTTAGCAGCTGCAAGGCAGGTCTTCGTGTTCCTTGATCTTCTTTCTTGTTTCGTAATCTGGATCTGTGGAAAAAGGTTCAGGGTGCCCCTAAATACTGAATTTATGGGCGTTACAGGTAGGGCAAGGGCAGGGACCAATGGGTCCCTGTCCTGGGGTGGGTACAACCCCTAGCCTGCTCCTCTCCTGTGGGAGGAAGGCAGGAGCCTAGCTGTGATTGGGCAGGGCTCCTCATCTTCAAGATGGCCGGGGCCCGGGGTCATGCTTCACCTCGCCTCTCCCACCTGAGGGGTGGGGTTGGCACATGCTGGCACACACCCCTTTCTGACATAGGATTTCCCGCCAGTCTTCCCACCAGAGTGGGGGTCAGAACTGGTTGGGGCCAGTTGCTGAGTACAGCAATTAGTCTGGAGAAGCTCACAATGGCGGAATGCCTTTGAAGCTTTCCTTGCCCATCCTGGGGGAGGAGGCTTGGCACCTAGTCCCAGGATGTGCATTGTTGCAGGCCCAGGAGAGTGGGAGCTCTCCATCCAGGGGTCCAGTAACATGTCTGCTGTGTGGCAGTCTAGGCAGCTTCTCAGACAAGACGTGGATTGTAGGTTTAGGTTTCAGGGGGCAACTCGAAGATGCCCTCTGTAGTGCATTTTACATTAAATCTCACCCTGTCATCAGTGTGGGTTTAATGTGCCGAGAAGTTTGATATCAAACTTGTCAGCCTTCAATGTAGCCATTATGGGGCTGTGACAAACTCCAAGCACCATTTACTCGTAATGGCATCACTGCACTTACAGTGTCCAGGAATGGCCCTGGGTACTGTAGGGGCACAGGGCTCATGCATCTGTGCCCACACTACTGGCATAGGGCACCCAACTAGAGGGGTGGCTAATGTATGCCAGGGCAGTGGGTTTGTGGGCATGGCACACAGGGATGTGTGCCATGTCGACTCTTTGTTTAGTTCTGCACCAGGACACTCAGCCTGCAAAGGCAGTGTGAGTGTGTCAGGGTACAGGGCCCCTAAGGGTGGCACAATAAGTGCTGCAGCCCTTAGGGGTCTTCTATGGTCACAATGCCCTGGGTACCTAGGGTACCATTGACTAGGGGCAGACATGTGGCCAGATATGCCAATCAGGTTTAGGCTTTAGTACAGTTTTTAGGGAAGGAACACAGGCCTTGGGTACCTGAATGGCAGGGACCCAGGGCACACCAAGGAAAAGTGCATCAGGTATCAGGCAAAAAGTGTGGGGGGGGTACTGCAACAGAAACTCACTTTCTCACACCACCCTACTGATATTAACACTAATAAATCCATTAATTCATCCACTGACTCATTCTTGCATTCAGCTCTAACAGAACTTCAATAAAATGCACACAAACTGAACAACATTTGCTAGATAAATAAAATAATGCAAGTAGTAAACAGCAGGTGTCTGTCTTGCAGAGTTATTGTAAGTAGCTTATTGTTTTAAAGTTCCAGCTAGGCTGCCGAATTTAGAATCAACATGATGGCCATCTTGGAATGGTAAAACAATGATACATTATGGACAACAGCATTCCATCATGGTCTCCTGATTTAGAGAAAGTGGCCACGAGGGATGCGGCCCACTTCAGATGAAATGCGCAGCAAACAAGTGACACATGGACAGCTGTGGCATTCTCTTAAGAAACATTTAAATGAAAAGAGGAGAAGCAAATAAAGGAAAGGGGGGACAATAAAAGGAAAAAACTGAAAACCAAAGGAGTGGTTAATCAGCCCTGACACTGACGCATACTCATTTTCAAAGAGAGGTACATATGTGACATGAGAATTCCGTCATCCACAAAGTAGGAGAGTCAATGACTTATACGGACTGAACCGAACCATTACTCCATGAATTATGCTGTCACAGGTAAAAGCAGATTGTAAATGACACTCAGACAGAACAGTGGCAGAACAGAGATGACTCACAGGCCTGTTAGGTATTTAGATGTATATGTATTTTTATATATGGATGTGTGTGTCAGTTAATGATTATTTATACAAGATCCTGGCAAATAGTTAAAAAGAAGATTCTAGCAAGAATTATTTAAGTGCACATCTTCTCTCCCTTAGGTTTGTCAGAGGCAGTAACAACAAAATCCTTCCGTATAAAGGTAATCGGTGATATTTCATGTAAAACAAAAAGTACCTATCTGTAGGTCTTAATACAGAGAAATAACAATCCTGCATTTCATGCTTTTTGACTTTAACATATGCTTTTCAGAATCAAATTCTGAGGCCTACTTTTTTATCATAGCTTTTCATAATAAAAACAGAAATATTTTTCCTAGTGAACCAACCAGGCCTCTAGCTATTATCACTGGCTTGTCATTGAGACCAACTGAGGCCTTCTACACTGAGCTTAAGCTTTCCACCAAGGAAACTACCAGGCCCAGTCATAAAATTATTTATCATACAAAATTACAAAGCGAAATATCATCTCTCCTAAGAGAGTCTAACAGATATTTTTACAGTGCAAATCTTCTATGCCCATGGCTTGTCAGACGGGGTTACCACCACCAAAATCCTTGCCTCCTAAAGTAATGTGTGAGATTCCATGTAACAAAATACCAACATGTAGGCTTTAATACAGAGAAATAACAATGTATCCTTAAATGCCTATTGATTCAACATATGATTTTCACATCCAATATGTCAAGCCTGCTGCCTTTATTCTAACTTTTCATTATAAACCTTCAGGTTTATAATCTTTATCTTTGGCTCCTCACCATAAACAACACAGACCTACTGTGTTGGTCATAAGTAGGGGTGGGCGGTACTCACGGAGTTTTACTCTGCAGAATTCAATGGAGTTACATAAAAACTCCACGAGATTCCACCGAGTTACGCCAACGGGTGGCAATATGCATGTTGAGCTGCTTGCACTGCAGTTTAGCACCAGTAGTGTGCACAGTACTAAAAAATAAACGTGAACGGCACCATGTGGTGTGGAAGAGTGAGCTACCATTCAAGAAACTAATATAAACAAACAACGGTCCGAGACCTATATATTTCAAAACGAGCAATAAATCAAAACTTATTCAATTAAAAGGCGTATGTTATTTAAACAGCCTTGCTCAAACAATGATGAACATAAAGGAAATAGGCAACAGCAACAAACTCCAGGTCTACATGCAATATTTTTAATCTATTGTCATATTGAAGTATTGAAAACGAATTCACAGTAGTATGTACATTTTATTATATACATTGCCCCGTATTTAGAGCGTGCAGTAAAGCAAAAAGGGTGTCAAAAGAGCGTGAACGTGGTAAGGTGAAAAGAAAGGAAATCACACAGAATTATAAAGATATTTTAAATGATTCAAAAAACACCAGCCAATGAAAGCCGGAACAATATATCCTGGCCACTTCAATTAGTCCCCATACGATCCCTAATGTTATTCTAAGGCATAGGATGTAGAAAATGTCTGCACTATATCATAGAGGGAGATATAGTTAGTGGTCCAGGTTTTTAATAAGTGTCGACGTTTCGACTCGTCTTGCGGCCTTGCGGTTGATTATGCCTGGGCCATGCGAGTCTTCTTCAGGACAGATTGGACGGGGCAACACAGGGATCTCATTGATGACCCGATGAAAGATATAAATAACCATGAGGGTTGGGGCTGTTGCCTAATCACTTAAAACCTAATCACTTAAAACAAGGGCAGAAATCCCATAATGCTTACCCTTCTCGGGATGTAGTGGTCGTTATTCCCACTCCAATTTGACTCAGTCCTTATGAATCCAGAAAAATTATTGTCCAAATAGTCTGGAAAATCAATAAGGAGCCTATGTATAAATTTTATGTATTTTTCAAATTATTCACATCAAAGAAAAATTATTATTAAATAATTACCTCTTCAATGTATTAGGGTTTCCTATCCTAAACGGATGTACATGTTCCACTACATGTCTTTGAAAACAGGAAGCTTATATTCTGGCAATTTCAATGTATAATTTTGGTAAGGTAACTCCTCACGAAGTAATAAACCTGAGGAATGAAGGACCAAAAGAGTAAGGAAAACACCCAGTATTATGGCGCTTCCAAATAAGTGAATAAATAAACACAACACAGGATGCCATTACCTGAATTGGTTAATTTCTGTAGCTTTGCCGATGGGCTAAAGATAGGTCACTTGCCGATATTTAGAAAAGCAGTCAGGCAGCTGAAATGAAAAACCCATTATGAGTGTCTGTCTAAGATTAAGGCCTGGGGTTGGTGTTCATAACGAGTGAACGGAGGTATTTATATCGTGCTTACCGAAAAGTGAAGGCGGAGTTCCTTAGATTAGACACGCGTCTATCGGAAACCCAGGACAACTGCTCGCGGGTGAAACGCGGCGTTACCCAACACCCTGTTTTTGTTTAAGTCGGTCTACTTCCTGTTGGTGAACAGCGAAGAAGGACTACGCCAGTCTATTGGCAAGCTCCGTTGTTCGCCTTTAAAACAACACAATACGGGCGGAGTGACTGAGTCCCTTATACATTAATGTTCCAAAAGAACGATAGGGTTTTTTTGGGGTTTGTTCGCCACCATTACCAGATATTATAAAAGTGCACTAAATGAGCCTTAGTATTTTGGATATTGTTAACTAAATATATATAAACAATTCTATGCATATTTGCAAATTATACACACGATTCACAAGGTGATATCCAACAATGATAGAAAATATGGCGGCCATCTTAGTTTGGGAATGCAATTGTGAACTAGCAATTCCCATTGGTGTACACATTTAAAAACATTAGTCAATGTACATATTTACAAGGACATTTAACAAAACACTTTTCACAAATTACTTAGGACATTTTACCACAAAACACTTTCCACAGTATTTACAAATTACTTAACAAAAAAACAAACAAACATATATCAGTGTTTCATATAGTCATTGACTTCAGCGGCTAGGGATAAATTAGAGAATTGCCACCTGTCTGTTAATTTCCTCCAATTCATTTAGACCCTTATTAGCCGTGTCTAGAAGGTATATCCAACGACATTCCCTTCTGCTCAAAATACTCTGGAGTTCACCTCCTCTTGGATTTACTTGTACCTTCTCAACAACCCACCATTTGATACTCTCAGGTGGATGTGCGAATGTCGTGAAATGTTGCACGAGTGGAGCACCCACTGTTTTACACCGTATCCGACTGACATGTTGGAGAATCCTGCACTTTACTCTCTGTATAGTTTGTCCCACGTACATAAAACCACAGGGGCACAAGATGGCATAGATCACCCCTGTGGTGTTGCAGTTGCTGTGTACTTTCAACGTGTGTGTCTGATCGTTGTGTGAGAAGGTGGTGCATTCCACAGTCAGGGGGCATGCTTTACAGTTCCCGCATTTTTTATGTCCCATTACTGGCGGTAAGCCCCATAATGTGGTTTGGGAGGGGACTGTCGTTACTGGAAGGAGTGATTTAATTAGGTGGTCCCTGATGCTCTTCCCTTTTCTGAAAGCGTGTAAGGGTGTTGGAAGTCCACCCACTTCGTCTTGTACCAGATGCCAATGCCGATTTATGGCTTTTTTAATCTGATTGCTTCTGGTATTAAACATAGTAACACAAACTAGCCTTTCTTCACTTTTATCCTTCTCTTGTACCGTAAGCAATTGATCCCTGTGATTGTGCCAAGCTCGCTTACGTGCCTTCTTGAGTAGGCATATGGGGTAACCCCTCTCGCTTAGTCTAGCTATCAAGAGAGATGACTCGTCAAAGAAATCCTCCTTCCTTGTACAATTCCTTCGGAGCCTCAGGAACTGCCCAAAGGGGAGATTGTCCCTGAAGTTCCGAGGATGGCGACTCGAATACCTAAGGAGCGTGTTACGCTCGCTACTCTTCCTGTATAGAGTAGTGTACAGGTATCCATGATCGGACCTTATTTGTATGTCCAAAAAGCTGATCGTATGGTTATCACACTCTAGGGTAAATTGGATATCGGCCAGTTGTTGGTTAAGCCAGTTGTGGAATTCAGTCAAAGATGATTTACTACCATTCCAGATAAGAAGGACATCATCGATGTACCTGGCCCAAAGTTGGATTTGGTCTCTATATGGGTTTTTTTGGCTCAGCACAAACATGTGTTCGTATTCGTTCATGAATATAATAGCTAGATTGGGTGCAAAGCTCGCCCCCATAGCCACGCCCTTAGTCTGTATATAGAATTTTCCTTGGAACGTAAAGAAATTCTGTGTCATGGCTATATTTAAGAGTTTAAGAATAAACTCAGTGGGAACCCTGTGTGGGGCCGGTCTGCGATTCAAAACAATTTCTATGCAATCTAATGCTGCCTGCTGCGGAATGTTAGTGTATAGGGCAGTGATGTCCATTGTTGCAAGCAGGCTGGTTTCCGGATCATATTGGAGTCCGTCTACCAGCTGTATAGTTGCCGTAGTATCACGTAAGTAGGTGGGGGTAGAAATCGCTATAGGTTTTAGAAATATATCAATATATTTACACAGTGGTTCCAAAACGGAACCGCACCCTGAAATGATGGGTCTCCCCGGTGGATCCTCTAAGCGTTTATGCACCTTAGGGAGCGTGTAAATCGTTGGCATCCGTGGATATTTATTGTTGAGAAAATCAAATTCCTGTTTGGTAATGTACCCTTCCTGTAATGCAAGGCTGGTCACAGTGCCAACTGTTTGACAGATCATCTTAGTCGGGTCTTTTCTAAGGAGCTTATAATTGCCCTCAACATGCAATTGAGATAATATCTCACTCTTATATTTCTCAACGTTTTGGATAACAATAGCCCCCCGCTTGTCAGCGGGCTTCACTACAATATTAGTGTTGTTTTTTAAACTGTAGAGGGCCGTCTTTTCCTGTTTGCTCATATTGTATGGTACATACTGCCTGGTATTTAAAATCTGTTCCACATCCCGTGTAACCACCTGTTCATAGGCTAGGATCTTACTATCGACCATGTGTGAAGGCGGATTAAGCTTGGAGGGAGGTCTCAATCCACTAGCTGAGAAAATTGGACTATGGGGGACCTTCCGGAAGTAGTGTTTAAGACGGACCTTCCTGAAAAATTGCTGTAATTCAATCTTTAGATTGAAATCATTGGGCATGGCTGTGGGGACAAAAGAGAGCCCTTTAAAGAGCACACTCTGTTCATCTTGGGTCAATATATGATCGGACAGATTTATGACCGGATTTTCTGGTCTATGTACTACCATCTGTAGTGTTGGCGTCTCGTCCTGATCTCGCCGTGAGAGTCCGACTGAAATGTTTTCTTGCCCCTGCCTGTCCCTTGATTCCATGTCACACCCCGTGTTCCCCTGGGTCGTCCCCAGGGACGGCCTCTGCCGCGTGGTCCCCACCATTGGTCCTCGCCTAAAAAAGATTGTTGGTCTTGAAAATTCTGGGCTGAGGAGTTTGACCCCGTGCTAGTACCTGGGCGTTCTAGATCACTATCCGAGCCACTGCTGGCTGATGAGCCCGAGAAGGTGTTATAACGTCTGTATCCTCCGCAGCCTCGGCTAGAGAAACCTCCTCTCTGATCCTGTGTGTAATATCCTTCCTGCAAGTAGGGGTATGTCACCTTTTTGTCATATGCCTTAATATCTTTTGCCACTTTTTCCAATTTTGTTCCCTGTATGTATATGTCAAATTCCCGGATGTTTTTTTCTAACCTTGGAGGAAATTAACAGACAGGTGGCAATTCTCTAATTTATCCCTAGCCGCTGAAGTCAATGACTATATGAAACACTGATATATGTTTGTTTGTTTTTTTGTTAAGTAATTTGTAAATACTGTGGAAAGTGTTTTGTGGTAAAATGTCCTAAGTAATTTGTGAAAAGTGTTTTGTTAAATGTCCTTGTAAATATGTACATTGACTAATGTTTTTAAATGTGTACACCAATGGGAATTGCTGGTTCACAATTGCATTCCCAAACTAAGATGGCCGCCATATTTTCTATCATTGTTGGATATCACCTTGTGAATCGTGTGTATAATTTGCAAATATGCATAGAATTGTTTATATATATTTAGTTAACAATATCCAAAATACTAAGGCTCATTTAGTGCACTTTTATAATATCTGGTAATGGTGGCGAACAAACCCCAAAAAAACCCTGTCGTTCTTTTGGAACATTAATGTATAAGGGACTCAGTCACTCCGCCCGTATTGTGTTGTTTTAAAGGCGAACAACGGAGCTTGCCAATAGACCGGCGTAGTCCTTCTTCGCTGTTCACCAACAGGAAGTAGACCGACTTAAACAAAAACAGGGTGTTGGGTAACGCCGCGTTTCACCCGCGAGCAGTTGTCCTGGGTTTCCGATAGACGCGTGTCTAATCTAAGGAACTCCGCCTTCACTTTTCGGTAAGCACGATATAAATACCTCCGTTCACTCGTTATGAACACCAACCCCAGGCCTTAATCTTAGACAGACACTCATAATGGGTTTTTCATTTCAGCTGCCTGACTGCTTTTCTAAATATCGGCAAGTGACCTATCTTTAGCCCATCGGCAAAGCTACAGAAATTAACCAATTCAGGTAATGGCATCCTGTGTTGTGTTTATTTATTCACTTATTTGGAAGCGCCATAATACTGGGTGTTTTCCTTACTCTTTTGGTCCTTCATTCCTCAGGTTTATTACTTCGTGAGGAGTTACCTTACCAAAATTATACATTGAAATTGCCATAATATAAGCTTCCTGTTTTCAAAGACATGTAGTGGAACATGTACATCCGTTTAGGATAGGAAACCCTAATACATTGAAGAGGTAATTATTTATTAATAATTTTTCTTTGATGTGAATAATTTGAAAAATACATAAAATTTATACATAGGCTCCTTATTGATTTTCCAGACTATTTGGACAATAATTTTTCTGGATTCATAAGGACTGAGTCAAATTGGAGTGGGAATAACGACCACTACATCCCGAGAAGGGTAAGCATTATGGGATTTCTGCCCTTGTTTTAAGTGATTAGGTTTTAAGTGATTAGGCAACAGCCCCAACCCTCATGGTTATTTATATCTTTCATAGGGTCATCAATGAGATCCCTGTGTTGCCCCATCCAATCTGTCCTGAAGAAGACTCGCATGGCCCAGGCATAATCAACCGCAAGGCCGCAAGACGAGTCGAAACGTCGACACTTATTAAAAACCTGGACCACTAACTATATCTCCCTCTATGATATAGTGCAGACATTTTCTACATCCTATGCCTTAGAATAACATTAGGGATCGTATGCGGGCTAATTGAAGTGGCCAGGATATATTGTTCCGGCTTTCATTGGCTGGTGTTTTTTGAATCATTTAAAATATCTTTATAATTCTGTGTGATTTCCTTTCTTTTCACCTTACCACGTTCACGCTCTTTTGACACCCTTTTTGCTTTACTGCACGCTCTAAATACGGGGCAATGTATATAATAAAATGTACATAATACTGTGAATTCGCTTTCAATACTTCAATATGACAATAGATTAAAAATATTGCATATAGACTTGGAGTTTGTTGCTGTTGCCTATTTCCTTTATGTTCATCATTGTTTGAGCAGGGCTGTTTAAATAACATACGCCTTTTAATTGAATAAGTTTTGATTTATTGCTCGTTTGGAAATATATAGGTCTCGGACCGTTGTTTGTTTATATTAGTATAATACCCAGGTCCAGTACCTTTTGGGTTACCCCATTTCTTTAATGGCTACCATTCAAGAAACATCGGTCTGACTGCAACTGCTTGCGACCGCCTGTGACCTCCCTAATCAGAAAATGGCGGTAGGGAACGCTAGTTCTTGCTCGAATTTCTGGAGCCTCGTAGGAAAAAAATTACTACTGGCGATTGGCAGAATTTGGAGGGAACTCCGAGTTACAAGAGTAACACGGAATTACCAAATTCTGTCAATTCCACGGGCAGAATGTCACCCTCAGTCATAAGCCTTCCCCTACGGCAATGATCAGATATACCGTAATAAAATTACAAATATGTGCAAAAAATTCAGTTGTCAAAGCAATATCAACCTAATTAATAGAACTTAATAGGAATTACCAAGTGCAAATCACCAATCCCCATGGTTTATTTGGGTGTGTCAGTCAACATTAAAACCACTTCCTACTGTGATAATCAGCAAGAGTTCATGTAACAAAATACCTGCCTACTGGCTTTAGCAAAGTGTAAAAACAGTCCACCCATAAAAGCCTATTGCCTTTAACACATGATTTTCACAAAAAGTAAGGCCTTCTTGCTTTGTCATGACTTTTCATTGTAAACAAAGTACACCTAATGAATCTGACATAACTGTTCCTAGTGAGCTGACAAGGCCACATGCCTTTACAAAAGACTTGACACTATGGGGTTGATTACTATACGACCCGTAAAGGCTCTGACCTGCAGTCAGAGTCTTTAGGGTTGCATCGTAATGGGCTGCTCGGTTTCCTTTCCGACTGGCTAATTATTTTGAAGGCGATCGGAAAGGAACCGGAAGGTCATTCTGGCTGGCATCCGACGGGCTCACAGAGCGCGTCCGCCAATCGGAAGCCACCAAGTAATCTCTAGGGCGGGTATTTTTGCCCTTGAGATTAAGAGCACGGTTTCCGGCATGGTTTCCATGCAGTCTGTCCGACATGGAAACCGTGTCAGAAAGTGTGTTTGGGGGTCCCCAGTAGGACCGCCTTTGGTGCACGGCATCCAATTGGAGGCCGAGAGGCCACCCTGTTGATCCTTGCACCTTGCGGCAGGCACCATGATGTGCCTGCCACGGGGTGCAGGGATGAACTGCAACTCCAATTTCACTATGGGAGCATGCATTACAGACAGTTTACGGCTGTAATGCATGCTCCCATGGAGAAACATAGGAATGCGACCAAATAGTGTTCTGCCACAAACTAATGAGGCAGTCGGACCGCCACCCAGGGGTTGGTCGGTTCCAGGACCGGGTCGGTGTTGGGCTGAGGTAAGTCTGCACAACATCATAATGAGCTTCTAAATCCAATACAGGCCTGCTGAAGTGCATAACAGCTGCCAAATATCAGGCATGCATTTGTAAAAATAGAAATATGTTTAAAATTACAGTTCGCAAAACAGTATGGAGCTCCTCGCAATAGGGCCTAACAAGAGTCATCACAGTGAAATTCTACTCCAAGGCTTAGTCAGACTTAGTGACGAGCACCAAACCTTGGCCTACAATGGCAGTCAGTTGGATTATATGTAACCAGATACCTTTCTGTGGTCTGTAAGAAAATGTGACAGAATCCCCTGTCACAGGCCAACAGGCCAATAGACTTTATCATATGCTTTTCACAGTAAATAAGTGAGACCTGTTGTCTTTGTAACAGCTATTCATAACAGTACAGATCTGGGGCATCTGGCAAAACATTTCCCTGCACACCAATCAAGCCTAGGCCTGTTTAAATTGATGTGTCACCATATCCAACTCCAGCTTACTGTACTGAGCGTAAGCTGTTCCATAATGCAGCAAACAACAAATGATGATGACATTGCAAATGCACACGAAATAACAGTTGGCAATGCAAAATACTATCTCTCTAGGTCTTAAAAAGGATTCTAGCAGTGCAAATCTGCTCTACCGATGGTTTGTCGGAGGGGATAGCCAACACTAAAATCCTTCCCTACTAAAATAATATGTGAGAATCGATGTATCACCTATCTTCAAACTTTAATTTAAAATAATTAAAATTCACCTTTACATTTCTACTGACTTTAACTGATGCTTTTCATGATCAATATGCCAGGCCTGTGTTTTTTATCATTGACTTATCACCATAACTAACAAGTCTACCGTACTGAGGGTAATCTTTCAACAAGCCCTCCATCCAGCATACAGTCATAAAAGTACAAATGTATACAAAAATACAGTTGGCTAAGCAAAGTGCTCGCTCTTCTAAGAGAGTCTAACAAAAATTAGTATAATGCAATGATACTCAATGTATGGCCCGGCGGCGGTATGTGGCCCTCCTGACTTTTACTTACATGCAGCCCCCTGATAAACACTGGTCTGCTGTTCATTCGGTTCAGCGCTAATATAAAAAATCTTCTAGCCTTTATTTAAAGGTTAATTGAAGTTAAAGAAAGGAAGTGACTAGGTTGTTCTGCACTACTTAACTTTAGGAACATCATTACTTTCAAAGTCATCCTGCACCAAAAGGGCACCCCCCAGCTTGCCCTCCCTCCCCCCAACAGGCTCGCTACCCTGCTGGCATCGATGCAACCCTCTGTCACATAACAGAGCAAACTTTGTGGCCCTTGGGAAAATATTTGAGAGTACCCATGGTGTAGTGCATATCTTTCATCCTCACTCTTTTTTCAGATGGATCAACAATACTAAAACCCTATAACAGTAATCTGTGAAATTCCATGTAGCAAACTACCTGCCTACATGTAGCAAACTACCTGCCTACATGTAGCAAACTACCTGCCTACATGCTTAGCACATTGTGATAACAACCCATCCTCAAGTACCTATTTTCCTCACCACATGCTTTTTAATAAAGTAGGTCAGGCCTACTGGCGTTGTCGTAATGTTTCATGATAAACAGAACAAACCTATTAAATCTTTCATGACTTTTGCCAATAAACACAGTAAACCTTACCCAACACTAGCCTATTCAAGAGCTCATAAATTGACAGTCATCATGCGCACAGTTATTAAATTACAATACAATATACAGTCCCTCTCAACAGGGCCAAACAAGAATCATCACAGTGAAAAGACCCTGTTTTGACAAAGTGGGTGGCCAACTCCAAAACCCCTTCCTACTATGATAACCTGTGATAGTACCTGGAACAAAATATCTATATATGGCCTGTAACACAATGTGACAACAGACGACTGTTAAAGGCTTACTGGCTTTAGCAAATGCTTTCACAATTAATAAGACCAAATGCCTATGTCATAACGTTTCATAACAAGCAGACCAGACCTATGTCATCAGATATAGCATGTCCCAGTGCATCAATAAAACCTATAGCGCATAGCCATATCCAAGTCAGAACTACAATTTTGAACACAAGCTTTCCTACAAAGCAACCACCAGACACACATTTTTAATTAGAAAGGTATACAAAACTACAGGTGGCTAAGCAAAATGCTCCATCAACTAAAAGGGCATAGCAATGATTCTCACAGAGCAAACCTTTATCTATTGTCAAACAAGGTTACCAACACAAAAACCATCTCCTACTACAGTAGTCTGGGAGATTCCATGCAACAAAAAATGTTTCTGAGGGCTATGATATAGAGCAATAACAATCCACACTTAATTGTCTATTGATTTTAATGTGTTTTTCACAGTTAATGTATCAGGCCTAGTGCCGTTATCATATATTTCACAACAGACATTTTAAGCCTATAGGAATGATCATTGGCATGCCACCATAACCATCTCAACCATGCATTATCGAGCATAAGCTTTGTCACACGCCCAATGTGCGATACAATCAGTCTTCTAATGGAAGCGCATACATTTGGGCAAATTAAATCCTCTACACCAGGAAACCAACATGTGGATGGAGCCTAATCCACTCTCTCCGTAGTGCTCTGAAAAATAAATGTGCTGATCATATAAGGTCCTATCAAGAGTTGCACTGTCAAATCAGACCTAAAAATCTATGAAGATTAGTGTAGCCTAGGGCATCCCATACTAATCTCAAACAAACCTGTACTCTGAAGTCTAACATTAATGATGGAAGGGGGAAGGGTATGTGCTGTACGGACCTCGCTGGTAGTTCGTGTGGGCTCTCCTAGCCGTTTTCTTGATCACAACTTGCGGTACCCGCTCCGCGGGTCCCGCAGCGCTACTATCTGCCTAGAGGGGACCTTGGACTAGGTTGGAAGGCAAACTCCGTGCTGCAGGGCTGCGAGCAATCGGGTCCGGACTTCGAGTCCCAGAAGCCCCGGCTAACCACGCCTCCAGTCACCTGGCCGCTCTCTCTGCTAGCCACGCCCAGCCTCCACTCCTACAGATCACGTATATAAGTTTAGTGGTAATCCCGCGGCACGGGAACGCGCAGGAGCGTCCCGGGAGAAGCCCGGGACAAGGGCGGGACCGTCTGTGGCCGTCCGGGGCCGAAGGAGGCCGGGCTGGGCCACCCCTCATGGTCTTTGATAAAGTCCCGGTGATTCTGACTATTAGTTGGTTAAGTGGCTCAGTCGCCCAAATTGTTATAATTGTTGTTGGGCGTCTGCTGGGTTTGTAATTTTGTATCTTGGCTGTATTGCTTGTTTAATCTTCAACATGCCCCTACGTTCGGGTAGAGATCGTTCTGTTGCACTTCAGACTTCAAAGGGGGTGGTTTCAGGCCCGTTAGATGCCTTTATAACGAAAGCTATGGGTATATTAGAAAAAGAAATAGCTTTCGTTGAAAAAAGGTTGTCCTTAGATTTAATAAATGGGAAACGTTCTTCTTTGGGGCACATTGTTACAGTACCAAGCCCCACACCTAACCAACCACCTCCCCCTAACTTGGTTCTTGTACCTGTTGAGATACATAATGATACTGAAGGTTCCCCTCTACTGCATTGTATCGCCGATAATAATATTGGTGATACAGATTCATCCGCGAGAGGTGCAGAGGATAGTGTTCTTTCTGCTACACCCTCACTTCTAGACTCCTCCTCTGAAGAGGAGACTCTGGAGGTGAATCGTCCTGGTAAGAGGAAGCGTAACAAACGCCGGCAGAAAGGTGGAGTTTCAAAGGCACCTAAAACCGTTAGTCCATTGTTTCGTGTGTCTGAAACCCTCCTTTCAAGGGATGAACCATTACCTACTATTCCATCGGGTGACACTGTTACTTCTGCTTCTAATACTACAGGGGTCCCTCTTACTAGCATAGTAAATATGAATGTGAATAATGCCGACCTGCTAGCACAAATGGAAATTTTAATTAAGACACTTTTACTCCAGGTACTAGAGAGAACTAGACTTATGAATCTAAAAATTGACAACCTAGAGACCAATATTAAAGATAATTCTTGTCTACTTAAAAAACTGGTTAGCCAACAGGCCAAGCTTTCGGTCTCTTCTAGTGGTTCTGGTCATCCTAACCCAAAACCCCCAGGCCTTTCTGTTACCATTACTAAGGCTATCCCTACTGGGGCACTGTCAAATGTTAGCGACTCCAGACCGGTCCCTAAGGCGAGGACCTCAAAGCCACCTAGTGCACCAAATTTACCCTTCACCCTGGTTACCCAAACTGTTATACCCAAGAAGGCAAGTTTTAAATCCCATGGGCTTCCACTGTTATCTGCCCCCAAGCCTGTGAGTTCTGCACAGGCCTCCACTTCAGGGGTGGGCAGTTCTAAACCAACTTCCCATCAAAATTCCAGTACTTGTGTTGCAGCAGGGTGTACACAACCATCGAAGAGAGTTTCCAGAAGAAGGCCCCCCCCAGCAGATCTACCATTCGATGCACACCACATACTATCGTCCTGACAGGTGTTGCACCCCTAAGAGATAGACAATCAGAATCACATGGAGATCTTATGAATAAAGTAGCCTTCTGGCTTAATAAAAATCGTCCCCTTCCACCCTCCTCTTCCACAAAGATACTGACAGTCCGCAGAGTTGATTGGGTGGGTTATTGCCCAAAGGACTTGGAAGGCGATTGTATTTTAATAAATTTCCGGGATCCATGGGTGGTTGATTATATTCGTAGCGAGGCAAGATTTGGAAGAACAGGGGATGTTCAGTCCTTAAGCTTGTCTTACTTCTACCCAAAAAGGTATGGCCCGCCCCCTCCCAGAAACGTTCCACCTCATAGACCGGTGGGGAGAAACGTGGTGGAGAGGTTTCCTAATTCGCCCTTCTACCCGTGCCTCTCGAATAGGTTTGATCCACTGTCTGGGTTGGAATGTGTTGATTGACTGGGGTATGTTTATGGTCTAGATAGTTCTAGTAGTAGGGATTCTATGGGTTGTAGCCTACCCACCACTGTGGAGGGTAATAGCAAGGATTATGCTGAAGTACATCTTAATTCACCTCCCCCGAGATCTAGTTCCCTTTTGAGGGTGTACGCTGAACTAGAAGAGGATAAGTGTACCCCAGTGGTAGCCCCATTTAGTAACCAAGTGGGGACAGCTAAAATAGTTTCCTGGAATATGGCAGGACTAAGGGGTCGTATAGATAGTGAAGATTGGGTTGATTTCATTGACTCCTTTGATATTGTCATTTTACAGGAAAGTTGGGCAGTTACCCCGATTCATAGGGTAGGGTACCTAAACTTTTACAAGCCGGCTTCACAGGGCCCTAAGGGTAGACCCTCCAGAGGGTTAGTGGTATGGATAAGACAGTCCATGGGGTTCCGCTTTTTGGAGATTTCGGTAGATAATCCGGATCTCCTGTGTGTTAAGTGTAGTAGAGGCAACAATAAGGACTTAATTCTCATAAATATTTATGCTAGAGGACGACCTGGAGGTCGTAAACAGCCAGTTATAGACGATCTGGACTCACTCTTGAGGAGAATAGGCAGTGACAGTTTGATTCTGGTCGCTGGTGACCTGAACAGTTCATTTGAGCCTCTGAACAGTGTGGGGGAGGATCTAGGGGTTGACGAAGATATGGTATGGGACATCCCGCCCTTATCAATAACAAAGGGCGTCAAGGGCACCGAGGCAGCACTTTACTGGCAGGGTTTATGTTTAGAGTGGGGGCTGCGTGCTGCTAATGGATGCACGCCCTCTGATAAATCAGGACAACCGACCTTTAACAATGGGGTCTGTAAGAGTCGTATCGACTATTTCCTCGTTAAACTTGAGCTCTGGTCCCAGGTTATCGATATGGAGGTTGTGGTAAGCCCAGAGAGCGACCATAACCCCATTTCGTTGAGCCTCAAGCTTTTAGGCGTTGGAGATGGGCCTTCTATTACCACCTGCTCAACGTCTGAGGTTTTACTGTGTAATAACAGAAAAAGAGTAAAATGGTCTAGGGTAGTGGCAGACCCCTCCATAATAAAAGGTATAGAGGAAGAAGTGGCAAAAACCCTGGCCGCTATGGTAGTTGCATCATCCTCCCAGGAGACTATCCCCCAGATTAGCGATCTTCACGTCCAGTGTTTCGCGGAATTAAAAACTCTGCTAACAACCCCATTAATACCAAGGAAGGATAAAGTCCGGACAAAATGGTACAACAAAAGCTGTAGGGTAGCACACAGTAGACTGATCTTAGCGATCAAATCTAGAGACATTGCAGTTATCAGAACGGCCCGGCTATTCTATAAAAAAACGCTATGGGCCGCGAAGAAGGAGTGGGAGGACCGCCATTGGTCAGAGCTCCTTTCGGCATGTCTAACTTCAAACCAAATTAAGTTTTGGGAAATCGTTAGGTGGGGTGCGAACCAAGAATCATGTCTCAGTGGAAGACTGGATGGCTTTCTACTCATTGCAGTTTAGAGCTCCGGATGTGGATCAGGATTTTCATCATGAGTTGGACGTAGTCTTGCCTTCTAACCCTGATTGTTCACTTGTTTTTAATATCTCTGATACGAAGTACGCTTTGGGTACAGTCAACTCAGGTAGAGCGCCTGGGATGGACGTAATACCCTCTGATCTTTTTAAAATGAATTTAGACATTTGGGTTCCCTACATAACCATGCTTGTGAATGCAATCGCTGCTGGGGCAAGGATTCCGAATTCCTGGAAAGGGGCGGAGATTCTACCAGTATTTAAAAAAGGAGACCGCTCAGCCCCGGTGAATTATCGCCCCATAAGCCTGATAGATTCCATCCACAAAATAGCTGCCAGGATGGTACTTGTGAGAATCCAGGGGTGGATGGAGCAAGAAAATATTTTGTCCCCTATGCAAGCTGGGTTTAGAGCAGGCACCAGCACCCTAGATCAGGTCTTTAGACATAACATGTTGTTTTGGAAGGTAGTCAAGTTGGGTGGAGGCACCATCTATGCCGCTTTTGTAGACCTTAAATCGGCCTTCGATTTAGTTCCCAGAGAGAAAATGTGGAAGTCCCTTAGACTCATGGGTCTGCCTCCTGAACTTCTTGATTTAGTGATTAGACTTCATGAAGAAAACTTCGCCAAAATGAGATGGGGTAAGCAAGGTCAGGTGACTGACAGCTTCCCAGTTACACGCGGTGTGCGACAGGGATGCGTGTTGGCACCCACCTTATTCCTTTTGTTTATTAATCAGGTTGTAAAATTATTTTCTGATACCCCGACCGATGCACCATCTTTAGGCGGGTTTAAATACCCGATGTTGATTTTTGCAGATGACACCCTGCTTCTCTCAAAAACTCGTAGGGGGTTGCAAATAGCCCTCAGCAGGTTCGCTGAGTTTTGCAGGGTTAATGATCTGCAGATCAACACTGACAAAACAAAATTTATGGTTTTCAGTAATAAAAGCCCCATTAAAACCTCTATTACTTTGAATGGTACCCTGATTGAACAAGTGGATACAATGATGTACTTGGGTGTGACCCTGGACTACCGATTTAGCTGGAAACCCCAGATTGAGGCCCTTTATCTTAAATTTGTCCGCCTCTCGGGCTGCTTATTACAGGAGCAAAAAAAGTCATTGACCAAACGTATTGCCCCGGTGATAAAAATGTATGAATCAAAAATCAATACAGCCATATTATATGGCGCTGATGTGTGGGGGTATAAAGATCTGTCTCTCCTTGTTAAGGCACAAAACACATTTTTGCGTAATCTGGTGGGTCTACCGCAATTTACACCCACCAAACCATTGATGTTAGATTTGGGTTGCAAACCCTTCAATGACATGGCTCGGTTCCGCCTGGTGGCCCTATGGCGACGGCTCTGGACTACTCCAGAGCTTAGCCTATTCGCCAAGGAATTGGATGAAGTTAGGTCATTGTGGGGGGCTTCCCAAATCCCTTGGTTAAGGGAAGTAAAATCTGTGCTGGATGAGATGGGTCTCAACCACCTTTGGTCCAACCCGGGGGATTCCCTTTTTCCCTCCAAACAGGACTTCAAGGATTTATACTGGGCCCCAATAAAACATCTAGCTGTGGCCCAGTCGGATGCTTCTAACCTAACTGGGCATTTTCTGGTTCTTAAACTGACCCCTTCTCTAGAATCCTACTGGAACGTGATCACTAAAACTCTCGACCGGAAACTATACCACCAGTTCCGTGTTGGATCACTCCCAGTCAATTCCTTTGCCGGGAAATGGCTTGGGAATACAAATCATACTTGTCCTTGGTGCCCTAATCACCCGGAAAGCTTGGGTCACTTTCTTTTTGCATGCCCAGCCTACCGTGTTCCGCAGTTGAAATGGCTTAAACCCATATGTAAAAATCTTGAAATTAAAGGGTTTCTAGAAGCCATGAGGATATTTCGCTCTAATACATCTGAGATGGTGGTGGTTGGTGTGGCCAAGTATCTAGGCTGGGCCTAGATTATTCGAACTAGAAACCCCAATGTCTCTTAATGCCTATTTCTCTTATATATTTTTTATACATTTTATACAGTGGATTGTTATCATAACTAGAAGTCTTTATTAAACTGTCTATCGAATTGTTTAATATCTTTTTAAAATGAGGTAAACTTTTAGATAATGATTACTATAATGGTTTTACAAAATAATGGTGTTTTTCTATGTATTGTCTTTTATGAATTGATATTCGAAATAAAGACTTTTGAACTGAAACTGAACTGGTATGTGCTGCTAGTGCTAGAGAGAAACAAACAAAGTAAGTTATCTAGTTATCCAGGACACTTTAACAGCAACACAATGTAATGTGCATGTGCCTGAAAATATAAGTTCAGGCAGGAATAATGCTGCTGGCTAAGGCAACTGGACAAATACACAAAATAATCACAGCTGTGCAGAGGAAAAACTTTTTTTCCTGTGGAAGCACACAACTTCTACCAAATGAAAACATTGACTCCTGGCTACCAACATGTGGTGCAGGAGGTGGTATGGTAGAAGCGTGCATGGCTAAACCTTGCATACCTCTACCACACAGCCGGAACCACAAATGCGTCTTAACCACAAATTCCTGACCACGCATGCCTTTATTGCACACTTTTGTTGTAAAGGCATGTATGGTACGGGGGTGTGCTTGGTTAACTTTGCCACTACTCCGACCCACCTTCCCTGCTCTAAGCCCTAGATTAGCAAACCCCTACCTGCCACCACCCTGCCTGAGACCCAAAACCTGCCCTGAAAAATTACCACTTCTCCTCCCCCTGCCCTGAGGCCTAAAACCCTGCCCCTTAACATACATTACCCCGAAACCCGCACTGTCCCTAAAACTACTCCTACCTTTTCCACTGCCCTGAGGCCTAAAATCGCCTCTTCCTAAAAACCTTCACCCAAACCCAGCCCTTAAAACTACCCCAACCCACTCCTCCGCCCTGATCCCTAAAAACCTGCCACCTTCTTAAAAGTACCACAACCCCCTCGCTGAGCCTTAAAAAAATGCCCTTTTCCCAAAAGTACCCTGACTCCCCCTCCTAAAAGCGACCCCAAGACCCAGCCCCACTTACCTCTCCATGTCTTGAGCTGTCAGTTCCGACACTTACCCCCGAGTCCCTGCCCATCCTGAACACTGGAGCGCATCTGCATTAACCACACATATGCGTGATTAAGGCACATGAGTTGTTCGAGCAAGCGTGGTGACGCTTGCAGTGTCACGGAAAGCGTGGCCCTGGCTGTGTTGTTCCGGGTGCTCCCCGGGTGCAGGATCAAAGCCCCTCTCTGTACAACTCCAGAAAGCTCTTCAGTAGGTTGTTCACATTACGTCTGCCAACAGCTGCAATGTCAAGCCAGACTAAAAATGGACCAAAAAATATGTTGTCTACGGTCATCAAGTGGCCAGGGTCAATATGGTTTGTGGGAAGATTTGACCAAAAGCAAATCTCTCTAGCCTCTGAAGAATCCTTACCAAGGCAGGTAAGTATAAGCAGATTTAGGAATTTTAACCATATACTTAACTTACAATATAGTGCTAGGTCACTTTAGTGGATTGTGATATTATTGACATACAATGTAGTGACCCACCCAATGAAGTTACTGAAAGAGACACCTCAAAAAGATCATTCTTCTTTATCTCTATGTCTTATGTATTATGCCACTTCTTTAGCATCATACACTTCAGTGTAGTCTTACCTGAATACAGCCTTACTCACTAGCCTGTAAGGCCTCCAACACCTCCTTGGAGTCCTATTATATTATCTCACTAGCCTCGGACAACTCCTTGGAGTTTCACACCTACGCCTTTCTGATCTTATGCGCCTCAGTTCAGTCTCACTCCTTCACCTGTCTGGTCTCATACACTCACTCATTTACCTCACTGGACCCATACACTTCAGCAACCCTTTGGTGTCATAGGCATCAGTGCGGTGTCATTTAATCACCTTTATAGTGTTGGATTCTCTGTGTGGTCTCCATCCGTCACCTTGCTGACTACAGGCACCTTAGTGACGTATCATTCCTCACTCTCTGATTTCATACACATCAGTAAAGTCCCATGTTTACCTCTAAGGGCTCACATACGTTGTATAACTTATTTATTTTTCTGGTTACATTCCTTTAAGGAGTTATTCACTCATCAGCTGGTCCTCTTGCACCATAAGGAAGTGATTTGTTCACCACTCTGCATCATGTACCTCAGTCGAATTCGGAATCACTTTTTCACCCATATAATCTAGCAAATATCAAGTGAGACACCTATTAACCTCTGATCTTATAGGCTGCAACAGAGATCCTGGTTCACCTATGGTGTCTTATAAACTTCAGTTTATAAGCTTGTTGGCACCTCTGTTGACCTATACCTTAGATGAGTCACTCATTCATCTCACTGGTCCCATAACCCTCACACACCCTACTTCCACCTCAGCGAAGTTGCTTGTTCACGCCTTTCCTCTCATACACTTCATGGGACTGGCACACTCAGCTTTCTGTCCTCGTGCACTTCACTCCGGTCCTATATGCCTCCAATGAGTCACTCATTCACCACCGTGCTCTCACACACCTCTTTGGAGCAGGGGGCGGCTCTAGGCTCATGGCGGCCCTGGGCAGGGAGCGTAGGTAGAGGGCCCCGGAAGAGGGGGTCTGGGCGGGGCGGAGCGCTATCATCACTACAAATGGGTGAGTGCCTACAATGATAGATCAATGCAAAACATTTTGACTATAGTGATATTCACATTGATACACTAATTATACAAATGCATTTGGAATTTGACATAATAGTGTCACCTATTTTCTGTCTTTTTTCATGTCTTTCCTGTGGGTGTCTTGTCGACAACATGATACGGAAACAGTATGTGGTGGAATATGATACCTGAAAATAGCAGGTGATATTGATTTTAACCTTTCACTTTATAAGCAGTAGTTATCAAATGGTCCTGAGGAAAGCATTTAGAACTATTCTTCTTTTATGCTGAAACATGCCGGCCTATTGCTCACAGATATTTTGTTAAATCTGTATTTTCACACCTTATATATGTTTTTAGATTTGGACAACTGGGAGACGCCATTAAAATGTATAACCTACTCAGTTGACCCAATTTTAACTTTATTCACTTTACTCACTAATTTTGTTTACACTGCTTATCCAGTAGCCATAACATTCATCCACATTGATATTATTACCACCCTTTCTTGACAACACAGACTTTTGAGAACTACACATAGTCTTAAGAACATCAATAGGCTATGTTGTGTTGTCCTGTCTCTGGGTAAGGAGAACCCAAATGATGTTAAAAGGGTTGGTACAGGACGGCTACTGATGGGAATATTCACTCTTGCCCTAGAGCTTACACCTAGCAATCACATGTCACATTTTGTTGTATTTTGGGTTTTCACTACTCTGTTTGTATTGTGTTGAGGTTCAGACTGACAGTGACTGACATGGTATATTGACCCCTAGATACTAATTGTGTATTTGAGTACCTCTAAGGGCTCACATACATTGTATAACTTATTTATTTTTCTGGTTACATTCCTTTAAGGAGTTATTCACTCATCAGCTGGTCCTCTTGCACCATAAGGAAGAGATTTGTTCACCACTCTGCATCATGTACCTCAGTCGAATTCCTGGGCAGAGAGTGTAGGTAGGGGGCCCCGGAAGAGGGGGTCCGGGCGGGGCGGAGCACGGAGGCCAGTGAAGGGGGGGGGTGGGGGTCAGGGTGTTTGGAAGTGAAACAGAGCCGGAGGCCGCTAAATCCCTGCCAGGGGCCGCCATGCAAATATGTATCCATCCTCAGAGGATTATTATATTAAGGATATATATTGGCATGGTGACCATGTGCAGGTGCACAGCTTGCACATGCCTAAGGCCGCCCCTGTTTGGAGTCACTAGTTCACCTCTGCACCTTATACGCCTCAGTGAAATGACGTTTCCATGTATGGTGTGTCACAGACCACAAAGAAATCACAACCTCTCATCTCAAACCTCTCAATAGAGATACTCGTGCACAGCTGTGAACGTATGCAACCCAAAGGGATTCCAATGTGCACATTTCTAGTGCCACACTCAGGGCTTTAAGTGGGCCGGGTCCCACCGGGTCTGAGCACCAGCAGTTTTTAAAGGGCGCCTCGAAATAGGTCTCTATCGGGCTCTGTTTTGTGCCCTGGCACAAGCGATCTGTTTTTTTCCAGACTGCAGTGACAGCAGGCACATCGATGTGCGCGCTTCTCACTAGTGGAGAAGGTATGGCATGACGGTCATGCCAGGGGAGCATTGTAGGGGAAGGGAAATCCTTTACAGAGAGTCATTTTCTCTCCGGATTTCCTTTCTCTTTTTCAAACTCTGGAGCTGCAATACTGTTGTGGGGTCACCAGGGCTTTAAGTGGACTCTTTTTCAATATTATATACAAGCCATAGTTGCTGCTTATTTATCTTATGCAACTAACAACCATTGACAAAGCCAATAGTCCTGACTTGTTGTATGTATGATGTTACTTATTGCATCATATTTCTGGCTGCAATGACAGGAACAGCAAAATACAAGGCGGGCAGCACACTATGCCAGGCACAGATTTTTTAGCTTAGGTGTTTTTAAGACACGCCCTTAATTACATTAGTCACGCCCCTTTGAGAGACCCTCCAGTTTTTTCATCCCACTTAAAGCCCTGGCCACACTCCTACTGATAACTATTTGTACACAAAAACAGTCACTCATTTACCTATTTCGCCTCATGCAAGCTAATGAAGTCACTCTTTCAGCTCTTTGATCTGATACGCTTTAGTGAAACCAGTCTTTTACATGTTTTGGCCTCATGTACTTCACAGAAGGCATTCCTTCACCTCTTCAGCCCATTACACCTTGGTGGAGTCAATTATTTACCTGTCTGCCTCAAACATCTCAGTGGAGACATGTATTCGCATTTCTGGCCTCGTACGCCTCACTTGAGTCCCTCTTTCACATCTGTGATCTCATGCACCTTGGTAAGGCCTCATTCCTTTATCTCTCTGCCACACACATCAGTCGATATCAGAGCGCGCCGCGCGTCTGAACTCGCTAAACGCCGCAGTCATCTGCAGCCCCACTGGTTCTGCTCTGTGCCCTTGTCGTGTTCCTCTGCAAATTTTCGAGGCTGAGATCTTGACACACTTCATTGGTGCGGTTGAAAAATTGGTTTGAGTGCGGCAAAGGTCTCCATTGGAAGTGGTTGCCACCTGGGATTGCCGGCCCTTGTACTAATGCAGGCCGCCTAGCTAAATCATACATTATTGATTCGTCAAATGTATTTGCATATAAATAAGCATGATCATTCATTCAAACCGCAATGTTGTTGTTCTCCCCTCGGTGTTGTGATCACAGATGAGTGGATCCAGTTAGACGCAACGCGCCGACGCGCCATGGGGAGGGGGCGTAATCTACTGATTTAAAACTACATTTATTGGAGCATGTAAGTGTGACAGTCTACTGCTGAATATGGGATAATTAGTCTCAAGACAAACGAATTCAGAAAACGATATTGTTGGGAAAAAATGATCTTGCCATGCATCAGGCGGGCCTGCCCACCGATTCCACCAATTACATGGAATTGCAGAATTATGTTGCCACTGTGTTTTCAAACAGAGCTGGAATTCTGGTCACAAATTGACTGTCTCGCTCCATTCGCCCGACCCTTTTGGTTTTTGTGGTGATCATGAAATATTGTCTAATTTACAACTGAAGTGTCACTTCCCTGACAAACAGCCAGTGCCTACAATTCATTGTTTTACTATGCGCTCGTTTTTCAAGAAAAGTGGTCCCAATATTTAAATTAGACATTCAAATCAAGGATGGAGAAAGGTGACTTTGGTAGCCGGGTACTGATTCTTCGTGACCCGTCTGAATTTTGGCAGGAGTCGGTCATCCCTACCTCCTACAGAGATTAGCACAATTCGGCATTCAAAGTTAGAAATAAGGGAATCCAGCCGGATCATAGATCAAGCATCTGTTAGTGATCTGGATCTGGGCTGGTCAGTGAAATGTGATGACTGAGCTTGGGGGCAATTTACCAACAATGGGGATCACATTTAGTGGTGCCTTCATTTTGTAGGCTTCACATTCAGAGCCAAACTCTGCAGGAGGTAAGGGCGATCTCTTATTTTCAGTTCTAGATGGCCTCAAAACAAATTCCTCACTTAAATGGCCATCAACACTCCTTTTGTTTCTGCCTCATACTAGCTGGTACCTAGCTCGTGCTAACACCTTGATGCAAGTGCCACTGCGGAAACAAATACACTAAACGTGTCGCTTAACAAGGCCTTGAGAAAGAAACTGTTATTTGGAGTCGGTTTTTTGAGTTTTCCAAGCTCTTTTTGAAAGAAAAATGTTGGCACTGTAGAAAGATTAGCTGAATCTGTCTTTATGAGTTATTAGCAGAATCTGTCTATGAGTTGTTACACTGACAACCATTTATACAACACCTACTAGTAACTCTGCATTACTAACCTAAGGAACGATTTTTAGCAACCATATCATAATGAAATAATTGGAACAGTGTAAGGTTGTTTGCTTAATCCTTGCAGTTTGCATGCAGCTGCTTGATGGCGGGTCATAACTCACAGAACTATATTGCAAGGATTGCAAACTGCAGGTTTCACAAGGATCAAGGATAGTGACCTGAAGGTATCACAGGGATCTCAGCAACAAAAGCCCCAAACCCAAAACTGTCTACATAAAATACAAATCTGTCACATTCATTTTACATGTTGGGCACATTGACTCTTTTTTCTATTTTATAATGAGTCAAACCTGTGGCCAGAATGCACATACTAAGGGCAAGGCTAGACGAGCCCGCCTTTAGGGGCCGGCCCCCCGGCCCACGCACCCCATTTGCAGAGAGTAGCCGGTCGCCACCCTATGGGAGGCGACCGGGTAGTGGAAGTCCTTCCGGGGGGCGGTGACGCATTTCCGGCGCGGGCGGGGTCAGAGGCCGTGACCTATATAGGTCACACTCGGAATTCGGTCGGCCTCTTTCCTCGCCTGCGCACGGACCTGCTCGTACCTTCTGCCCCCCCTCCCTGTTACTCCCAGGCTCGGTAGCCTGTTTTATTTAATCTTTAAGTATTGTCCATTCTCCGTGATCGAGTAGCATCCCCTGCCCCATAGTTGATCCGTCCCCCACTTTCCTCGTGGTGTCGGCGGAGTTGCGGCGGCTGTTCAGAAAGGCCGGGAGGAGTGCGAGCTGGACCGAGCGGAGTCGTGTTGGAACAGAGTCGGGGCGGCAGCGACCAGCGCGACAGGTAAGGGGTTGTAGCTCACGAGGCTGCTGGCTTGGGTGGGCTTCAGGGTTCGCCCTGCATTAGTCGTTCCGTGGGTGTCCCTGGGGCCTGTTCAGGCTGTGGCGTCTTTTCAATTGATAGTTATCCGCTGAGCTCTGACTCCCCTTACCTGCCGCCTGGGGCGCGAGCTGCGAAGGCGGGAGGGGGTTCTGCCGGAGCGGCGCTGCGTAGGTGATCTGCGAGCGAGAGGGGCAATTGTTGATTTTTCCCGCGCTTGCGGAATCCGACGGCACTATGCCACCCAAAGGCGTCCATCAAAAGCGGAAGGGTAAAGACCCGGAAGTAGCACAATTACTCAAGGCGCTGCTCGCCAAATTCAATGATGATGAGGACAGTAGTGGGGAGGAAAGGGAGGGGGAGCTTCCCGAGCCCGAGGCGGAGCCTGAGGCGGTCGCCGAGCGCCCGAGGAGGCCGGGGGTTCCCCCTAGGGCCGCTTTCCCCCCTCTAAACAAGAAACCTAGGGTTCAGAAGCAGGGCGGGCGGGGCAAGAGCAAGAAAACGGGTGGTCGGGCGAAGGCGCCCCCTAAGGAGGTCCCGCTCGAACCAGATGTAGTGATTGTACCGCCCCCTAGGCACCCTGAATTACCGCCAGCTGCACCTGGCAACCCCCAGGGTAATCCGGGGACGCCCGCCCCTGCTGGCCCACAAGAGGACAGTACGGGGGCGATTTTAGAGGAGATTCGCGGAGCGTTAGCGGCCCTTGCGCCGGTCCCGGTCACTGGGGGGGGTGTGCATCCACCTGATACAGTAGCACCAGTAGCGCCAACACCAATGGCCCCATCGGCCCCCCAGCCTGCAGCACCACTGGCTCCTTCCTCGGGGGTGCAGCTTCGGGCCCGCTCATTGAAATATTGGGGGCCCTTAAAGCATTGTCAACAGGTCCTAAGGTGCAGGAAGGTGGGGGGGTGGGGACGAGGCCGGTGGCAGTAGCCCCCCCCCCACATCAGGGACAGTAGGGGCCACCGCAGCAGTTGCGCCATGGGCGCCTAATGCATCTGATGATCCCACCCTTAGCGAGATTAGAGCTCAACTAGCGTTACTGGTCAAGGAGCGGGGAGCCAATGGGCACTTAGGTCAACAGTCCACCGCATCAGGGACGGTCGGTCCCGCGTCTTCAGGAGGTAAGCCTGAGGGCCCGAGTGTTTTATCTGCCAGTGGGCAGAAAGCCGGGGGTGGGCAGGGTTATGTGCTATCTAAACCTGGCCGCTTAGCTACTCATGTGCCACCTGAAATTAAAGAAAAGATCTGGAAAGGGGAATATGTTGATCTGTTTTCTCTCATTCGACCCAAAAGGTGGGAGGTAGAGTACAAGGATAAAGATGGTAAGGACAGCGCTTCTAAGGATAGGAGGCCGAGAGTGGAGGAGTCCATTACCAACTGGCTGTTTGGTTTTCAGGTGTTCATGACAGTGATGATTGAGAAGAAGCCAGAGCTGGCTGCATCCTTGGTTTATTATCAGCATAAGATTTTGAAGGCACACGCAACTCATGGTGGTTCTGCTTGGTTAGACTACGATAGGGACTTTAGATGGGAAAATGTGCAGGATCCTGACATGGGGTGGGACCAGGTTGAGGTCAGTGTTTGGCTGGAAAGCGTGAATGGTGGCAAGTCAGGGGGGTGGCAACCAGCTAGGCAGCCCTTTCGGACTTCGCAGGGGGGGGCCGGTGAGAAAAGAGGAACTTGTTGGGCCTTTAACAGGAAGACATGCACCTGGCCCCCAGATAAGTGCAAGTTCAAGCATGTGTGCTCCTATTGTGGGCACCCCTCCCACCCAGAGTTCAAGTGCATCAAAAAATCCAAAGAAAAGGGAGGAGGGGGTAAGGACATCAATTCCCCACAGCCTTGAATTGCCCACTCCCGTGGACATTGGGAGACTGATTTATTGGCTGAATCAGTATCCTGACCGGTCATCAGCCGAGTTATTGTACCTAGGTTTTTCTGAGGGTTTTCGCATCCCAGCACAGGACGTTCCCCCTGTTGATTATTGCAATAATCTGCTTTCAGCACGGGCCCAGCCAGCAGTGGTCAAATCAAAGATTGACAAAGAGCTGGGGTTGGGGCGGGTAGCGGGCCCCTTTTTGACACCTCCCTTGCCTGGTTATGTGTGTTCTCCTTTAGGGGTGGTTCCCAAGAAGGACCCTGGTCAGTTTAGGATGATACATAATCTGTCGGCGCCCAGAGGGGCCTCAGTGAACGATGCAATCGACCCTGCCCTGTGTTCAGTGAATTATGCCTCATTTGATGCCGCTCTGCAGAAATTGAGGGACCTGGGCCCAGGAGCCATCATGGCAAAAACAGACATAGAATCTGCCTTTCGCCTTTTGCCGGTACACCCGGAGGACTATCACCTGTTAGGTTTCCAGTTGGATGGCAAGTTCTATTATGACCGGTGTATGCCTATGGGGTGTGCAGTATCTTGCCGATATTTTGAGACTTTTAGCTCAATGCTTCACTGGCTATTCTCATATAGGTCTGGTTACAATGGGGTCGTGCATTACTTAGATGACTTTATGGTGATGGGGCCTGCGGCTTCCGCAGATTGTGAGCATGCTTTGGAACAATTAGTGGCCATGTTTCATGAGTTCAAGATACCCCTGGCCCCTGGTAAGACGGTCGGCCCGGCGACATGTATGTCATTCTTGGGCATAGACATTGACTCAGTGGCAGGCGAGTGCAGGTTGCCCCTTGACAAGGTTCAGGCTTTTTCTAGGGCCATTGAGGCGGCATTGTCTTCTACTAAGGTGACTCTACATCAGTTACAGGTACTGGTTGGCCAGCTGAATTTTGCCCTGAGAATCATTCCTATGGGGCGCCCTTTCTCGAGGTCAATTGCAAGAGCTATGGTGGGCCTGTCCAAGAAGCACCACAGGGTTCGCCTCAGGGCGGAGGTAAAGAATGACTTGAAAGTGTGGCTGAGTTTCCTGTCTAACTTTAATGGTTCTGTTGTCTGGCCAGCACCGGCGGTATCTAGCAAGGAACTGGGATTGTTCACGGATGCGGCTGGGAGCATTGGTTTTGGGGCAATCTTGGGCTCACGTTGGTGTGGGGCTGAATGGCTTGAGAGTGGTCTGACTAGGAACATTGCATTTTTGGAATTGTTCCCGATCTTGGTAGTGGTGAGCATTTGGGCAGAGCACTTCAGGAACAGATGGGTGATCTTTTGGTCTGACAACATGTCTGTGGTGGAAGCTATTAACAGGCAGGGGGCTACGTGTGTACACGTGTTGAGACTGCTGAAGCGGCTGGTGTTGGAGTGTCTGAAGTTGAATTTGACGTTCAGGGCGGCGCACATTCCGGGCGTTGATAACCACGCTGCTGATGCTTTGTCTCGTTCCAAGTTACAGGAGTTCAGGAAGTTCCACCCGGAAGCGGAGGACGAGATGACAGTGTTTCCCCCATCACTGTGGAGGATTGGAGCCCCGCTCTAGCGGGGCTGGTAGGTGCCTCACTGAGTGACCGCACTCGGGTTAGGTATCAACAGTGTTTTTTGACTTACAGGTGCCTGGTCCAGGAGGCGGGCAGTACAAACTGGTTCTCCGAGCAGGCCATGTATTCTTTCTTGCAGCAAATCAGGGACCAGGGCAGGTCTCTCTCTTATGCTAGGGCCCATGTTTCAGCAGTGGGGTTCTTTGCTAGATTGGCGGGTTCACACGATCCTGGGTCATCCTTTGTTGTTAAGAACGCTTTATCGGGTTGGGCGAGGCTAGAAGGGCCCAAGCGGGATTGCAGGCGCCCTTTAGATGTGAGGACTTTGGGGGATATCCTGGGGGTATTGCCTAAGCTATGCACCTCATCATATGAGGGCAGGCTCTTTGCAGCGGCGTTTTCCTTGGCATTTTATGGTGCCTTCCGCCTGGGAGAGATTGTGGGGTCTTCTCGTAGCAATCAGGAGGGTGGGATTCAGTTTAGGGACACGAGAATTGAGCACGGTGACCTGGTGGTGATCCTTACGAAATCCAAGACTGACCAGGCGGGTAAGGGGGCGGTGATTCACCTGCGCCCCACTCTGGGAGCCCCGGTATGCCCGGTGGCCTGCATGCAGGAGTACCTAGCCTGGCGCCCTAGTGGGGGGTGGACAGCCTTGTTCATCCATGAGAATGGGGAGTGCGTATCGCAGTTCCAATTCAAGGCGGGTGTTGCAGAGGGCCTTGAAACATCTGGGCTTGGGGGGCGCGGGTTACTCTTCCCACTCCTTCAGAATAGGGGCAGCAACTTTGGCGGCAGGAGCAGGGTTGTCATCTGTAGCGGTTAAGAAAGTGGGCCGCTGGTCGTCCGATTGTTTTAAGCGTTACATTCGCCCTGAATTACTTTGACAAACAGTTTTTTGCCACGATTTTGCTAACTTTTCTATTTCCTCTCTGATTAGTATGCCGGGCATGGTGGTGTGGGTGTTGGGTCACTCATTTGTGCGACGGGCGGCTGAGCATCTGCGACGGCGCCGTCTGAGGAAACCATCGAGTTTGGTCGGGGCTGAATTTCTATGGCACGGTGTGGGAGGAAAGCGCATTCGGCATCTGCGGCGGCTCGTGGAGGAGATTAAAGAACGCGAGGGACAGAAGTCCCCGGACCTAATCATAATCCATCTGGGCGGCAACGACATGGTTGACCGTGGACGACTGGCAGTCAAGGAGGCGCTCCTCGCAGAATTTTCTTGGCTTGGTCACACTTTCCCACAGGCCAGGATCGCATGGTCATGTATGATTCCGAGGAAATGGTGGGGCAAGGGCATCAGAGCTAGGGTTTTGAACATATCAGTGAGACGTCTGAATGGTGAGTTGGCAAAGCTGTGCTCAGCGAAGGGCCGCTTGCTGCACTTACCCCATAAGATGATTTCTGGCCCGGCTATGTTTCACCAGGATGGAGTGCACTTGTCGGACATTGGCATGGACGCATGGATTAATGGAATCTGGTCTTTTGTGCTGCATCTACTGGAAGGGGGGAAGGGCGCCGGACCTATGGCCCCTAGTCGCCCTTGTGGCGGAAAAGAGACATTGGAACACTGATCTTGATAGATGGCATAGACGGGAGTCCACCTTTGAGCACTCCCTTAGGCCAGCACTGAGGGGAGAGAGGGTAAGCTCTTCACAGGGGGATGGAGACCACCGGTTGGGGAGGCTAGGGCGACAGGTACGAGCCTCCTGGGTCCCTGGTCAACCTGGTGGAGGAGTGGTGGTGCCCTGGAAATGGCGGACAAGGTTACGAGGGCTGGGGCCCATCACTCTATGACGCAGGTGGGTTGCACCTCGCGTGGGCATCGCTTCCTGGGGAGAGCCTGGCCAGAGGGCCCCTTGGTGCTGGGGGGATAATGTCATTCTGTGTGATTATAAAAATGATAATGTACAGTTTTTAATTTGGTGTTCTGATTTGCAAGTTTTTAATAATTCTAATAATAATACTTCGTCATGTTTATGTTGTGTGAATATTAAACATGGCCGTTTTTTGACACCCACCTAAATCTCAAGTTTAATTATTGGGTGGGTGATGGGAGGGCGTGGAGCATGCTGGGGGATCCGGTCCCTATACTAAGGGCAAGGCTAGACGAGCCCGCCTTTAGGGGCCGGCCCCCCGGCCCACGCACCCCATTTGCAGAGAGTAGCCGGTCGCCACCCTATGGGAGGCGACCGGGTAGTGGAAGTCCTTCCGGGGGGCGGTGACGCATTTCCGGCGCGGGCGGGGTCAGAGGCCGTGACCTATATAGGTCACACTCGGAATTCGGTCGGCCTCTTTCCTCGCCTGCGCACGGACCTGCTCGTACCTTCTGCCCCCCCTCCCTGTTACTCCCAGGCTCGGTAGCCTGTTTTATTTAATCTCCCACCCACCCGTCCCTTAGCTAGGCAGTCGAAGGGGTGTGGCGGAAAAGAGACATTGGAACACTGATCTTGATAGATGGCATAGACGGGAGTCCACCTTTGAGCACTCCCTTAGGCCAGCACTGAGGGGAGAGAGGGTAAGCTCTTCACAGGGGGATGGAGACCACCGGTTGGGGAGGCTAGGGCGACAGGTACGAGCCTCCTGGGTCCCTGGTCAACCTGGTGGAGGAGTGGTGGTGCCCTGGAAATGGCGGACAAGGTTACGAGGGCTGGGGCCCATCACTCTATGACGCAGGTGGGTTGCACCTCGCGTGGGCATCGCTTCCTGGGGAGAGCCTGGCCAGAGGGCCCCTTGGTGCTGGGGGGATAATGTCATTCTGTGTGATTATAAAAATGATAATGTACAGTTTTTAATTTGGTGTTCTGATTTGCAAGTTTTTAATAATTCTAATAATAATACTTCGTCATGTTTATGTTGTGTGAATATTAAACATGGCCGTTTTTTGACACCCACCTAAATCTCAAGTTTAATTATTGGGTGGGTGATGGGAGGGCGTGGAGCATGCTGGGGGATCCGGTCCCTATATATCTCTCCAGCAAGAGCATTAACCACCAGAGCTTTATTATTCTATAACCTGTAAATTGCTGGTTACACAAAGATGGTGCCCTAATTCCTTAAACTACGTAAACACAAATCAAACAGGTCTTCCTTTGGCTGCCAACTTTTGGACTTTTGGCATTGCAAATATTTGTGAACACTTTTTGCAAAACTGTACAAGGGGACCGCTTTTCTTTGCAAATTGCACATTGAACAAGAGCAGAATACCGTCTCTCTTAGAGGAGTGAACCAATGGCTGAAATGGACTGAGCCTTTGTGTATATATATATATATATATATATATATATATATATATATATATATATATATATATATATATATATATATATATATATATATATATATATATATATATATATATATATATATATATATATATATAAGCATAGTTTTACCATTCATAACTCCACATCTACTTATCTTGAAAAACATGCTTAATCTGCTAGTTACCTGTAAATATTCTGTTATCTTGTATTCTGTACTTTAACTCATGCTGTACAGCACTCTAAAACTCTCAGGTGATGTTTGTGCTCTTAATAAATACATAAATAGTGGAAATCAATATTATTGCCTATGAAAATGTCGACATAATACTTTTATCTTGCACCTTCCTTGACACATCCCCCAAAAACCCCGAGGTGCTGCTAACAATTTTGATACCCCATCTACAGGAGGCAAAATTGTAACAAACTCAACGATCAGCTGTCCACAGGAGGTTTCACCTATAGAGAATTTTGCAATGATACATGAGGCAAAACTAAAACTGCAAAAACCAGAGAACTTGCTCTCTGTTAGCTGTTTCTATCTCCTCAAAATGTTGAAACTCCTGTTTCCGTTCATTGAGATTCAAGTAGTGATTATTTTACTTAGTTTTCTGGTTTCACCACACAAACATAAGATATTTTGTACCATTTCCTTCAAATAGAAGTAAAAATAAATAAATTGAAAACATCAAATATTTCCAATTATTGTCCCTCTGCAGTTATAATTTGATTACAGTGACAGCAAACGTTTGGGAGATGCTGGCCATATTTTACACTGACTCCAGTCCCTTCAGAGATCAATGATTCTGCCCCAGAAATTCGATTATGTTTCACCTGCGCCGGCCTCACCCCGCTGGTTTCCGAGACACATAGATAAGTATTTAAATATATGTACTGCGCAGTTTATGCAAAACATGAGGGTTTCCTGCAGAAAAATGAAATTGCTATCGACCAGGGGATCTTTTAAGACCACATTAAAGTTAACTCTATGTGTACCTACGACATAAATTTGAAGAATTACCACAAAGGCCTTTCGGGTAGCTACTGACAAGCCCTGGAATAGTTTCTGCTTCCCTTTCTTATGAGGGTGGTAATTACTATATCCAAGTGTTCAAAATTCTTCAAAAAGGAGTTTACCCGATTTTAAATGAGATCAGACGCAGACGTGTTCATAGCACCAAGAATCTTTGGTGACCATGAGCTTAACAAAGACCTTTTCCAGGCTTTTAAATTAAGAAACATATTGCAAAATTCCAAAAATATTATTGGGAATTCCAAGTTTGTTCACCTTGATGCCTTTTACAGATATAATTCGATTGATTCCCTCTGTTGTACTCTCAAAATTGAAAAAAAAGCCTTGATTCTGCTTGGGATCAAATGTAGATGTTGGGCTCCATTTTTTAAATTTTGGAAGGAATTCACTGCAGGTTGTGAGGCATGGAAATAGTTGAACTTTGGGCCTATTTAGGAGTGTGGCAGCCTTTGACCGCCACACTCGTGGTGGCGTAGCAGTGGCGGTCCACCGTCCGCCAGATTATGACTTTCAAAGATGTACCATGGTGGTCTGCTACCTGCGCATGGGTACCGCCCAATGTAACATGCTGAGCGAGACTGGGGCCGTCCCACTAAGCATATTACGAGTTCCGTCCACCGCCAGCCATTTCATGGTAGGCTCACTGCCATGAAAAGGCTGGCGGTTGAGTAACAAAGGGGGCCCTATAGGGCCCCCATTCTCCCCCCCGCCATGGGAATGCATTCAGGGGGAGCACAACATCACGTCACCGTCCATGCCGTGCTGGAACATTTTTGCATTACCCATTGCGGTGCCTGTTTTTCTGGCACCTCCATTGGAAAGGCTAAAGGACCGTTTGCCTGCATGAGTTGAACTCACAATCAGGTTGGCGGTCCTTGATCGCCTTTGGCACAGCTGTGTCGGCGGAGAGATGGCATAACTGCACCAAAGTTGTAATCAGGCCCTTACACACAAAGTGGCATGACTTCTAAAATTGCAGGCATGGAATTTGATGGGGTTCTCTCCAACAATGTGTTTTTTGCAATTTTCACCCCGAGTGTGCTGGGTATACTCAGACGTGAGTCCCAGGCTCTCCACACCACTGGAGTCAAGCTATCCAGGCTGATGAAGGCTGATAGCCAGAAACCGGTCCTTGGATGCTTGATTCCGGTCTGGGAAAGACATGGCTTGGTAGTTCGGACTGGACTGTTCCCATGAGGCACAGGGTCAGAGCTGATTTGCATATAGCCAGTGTCTAACCCAGGGTGGTGTGGGGTGCAAAAAAACGATGGATTTAGGCCCAGATCCTTGTACGGGGTGAATGCATGACATTGTTCTACATTCTGTCCATCAACTGTGTTTTTTGCAATTTTCACCCCGAGTGTGCTGGGTATACTCATACGTGAGTCCCAGGCTCTCCACACCACTGGAGTCAAGCTATCCAGGCTGATGAAGGCTGATAGCCAGAAACCGGTCCTTGGATGCTTGATTCCGGTCTGGGAAAGACATGGCTTGGTAGTTCGGACTGGACTGTTCCCATGAGGCACAGGGTCAAAGCTGATTTGCATATAGCCAGTGTCTAACCCAGGGTGGTGTGGAGTGCAAAAAAACAATGGATTTAGGCCCAGATCCTTGTACTGGGGTGAATGTATGACATTGTTCTACATTCTGTCCATCAACTGTGTTTTTTGCAATCTCTCCAACAATGTGCCTGACAGTGGGATAGGATTCGCTGGTATCTCGTAACTTTTTTTCTGAGTGCTTAACACACATACGAAATTCACACGAAATACTGTTGGGATTTGGGAAGGAAAGGTCTCATTTGAGCAGAAAATGTCTTCCAGGGAGACATGTTCTACTTGCGCCAGTCTCCCAAAGTATAAAAATACTCGAAATATAAAAATAACTGCACATTTTGTGTAATTATGCAAAGCATACATTTTGCACACACACACACATTGAGTAGCTACTGTATGTCTGCTGCAGGTTTAGAATCGACGTCTAGTTAACCTTTCATCCTTCCAAGGTCACTCACCGAGGTGAATAATAGCAACAGACTTTCAGTTTGCTGTGTTTTATAAGGTGGTGTTTTTTTGTCACTCGTGTACTGAAATCTATGAAAATTATATAAACTGTCAACCGGACGAGCAATCCTACAGTACAGAGTCGGAACGTGATGGATACCAGCCCTTCCTCCCCAAAAATGCCGTAGGCCGTGTTAATGCCGGGGAAGCATGGCCGCCGACACTTCATTTTAATTCTCTGCAAATTACAGTTGAACACATCCAGAAGTGCCTGTGACAGCCAATGAATAGGAAATGAATTCATTACGATCGGCGCCGTTGCAATGAATAACTAATGAGCCCATAATGAGCGGACACTCTAAATGCCTTCCTGTGGCGCAGTTGATACTGTGAAGTCACCATGAGGTGGAGCGGCCTAGTGGGAAATTTTGAGATTTCCCGACAAGGGAGCCCCTCAGAAAGTCCAATCCAACTGGGGCAGAGTCAGTCGCACAACACACCACGCAGTGCAGAATCCCGTACAGATGTAGCTATAGTTCATTGGTGAGTTTGAATTCACTGGATAAAAACGTCCTCGGCCGCCATTTTTTTCACACCAGGTTGCTGTATTGTGAAAGCCTGCAACAAAGGTGAATGGGGCGAGGCTCGGTTCTCTCTCACCTCACCTGAGATGTGCACTTTGCATACTTAGAAAGAGAACTTAATTGTCAAAACGGAAATACAAATTATCCAATTTATCTTGTTGCACCCTACACCTTTTAAATTTATGCTAAATATAAAACGATTACTACACCCAATAATTTCTTTTTGCTGCACCTGAAAGAAGCTCCCAAAGTAGGCATAATCCACAGGTATGAAATACTTGATATATGAGGAGATTGTCAAAAACTGTAGTGGGGAACAACCTTTACAACGCGGGTATTACCACGCGCTACCATTATAACGCTGCTATTACGACTTGCGCTGGAGGGCGCTGTTGGATAGGGAATAGTTTAATTTTCTATTCCAACACCTTTCCTACTGTAACGTGGGCTGGAGTTGGAATAGAAAATTAAACTATTCCACTATCCAGTGCTTACAGCGCAAGTCGTTGTAACGACTTGCGTTGTAAAAAACAGTGTTGTGAGGGCACGTGTGGTAAAAGCCTGCGTTGTAATGCCATACAACCACTGTAGTTGTCGTCTTCATTGCATCAGGCCTTCATATCTGCCATTAGAGACGTGGCATTGCGGTGACGTCACGGCAGGGTCCAGGAGAGAGCACACTGTGCCCTGCATTTGACAAAACTGGCACTATTTTGGTGCCATATAAGATGTAAATGTCACCAAGGAGTCATGAACAGGGGCTCATGACCTTTTGAATTCGCTGCACCCGGGTTTGGTTACAGTATTCCCATGTGTGACAGCGCAGATATTTTAAATTATGTTTGATAACATGGCAGAGATTCTACTAATTCCAATTAACAGGGACAAAGCCATTGGTGGTAGTACTGTGTGTTCAAAAAGACAAATTATGAAATTCCCTACCTGGAAGTCTTAGAGCCATTGAGAATCTCTTGGAGTTCACAAGAATGGTTATGAGGTTTTTTCCCAACCTGATCCATCAGAGAATCTGCATTACCTTGTTCACAACCACAATTGCCAACACAAGTTCTGGCCTTCCCGCCTGCAGACAAAAGCCTTGCTAACTAATGATCATGCGAGAACCAAATTGACCCAATCCCCTTACCACATCCCCTTTCTAAGATCAAGCGAGAACCAGCTTAGTAGGTGCTTTACAAGTTTCTGTGTGTACTTTTGTTGTGGGATAGGCATTTGTCTACATAACTTTACATATATTGATGAAGAGTGCGCTCTGTGTGGATAGGAGGTTGGGTGCCCCATATGGATATAGTAAGCTCTATGAAAATGCTGCAGTGAAATATGGTGTGCCACATGCAAATAATGCTCTCTCAGAAGGCCTGCTCTATGTTTCTAAAACCATGCTTTGAAAATATACCTTAACGTAAAATTAGTGAATATTTCTCACTCCCCCCTAGAGCTTAAATTGAGCCAGTGGTTTCCAGTGCTCGGTGCCAGCACTTAAATGTCAACACCAGCACTTATGACAGTCTGCCACATGGTGGAGCTGTATATCTAATTTAGAGATGAGCACCCCAACAGTTGTTTATTAATTTAGTTTACATTAAAAAATGCCTAATACTTGCCATCCAAGCCATTCTGATAGCTTTGGAGGCCCTAAATATTCAGAATTTACACATTTGTTGGAGTGTGATGGTTAATGGTTGTGTTGGTGTCGTCATTAGCAGCGCTGGAAGGGGTCATGGGTAGTGTAAGCTAGAGTGGCCTCTTGACGAGAGCCCTGGCACTTATCTTCTTTACAAAATAATTGCTGCTACCCCTTTTTATCAAATGACTTTCTTCTTTCCCTCCTTTCACTGTATGCCTTATTCTCTCTGAGTGTAGCCTACCCTAAGCTGCACGTCTGCCTTCCTACTTTAGCTGTATTTCTGAAAACTGGCCACGCCTCACCATGTAAATCACAATCTGCTTCTTTGAAACCATATTCCAGCAGCATAACAGCATCTCCTCTCCTCTTGCCTGTCCAGCCATCCCACCAGCCATCGCATGAACTCACAAAAACACACATACCCAACTGATGACCACATCCAAATGATCTACCACAACCAGACTGGAGGAAATGCATTGAATGATTTCCATGGTAATCACAACTACCAATAATAACCATTACATAAAACAAACACCACGTTGGCAGGCTTACAAAAGTCATGCATTTGTGTCGTTTGGCCATAGCAGGCAAGGGCCAGGTCAGTGCACTGTTTTTCTGTCACCTTTTTAAGGGAGTCCATCCGTTCCTCGGTTTTAGAAACAAACAAGATAGGCTAGAAGTATTGGTTCCGATGCCTATGCCAAAGGGAAACAAATTTGCAAATCACCTTAGGGAAGGATAATATGGTTCTCAGTCCAACAGGCTTCTTCTTTGTGCTTGGAAAAAAATGCACAGGGGCATATTCACAAGCCCCTATTGCCACCACAACGCCACTTTCAGTGACAGTGTGATGGCGATGCGGGCCTCGCCTTATTCACAAGGCAGTGTTAAGCCACTTAACGTGGCTTAACGCTGTCTTGTGAATAAAGCACCCTTACATGCTGTATTTAGCGAGAAAGGGGAGGGTAATGGGTGTTTCGGTGGGCGTTCCACCGCAACATCCATTGATTTTGACGCTGCCCCCTATTGGCTAGGGCAACGTAAATAGGAGGCAGTGCCAAAATGAAGACCAGGAAAATCTTAGGGGCATATTACCAACGAGTAGCGATATTTATCGCTAACTAGGCTTAGCAACGATTTTTTTATTGCTAAGCATCGCCGGAAATTATCGCTGAGATAACGTGCTGTTAGCAACGTTTATCTCCAAAGCGATAATTATTCTGCAGATAGCGTGAATATCGCCGAGAATACAGCAATATTCCCGCATTAGCAACGAAATGCTCTTAGCCATGTTATTCCCCTCCCATTGGATAACATGGCTAAGAACTGGTCTGAGCAGGCGTTAGTTTTTGGCGATAGCGTGAATATTTCCATCGCTACGCCCGCCTTGCTAATAGGCGATAGCGATGTTAGCGACTGCTTTCAGTCGCTAACAGGTTGGGTACGGCCACTTTGCATGCCATTAGCGATAAATATCGCTGACATGCAAAGCCGGCCCCAAAACGCTAACATCAGTTAGCCATAGCTTGCTAATATAGCAATAGAATTATCGCCGCTTAGCGGCCGAAAACGTCGGCTAAACAGGCGATGATTGCCTATCGCCCCCCTTAGTAATATGCCCCTTGGTCTTCAACAGGCGAAACGAGGAGAAATGCTTTATTTCTCCTCGTTTTTGCTTTTTCCATGCGTGCTGCCTTGGGCAGCACACGTTAAAAATGCTACTTGCCAAGGTTTGTGCATGTACAGGAAGGTGTCTCTTCCTGTACATAAACAAACCTTTTCTTAAAATGCCATTCTGTCCCTTTCATGTGTGCTGCATAAAGCAGCACACATGAAAGTGAGAGAATTGCATTTAAGATTGTTTATATGCAGGAAGGGACACCTTCCTACACATAAACAATCCTCCCCTGCACACAGACAGCCTTGTACTCTGGCGTAAGGGTGCCTGCGTTGGCGCTAAGTTGTTAAACTTAGCGCCATCGCAGGGGGAATGCAAAGCTGCAGCATATACTTGTGAATATGGTGCAGCCTTGCGGTTCCAAAGTGGCAGAGAGAGGCGTTAAGCCAAGAAGGCTGACGTCTCTCTCTGCCACTTTCTTGTGAATATATCCCCTCCAATCCACTAGCAAGCACTGTCAAAGCCAATAGGCCTTTTGTTGTCTGCCAGCTTTTTGGCTTTGTCAATGTCGTTTTGTTTTGTCATCTTTGTAAATTTATTGTTGGTGGAGCAGTCAGGCCCTCCTAAATATATAAGCAAAAAATAAAACTAAAGCAAAGCAAAAATATGTTATCGTGACACTTTGGCTTAGTAGTCCTTGGCTCTGAAGAAGAGTACTTATGTGAGAAGGAGGAGAATGTTGTCAATCACAGTGAAGCTGACCAGTGGCTGAAGCGGGCGGCCCAATTATACCAGTCTGTAGTAGATTGAACACACGTGGTGAAGCATAAGTATATTCATAAATAAGTGTGTAATTTGAGTAAAATCAAACGTATAGGCCAATGCCAGCTCTAAAACAATAAGTCAAAATCCAAACTCAATCTCTGGATTAGTAACAGAGTAGAGAAGGGGGGGGGGCTGCTGCAGACCCTTCATGCAAAAAAGATTGTCTTTTTTTATTGCAGCTTCAGAAATAAATATGCTGACTGGCAGGAAAGGTAGTAGTTGGCCGTAAGCAGAATCATGGCCTAGATGAATGTATTGAAATTGTGTCTGGGAAGTTGTTTTAAGTGCCTGTTATGCATTGGCACTTATGGATCACTGGACAGAGAATATGGAACAAATCTGGATCGTACAGCATAGGAGGAATTAAACAAGTTCGGTAGAGGGGAGAGGGATGTATGTTCAAGCCTTGAGGAACAATGGATTTGTATTATTAGCGTATGTGTATCTGACCGTGTGGCCATGTCCTCGGTGGTTCTAGCAGCATCATAAAGCTTCTGAGACATAGTCGTCGCTTCCATAGGGTGAAGTAAGGCAGTAACCAATACATATCAGTGGACATCTAAAAACACAAATGTTCATGGGAGCGCTCCAGAGGCAAAATAGCATTATTCCACTTGCCCTGAAAATCCTGGCACCGTCACAGACCCATGAGTAACACGTGGTGCTCTATCATTCCCAACACCTGGACGTACACAAACGGAAACAGCACGAGCACAGCACCAGGGGCAGAAGAGAATCTATGGCCTCTCCCGAGGTTCTCCGGGGGCCGCTGGGCTCCACCACGGCGGCTCAGCCCACCCTCTCCCCGGACAGAAGGGATAAGTAAAGATCTCCATAAAACATGCATCAACTTTTCAGTGTTAAACCCCGCCCCGCTTTACGACGAAATATTAATCTGCTCTCGTTTATTGCTCTGTAAGGCTATTTTGACAAAAGTTCATTATCAGGCCTGCTAAATGCTTTTAAAGAATTGATTGGGGCAGTGATCACATCACGCTGATAGACACCGTGTGCTAGGAAGGACGGCAGCGAGCAGGGCGTCTGGAATCCTCCCGATTTTAATTGTATCGATCCGCAGAATAAACGAACTATAATTAAATTTTCAGGAAAATTGAGAAGTTGTTTTCGAGTCTCTGTCAATACTTATTATTTCAATAATATGATGATAAGCACAAGCGAGGGACGCCACAGCGCGGAAGGTGGAAATTAGAGACGGGTTCTTGCGTGGGGAAGAAGGGATGAGTGTACGTGTGCGGCGGCGTGGGGGTATTCACAAAACTGCGGGCGCGCAGCTGTGGGCAAGTGTATAATAAAGAAGTACAGCCTGATTCATGAACGGGCCGTTTTGCGAGGCTCAAATAGCGAATCATAAGGAATCGCTATTTGAGACTCGCAAAACGGTATTCATGTAGGAATTGCAATATTAATTGCGATTCCCACTGATTCCTTATTTGCGATTAGCTAATTGCTAATCGCAAATAAGGAATAACTCCCCATGCATTCCTATGGGCCAAAAGGCCCATAGGAATGCATGGGTAGTCATTCCTCATTTGTGATTAGCAATTAGCTAATCGCAAATGAGATTGCGAGTACAAGGGTGCCAGGGGTGTCCAAAGGACACCCTGTAGCACCCCTGCAATGGAAATTAACACAGGTGTTGCACACACACATGTCCAAAGGACATGTGTGTGTGTAACATGCAACTCAGAAAAATGCATTTAAATGCATTTTTCTGAGTTTTTGCAATTTACCACGAGGTTTGACCTCGCAGTAAATTGCGGGCCGAAATTGCGATTTCGCAATTGGAAAATGGATGATGAATTACATTTAAGGAATCTCAAATAGAGATTCCTTAAATATAATTCCTCACAAATATGCGAATTAGCAAATAGCGATTTTTGCATTTGGGATGTTGAATCCCAAATGCAAAAATCGCACTCGCAAAGGGCCAGATTCTCAGAATGTGGCCCTTTGCGAGCCGATTTAGGCTTCATGAATTAGGCTGAATATGCCTTGTGAATTCCCGTAGAAGCCCAGGTTCCTGCCGCTGAAGCGGCGTTAATGTTATCGCCGGTCTTGATAATATGGCCCGTTAATAGGTCTGTTTTCAGGCAAGCTTTCTTATACCACTCAACAAAACATATAGGCAGGGCTTTAAGTGGGCCGGGCCCTGCCGGTGCTCAACACTGGCAGTTCTAAAAAGCAGAGGCTGAGACGGGTCCCTTTAGGGCTCTCTATTATTTCCCTCACCCTCCCAGTGAATAATTTTTTTTTTAACTTCGCAGCAGTACCACCCTTCAGTGCCTTTGATGTATATCTAAAGGAACTGGTTACAGTTCTATCACAGCCTTATAATTTCAGAACAGAAGCATTTAACCCTTTGCGTGCTGCCGTCGGCCGCTGGCCGTCGCAAGCACTCCCTCCCCAGTGCTGCGCACGACCAACGGCCGACGCAGCCCCGCCCACCCTTTAGAACGCCCGCACCGCGGCGGAAAAACCGCCGCAGTTAAGGCGTTAAACTATTTTATACAAATATGCCAGTGTTGTTGCTTATTTATCTTGTGCAACGAACAACCATTGACAAAGCCAATAGTCATTGATTGTTCTAGGTGTAATGCTACTTTTTGTATTATATATCTAGATGCAAAAACTGAAAGAAGCAGCAAAATACCAGTCAGGTGGCACATAATGCTAAGCAGAGATTTCTAACTTGCGTGTTTTAAGCTATGCCCTTAATTATACCAGCCACGCCTTTTTGAGAGACCCCACCCCGGTTTTTTCATCCCACTTAAAGCCCTGCATATAGGTGCAGTGCTCATCCTGTAAAGTGTGTTTGCAAGTGCTGTAGGTTGTACAGTTGTGAATGTGTAAGTGAACAAAGAAATGTATGTTTGAGTGGACTTGTGCGTCCGTAAGTGTGAAGCTGCATATTTTATATGTCTACCTATATGTGTGCTCGACCAGACGTCTGAGGTGGAGAATGCCGGCCTTTAGAAGGATTTATTATGTACTGAAAAACAGTTAAAGTGGAGTTATAGTTGGGCTTTGAAAATTAACCATGAGCCAATGTTAAAAAAACTTTAAAAAATCACCAAAAGGCACCAGTTATAGTTTAGTCAACTGCCTATAATGTGCACATCATCCACATCAACAATTATATAATTTAACATCATAAGTGATGTTATATGTAATGTTTGTTTTAGCTTTAACTCATGCGTCATTCCAACACATAACTATAAGATCACTTTTACCCTTGTTTTTTTAGTGAAAATCTAGGTTTAAAAAAAATGTAAGTTCAGGTCTTAGAACCTGTCCTAACTATATTGTTACTTTAATCTTTGGTATTTACAGTACATTTTTAGGTTTTGTTATCATGTTCTAGATTGACCAACAACCAACCCTTCGCATGCTGTGTTGAAATGAGACAAACACTAATGTTCTTGAGTGTATTTTGTGACTTTTAATGTGTAATGAAAATCTTCTAATGTTTAATTATTGATTTATAATTTAGTAGTGAGGTGCTGGGTTTTTAGAAAATTAGGGTGGGAACTTATAAAAAAAATATATATTATTTTTTATTTGAAATGAGTTTTTGAGTTTAGATACAGGATTAATTGAAAACTAGTTCTAGGGATTATTTAATTGATTATTTATTATGTTAATTATAGATTAATTAATTGGTAATTCGGTCATAAGTGTATCTAAAATAGAAACTGTTTCTAGTGAATTTTTATGATTATTATTTGTTTTACTTTTATTTGTTTTATTAAATTAATATTTTAATTTTTTGCATATAAATAATGTTATTTTGTTTGTTGGTGGCTGTTGGGTACCATAGAAGGAGGTGCATTTATTTTAAATGTTTTCATTTTGTTTCATATTTGTTAAATAAATATTTATTATTACATTTAATATTTTTCTGCTACATTGAAATGTATTAATTTATATGGCATACATTTTTTATTTTAAATATGGTATGTTTAACTTTAACCACTCTCAAATCCAACTCTTTTCCTGCAGCTGCAGAGATTGGAGGGGGTATAATAAATGGAATCCCGCCAAAGTTCAAAACTTTTCCCACTTTTGCTTACATTGGAACACAAATAGTAAATCTAATCCCTCAAAAGTCCAATATGCCCCTATTTGTTGCTTAGATTGGAGTGTGGATAGTAAATCTAACCTCTCCAGGTCCTATACTTTCCTTGCTTATGCTTACGCTGGAGTGAGAATAGTAAATTTAACCCCACCAAAGTCCATCATGTTCCTTACTTATGAATTAGTTAGAATTTGAATAGTAAACCTGACTCCTTTAAAGTTCAATTTTGCTAGTGTGGTTTATTCTGGAATGTTTCTATATTATTATTTTTTGTTTATATTGTTTATAATATTTATAAAACGAATTGGGGGCCTTATCTACAACAAAGTAAAACAGTGCAGTGCCACAAGCCATTTGGCTTTGCCGCGCTGTGTTACTTTGGAAGCACAGGGATGCGTCATATCTACAACGATATGACGGATGACTTTGCTCTCCCCTGCACTGGCACACAATGGGATGCCATGCGCTGAAGCAGGCACCCTTGCACCATGATGCAAGGGTGCCTGCATTGCGGGTATGACTGTTTTTGTGCAGGAAGTGACACCTTCCTGCACAAAAGCAATCACAAGAAGTGATTTCCTCTTTTTTTGTGCATGCTGCAGAATGCCACACGCATAGAAAGAGGAAAAAACAAGTAGAAATGAAAAATTTCTCCTTGTTTCGCCTCCCTACATCTTCCCTGGGGAGGCATAGTATTCTGACGCATTTCCAGGTCCACGATTTTTCATAAATCTGGGAATGCGGCAGAAGCCATAGGTGTTGTGTGGGAACTCCCACGGCAATATCCATGACACGCCCTTTCACGCAAAGTGCTGCATGTAAATTGGCCATATTTACAAGGATATGAAAAGCCACGCAGGGTGGCTTTACGTGTCCTTGTAAATATGGGGGGGCAAGATGCGTTGCCAATGCATCATAAAATTTGACGCATCAGAGGTGCAAGGAGCTTGCAAATAAGCCCCTGTGTTTTTTAGTTATTTTTTATTTCAGTTTTTTTAATTAAGGGTTATATATTTTTGTTAATATCTATTTGTTAATTTTAATTTTCAATTTTTTGTTAGTATTTGTAATGTATTTTATATATTTATTTTCAATCTGTCTCTATAGTTTTATTGCATATGTATATACATATATTTTATTTATATATTTAGTTTACATGACTATTAACCATTATGTTTATATTAATTAATGTTTTTTAATTAAGTTTAGTATATTTATATATATATATATATAGATGTTTTTACATTTGAACTTTTATGTTATTGTTAACGTTTTTTTTTTAATGTGTGTATTTTTAAAAGGTTATGGGCCTGATTTCCATGTCGATTGGAGTTGCCTCTGACTGACACCATTTCCATGAGGGAACCACCCGACCATAGGTCGGCGGTTCTGCACAACTGATTATGATGCAACCGTCAAACAGATCCGGCTTGCAGAAAGCGAAGTTTTCATCTGTTTGCCTGCATGCAAATATGCGTACAAGGGATCAGATTAAAACATTTGCTCTGACAGACAGGGAGCTGTCTTGCAGCAGCTCCCTGTCTGTCAGATCATAGGCCGTCTCCGGAAGGAGGCAGGGAGCCAGCTTGGACCGCAGGGGCCTTGAAACTCCCCCGTGATCACATTGCACACTGGACCAGGTGACATTGATGGGCCCCGGGGGTACGTGGTCCCTGGAGCCAAAATCAGCCCAGGGAGGGGGGCCGCGGGGACCCCTCCCCATGGTAAAAAAAAAGAAAAACTTCTTTAAAGTACAAATAATCCAAGTGTGTTTTCAATGCAGTTTCATCTTGTAAAGCTATCTGTTGAAGACGCTTGAGTAACAATCCCATTGGCAAAGTTACAGAGACACAAGGTCACTATAGAAATTTCCTCTGCATCCTTTACACAACTGTAGTGTAGGAGATGCACTACTCATTTACAAAACAAAGTAGCACTTACTTATTTGCAGTAGAAAGTACGCCAGTTGGGTAGAAGTGTTTCATAAAACGGTGGGATCTTCTTGGATAAATACACACAGCAGGATTCATTCTGACACGATGCCCACTTCACAGAAATTAAACCTCAACAGGTTAGAGTGAGGAAATAAAAAATGTAAAAGTTGAAATTCACTGAAAAAACTATAGGTTACAGGGTACGTTATAGTTAGAAAATTGAATTGAAAAAACCTTAGAAATTCACTAAAAAAAACAAAGGTAACAGGGGCATTATAATTAGGAAACAGAATATAAAAAACATTAGAAATTCTCTAAAAAAGCAAAGGTAACAGGGATGTTGTAGTCAGGAAATAACATTTTAAAAACATTAGAAATTCACTTGAAAAAAACAAAGCTTACAGGGAAGTTATAGTTAGGAAACAACAACAAAAAAAACCTTTGAAATTCACTGAAAAAACAAAAGGTTACAGGGACGTTATAGTTAGGATATAGAATTATACAAACCTTAGAAATATGTGAGGTCATAAGCATTGCATTGCGAGACGAAAGTTATATTTAGCTCGGGTAACTATGACTGCTGAATTGCACTGGTTTTGTACGAGTGAATTCTGAGCCTAACGATAACATCCCAGTAACCTTTGGGTTTTTTTCAGTGAATTTCTAATGCTTTTTAAATTCTATTTCCTAACTATAACATCCCTGTTACGTTTAGTTTTGTAAGTGAATTTCTGAGGTTTTTCAAATTCTATTTGCTAACCAAGAACCCCTGTAACCTTTTTTTAAAAAAGTGAACTAGTTAACTAGTAGTCATGTTTGCAGAATGGTGAAGAAAGGGTGTGAAGCCTCCGAGCAGCTCTCAAGAATCCTGCGGTGTCAGACTTACTGGAGGTAACAGGAGGGCTTCTGAGCCCCCAAGAACCCTCAGCATCTAAGAGGATTTCATCCCCCAATCAGTCATGCGCCAGGAGATGCGTTTGCAGAGTGGTGGAGAAAGGGGGCATGGCCTCCAAAGTCCTCTCAGCAATCAGGCTCTGTGGGACTCATTGGAGGTAACAGGAGGGCTTGTTGGCCCCCAAGGACCCTCAGCATCCAAAGGGACTTCATCCCCCAACCAGCAGGGCGCCAGGAGGTGCGTTTGCCGAGTGGTGGAGAAAGGGGGCATGGTCTCTGAAGACCTTTCAGTAATTCTGCTCTGTGGGACTTACTGGAGGTAACAGGAGGGCTTGTTGGCTCCCAAGGACATTCTAGAGCCAAGAAAACTTCATCCCCAACCACCAGTGTGCCAGGAAGGACGTTTGCAGAGTGGTGGAGAAAGGGGGCATGGCCTCTGGAGACCTCTCAGCAATTCCGCTGTGTGGGACTTACTGAAGTTAAAAGGAGGGCTTGTTGGCCCCCAAGGACACTTTAGAGCCAAGGGGACTCCATCCCCTACCCAGCAGTGTGCCAAGAGGTGCTTTTGCAGAGTGTAGGAGAAAGGGGGCATGGCCTCTGACAATCTCTCAGCAATCACGCTGTGTGGGTATTAATGGAGGTAACAGGAGGGCTTGTTGGCCCCAAGGTCCCTCAAGAGACAAGGGGACTTCGTCTCCCAAGCATCAGTGTGCCAGGAGGCGCGTTTGCAGAGTGGTTGAGAAGTCCTTGTAGCAGTCGGATTCTCTGGGACTCACTGGAGATAACAGGAGGGCTTGTTGGTCCCCAAGGACCTTCAGCATCCAAGAAGTTTTCATACCCTAACCAGCAGTGTACCAGGAGGTGTGTTTGCAGAGTGGTGGAGAAAGGGGAGCGTAACCTCCAACAACCTCACAGCAGTCCCACTGTGTAGGACCTACTGGAGGTAACAGGAATGGTGGTTGGCCCCCAAGGACCCTCTTTAGTCAAGGGGACATAATTTCCTCAACTAGTAGTGCGGCTGGAGGTGTGGTTGCGGAGTGCTGGAGAAAGGGGGCGGGACATCTGGTGACTTTCAGCAGCTTTTTTCCCCCTTGTATTTAGGGGAGGGGAGCTGTATGGTCCCCCTTCCTTGGGCGATTTGGGCCACGAGGACTCCATCCCCGGGGCCATGGCTTTTTGACGGGAGTCCCCTCCCAGGCTGATTTCAGCCCCAGGGACCACATCCCGCAAGGGCCCAGTCTTTTAAAAAAAAAAAATATGGTAGTGGGGCCGTCTGGCCCATCTCCCTGGACCGAGTACAGCCTCGGGGACCCCATCCCCCGGGCCCTGCCTTATTTCTTTTTTTTTATTGTTTTAATGGAGGAGGGCAGCGCTGCCCCCTTCCCAGGCCAATCATATATACAAATATATTTAAACACTTTTGAATCCATATTTTGGGAGTCTGCATACTAACTCTGTAAACTTGTTATTTTCGTGTGCGATATTTTTTACAATTTTGCTAGTATCAGGATTAAAGCTCAGACTACACTGGGTTGTTAAATGATAGTTCAAGACTGAAACATGGCAGTTCTGTCCTATTTCTAAAAGACTTTGGGTTCCAATTGCCATTACCAGGAACAAGAGTGTTAGCTTGGAGGGGGCAATATGCATGCTGGGAACACACCATATTGAAGAGCACAGGTGAGAAGCAAAAGAACATAACACCAAACAAGCACTGGCAAGATCATCAATAGGTCAGGTTTTGTCCCATTTTTAGGTCTCGCCTAGCTATTGCGTAAGCAATCACTATGCGAGAGATATAGAGAGCTGCTCCAGTAAAGCTTACCAAGGGGCTTTTCAATGCGGATTATGACCAGTGCATGTGTCCCGGGCGCACGCTCGCCATTTGCTCCCCCGCCCCCCCCCATTAGACGTGAAAGTAAGCCGCTCGCACACCACCATTCCACCATTTGTCTACTTCAAAGTAATTCGCTCCCCCGCCCCCGCCCCCGCCACAGCAATGCTGAGAGCTTGTTAAAGGAGCCCCTCCTAGCACTGCTTCTGAAGTCCCTCCGAAGATATTTCACAGCACTTCTCCTGTCACAGATGCTTCACAGCACTGCTTCAGAAGTCCCGATATTTCCGGCACAGATGCTTCACAGCACTGCTTCTGAAGTCCCAATATTTCCGGCACACTTGCTTCACAGCACTGCTTCTGAAGTCCCGATATTTCCGGCACAGAAGTTTCACAGCACTGCTTCTGATGTTCCGATATTTCTGGCACAGCTGTTAAAGTTTTTTCAAAAAACTTCCTTTGCTAAATAGTTGTCACACTATTGATGAATTTACTTTATACCCCTTCTTCAGTTCACAGTACTTAACAACATTTCTTATGCTGAAGCGGTATGAGTGTTGTTCTCCCACTCTAGGCGCTTCGTAGAACTTCACGCGCTGAACGTATTTTATAGTAGTTCCAATGGTAGGGAGGTTTTCATGCCCCTTATTGCGCCGAATGCATTTCATGGCACGTGACACCTGGGGCCACTTTAAAAAACACTTCTTTGTAAAAAAAAATGCCTATTCCTATATAATTTTGGAACAATTCATTTAAATACATTTAGTAGCATGTCTACAGCTCAAGATATGTATTTAAGTATGTTTGTGCATTTGACTGCGCCAAGATGTCATCAGAACCGCTTCGCAGCTCTCAAAGGCGGGATGGTACAAAAAATTTATTCAGCAAAAATCTAAGCAAGGACTTAGACTAGGATTATATTCGAAAACAATGGAAGTATGCGACAAAGGAGGAGTAAATTCTATGACAGGGTTGACTAATTATGCACCCTCCAACTCCACCCTCCAACTCCAAATCCACCCTCCAACTCCACCCTCCAACTCCATCTCCACCCTCCAACTCCAACTCCAACTCCACCCTCCAACTCCACCCTCCAACTCCAACTCCACCCTCCATCTCCACCCTCCAACTCCACCCTTCAACTCCACCCTCCAACTCAACCCTCCAACTCCCCTCCAACTCCACCCTCCAACTCCAACTCCACCCTCCAACTCCAACTCCACCCTCACACTCCACCCTCCAACTCCAAACTCCACCCTCCAACTCCAAACTCCACCCTCCACCCTCCAACTCTACCCTCCAACTCCACCCTCCAACTCCACCCTCCAACCCCAACTCCAACTCCACTCTCCAACTCCACCCTCCAACTCCAACTCCACCCTCCAACTCCACCCTCCAACTCCACCCTTCAACTCCATCTCCACCCTCCAACTCCAACTCCCAACTCCAACTCCACCCTCGAATTCCACCCTTCAACTCCACCCTCCAACTCCAACTCCACCCTCCAACTCCAACTTCCAACTCCACCCTCCAACTCCAACTCCACCCTCCAACTCCAACTCTACCCTCCAACTCCAACTCCACCCTCCAACTCCACCCTCCAACTCCACCCTCCAACTCCAACTCCACCCTCAAACTCCACCCTCCAACTCCAAACTCCACCCTCCAACTCCACCCTCCAACTCCACCCTCCAACTCCAACTCAACCCTCCAACTCCAACTCCACCCTCCAACTCCATCCTCCAACTCCAACTCCACCCTCCAACTCCAACTCCACCCACAAACTCCACCATCCAACTCCAAACTCCACCCTCCACCCCCCAACTCCACCCTCCAACTCCAACCTCCAACTCCACCCTCCAACTCTAACTCCACCCTCCAACTCCGACTCCATACTCCAACTCCAACTCCACCCTCCAACTCCAACTCCACCCTCCATCCTCCAGCTCCACCCTCCACCCTCCAACTCCACCCTCCACTCCACCCTCCACCCTCCAACTCCACCCTCACCCTCCAACTCCACCCTCCACCCTCCAACTCCACCCTCCAACTCCAACTCCACCCTCAAACTCCAACTCCACCCTCCAACTCCACCCTCCAACTCCACCCTCCACCCTCCAACTCCACCCTCCACCCTCCAACTCCACCTTCCACCCTCCACCCTCCAACTCTACCCTCCATCCTTCACCCTCCAACTCCACCCTCCAACTCCACTCTCCAACTCCAACTCCACCCTCCAACTCCACCCTCCAACTCCACCATCCAACTCCAACTCCACCCTCCAACGCCAACTCCACCCTCCAACTCCAACTCCACCCTCCAACTCCACCCTCCACCCTCCAACTCCACCCTCGAACTCCAACTCCACCCTCCAACTCCACCCTCCACCCTCCAACTCCACCCTCCAACTCCAACTCCACTATCCAACTCCAACTCCACTATCCAACTCCACCCTCCAACTCCACCCTCCAACTCCACCCTCCAACTCCAACCCCACCCTCCAACTCCAACTCCACCCTCCAACTCCACCCTCCAACTCCAACCTCCAACTCCACCCTCCAACTCCACCCTCCAATTCCATCCTCCAATTCCATCCTCCAACTCCACCCTCCAACTCCAACTCCTTCCTCCAACGTCAACTCCACCCTCAAACTCCAACTCCACCCTCCAACTCCACCCTCCAACTCCACCCTCCAACTCCACCTTCCACCCTCCACCCTCAAACTCTACCCTCCATCCTTCACCCTCCAACTCCACCCTCCAACTCCACCCTCCAACTCCACTCTCCAACTCCAACTCCACCCTCCAACTCCACCCTCCAACTCCACCATCCAACTCCAACTCCACCCTCCAACGCCAACTCCACCCTCCAACTCCAACTCCACCCTCCAACTCCACCCTCCACCCTCCAACTCCACCCTCCAACTCCACCCTCCACCCTCCAACTCCACCCTGCAACTCCACTATCCAACTCCACCCTCCAACTCCACCCTCCAACTCCAACTCCACCCTCCAACTCCAACCCCACCCTCCAACTCCAACTCCACCCTCCAACTCCACCCTCCAACTCCAACCTCCAACTCCAACTCCACCCTCAAACTCCACCCTCCAATTCCACCTCCAACTCCACCCTCCAACTCCAACTCCTTCCTCCAACATCAACTCCACCCTCCAACTCCACCCTCCACCTTCCAACTCCAACTCCAACCTCCAACTCCACCCTCCAACTCCAACTCCACCCTCCAACTCCACCCTCCACCCTCCAACTCCACCCTCCACCCTCCAACTCCACCCGCCAACTCCAAACTCCACCCTCCAACTCCACCCTCCAACTCCAACTCCACCCTCCAACTTCACCCTCCACCCTCCAACTCCACCCTCCAACTCCACCCTCCAACTCCACCATCCAATCCTTCACACTCCACTCTCCACACACCACCCTCTAACTCCACCCTCCAACTCCATCCTCCACACTCCACCCACCAACTCCACCCTCCAACTCCACCCTCCATCACTCGGGGACACCACAACATCACTCGGGGACACCACCACATCACTCGGGGACACCACCACATCACTCGGGGACACCACCACATCACTCGGGGACACCACCACATCACTCAGGAACACCACCACATCACTCGGGGACACCACCACATCACTCAGGAACACCACCACATCACTCAGGAACACCACCACATCACTCAGGGGCACCACCACATCACTCAGCCCAACCACATCATCACTCAGCACCACAACAGCACTGTCCTTGCTTGCTACCAACAAGCATTGCCATAGCCAATAGGACTCGCATTAGGAAAGTGTAGGGTATTGGCTTTGTGAATAACAATGCTATTAATTTATATATTTTCAAAGCCAACACATATTAAAAAAATTGTCATTTACAATACCAATAGCTCACACTTTCGTAATGCGAGACCTATTGCATTGCAAATACTTGTTAACTTAATGTTTATTGCAACCATACACTCAAAAAAGTAGGGAAAACAAAGAAGGCATACTGCCGCCCAAAAATGCTGGCCACTGTTGCAATAACATTTTAAACAAAAAAAATAGCATTGCATATACCTGTCTACTTAGAACATCCAGACAACTCCTTTTTTAGGCCCTGCCAATGAATGGGGTTGGGTTTTCTGACCTTGGCAAAACCCACTGCTCACACATGGGTAGGTTTTCCAAGCTGAGTGGAGTTTACTGCGCCCTGTAACTACCAGAAGCGGTGAAGTTCCCTCTTTCATTAAAATTTCTGGACGTCATACCTGCCGGAATTTAAAAGGTGGAAATAGTATAGGAGTTGCTTTAAAACGCTGATTTTGGTATGGAAAGCATGAAAATGCATGTTATTCACCCAAAACTCAGAATAGGTGTCCTATATTACACCTGATAAATTTTAAATTCAGGGAAGTCGGATTTTATACAGGGCACTCAAACTAAAAGTCTTGGTTTTAATGGGCATCACTGCAAAATATGATTATTTTTGGTGCAAATAAAAAATACTTTGGTCTTTGAATTACTGTGACCTGATGAAATAGTTTAAACACTCAAAATAATGGAAAAAAACCAAAGCGAACAATAAGTGTAAAGTATATATGTAAAGTAAAAGTAATATAAAGTATTGCCCCCACCAGCCCCTACTCTCAAAAACACTTCTTTTTAGAAGGCTGTGCACATGGAATAAGACAAATTGCATTCTCGGGTAGTGCAAGAGAGCCCGATGCTAAAGTTGGTCTCTTGCTTTATGCTGTGGTAGATGGAGGGGAGATTTGAATCACAGCTCAAGAGACCAATAGATGAAGGGGACTGAACCCAAGCGACACATACCCAGTGTATGTATAGGTGTGCATTTTGTATTTATGACAGGGATTTTTTGATCACTTGAGGCTCGAGAGACAGTCCAGACTAAAAATATAGACTATAGACCGTAAAATAAAAATAAAACAAATGCTGAGGCTCAGTGGGGGGAACTTAGAAAACCGTGGCGGGTGGGGGAGGCACTGACTTAAGAAACAGAAACACAGGAAGAGGAGCAAGGCAAGGGTGGGTTAGTGGGGATTATAGCTGTAGAGAGATTTTTCAAAATGTTAATTAAATGCCAGAAAGAAAGTTATTTTCCACTATGATGATCTCTAACATAGGAACCCGTGGACCCCTTGAGTGGTTACTATTTCTTCTATTGTACATAGAAAGCTAATAACATTGAACTGTGCTATTGTGGCTAACTGGGAAATTTAATTTTATCCGAGGGGGGCGGGGTCTATGCAGTGGTAGTTTTATCAAAATATATTTCTCATCTGCCTCTCCGTGAATCTTCTGTGGCGTCCTCTAGTGCAGCTACCCTACCAGACTCACACACCCTCCTCTGTTTTCCATAAGCTAAAGGACGAGAGAGAGAAAATGTGTAAGAGATGCTGACTGGAAAAAAAGAGGAGGGTACCAAGGGATTCAAACCAGCAAGTTACTTGGAGGAAAGGTGGACAGGCAGAGAAAATGCACCACTCCTGAGTGACGGTAATTAAGACCTATCTCTGCAATCTGAGATGATGAGTTTATGTTTCGCCACAACCAGGATTTACCATTTATTATAGGCCATGTATATGTGTCCAGGAAATGCTCAGACTCCAGACCATGTGTCAACAACAAGCAAATGTGTGGTAATGAATGAGTCCATTTCCTTATTGGACAGAGGGGCCATTCATCATCGTCCTATTAGAGTCACAGACGGTAAAACCAATATTGGCCAGCATGCAAAGACATCTAATGGCATGCCCAGGCTGCATGTGATCTTTAGTTTTTCACTCCATGAATTTTTAAGTCAAACAGCGTTCATTCCTGCAGAATTAAAAATTCAGTAGGTAACTTTTTGTGTTTGGAGAATATCACATTGTTTCTAATTAATGGGTAGATCACCTCTTCACTCCAGCATGTGAATTAATCGCTCTTGGAGACTTTATTTGCTTTGTTAAAAGATGTATTTATAAGTCATTAACTCTACAATTGTGGAATGGAGTTTACCTCTCTTCAGTAGACTTCAACAGCTTAGGGTGGCTGTGGCCAGAATATTTCAGTCATGACATCTTCAGTGACATCTCTTCGGCTTCCCAAAAAGCATTTTCATACACTTTTTCACAGTGTCCTTGACTGCTGTCTAATTCTATGTGACTCTCACTCCCAATGAAATGTAGCTTGGATAGAGACGAGAGGCCGCACTCCATTGTAGCCCATCACTGATCAATCAATCAATCAGAGTACTTGTAAAGCGCGCTACTCACCCGTGGGGGTCTCAAGGCGCTGAGGGGAGGGGGGGCCGCTACTGCTTGAAGAGCCAGGTCTTGAGGAGTCTTCTGAAGGCGAGTAGGTCTTGGGTCTGCCATAGGTGGGTAGGGAGGGTGTCCCAGGTCTTGGCGGCGAGGTAGGAGAAGGATCTGCCGCCGGAGGTTGTTCGTTGGATGCGGGGAACAGCGGCGAGGGCGAGGCTGGCGGGGTGGAGCTGGCGGGTGGGGGTGTAGAAGCTGAGTCTGCTGTTCAGGTAGGCTGGTCCGGCGTTGTGAAGTGCTTTGTGTGCGTCGGTGAGGAGCTTGAAGGTGATCCTCTTGTCGACGGGGAGCCAGTGTAGGCCTCTCAGGTGGGGGGTGATGTGGCTGTGGCAGGGGACGTTCACGATCAGTCGGGCGGAGGCGTTTTAGATGCGTTGTAGTCGTCGTAGGTGTTTGGCTGAGATTCCTGCATAGAGTGCGTTGCCGTAGTCCAGTCTGCTGCTGACAATGGCCTGTGTCACCGTTCTTCTTGTTTCGGTCGGGATCCACTTGTAGATCCTGCGGAGCATGCAGAGGGTGTTGTAGCAGGAGGAGGAGACGGCGTTGACCTGTTTAGACATGGAGAGGGAGGAGTCGAGGATGAACCCTAGGTTGCGTGCATGGTCAGTGGGTTTCGGTGCTGTTCCCAGTGTGGTCAGCCACCAGGAGTCGTCCAAGGCTGAGGGGGTAGGTCCGAGGATGAGTACCTCTGTCTTGTCCGAGTTCAGCTTCAGACGGCTGTTCCTCATCCAGTCGGCGACGACCTTCATTCCCTCGTAGAGGTTGGTTTTGGCAGTGTGCGCGTCCTTGGTGAGGGAGAGGATGAGTTGGGTGTTGTCAGCGTAGGAGATGATATTGAGGTCGTGTTGGTGGGCCACTTGTGTGAGGGGGGCCATGTAGACGTTGAACAGCGTCGGGCTGAGGGATGAGCCCTGGGGGACGCCGCAGATGATGTCGGTGGCCTCAGATCGGAAGGGTGAGAGGCGGGCGCTCTGGGTTCTGCCGGAGAGTAAGGACGTGGTCCAGTCAAGGGCCTTCTCTTGGATTCCGACTTCTAGGAGGCGTGTCTTTAGAGTACGATGGCAGACCGTGTCGAAGGTGACCGACAAGTCCAGGAGGATGAGGGCTGATGTTTCGCCGTTGTCTAGTTGGCGCCTGATGTCGTCTGTGGCGGCGATGAGGGCTGTCTCAGTGCTGTGGTTTCGTCTGAACCCGGACTGGGACGGGTCCAAGATGTTGTTGTCATCCAAGTGGCGGGCAAGTTGCATGTTGATGATTTTCTCGATGACCTTCGCCGGGAACGGGAGCAGGGAGATGGGCCGGAAGTACTTAAGGTCCTTGGGGTCCGCCTTGGGCTTCTTGAGGAGGGCGTTGATTTTGGCGTGTTTCCAGCTTTCTGGGAATGTCGCTGTTTCAAAGGAGATGTTGATGACCTTCCGTAGTTGAAGTGCGATGGCAGCGTCTGCTTTGTTGAATATGTGGTGTGGGCACAGGTCTGACAGGGATCTTGAGTGGATGGAGTTCATGACCTTGCGTGTCTCGTAGTCGTTGACGTTGGAGCAGGAGGTCAGGCGGTTGGCGCTGGTGGTGTTCACAGGGAGGTGGTGTCTGGCGTAGTCGGGGCGGTCATGGTGTTGAATCTGTCATGGATGTCAGCGATCTTGCGGTGGAAGAAGATGGCCAGTGAGTTGCACAGTTCTTGTGAGGGCGGTATGTCGTTGGCGTTGGCGCTGGGGTTGGAGAGTTCCTTTACGATGCTGAAAAGCTCCGTGCGTTGTTATCCAGGCGGTCTTTGAAGGAGGATCTCTTGGCTAATCTGATGAGGTGGTGATGTCTGCGGGTGGCGTCCTTGTGGGCTGCGTGGTTGTCCGGAGTGCGTTCGTGGAGCCATATCTTCTCCAGTTTCCGGCATGCGCGTTTGGAGGTCTGCAGCTTTCAGACCCAAACAATCGTTCACATGAGAGTCCAGGAAGTGGCAGATCAAAGAGCATTTAATGCTCGATGATGACCCATTGTATGTTTTATGATTCTGAAGCTTGCTAACAACGAATGGTTGATAAAAGGCGCATAGCTCTAGCAACTGAAGCCAGCTTCATAAAAAGCTATTCTCAAAGACTCCACCCAAGATGGCCGCTCATCACTATGGGCCCCAGCAATTGAACGGAATGGTAACACACCACATCCAACCCCATTAATCGGGTAGTGACAAGGGGGATCTACAGAGGGGAATGAAAGCCAATAAAGTCAGCAGAAGGCAGCTGGAAATTAAGAGGAGCTGGGCCAGCAGTGCCTCTGATGAGACAGTGGCTGCAGGCGCAGTGCAGGTGAGGTCGAGCTGCGAGTAGTGTTGATCTTGGGGTGAGCCCAGCACGTGGATCGCCCCGAAATGGCGAAGCAGCAGCAGAAACTGTGCAGAGAGGTACTCAGACAGATCCCCTAGTAACCATAATATTGACGGAGCAACATATTGGAGAGAGCAGTATACCTCTGAAATAATGTATGTTGTGAGACAAATGTTCTGGGATTCGGTAAGAAGACAGAGGTGAACTTTGGGAGACCCTCGCATGAGAGAAGTTGGTGGGCTTGATGGGCACCCAGTGAAGACAATAGGGACATCAGATAGGTATTGGGAGGCACTAAAGGCTGCAGATAACTGCACCGCCCTTGCCTGGAGCATGGGTGTGACACTTGGATTATAAACCTGAGGAGAGGGAAGTTGTGAAATTACTCAAGGTGTGATGAGTGTGCAGAGAGTAGCCGTGCAGACCACAAGATAATCCAGCCGAATAGTGAAGTTGGGATGGTTTGGAGAAAACCATCCCCACTGCGAGGGGGGCCAGCTTCATCACAAATGCCAGGAGATGTCAGCATGCAAAAGGATGTGGCAATCCCAAGCTCTCGATCTACCCTCTTCAGAAGAGAATCATTGCGCAAGTTCACCCACATAAGTCACTTTCATCCTGCGACAGCGATAGCCACTTGTTTCAAGATCAGTCCAAGGCCACCCCGCAATGACAAGGGGATTTCATAGATTCGGTAGAGTAACTCAGTTGATGACAGATCTGCTACTGATGGGTAATACCAAAAGGCTTACAATTTAAATGGAAGGCTTGGAACCATAACCACTTCTCCAGCCGAGTGGAGGATGTTGTCCCAGCTGCATGACGGTGGAGAATGGGACATGGGATGCTGATGCGATCCCAGGGTGGTGCCGGCATGGAAGCCCAATGGACGGCGCACCCTGAGCCAAGAGAGACTGTTTGCCTAGGAGTAAATGAGACCCTGCAGATTCCTGAGCAAGTTACATAGGGCACACATGGTATGGAGAACAATATTCGACCATACCTAAATAAAGGTAGAATGGGGGGGGGGGCACACTTCAAACTACCAAGAAATGGAGGCCACATTTAGACTACTTAGAGATCCAGCCAGTAGAGTGGAGCAAACCCAAGGGATATAAAAAAAAAATTCAGAAAACATTTCCCCAGGATTCATGTACTCATAACATTTATTGCGCATGTATGAAAAGTTTCTGAGACATAGCTACAGCCTTGAAACTCAGAGCCCGGAGGGAGCAAGACTCATTACAATGCAGCTGCTCAAGGAATTAGAAGTGGTAGATGCAGAAATAAACTGCGAGAACAATCTCATCTTCTGGGGCCGACTCTAAATACTAAGAACGAATAAACTGGAATGCACATTACTCTGCCTGAGGCAGGTGCGTAGCTACCATTGGTGTTGCAGGTGCATTGTCACCGGAGCTCAGAGCCCTGAGGGACCCATTGACTCATGATATTTACTATAGTTCACTACCCTGACAGCAGTCTAAGGGGCCATTTCCCTTGATTTCACCGGGCACATGATTAGCTGACCCTGAGAGCCCACATAGGGGAAGATCTAAGCAAATGGTGCAAACTATATATTTCCTGGCATGGGCGAATTAACATGATTAAAATTATGATATTTGCTGACTGCTATATATCTTCCAGGCGTTCTTGAATCCCCATCTTGGTGGTGAAGCTTGGTGGTGCCAAATTTTATCTGCAGGGAGCTCGACCTAGAAAAAATAAGAAAGCGCAGATAGCATTAGGGATAAAAGGTGCCTTATTGGGCCTGTACATTATAAAGTACTAATATGGCTCACCTTTATGAACCATTGTTAATTGGTTGGCAAGTGAGTCAGAGAAATGTTGACTCTTTATGGAGTGAGTGCTGGAAGGGGGACTACTATGGAACATTACTTGGCAGCAAAAGGATGCCTGCCCACAGAACCTATACATCTCTGAAATAACGAGAACTCCACTAGAGGTATGGGTTTAAGGTGATGTTAGAGACAGACTCACAGCATTCCATTCATTCTACACTGCCATTCACTTGAATCCACACTTCACACCAATGATGGAGGGGGAAAGATTTGAGAGGTGGAGGCACGGTGGGTACCTTAAACTGGGAGACATGGCTTCTAAACATGAGGTCAATTCTTTTATAGAATATAAAAGGATCTTTAAATTCAGAGAACAACATAGGATCAAATATGTGGAACTTAGACATTGGGTTATGCAACCACCCAATAGGGAAACAGTCACTTGACAACTAACCCTGCTCGAAAATTATATGGAACCTTACAGAAAGACCTGATATCAACTCTGTACTTCATCCGAGCTGTGCACGGAACAGGGCACATAGGGTGATCAGTTTCAATGGGAGTAGGAACTGGTGAGGGTGGTAGCTGGAGTAAATTGCGAATGTTTTGGGAGATACACCCAAATGATTCCGAACCTTGCAGCACCACATTTATAGAAAACTTTATTGCATGATTTAAAATAAACCTTTGCAAGTTACAAAAGATAAAAATATTACGCATTAAAAGAAGATGAAACCCCAGTTCTTAGTAGTAGATCCCCGTGCCCCCTGTTTTTCTGCGTACACAATCATAGTTGCCCTTTCGCCGACCCATTAGTAAAACCCTTTGGGCCATTGGTGGTAGTGTCCAAAATTTGGAGATCGAGTCCCGGAGTATGCCAACCTATACACTGAGCCCCCCATTCATATAGTTTGGTACCTCTGACAATTATTTTTCCTTCGCCTGAGTGTCTACAGGGTGAATCCGCAGTTTTTTTTTCTGGTGGAGGTTGTTGGTAGTAGATCCCCTCCCCTAGTTTTTTTGCAGCACGATCCATGAGCCTTACTAGAGCACAGTTTAGGTTGGTGTTCCATGGGTCAAAGCAAGCTAGGACTGCGGCTCTGCGCAATCTGACCTCGTTGATGCTCCAGCCTCTCTGTAAAAGGGACCTTCTTTCCTTCAGCAACTTTGGACACAGGCAGATGATGTGTGTTATGTCTTCCCTGTGGTTTCCATAAAGCCAACAGTGTTGCTGGGCTTGTTCTCTTTTCCATATGGGAAGGTGGCAAGACAGATTGATCACTCCCAGTCTTAGTTTTAAAAAGCAAAGTTTGGTGTGTGTGGTGAACGGCAAAATTAGGTACCCCTGAGGCGTCAGCTGGTCGTACGTCCTCAATCAATCAATCAATCAATCAAGAAATTTGTATAGCGCGCTACTCACCCGGAGTGTCTCAAGGCGCTTGGGGGGGGGGGTCCGCTACTGCTCGAACAGCCAGGTCTTGAGTTGCTTCCTGAAGGAGAGGTGGTCTTGGGTAAGACGAAGGTGGATGGGGAGTGAATTCCAGGTTTGGCTGCCAGGTAGGAGAAGGATCTTCCTCCCATGGTGGCTCTTCGGATGCGTGGAACGGCGGCGAGTGCGTGGCTGGTCGATCGTAGTTGGCGGGTGGGAGTGTAGAAGGTCAGGCGGTCGTTGAGGTACCTGGGGCCTAGGTTGTGGAGTGCTTTGTGTGCGTGGGTGAGGAGGCGGAACGTGATTCTTTTGCTGACGGGGAGCCAGTGCAGGTCTTTCAGGTGTCCGGAGATGTGGCTGTGGCGTGGGATGTCCAGGATGAGTCGTGCGGAGGCGTTCTGGATGCGTTGGAGTCTTTTCTGCAGTTTGGCTGTGGTTCCGGTGTAGAGGGTGTTTCCGTAATCTAGTCGGCTGGTGACAAGTGCCTGGGTGACCGTCTTCCTGGTTTCGGTGGGGATCCATCGGAAGATCTTTCGGAGCATGCGTAGGATGTTGAAGCATGAAGACGAGACTGTGTTGACTTGTCTGGTCATCGACAGGGAGGAGTCCAGGATGAAGCCCAGGTTGCGTGCCTACGTCCTAAGAGTCATCCAACCGTGGCTTCTTCTTGCTAGACTTGCCTTGACTTTTAGTGAAGGGAGTTTTTTTGCGCTTATTTTTCCTAGCCTTTTGCATTCATTTTATCTGACTTGTAAGTCCCAAACTTCATTCAGGCTTAAAGTTTTTAGTCCCCTCGCCCAATAATCGTGCCCTGCCCGCCAGCGTTTCGCGTGCAGGTTTGACCATAGGTGTTGCGCTAAGCTACCTTCTTTTGACGACCTGTTTGTGGCAGCACATTAAGAAGCTCATCAATCTGGCCAGTGATTGGTTATAGATACCCAGTTCCAGCCTGATTTGAGCAGGTGATGTATGTGTTGGTAACTGGAAAACTGTTCTGAAGATTTTTGCAATGATTTTATCTGATTTGCCACTGTCAAGACCTTTTAGCACCTCGCTTCCATATGTTAGTGTAGGAATGACTTTTGCCTCTGCTGCCTGCAATGTAGGGGCGAATGTAGGGCAAAATATCTTCTTATGAATAGAACTGATATCAAATGATAGTGCTACTCCCTTCTTTCTTTGCTCTTCTAGGTGGGTTTTATATCTACTGTTGTTGTCAAAGAGAACTCCTAGGTACTTGTGGCACTTGGATTATACAATACTTTCGTAATTTAGGACCCATGCCAGCTTCTGGGGCCTTTCTGGACGGACCGCCAAGATTTTCGTTTTCTTACTGTTTATTTGAAGCTCGTTCTTTTGTGAATATTCGGCAGTACCGTCCATAAGTCTTTGTAGGCCAATCTTTGTGTTGCTTAGGAGAACTACGTCATCGGCGTATAGGAGGTTTGACAGCTGAAAGCTGGCTAGTTTAGGAGCATGAGAGTTTACCTTGCTTAGGGCTTCCGGGAAATCTCATAAAAATAGATTAAAAAGTGTGGGGGCCAGGACACAAACTTGTTTTAGTCCTTTAGTTGTTACGATCGGGCGTAATAGTCTGGAGCCGTCCCCGATCTTGATCCTGACCCATGTGTCCCGGTGCAGTAGCTAGATGGCTCTTAGAAGACCATTTGGGATATTCAATCTGGTAAGCTTCTGCCAGAGCTTGGCCCTGTTGACGTTGTCGAATGCAGCTTTATAGTCTATAAATCCCATGTAGAACGGACTGGAGCTGGTTACCGCCTGGTCTATCAAACAGGAGAGAGTCATGAGATTAACCAAGGTACCTGTGTCACTTGTGAAGCCAGTTTGGTTCAGAGGGATTACTGAATGTTTGTTGGCCCATGCCCGAAGTGAGTTGAGCAGAGTCCCAGCGAAGTACTTTGCTTCATTGTCGATAAGGGCGACCAAACGGTAATTCTCTGGTAATTTTATATCCCCACCTTTGAATATTGGTGCAAGAATTGAACCTTGCCAAGAGGGCGGAATGAAGTTCTTTTGTAAGATGGAGGTGAAGAGTGGAGATAGCTTAGAAGCCCAGAAGGCTGGATCCTCCTTAAACAAAGCTGGAGGGATGCCTCCTGGGCCTGGAGCTCCATCTTTCCAGCCTTCTTAATCTGTTTTTCAATATGGGTCTCCGGGACTAGACTTTGTTCGATGCTGCTTGGATGAATTGGTCTCACTGATTGATTTTCAGGAAATTGGTCTTGGAGGGGAGATTCTTCCATAGTTAGCGTTTTAATTAATCGCTCTGGAGGCATGTTCATCACTTTTGGAGCTTTGCTGCCCTCTTCTCCGGGTCGCTGATCAACAGTATTTTCTTGTTGATCGTTGAAGTGGATGTGCAAAAAAGAATACCAGTGAGACTCCAGTATGTTTGATGAAGCGACTTTCGGGACATTCCCTCCAAGACTATTGATGGTACGCCAGAACCTCGCAGAATTGTTTGACTTTATGTCTTGATGTAGTTTAGCCCAGAAAGAATTCCAGTGAGACCGGCGATGTTCTCTCTTTAATATCTTCAGGTGTTTGCGGGCTTCTCTCAATTTGATTATTGTTGGAGGGTCCATTGGCTTTATTTTTAATTCCCGCCATTGCCGGTTCATAGTTCTTTTTGCTGTTCGTATCGCTGGATTCCCAAAGGTCGAATGATTCGACCCATTCGATTTTGCGTGTCTGTCTGTCAATTTTGATGCAATTGTCATCCAGTTAGCAATGTGATCCTCGGTTGTCCTACGGGTACTCTCAAAAATTAATTTTGCCTCCGTTGTTACCTGCTGTAGATTATTAACCGAGCACTTGATTCGTTTTAAGTTGATCGTATAGCTTTCGAAAGCTTGAGCCCTTTTCTCTGCAAGTTGCACTAGACTAGTGCTGAGCGATATTTCTTGAGGGCTGTGGTCACTTTCTATTCTGTTTCCGAATCCAAACCCTAATATTTGATGCAGGAGAGAAAGGCTAACAAAGGTGTAATCAATTAAGATGCACCATTTTTCGATAAGTATGAGAGGCCGGGTGACTTGTCAGGATGAAAGCGCCCGTTGAGGGCTCTAGGACCTAGATGTTCCAGGTTTCTTTGTAAAGAGCGGCCCTTCTGGTCTTCCTTGTGCCATCCGGGAAGGTCCTGCGGTGGTATAACCCAGGCGCTTTCCGGTATTTTGGTAACCTCGTTTTTCTGTAGGTCAGACATTAGCCATATGTTGAAGTTGCCAGATAAAATTATGTCTGAGTTCGAGAGACCAGACTTCGTCCTTAGCACTAACTCAGTCACCTCATCTGAGAAGGATTGTCTGGACACTGAATTTGGGCGAACATAGGCATTCATTAGAGTGATCAACTAGGACGGGCCTTTGTTTGTACTAAGTGAGATTCCTACTGACTGGAGAAAATGGGAAGGGCACGCAAGGTCCCAAGAGGTGATTGTGTTTTTTATTGATATATAAATTACTAAGCCGCCACTGCCTCTTCCTGAAGATTTAAGTTTCAGGGCTGGGATGTAATGTGTTTTGTACCCTTCTATGTGTTGTGGCTCCATGAACCATGTCTCTTGAAGTAGTATTATCTCAAATGATCGTAACTAGGAGATTATTGCTGTGTCGCCCAACTTACTTGATAACCCATTAATATTCCAAGAGCAGATCCTTAATGGACAGATGTCATAGCCCGTTTGGTTTTTGTGATGTCAGCAGAGCAGCCGGGTTGAATTTAGGGAAACCGCCAGCCATGAAAATGTACCGGCCTCATCTATGTCCCTTTTGAGCGTGATCTGATCCTCTCTTGCATTTGATGCTTTTAAGACGGAGGAGGGAGTTTTATCACGGGCACTCCTCAAGACTGAGTAGATAGCTCTTTTTTCGGCACGCGGGCGCTCAAGGCTTCGAGTTTCTTGCAGAACATGTGGGTAGCCTGGTTCCATGCCGGGTAGTATGAGTATGCCCCACTGCTTGAAGGTTTCTGTATGTCGTAAGATGTTATTCATTTCCTCTGTCGAGCTCCAAGTGACCTTCATGCTTTCATTTGTCTGACCCTGACCTGGTGCAATGAATTCTATTGAATTAATGTCCTCTGAGGTTAGGACATTGGACAGCCCTATCGCTTCTATCAGTTTGATGATGTTCCTGCGGTTTAATATGTCGCAGCTGCCTTTGGACTTATACTCCGGGTAAAAAAGCGTGAAAGTTGGGTCTCCATGGGTGGGGACCACCGGAAGCCTTGGTTGTGGCACTGATCTTTGGGCCCAATGCATTGGGTCTGTTCCTGTCAGGGGTCCTGATAATTGTGCATTTGTTACTTTATGAACAGGTGTGTGAGGTGGCATGTTTCGTACACTAGAGATCTTTGGTTTATGCCACGGCGGTTGGAATTTCTACACCCATGCCCTTCGCCAATATAGTAAATTTGCCGGGAAGATCTTGATGTGAGCTGCTGATTTGAGTCAGATTCGCTGGGTTGGCGCTACCACAAAGGTCCGTGGGCCTGGTTGAATGTTGGCCCTCAGCCTCTTGCAATGGCATTGGGTCAAAAAGTGCCATTTGGGAGGTTGCGGATGACTCCTTTTTCCCCCTTTTGACCAAGTGATCCTGATCATCCCCGGCCACATCCTTATCTATTGCAGGTAACAAGGTGCCAGTCTTTTTTTGTTTATCACTTTCCAATGGGATGGTTTGGACTTCTTGTTGGTTTTTTGGCTCGCCAATTCTTATAGGGTCGTTATGCTCTTTGGCGGCAGCTCGTCTGTTGGTATTAAACAGAGGGAAAAGGCTCAGATCTTGTCTGCTCCTGCGGATTTTATTGCGGCCTTTTCGCTTCCTTTGTCTTTTCACCTTTCCAATCTGGTCTTCAATGTCTGGATCAATTTGAGATGGTGAGGTGGATTTAGCTTTTCCCGCTAGTGGGGACTTTTGTTGGTTGCTCCTTACACTGCCAGTAGCTGATATATCCAGGGGTAAGGATAATGCATTAATTTCATCCCTTCGCACGGCAGGAGTTGCTGCCACCTTTTCCTTGGTAGCATGACATGAGTCGCTGTCGCTATTACTTGAAGAGGATGGCTTGGAGTTTGTAATTTCTTTTAGATCCGCCACTAATTTTTTCATCATTACTGGGAGCGTGCTCAGTTTCTCAATTATTGGTGAGCAATCGCATCCTTGTTGTGGACGGTCTGCGACCGCTTGGGCCCGTCTGATCAGGTTGTTCAAGTTTGTAATTTTGTCATCTATTTTGACTACGTACACAGCTATTGTGTTCATAAGGCTGATTTGCATGTCCATTTTGTTTGCTTGATAGGTCATAGCATCAGCTGACCTTTGTAGGATGTCCAGGGCTATAGCCCATGCCTTCTCTTGTTTGAACTCCTCCTTCTTCTCCTTATTTGGAGACCATGATGGACATGAATAGTCAGGGGCGTTTTAACCATATGAGGACAGCATTTTTTTTTTACCATTCTTTTGATTCAAGATAGGAGAGATATCCCTCCACAGCGTGAGCTTCCTTCGTATAGTGCAAGGACGCAGACCCGGTAGAATCATGTTGTGCGCATTGGGCGGATTTACTTTCCCACGAAGGGTGCAAGCACTTGTGGCACAGATGGTATAAGAGCAGAAATGTTGATAGCTTCTCCCCCCTCTGTCGTATCAGATACACTTTCCTTTGTGGCAGGATTTGTTGGTGGATCAGCATGATTACCCATTGTGTTTAAACTGACATCAGGAGGAACAGTATTGATGGCTACTGGATCACTCATTATCTCTGTTCGATTCAGTTGAGGGGTCGGTGTTGTTGAAGATTAGGTTTGATCTAACAACAGGAGTGGCTGCAAAGTCACACCTGGGCATTGATTGTATTAAGGTGGTCTTTGTTTTGGAACTTACTAAAGTTGTAACTGCGAGGACCCCTAAACTGCTCTGCATGGATATGTAAGGGACTCCTCCCTCTTGTGATGGAATGAACTCGTCAAATTGGCTGGTGACTATCGCTTGGCTGGTTTGAGATTTGTCCATCTCGTTATTACCACCTGAGCTTCCCTTTCTGATGGTCACTGTGGGGCTTAGGGGAATGGGTAGTCCCTTAATTTTCATGTTGCCTGAGAAGACTGCCGACCCTGCGTCTTTCAAGAAGGCAAATTTTGACGTTATTTTCGGTTGGTTACTGAGTAAATGTTGGCCCACCAAGCCTGCTTCCTTCAATTGCACCGGGAGCGTGCTAACTATAGTGCTTCCGGAAACGCTTGGCGACAGTTTAAGTAACTGGTCTGTGTCCATGGTAGATATCTCAAGTTTTTCTCTCTGTTTCCTTTTCTTTTGTGGGGCTGTAGACCTCTGCTTCCCTGATCTCATCCTTTGCTTTGGCCGGAGAAAAGAAAGAAGGGGAGAGCTGAGTGGCCTTTCCAGGCTTTTCAAAATGACTGTTCAAAATGACTTTGTGGGCACGTGAGAGCTGCGTGGAAGTGGCGGGCAAACCCAGGCTCACTTTTCTCTCACTCTTGTTGACCCAAGCCCTGGCAACCAAAATGTTGCCACAAAGCCACCACAAGTCAGCCACTTTGCTGAAACAAGCTGGAACTCAGTTCAGTTTGTGGGTGCCCAAGCGATGCCCAAGCAGATAACAGGTAACAAAGGCGACAAAAAGGAGCCGGGCACCTGGGACAGTTTGGAATTGCCGGGTTTAGGCGGGCTGGGATGGGCTGACAGGAGCCACGAGGAAGCGTAGAATAATAAAACGTGGTGTCGCATTATGTAGCCAAACAGCCAGTGACCAGCACATAGAACAAACTGAGCAAGCTGAGCAGGTAAGCTGTTAAGCTATTAAGCTACACGCACCAACGAGCCAGGTCTACCTTAGCTCTGAAATCCACCTGCCACCACTCACGCCTGTTTCCGGGTGTTCTCTGCTTCATGCTCAAAGATATAGTGCTGACTGCCAAGCCTTCTTTCCCAAGTTTAATGGCAGTGGGAACCTATGGTGCTGGAGTTTCCAGGCAGGCATTGCTTGTAATCCAATGCAGCGGATAGACCAGTGTGGCTGGGCCACGTCACACTCCACCAGCCACTCCCAGAGTGGCAGGCTCAAGCCTGTGCGACACGCAAGCTAGAAGCTAGAAGGGGCTATTTCCAAGACCGCTCCTGTTGCGGGGGGATGGGGGGTCAGGCCCACGAGTCCAAGAACTGTGACCAGGTGCTGGTCCTGGAACACTGCCCCAACGCGCTCCAAGGCTGCCTCGCCGCCGCTCTGCTGTCTTCGGTGCAGTGGAAAATCTGGTATGGAGTCCGCTGACGAATGGGAAGTGCTCTACACACCCAACGGCTCCTCGGCTGCTCTGCTCTGCTCTGCCCTTGCATGGCCGCAGAGCCCGCAAGGTCCGCGTGAAAAGGCGGGCGGACGGATGGATGAAATTTGGTGAAGTGGTGGTATAGTAGAGGTACGGACTGCCCACCGCCGTCACCACCACCACCGCCGCCGCCACCACCATTCAGCCGCTTTTGCCGCTCCTTGCCGCAGTCAGAAGTTGTTCTTTACCGCGGCCGGGTGGGCTGTCACACCAACGCAGCAGTCCGCAATCGGCGGTCAATGTTCTGCTCTCTGCAAACCGGAAACCTCTGCTCTCTCAGTTTCCATCTGTTGTGCAACTCACATTCAAAACTCCAGTAGTGGCATGAAGTGTGGCATCATTCAAAACTCCAGTAGTGGCATGAAGTGTGGCAGCATCAGGAATCTGAATACAAGTTGAGTACAAGCTATAGGTGCATCCGTACCTCACCCCCAAAAGATGAACCCTACCAATCTATGATGGAGGTGTGGAGAGAAGGTAAGTTCCTCGATTCTCATTTGATGGGAATGCAACTTAATATGGACATTCTGGAAGGAAGTGCTTAGTCACATTTATATGGTTATCGGTACAATGGTAGGTTGTGACCCAGATTGACAGCCAGAGTAAGGTCGGTGCCATCCTTACTACATCACCTATAACATTTAAAACTAGCTTCTCATGCACTATAGTGGCAGGTATGCTGGGAGGGAATGACATAAGTCTTCGCAAAAACTTGTTGTCACTATTCTGCGAGAGTAAGGGGTCAGTATGCCCCCACACCCCAGCCCCATTGCTAGCAATAGCTATGGTTCTTGCTTTAGAGATAGTAATCGCAGCCTCTAGGGGCATAGACCATAGCCTGTAATCAAATGTGTACAGGGACGCTTTTGCTTGTACAAATTGTGTAACCCTCACCTCCTTATGGTGCAGACAGGTGTTCCTACTACCAAATAGTTCTTCCAGATTGGAGAATGCGGAAACACGTTTGAGGGCCATTCCATCAATGTGAAAGGAAGTCAGACTGATTCACGGTTGTCCACAGACCATTGCATACGATTTCCTTTTATTCAGAGAAAGGCCCAGATCGGACATTAAAGTCACCAAACTACTGAGGAGTTTCTGGAGACCCCTACCTGTTCAAGCCATAAGGACGCAGTCATCCGCATACATAAATGCCGGTAGATAATTTGCCCCTATCCTAGGCAGGCCAGCTGCAGCGTCTATAAAAACTAAAAAGAAAGGGTTCCAGTACACAACCTTGTCTGATACGCTTTCTAATGTTTGTAGACAGTACATTTCCCACTTTGCCCGTACCTGATCCTGTCTTCTACATCTGTGTGCAACTGGCCAAGGAGATGGACAATGTTGGGATTAGTACCCCTACTTAGAAGCATCGCCTACAGCTTCCCCCTTATGACATAATCAAATGCTGCACTTAAGTTAAAATATGGTCGATAAAAAACAGCCTAGGCAATCATAATTAAAATACAATGATGAACAAAGATATACAAGGAAAGAAAGCTACCAGTGAAATCAGTTTCTAATATTTATTAACATATGTTTTATAAAAGGAAACACAAAATCATATACATAAAAAATTCATCATCACATATCAAAGAATCAACATACAGTAAAAAGTATATGAATCAATATAACACAAGATTATAAGTTTATTTACTACATAAAAAAGGGAGGTGGCATATTAGTTCTCATGAGAACTAATATGCCACCTCCCTTTTTTTTATTGATTCATATATATGTATATGACTTTTGTGTTTCCTTTTATAATACATATGTTAATAAATATTAGAAACTGATTTCACTGGTAGCTTTCTTTCCTTGTATATCTTTGTTCATCATTGTATTTTAATTATGATTGCCTAGGTTGTTTTTTATCAACCAACTTTTCCCTGACCTAGGAATTTCGTATTCTTTATAATCAGGGGGTCCTTGATATCTACACTTAAGTTAAAATATGCCACTCTTTGGCGACCACATGGTTGCTCATTATTAATTGTACCTAGTCCTGCTGGAAGCCATATTGTACCGGCGTTCGCATTACTTTTTCATTAGCCCAGTTTTCTAATTAGTCAAGAAGGACTATGTCTAGAATCTTAGCTGTGGCAGCTAATAGGGATATAGGCCGATAGCATTACGTGTTAGGTCTATCTCCCTTTTTAAAGATTAGCACAATCGTTTCCCATGACTTAGGAGGCGATGCATTGATGGCACTCCTTAGTACAATCGCCAAGACTCATCATCACTTAAACAGAACACTTACAAAGGAATAACACTTAAGCTTGGTCATGCAACTGAGCATCAAAAACAGCAGAATTGTCTGAGCCTTCCCCAAGCAACAATCAATATGTCCAGAATACCATAACTTTTACAACATGAGACACAACCACAACTAACACAATATCACACCTGATCAACAGATGTACAACACAACACGATGCTAAGCAGGGTTATTTAGATTTGAATTTAGATGTGCAGCTCTCAAACAACACTTAACACCAGCAGAAGCTGACCTATGCTTAAAAATGCAACAGAAAATACATCACTCATTAATCATATTTTACCAACTGCCATACCAAATTAAGTACAGTAAACTAGATGCACCAACACAAACAATCATGCAATCAAACCAGCACCAAGGATACCCGATGTCAATTGGATATCTCCAAAAGCTCTTCACTTATTTGAAACAACCCACAACTGACTACAATAACCTATATATTATCACTCACATCTTAATAATAAAATTCTTACCACCAGCAATTCTAACTTCCATGTCAACCAAACACAATGTAGAGGCCTTCCAAAAATGTTATGCAACAAACCGAATATCAAAACCAGCAACCTAATAAACAACTACAAGCAATAGCAAAAAAAAGTCCCACCCCACAAATTACCACCACAAACTCATGGCATAATGCTTATTGCCAAAATCAATGAAAATGAATACAAATATGCTAAGCAGAGAACTTACCAACACTGCATCCAAGTCTTGAAGACTAAATGTCGGATTTCACTCCATGAGTGATTAGGGGATATTGAGACATTTGTTGTGCTATGTTATGTGTATTTGTAAAGCACACTATCACTTGCGAGGGTTGCTTGGTGCTGAGCAGCTATGTGCCTAGCACTGCCTATGGTATGCTGGTTAATTGAAAAGCTAGGTCTTCAGTTTCTTTCGGAATTTAAGGAGAGGAAGGTGCTGTGATGTGGAGTGGAAGGCTGCAGGGCCGGACTGGCCGTAGAGGGCACTGGACATTTCCCCGGTGGGCCGCCAGGGTGGGGCCTGGTTTTGGGCCCCTGGGGGGAGGGCGTTTTTGTTACTGGGACGTTTATGCAGCAAAGCTGCAATATTGGCCCCTGTAACAAAATTGTCTGAAACTGGCCCTGACAAATAGCTCGGGGGCACCCACAACACCCAGAGGGGGCGGCCGAGCACTTTGCCAGGGCCGATTTTGGTTCCCAGTCCAGCCCTGGTAGGCTGTACCACTTTGCTCAACCTGAGATCAGTACAGTCCCACAAAAGGTGGTGGGAGGAATACTTGCAATCTGTCTTACCACTGGCAATCACTCACATAGCATTCAAGCCCATCTTACTTTTGTGTGTTTGATGTACTGCCCTAAGTGGCAAGAGCATGCCCTGACATAGGTCCCATGTTCCCTGTGTCACTGGATCCAAGCTACACCCGAATGATGAGCCCCAGTTAGGCCTTGGCTGCTCGTTTTTCACTTCAGAGAGGACCTGCTCTAAAGTTTGGGTTCAACTGTTTCTATTGGAGCAGGACGACGACTGATTTGCAAATGGCTGGGTCCAAAGTGAGGTGGTATGTGGGCAAAAGAACAATGGCAGGAATACTACCATAGAGCGAATGCCAGTGGTTAGATAAATTGCATACATTCATCTCATCGCCTTTTGTGTGTTTGACCAGTACAGACCCTCCATAGTAAGCCACACTATGGTTGCCCAACACCATGAATTAATCATATAATCACCCAATTCTGACAAGCAAGGGATTGGAAAGGAAAGAAGACTGAACAATGGTATCTTGTAAAGACAATACTGCTAACTGTGCGAGTGGGGACTATCTAGAGCAGGTTTCGCTTGCTAGGTCAATAGAGTGTGAGCGCATACATGACGGCAATGCACATCTCTCCTTGCCTGGCAAACATTCATAGTTATATTGGCTCTATGTGTTCATTTAGTTCTGTCCACTTCACCCTACTTTCCACCCACCTTTCTTATTTTCTATCTTGTAATTTCGATTTGTGGGTTAGTCGTTGCCCCTAGCACCTTATTGGCTGATTTCTCCTTGATGTTTGTCTGCTGCTGTTCCTTGAGGTCCCCGAGTCCAATATTGGTATACTGGTTGATGTCTGGTCTCATAACCACCCTCCTTGCCCTGCATTAGGATGCAGCATCCATCCCTGTTGTGAGTAAATCCTCACCACAAAATTATTAATAGCCATTACCTAACACCACATAAATCTCCATAGAAACTTCTATGGCACAACCACCAGTATAATAATATTTCGATATATATGAAATTGTGGTGCATTTGAATAAAAGAGTAAAGAAACGCGTTACAAATTTAGAAATGGGCGGTAATCGGTAGCAATGTTATTCACCACAACAGAAAAAGAACATAGACCCACACAAGATAGTTAACTACCAGAGTAAAGAAAACTTTGGAAACTGGAAGAATAGCACAAGTGTTACTATACAAATATTTTTAAAACACAGACTGATTTTACATAATGATAGGATCATTTCAGAAGAATATAAGTCGAAAACTGTGTTTGCTTATCTAAGAGTGGGTATTTGATAAGTATAAGAAAGCACACATACATAAAAAAAATAGGTCACTGATAACAATAAGTACAAACCAGCAAGAAAGGGACTTTCCCCTGTTTACATTGTGTTCACTGTCACTATGTTATAAAATCAGATAAAATATTACATCTGCTTTTGAGTAAATAGAAATCACTCACATCTTATGCTCCTTGAGAAAGTAGAAATTGTAATGAGAGCAAACATGACCATGTATTGTACATTGGGAAGACCGGTAGACAGGTGAAACAACGTTAGAGAGAACACAAAAGCCAGGTCAGGAATAACAAGCATTTACAATGCAATGGTCTCGTCTTTGTTAAAGTTAGAGCTATTGGCATTGCTCATGACATTATTTTTGTTTTTAAAACATATAAATTAATGGCATTGTCATTTACAATGTCAGTAGCTTAATCTCTTGCAAATGCGAGACCTATTGCATTTGCACCAATACACACACACACAGAGCCACACCCACCCACACACACATACAGAGCCACACTCAGAGCCACACACACCCACACACGCACCCACACACACACAGAGCCACACACAGAGCCACACACCCACACAGACAGAGCCACACACACACAGACAGAGCCACACACACAGACAGAGCCATACACACACAGAGCCACCCCCACACACACAGACAGAGCCACACACACACACAGCCACACACACACACACACAGAGCCACACACACAGACAGAGCCACACACACACACAGACAGAGCCACACACACAGACAGACAGAGCCACACACACACACACACAGTGCCACACACAGAGTCACACACACACAGACAGAACCACACACACACAGACAGAGCCACACACACACATACAGAGCCACATACACACAAAGAGACAGAGCCACACACACACAGACAGAGCCACACACACACAGTGCCACACACACACAGACAGAGCCACACACACACACAGACAGAGCCACGCACACAGACAGAGCCACACACACACACACAGAGCCACACACACACACACAGACAGAGCCACACACACACACAGACAGAGCCACACACACACAGACAGAGCCACACACACACAGACAGAGCCACACACATACACACATACACACACAGAACCACACACATACAGAGCCACACACACACACATACACACACACACAGAGCCACACACACACACACAGACAGAGACACACACACAGAGACACACACACGCAGACAGAGCCACACACACCCTCAGAGCCACACACACAGACAGAGCCCCACACACAGACAGAGCCACACACAGACAGAGGCACACACACAGACAGAGCCACACACAGACAGAGCCACACACACAGAGCCACACACACAGAACGACACACACACACACACAGAGCCACACACACACATACAGAGTCACACACACACAGATCCACACACACACACAGAGCATCACACACACACAGAGCCACACACACACACACAGCCACACACACACACACACAGCCACACACACACAGAGCCACACACACACACACACACACAGAGCCACACACACACACAGAGCCAAACACACACAGACAGCCACACACACACACACAGAGCCACACACACACACACACACACACACAGAGCCACACACACAGAGCCACACACAAGCAGGGAACAGAGGCACTAAAAACGATCACAAGCAGGGAATAGAGGCACTGAAAATGATCACAAGCAGGGAACAGAGGAACAGAGGCACTAAAAACGATCACAACAAGGGAACAGAGGCACTAAAAACGATCACAAGCAGGGAACAGAGGCACTAAAAACGATCACAAGCAGGGAAGAGAGGCATGGGAACAGAGGCACTAAAAACAATCACAAGCAGGGAACAGAGGCACTAAAGACAATCACAACTAGGGAACAGAGGCACTAAAAACGATCATAAGCAGGGAACAGAGGCACGGGAACAGAGGCACTAAAAATGATCACAAGCAGGGAAAAGGGCTCATTACGAGCCCCGGTCCGACGGACCTCCCTTAATGACTCGAGCAGGTGCCGGGCAGCGGGTCGGCTTTTCCCCAGGCCTCTGTCCCCAGCTCTGGGATAGGGATCGCTCGAGTCCCCGGGGCGGCCCTCCTCTGGTTCTCTGTCTCCCCCGGTGGGGATGGGGTCACTCGACTCCCTCCCTCGGGCGCTGCCTTTCCTGGGACTCCTGCCCCACCGTTGCCTCGTTAAACCTACCTGCAGTTGGTCCTTAGAAAATTCTCTTCTCCCACTACCGGCCAGGTCCCCTTGTGCAGGCCGCTCCATGACCAGGCCTACCCTCTAAAGTTTCTGTCTTGGTATCCCCCGTTCGTAAAGTGTACTCGCACCAATTGAGAATTCCGCGCTTGGTATTTATTTTCTTCTGTTGGGCATAGGGGAGGTAGGGTGGGGGGGAGAGCCCAGGAGAAGGGAGGGGCCGAGAGTATGCAGCAGCGCTGAGACGAGAGAGGGCGGGAGGGGGACAAATCACCCAAGCGGCAGGCCGCAGATTCTCCCGGAGGGGCCGAGAGTATGCAACAGCGCTGAGGAGAGAGAGGTGGGGGGACAAATCACCCAAGCGGCAGGCCGCAGATTCTCCCGGAGGGCCCGAGAGTATGCAGCAGCGCTGAGGCGAGACAGGGCGGGGGGACAAATCACCCAAGCGGCAGGCCGCAGATTCTCCCGGAGGGGCCGAGAGTATGCAGCAGCGCTGAGACGAGAGAGGGCGGGGGGGGGACAAATCACCTGGCAGACCGCAGATTCTCCCGGAGTAGGCCCATCCGTCAGAGCTGCACGTCACGTCACGGGGTAGCTTCGGCCCCCCGGCGGTAGAGCCCACAGGCTGATTCCGAGGCCATCTACATCTCCGGAAGGCAAGAGAGGAGCGCTCCACACCACCATATTTCTCCGAGGTCCAGCAGAAATGCCTCTGAGAAACGCACCGTCATTTTCGGACTAGGGGCGTGTTTTTCTTTCTCTCCTCTTCCCATTGGCTAGAATGTAAAATTTCAGCCAATGGGAAGAGCAGAGAAAGAAACTAAAAAACACACCCCTCAATCCGAAAAAGACGGGGCTTAAATGGAAAGACGCCCGTCTTCTCTAATGGCTGGCCTCGGTTTAGGAAGCCAGCCAATGGAGAAGAGGGGCGGGTTTAAGCCCCCTATTCTAAAACATAAAATCTCGCCAGTGAGACTGCGCAAGCGCAGCCTACGCAGGCCGAGACCTAAAAAGGGGTGCTCTTTATAGTGAGAAACTAGTAAGAATGAGAATTACCATCTAAATGCAATAAGGTTCCAAATTTTGAAGGTTATAAGAACGAAGGAGTAGACGTGTAAGTATAATGAATAGACATGAAAAATTTATTTTGAGAAGTAAAATATAGTTGATAGATAAACTAAATATGGTTGACACTCAAATATTAAATGAGAAATGTGATAGTACCTGTTTCTTATAAGTTCCAAATTGATATCTTACAAAAACCGCAATAGACACTAAAACACAGAGGATGTGATTTTGACTGAAGCAATAAAGACTGAAAACAGATTTGCACTTTAGAATAAGGTGGATACAGAAACACTGGAAGGTATCGAGGGAACAAAATAAAAGAGTAATAAGAAATCGTATTTGAAATGGTAGTTCAGCATTTGAGCGCTGGCGGAAAAACAACAGAGGACTAAATAACTAAAGCTGAAATACATACATCTGCTTTTTGCATTCCTACAGCGTTGGAGCGAGTGCTCCGCTGTAATATCCCTTGCTGCCTGCTGCCTGAGACTATTTCTTCAAAACCTGCCTAGTTGCCGCTGGCCCTGCCCCGTAGTCCCCCCGCCGCCGCTATTACAATCAAGCGGCCGCCGAGTGGGGGACTACCTTTCCCAGCGGGCATAGCGGCGGTCACGTCAGCCACGCGCCAGGAGGCGCTTTAAATCAGCGTCATCGCTGGTGGAGCGGGTGTTCCACTTTTTGCATTCCTACAGCGTTGGAGCGGGTGCTCCGCTGTAATATCCCTTGCTGCCTGCTGCCTGAGACTATTTCTTCAAAACCTGCCTAGTTGCCGCTTGCCCTGCCCCGTAGTCCCCCCGCCGCCGCTATTACAATCAAGCGGCCGCCGAGTGGGGGACTACCTCTCCCAGCGGGCATAGCGGCGGTCAAGTCAGCCACGCGCCAGGAGGCGCTTTAAATCAGCGTCATCGCTGGTGGAGCGGGTGTTCCGCTTTTTGCATTCCTACAGCGTTGGAGCGGGTGCTCCGCTGTAATATCCCTTGCTGCCTGCTGCCTGAGACTATTTCTTCAAAACCTGCCTAGTTGCCGCTTGCCCTGCCCCGTAGTCCCCCCGCCGCCGCTATTACAATCAAGCGGCCGCCGAGTGGGGACTACCTTTCCCAGCGGGCATAGCGGCGGTCACGTCAGCCACGCGCCAGGAGGCGCTTTAAATCAGCGTCATCACCCGCGTCGCGGGAGCGCCCGGGCTAAGCCCGGGCCAAGGGCGGGCCCGTTGTTGCCCGTTAGTGACCGGTAAGGACCGGACCGGGCCACCCCCCTTGCATTTCTCGCCTAGGCCAATTTTTGTCTGTCGCTTGATCTATCGGCCTGTCCAAAATGACCCGCGGAACCAGGAAAAACACCAAACCCGTTCAAAGCGTTACCCAGCTCACAGGGCCGATAGACCAATTCATTACACGAACTAACGAGGTCATCGACCAGAGCATTTCTCTGCTGGAGCGCAGAGTATCTTTAGACCTTGTAAACGCTAAACGTTCTTCTATGGGCCTCTTGGCCACCGCGGCTTCTCCTATTCAGCAAGGCCCTATTACATCTATATTGACTCTACCAACTACTACTGTTGCTGATATCCACACAGTTCCCTGTTCGGTGGATCTTTCAGCAACTCAATCTTTATCTGACTCACTCTCGTTGGAGGACCTAGAGACTACCCCTAACTTAGAGCTTTGCCAAACACTGGAAACATCTCTAGATAAGCACCTTCGTAGGGTTAGGGAGGGTGCCGTTCCAAAACGGGGAAATGGTAAGCAACACTGTAACATAGACAGACTTGAGGCTCCACAGGTGTCAGGGGGGGCCCACTTTTTCCAGCCTGCCCAATCTAACATTAATACATCAAATACTATTATTACCCCAACGATCAATACTAATATGGAGAATTTAATTGTCAACTCTCCTAGGATCTCCCAGCCGGAGAGCCTCTGTACAGTCTGTAACACCACTCCATTCCTACTATCCACCATTAGGGAACTCCTCATTGAGCATCTAAAACCCCTGGAATCTAGTTTGAGGCATCTAAAAAAACAGATAGCATCACTATCTATTAAACCACCCACCCAGTCTAGTGTAGGTCATACAAAACAGGGGAAGGGAAAACCCAAACTCTTACCAAAAGCCCCACAGGTGGCCCAATTGGGTCCTGGCAGTAAACCGACAGTGGCGCCTAATTTACCCTTCACACAACCTAACCACCCAGTTCCATCAGCACCTCACCAGATTAATCCTGACGCGGGTGTGCCCCCGACTAGATCGACTATCGGTCCGTCCCAGGCCCCACAAGGTTCTGTGAAAAGCACTAATCAACCCGCTAACACAAAACAGACACCTCTACTTTCCAAAACGGTGGAAATTAAATCCTCGGAGACAGCAAAAAGGGGAATGCGCCCAAGGCGCCCAGTACACCTTCCACCTGAGGCATCCCCTTACACAGTTATTCTTACCGGCGTCCCCGAACTTTCTGAAGGCATTAACGAATCCTCTTGGTCCCTTAAAAATAAAGTTTTGCAGTGGCTAAGCTTAAATAGACCATTAAAGCCCCGTCATTCCAGCAGAATAACCACAGTACGCAGAGTAACTTGGATAGGGGAGGAACGAAAATCAATACAGGGCGATTGCATTATAGTAAACTGTGATGATCCAACCACAGTTAACTATATTTGCTCCTGGCCATCACTGGAAAAAAAGGGTGGAATCGATGCCCACCATCTTTCCTTTTCTACCCCCCGATGAACACCCATCAATATTTTCCCACCGCCAATTGGCAACAACCCTTTGAAGGGCACTGGAACCAGGTGGCTTATAGCCATAGAAATAGGAACAGAGATTGGCAGTCAGAGGATTGGCAGTCACAGTTCTAGCTTCCTGGAAGGCCCCATTTCCCCTTGGAGGGTTGGCAGGGCTTCCCAACCAGAAATCGCTATGACTGCCTGGAAATGGTAGATTGACCGCCAGCAACGATAACTAGTACGACCCAGGTCCCCATAACCCCTGATGCCCCTATTAGCCCCGGATTAAAACCAAGCCTGTCTGAACACCAATTCTTTATACAAATAACACCGCCCATCCCAATAATCAATGAAATCGGTACCTTGTTAGAATCTTCTCATGTTAATACTAAAATAACGACAGGCAACTTCCCGGAGGCTCGTAATGGAGCTAATGCTACAAATCTCCATCAGATTAAAAACACTGATAAAAAGACGACAGGATGTGTGATTCTTTATGTCGCCAATACTTTGTCTCCCTTAACTATACGCAAGCTTAAAGAAGATCCAAGCTACCAAATACTGCAAATAAATTTTAACAAAAATAGCACTTTTATTCTGGTTAACTACTATAATAATTCCGAAACAACGGATTGCATAAAACTGCTTAGTGAAATTATCACTTTTTTAGAATCTTTGCAGAATGACCTACACCCAACCACAGCATATGTGATTTGGGGTGGTGATTTTAATCTTGCACTATGCACAAATCACAAAAATGGTAACTGTGGCCAGCTGGACGAACACAGCAGTCCGCTGTCACATTTTGTACATTCTACCTGCGGTAATAAACTAAACGAGTCCTTTTTCTCATTAGAGCTTGAGTTTGCAAATGACCTAGTAGAACCTCCAATAGACTTTTCTCCAACGTTCCACGGCAGGGGGTCTTCAACTACTATCGATTATATTTTAACCTCACAGAGTCTGAAGGGCCAAGTGGCCAATTTCTACACAGGGACAGATGTGAGCAGTGATCACTTTCCCATTAGCGTAACAGTTTCCCCAAAAAATGTCACCCTCCATTCTACCATTACCAGTCAACTAACACAAAGCTCTCTAACCATGAACAAGGTAAACGGATACACAGTTAAATGGGCCAAGGTTGACCCACTCGTAATCACGGAACGGGTCCTTGATAAAGCCAGACCATGGGTTCTTGACTGTCTATCTACTGACGCCTCGCCTCAACCTATCATGGCCAGCTTTCAGAAAATTCTAAAGGTAATTAGAGAGGAGTTTACTGGTAAACCTAGGAATAAAAAATCTAATTCCGAGAGATGGTTTAATGTAAAATGTCGTAAGGCTCTCTCGGACCTAAAGGCTGCTCTTTGCAGACCTCTGAGGGACATTTCGGAAATCTCCTACTTAAGGAAACTCTACAACGCAGCCAGAGTGGAATGCAGGAAAGAAATTAAGAACAACCTCTGGGCGCAGTTACATCTCAGTTGCCAAAATAAGGACAGCGCTCTCTTCTGGCAAGTAATCAGATCCCCCTTTCTGGCCGATACCTCGAAGGGCCAGCATCTAGACGTTGCTGTTGCAGCAGATGAATGGGTCTCACATTTTTCTAAAATCTTTGGAATTCTCCAACCAGTCCCTGGAAAGGAACAGAGCAGTGGCAACATGTTGGGGAGGAACACCTACCCGATTAATATAACCTTTACCCACGCGGAGGTTGCTAAAGCTCTCAAGGCGTCTAAACTTGGAAAGGCTCCCGGGCCTGATGGCGTTCCTCTGGACTTTTTTCTACACAACTTTGAACTCTGGTCACCACTTCTTACTCAGGTCCTTTCCGCAGTAACATCAATTGGGCTGATAGAGTCATGGTCAACGTCTATTTTGCTTCCTATCTTCAAAAAGGGTAATCGAAATGACCCCGCCTGCTACAGGCCTATCTCCCTTCTGGACTCCATGGGCAAAGTTGCAGGCCGGGTGGTACTGGATCGATTACAAACTTGGGCCCAGACAAATAACATCATGACCGACCTGCAATATGGTTTCCAGAAGGGTCTTGGAACTGTGGAGCAGGCTTTGAACCTTGCCCTCTTGATTGGGAAGTATGCTGCAGCTAAAGGAGGTAACATCTTTCTTGTGTATGTTGATCTTAGTGCAGCTTTTGACTGCGTCCTGCACTCCAAACTCTGGGCTATTCTTAGCGATCTCAAGGTGGACCCAGCACTTATAGTCTTCCTCCGAGAACTCTACTCGGATGCAACGGCGTGTGTCAGATTTGGAGTCAATGGCGAGCTATCCCCATCTTTTTCCATCCAAAAAAGGGTAAGACAGGGATGTGTACTGGCCCCCTTCTTGTTCAACCTCTACACCAATGGACTTGAGCTGGCCATGCTAGAAGGGAGCCAGGACTTACCCCAGATCAATCATCGCCCTATACCAATGCTGCTTTACGCAGATGACTCTGTCATTATTGCTAGAACACTCAATCAACTACAAAAACAACTTAATAAGTACTGCTCATTTATGGGCTCTCTTGGCCTCAAAATCAACATAAAAAAGACGTTCACTATGCACATCGGCCCCAAGGTCAAGAACCCTAAAGCAATCTTTGTGGAAAAGTCAAGACTGGAAAAAACCATTGCCTACCCATACCTAGGGATCGTGGTGGACGACTCCTTAAGCTGGCGGCAGGCTACGGCCAACAGAAAACTTCTCTTCCAGCGAGCAACAACGGCCTTGGTCTCTTTCTCTAGGAAACTTGGCAAACCTGCTCCCCCAGAACTTCTAAAAATCTATTATGCAAAATGCCACAGTGTGGCCACCTATGGCGCGGGTGCCTGGGGCTATGGCCCAATAGAGCCAATTCAAACAGTAGAGAACGGGTTTGTCAAATACTTGCTGGCCCTCCCACAAAGTGCTCCGATTTATGCTTCCCACAATGAGCTTGGTATGGATTATATTACTGACAACATACGTTCTCAACCAATTCTTTTATGGCAACGCATATGGTCAAAACCAGAGTGTCATCTAACACGTTCGCTGATCATGGACTGTATGGCTCTACGAATTGGCGAAGGATTCCCTGGTTAGCATATGTGGGGAACTTTTTCAGAGACCTTGGTCGTAGCTCATACTTTGACGAACCACCAAGTGTGGAGGATATCTCGAGAAAATAGCTAAAGAAAATTAGCATGGACCACCTGAGAGAACTTCGTAGTTCAATTGAGATTGTAAAGCCTCTTAACTCTCAAATCCAAGCAATCCAACTTGTCAAAAGTATCAAACCTTACCTAACGTATTACTTGTCTAACCACGAAAAATATCTTCTGACAAGATTTCGTTTGTTAGACGGACCGGGAGGGTCGGCCGAGAATAAGGGGAGAGGTCTCCGGGGAGAGCCGTCTCCAGCGATCGTACAGACGAGTAACTTCCCCCCCACAGATGTACACCACACAAGGATAAGGTTTAACGTTCTTTATAAGCAATTCTTTAAGTACGGTGGAATGGTACAAGGAGGTCTGGACTCAGGGGTCCCCTCGGTTCTAGTCTCTTGAGTGGGAAAAGGGTAGCGGGACAGTCTTGTTACCAATCTGGTAGATGGAATAGCTCACAATCCTCGAGCTCGGCGTTCTAGATGATCGGGCCGCGGCGGAGCCAGCAGGTCCCGGGATGGTTGAAGGTAGCGACGGTCCGCGGCGGAGCCAGCAGGTCCCGATGAAGGTGGTGGTTACAAACGGTCCGCGGCCACGCCAGCAGGTCCCGACGATGATGTAGGTTGCAGAAAGGTTGCGGCAGCGCCAGCAAGCAGGACGATAGTTCGCAAGGCAGGACTACGGCAGCGCCAGTAGTCCGTCAAGGATGAGTTCTTCACTGCGTCTCTCGACTCCAGGATACAACTGTCTTCCTGCTCTGGAGCTGCCCCAGTTATAGGTCTGGCCCCCTTTGATGTCCGGACCCTCGCACTTGGAGGTCGGGAGGTCCGGGATGAGGGAGTCCAGACACCCAGCAGGGGGGTGGAGCCAGTGCCCGGGGGAGCCGGGGCGATCGGCACCTGGCGGGGGAGAGCCATCGACACCTCTTTCTTCCATTGACCTGCCAAGTAGTCCGCTCACCTCCTGGGTGGATGGTGGTGCCGGGATGACGGGGCCTGGCCAGGCCCAGGGTTAGGGTCCATCGGAGGCCACGCGACCTCGTGGTGCTGTGTCCAAGATGGCGCCCAAGCCGGGCGAGGGGGCCGGTAGGGATTCGGGTCCATGATGTGGAGATGTCCAGTGGCAGGGGTCCCATATGAGATGGGAAACGGGTGGTTGTTGCGTGTCATACCTGAAGAGCCGGGCTCGGGCCCGGTCGTGCGGGAAGGGAGCAAGTCTTGCACGTGGCCTGTCCAACATGCGTCCCCCCCAGCTGAAGGCGGGGAGAGTCACCCATCCTCTTGGGGACTCTCCTCGTCGAGGCGGAAAAAGCGGGACAGGCCATCTGCGTTGGCGTGGTCCTGTCCGGGCCGATGTTCCACGGTGAAGTCCATCCCCTGCAGGGAGATGGACCAACGCAATAGTTTTGGGTTTTCCCCCCGCATCTGCATTAGCCACTGCAGGGGCCGATGGTCGGTCTGTACCCGGAAGTGGGTACCGAAGAGATAAGGCCGGAGCTTTTTGAGGGCCCACACCACTGCGAAGGCCTCCCTCTCGATGGTGCTCCAGCGTTGCTCTCGGGCCAGGAGACGTCTGCTGATGAAGGCCACTGGTTGGTCAAGTCCTTCGGGGTTCAGCTGGGACAGGACTGCCCCAATGCCATGGTCGGAGGCGTCCGTTTGGACGATAAATTCCCGACTGTAGTCGGGGGCCTGGAGCACAGGGGCGGAGCACATGGCGGCCTTCAGCTTCTCGAAGGCTGCTTGACAGTCTGGGGTCCAGTTGACCTTCTTTGGTTGGTTTTTGGATGTGAGTTCCGTGAGGGGCCCCACAATGCTGCCATAGTCCCTCACGAAAAGGCCGGTAGTAGCCTGTGAGTCCCAAGAAGGCGCGGACCTCGGTCTGGGTGATGGGGGGCTGCCACGACTGGATGGCAGCGATTTTGAGTTGCAGCGGGGCCACCAGACCGCTTCCCACCTGGTGCCCTAGGTAGGTCACGGACCCCTGGCCAATTTGACATTTGCTGGCCTTGATCGTGAGGCCGGCTCGTTGGAGGGCCTGCAGAACCTCTCGGAGGTGGTTGAGGTGGTCGGACCAGTGGCGGCTGTACACAGCGATATCGTCCAGATAGGCGGCGCTGAATTCTTCGAGTCCCGCCAGGACCTGATTTACTAGCCGCTGGAATGTTGCTGGAGCATTCTTCATGCCGAATGGCATGACCTTGAAGTGGTAGTGGCCATCAGGGGTGGAGAAGGCAGATCGTTCTTGGGCCCGGGGTGTGAGACCGATCTGCCAGTAGCCCGCTGTCAGGTCGAAGATGCTGAGGTAGCGGGCAGCTCCCATACGGTCGATTAGTTCATCTGCTCTGGGAATGGGATGTGCGTCGGTTCTGGTGACCGCATTTAGGCCCCGGTAGTCGACGCAGAACCGGAGCTCAGGAGTGGTGCCGGGGGCGGCTGCTTTGGGGACCAGTACCACTGGGCTGGCCCAGGGGCTGTCTGAGGGCTCGATGACCCCGAGCGTGAGCATCTTGGACACCTCCTCTTGGATGCAGGCCCGTACCCAATCTGGTACGCGGTAGGCCCGATGTCGGATAGGGGGACTGTCTCCAGTGTCTACATCGTGTGAGCACCAGGGGGTGACCCCTGGGGTGAGGGAGAACAGAGCGGCGAACTGCAGTAGGAGGTCTCAGCAGCCTTGACGCTTTTCCAGGGTGAGGGCCTCCGAGAGTCGGACCCCGTCCACGGAGCCGTCCTTCTCTCGAGTCCGTAGGAGATCAGGGAGTGGCTCGGAATCCTCTTCGGCTCCGCTGTCTGTTGCCATCAGGAGGCTGAGCTCCGAGCGCACAAAGTGGGGCTTTAGTCTATTGGCGTAGAGGACCCGGAGGGGGTTCCATGAAGATTCCATATCGATGAGATAGGTGACAGGGCTCTTGCGCTCGACCACTTTGAAGGGCCCTGTCCATTTGTCTTGCAGGGCGCATGGTTCGGTGGGAGACATCACCCATACCTGTTGGCCGGGTTCAAATTCGATGGAGGAGGCATTTTGATCGTACCACCTTTTCATGTCTTCCTGGCTGGCCTCCAAGTTTGCTTTAGCCATTTCTCTGAACCGTCTGGTCTGGTTGCGTAGGGTCAGGAGGTACTTGAAAACATCTGGAGGGTTCTTCAGGGGGGGCATTTCCCAACCTTCTTTGACTAGGCTGAGCGGCCCTCGCACAGGGTGTCCATATAAGAGTTCGAACGGGCTGAAGCCGAGGGACTTCTGGGGGACTTCTCGATAGGCAAAGAGGAGGCACGGCAGTAGCACATCCCACTGGCGACGGAAGGGCTCTTCCAACCCCCCAATCATCCCTTTGAGCGTGCGGTTGAACCGCTCAACTAGTCCGTTTCCTTGAGGGTGATAGGGGGTCGTGAATCGGTAGGTGACCCCACACTGTTGCCAGAGGGATTTCATGTATTTTGAAATAAAGTTCGTGCCTCTGTCGCTGACGACTTCTCGGGGGAAGCCCACCCGGGAGAAGATTCCCATCAAGGCCCGGCCAACCACCGGGGCTGTCACAGTTCGCAGGGGAACAGCCTCGGGGTAGCGGGTGGCGTGGTCCACCAGTACCAGGATGAACCGATGTCCTTGTGCTGTACGGGGGTCCAGGGGCCCCACAATGTCTATTCCCACCCTCTCGAACGGGGTGGTGACCACTGGAAAAGGTTGCAGAGGGGCTTTAAGCTTGCGGCCGCTCTTCCCGCTGGCCTGGCACGTGGGGCAAGACCGGCAGTGCTGGAGTACGTCGTTCCTCATCTTGGGCCAGAAAAAGTGGGTCACCAGGCGACTGTAGGTTTTGTCCTGACCCAGGTGACCAGCCAGGGGGACATCGTGGGCCAGGTTTAGCAAAAAGTCTCTAAAACGGAGGGGCACCACTAGCACTCGACTGGCCCCTAACTCCGCGATTCTCTGTTCGCTGTACAACAGGTCATTGTCCCAATAGACCCAATGGGTTCCGGAGGTATCCCCTGCGCTCTGGGCGAGGGCTTGTTGGCGGAGTCCCTCGAGGGAGGGACAGGTCTTCTGCTCTTGACGAAACTGTTCTTGGGTGGGCCCCCCTTCCTGACGCCACTGAGCCAGGTCGGGAAGGTCCTGGAGCTGGGCGAGCCCTTCGGGGGTTTGCTCTGGAGGGTCGGCACGGTCGGTGTCTTCTACTGCAGCGATCGGGGGAGGAGGTGCCGGCCATTCAGGTTCTTCGGGTCGGGGGATGGCACGGGCGGCCATGGACCGGGTGGTTACGCACGCCCAGTCCGGGAGGCCCAACATCCCCAGGTGCTCTCTTCTCTCTACGGTGGCCCACGGGGAACTCTCCAGATCATTTCCCAGGAGGCAGTCTACGGGGGCATCATCTCGGACCGTCACCTTCAACATGCCGGAGACTCCTCCCCACTCGAAGGGGACGCAGGCCATCCGACATAGACTCTCCGAATTGTCGGCTGAACAGACAGGGCAGAGAACGTTCGGCAGGATCTGTTCTGGGGTCACCAGGTGACAGCGGACGGCTGTCACACTGGCCCCGGTGTCACGTAGGGCTTCGGCCCGGCGTCCATTAATGCTCACCCACTGACTGTACTTCCGGGTGTTGGCGGGTAGGAGGGCCCGCGGGACCATGTCTTTTCCCCCTAGGCACGCTAGAACCATGGCGGCTGGTTCCCATTCTTGGTGTTCTTGCTCACGTTCCTCGTGTTCTTCGGAGATTTGTTCTTCCCCCAGGGCGGCGGCAGCCATCTGGCGGGGTCTCGGAGTCTGGCTCTGTGGACAATTCGGGTCATTTGCGTAGTGGCCGACTCACTGGCATCGGTGACACGTGACATTGGCTCTGTACCCCGGGCGCGCCGGGGTGTTGCCCCGGTTGGCCGGGGGTGGTGTGTTGGCAGCGGGAGCGGCCGGGCGTTGTCTCTTCCTCGTCCCTGGCCCCCTCCTCCTCCTCGGGGACGGTGCTGACCTGGGTGGTTCCGGTTCTGTTCATGTGACCCATTTCGGCCCACTCGGGGGATTTCCCACCGGTCAGCCTCGGCGGCGAGCTGTCGTGGATCGGTCAATTTACTGTCGAGGAGGTGCTGCCTGAGCTCGACGAAGCAGTTGTTAGATAGATGCTCCCATACCATGAGATTGAAGAGTTGCTCATAGGTCGTTACATTGCTCCCCTTGATCCAACCCTCGAAGGCTCGGCTGAAATAGTTCACGTACTCCACCCAAGTTGTACCCGGGATCCGGGTGCAGTCTCGGAACCTCTGGCGGTACATTTCGGGTGTGAGCCCATAGCGGGTGAGGAGGGTAGCTTTCATGTGGTCATAGGAGGTCATCAGATGGTCTGGGAGCTGTAACAGGGCATCGCGGCCCTCATTGACGAACCTCCCCCATAGACCGGCTCCCCAGTCGCTTCGATCGATCCGGTGGGAGGTCATAGCGATCTCGTAGGCCTTGAACCACTGCTGTATGTCGTCATCTCGGAAATATTCTCGCACGACACCCTTGGGGATGTGTACTTTCTTTTCTGTTGCTCCCGGGGTGCGCGGTTGCTCGGGCACCCCTAATTCTTTGTTCTGCTTACGTAATTCTATCTCTGCTAGTTTGCGCTCGTGTTCATACGCCAGTCTCTTCTCTTCGAGCTCTCTTTGTCTCTGTTTTTCTTCCCTTTCTTCTCGGAGCCGTAGATGTTCTAGGTTCAGTTTTTGTTCGGCTAATTTGAGTTCGCCATCCATTTTGAGCCGGGCCATTTCTAGTTCATGTAGTCTGTTTTTCTCTCGTTCTTGGATTTCGTTTTGCGAAAGACCCGTTCTTCGCTCCTCGGGAGCCGTGGTGTTTTTCTCTGCTGCTGTGATATTTTGGTCCGGGGGTCTGACGGCCCCGGTTTCCGCCCATGACTCAATGGCGTGCTTGAAATCGTCCTTAGTACTCAGACCGGTGGTAGCGATACCTAGTTCAATGCAGAATTGTTTCAACTCACGATGGCTGTACTCTTCCAATTTCTCCATCTGGAATTTCTCGGTGGATCCGCTCTCTTTGGTTGTCATTGTGGTTTTGTCGTGGGGTGAGCTACTCTCTGTACGATTACGCGCTGATTCGGATCGCGCCGCTGGCCACCAATGTTAGACGGACCGGGAGGGTCGGCCGAGAATAAGGGGAGAGGTCTCCGGGGAGAGCCGTCTCCAGCGATCGTACAGACGAGTAACTTCCCCCCCACAGATGTACACCACACAAGGATAAGGTTTAACGTTCTTTATAAGCAATTCTTTAAGTACGGTGGAATGGTACAAGGAGGTCTGGACTCAGGGGTCCCCTCGGTTCTAGTCTCTTGATTGGGAAAAGGGTAGCGGGACAGTCTTGTTACCAATCTGGTAGATGGAATAGCTCACAATCCTCGAGCTCGGCGTTCTAGATGATCGGGCCGCGGCGGAGCCAGCAGGTCCCGGGATGGTTGAAGGTAGCGACGGTCCGCGGCGGAGCCAGCAGGTCCCGATGAAGGTGGTGGTTACAAACGGTCCGCGGCCACGCCAGCAGGTCCCGACGACGATGAAGGTTGCAGAAAGGTTGCGGCAGCGCCAGCAAGCAGGACGATAGTTCGCAAGGCAGGACTACGGCAGCGCCAGTAGTCCGTCAAGGATTAGTTCTTCACTGCGTCTCTCGACTCCAGGATACAACTGTCTTCCTGCTCTGGAGCTGCCCCAGTTATAGGTCTGGCCCCCTTTGATGTCCGGACCGTTGCACTTGGAGGTCGGGAGGTCCGGGATGAGGGAGTCCAGACACCCAGCAGGGGGTGGAGCCAGTGCCCGGGGGAGCCGGGGCGATCGGCACCTGGCGGGGGAGAGCCATCGACACCTCTTTCTCCCATTGACCTGCCAAGTAGTCCGCTCACCTCCTGGGTGGATGGTGGTGCCGGGATGTCGGGGCCTGGCCAGGCCCAGGGTTAGGGTCGATCGGAGGCCACGCGACCTCGTGGTGCTGTGTCCAAGATGGCGCCCAAGCCGGGCGAGGGGGCGGGTAGGGATTCGGGTCCATGATGTGGAGATGTCCAGGGGCAGGGGTCCCATATGAGATGGGAAACGGGTGGTTGTTGCGTGTCATACCTGAAGAGCCGGGCTCGGGCCCGGTCGTGCGGGAAGGGAGCAAGTCCTGCACGTGGCCTGTCCAACATCGTTTTAATACCTTTTTTCGTCTGGTCTCTTTTCCACGAATACATTATTGGTCGAGCGACATAAGGAACTGTCCATGTGACGGAACATCGACCCAATCAACAATACATACTATTTTCTTTTGTACTTATTATAAATTACAACGAAAAACTTGGATTCTACCGCTTCTCCGTTCACTTTGTCATAGGTCATGTAATCCAGCTTATCTCTCTCTACAACTTCTGGACTCAATCTATTCCGCAAAATACATAGCTACTTTTTTAAAAGCTGTTATCAAGATACGACAAGCTCTTGATTGATAATACGTTCTTCTTGTGTAATTATTTTATTTTTTCTTATTTATTTGTATGTAAAATAATCTTTACTTTTTTTCAGTTTTTTTAAAATATGTACTTTTTATGGTTGCAAACAAGTGGTAACTGAATAAAAGATTATGAAAAGAAAAGAATGCATACATCAAATGTGGTAAACGTTGTTGTGTTTATAGATCAATTATCAAACAATGGAATATTTAAAGTTTTTGTTGCATTTTCGTTCTTATAAATGTGAAAAATTGTCCTTGGTGAAGAGATAGGTTCTAGAAATTCACTGCAATAGAAGGGAAAATCCTGCAAAAAAAGAAACCAAGGAATATTTGTGAATGAATAAATAGAAATTAGCAAAATGACAAATTGATCGTTCCCTTATAAAGGTGCTGTCCCGACTGGTGGAGAATTAGCTACCGGCAAACACCAGAAGCCTAACCCTGCCCCCTAAAGGTGACCTGCTGATTTCAAAAAGTGAGCCCAACTTTCATAGGTCATCTTATTACACTGGTGAAGTAGTTCTCACTTGGATAAGGCCTCTCAAACCATATCCTAGAGATGCTAGGCATAATGTGGAGAAAGTCAACCCTTCAAACGCTGTCCTTACGATAGCCCCACCGTCTCAAAATCCTTAGGACCTTCTACTCATCCAGGGTTCTCTTGGCTGTGTCTGGACGACCCCCTCACATATGTTAAACTTCAGGCAAACTGTCTGGAACTTGCCTCTGTTATTGCTTCTTCACACTATCAAGCCATAAGAATCCGTCTCAAAGGGACTCTCAAAGTTTCATTCAACTAAGCAACCACCTAGCCCACAAAGAGCTGCTACTAAGATTCTGAGCTTTCCAGCTGCATACCATTATCTCCTCCTGAACCAGGCAGTGGCATCTTCTAATCATATTCTGCCTTAAATTCAGCTACTTCTCGCTAACCAGATGTTCATTTAACAATGTTCGTTTAACTTGCCCAGCATTGTTTGCTGGCTACAGAATGGCCTATCTGAAGGTCCTCCATGCTACTTTTTAGCTCCTTCTCTCAAACAGGGATTGGCTAACGTCAGTATCCGTTTCCCCTTAGTTCTCACATTGAACTGCACAAACCGTAACCATCATTTAACAACACGATGAAAAGGTTGGTGTTGTTTACTCAGGAGTGACTCTTCCACGTTGGCAAACTAGATGGTTATGTAGGATGACAAGTTAGGTGGGGTGCCAAATTCATGGAAAGATGCCAAATTAGAAAAAATACGAAATTAAGAAAAATGGGGTTATCAGGATCAGGTTGAGAAGGTGGACAGTCGGGCAATGGGTGATGGGCCGGGGCCTCAGGGTCATCTGTGGGCCGTTTTTGGGGGCCTTTGTACACCGGCCCACATAAACTTACTATTTTCCTTGGTCCCCGCCAGACCAGAAAGTGTTGCCAATATCAAGGGCACCCCCTGCCATGCTGTCATACAGAGACTGGAGGTCAAGTGTTGTTATGGCCCTTGGAGCATTCTTACTTCGGCCGCCTGCCTCGTGTGGCCATCCCGGCACAGAAGCAGTGTCATTCCCTTTTTGAGCCATCACTTTCAGGCCACGGCGGGTGTTGGGAGAGTGGGTGTATGGAGGGGCCTTGTAGGGTGGGCCATTCTAATCATAGCCCCCCTGTAGTAGCAGCATCAACTGTGACCTTTTCTTGACCCCCCTCTCCTACCAGGGCATACTATGAGGCTATAGTGGGCTGGGGAGGGGATGAGTAAGAAAAGTGGCCTTGCTAGGTGCCAGAGATTGTCACCTCAGTCCCAGTGTTGTTTAGGCCTTGGTGGAGGAGTGGGGGGGTATTTGCATAGGCCTAGCTGTAAGGTCACCTTTCCCAGAGAGAAAAAAAGATAGGATGTAGCGTTATGGTCTCAGAGCGGCTGATGTTGGAACTGGTGAAGTACGTTTGAGTTCTGGTGTCAGATCAAGATCCATTGGTTCTGGGCAAATCACTTAATCTACATAAAATAAAAGTGAATTTGATTTTATGCAATGTAGCTGGTGCGCATGGCATTTGCTCCAATGCCTTCTGACCGAGTTTACTCTTTATAAAGCTACAAAAAAATACTAACCATTTGGAAATGTGGGGCACCTTTTTTTGGGAGTTCACAGGTCTAATTGTGATCCCAATCCAACCCTGGGGGATATTGACTTCCTGGTTTGCCTGGGGCACCAATGGATGCTAGCCAGGCAAGGACTTCCCCTAGCTTTACTCAGTATAAGCACAACAATCATAGTTGAGCCTGGTTTGAGGCACAGGCAGCCAAAGGCTTAGTAAATTGGGATAGATTGCCAGGGTGATGCTTCAATAGGTGTAGGATGTATTTGCATGTTGCGCGTGATGGTAGAAAGATTGAGGATGAAATCGCAAGGTGAGATGCAATAAAAAAAATACTCCCTTATATTAACGATAGATAACATTAAATGGTATATGATAAGAATTCCACTTTGCTTCCAAACTCTCTTTCATTAATGCCTTTCATTTAAAGTGATCACTCTGAATAAATGGTGCATACATTGATTTCCTCCATTTGAAGTGTAAAGAGGACTCCATTATTCATGGCTTGTCTCCATCAGAGGTGTAATGGTCGTATTAATACCTTTTGTATACAGCACTTCACAATGCACATTGCCATTATAAGTGCTTTAAATAACAGGTCCAGTATAATGACACTCAAGTTACCGACCTCAGATGAATGGAAGGGTGAGTTGGCCTTGGCAGGATTCCCACTCTTGCCCCCTCGAGATCACCATATTTCTTTTTAGGTCCAGCCTGGGGAGCCCATTCAGTGCTGCGAGGCATGGGGTACTCTAGTATGGACTTGAAGCTCCGCCCACTCTCCGCCTGGCTTTTGATTTCAAGCGCATTGAAAACAGGCCTGTAAAGAGCCAATTGACAACAAGCCTCTAAACCTCTGCTCTGTATCTTCAAGTGCCGTAATATTTACTTATTTATATTTTTGTCCCGCTTTTATCATTAACTGCGCATGGTGAAGGGCGGGGTCTACAGGTCACGTAGGCGGATTTAAAAACACACAAAACAAGCACTTGCAAAGCAATAGATCTAGCATTTGCATGACTTTAAACTATTTGCATTGTAAATGACAATGCCTTTTCTTAATGTTTTCAAAACCAACACATAAATAAAAGGCATTGCCATTTAACAATGCCAATAGCTCAAAGTCTCGCAAATGCGAGACCTATTGCTTTGCAAATTCTTGTTTTTTTTTACCAGCGTGCATTTAAGTCACTGAGCCATCTTTCAGGCACAAATGCAGATGGCGCAGAGGGCGGGGGCAGAGGAGACTCTGCAAGTCTGCACGCGCCGCTCTGCCCCAGTAGCTCGATCCTGACCTGGTGCTGCAGAGGGCCTGACTGTCCAAGAAAATAAAAAACAGTACACACTTCACTGCCAGTATACTTCATCACTGGTGAAGCCCTTAGCCGGCATGCTGTCAATCAAAGCGGCTTCACTCCATTCTCAAACTCTTTTGTGGCTTTTACTAGTTTATTTGATCTGCCGAATTGAATATATGACAAATCTATAGCTGCCTGATTTACAGGCGTTTTGCAGCAGCTCAATTAATGTACAATGCAGCAGCACAGAATGAAAAATGTAATCTGCAGAAAACCTTTTAGCTCGGCATAACTGCTGCTAAGTGGCAGGATTCACATCTTGCAAACTTTCAGCAGAACAAGCGCCATTTGCATATAATCTATTAACCGGGGCCGCGGCAAGCGAGCTTCCGGTGAATTGTTTACATGCAAGCACTTATTGTAAGGCAGTCAAGGGGTGAGAAGTCGAGAGAGATGAGAAATTACCCCAGCTTCTATCTTTAAACATAAGGGGACGTTGACAAATTAAAGGGAATCCGTTTTCAAAGCATTTCTTGTCTGCTTTACTGTTTTTTTCGTGGTCAGGAGAGCCTGGCATATCTCGTAGCACTGTCAGTGCTTAATTTGAGCCGGTGGGTGCAGTTGGAGCCTGCTGGCACTCAGTTTATAAGACAGGATCTTATTGTACCTCATCAGTCTATTCCTGAGAGCAAGAGAGGGAAAAACACACAGGTCCTGATCCACAAAGGTAAAATGATACTTTTTTTTAAAGTTTACGTTCATTTTGGAATTCACAAACTCTTATTTAATAGTAACTTTACAACTGTGGATATAATCCGCAGTCGGGCGGAGAACCCCATGCATAAGACAATTTTGTTTATGTGCAGAGTTCTCCGGCCCGACTGTGAAATCTCCTCTTACTGTTAAATCTGAATGATTGAATTCCAAAACTGTAGTGACGGTCTAGTTATTCTCCGCGAGGACGGAACCGGAAGGGGTTCACCGGAACCGGAAGGCGTCCATTTTAAAAGGCACTGATCCGGTTGCATAGTAAGCGCGCTGCCCCGGCGCTCCGATAATAAAAGAAATTATCCAATACTTACCAGCGGCTCCCTGCGTTGTTATTCACGACGACCCCTCCTACAATGGCGACGAGGTGGGACATGGCGAAATAAGAAGAAAAACGGAATAAAAAGAAGAAATCGAGCACACGCCGATCTGAGCCCTACACATGGCAAAATAGTGCCAAATTCAATAAGGAGGAGAGCGAGCCACCACAGAGCAAGCAAAGGCATATTCGGAGCACGGCCGAGGGCGGAAAGCGGCAAAAGAAGCCGGAGCACAGCAGTGCAGGCACAGTAAGGGGCCACCAGGTGGCACAAAGTTGGCTACATCGGGAAAGGAGGAAGTACAAGGGGCACAAGCACGCCACTGACACAGAGGCCCCAGAGGGGACAAAAAAGAAGCCCCAAACTAGACAAAGTGAAGGAAGGAAGGGGTTGCAGACGCGCAGGAACAATTGCCATAGAACCACTGCTGCAAAAAGCTGGCGGAACTGCTAGCACAAGGTGAGGAGCCAGCAGCAGGGACAAGGCAGGTCAGCAGGCAACCTGGATGCCAGGGGTGCAGCGGGAGGAGTAAATAGCAGACAAGACCAAGGGGACGACACGGACGCAAGGCAAGCACTAGGAAGCCCGCCCAACCTCAACGTTCCCGTCCAGGAGGCCCCGAGGGGAAACGAAAAGATGGCCACACCGTCCACTTCCCTAGCAAACATGATGCCTTTTCCTCCCGAAGAGAGGAGAACCCACGATGCCATGGGAGGACTGGAATAGATATTTCTTGAACTACTTAGAGGCTCTGGAGGAAGAGAGCGACGCGGAATACTCCAGCCCGAGGAGAAGGAAAATTCTCCTACACAATCTAGGACCAGAGGGCTTATGGGTGTTCGACAATTTGGTGAAAGCCACGAGAGATCCGACAGACACGGATGTGTTCAGGCATGCGATAGAGGACTTGGACACACACTACAGGCCGGTGGTGTGTGTGGACATTGATCGGTGCAATTTCTTCCAAAGAAAGCAGGAAAGCGGAGACACCATAGACGAGTACGTCACGGCGTTACAAAAACTGGCCTTAACCTGCAAATTTGGCAACCTGCACGGCGAGTAGGTAAGGGATCAAAGTATCATGCACACGTCCAAAACGACGATACAAGAGAAATTGTGGGTGAACGGCGACGCCCCCCTCAAAGAAGTTTGGGCCTTGGTCAAGAAAGCAGAGCTGTCTAAAAGATGCGCGCAAGTGGCCAGAAAAGAGACTGGGGGCACTCAAACCGTGTGTAGAGTGATGGTGCACAACAAGAGTGACAAAACCAAGCAACAGGGATCACCTAGGTACCAGTACACCAAGCGAGGCCAACAGAACAGTGGTGCGGCGCAGAAGGGAGAAGTGGAGAAGTGTGGCTCAGGGGTTAGAGGCGGCAGACCCGGAAGCTGAGATCGGCCCTGGACCAGGGTTCAATTCCCCGCCCGACGGGGGTTGGGCTCAATAATTCCACGGACTCGATAATTCTCGCTCCGGTGCCTACTCGACTCACGGGTTCACACTCTGCAACTCTGGGCAATAGCTTGCTTAATCTCCACAACGGCCCCTCGCGGCGGGATGCCTGGCTTTCACCTTGTGGATACCCTGCCGGGGTATCTCACAGGGGAATACCAGGACGGGTTCCCTAAGCAAGCGCATAGATGCCTGCGATGTGGGCGATTTGCGCTATATAAATACATGTACATTTACATTTACAAGGCGAGTGGAGAGAGACGGACAAGTTGTTACAGGTGTGGAAGCACATCACACCTAGGCAACGACAGAGTGTGTCCAGCGTTTAAAGCGAATTGTGCGTTCTGCAACGTGTTTGGACATTATGAAAGGGTGTGCAGGCGGAAGCCCAAAGGAGCAGCAGTCAAGTATATAGACCAGGGCAGCCCGGAGGAGGAAAAGGCACAGGCGGATGAAGAGTACCTGGAAGAGGTCTTATACATAGACAACCAAGTCCCCGATGTGGATTGCAAGGGGTCCAACAAACCAATACTCATCATGAGCATAGGAGGCGTGAAGGTCGACATCGTAGCTGACTCCGGAGCTCCGATCACAATAGTACAGAGAAAGGTGTGGGAAGAGAAGTTCTTGAGAGAAATAAAGGAAGAACTAAGGCCAATGGACCTGAGACCAGTCACCTACATAGGACAAAGAATATCAATGTTGGGGTATTGCCCATTGCCATTCGAATTTAGAGGAAGGCGAGCGAACTGTAAGCTATATGTGGCAGAAAAAGGACCCTTAGTGCTAGGTTGGAAAGACCAAGGAGCGCTAGGGATCCAACTAAATCCTGGAGGAATAGAGAAAGTGTTGTTGATGGACATGGAACGTGAACAAGAAGGAGAAGCGTGGAAGAGGGAATACCCCCAGGTGTTCAGTGGGAAGATTGGAGAATTGGCCAAATTCAAGCATATGATCAGATTGAAGGAAGGAGCCACACTCGTGAGCCACAAGGTTCAAAACATTCCTTTCCGCTGCAGAGAGGCCATGCAAGAGGAGTTGGACAGATTGGAGAAAGGAGGTGTAATCGTAGCAATCGAAAGTGCAGAATGGTTGTCGCCTTTAGTGGTAGCGCAGAAGCCCAATGGCAAGGTGAGGCTATGCGTGAACCTCAGGGAACTAAACAATAACATTCTAGTTGACAAATTCCCACTTCCACGAATAAATGAGATGCTGGCGAGGACGAAAGGCATAAAGTGGTTTTCAACGGTGGACCTGTCCTCGGCATACCATCAGGTCACCCTCCATCCAAAATGCAATCACCTCACGTCCTTTATAACACCTTTTGGGTGCTATAAATTCGTGAGAATGCCGTTCGGACTGGCATCGGCAGCGGCCGTATTCCTAAAACTAATGCACCAACTTTTTAAACAAGTGGAAGGAGTCCAATATTTCCAAGATGACATTCTTATAATGGGAAAATCGAAGCCAGAGCACAATGAGAAACTACACACCGTACTGAAGGTGTTACAGAACAACGGTCTCACCGCAGAGTGGGCGAAATGCAAATTTGGGATGCCATCAGTGACATACTTAGGGCACGAAATTAGTGGTGGAGTTCTATAGCAAATTCATCCCGAATTTCGCCACTAAGACACATCACATGCGTCAGCTGTTAAAGGAGAGAATTGGATTCAAGTGGGGCAGAGAAGAACAAGAGGAGTTTGAGGCCCTGAAGAAGGAAATGAGCGAGGCCATACCACCCAAAGGCTTTGACAAAGAGGCTAAGTCCATACTTACTACAGATGCCAGCGACCGTGGTCTAGGAGCGGTGTTGATGCAAAGGTCTGACAGTGGGGAAACGTCCACCATCTGCTTCGCATCAAGAACATTGGCACCGAACGAAGAAAAATTCAGTATCATCGAGAAAGAAATGCTGGCGGTGGTGTGGGCGATGGAACGCTTCCGGCAGTTCCTGTGGGGAGCCATGTTCTTGGTTCGCACTGACCACAAGCCGTTGATAAAAGTACTCACATCAAGCGGACATGCGCATGCCACCCCAAGGATAGCAAAGATGACATTGAGACTCCTAGACTACGTATATGAGGTGGAATACCTACCAGGTCCCAGGAATAAAGTCGCAGACTTTTTGAGTAGAGCGGCTGCTAAAGAGAAAGCAGAAGAGCAGGACATCCCTGGATGGGAGGGGTACATGGTAGCCACCATGCAAGACGTGGAGCAGGTAATTAGTGAACAAGAGTGGACTAAGGCGTATCAACAAGATGAGGACCTGGAAGCCATAAAGGGATATGTGACACATGGGTGGCCAGAGAAAAGGCACCTAGATGAGAAATTGAAGAAATACTGGGAGGTAAGAGAAGAACTGTCCCGCGGAGAGAGCCCCATTTTCTTATTGGGAGGAGACAAGATCGTCCCTCCCCAAGGACTGGTAGGACATCTGTTAGCAATCCTACACGAGGGACATCAGGGGATAACGAGGACAAAGGCCTTGGCAAGACAAGCATACTGGTGGCCTGCCATTGATGCCAAGGTGGAGAGGTACGTGAGGGAATGCGACTCATGCACTAAGGCAGACAAGACACAAACCCTCATGAGACCTCAACTGGGCAAGTTCTCTGTGCCCAGCAGTCCCTGGGAGATGGTGTCCATAGACATAATAGGACCCATTTTGAACATTGAGGGGATACAGAAATATGCCGTAGTATTGGTGGATAGGTACTCTAAGTGGCCCGAGGTGGAGGTGAGAGAAACAGTGGACACGGAAATGGTACTGGCGTTCCTAAACGTGATCTTCGTGAAGGAAGGAATCCCCAAGATCATTACATGTGACAACTGGCCACAGTTTATCTCAGCTAAGTGTGAAGCGTTCATGTCCAGAAATGGTATTGAAGTAAAACACACTCCAATATACCATCCGGGAGGCAATGGACTGGCCGAACGGTTCAACCATGTCATAATGGGGACAATACAAGCGGCATAAGCGATGGGCAGGATTGGGAAAAGGAGCTACCCAAGATGCTCTGGGCATACCGCATTACACCTGGAAGCAAAGGGTACAGTCCGTTCAAAATTTTGAGAGGACGTGAACCATTCACAAAGGACAACATGGCATGGAGACAGATGGTAGTGCAGAGTAAATGGTCTCCGGCGATTGTGAAGAGAAATCTAGAGAGATCGCAAGAGACATATACAGAACATTATAAGAAGCGACGAAATGTACAAGCGGTGTCTCTGGAAAAGGGAGACTGGGTGAGAGTGAGAGTAGCCACATTGAAAAGAAAGAGAGAAAGCAAATTCACACCACCCCTTCAGGTCCTGGAACCTTATGCTAGGTCGGCATTGTTGAGCGAGGGGAAAGTATGGTCACAAGACAGAATGGCAAAGTGCAACAAAATCCTAAGATGGGAAACAGAGAGTGAGACAGGATGTGAAGTGGGAGCACAGAGAAGCGATCAGTGGAAGGACATTAGAGCAAGTTGGAAGAAAGGAAGAGCAAGTAGAGGAGACTGGGAACGAGGATGTTGGAGAAGATGAGGAAGGTGCAACTGGAAGTTAGTCTACAGTGAAGGGACATGATGAGGAAAGGAACAGAGAGAGACAGGACAGAACAGGATGTGAAGTGAGCGACAGGCGAGAGCTGCAGGCATCCCTGAGGACCCCGAGAGGCAGAAAGGAAGCAGAAGGCGTGAGGACGCGAGCAGGACGCATTGTGAGAATGCCCAAGAAGTTTGAGAACTTTAATATGAACATCTAGTAAGACTGTTTTGGTGCCAGTTATGTTTAGTGGTAAAATGTTTAAAGGGGGAGATATGTAGTGACGGTCAGGGGCGGATTGGCAAGGCGGGCATTCGGGAATGGGCCGAAGGGCCGGTGCCTCAGTGCCCTCTGTGGGCCGTTTTTTTTCTCCCCTGTCCCAGTCCACAGAGAGTGGACTAGGAAAGGGGAGGAAAAAAAACGGCCCACAGAGTGCACGGAGAAAGAGACTGAGAAAATGAAAGCAGCCTCGCTGTGCGGCCAGACAGCGATTGTCAGCTGTGGCCTCTCCTTCACCCCTACCCTGCCAAGTAATCAAGCTGAGGCTGGGCTGGGGAGGGGTGATTGTTTGCAATAATCGGCCTCCCTGGGGGCCAGGTGTTTCTCAGGCCTTTGAGCCATTTGCACTTCGGCCCCCTGGCACCCATGCAGCCCAGAAACGGTGTTAGTCTTAACACCTTGCCCACAGCCCTTCAGATTCAGGGCATAGTGGGCGAGGAAGAATGGGTCTTGCTGTGGGGGCCTGGTGATGTTTGGAATTTTTTTGTTGTAATTATTTATTTATGCAATTTTATAAAGCGCGGACTTTACCCGAAGGTGTCAGAGCGCTTCACACTAGGAATAGCAATAATACATGAGGGGAAAATTATAAGTGGACAAATTACAAAAGCAAACGTTAAGTTACATGAATCAAAAGTGAAAATAGTGAGCAACCAAAATACAAGAGGAGCAAACAATACATTACAGGAGGAAAAAGAGATATGTGTGCAGGTTACAAAAGCGTACAAAATACAAGTAGAGGTATAATACTGCAATTAATGGCAGACACTCCAGCACAAGAACAAACATTACGTAGGCAATGGTGGAACGTGTGCAAGTATCTAAAGCAAACAAAAGTGAGAGGTAGCAAACAGTGTGTTACAAGAGAAAAGTGACGTGTGCAAGTTACAAAAGGGTACCATACACAGGTACAAGGGTAATACTACAGTAAATGGTAAACACTCAAACTGCCAGAACACACTGGGAAGGCACTTCCCATGCACCAGCTTCACCTCAGCCTCCCCCCTGGCTACCTGGCTGCCTTGGATGACCCAGAAAGCTGTGTTTTGTGCTCCCCTGCTAGGACATTTCCCCAAGGCCTGGAGGGTTGATTAATTTACTAATTGCAGGGGCCTTACCTCTGTTCATGTGCTCCTGAGCTGAAGGTCTGGGGAGGGCTGAGTAGGTTAGTAATAGCAGCGGCTTTTCTGCTTTTCAGGTGCTCCTGTGCTGGAGGGCTGGAATAATTTTGTGACAAAAAGGGGCCTTGCTATTTTTTTTAGTTGCTCAGCATGTAGGCCACTGTCACCTTGGCCCTGTGTCGTGTGCAAGAACAGTATCCTCCCACTTTCATTCCTTGTCTGTGCATATGGTGATTCATGAAAGGGCACGCCCCTTGAATGTGGGCCACGCCCCTTAAATATGGGCCACGCCTCTTGAATGTGGGCCACTTTTTTCGTCAGTGCCCGGGCCGAATTGTGATCCCAATCCGACCCTGGTGACGGTCTAGTTATTCTCAGCGAGGGCGGATGCATAGTAAGCGCGCTGCCCCGGCGCTTCGATACTAAAAGCAATTATCCAATACTTACCAGCGGCTCCCTGCGTTGTTATTCACGACGACCCCTCCTACAAAAACAAACGTTTACTTACAGAAAAGCGTACATTTACCTTTGTGAATCAGGCCCACAAAGAGGAACAAGCATTGGCATAGTCAATAGGTCACGCATTTAGGACCATATAATTGTTTAGTTATGCAGCACATACATACATGGCGTGGCCAATCATAGAGTGAGACACACTTCTGTAGGCCAACACTGAGGAGTGTAGAATTGAGGAGAAAATGTGTTAAGAGTGACTGGTACCCAGATTATTAGGACAGTGTTTGCTGTGAGATGATGATGATTATGACGCACGAGGAATTGTGCTGGGCAGGAGAAGGACCCTAGAAAAAATGTCGCCAATTACTATCTAGGGCCTGTTTAAATAAACATCAACATCATCACGTACCTTGCCTTCCCTTGGGATCATCATAGCCTCAGGCAGATGTTGCTAGGCATCTGTGATCAGCAAAAAACAGAAGCTTAATTGTATTTATATAGCACTTAATACCCCTGACAAGGCGTTTAAGCACTTTTCGGAAAGTAGCACAGTACTCTGAAACCCAAATAGGATTAGTGGTGAATTAGTATAGGGAAGTATGAGTTAATTTTAGCAGTGTGCATGCTTGTCTGTTGGTTGGATTAAAGAGGATAATGGAGGGATAGAAGGGGGAAGAGTCTATAAATTGTCGATGAGCTGAAACAAAATAATGCTGGTAGAACCCAACGTGCCAGAGGGAAGATGAAAGGCAGGAGTCCTGACAAGAAGTCGTTGAAGAAGGTGCCACACATACTGGTAATCACCCTCAGTGCTTTCTGCTTAATCCTTTTAAATGCTAAAACATTGAAATCAGACCCACTAATTTACCCAAACCGAATATTCACATCTGTTAAAGAAATAACAACCACGACGAATACTTTGCCTGACCAGCTCACATCTAGCCAATCCCACAAAGTGCTAAACCAAACTCAGGGTTACTCTGTCACAAGCAAAAGCAGAATGAACTCTGTACAATCTATCAAGAATGGCACCTCAGTTTTAAGCGAAAACCAAGTTCCTATCCTCTTTGGTATTATAAGAGCCTTTCTTTAAGTCAATTACCTCATACTCTTTTGCCTCACTCTTTGACAAACCAAAATGAGCTTCTATGATTCACTGAAATCTGTCACCTGTCTTATATTTTTGGATTCATCAAGCACCGCATCAGGACCAGAGTAGAGTTGAAGTGCCAAAAATCAATCACAAAAAACTGATGAAGACTGGGTTGAACAGTGAAATCACCACATTTAATGCCTCCACCCAAAGATGCTCATGAAGCTCTGTCACGTGTTGGGAATGTGCATTCCATAAGAGAGTAGAGATGGCTAAGCCTCTATTGTAAGATCCGTAGGACAGAGGTGGTGCCAGCCATGTGTGAAGGTACACAGAGCATCTTGATTTCTAAAAAAAATTAAGTTATTTAATGTTGTATATTAATAAAAAAATTATCTTCTGAGTTCTATCCGAATGATTAAACTCTAAAACATTTCCTGTGTATGGTCAGAATATTGTGTAGTTACCTACTTTGACACACGGTGACATTAAGCATTTACTTGGAAGTTCTCAATGCAGCGTTGTACGAAAACGGGAAACATCCTTTACAACGCAACCGTTACATCGCACTACACTCACAACACAGTCATTACATCGCAACATCCTTTACAACGCATGTCACTACAAGGCAGGCATTACAACGCATACCATTATAACGCATGACACTACATCGCATGTCACTATAACGCAGGCATTACAACGCATACCATTACAACGCATACCATTACAACGCATAGTACCCCTACATTATTCAAAACTTACCCTACTGTTGCACCTCCTGGAGTTAGAATAGTAATTTTTACCCCTACACTATCCAACACTTACCCTACTGTTGCACCCTCTGGAGTTGGAATAGTATATTTTACCCCTATACTATCCAATTCTTACCTTAAATGCAATGTAATGGTATGCGTTGTAATGGTGTGCGTTGTAAAGGTATAATGTGATGTATTGGAATGCGTTTTAAAGGTAGTTTCTAAAAATGCGATGCAGTATCATGCGATGTAATGGAGTGCGTTGTGAAGGATGTTGCAATGTAAAAACTGTGTTGTAAAGGCATGCGTTGTAAATGTATGCGTTGTAACGTCATACATTCTACAAAAACACCAAAGCCCATGCACAGCACAGCTAATTCCCCAGGGAACGTCAGAAATCCCTTAGGTCCTAGGCGCAATTGCAACAAAAGGTGGACATTGTCAGAACTCATAAAGATAGGAAGTTCCAGGAAAAAATCTAGTTTTGCCATTGTTTTTTGCCGATATTGTTCAGCATCAGCAGAAAAAAGTAAACGTGCAATGATGTGTATGCATGCACCTGTTCTTATAAGCTGGGGAGGTGGTGCCTAGGCTCCACCTAAAAAAGCAATGCCCACTGGCTAGATAGTTTGATGTTATACGAGTTATTAGTGTTTTGTAATTTGGTAAACATCTAAGCTTTCGCACCAACTTTACAGTAAAGCAGCGTTGGTTTGGATTGGTTTGTGTTATGGATTATGTACTACGGAAACATGCTTTAACATCTTCCCAGAAAAAAATATGCAAAGTGCTTTGCCTCCCACTAAGATGGCTGCCTCCAGTGTAAAGATTCACTTGTACACGGTAGTATTCTCTTGTTCAAGTAATGTGAGCCTAGAATCTTACAAAGTGAAAGTGACAATGGCAATGAAGAGAACAGCTGTGCTTAGACCTGAAAGCTCATTAAAATGCTATAGCGTATTTATCACACAAATATACACCAGAGGATGCAGCATTATTTAAACATAAAAGCTGCTAACTTTGGAATTGGGGAACTAGGTTCGAGACATCCTGTTATTCTGAGTAAATCACTTTAATATCTGTGTGCCTAAAAATGAACGTGACCTTGTGTAACCTTACTGGTGCTCACGTAAAGCGCTGCAATGCCTTTAGGTCGAGTTTATGCTATGTAAAACACCCAAAGAAACAAAGACGTGAATTTTATGGATGAAAATGCTCAAATACTCAATGATTTAGTTTAAATGTAGATAACATTTTGAAAATACATTATTAAACAAATTGGTGGAATATGGTAAAGGTAACCAGACTGTGGTAGATGGGCTAACTATTGAGTTCAGAATGTGGGATAAGTGGACGCTCTGTACTTGTTAGTTGGACGTGGCACCACTCAAATATGGCTACCATGCAAAGGCCATCTTCCATATTCCTCTCTCCATTATGAACATCATGGCCTCGCTTGGCGTCCTCAGCAGCAATATTAGTTCAACACTGGTTGTTGCTGTGGTGTTTAGAGGTGAGAGAAGAAGAGGGTCGTAGATTTTGGCAAGCATTGGATGCAGGTAGTGCCTGCAACCGTTTGTTTCCAAAGAGTTGCTTCAGCTACTTGGCAGGAATACAATACAAGAATACTTGGCAGGAATACAAGAGGCTCCACTGGACACTCAGAGCTCTTTGAGGGTTCTTTCGTTGAACTATGCCCCCTCTGCTCCTCGCCTGTGAGCCTGCCCAATGCTTGTGCCTGAGCAATGCAAATCTCGCTTTAACTACATGAGCGCTACTGGGTTTTCCCGCTGTGCGCTGAAATTTCAAAAAAGAGCCTTACGTGACAAAGCCAGCTCGTCATGCGCGCAGCGCAGGTAACACACATGACGAGCTGGCTTTGTCACCAGCATCGAAGGGGTTAAGTGACCTTATTTATGTATGCTTAAAACAGTTTCCTCTTGGTGCAGATGCTGGCTTTGTTGTTGATAGTGTACATCCTCATCGGAGAGTGCCTCTGCCTCCTTGGCTGAACATGCACTCACCGAAACACGAGCAGGAAACAAAGGAAAAAATTGTCCCCCAAACGAAAGATAAACAACCAAAGCGTAAAGATAAAGTACTTGGTCCCTGCTCCATGGGAGGAAAATAAAGACAAAGAGGGGGGGACAAAGAGGCAGGACTGATGACTAGCAAGCACGAATTTTCAAAGGACACTGAAACAAACAAATGAAAAGCAGCAGGGTGGCTTAAAGCCCACAAGAGAAGTGTATACGGAAGTATATACAACATGTCTCGAGCTCCACCAAATAAAGTATATGCAATATGTCTCGAGCTAGACCTAAAAACGAAAGAAGAGAAAGACTGAGAACCCGTCATAAAGGGACAAAGCAGGAAGCCACAAGAGTGAGATAAAGGGACATGCAGTGTCTGGCATTTAATTAAAGATGCCCTGAGTGGTTGGGCTATGCAGCCTTGGTAGTCAGTGCTCTGACATTTAATAGCAACAGAGTGCTTTTGAGCAGTGCTTTGGACGCCGGCACTCATTATTTTACAAATTAAGCACTGTGTACTATCCACCTTAAATTTACTCATGGTGCAGTTCGAATGAGCAAAAAACATTCGGCAAAATAGGAGGCAGGAAATAGCCCAATCAATTTGAAATGTCAATATTAATCAATGAAACAATATTGGTGGTTGAAGGTAGTGGACACAGGGACTAATTTTCCCAGACAAGATCCAGGTTTTCATCATCTGCGTTTGACCCGGTGCTTGAGGGAAACCAGCATTGGCAAAGCCAATAAGTCTGGTGTTGGCTGCCTTTTTTTTGGCTTTGCTAATGTTTGTGAATATTAATGTAAAACTGCATATGGGGGTTACTTTTTGTGTGTAAGTGGATATTATACTATATAAGAATGCTGTCACTCACAGAGGGTAAGCCAATGGCTGAAGTGGGCTGGCTCTGTGCCAAATGCTGTATACCATAACATGTAAAGTGCACATTCATCCAAGTCTTGGGACTCTTGGCACCGAAGTAAAAGATGTTTATTGTTACCTAATTTATAGGTACTACATTTATTGACCTCAGAGGATGAAAGGGTGAGTGGACACCCTGGATTCAAAACTGTGACCAGGACGTCAAACACAGAACCATGGAATGAAGCATTAGACCACTGAGCCTCAGACCCAGCTGTATGCTGTGGGGAGTGGAACAAACGAGTAAATTACACAAGAACAAACTTATGGATGACTAGCAATGTCTGAAAGTGCCTATAAGTAAGTATATTATGTACATTTGTTTTTAAATCAGAGGACTTGGCTAACAGAATACCTAAATAAGGCAGAAAAGGGAGAAAAACGTGGAAGATAAAGATCAGAAACAGCGACAAATAGAGAAAGGAGTGATTAAAAAGAATATATAAGATTGAGAAAAAAGACAGGAAGTGTGGAGTGGTGGAAAAAAGAGGCACTTACAGGCTTGGTATTCGGTAACACCGCATTTGGCAACTCATTCAGCGGGCTTCTAGGGAAAGCGTTGGGCCTCCCCAGTTTTTTGGGTTTTTTTGCAATTTAGGCAGTGGGCACCCTGACAGTCTCAGAGAGACCATACGGGTGTGACTCCAAGTAGACAGAAGGCATTCTTTGAATAAAGTGTTGCAGACGGGGTCGTGCACCTGAATTGAACAGGACATTGCAGTTGCATACTGAGCATGAGCATATGCCTACATAAAAATATGGAATTATTAGTACTTAGAGCAGCAGCAACCTGATGCCATTTTACAGAATATGGCGCATCTGGCACACCTGTCAAAAGGTGTGCCCTGCTCATACAAGGAGAGTGCACTGTTTTATATTGAATATGCTGCCCCAGGGCAGACACAAAGTCATACTGCCTTAGGGGCAGCGCATTCAAGTGAAATACGGAGGGGCCTTGGAGCAGCGCCGTGCAGGCAGGTGCAGGTGCAGTGAGCAACTGCACTCGCTTGCAAGGAGATGTCTGGGGGGTCCATAGGAACCACGGGGCATATTATCAAGGGGGTTTATCTCTGCTTTTTTGGCTTTAAATGCCAAGAAAGCGGAGATAAAATTATCTCCCTATTACCTAGCTGTCGCTAACACCAGTTAGCGACAGCTAGTAGGAGATAGCGACCATCTTGGGCCCCACTTTGCATGTCAGTGATATTTATCACTAATGACATGCACAGTGGGCGTGCCAAGATGTTAGCGACTGAAAACAGTCGCTAACATCGCTATCTCCTATTACCAACTTTTGGAGATATTCGCGCTAAGCGCGAATATCTCCAAAAGCTAACACCTGCCCTGAGCAGTTCTTAGCCATGTTATCCCATGGGAGGTGGATAACATGGCGAAGAGCATTAGCTCGGTAATGCATGAATATCGCTGACTTTTCAGCGATATTCATGCTTTGCAGCGATTTTTATCGCATTTGCGTTAAACCTTGGTAATACCAAGGTTTATTTGCGGTAAAAATCGCCGCAGCTCAGCGGTAAATTTTTGTCTCTAACCAAGCAATAGCGATAATTATCGCTATTGCTTGGTAATATGCCCCTACTTTCCCCTCCACCAGGCGGCTTTTATCAGTTGGCTCATTGACAGCGCTCCACCATTTAATTGGCGCACTTTCAGTATGCCTCCTGACAGATTCTTTGCCACTGCGCCCACATCAATATCATGGTGGGGCTGAGCGGCAAAGAGATTCTCTCATTGCAAAGACAATCTTGTGCTCCGAACAAATTTACTGAAATTTATGACAGATTCTCGGCCACACAGATTTTAAACTTTTTTTTTCTTTTTCTTTTTATTGCAGCACTAAAGGCTTGTTTTAAATATTGTGGAATATTATATATTGTAAGGGTTGTAACTAACCAAACAATAAAGAATTACTTACTTGCTTACCCTCATTGCATGGGGCCAGGCCCCCATTCAAATGAGGGAACACCCTCCAGTGATAGGAGGTGGCCTAACGGCTAGGGCGTCCGACCTCGAGTCTGGGGAACTGGGTTCGAGTCTCGGCAATGACGCTGAACATCCTGTGATTCTGGACAAATCACTTAACCTCCCCCGCCTAACAAACATGAATGTGTCCTAATGTAACGCAACTGGTGCTATGTAAAGTGCTCTGATACCTGATACCTTCGGGTCAAGTTCGCCCTATGTAGAACTCTGTAAAAAAAAGAAAAAAAAAGCACTGGTGCTATATGTGAGCCGGTGCTCTCTGTATTACAGAAGGACCGCACAAGCATCTGCAGCCCTTTCTGTAATACCAAAGTGCTCCAGGGCACTTCCATATTACGCCCCTAGGTAGACAAAGGAACAACCAAATAAATAAAAATGGGCTTGTTGGATATACCATTATTTTGCCAAAAGATAGGAAATACCATATCCTATGGCAGAATTATCAACCTCCCTTGTTGCCCCCAAACATAGTGTTAGTGTTGAAGAAAAGGAAGACAACCAGTTATCAGAATGTCTACATTCCTGCTGAGTGTATGCTATCCCTGTGGATGTTTGTTCATGACAATTAGGAAAATTTACGGATGGAAAAGGTCTCCTGTATAGCCCTCGAGAGCGGACGTCCCTACTGCGAGTTGTCCATAAGGAGGTTCTCCTGTTTTTTTCAATTTTCACCTTAACACTCAGAACAATAGTGCCTGTGTGTTGGAGGTTACTTGTGACACCGAATGAGACCAGATAAGTGCTATGTGTTCTGGAAGGACACATCAAATGTGCCCTCTTTTTTTAGCATGACTAATGTCAGCTCTCCAGGCTGTAGAAGCCTGATAGTAGCGGCAGCACCTGATAGATTTGAGTGGCCAGATAGAAAGTTTTCATTTTCACCTGCCAGGGCACACATCTATTGGCCTCATCCATGTTTTAAATTGATAGTTCAGTCCCCTACAACAGAGTCCTTCTCTCCATAAGTTTATGACAAGGATGACACCCCTGTGTGCAGATTATGATGTCTGTTACTATGAAACCCAGGAATCCATTTTGATTTCCTGAACCAAAGTGGTACATGAGGTGGATATTGGAAAGAGCCCAGACAGCCATGTGAATTGCTGGGCTTATCTAAATTATTACTCTGGTCTTTTGTAGTGGACCAGATTCCAGTGTATGGAGGAGAGGAGACAGAAGGGCCGTCTGAAGTCTACGGAAATTCCCCTGCACTACACTGTTCCATTGTTTCTAGAAGTGTTACCCCCATCTGGGCCTTGGTTTTTGTTCTCCCCCGGCAGGAAACTCCCAAATCCACCCCACAATTGTGTTGGACACTGTAAGAGCAATCTGTGGCAAAGACTATGGCTGCGATCATTACGCAAAAAAGTCAGTACTGCTGACCCCAATCCAAGAATGGACTTGTGGAATGCACAACTCTGTCTGCAAACTTAGAATAAGTATGGGGCAGCAACTACCTCTCGGAGTACCAAATTTCTCGTCCACAATCCAGGATCCCATGGTCCTATGGCAGGGGCAACCGAAAAACTTGTTTGAGCCTCAGGGTGGGGGAGTTACGTGCTAACTTCCCAACTTCTCTTGCCAGGGTTGGGTCTACAAACCTATGTAGTTTGACTCCCTGATTGCCTTGGGCCTGCCTTGTGTGAATTTGTGAATTTTGCACCTGATGCATAAGTGTGAAGTCCTCGATCTCCTTCCCATTGTAATGGTGCAGGGCCCTAGGCCCTCGTGCAGACATAATCATGACACAGACACAGTTAGTTATTTAGTAGAACTGGCCCAGGGCACGTGCACCCAGCCCCTTTTATTAGCAGGGTCAAGCACTCTAGTTACACTTCTCTAAGTCCCAGCATCCTGATATCCTGTCAAACATGGATTGTGCATCAGGATGCAGGGACTTTTGGCTGTGCCACCCAATGGTGATTTCCACAATCCCAGGAGTAAGCAGTGAAGAGGCCTTGAAAGTCCTCCAGGATGATTTTGAAGATTTGCAAACAGTGGTGTACAAAGTGGGGTGGAGGCCGGTCTGCCCCAGGTGGCTCGTGTATTGAGGGTGGCAGAACTCCCCCTGGTCTTAACTGCGGCTGTCAAACACAGGGACCGTCGCCACCCCTATCTCCCCCGCTCTCACCTGAGGCCATCGCGGGGCAGAAAACGCTACAACTGCCATTCGTGCCACAAGGTCTAGCTACGCCACTGTTGGCGAACATAGATTGAGTCCATTGGGCCTGGAAAAAGATAGATGGGCACTGTCCTGACTCTGTAGGGCACCACAAAAAGGTCTTGTTGCAGAACAGGGCCTTTTTAATTATTATTTTATGTTTAGCATTTTTTGCTTGTCAAAAAAACTAACAGGTTCAAGTTTCACTAACCTGGCGACTAATTTTAAATTTGAGAAGATATGAGCCACCCAGCTTATCAACCTTGCACAGCTCTAATTATAACATTCTATCAGTCAAAGTGCAAGTCCACAAATACCTATTCCAAGTTTAAAATTCAGTAAAAAGATTGAAAATAAAGCAAATCCGTTACATGTATCCCTTACTTTCAGCACATCCCTATTGAACCCAGATATAATGCTAATAGTATTTTTTTCATAAAAGGTATTTTTCTACCGAAAAACATTGCTTCTGTTTCGTTAGCTGCCACATTAAAGCCTGTTTCAACCGTATCATTTTCTCCCAGTTCCCGCTTAGCTTCCTGATGAAGTTTCAGCATCTCACAAAATCGCCTTCCATGTTCTTGGCTTTCAAAGAATACTTTCTACATCAAGGGTGGAGTTCAACTTTTTTTATTCATAAAGAGACACAAAAAAAGAGAGAGAGCAGCGTGCCCCGTTAACTCGGAGATCAGGAGTCATAGGGAACGGAAGCTGATTTGGAAAATCAAGGCCGGGACTCCCTGCAGAGCAGACATGTATCTTCTAAGCTAAAAGAGTTCATCGGAATATATCCCCCACTGGAGGGGCGCAGCATTTCCCATTAGCATGGAGGCCGGCCGCAAAAGGGTTCAAAAGGAAATATGTTAATGGGGAAGGTAGAGGAAATTATTCAATTTGCCGCCGTTTCAGTCTGTGACTTTCATGCAAACTAAAATAAATAAACAAGAAAAGTAGAATTAAACAGACATTGCCGAAGCCAATGGGTCTCACTTATGAGATCTATTTGCATGGTATTTGTTGAAAGCCATCCTTTAGAGCATCTACGCGGCTGTGTAGTGCTTAAATAACACAAATTATGCGGCCGGCCGCATCATTTTGTAGGCGTTGCATGGCTATGACATGACGCGTCTGCTTTCTTTTTTTTAATTTGACAATCTTAGGGGCATATTATCAAGAAACGGAGTTAAAATTATCGCCGCTTTAGCGGCAGGAAACTGCTGCTAAAGCAGCGATAATGGACTTGATAATTCTGGTGTGAACCTGGGCTTCTATTGGAATTCTCAAGGGCATATTATCAAGCCCATTATCGCCGCTTTAGCGGTAGTTTCCTGCCTCTAAAGCAACGATAATTTTAACGCCCTTCTTGATAATATGCCCCCAAGTTTTTGGGAAGGTCAGTTTTCCAGCAATTGTCCCGGCACATCATGTTAAAATACATCATACAACAAGCGGGTTGAACCAAAGGGGCTTAAGGTGCAGTGGAAGGGAGAGGAATGTGGATTGATGGGGTACTAGGTGAAAACTCATTATTTTGTGAACTAACCAACATTTTTTAATTCTTTCCAAACAGAGAGGGAGAGAGTGTGTGTGCTCGCTTTCGTTTATGTGTGTAAAAATTCCTGGTGAAATCACCTCACTATATCCGACAAAGCACCTGTACCCAACTATTTACGACAAAATGCATTTATCAGGGGCCTAACACCCCAAACCCCCTCCCCCCATTAAAGCTACACCCTTGAGTGGAGTCATGTGGCTCACTGGTTAGAGGCGGCAGACCTGGGAGCAGAAGGCGGCCGGGACCAGGGTTCAATTCCTGACGCGGCAGGGCCGTGGACTTGGGTTAGCGGACTCGATAATTCTCGCTTCGGTGCCTACTCTAATCAGGGGTCCCACTCGGCAACTCTGGGCATTAGCTTGCCTAATCTCCACAACGGCCCCATCAACGCCGGGGATGTCTGGCTCCACCTTGGGGACTCCCAGCAGGGACCATCCCACAGGGAAAGCCAGGACTGGTTCCCCAGCGTTATACAGCGCCAGGAAACCTATGGGTAGCAGTGCGCTTTACAAGCTCAAACATTAATTAATTAATTAACAAGTAGGGGGCAGGTGGGATGTGCCAAACCGCGAGTGCAGGTTGGGTTAGCAACACGGAGAGTGCAAGCGGGCAGAACTGAGGAAGCAGGTGGAAGGAACCAATGCGGGCACGGAGGAGAATAACGGGTGGCGACAGAGTAGAAGGGCATGGTACTGGCCCTTTCAAGGATCTTACACATTTTTGGTAAATGAGTGACATGATGGTAGCTGGAAAGTTTATTAGGGTCTATGTCTGGTTTCCTTCTTAGGGAGGATTTGCCAGGAGAGCAGGAAACCAATTTGTTAAAAGTGTTGCTATGTATCTCCCAGTTACTATGTGAAGCTTTTGGCTTCCCTCACAGACAACGTCTGTTGCATCTAAAAACCCTCCAATAAAATAAAATAAATGTGGCTACTGTTTGCCGCAAGTCAGGCCATGCTTGGCATGTCACTTGTGCTACTGGCAAAGACAACCCTCTCCCAAGTCCCACCCTAAGGGGAAGGAAATCCTGTGTTTGACTACAGCCCAGAGGCTGTTTACACATTGACACTCAGGGCTAAGGAAAAACATCTCTGCTAGTGAATTAAACAGCCTGCTCGCTGCCAATGTCCCAATTCCCTGTTGAAGGGTGCTATTACTATGTAATAAGCAGCGGAAGGAATCCAGTACCCATGTGACGTAAAACTCAGGTTAAGTCGGGCTAAGTCCAGGATCGTCCCCCACTTTTCTGAACAGTGAAATTTCCCAGACAAAGTAGTTATGAAGTTTGTTTACCTATGTATTGTACAACAACTTTAAGGTGGAGCTTATCAGGTTACGTTCAGGTGCTTCGATCAGGCGGGTTGGCAGTGATGACTCTCATTCCTCTGGGCATACCACTGAGTGGAATGAAGTTTGTAGAATCTCTTACCAGTTGTCCCTGAGTGATAGGTGTTGGCTTGTTGAGAAAATGGGTAGTAGAGGATCCTAGGGAAACATCATTAACAACGAAGGCATTACTACGCGTAACGTTTACAACGAGGCACTTACCACGTAAACGTCTTTTCAACGCGTATGTCTTCAACGATCGACTTTACCACGAAAAAAAAAACCCGTAGGATTAATAAAAAGGGGGTTTGGGGGGTCTCCCCCCCATAAAAAAACGATCCCGCCGTGCCGAAGAAATCAGCGTCGTAAGAGAGGAAGCGGAATAAACTTCCGCTTCCTCTTTACGCCGTTAGAGCGACGTGGTAAAGATGATGAGGGGAAAACTAATTCCGTGGTAACGCATGCGTGGAAAAGGCATGCGTTGCAACGGAATTCGTGGTAACGACATATAACCAGGATCCTACAAAGAGACTTTCTGGAAAAAATCTGTGAAAGAAAGGTGTCTGTTGTTTAGTGAAATCGCTATTAGCACTCCATTACATTTTGTATCAAAGTTGCTGCTAGGGAAATTTCCAGACAGTCCCAACCTCACATTATTCAGTTCCTTCCACATTGTCCCCTCTTATAAACAAGCAAGCCAAAACCAGTGGCGTAAAGCAAAATGATGGATAAAATTTGCCCAGGACCCTTAAACTTTTAATTTGATTCCCTATCTGAAAAATATACAAAGGTATTTATTTATTTTTAGAGTTTTTATGTAGCACGACCAAGATCCGGGCGGCGAACAGAGCACTTTACAGGAATTACGAAACTTGTTACAAACACATGCAGTGAGAGTTATATATATGCAAGACATAAGACATGAAGGCAATATGAAAAATATAGGCACAGTCCAAGAGTGTGTCCAGGTAATGTGTAATGGGTTGGAAGCAGCAGAGACACCGTTGATCTCAGTGGTCTGGGTGATTTTCTCAATGGTATAGGGAAGACTTGAGAGTTAGAACGTTGGGCAGCCGAGCAACGTTGGGCCTTAGTATGGGGGGAATTTCTTGGATAGCAGAGCTTTTACTTCCTTCCTAAAAGTGGAGGAGGGCAGGTTGCACTGAGTCGCCAAGGGAGAGAGTTCCAGATTTGTGTGGCCACACCTGAGAAACATCTCTTGTAGGTTTTCTGTTTGTTACATTTTTGCTGCTTAATTAGTGTGGATCTGGTGCTTCTACATGATCTTGTTCCACCAGATAGGGTCACTTTCTGTGTCGGGTAGGAAGGGGCAGCCGGAGGCGCGCCAGAGGCAAGCCCGTCTGTGCCCGTCCGGGCCAGTCCGGGCCGAGGGCCAGCCACTATGCCCGTGTTTCCCCCCGGACCTATAAGGTATTCTAAGGAGGATCTACTGTCAATTCAACTCTTGGGCAATTCTGGATGCCCGCACTGGGTGGGTTCTAGCCCTCCCTTTTGCCGATGCCCTGTCTGCCCGGGCCCTCACAGTGGGGAGTCAATCGGTAAGCAGTTGAGTAGAACTCTGCAGATGGCTCTGCTGAACTGCAGATCGCTTCCGAAGCATGCGGTCGAGATCCACCTGCTGATAGAAGACAGTAAGCTCGACCTACTCTTCTTGACGGAGACATGGTTATCCCCTCACTCAGACTTCGATGTTGTATCAGCGCTCCCCAGCGGTTTCAATATCCAATGTCTGAACAGAGACAAAGGTATGGGGGGGGGACTTGCCATAATCCATCGGGAGTCTCTGACCTGTAGACTGAAGGAGGGTGGAATTTTAGATGCAGAAAGTGCTAGCTTTAACATTCAGCTCTCACCCACCCACTCCCTGTCAGGTCTTCTCATCTATAGACCCCCGGGGAGTCTAAAACACTTCCCTGACTCCCTGTTGGAAACCTCCCTATCAGCTGCCTCTCAGGCCCCGAATTTTTTGATCTTGGGCGACTTGAATATACACTTCGACGATCCCAAGGACAACTCTGGGGCTGAACTGATTACTAACCTTAGCTCCTTTGATCTTGAACTGACAAATAAGGAAGCCACCCATAATAAAGGTCACCTGTTAGACCCGATTTTTTCTAACATTCCCCAGATTAAAGTCAAACCACCCTTGCCCATATTATGGTCAGACCACTTCCTAGTTCCTTTCTCATGGGAACTCCACCAAGGAGGAATCAAGATCCCTTGTTCCCGTACGCTTCAAAGGCCATGGCCAAGGCTGTCAGTAGACAATTTGTCAACTGCTCTCGAAAAATCTGCTCCCCCCACAGAATCCGATGTTCTTCAGGCAGACATAAATTTTCGAGACTGGCTCACTAATTCCTTGGATTCGGTTCTGCCTCTTAAACCCTGTACAAAAAAGAGCAATACGTTTAAATCCCCCTGGTTCTCGCCTGAACTAAGAGACCTCAGGAAAGATTGCAAAAGAGCCGAGCGTGCCTGGCGCAAAGACTGGGCACCTATTCACAAAACCGCATACAAAGCAGCCCTTAAACTCTACAAACTAGGACGACAAAAATCTAAAGCTGCCTTTTTTGAAGAAAAAATTCGTCTCTCCTCTAATTCCTCCAGAGAAACATTCAAAATTGTGAACATGCTTCTTAAAGTCCCAGACCCCCCTTTGGTCCAAAATGACCCAGTACTGAGATGCAACCAGTTGGCAGAATTTTTCGACACCAAAATTCGGAAAATTCTAGACAGCCTCCCTCAAACCTCCATCACTGAACCTGTCGAGATCCCTCCCCCGGACCCTACCTGTCCCCAACTAGAGGCTTTCAGCCCCATATCCAAAGAAGATTTTTGTAGTATCTTTTCCACTATTAAAAGCGGCTCTCCCTCTGACCCAGCCCCGATGCACATTCTTAAACAAACTTTAAACATCATTGCCCCGGTAGCCACGGAGTTACTCAACTCGTCGCTATCTTCGGGCATAGTGCCCCCGAGCTGGAAACAGGCCAGAGTTAAAACACTTTTAAAAAAACCAGGACTGGACACCTCCGATCTGGCCAACTTTCGCCCGATCTCGCTTCTACCTGGACTGAGCAAAGTGGCCGAAAAAGTGGTGAATAAGCAGATCTCCGAGTACCTAGAGGTTAACCATCTCCTCAGTGACTCTCAGACTGGTTTTCGCCCAGGTCAGGGCACAGACACCGCCCTTTTGGCGGTGACTGAAGAGGTTAGATGCATCTTGGATTCAGGGGGATCAGTAGCTCTGATCCTCCTGGATCTGAGTGCTGCATTCGATACTGTGGATCATGCTGTCCTGGCCCAACGCCTGGCCTTGCTGGGCATTTCAGGATCAGCCCTCAAATGGTTGCAGTCCTACTTGGAGGAGAGATCCTTCAGGATCTGGGAAAATGGGTCCATGTCAGAGCCCTTCCCTCTTCAGTGTGGGGTGCCGCAGGGCTCCTCCCTCAGCCCCACACTGTTTAATGTCTACATGGCCCCGCTGGAGAAGGTGATAGCCCCATTCGGGGTTAAAGCTATAAGTTATGCTGACGACACGCAGCTTGTCGTTTCGCTGTCGCAACATGAGGGCAGCCCGGTTGATCTCCCAGATTGTCTTACAGCCATTTCCTCCTGGATGTCCAGCTCAAAACTCAAACTGAATGGATCTAAGACGGAGATCATGCTCCTAGGCAACCAATTCACCTCTCTGCCCCCTGAGATGTGGCCTGCCTGTATGGGAGATCTTCCCCCCCCTAAGCAGCAAATAAAAAGCCTCGGGATTTGGTTCGAACCCCAACTGACCTTCAAGACCCACGCGCAGAAAGTGGTTGGAGGCTGCTTCGGCTTGCTACGGGCAGCTCGAAAGGTACTCCCTCTCCTTCCATTTCAATCTAGAAAGTTATTAATCCAGGGCCTGATCTTGTCCAAACTGGATTATGGTAACTCTCTTTTCCTCGCAGCCCCTCTTGCTACCATCAAGACTCTTCAGCGAGCTCAGAATGCCGCAGCCAGGTTGCTGATGGGGGCGCCGAGACGGGCCTCAGCCAAACCATTGCTGAATGCCCTGCACTGGCTCCCCATCCAGGAGCGTGTCTCTTTCAAGTCTCTTTGTATTGCACATAAGACCTTGCAAGGTAAAGGCCCTCCAGCCTTGAGAGGTTTGATCCGACCTTACAAGTCGACCAGGGCCCTTCGCTCGGATGGAGAAAATCTGGCCATTGTCCCACGAGTGAGGAAAGCACGAACAGGAGGCCGACGGTTCTCTCTGAATGTGGCAAATAAATGGAATGCTCTCCCTAGAGAACTCCGAATGGAACCGGATCACTTGAAATTCAGAAGAGCACTTAAAACCTTTTTGTTCCCTACCACCCTCTAACCTTGCTTTGCTTGAGTTCACCAGGTTCAGACTAGGATTAGCGCTGGGACGCTCCAGGGCAGCCATGCGCTCTACAAGTCTAAATCAAATCAAATCAAATCAATCAAGGGGTGTTGTGGTGTAGCGCTTTGCGGATTATACAGCCAATTGTTAGCTGGATCCTAGCCTTGTAGGGTAGCCATTTCAGAGAACGGAGGACAGGAGTCATATGGTCCCTTTTTTGAGCCTGTGATGAGCTTTGCTGCAGCATTCAAGTTAGCCTTCAACAGAGTAAGAATGATTTATGGAAGGCCCACGAGGGTAGCACTGCCATAGTCTGATTTCGATATCACAAGTGTTTCAACTGCTGTTTTGAGATCAGCTGCAGGAAGGAAAGGTTTGTATCCTAAGTGCATGAAGTTGGTGATTAGCTCCTCTAGTGGTGGCGCTGATATAATTTTTCATGGAGAGTGTATTGTGTAAGGATATTCCAAGAGTTGTTGGTGAGTCAATGATGTGTGGAGGACAAATCAGGGCAGTAAGATGTGATGTCCAGTCTATGAAACATGGAGCGATACTGGGAGGCAAGATCAGTAAAAGGTATGAATTTGTGGCATTGAGTTTGAGATAGTATTGAGTTAGCCATTATTTAATTTTTGTCACGGTATTATTAAGGGTGCTAATGTCATTGGAAGATACAATTTTCATAAATAGTTGACTGTTGTCCGTATACATATGGTAATAGGTGTGGAAGAGTTTGAGGATTTCAGTTAGGGGCTCCATCTAAAGATTAAACAGAATGGGTAAGAGTGTAGAGCATGGGGGAATCTGAGCATCACTGGTAATTGATCAGGGCGAGTGTGATTGATTAAAACACACTGTATCTGTATCTAAGGAATGGGGAGAACCATTTTATTATTGTACCAGAGAGACCCATCCTGTGTTCTAAAAGGTTTAACAGGGTTCCTTGATTGACTGTGTCGAACATAGCAGATATATCAAGTTAGATGAATAAGCAGGATTCATTTTGGTAGATTGAGTGTAGAGCATCATCAATGATGTGAATCAAGGCAGTTTGGTGCTATGACCTGATCTGAAACCTGATTGGTATTGGTCTAGGAGTTGAAAATGTTCAATATGACCTCTAAGTTGTAGGTGCACACATTGTTCCAAGAGTTTGACCAGTGAGGGGGATGTTGGAGATAGGGTGGTACTTGTTGAGGTCAGACACGCCTGAGTTTTTTTTTTTAGGATAGGGTGACCTGGCCACTTTTGAGGCAGTTCAGTAATGAGCCTTGGGTGAGTTAGGCATTGATAATGCTAATCCATACGGGTAGAAGGAGGGGAGAGATATCAAGGAGGAGTTTGGAGGGAAGGGGGTCGTGGAATTGGTTGGAGTATTTCAAAGAGGACAAAAGCATAGAGATGTCATTTTCATTTAAGGTTTGGAAACATGAACAAGTGGCATAGTTTTTGGGGGTGTGGGAAGAGTGTCTCGTGCATGAGTCCCTGTCAAATGGGGTGGGGTGGGGTGTGAAGAGGGTTCACGCAGTAAGAGCTTCAAGGTGATCTGGATATCAGTGGTGATTAGCCTCGTTTAGATCGCAAAGAAGGAGGCAAATGTTTCGCAATTGGTAGGGGATTTGCATTCTGAGGATGGAGCATAATGTTTCAGGCTCATTGGGGTTTTTGACAATTTCAAATCGTTTTTTGGTCGATTATTTGCTGTGGCAAACTATTTCCAAACAAATGAAACTTTGGAGATTCTGATGTGTCTATTGTAGGCGTTCCATTTGTGTCATAGAAGTTTAGGGTTTGATAAAGAGGGAGTGAGTCACCACAATCTTGAAGCAAGCCTAATGCATTGTCGTTCCTCATTAAGGATATGGCTGAGCCATGGGCTTGATCTTTCAACCGAGGCTCTCTTAAGTTGTTTGGGAGTAATAATGTCCATTATTTTGGCCATGGAGTTGAAGTAGTGATCAGAGAGGTCCTGAGCCTCGACCATGGTTCGGGGGAAGCAAGTTGTAGTTACCAATTGTTATCATTGAGAGTGGGCTGATATTATGGGTGTGTCTGATCCAGTGTTTGGCCTTCCTAGGTTGGCCTTTAGAGAAGGATGCCTTTACAGTTGTGAGAAAGGTGATGCAGTGCTGGTCAGTCCAGTTGCAAGGTGAGAAGATTCAATTGGCAAAGTGCTCTCTTTTGCAATTATTAAATCTAAGGAAGCCCCCTTGTTATGAGTCAGGCTATTCCAGGCTTGAGGTCCTGAAGAACAGATTTAAAGCTGTTCACAAGCGGGTCATTATTGTTGTTCCAATGAATATTGAAGTCACCAAGGAAAATCTGTGCGGTATGCTCATCATTATTGGAGGAGGTAATGTCCATGATCTGCTCAATAAATGTGTGCTTGTCGAACAGAGAGTGAGTGGTAGAACGTGTGAAGGGAGCATGGGGAGTTGTCATTGGTGGTGATGTTGATTCTGAGGTATTTGCAGGAGGGCAGTGAGAGAGAAAGGGTTTGTATCAAAGAAAGCGTGGATGGGAAAATGCACCATTCTATTGGTCCTTATATGTACAAAAGGGTAAATGTAATATTATTTTTCAGATTCTGCAAGTGCACAGATTATCTCTGCGCATGGCACATGAAATACATTTTCAATTTTTACACCATGCACAGAAACAACTAGTGTGGGCACTTCAAGAAAGAAAACTTTTAAATTATATATCATGATCTCATTCTGACATCTGTGGTGCCCAAAATACGTCAAACCACCTTAGACCAACCACACTATGCCTTTAGGCAGTTTACTCTATTCCATAGCCTCTACATTGGGGGAAATGATCACGTGGCAATGTGGAGAAGCATTACGAGAGATTTTGAGGGATATTTACACATTTTTCAAGCCCCGCAGGGCAACACGCAATATTGCTGCGCTGCGTTGTGTGAAAGGAAGACAGCAAAAATTTGCCATATCTGCTAAGATATGCCGCACTTCTGCAGCCTCCTTGCGCTGGTGCACTCTGTGCAGCCTAGCACCAACACCATGGTGCAAGAGTACCTGCATTACAGGCAGGATTGTTTTTGTGTAGGAATGAAGTCCTCCTGCAGAGAAACATTCCTTAAAGGCATTTTCCTCTTTGAGTGTGCTGCTGCAGCATGCATAGAAAGGGGAAGTACCAGGGAGAAATATATAGATTTCTCCTTTTTATGCCTGTTTGAGAGAAGCTTAGGGCCATATGTATCAACACATTTCCCCATAGACACAGAATGGGCAAAACCCTTTGATACATCTGGCCCTTAATTTTTTGACACAATCCTAAGTTTCCTCACGTTAGTAAATCTGGGATTGCATTAAAATCAATGGGTGTATGCATTGTGGAGAAGGGTGACGGTGAGATGCATATATCGGAAAAGTGGCTGGCTGATACCAGGAGTACAATGATCAAGGGATAGTTTGGAAGAAAATGGCAAATGATGGTGGAGTCTAGGAAAATAGTTGTCACTGGACATTGTGTAAAAGGAGAATGACTAGGCAGCAATGTTGAAGCTACTGGACAGCCGCAAGAAGCCAGCTCGAATCCCCAGTAGCAGCGGACCAGGATGTTCACCTTCCCAAAAATGCATGCTGGACTACACCACCTATCCCAATCTTGTTGGGTGCAAAATAATACCTCTTCACCACAGCCACACCTCACACATTCCACCATGTTGTTACGAAAAATTATGAATCCCCACCTCAACAAGATATGGAGAGTGCACTGATCCTGTGCTCTGCTGCGCGACAAGCAGAAGGAAATTCTCAGACTGTCTGTTTGGCAGGTCGTCTTAGGCCGGCCAAACGGACATGGGCAGTTAGGTTTCTCCAACCCAACTGTATTGCACAGCCAGGTTGGAGAAGAAGCACATACTCCCTGTGCTTGAGCAAGTGTTAAACCAGCCTGCTCAGTCCAATCCCCACACTGCACGAGAGCAGCGTGGGAGTGCACAGGAAGTCTCTCATGCTGTCCCAGTGTCTGCTGGGACCGGGATGAAGAGGAACAGTGAGCAGCAAGGCGGCATGCAGCTTAAGGTAACACTTTTTTCTTAATTATTAACCCCCTTTGTGATCCTCCTCCAGCTCTTCCACCACGCCCCCCCACCCGCCCCACCATTTCTTCTTTTTGGCGGTCACCAATGCTCCCATGGCTGCCTACATGTGTGGGTGACAAAATGGGCCCCCTTCCTGACTGTCACGGAAAAGAGTTCCGTATTCACCCAGCCAGAGCTGCCAATACCAGGGGTTTGATAATTCTTGTGACAAGATTAATAGCCAATTACAAGTTGGTCCATGAGAGCCCCCTTAGAAATAAGGAATTATAGGAGGAATATGTCACTCTGGTCCTGATTACCCAAGTTATTCCTCATTTATTCAGACATTTCACTTGGGGTTTCCACATCCTTTTAGTAAGTCTAGTCCTTAAATACAAGATCCACAGAGTTACATTGGGTCTCGTTATTTCATTCCATATCCGACTTGAACAATGAGCAAATATTCATGTACGATGTATTGCAATGAATATTTCACACACATGAACTCAACTGCAAATTAACTCCTTCCTACAACTCATCAGTTTAAATTAAATGTAAGAAATAAATAAAGCACTGCAGACTGCATCCGAGTGAAATTTGCCCTGCTAGCCAGTAAACTAAAAGCAAGCTGCAGGTCACTTCTCAGAATATGTAATAATTTAGTAATCTATTTTTTGCCAAATTGTGGTGTGTGCTTTCCTTTGAAATAGTGTATAACGTCAGTGTAGTCCAGAGATGGTTAACATGGATTGTAACAAAAACAGATAGGGATTTGTGCACCCTTTATGAGCACAAAGGAAAGAAGTGACACAACATTTCTCCCTTACTGTGCTACACCATCTTGAGATGGCCCTGTCTAGTGCTTTTGAGTAGTGGAAGAATAGTAGGCGTCTTTTTGTAGAAGAGGACGGTCCAGAGGGCTGGCAGACGCACAATGGTCTCTTCTAGGGTTTAGGAAAATAACGACTAGTGGGATTTTGTGGAGGAGAACAGATGCCAGAGGGGACTATGAAGGAAGTGACCAGTTAGGGTCACCGAGGTCACTCGCGACCACCTCTCAGCCTTCCACACAAATGAAGAGTCGGCCAGACAGTAGAGAATACAAACCAAATTATTTTATTAGTATTCGCTTGAGCGGAGTCCAGTCTGACCAGCCTCTTTAGACAGCTGCAGAGGGACTGACCCCCACCAACATAACATCAGATATTATACATTTCCAATAGTCAAGAAGACCCGCCCAAACTGGAATTTTCCAGCCAGAGCAGACTAACAGAGAAGGCGTAGGGGGATGAGCTACGTTCCTGAGATCGGGCACATACTATCTCGACTTCAAGGTTACTCTGCTCGTGTCTGCCACTGTATGTATGAGAACAGGCCCATCTAACAAGTGAGGTATGCAGCGGTACAATAATGCACTCATTAGGACAGCAACACTTAGCCTTGAAGGGATACACAAAATATCAGGCTGTTTTCTGCTGAGGTTTCATAGGACCCGTACCCTCCAGTTCTGCCCCAGCCCTCCCCATGATTACCCAACAATGTTCCCCACATTTGCAATAACCAAAGATTCAGGTGGGGTAAAAAAGGCCATGTTTAATCTTCACATTAGATAAACATGACAAGCATAACATGCATATTTGGTAATCATAATCACATTTCTTTATTCTGACATTTAACATCCTTATTACATTCCCAACCCTAAGGGAGGAGCCCCATCTGGCTCGCATCTCGCACTGGGTATCCTATGCCAGGTGCCGTGCACCTGCCCCTTTGAGTGGTGGGCCCATACCCCTGGTCCTTGTCCGGCATTACCAGTGCCCACCCCCCTACCACCAGGCTGCCCTGGGACGCCCGGGAGGCATGAATTCTGTCGCCCTAGCCTTCCCAGCCGGTGGTGACTTCCTCCCAGCGGAGAGCTCACCATATCCCCCCTCAGAGCTGGCCTATGGAGTCCGTCAAGCGGCCTCCCATCAACCACTGTCTATTGATCACAGGTCATACTTCCGCCACAACACTCCCCCTACAATCGCTATTCTACAGGGACGGGTGGGTGGGAGTTACTTGAAACATGGCTGCTCCTGTTCGCGGTGGCGCCAACGACAGGGGCCTGTGCAGTCCTGAAGTGGTGAGGGGAACAGAGACCCTGGTCACAGGCCCTTGACCCTAAATAGGCCAAAGGTCTCCGCCCCCCGCCACTCAGGACGCGCATCCATGCCCCCTGACCTGGATGTATTGGGGCGGCCGGTCGCCGATTGGCTGCCCGGCCGTCTAACCACCACAACTGCTGGGAGGGGCCCGGAGGTACCGGGTCCTAAGGGCGTGCCTCGTGATACTCCGCTCTTGGCATAGGACCCGTACCCTCCAGTTCTGCCCCCGCCCTCCCCATGATTACCCATCAATGTTCCCCACATTTGCAATAACCAAAGATTCAGGTGGGGTAAAAAAGGCCATGTTTAATCTTCACATTAGATAAACATGACAAGCATAACATGCATATTTGGTAATCATAATCACATTTCTTTATTCTGACATTTAACATCCTTATTATTCCCAGCCCTAAGGGAGGAGCCCCATCTGGCTCGCATCTCGCACTGGGTATCCTATGCCAGGTGCCGTGCACCTGCCCCTTCGAGTGGTGGGCCCATACCCCTGGTCCTTGTCCGGCATTACCAGGGCCCACCCCCCTACCACCAGGCTGCCCTGGGACGCCCGGGAGGCACGAATTCTGTCGCCCTAGCCTCCCCAGGCGGTGGTGACTTCCTCCCAGCGGAGAGCTCAACATATCCCCCCTCAGAGCTGGCCTATGGAGTCCGTCAAGCGGCCTCCCATCAACCACTGTCTATTGATCGCAGGTCATACTTCTGCCACGAGGGTGGCCAAGGCCTTCAGGTCTGCCGCCCTCTCCACCTGCGTTCAAAATAAATGACCAAAGTTCTCTTATGAAAGTGTCTGTTCCTAAATCCGATAGGTGTACCCCATCCTGGTGGTACATTGCTTCTCCCGATATCATCCGGTGTTGTAAGTAGCGCAAGCGGCCCTTCACTGAGCACAACCGTGCCAGTTCACCGTTCAATCGTCTCACCGAGACATTCATGGATCTCACCCGGACTCCTGGGCCCCAAGTCCTGCGTGAGAGCATGCCAGACCAGACTACCTTTGCTGCAGGAAACGTGTGCCCTAACCATGCAAATTCTGCAAGTAAAGCCTCCTTGACTGCCAGGCGGCCTCTGTCGACCATGTCGTTGCCTCCCAAATGTAGGATAATCCAGTCAGGGGGGCTGTTAGCTTCCTGCGCTCTGAGTTCTTCCACGAGCCGTCTCAAGTGTCGAATCTGCATCCCCCCGACGCCACACCACAAGAATTCGGTCTCGCTGAAGTCCGCCGGCTTCACGACCCTTCGTTGCTGCAAGCGCACCGTCGCGCAGCGAACAAAAGAGTGCCCAAGTACCCACACCACCGCCGGAGGCATGCTAATCAGAAGGAGAGAAATCACACCGTTAAACACAATCCGACACGAGAGTGCCACACCTGGTCATAACAATTCTGGCCTGACGTATCTTTTGTAGCACCCGGAAGCCCAGCGTCCCACGCCCCTGACCACATCGGGGGGGGAGGCCAGCCCCGGCCGCCAAGGTGGCAGCGCCTATCCTAAAAGAATGCGAAGAGAAATCCCCAGGACCCAGACCCAATTTTACCAAGGCCAACCTGAACACTGCCTTAAACTGGAATTGAGACAGGCAATGGCCATTCTTGTGGATGAACAGGGCCGCCCCCAGCAGGGCGTAGGGCCAGGTACGCTTGCATCTGGGTTACGGGGCAGGCAGCTATGCCCGGGGCGGGTCGTAACTGAATGGAGGCCCCTTTTCCCAGCTGGTCAGTTTTGGAACGTCTTAACCGGACCACCAGCCCCCCCCCGGAGAAAGGACAACATCCCGGAATTGCAAGCCCCCCCTTGATCAAATCTGGAGGACCCGACTATCTCCCCTAGGCGAAACGCCCCGTAGAACGCCAGGCAGAAGGCTGCCCCCATCAAGACACCCTTGAACGCTGACTCGCATATGGATGGTAAGACACCCAACACATTGACCAGAGTGGGTAGGTCCATGGGCCGGCGGCCATCCCGCCTTGGACCCTCTAATTTGGCCCAACCAGTCAAAGCCTTTCTAACCAGGAAGGAAACCCCGGGATCCCGCTTCCCTGCTATCTTAGCAAAGAAAACAATGGCAGAGAGATGTGTCCTAGCATATGTCACGGTTCTGCCCTGTTCCCTTTGGGCCTGCAGAAAACCATAGATTGATTCTGGAGAGAAGATCTTAGCAATCCCTGTCTGCTGCAAGAAAGATTGGTAAACCCTGAAATGTTGCTGATAAGCCCGCTTCGTGCGGTCACTCAGGGAGGCACCTACCAGCCCCGCTAAAGCGGGGCTCCAATCTTCCACAGTGATGTAGGGAACATAGTCATGTGGTCCTCCGCCTGCGGGTGGAACTTCCGGAACTCCTGCAACTTGGAACGATACAAAGCATCAGCAGCGTGGTTATCAATGCCTGGTATATGCGCAGCCCTAAAAGTTAAGTTCAGTCTCAAGCAAGCCAGCACCAACAGTTTCAGCAACCTCAGTACATGCGGGCATGTAGCCCCCTGCCTATTGATGACCTGCACCACTGCCATGCTGTCTGACCAAAAGGTTACTGCCCTATCTCTGAAGCGGTCCGCCCAGATGGTGACCACCACCCAGATGGGAAAGAGCTCCAAAAAGGCTATGTTCTTTGTCAACCCGGCCTTGTGCCATCCTGCCGGCCAAAGCGCCCCACACCAAGCTGCGCCCAAGATTGCGCCAAAACCAATGCTGCCTGCCGAATTGGTAAAGAGGCCTAGTTCAATGCTGGACACCGGAGGGGAAGGCCACACCACCCTACCATTGAATTCTTTCAGGAAACTGCGCCACACCTTGAGGTCTTCCTTCACTCCCGCCCTTAGTCGGACCTGATGATGCTTCTGAGTGAGGCCAACCATCGCAGTGGCAATCGACCTGGAAAAGGGGCGCCCCATGGGAATGATGCGCAGCGCAAAATTCAGCTGTCCCCAAGACCTGTAACTGGTGCAAAGACACTTTAGGACCTGCTAAGGCAGCCTCAATAGCCTGAGGGAAAGCCACTACCTTGTCCCTAGGCAGCCTACACTCGCCAGCAACAGTGTCGATCTCGATGCCCAAAAAAGACATGAACGTGTCAGGGCCTACTGTTTTGTTCAGTGCCAACGGCACCCCAAATTCCTTGAACATTGCCACCAGCTCGCCCAGGGCGCGAGCACAAACATCAGAAGTCGCAGGGCCCATCACCATGAAATCGTCTAAGTAATGTATGACATCCATGCACCCGGATCTGTAGAAAAAAAACCACTGCAACAAGGAACTAAACGTCTCAAAGTATTTACACGAAACAGCGCACCCCATGGGCATGTACTTGTCGACATAAAACTGTTGCTGAACCTGGAAGCCTAACAAATGGTAGTCCTCCGGGTGGACGGGCAAGAGGCGGAAGGCCGATTCTATGTCTGTTTTCGCAAGCAAGGCACCCCGCCCTAACTCCCTGATCTTCTGGACTGCAGCGTCAAAGGATGAATATGTAACAGAACACAGCGAGGGGTCAATGGCGTCATTTACTGACGAGCCCTTTGGCGCAGAGAGGTTATGAATCATTCTAAACTGACCCGGCTCTTTCTTGGGCACCACCCCCAGCGGGGAGCAAACGAAATCCTGCAATGGCGGAGCCGGGAAAGGCCCAGCCACTCGACCCAGGGCCCTCTCCTTCTCAACTTTAGCAATCACCACTGATGAATGAGTCCTGGCAGACAACTGATTGTTGCATTGGCTAATGGGGGGACATGCACCGCAGGAATGCGGAAACCTTCAGAAAAACCGTCGAACAAGAGCTTAGCCGCCACCCTATTTGGGTACAAATCCAGCCAATAAATCAATCTACCAACGTCCACTGGGGTAGGCAATCTAAGCTTGTGGGGGCTTGGTGTCCTTTGCTGCTGCACTACCCCCACGTTCCTTTGCTTTTTTGTTGCATCTAAACTCGGGGTGGGAGGGGTGTCCACAATAAGCACATGCGTGTTTAAACTTGCATTGCCCGGGGGGCCACGTACACCCCTTACCATTGAAGGCCCAACAGGCCCCCCTCTTCTCCCCCGGCCCACCCAGGGACGCCCGAAAGGGCTGCCTAGCGGGCTGTTCTCTACTGCTCACACTCTCCAGCCAAGCGTTCACCTCCACCTGATCCCAACCAATACTTGGGTTCTCTTCTTTGGCCCACCGAAACTCCCTATCATAATTCAACCACACCTGGCCCCCATGAGTAGCATGCGCCTTCACAATTTTGTTGGTGTAGAACACTAATGGGATAGCCAACTCTGGTCGCTTCTCTAAAAGGACCGTGACAAAAACATGAAAACCAAAGAGCCAATTCGTCAAAGTTTCTTCAATCCTAGGCCTCCTATCCTTGAAGGCGCCCTCCTTGCCCTCTCTTTCCTTATAATCCACATCGCTCCTCTTGGGCCTTATCAGTGAAAAGATGTCAACATATGCGCCCTTCCATATCTTATCGCGCACCTCCTGACTCACATGCGTCGCCAGCATCCCTGACTGGGACAGCACGTTCCCCTGTAACCCCCCCAGCACCCCAGCCACCCCGCCGGCTGCGGGGGGGGCTGTACTCCAATCGCCCCATCGGGCTTGGCCCTCGCGCTTCTACCACTTGCGCAATCTGCCTCTGAATGTCCTGTAATGCCCCTTGGTTTGTCGCCTGCTGGGGACCCAAGGTGCTGTTTCACCTGTGTATGGCCGCTCTCCTAAGCTACTTGGCCCTGATAACTGTCCCACCAACGTCGACACTGATGCCCACAAACTATCCAGTGGGTCATGTACGACCGCAATTGCGGCCACCGGCTGCGGTGCGGGAGAGGCCGGTACATCGGTGACTGGCCCTGGGGCTAGAGCTTTCAAAGCCTCCCTAATCTCTGTTAATAACGACCCCACTGGGTCTGCTGATACACCCGGGCCTGCAGGGAGATCACCCCCCTGTGGCGCAGCAGCCTCCGATCTTGGGTTAGAGGAGGGGACAACAACCACCTCGGGCTCGATCGGAAGAGGGGGGACGGGACCTACTGATCCCTCGTCCTCTCCCCCTACTCCCGGGGAAGGCCTACGCTTTTTGTTCCTGCCCCCCACCGTCTTTTTAGGCTTACTCTTCTTTTTAAGGGGGGGGAAGGCCGCCCTCGGAGGTACTCCCTCACTCCGTGGTCTTTCTACTACCTCGGGCTGTTCCCCTTCGCTCTCCCCCTCGCTCTCAGAAACGTCCTTGCCCAACTTAGCTATTAACAATTTCATTATCTGGGCCAACTCTGGATCCGTTCCATTTCTCTTGTGGCTTCCTCTCTTGGGTGCCATCCCGCCTGTCTAAGGTACACCTCGCACTGCTTCGCGACACGCCTGGCCTTAGGACTACGCTCCCGATTGCGTGATCACACGCCCACCGGCCCCGCTAATGAAAAAAACCCTGCTGCGTGACTCGCGATCCCCGCTCCCCGCTCCCAGTCCCTCCCTGCGTGCTGCTGACGCCGCCCGGCAGGAGCCCGAACACGAGGAAAGCCCCACGTGCAGCCGCCACTCCAGAAGGCACAAACAGGCAAAAAACACAGTAAGCTCCCCCCGAGTCAACGGCTGCCCGCCAGGCCCCCCCCAATGCACCCGACTCCTTACCTGGCCACGTGGTCAGCACTCGCTAAGCGCCCTCTGGGGACCGCCACCGACTCCAGCCGCCAGCCGCCCTCCCTCGACAATTCAACTGGAGGTGCGGTGAATTTAGCTCGAACGAAGGCCCGCCACGAGAAGGAGCTCCACACTCGAGGACCGGGCTCCCTCGACAATCCAACGGTAGCCGCGGCAGTTACTTGAAAGATGGCTGCTCCTGTTCGCGGTGGCGCCAACGACGGGGGCCTGTGCAGTCCTGAAGTGGTGAGGGGAACAGAGACCCTGGTCACAGGTCCATGACCCTAAATAGGCCAAAGGTCTCCACCCCCGCCACTCAGGACGCGCGTCCATGCCCCCTGACCCGGATGTATTGGGGCGGCCGGTCGCCGATTGGCTGCCCGGCCGTCCAACCACCACAACTGCTGGGCGGGGCCCAGAGGTACCGGGTCCTAAGGGCGTGCCTCGTGATACTCCGCTCTTGGCAAAGTAAGATAAAAGTTAGTTTTCATCATCATTTAAATGGCAATTGAAATGCAAAATGGTGTGACAAATGCTAACTTAAGCACAATGCTAATACGAGGAGTCGACCAAAAATATATTCCAGTCCGACAACTATGAATGCCTCACTAGACGAGAATTATTAAATCCCTCCATGTCGCTGCCATGTGTGGACGCCTTGCTGTCCCATGCGTAAGAGGGTATCCGGTCAGACACAAAGCCGTGATACTCAGAGTATGGCCCGGGTGCCGCATGCGGCCCTCCGGAACTTTACATGCGGTCCCCAGTTAAACATCAGCACTAGGCTGCTGTTTACTTTACCAAGCACTAACATTTATAAAGATATTAACTTGTTGCATGGGTGTCCCACATCACATTAGGCGTGTGCGGAGGGCGGCCAGTGGCCGTCCGAAACACGCCCACTCATTAATTCCCCAGCACCGCAGCGGAATCTGCGCTGTGGTCAAGGGGTTAAATAAATGACAAGCATTTATTTACAGGCAGAATTAAGTTTTTAAAAAACGCACAGATGGTTTCCAGTACCACTTAACTTTAAGAACACCTTCATTTTTAAAGCCATCTTGCAACAAACGTGTAAAAATATATGAAAAGTCCCTTCAAAGTTCAAAAACGTATATTTCATTAACATGCAAAACCCTTTCACCTTAGTAAATAAGATGAAAGTCAATACATTAAGAAGGGTTTTTTTGGGTCATTTTTTTAAATTGACAGTTTTCAAACACGAATTTAGAATCATTCATGCCTATCCCATCCTGAAAGCCATGCCAATAGTGAACTAAGAGGCAAGTGAGTTGTTATGTGCACCCTCAGGTTGGCATAGGTTGCTATTGAATATGGACAACACTATTGTTCATTAAATCAAACACAAGAGAAGGTTTTGTACAGGGCACATCCTGAAGTCGTGTATTTCAAGGTGCTCTTATACGCGATAGTGAAAAAAATCAGCAAAGTGGAAAAACAACAATTGCCTAGGATCACACAATTTGGTCAGGTGGGGAGGCCTGGATTGATCCCAAGTGAAATTCAACCACTAGATGGACATGCACAGCTTCCCCTACGCCCACCTTACGCCTCCCCCGTCCTTGACCACCACAAATCAGTGCAGCCCTCGGTCCCGCCCCAGGCTGAACTTTTTGGCCCTTCGGAAAATGTTTGTGAGTACCCATCAAGGCCGGACTGGCCGTAGCGGGCCCCGGGTGTTTCCCTGGTGGGCCTGAAGGGTGGGGGCCAGTTTTGGACTGGTGGGGGCCATTTTATTACTGGGGGCCCCTTGTAACAATGCGCACGTTGCACCAGGTCTCTTAATGGGTGCCAATAGGGGCCCCGGAAGGCAACGCAATGGTCTCTGCCACGTCCATCTGCCCGCTTTCTGATTTTGTGCTGAAGCTGCGGCTGACCTCACACTGTACTGTCTCCCCCAGCCCTCGCCCCCTTTAACTCCCCCTCCCTCCCTCTAAGCCTGGAAGCTGTAAACTGAAACAATTATGCGAATTACAGCCTTAGGGCAGCGCGGGTGGCGCGTGCCGCTGACCTGGAGAGACCTTTACATCGTGTCAGGTGACCCCACGGCCACTGCCCGGACAGGGCTGAAGGGGTCACAGCAGTAGGTGACCTTTGGTTGTTCTGGAACAGTGGTAATAATGCAAAATGATTGCTTGTTACATTAAGTGAAACAGAATAAGGAGCTGCTTCGTGGGTGGGGGCCGTGGGGGCGGGGCATATGGACGGAGTTTTACGGTACACACCACTGGAGTGGCGTACAGCAACACAGCTCCTTTGACTTTCCCTTCCTACTAAAAAGAATGTAAAGAAAGCGCACATCCCCTGCCACATTACCTTGCTGGCGCTGCCATTACTGAGTCAGGCAGAGCACACAACCGTCTACTACCGAGCAAGACTCGCGGAACTTCTTGCGTCACCATGAGCTCATTCTTGTACATCAGTGAAGGAGTGTCGGAAGTAGCACATGCTACCCCTATCTTGCCCAGTGCTAGCTCTGGCTAACCCTTGGCTCAGAGGAGGTTATGAAGAGAACCACAGAAATAGAGAGAAACTCTGGACCTGAGCCTCCCGCCATCACCGATGCAACAATATGAGCTATATTCGTGAAAAACACCTGTAAAAGTAATGGATTTAAATCTCTTATTGCGCGTGCTTTCACATGTTTTTTTTTTAATTCACAATCATTCCCACGCGTGCATCTGGAAATCTGACCCAAAAATAGGATTCCAGGCTTACTTCCGGGAATATCATGCAACACACCCCAATGGGTTCCTATTCTCCCTGTGCAAACTTCTTTTTTTTAGCCCTCTGCAGTCAAAATATGTTTCCCCGTGGAGAAATCTCCCTGCCTGCACCCCCACGAAATGTGAGGGTGAACTGTTCACTTTCCCATCCTAGAAGGGGAGTTACTCCAGCCCTGTGCTGGGGTACATTTCCAAGCATTCCCAGAAGTGTGAGAATACCCACTAACGTCCCTCTCAAAAGCTTCCAAAGTAACCCCCCCCTCCCCCACCATCCTTCGAGTGAAGTAAAATACTGCCAACAGCTCCAACGTGCGACAGAGAACACTGCAGGCGGTAAGTAGCCGCGAGCCTGTCCTTGATTCTTCTCTGAATTCCTCAGAGGCATAAATGGAGGCATTTTCTGCCATAAACATATTTGCGGCCGAAAAACCCCTTTCTGAGTAGGGCCCTAAATATCCCTGACAGTTCACCTGTATATTGACCGCACAGCCTCCTGCCAGCCCGGGCAAACATGTCATCTGTCTCATCGGCAGGAACACCTGTCAGCCATTACTTGCATAGCTCAATTTATGGCCTAGGCGAGGCACGTCAGTCTTAACGGCAGCTCTGAATTCTGTTCCAGAGTGACACAAACACACGGCTCTGGCAATGGAACTCCGTCTGAACCTGCAGCGCTGCCTCCTATTCTGCAACAGGAAACACACACAGCTCTCTAGATGCATCTAAACTGAGCTGCAGCTCTGCCTGAGACACACACACGCCTCTGGCAATGGAACTCAGTCTTAACCTGCAGCACTGCCTTCTATTCTAGAATGGGACACACACAGCTCCATCTTGAGCTGCAGCTCTGTCTGAGACACACACTCCTCAGGCAAAGGAACACAGTCTTAACCTACAGCCCTGCCTCCTATTCTGCAACAGGAAACACACACAGCTCTCTAAGTGCATCTATAACTGAGCTGCAGCTCTGCCTGAGATACACACACCTCTGGCAAAGGAACACAGTCTTAACCTGCAGCACTGCCCTCTATTCTACAATGGGACACACACAGCTCTCTAAGTGCATCTATAACTGAGCTGCAGCTCTGCCTGAGACACACACACCTCTGGCAAAGGAACACAGTCTTAACCTGCAGCACTGCCTTCTATTCTAGAATGGGACACACACAGCTCCATCTTGAGCTGCAGCTCTGCCTGAGACACACACACCTCTGGCAAAGGAACACAGTCTTAACCTGCAGCACTGCCTTCTATTCTAGAATGGGACACACACAGCTCCATCTTGAGCTGCAGCTCTGTCTGAGACACACACTCCTCTGGCAAAGGAACACAGTCTTAACCTACAGCCCTGCCTCCTATTCTGCAACAGGAAACACACACAGCTCTCTAAGTGCACCTATAACTGAGCTGCAGCTCTGCCTGAGATACACACACCTCTGGCAAAGGAACACAGTCTTAACCTGCAGCACTGCCCTCTATTCTACAATGGGACACACACAGCTCTCTAAGTGCATCTATAACTGAGCTGCAGCTCTGCCTGAGACACACACACCTCTGGCAAAGGAACACAGTCTTAACCTGCAGCACTGCCTTCTATTCTAGAATGGGACACACACAGCTCCATCTTGAGCTGCAGCTCTGCCTGAGACACACACACCTCTGGCAAAGGAACACAGTCTTAACCTGCAGCACTGCCTTCTATTCTAGAATGGGACACACACAGCTCCATCTTGAGCTGCAGCTCTGTCTGAGACACACACTCCTCTGGCAAAGGAACACAGTCTTAACCTACAGCCCTGCCTCCTATTCTGCAACAGGAAACACACACAGCTCTCTAAGTGCATCTATAACTGAGCTGCAGCTCTGCCTGAGATACACACACCTCTGGCAAAGGAACACAGTCTTAACCTGCAGCACTGCCCTCTATTCTACAATGGGACACACACAGCTCTCTAAGTGCATCTATAACTGAGCTGCAGCTCTGCCTGAGACACACGCACCTCTGGCAAAAGAACACAGTCTTAACCTGCAGCACTGCCCTCTATTCTACAATGGGACACACACAGCTCTCTAAGTGCATCTATAACTGAGCTGCAGCTCTGCCTGAGACACACACGCCTCTGGCAAAGGAGCACAGTCTTAACCTGCAGCACTGCCTTCTATTCTAGAATTGGACACACACAGCTCCATCTTGAGCTGCAGCTCTGCCTGAGACACACACACCTCTGGCAAAGGAACACAGTCTTAACCTGCAGCACTGCCTTCTATTCTAGAATGGGACACACACAGCTCCATCTTGAGCTGCAGCTCTGCCTGAGACACACAAACCTCTGGCAAAGGAACTCAGTCTTAACCTGCAGCACTGCCTTCTATTCTAGAATGGGACACACGCAGCTCCATCTTGAGCTGCAGCTCTGCCTGAGACACACACTCCTCTGGCAAAGGAACTCAGTCTTAACCTGCAGCACTGCCTTCTATTCTACAATGGGACACACACAGCTCCATCTTGAGCTGCAGCTCTGCCTGAGACACACAAACCTCTGGCAAAGGAACTCAGTCTTAACCTGCAGCACTGCCTTCTATTCTAGAATGGGACACACACAGCTCCATCTTGAGCTGCAGCTCTGCCTGAGACACACACTCCTCTGGCAAAGGAACTCAGTCTTAACCTGCAGCGCTGCCTTCTATTCTACAATGGGACACACACAGCTCCATCTTGAGCTGCAGCTCTGCCTGAGACGCACATACACACCTCTGGCAAAGGAACACAGTCTTAACCTGCAGCACTGCCCTCTATTCTACAATGGGACACACACAGCTCTGTAAGTGCATCTCTATATTGAGCTGCAACGCTGCCTTCTATTCTGGAGTGAGACACACACAGCTCCACCTTGAGTTGCAGCTCTACCTGAGACACACACACACACGCCTCTGGCAAAGGAACTCAGTCTTAACCTGCAGCTCTGCCTCATATTCAACAAAAGTGAACACACACACAACTCTCTAGGTGCATCTCTATCTTGAGCTGCAGCTCTGCCCCCCCCCCCCATTCTACAACTAGGAACACACACAGCTCTCTAAGTGCATCTCTATCTTGAGCTGCAGCCCTGCCTCCTATTCTACAACAGAGAACACACACACAGCTCTCTAAGTGCTTCTCTATCTTGAGCTGCAGCTCTGCACCCTATTATACAACTGAGAACACACACAGCTCTCTAAGTGCTTCTCTATTTTGAGCTGCAGCTCTGCCCCCTATTCTACAACAGGGAACACACACAGCTCTCTAGGTGCATATCTATCTTGAGCTGCAGCTCGGCCTCCTATTCTACAACAGGGAACACACACAGCTCTCTAGGTGCATCTCTATCTTGAGCTGCAGCTCTGCCCCCTATTCTACAACTAGGAACACACACAGCTCTCTAAGTGCATCTCTATCTTGAGCTGCAGCCCTGCCTCCTATTCTACAACAGGGAACACACACAGCTCTCTAAGTGCTTCTCTATCTTGAGCTGCAGCTCTGCACCCTATTATACAACTGAGAACACGCACAGCTCTCTAAGTGCATCTCTATCTTGAGCTGCAGCTCTGCACCGTATTATACAACTGAGAACACACACAGCTCTCTAAGTGCATCTCTATCTTGAGCTGCAGCTCCGCCCCTATTCTACAACTGGGAATACACACAGCTCTCTAAGTGCATCTCTATCTTGAGCTGCAGCTCTGCCTCCTATTCTACAACAGGGAGCACACACAGCTCTCTGAATGCATCTCTAGCTTGAGCTGCAGCTCTGCCTCCTATTCTACAACAGGGAACATACACAGCTCTCTAAGTACATCCCTATCTGTTGCTGCAGCTCTGCCTCCTATTCTACAACAGGGAACACACACAGCTCTCTAAGTGCATCTCTATCTTGAGCTGCAGCTCTGCCTCCTATTCTACAACTGGGAACACACACAGCTCTCTAAGTGCATCTCTATCTTGAGCTGCAGCTCTGCCTCCTATTCTACAACAGGGAACACACACAGCTCTCTGAATGCATCTCTGGCTTGAGCTGCAGCTCTGCCTCCTATTCTACAACAGGGAGCATACACCAGCTCTCTAAGTGCATCTCTATCTTGAGCTGCAGCTGTGCCTCCTATTCTACAACTGGGAACACACACCGCTCTCTGAATGCATCTCTGGCTTGAGCTGCAGCTCTGCCTCCTATTCTACAACTGGGAACACACACAGCTCTCTAGGTGCATCTCTATCTTAACCTGCAGCTCTGCCTCCTATTCTACAACTGGGAACACACACAGCTCTCTAGGTGCATCTCTATCTTGAGCTGCAGCGCTGCCTCCTATTCTACAACTGGGAACACACACAGCTCTCTAAGTGCATCTCCATCTTGAGCTGCAGCTCTGCCTCCTATTCTACAACAGGGAGCACACACAGCTCTCTGAATGCATCTCTAGCTTGAGCTGCAGCTCTGCCTCCTATTCTACAACTGGGAACACACACAGCTCTCTAAGTGCATCTCCATCTTGAGCTGCAGCTCTGCCTCCTATTCTACAACAGGGAGCACACACAGCTCTCTGGATGCATCTCTAGCTTGAGCTGCAGCTCCGCCTCCTATTCTACAACTGGGAACACACACAGCTCTCTAGGTGCATCTCTATCTTAACCTGCAGCTCTGCCTCCTATTCTACAACTGGGAACACACACAGCTCTCTAGGTGCATCTCTATCTTAACCTCCAGCTCTGCCTCCTATTCTACAACTGGGAACACACACAGCTTTCTAGGTGCATCTCTATCCTGAGCTGCAGCTCTGCCTCCTATTCTACAGCTGGGAACACACACAGCTCTCTAAGTGCATCTCCATCTTGAGATGCAGCTCTGCCTCCTATTCTACAACAGGGAACACACACAGCTCTCTAGGTGCATCTCTAGCTTGAGCTGCAACTCTGCCTCCTATTCTACAACTGGGAACACACACAGCTCTCTGAATGCATCTCTGGCTTGAGCTGCAACTCTGCCTCCTATTCTACAACAGGGAACACACACAGCTCTCTAAGTGCATCTCTATCTTGAGCTGCAGCTCTGCCTCCTATTCTACAACAGGGAACACACACAGCTCTCTAAGTGCATCTCTATCTTGAGCTGCAGCTCTGCCTCCTATTCTACAACAGGGAACACACACAGCTCTCTAAGTGCATCTCTATCTTGAGCTGCAGCTCTGCCTCCTATTCTACATCAGGAACACACACAGCTCTCTGAGTGCATCTCTATCTTGAGCTGCAGCTCTGCCTCCTATTCTACAACAGGGAACACACACAGCTCTCTAGGTGCATCTCTATCTTGAGCTGCAGCTCTGCCTCCTAGTCTACAACAGGGAACACACACAGCTCTCTAGGTGCATCTCAATCTTGAGCTGCAGCTCTGCCTCATTTTCTACATCAGGAACACACACAGCTCTCTGAGTGCATCTCTATCTTGAGCTGCAGCTCTGCCTCCTATTCTACAACAGGGAACACACACAGCTCTCTAGGTGCATCTCTATCTTGAGCTGCAGCTCTGCCTCCTAGTCTACAACAGGGGACACACACAGCTCTCTAGGTGCATCTCAATCTTGAGCTGCAGCTCTGCCTCATTTTCTACAGACTGAGAGACACACATGGCTCTGGCAATGCAACTCAATCTTAACCCGCAACGCTGCCTCCTTTTCTATAAAGGGAAAATCCCATAGTTATTGCATTGTATCTTTACCCTGAGCTGCATCTCTGCCTGGAATTCTACGATAACACACACACACGCGTGCACGCGCGCACGCACACGTGTCAATGTTAACCTACACCAGGCTTTCTTGGTGCTGGAAACACACAGCTCTGGCAGTGCACCTCACTCATGGGCTACAGCACACTACACTGTAGAAATACGGGGTAATAGACAACTCTGTATCATTCCACTCCTATTATGGCATACTACACACAAGCATGAAACGGTGGGCACAGCTCTGTTGAAACACGCCGATTCTAAGCTGCATCACCCCCTTCCCTTAAATTTCAATCTTCTTTTCTATTTTGTTTCATTCCTGACCTCGCACTATGCATACGGGTGGGTCTGCACTGTCGACCCTGCAGCCCTCTGCCTTTCTCCTGGTGTTGTTGGCGCCCTGGCTATCTGCAGCCTGACCTGCAGCACCCCCTGCTGTTCCTGCAGCCTGACCCTCGCGCAGCTCCACAGATGCTGCACGAGGCGAGAGCAGGGAACAGCTACGAGATTCACGTCTTGCAAACTTCGTACAATGTTGTCCCGCTGTGGGGATCAGGATATTGTCACAAATCCAACCTCTGCATTTTGAGCGTTTCCTGGAAAACTCACTGCCATTTCCACTCCTGTCCAGCACTTATCTCCGACAGCGTGACTGTCTACAGGGGCGTAGGAGACACTAAAATTCAGGGGGGGACAGGGACAATCTTGTGGACTTTCCAGTGACCCTATACAAATCACCGCCCGTTAAACAAATACAATCGCATACTTTCGAAATGAAATATTGAGAAAAGCAGGCATGTTGTCACAGTTTTCATGTATGGTTTATTGATATTTACATTCATATAGTAATCAGACCAAATGTTAAAGAAACATGTATATGAATCTTGCTGCACCAAGCACACATAGGTCGCTGACTTTGGGTGGGGGCGTCGTGTTTGCAAGTGCATTATGATTTGAAAAGTACCTGCTGCTGCATTCCTGATCTCCAGCAATTTTCAGGCAACAATAAAAATGTGAAGAAAACTTTGGTGATTAATGTTCTTTATTGAGAGAGATCGGAGGTTTGTCTAGTGGAAGTTTTGACTCTTGGTAATCAATCAATCAATCAAAGCATTTGTATAGCGCACTACTCACCTGGAGGGTCTCAAGGCGCTATATAAGGTAGAAACAGTGGGTTAATATGTCTGCTGCAAAGAATGTGTAGCACGCAGAACACACAATGCATATCATGTAAATTGGTCAGTGAGTTACTGCTTTTGTCTGAGAGATTATTTTGGTATTTGCAGTTTATAAATTAAAATCCTAACATTGAACAGTGAGCTATTAACCGTCATGAAAGAGCTGCATGAAAACTTCAAGGTATAGATTAGAACATTATGATTTTTCCCCAGTGTTTCCTTATCCTAAAGTTGGAAAATGGGTTCATTAGGATAGAAATCACTTCTGATTATTAAAGAGAACCCTCCAACCATGGTGTTAAGTTTTAAATTCTGAGTTTGTGCTTCTTTAGTGTTGCAAAGGCATCCTGTGCCCTTCCCAACGTTTTGCTGACTGGTACTGGTGGTACCTGACTCTGATTGACCCTGGCCTCTGCCTGAACAGGCACAGGGCCAGTGCTATTCTGAAAGAGACACTTAAAGATACTGTGAAACACCTACATACACTAGGGTGCACTATGGATTAGGGTACCCCTATGATTGGCATGACCTCCCCTATAAGGCCTGAGTTCATAATAGGGCAGGGAGATTAGAACTACCTTTAAATCCATAGAATATAATAGGGCATGGCAGTTTAGAGGCCAGCAGCCCCTTCTGAGTTTGCATGTGTGCACTGCTGAAGCCTGAGGTCAGTTTAAAAGTAGCCCTGTGTTGTAGGACTGCTTTTAAAATGCAAATTGTGCCCAAACTCGACTTTTGGGTTCGGGGAACTTCTAAATTGATCAACTACAATGCTGGGGCAAAATTAAGTTAAGTGCAAAAATGTTTTCCACTTAACTATGGCTGTATTATATTTGCAATAATATACACGAAGAGGGGTGGAGAGGAAAGAAAAACATATAACAAAGCGTACAAGCAGTGACACAGTTGTGTATTATGAAAAACTGCCCTCGCTCATACACAATGTGTGTGACATGCTTCATCATCGGGTCTGCTGCAACCCCCAGGCGTAGCCACACTCAGGGCGGAGCATAGGGAGGGGAAACATAAAATACAAGGACAAAGTGCAACACAAAACTGAAAGTGACAACAATGTTCACAACAGGAAAAGACAATCCCGGACTGGGTAGTGTGACAGAACAAAAAGTGCAGTCAAAAATAGTGAAGTTAAAACTGGCTCCTGGATACCCAATTTAACTTTATTGATAGGTTCCAAGGACAGGATTAAAACTGATTTACGGATAGTGGTATTAAAGTAAGAAATTAGGAACCCCTAACACCCCTCCTTTACCGCTAATGTCAACATGTTTCGGCCTAAGTGTGCCCTCAAAGTGCCCTTAAATGGTCGGTCACATCGGTCTTCTTCAGGACGTCTGGCTGTCCCAGTTTCATACAGTAACCCCCTTACCTTAGTCTGGTGCTATAGAGGTACTAGTAGATTTCTCAATCAATTAGGTCCATGTGGAGGGAATTCCGCCAACACGGATGACATGTACTGCAAGGAAATAAATAGCATTCACAACTGTCAACAACGCCAAATGTTGCCTATACTGCAGTGTTTCAAAACAACGTATTCCCTTGTCTTGCGTAATGCCCCTCCATCTTAAATATATTTCTTTATTTCAAACCCACAGGCAACTGCTAGCCAGTCAGTTGACCCTACCTTAAACCAATTGTTACAAAAATTGATAAAAAAGAGTGTCCCACTAATCTTTTAAAATACCAAACATATTGTAAATGGCTCTCACAGGAAGATTATAATCTCCACTAGGTGACTTCATGATCTTTTCATAATCCATGATATGTGCCCATATATATGTGTATGTATGTTTCCTCCTCGTTCATTAAAAATAGTACCAACTCACCGAGTTTATTAGGAGATTAAACTCGACCTGACGTCTGGGGGGAGGAGTTTCAAAGAACACAACCTATGTCATAAAACAAACGGAGATTCACAAATGCAGAAATGCCAGAATCACGACATGTTTCCATGTCTACATAGCTATGCGCCCCTCTAGACAGGTATAAATAGGTTGTTTTGAAACACTGCAGTATAGGCAACATTTGGCCTTGTTGACAGTTGTGAATGCTATTTATTTCCATGATGAAGCATGTCACACACATTGTGTGTGAGTGAGGGCAGTTTTTCATAATACACAACCGTGTCACTGCTTGTACACTTTGTTATATGTTTTTCTTTCCTCTCCACCCCTCTTCGTGTATATTATATTTACTTTAGGGGGTTCGGGGTGGTAGAGTTGTCTCTAGACCCTCTCCCCTCCCAAGTGTGAGAGAATGTATCATATTTGCCACATAATACATCATCTCCTGCATAATCTAACAATTTGACCCAAAACAATTTTGTAGCTCAAACGGATCAAAAATTACTAAAATATATGTGACTTATGTTCTGTGAAGTGCAGTGCCCTTTGCAAAGGTTGACTGGTCACCTTTCCCTCTGCTGCATTTGTATGTTACACAGGTACTAATGAGACAAAAGCTTTGCAGAGGCTGTTAGTATGTATAAATATGTTAAAATAAAAAGTATCATAAAATGCACCGCATCACACTGCAGCCTTTTTATTGTTGCATCATTTAGTCAATACTGCAACATAATTTTGACCTCCATTGCTGCATAACTCCAGTGGCCCGAAAGAAGGCTGCACATGTTAAAAGTGTTTGTGCATGAAGCAGAGACCATGAAGTTTGCAAACTTAGGGGCTGATTACGAAGGCAGGCGGACTTCAGTCCATCCGCCAACGAATCGGGCAATGGGACCACTGGCCTTCAAGGTGGCGGCCCCACGATAGGCATTACAATGCGACCGCCACTATGGCGTTCGCCGTGCCTATCTTTTACATTGCAGCAGGTGCTGCTGGCTGCATCATCTGCCACAATGTAAAAACTGACATGTTACATATATCAATGCACTACGTGGCAGGCACAATGCGGTGCCTGCCTTTAATTGGGATGAAAAAACTGTGCGGAGGGGGGAGGGGAGGGGTCTCTCTAAAGGGGCGTGGCATATGAATGAAGGGTGTGCTTTAAGAACACTAAGATCAAAATTCTGTGCTTAGCATAGTGAGTCGCCTGACTGGTATTTTGCTGCTTCTGTCCTTATTTCCAGATGTATAATACAAGTAACATTACAGCTACAACAATCCAGGACTGTTGGCTTTGCCAATGGTTGTTAGTTGCATAGGATAACTAAGTCACAACTTTGGCTGCAGTGTACATAATATTGAAAATGCTTCAGTTGTGAAATGATGAGACTGGGAAAGAGTTATAACGAGTCTATTTCAAGTTACCTCAAAAGCAGGGAAGGTTGATACTACTGCAGTGTTAAGATTTCTTTTTCACCATAGACTGAAGGTGAGGGCAACAATGGAGAGCCATTTTTTATTTATTTATTTTATTTAAAGAGTTTTATATAGCGCTGGCTAGACCCGAAGGTATCAGAGCGCTTTACATGAGAATCAACAATGTAACAGAAAAAGTTCAACAATTACACAATACATCAAAAAAATAGGCAATACAATTAGGAGAGGAGAGAAAGGAGAGAGAAAAATAGTGGAGGGGGCAGGGGAGGTGAAAAAGGGAGGATAAGGTATTAGACAACAAAGAGAGATAAAAGGAAGTCTGTCTAAAGACCGACTGGGTAGGTGACGACCAAGGAGGGAATCCACGGCCCATCTCCCCTATAGCTAAACCAGGTAGCTCCATCAGGCATCAGACAAAATAGTTCAGTCTCAATACATTGAGAGATGAGAGAAGGAGAGACATAAATAGAGGGAGGATGCGGGAGTAGACGACAGGAGAGACGAAAGGAAGTGCAAAAATGTGGTTCGACAATATAACAGAAAAATATCAACAATTACACATTACATCAAACAATCAGCAATACATTAGGAGAGAAGAGAAAGGAGAGAGAAAAGTAGTGGGGGGTAGGGGAGGTAAGAAAGTGAGGATAGGGGAAGAGACAACAGTAGAGACGAAAGGAAGTCTGTCTAAAGACTGACTAGGTAGGTGACGACCAAGCAGGGAATCCACGGCCCATCTCCCCTATAGCTAAACCAGATAGCTCCATCGGGCATCAGACAAAATAGTTTGGAAAGTGGCGAAGCATGTCATCAAGCCAAGAAGGCTAATGACACGCTCCGTCACTTTAGAAACGCAGGGCTGCACCATATTAAAAAAAATATGAAGCCATTTAGGGACATATCTCAGGGCCTGCTTTTTAGAACTGATGTTGCTCAGCACCGGCAGGACCCAGCCCACTAAAAGCCCTGTCTACACCCATTCTGAATGTGGCATACATGCTTGTTTGCACCCGTGTTCCATGCAGGTAACAACGGTGGGGCCAGGTAAGGGGGATTTCGAGGGACGATGTCAGGGAAAATTAATTATTTATTTAGTTTTCCCTCTGCATCATCCCATGAAATCCCCCCTTACCCTGCCCGCCGCCCTACCGGTGGTACCTGCATGGACCGCAGATGTTGTTTGTCCTTGTTCCCATGTTCAGATCTACAGTCGTACATGGCAATAGACCCAATTCAGGCGGGAGAGTCCTGATTTTCAAAACCCAAAATAAAGTTGTTTTAGCGGTCCCCCGACTGAAATTGCCTCTTCTTCAATAGAAGCCAATGGGGAAATATATTCCCTGATTTTTTCCCAAATGTTCCAATTTTCTGTTCGAAAATGTTGGCATGTATGATGAACTGAACGTGTTGTGTGTTGCACACACGCCTATAGATATGCAATACTTGTGTGACCTTATATTGGTGTAGAGTTCTCCTCTGAGTGAAAATTGTGCACACTGTAGAAGTTTGGCAGTTTTCAAATGCTTTGTATGAGCTTGCGGATGCTGGTGGGGACGACTCATTTAATTTTTGGGGACTGGCACTTATTTTTGCTGATGTGACATTTCCTGAGAGAGAAAGGGGAAAGAAGGAGAAAGAGAAAGGCTGAAAACCGTCACAAACGGAGAAAGAGGGAACCTGCAAAATTGAGCTAAAGGGTAAATGGTTGTCGTGGATTCGAGGTATGGAGGTGGATTGAAGTCTACTCAGTTTTGATATTCAGTGCGCTGACATTTAATATTGCCCATTGCGGGCTTCTATGGAAGCTTTTTGAACGGTCACTCATCATTTTTATAAATTGAGCATAGCCATTGTCACTCCATGGAAATAAATACAGAGACTATTTCTAAAATTAGATGTATTTCAAATAGCAGAGAACTCCAAATATCCCTCAGGTAGGGATACATTTCAGAAAATGAACTACTAAAAACTGCCGGTTGCAATTCATATTTTGGAAGGTGCACAGTCAAAATATCGAATCATTAATATCGACCTACAATAATATCGAGTTGTAAATATCGAAGGTGAAGAATATCGAGGACAAGACTATCGTTGGACAGAATATCGACCCTAAGGTAGGTAATATTGAATTTTTTTACATCGATGTAAGTAATATCGAAGTTAGTAATATCGATATCAATTATATCGATGTCACTAATTTCGATGTTACTAATATCGATATTTGTTTGTTATGTATTTTATTATGTCTTTTATATGTATGTGTTAGATGTTTTTGTTAAGTAGTTTATTTGTCTTAAATTATATGTGTACTATTTATTATATATAAAAAATGTTATTTTTAATTTAATCTTATGTTTTAGTACTGGAGCGGGTTGTGGGTTTATAGGGGAATAGGGTGAAAAGTAATTTAATTATATTAAATTAATTATATATTTTTAGTATTTGTGAATTCATTTTAAATATTTTTTGCGTTTAAGTCCTGTAGCGTGTTGTCAGTTTGTAGGGGAATAGGGTGGGAAGTCATTTAATTGTAATTAAGTAAATATTTGTTTTTGATTGGTATTGATAAATATTTTATTTATAATTAATTATTAATTGGTTATTCATTATTTTAATTGGTAATTAATTGTATTAATTGGTAATTGGTAATTTAGGTTTGTAATTTGTAATTACATTTTTTAATTGGTAATTAATTTTTTTAATTAGTAATTAAGGTTTGTAATTGGTAATTACATATTTTAATTGGCATTTTATTTATTGGTAATTAAGGTTTGTAATTGGTAATTACATTTTTTAATTGGCAATTAATTTTTGTAATTGGTAAGTAAGCTTTGTCATTGGTAATTACAATTTTTAATTGGTAATTAATGTTTTTAATTGGTAAATAATTATTTGTAATTGGTAAATAATGTTTATTTTTAATTAATTTTTATTAATTGGAAATGTATTTTATTAATTGGAAAATAATTTTTATCAACAAATATTTTTTTATTCAAAACTAAATGTACTGTTAACCATTTTTTAATTGTTAATCAATTTTTCATGATTAATATGTTTTTTGTTTTGAAAAATATTTTAGAGTTCAATATTATTTGGTTATTTATATTTATTAATTAATATTTATTTGTATTTATTGTTCATTTATTGTTAAATAATTATTTAAAAGTAATTATGTTTTTAGTAATTATCAATGGGGATTAGCAAATGATGTAGTTATTTAAAAATAAATATTTTAATTATTTTATTTACAACAATTATTTATAAGTTTGTTATATTTAATTTCTACACTATCCAATGCTTTACCTATTGTTGCACTCTCTGGAGTGGGAATAGTAATTTTTACTCCTACCTTATCCAATGTTTTCCCTACTGTTGCACTCTCTGGAGTGGGAATAGTAATTTTTACCCCTACGCTATCCAATGCTTTCTTTACTGTTGGACTCTCTGGAGTGGGAATAGTAATTTATACCCCTACGATATCCAACGCTTTCCCTACTGTTGCACTCTCTGGAGCGGGAATAGTAATTTTTACCCCCTACGCTATCCAACGCTTTCCCTACTGTTGCACTTCCTGGAGTGGGAATAGTAATTTTTACCCCTACGCTATCCAACGCTTTCTGTACTGTTGCATTCTCTGGAATGGGAATAGTAATTTATGCCCCTACGCTATCCAAAGCTTTCCCTACTGTTGCACTCTCTGGAGTGGGAATAGTATTTTCTACCCTTACGCTATCCACCGTTTTCCCTACTGTTGCACTCTCTGGAGTGGGAATAGTAATTGTTACCCCTACGCTATCCAACGCTTTCCCTACTGTTGCACTCTCTGGAGTTGGAATAGTAATTTTTACCCTTTCACTATCCATCGTTTTATATAATTAATTTTAAAAATATTAAAAGTATATTTAATATTTTTATTTTTAACTTTTTATTTATGTTTTTGTTTTATGTTTGTAAATGTATTTGTAATTTATAATATTTTTATTAATTTATAAATTAGTAAAATAATTATTACAACTTATTGTTAAGTACATATATATTATATATTTTCTGTATATATTTAATTAATGTATTATTATTATGTATATTATTTATTAATTGTAAACATTATTAGATATTTTTAACTATGTTGTTTTTATTTATTTGTGTTATTTACTCTATTTTAGATTTATATTTTAAAAGAAAAAAAACAATATTTTTAACATCGATATTTTTTACATCTATATTATATTTTCAATATTTTTGTACTTACCGTGTTGTAGATAGGATGTCGATATTCTTGCCTTCGATATTTTTGCATCGATATTCCTGTAGGTCGATATTTTGTAGGTCGATATTTTGTCAGTGATCCATTTTGGAAAACTACTTGGAGCTGGAAGTTTTCCCACGTACATCAGCTGGGACAGGGTTCACCTACTCTCCCCAAAAACATGACAGAAACAAATAAATCTGTCATATGGGAGTATATATATATATATATATATATATATATATATATATATATATATATATATATATATATATGACGTCCACAATGCTGCTTGAACGAACCTCGACCAACCAACGTTGATGCCGGCGGTAGTAGCAGCCGCTACCTCGATATATGTCAAGTACTGGATCCCACCAATTCGAAGGACACAGATCCCACCAATTCTGTGTCCTTCGAGTTGGTGGGATCCAGTACTTGACATATATATATATATATATTTATATATATATCAACTCCACTTTACCTTAGTGCCTCCTCGCACAAACAGGATCACGGACACAAAGTATGCTGGTGCCAGATTTTCAATGTATTTTATTTTTTAGTGCTGGAAAGGTGCATGCCTCAGATGCGTTTTGGACATGGGGCTGTGTCCTTGTTCACTCAACGAACGGGGAGGCATAAACATTAAATTTAAACACCCATTTGGTGCCAACCCGGTACGTGCATTACGTCATGAACATTGAAAATAAGACTTATTTTGTTTGTCCTGTGTTACAAACGGAGAAAGCCATCTTACAATATGTTCAGATTCCATATAACGAACACACAAATAAGCACTGTTAGACCTGGCATCTTTGGCGTGGTTTCCCCTGTCTTTTTGGCCTCCAGCTCCTGTATTTTTGATGCTGTGCTGGATTTCGTTTTTGCTGGGTTAGATGCTTTTGACACTCTGCCACTGCTGATCAGTGCCAGAGTGTAAGTGTTCCCTGTGTAAATTGTTATAATGATTGGATGTACATGATTGGCATATTTTTATCACCATGAAATCTCTAGTAAAGTGGACTGGGTGTGCCAGGGCTGGTGATGACAAATGCTACTAGTGGGCCTGCAGCTCTGATTGTGCCACCCACATGAGTAGCCCTAAAATGGTGTCTCAGGCCTGCCACCGTAGTGCCTGTGTGCAGTCTGTGAACTGCCATGTCCTCCTGGTCAGTGCCCCCACTGACCAGGCCTAACCCTTCCATTTTTGTGCACATTTTTGTGCACATTGGTCACCCCTATGGAAGGCCCAAGGTACCCCTCTGGGCAGGGTGCAGTGTATGTGAAAGGTAAAGCATGTACTGGTGCAGGTGACATGCTCTGGTAGTGAATTACAGCCGTTTTCGTTTTTCACTATTGTAAGGCTATCTTGCTCCATAGGTTAACATGGGGTATGCTGGCTACAGGGGCTACCAGCTTTTTTTCCCATAGGAACAAGATAGGACATAAGAGTCTAGTATCCCTGAACTCAGAATCTAATAACACATCTTTTAGGAAAGGTTGTTTTTAGATCATGTGTTTGAGAACAGCATTTTGCTGTTCTCCTGTCTGACCCTTCTGTGTGCCTTGGTCTGTTTGTGTATTGTGTATTGACTGTCTGGTTTGAGAGTGACAGGGGCTGGGGATTCCCCAGGAGGCTGGCTGAGTCAGCCATAGGCTGAATGACCGCATTTGCAACTTGAGTGGTGGGAGGAGATAGCACCTGGGCCTGAATAGGGCTGTGCCTGCCTTCCACAATGCTGGCTCCACCTCCTGCTGGGCGGCTGACGACCCTGCCCCTCACTCTGAAAGGAAAGGAGAAGCCAGGAAAACAAAGTGCTCAAGAAACACCCAGAACTGGTTCAGACCAGGCTCAGGGCCCACTTGCACAAAGAGAACAAAGATTTTTAGAGGTATAATTATAAGACCCCTGACAACAGAAAATTAGATCTTCCCGAAATCAAGAAGGAACCTCTGCCAAGGAGAAAGCTGAAACTGAAGAAGGAAGATTGTCCAGCTGTTGCTCTGCTGGATTGCCCTGTTCTTGCTTTGCTGCCAAGGAGAGGGGAAGGACTTTGTTTTGTGCTGTGTCCCCGTGCTTGAAGGAATCTCCAAGGGCCTGAGAAGAGCTGGCTCCCTGTTCTGAAGTCCCAGGAACAAAAGGACTTCACCCCCCCAGCTTCCCCTGAGCTCTACTGAGAGAGTTCTGTCCTTCCTGGAGTGCGTGGCCCATGTGTGGTGCCTCTGGAAGTTGTACCTGTGCTGGGAAGCTGGAAACCAAGATTTGAGAGACTTTGCTACAGAAAAGTTATCGCATCGCTCGCTGCGGAGCACATCCCTGACAGTGAGAGGAAATTCCCGCCGCTATGTAGGTCGAGATCGTCGCAGCGCCTGATGCCGCTGTCAGAGCCGTTGCATCCTTCGTTTGCGGGATGCACCTGATCGGTGCGGGAAGTCTAACATCCCTGCAAGGGTCGTCGCAGAGCCTGTCGTCGCTGGGTGATATTGCCGCACCGCCTGCTTGCGGACCACATCACGTCACTGCGAGAGTCATCGCCGAAATCATCACATTGAGGAGATGCGAGAGAGAGGATCACTGCTGGATCACGCATCGTCGCCCCGGAGATCGTCGCAGCCCCTACGAGATCATCGCATCGTGCCTTTGTGAGAACAAACTTCCTACGGAACCTACGCACCGGAATCCAGACAAGTGGCCTTCCTCCCCATACAGACTGGATTCGTCGCAACACGCCTGCTGCTGCAGCGGGGCTGTGGTAAACGCCTCCCCAGGGTCTCAGGAGCAACACATCGCTTGTTTTCCACCGCACCAGCTTCTGCTTTTGGAACTTTGTCGCAACTCAAGGTACTGTGAGCTAAACGTGACGCAAATGTGAACTTTTCACGCAACTGTGGATTATTCTATCGCAACCTAAAGAACTTTTATCGCAACCTAAAGAATTTTTATCGCAACCTTAAGAACTCTTTCGAAACCATATTCATGAACTGTGTATGTTGGATTTTTGTCGTTTTGGTCTTGTGTAGTTTAGATTAAATACCATTATTTTTCTAAACTGTTGTAGAGTCAGTTTGTGGTGTTTTCACTGTGTTACTGTGAGTATTGGTACAAATACTTTACACATTGTCTGCTGATTAGCCTTGACTGCTCGTGCCAAGCAACCTAGAGGGTGAGCAGGGGTTATCTCAGAGGGTTTCCTCCTTGCCCTGACTAGAAGCAAGGGTCCCTATTTGGACAGTGTCACCTACCTCTGCGAACTAGAGACCCCCAGATCTAACAAGCACAGTGTAAAATTGTCGATTGTGTAAAAGTTCCCGTCAATAACAGAGAACTAAATGCACATTGGATAATGTAAACCTTCTCCAGTTCAAATATAACATAACGTAATATGCAATGCAGTACATAATAGCATGCTTCTGAAAAGTGCAAAGTGCCTAGATAAAAACAATTAAATATATCAGAAATGCAACAAAAAACATTATAGGTATACAAATATACTTTTATAGATTACATAATTAATATGTATAAATGGCAACAATTTGATATATGTAAAACGCTATATGAATGACAATGTCTGGAGTCAAGATCTATGTGCAATAGCTAAACCCAGGGTTATCCTGCCTTTTTTGTGCAAAATGCTGCATGATTGTATAAAAAAATACGCAGAAATGGAACAAAGTGCAAGTGCAACAATAATTGTACAAATACGTTGAGACCACTAAATGACATGTTCTCAGAGCACCCCTTAATTCAAGATAATCCCGATCACTAGTGCAAAGGTATAATTGTGCAAATACGCTGAGCTGAATCACCACATGACTGTAATGATCACTGTGCAAATTCGCTAGGGGAAAAAAACGATAACTAACATTGAAAAAAGGGGTTTATCTTATATTAGATAACTATGGCAAAGATGGCTAAACTAATCCTCTCCTATAATCGATCAACATGTACCCCTATGGCACCTCTCTTGTGAAACATCTCATGTGATATCCCATATAGTGATGTATATGATGCCAGTGCTAAAGTGCTTAATAAAGTGCAAGAGACAAAAATTAGTAATAATCAAAAAATAATTAAAAATAAATGTGTAATGGATCGAAAACAGCTGTGCCCCTATTTTGCAAAGTATGTCTATGTGCAAAAAAAGTGGGAATGACTGCGTATATACGCTCTCAACAATCACGTTAACCTTCATAAAGATAATCCCTAAAATTAAACTGTCTCATGGACCATATATAATATATGCGTAATCAGAGACTATATGGGCAAACCGCCATGAAATTTAATGCGTGAAAAGGTTGAAAACTAATGCATAACACATGTATGCAACCATGTACAGCCAGAGATATTAACAATTGGGGGAAGATATGGAACAACATCACAGAGAAATGATCATCATATAATCATTCTTCTTGAATGTTTGGTTCGGGGTTCGAAGGCAAATCCGTTTATACATCCTGGAACACCTAAACTGGGACAGGTAAATTGTGTAACCTTAAATACTGTTCCCCATTTACAAAACATTATAAAGGTCTTCCCCTAAATTCAGCCCCAATGGTGACTCACAGTCTAAATCTACTATATACCGTGACTCCAGCTGGCGATGGGTTTTCTCCGTGTTGCCACCTCTCTTGTTTGGTGCTACCGCATCAAGGACAAAGTACTGTAAACAGTTTAAATTATTGTCATGTGTCACGTGTAATGCCATGCAACCGGGTATGTCGGATCGGAGTTCACGATCGCTCTCAGGTGTTTATTTATTTATTTATTTATTTCAAAGGTTTTATATAGCGCTGCTGAACCCAAGAGTATCAGAGCGCTTTACAAGGAAGGTAAACAAAATAAGATAAAATTAACAATGTGTGAAAATTCACAAGGGATATAACATTGCATTCAAAAGAGCGATGGGGGCAAAGAAATAGAGAGATATTTAAGGGGAAGATGAATGTTGAAAGTTCAGAGAGAGATGGGGGTGTAGAGAAGGGGAGTGAGAATATGAAAAGAGGGAGAGGGTATGGGGAGGGGAGTGAACAAGGGAGGAGAAAAGAGTGAACAGGTTCAGAGTCAGTACCATTAGATACCACAATATTTGTTGAGAAGAAGTACTTTGAGTCCTTTTTTGAAGAGAGGGTAAGAGGGGTTGCAGCGAAGATCCTTGGGGAGAGAGTTCCATATCGTAGGAGCATTACCAGATAATGCACGGGATTGGGTATTTTTACACTTGAGTCTAGGAGGGATCAGGACAAGGGAGTTAGTGCTTCTCAGGGACCTGCAGCACCCTGCTTTTTGTAGTTTGATTACAAGGTAAGAGGGGGTGTTTTGGTGAAGAGCTTTGTGAGGGATACAGGCAATCTTGTAGGTGGATCTTCTTTCTATTGGGAGCCAATTGAGAATTTTGAGGACGGTGGAGCTGTGGTCAAATCTTTTACAGTCAGAGACAAGTCTAGCAGCTAGGTTGAGAACAGATTTAATCGTTGCAAGATAGACTTTTGGGGTGCCGGCAAGTGTGGCGTTACCATAGTCAATCCTGGAAAGGACAAGCAATTGGACAATGATTTTGAAATCAGCAGCAGGAATAAAAGGTTTAATTTTTTTGAGGCGGTGAAGGGTGAAAATAGCACTTTTGGCTGCATTGTTAATGTGGGGGATGAGATCAAGATTCTGGTTGATGCTGATGCCTAGGATTTTAACAGAATTAGATGTGGAGAGGGAGCAATTAAGTGCTTTGATATCATTGATCCAGAGTTGGATGGGAAGGGAATTGTTTTTGGGAGTGAAAATGATGATTTCAGTTTTTTTCAGATTCAGTTTGAGATGGCTCAGATGGAACCAGGCTTGAACTCTAGTCAAGGTATCATTGAGGTGAAGGATGTCATTGTGGGATTTGATCTTGTAGTATAGTTGGGTATCGTCGCCGTAGAGGTGGTAACTGATTTTAGCTTGTTTGAGAATGAGGGTGAGTGGTTCCATTAAAAGATTGAATAGGGTTGGGGAGAGGGTGGATCCTTGAGGGACACCGAGTGAGACAGGTTGAGGTTTAGAGAGGCAGTGGCTGAGCTTTATTTGCTGTGATCTATTTTGAAGGAATGAGGAGAACCATTTGAGTACAGTGCCTTCAAAACCAAATCGATCTTTGAGAGTGTTACGAAGGGTGGGATGGTGGACAGTATCAAATGCAGCCGAGAGGTCAAGGAGGATTAGTAGTGAGGATTCACCTTTGTCTAGGGAGCAATGAATGTCATCTGTAATATTTAGCATCGCAGTTTCGGTACTGGATCCCCTTTTAAAACCGGATTGGAAAACGTCAAGAAGATTGAAGGAGACGATATGGTTCTCTAATTGGGATAGGACACATTTTTCAAGGGCTTTAGAGAGGAAGGGAAGGTTAGAAATAGGGCGTAGGTTGTTAAGGTCATTAGGGTCAGCAGAGGTGTTTTTAAGAATGGGGGAGATTTGACCTAGCTGAAGGGAGGAAGGGACACAGCCAGTGGAAAAAGAGGAGTTGATGATATTGTTCCATACAGGGGCAATGATGTATTTGAGTTCTTGAACCAAATGGGCGGGAAGAGGATCTTTGGAGTGGGAGGAAGGTTTGAGTTTGGAAATCATGTTGATGATCGTAGTTTCTGATACTGGACTAAATTCACTCAGTGAAGCATTGTTTTTAGCAAGGTGGCCCATAGGAGAAGAGTCTGGTTGGGGGAGAGCAGGGAGGGGTTGTGAGGGATCGTGAAGTGTGGGCAAAGAGGACGAAAGTGAATTAGGAGTGTTGGGGAGGGTGTGTTAGCTGAGGGGAGGTTGGAGTGAGAAAGGAGGGGAAGAGAAGGATAGTTGGCAATTTCTTCGCATCTTTCCATAGAGGCTAATATTTTAAGAGGGCCACAGGAAGTTTGTTTTTTTAACGATGGGACGGTTTCTAGCCTGGTCAAGTTGTGACCAGAGAAAGGAGGCTTTTTCGTTGAAGATGTGTTTTTTGTATTGGGCTCTAGCAGTTCTAAGGAGAGCCAGATTATCAGAGGTGGGATGATTCCTCCAGACACGTTCAGATTGTCTGAGAGCTCGTCTTTCATTGTTAAGTTCGGAATTGAAACAAGACTTGGGAGGGTTGTTTTTTTGTTGTTTGAGTTTAATTGGAGCAATTTGGTCGAGGGCTTCAAGAATGGAATTATTGTAATGATTGGTTAAGTCGTTGGTGCTGTCAGAGAGAGGGGGGAGAAGTAAGCGGGTTTTAATTGTGGATTTCAATTCGCAAGGAGGAATAAGGTGAAGGTTGCGTGTAGGTTTCATAGGTAAAGTGCTGATGGGGGAGGGGCGGCTAATGGAGCTATTCAAGGTGAAGAGGATAAGGTGGTGATCAGACCAGTCTACAGGAAGTATATTAGAGAGAGAGGCCAGATCCTTGCTAGTCAAAATAGCATCAAGGGTGGCACCTTTGGTGTGAGTAGGGGAATGGCAGAGTTGGGTCAAGTTGGTGATGTCCATGACATCCTTAAATAGGATGACCGAAGGGTCTTCATTTGTGTTCCAGTGGATGTTGTAGTCACCAAGGAAGAGATTCATGGAGGGGGAGAGCGATGCTTGAATAATAAGATCAGACATCTCTTCAGTGAAGGAGATACAATTTCCTGGGTGGTGGTAAATAGTATGCAACCGAATGGTGGGGGAGCCAGGAATAATGAGATCGGCGCAAAGGTATTCAAAGTATGAAGGGTCTTGTAGATCGACAAGCAAGATGTAAAGTTCAACTTTAAAGATTAGGACAAGGCCTCCGCCTGTTTGCTCAACTCTATCTTTTTTAATGATAGAATAACCTGGGGGAATGAGCAAGTCGAGGATAGGAGTGGAGTGGGCGTTGAGCTAGGTTTCATTTAGGAATGTGATGTCTATGTTTTTGCTGAGAATGGTCTCCGCAATCTCAGTTGCGTGGCAGGAGGTGGATCGGCAGTTGATCAACATGCAACAGAGGGGAGTGGGGTCGGGTAATTGGGTGGGGGGACAGGGGGGATAGGTCTAAGTAGTTGGGGTGGTCTAGGTGATGTCGGATGAAGGGGGAGTTTGCTCATTCCTAAGAGAACATGGATAGTAGACTGACGAGTAGGGGGTATAGTGGACGAGGATGGTGAGGGAGAGACAGGTAAGTTCGTGGAAAAGTTAACTCCCGAGGTTAGTGGGCAAGTATCAAGTTGTGGCTGGGAGGTCGTGTTGGCATTGCAGGGTGGGACGATTAAAGGAGGTTGCGCGTGTATGTATCTGGTTGTGTAATTACTAGGGTGGGGAGGTGTGTTGATATTGGAAATAACGCTTGGCGGGCAGTTTGTGGGTGAATTGAGATAAGTGTTAATGTGCGACGATAAGGTGTATTGAGGGGGGATCGATCTGTGGGCGTGAACTGAGGAGTGGGCTTTAGCAAGGAGTGAGATATTGCTTCTGAGTGAGGAGAGTTCTAAAATGAGGCACGAAAGGAGACGTTCAATATTAAGGAGTGACTGTGTGTGAATTGAGGAGTCCAGTGGATCCGTAGTTATTAGGAAGTTGGTAGTGTTAGGGTTGTCTAGGGGGGGATAATGTGTGGAGGATGGGGGGAAAACTGGAGGGAGGAGGAGGGTGGAAATATAATGTGGGGGAGGATCATTTTTGGCGAGCGGGAGTGTACAGGAGGAAGATGTAGGAAAGGCATTCTTTTTGGGCAGACAGTTAGGTGAAAGTGGCGTAGAGGCAGTAAGAGTTGGAGTACCTGATAAATGGTGGGTTGTTAAAGATAGCAAGGGGGTGTGAGAGGGGGTAACGTTGGAGGAAGTGTGGGAGCTGTTGAGGGGATGTGGGGGATGAATGGGCGAGGGGGGAGAGGATGAAGTGAGTCAGAGGGAGAAGTGGTAAGGGAGTCATAGGGAGTGAGGTGCATAGAAGAGAGTGTAATATTGGAATGGGGGGATACAAGGGGGTGAGTGGGGGAGGCCGGAGGCGTCGTTGAGGAGTTGTATAGTGTGGAGGATGAAGGAGGATTGTTAAAGAGGAGATCAAATGGAGAGGAGCGTGCAGCAGAGCATAGAGAATTTGGGGTTAGAGGAGAAGCAGGAGTAGGCGTGAGGCTAACAGGGGAATTAGACAATTTAGAGGAATCACGAGGGTGGTGGGGGAGTCATTGGTGGAGGAGGATGGAAGGGGGACACATGCCCTAGGAGACTGGGAGACAACGGAGTCGTAACAGGTTATGATGTTGAGAGCGAAGGTGGTAAGTATAGATTGAGAATAATCAACATGATTCGGAGATGAGGAGGAGGGGGAGATAGTGAGATGGAATAGTATTAGTGATATATGCAGGGGAGGTCAATTGCGGGTGGGAAAGGGTAACAGTGTTAGGTGTAGGAGAGGAGGAAGGTAAATCAGGAAGAGGCGGTAGGGGGTAGGAGAAACAATGGGAGATGAAGGCAGTAAAAGTTGGGGTAAATCAGAGAGGAGAGACAAGGGGGCCAGGGATAAGATGGGGGGAGATGTGTCTAGGGGTTGAGGGGGTGAATGAATGAATGACTGAACTGAAACTTATAGAGCGCAACTTAGCCCAAGGGCATCAAGGAGCTAAGAGGGAAGTGTTCAAGGATTGTGTGAGGGATTGGGATATAGCGCTAAAGTGGTGTTCAAAGATATGGAGATGGTTTTCAGACGCTTGGATGAAAATGGTTCCAGATTTGAAGATGGAGATATCTATTTCGCCCGGAAAGGAAGGAGAAGGAGAGGTGGAGAGTTTCAGACCATATGGGATATTTCGTGAATTAGAGATAGGGAGGTGACGTAAAAATAGGCTTTTCCATTTAGATGGGCGTTTGGTGAAGAATATGAAGTTGGTGATAAGGGGGGAGTTAAGACTGTTATGGTGATCAGCAAATAATGTTTCTGGGTGGATACAGAGAAGTTTGTGTTTGAAGTTTTTCTTACCATGTTTGGAGAGATGGGAGGGGTAGAGGATGGACCAAGAGTTAGGGCTGAGTTTCGAGATGGGTGGTGTTGAGATCGAGGGGGGAAGAGTGAGGGGCGGCATAATTTGGAGAATAGGGAGAGAAAGAAGGTGCACAACAGATTAGACCGCACTAATCCTCAACACAAGAAGATAAGAAGCGGAAATAGGATAAGAGGGGGGTCAAGATATGTATAGCCAAAGCAGACTCAAACAGTGAGAAGTGTGGGTGAAACTAAACAAAAGAACATCATGTGAAGGGGCAACATATTCAAATAAAAATACACAGCACAATATAAAAATGGACAACCAAAAGATTAAAAGACGGAGCTATGTGACGGATGTATGGCGTTACAACGCATAATTTTACATCGCATACCATTACAACGCTATTTTTACAACACAGGATCCATTACAATGCATGCCTTTACAACGCATGTTATTACATAGCAGATGCTATTACAACGCATGCCATTACAACGTAAGTATAGGTAAGTATATATTTTTTAAAAAAATGTAATTAAGTTAATTTAATAATTTAATTAAATTAATTTAATTTAAATAATTTTAAAATTGAAATTAATATAATTTAATAAATGTATTTCTATTAATTTAATTTAATTAATATAAAAATAGTAAATAAATTAAATGTAATTAATTTTATTTAATTAATTTAATTTAATTAATTTAAAAATTGTAATTAATATAATTTCATTAATTTAATTTGAATTAATTTATTTAATTTTAAAATTGTAATTAATTTATTTTAATTAATTTAATTTAATTAATTTAATTTAATAAATTTAAAAATTGTAAATAATATAATTAAATTAATTTAATTTAATTTAATTAATTTAATTAATTTAATTTATTTAAAGTTGTTTTTTTAAAAGAACTGAACCCTAAAAATACCCCTGTACCCCAAAACCCAAACCCAACCAAGAAACCTAAAAATACCCCTGTACCCCAAAACCCAAACCCAGCCCTAAAACCTAAAAATACCCCTGTACCCCAAAACCCAAACCCAGCCCTAAAACCTAAAAATACCCCTGTACCCCAAAACCCAAACCCAACCCTAAAACCTAAAAATACCCCTGTACCCCAAAACCCAAACCCAACCCTGAAACCTAAAAATACCCCTGTACCCCAAAACCCAAACCCAGCCCTAAAACCTAAAAATACCCCTGTACCCCAAAACCCAAACCCAGCCCTAAAACCTAAAAATACCCCTGTACCCCAAAACCCAAACCCAGCCCTAAAACCTAAAAATACCCCTATACCCCAAAACCCAAACCCTCCCGTAAAACCTAAAAATACCCCTGTACCCCAAAACCCAAACCCAGCCCTGAAACCTAAAAATACCCAAACACCCCAAAACATATACCTCAGTATCCCAAAACATATACTCCTATACTCATACTTATTTTTAAAATTACTTAAATTAATATATTTAATTTATAATATAAAAAACATAAATTGATATATTTATTTGTAATTAATATTAAAAAAAATTATACTTAACTATACTTACGTTGTAATGGCATGCGTTGTAATAGCATCTGCTATGTAATGTCATGTGTTGTAAAGGCATGCGATGTAATTGATCCAGCGTTGTAAAAGTTGCATTGTAATAGAAGTGTAATAGAAGTGCGTTGTAAAAGTTGCGATGTAACTGTTGTTTCCCCTATGTGACGGGGGAGTGGAGTTACATTTAGCCAGAGCAAATTACAATGATAGGAAATGAGGGTGAGCTAAACAGAGGAACATCAAATAGGATGGGGAAAGCAGCTACAGAATACACAATAAAATAGACAATACATAACGAAAGAGGGACATATCATAGTAAACAATCCAGGAATTAAAATTAAAGATGAGAAGGGTGTAAAACAAGTTTAAAAAGCACAACAATAAAATAACTTATCAAAACGAAAATTAATAAAGTGCACATAATAACGTTATACATTGTAGGTATAGGTCAATGGACAGCCAAGAAGGGGGTAGAGATAAAAAGTAGCATACAGTGAAGGTTAATGGTACAGAAGGGGGTATAGTTGAAAGGTAGCATAGAATAGAGCATCAGTGCGATGGAGTAGTAGATTTAAGGAATAAGGCAAATGTAGGATAAATAAGGTGACAAATAGATAAAAAAGATATAAAAAAGAGATAGGGGAGCAAGTGGAGAGAAGAAAGTTAATTAATTTAAAGTGCAGAGACAGCAGGCTGGAGCTTACAAAGGCAAATTGTGATTGGGACTACCTTCAAGGATGGCCACCGAATTTGAGGAGGTCTCACCAGTCCTTTCTCAATGTCTATTTCTCAGCAAGGCAAGTTAGTGACCGAGAGAAACAAAATAGGCCCTACAAGTCTGAGATAATGAGGGGAATCAGCCCTGTACTAAGGCAGAGCCATGAGGAGAAACGAACAATACAATCCCAAAGGATGAAAACATAAAGAATCTAGAAAATAAGTAAAGGAAGATCGCATATCACCACAAGGCTTTTAACTTAGTGCTGCCTACGTAGTACAAGTTGCAGCTAAATTTTTTAACGTACAGCAAATTCAGTACGGCAGGTGTAATGAGCCTTAAGAGCGATAGGAATGTTGGAAAATGGGGTCAAATATGAGGTGGTGTTTTTGCCGAATTTGCAAGCTCAGCATGAGCTGCATTTAAAAAAATCCTTGCGAGGGGACAGCCAAATCCCAGTGGAACTAGTCTCTGGGCTGCTCTTCACGATTCGGCATTGCATAGGCCCTTCTAAAGGTAACTGTGGGGGTCGTTGGGACCACCCCTTTTAATACTTGGTCAGTAAGGATGATAGGCCATTCTCTTTTGATGATTTTCTTAATGTGTTTGGCCTGTCTGCTGTAACCAGTAATCAATCTGATTTCCCCAGTGTTGGTAGAGGTGACATCAACTGCATGTGAATTCCTATTTGGATCCAAAAGGGCATTCGCTTTTTTCATAACGGTCTCCAAGCGACTAGAGTTGTACCCTCTAGCCTCTAATCTCTTCTTAGCCTCCTGTTGATGGTGCTGTCTAGCTTCAAGAGTACTACATGCCCTATGGATTCGTAAAAACTCACCATAGGGAACACTAGCTATGGTGTGTTGGGGATGGAAACTGCCTGCGTGCAGCACGTTATTCCCTGATGTTGACTTCCTGTATAGACAAGTTTAAATTTTCCCATCAATTATTTGGACTTGAATATCAAGGAAGTTGGTCACCGTGGTGTCAATGTTGACAGTGAGATGAAGATTTAACTTATTGTTATTGATACTGTTTACAAAATCAGTCGCCTGATCCTTTTTCCCTCGCCATACAATGAACACATCTTCGATATAACACCAATACTTAACAATGTGGGCAGACCATACTGTGGCATGTTGTACCTTGAGGACATGTTTCTCCCACCAGCCGACATGGAGCCCTGCGTAGCTGGGGGAGAAACATGCCCCCATAGCCACACTTCTTAGTTGTTTAAAGACTGAATTGTCAAACATAAAAACATTATTATGGAGACATCTATCAATCTTCTTAATTAACATTTGGTTGTGGCAATACATTTCAACTGGACTTTTCTCTAGATAAAACTGCACAACTCTTATGCCATCAACATGGGCAATACTAGTATATAGGGCAGATATGTCCATCGTTAAAAAAAGAAATCATCAGAGCACTCACAGTTACTCAATAGGTGTCAAAACTCAGTAGTGCCTTTGATGAAAGCCAGCAATCCTGTTACAAATTCCTGGAGGTAAAAGTCAATGTACTTCGAAGTGTTCTCAAAGGTACTGTTTATAGATGACACAATCGGTCTTCCCGGAACCGGTGTTTCATTTTTGTGTAGCTTTGGTATGAAGTATAAATTCGGCAGGGTCGGGAAATCCTTGCTGAGAAACTTGTGTTCATCCTTGGAGATAAGGCCTTCTCTTTTACACTCGTTCAGATCTTCTTTATAGGTTTTCTGGATCATTTTCACTGATGCCATATTAATTTTCACGTAGCACTGTTCATCACTGAGGTAGCGATAGGCCTCTTTTGTATATTCTTTTTTGTCCCAGAGAACAACATTCCCTCCTTTGTCGGATTGGTTAATCACGATAGTGTTGTTATTCTTGAGTTTTTTCATTAGGATTGAATATTGTTCCATTTGTTTATTCGGTGGCCTTTGATGTGCTTTGGTGGTATACTGCAATTTTTTCAGTTCCTCAATGATTTGATCATGATAAATGTCAATGGCATCACGTGGCATATTAGGAATGAACGTGGAGGTTGGTTTGAATGGACTTTGGCCCATACATGATATGCTAACAACCTCTACTTCGGCTGCTTCTTGAGTATTGCTGGACCTGGCCTCATTTTCTCTAAGATCATGCAACTTTCGCATTAATGGTATATCCTTGGCTTGTAGTCCACATTGGGCGATGTTACTTCTGCTTTCTACATCCTTTTTTTGCTCAAGGTTATTTTTGATGGTAAAATACTTTCTTAATTTGATCTTTCTGATGAATTTGAAAATGTCAATGTGTGTGCTGCAGTAGCCGAAGTTACTTTCGGGGCAAAAGGAGAGTCCCAAGGAGAACAGTTGCTTCTCAGCCTGGTCAAGAACGGTATCTGTCAGATTTACAATGGTATTATCATCACTTAATTTTTATTTTTCCTGTACCGATTTTGCTGCCTCCTTCCCCTTGTTGCGGAACATTTGCACCGTTCTCGCATTCTTGCATTCCGCCTTTGTTTGTTGAGGCGTTTTGATTACTCGGGCGTAATGTTTGTTTTCGCTGCATCCTGATATATTCTAACTCCTCTGCCAGTGTGAGCTGCCCCAAATCCCCTTGCTTTGCACCGGGGGTGCTGTCATCAGATTCTGTTTCACTTGGGGCCAGACTGGCTTCTGATGTAGATAAGTTAGAGTCACTAGCTGTCAAGTCTGCATTTCTAGAGGTTGTAGCATGTTTGACAAACTTGCTGCCCTTTTGTTTGCGAAGATGGTCAAATTTGCGCGCAAACGTAAATATGTGCCGTAATTCGTAATCTTGCTTGTCGCGGGCAAACTTAAATGCTTTCCTCGTTTTTATAACTTCCTCCTGTTTCCGCAAATGATCTTTCATTTCTTTAGTACTCTTCTCAATAAACTCCTTGTCATTAGCATGTTCAGGCTTACTCGATTCATTATTAATGTGTGTAATTTTTTCCAAATTCTTATCCCGATCTATCCTTGCGTATTTCACTAGTAGGCACACCATTCTCATTGATGCCTCCAAATTACTTACAGCTCACTCCTTCGATATTAGTGGGTCCGGGCTGTCGAAACTCGGCGCCAACATTATTCGCGGGCCTCGTGGTATTCTGCCGACTTCATGATACTTTTCCAATGATCTTATCTCCCATCACTTAGTTAATTCACTGCAGCTGTTCTTTTCCAACACTTTCATAAGATTTTTAACATCACAATTGTTACTGATGTCAGCAGGTTTGCTAGCTCCTCCTCCTTGCACTGGTTTTGGCAGATTAAGGAACAGTTCTTCCGCTGCCCTCTCCCTTTCCTGTTCATCAGACATTGCACCACACTCTGTATTCCCAGATATTTGAAATAAAGGGGCCGTTTATTCGCTAAACCGAAACCCCGTACTGACACATCCACCACATCCCAACCTGCTCGAATATCGTACTATTGCTCGCCGCATTTGGTTGTCACTGGTGCGAGTCCCCCGCATTTTTTGTCCAAAACCTCCGATGTCGTGCTACAGCCTTCAGATAATGTTCACAGGGGGCCGGCCGCCGTTGCTCTTTGCTGAACAAAGGATTCCCAACTGGTTTGAGATGCGGCAAGCCTACTTTCAAGGGAGGGGTCCGTGAATTCAGGAACAAACCAATTTCCTGTGATCATTCAACTCCACTTTTCCTTAGAGCCTCCTCGCACAAACAGGATCACGGACACAAAGTATGCTGGTGCCAGATTTTATTTTTTAGTGCTGGAACGGTGCATGCCTCAGACTTGTTTCGGACACGGGGCTGTGTCCTTGTCCACTCAACGAACGGGGAGGCGTAAACATTAAATTTAAACACCCATTTGGCGCCACCCAGGTACGTGCATTATGTCCTGAACATAAAAAATATACTTTAAAAAAACAGACTTATTTTGTTTGTCCTGTGTTACAAATGGAGACAGCCATCTTACAATATGTTCCGATTCCATATAACAAACACACCAATAAGCACGGTGTAAAACTGTCGATCGTCTAAAAGTTCCCATCAATCACAAAGAACTAAATGCACATTGGATAATGTAAACCTTCTCCAGTTCAAAACTAGCTCGTTTTTAATCAGTTCACTGTCAGTAGAAATGTTGATCTATTTTAAGTTATCTGTTGTTTTAGGAGAGGAATTAATAAGCTTTATTATTTTTTCTTTTTTTGACAGACCACACAATTAATTCGATTGGAAGATAAAATGAGTAGGATGAGAATCTATGTTAGAATAAGAATAATAACAATGTATCTTATAGTTGAAAGCCCACTTGGGCAAGACTAGTGGAGTTCATTTAAGAAGGGATTTAGCCCACATGGGCAGTACAGCTATTAAATCACATACCCCTAGGGAAACGCTGTGATAGGCAATGACATTTGTGATGATCCCTAACAATCATGCTATATTAACAATTTATTCCAAAACGAAGGATACTTATTAATTATAAATAAGATCACTGCTTGAGAATGTTATGTGAAATTAACAAACAATGCTCAAAGTATACTATGTTGAATATGTTTTCCACGAATGATACAATGTAGTCTGTCTTCTATGGCACCTGAAAACGAATCACATGTTTATTTAAAAATCACTTTCACTTCACTGACGGTACTCGTGACCAAGAGACAAGGTCTCGAAACGCGTCGAGTAAGTTTTGCCTTTTGAAAAAATAAATCACTGTTAATGAAATTGGAGTCCGTGGTGGTTGTTTCCAAGGAGTTTGAAATTGAAGACAACGCTGTGAATAGAGATTGAAGGCTCGCCTCCTTTACCACGGGCTGCCGTTGTTGGTGGTGGAGTTATGGCGATCCCGGTGAGAGCCGGGGATTGAAAGTTGTATATGTATATATATATATATATATATATATATATATATACATATATATATATATATATATATCTCGAGTCAAGCAGTCCTGATTTGCATGTTGCAAACAACAGAGAAATGGACGCTTGTTTTCATCTTCTTGAAGCAGGTATTTTATCTCACATTTTTCATGTGAACTACAATGTGCTGTAATCCAGACGCGTTTCGGCGTGCTCACTGGAAATGAGCGATAAGTGACCCAACAAAATTTAAAATACCATCTACCAATCTTGTATATGGAGGTCACATGGCTACTAGATAAACATGGAAAACAGACTTTTGAACTCCACGCTATATCTAACATAGACACTGGTAAGGACCTAATGCAAAATATATAAACAACACTATATCCAGAAATGTAAAACTGGGTAATAGAAATATCACAATTATTTGAAATTTCATGAATAATATCTGTACAAATACATAAGGACAATTGTATTTTGAAAATTGTCATGATGGCAACATATGAGCGTATGTATAGAAATCACACCAATATATAAATAGTCCCAAGAACAAAACAAATTAATAACTGCACAATGCAAGATTTGAATTTATATTTGTGCCTGAAACATAAGATACTATTTCGCTTTATCAATGGCATTCATAAACAACGCTCAGATTGCCCATATATTCGAATTATACCAAAAAAGTCCATACCCAATCTGATCCATGATCTCCAAAAGTGCCACTTCTAAAGTGCAATAAAAAGTGACTGTACTATAGATTTTGTACATTAAAAAAATCACTTAAACTTCATCCCCAAACAGAAGGAATATCTATAGAAATATCCTATCAATTTGACCCAGCCAGGTTTAATTTCAATGGGTTGAAGGGTTGGGGCGAGATCAGGACTGAACAAAGAGCAATACCTGAATACAGCAATTAATCAAAAATGTATAAAAAAAATAGTCAAAATTATTCAAAAATGGGAACTGGGGACAGACTAATTAGGTTATAATTTGGGTATGCAGAACACCAAAATATGATTGAGACAGCAATCAAAAAATGGCCAAACACAATCTTCCTCAGGTAAATTGAGTTTCAGTCATTTCAGAGACAGTAAATAATCAGTGCAAGTGTGCCAACAAATACCATAAACCAATCATTCATTAAACAAATCTCATAAATTCATGGTAAAATGCATACAGATTGACCCCAAGACTGATATAAAAACCATCAATTAAAAATGACCTAAAACCAAAAATAATACATATTAACTGTCATAGTTAAAATCTGAAAACCTCAGAAACCAACAGAATATCAAATTCATATATATACACCAGCCTTGATGGTAAAGGGAAACCCAGATTTCAAAATTCAATATTCTAAAACTCCCCTATAAGTAATGATGTAGATCCTTACAGATGTTAAGACCCCTCGGACTCTTAGAATCCAATTCAATGTTATATTTCGTTTCTAACTGTCTGAGGGACTTTTCCCTGTCGCCTCCCCTCTTGTTCTGTGGGACACTATCAATCACAAAGTAATGCAGAACATTCAAATTGTTGTTATGTTCTGTTCTGACGTGTCGTGCAACAGGGTATGTTGGATCTGCATTGACTGTTGCTCTCAAATGCTGTAAAATGTGTGCATGTACCTGAAGCTTGGTACTTCCTACGTACTGCAGGCCGCAGATGCATTTTAATACATACACGGCATACTCGGTTCTACAAGTGTAATGTCCTCTTATCTTAATGGGAACCTCTGAGAAAGCATTTAGATAGGAGTTGGTATTAATTCCAAACTTACATGCCCTGCATGTACTGCATTTAAAGAAAATCCTTCTTTGGAGACAGCCAATTATTTATATTGTAGAGTTCTGGGCTAGTTTTGACAAGGTCACTCCGCATGGAGTGTGTCTTGCGGTAAGTAAAATTGGGTTTGCCTGGTAAAACTCCCTGAAGAACAGCATCAGTCAAAACTATTGCCGATTGGTTATTTATCATTTGTTTGATAGAGTGCGACTGCCTACTATATGTAGTAATGAATCTGCAAGAATTCACAGAATCAGAATTTTCTCTAGAACTGGGGTCAATTGGACCATCCATTGTATCCAAAGATTCAGGTACTACCCTGATCAGCTTGGACCGGTCTTTTTGGTTTGCCTTTTTCATAGCCAGGTCCAATTTGTGCGAATCATAGGCCTGTTCTAATAGTCTATTCTTAGTAGCTGTTTGTGCCGCTGTTAAGGCAGCCACAGTGCTACACGCCCTACGATTTCTCAAAAATTCTCCATAGGGCAAACTGGCTATAGTGTGGTGAGGGTGGAAACTAGAGGCGTGTAAAAGTGTGTTACCAGCCGTAGGCTTCCTATACAGACTGGTTTGAATACTGTTGTCACAAAGTTCTACCTTGATGTCTAAAAAGGTAGTTGACACAGAATCAATTTGGGATGTGAACTTGAGATTAAGGTCATTTGAGTTGATAACATCCACAAAAGCCTTTGCCTCAGCCTCATTTCCTCTCCAAATTTTAAAAACATAATCTATATACCTCCACATGTGTATGACGTGCTGTTCAAAAAGTGCCTTGTGCTGTCTTTTGAGGACATTCTCCTCCCTCCAGCCAACATGTAAACATGCATAACTGGGGTAGAAGCATGCCCCCGTCGCCACACCCTGTTTCTGTTTGTACACCTTGCCATCAAACATGAACATATTGTTAAAAAGACACCACTGTATCATTCCTAGCATCATTTAGTTATGTTGATACAAGTCTATGTTCCTATGCTTCAGATAAAAATCTACAGCATGGAGCCCATCATCATGCCTGATGCAGGTGTATAATGAGGCTATGTCCAAAGTTAAAAACAAATAATCATTGGCCCACTGTACATTGTGTAATTTGAATAAAGAGTCCCTGGAATCCTGTAAAAAAGTAGGCAACGCTGTTATACGTTCTTGGAGAAAAAAGTCCCCATATCTGGATGTGCATTCAAATGTGCTATTAATTGCCGAGATGATGGGTCTTCCTTGCAATGGGTCTAGACCTTTATGCACCTTGGGGATTAAGTAAAAAGTCGGGAGAGTAGGGTATTCTTTGTGTAAGAACGTAAATTCATCTTTACTAATAAGACCCTCTCACTGCCCTTTCAACAGTTCGTTTTTATAATCCCATTGATCCTTTTCACTGCGACTCCGTTGCTGAGCTCGTAGCACTGTCTGTCATTAAGGTGTCAGAATATATATATATATATATATATATATATATACATATATATATATACATATATATATAAATACAGGCTCATCCTCGGATTTCACAGCGTTTCAGGCAGCAGCGCACGCCGGCAAACGAGAGAGACTGACAACAGGAATCAGCACAAATGGTTTATTGTTGCAACCACACAGAGAACAGCTACGCGTTTCAGGCTAACTCGCCCTTGTTCACACTGCAACATTACAACACATGAAATGCTTATTTTGTATTTGCTCAACTATGTGTACGCCCACTCTTAGTGACATCACCTATCACGTGATACAAGAATAAAAAGTGAAGAAATACTACCACTTGTAGTTTTAGCAGCATGGTTTTACACATTTTAACTCACAGGATGAATCCCAATATGACAAGATTTGCAATAATAGTCCAAAAAGAAAAGAAATAATGACATATGTTTTAAAATAGATGAATTAAAACTATGTCTAGATATTATAACATTGATTTGGGAAAATTGATTTTTGATAACAGTACAAATACATATTTATAATTACATTTGTAGACTCTGAATTAAAAGTCTACTGGACTTGAGCTGTATGTAAAAAAACTCGTCAACAACTACAACCTCCATGTGCAAAAAAGCAGCAATAGATGGAAAGAAAGTGCAATTAAGTTGTGCAAATATTAGTGCAAAGCAAGCAGAATAAAGTGCAAAACTGACAATATCAAGAGACAATATCATATTCATATTAAGAAAGTCTCAGATCCCTGAGATATGTTGACTTCATAATTTCTATGACTTGCATCTAGCTCTTTAAAACAGTCAGTATCAAAAAGTATCAAAAAGTTAAAACCCACAACCTATAAATTTAAATATACAATAATATAATAAATATCTGTACAACACTCAATGCAATGCAAAATATCACTGAAATATTATAAATAGTAGTATAAAAAGACAGTCAAAAAATACCTACTATGTAGGGATATAATATTTCAAGTATTTACATCAAGGAATAACTCACTAAAAATTACTATGAATATGCGTGTTAAATCCAAGTAAAAAGAGAGAGATATATACAGTCACATGGTACAGAACAACATCATTATAAACAAAGTGCATGATAGAGTCATAATAGTCCCTCACCAACTCAACCTTCAATAGGGAACCTAACTGAAAGGGAGTATGAAGACAGAGGTGAAGAAGAATTAGCACTAATCTACCGATAGTATGGGCCCTTACAGAAAATGGTGCATTTCTTCTATGTTGTTTAACCCATTAGGCCAACGGCTATCAAATTCAAGTATCATTTTGGTTTCGAGCTGTCTTAATAACAATTCACGGTCACCTCCTCATTTTAGTTGAGGAATCGCCCCAACCACAAAATATTTTAAACAGGACAGGGCATTGTTGTGGATTCTTCTGAAGTGGCGGGCAACCGGGTAGGCTGGATCATTGTGCAAAATTGCATGAAGATGTTGTAATATCCTGACATGCACCTGGAGCTTAGTACTGCCTATGTATTTTAGGTCGCAGGTGCATGTCAGGACATAAACGTCGTGATCCGTTTTGCAATTGTAATTGCCATTATTAGGTCTAGGATCGGCCCAAAAGGGGTTGGAATAGTGAGAAGTGTTGATGCCAAATTTGCAGGCACGGCAGCTCGAACACTTGAAAAAGCCTTTGGATGGTTGAAGCCAGGGGATTTTGGATTTAAGTTCTGGGGCTGCTTTGTCCAAAGTAGTACCCATATTTTTAGCACGTCTGAATGTGATAATGGGGTTACTAGGTAGTTTGTGATTTAACACAGGGTCACTTTGAATAATAGGCCAATTCTTTTTCATTATAGCTTTGAGTTTTCTGTCTTCACTGCTGAAGGTAGTTATCATGCGAGGACTGACATCCCTTGACTCAGAAGGAGAATATATATATATATTTTTTCTTTTTATTTTTCTCACAAAGGATGCAGCACACAGAGTTCTGATTAATTCGTAATTTGGTTTATTACTCCAGCTCATACCAACGCGTTTCAGCCTAGAAACAGGCTTTGTTCACGGTAACTGAGCAATCTTCTAGGTTTACTATTTATCCCACCTGGCTGTTAAGGTGCATTGTGGGACTAGTGGTTCATGATTACAACAGTAACAGTTTCAATATTCTGGCATACAGTATTTTAAATGCATACCATATTTTTAACTTGATAACATATTGACGCGCTGCCGTTATGCGCCGTATTTTGTGATATTCACACGATGTATACGATGTGAAAGAGCGCTGCATTTTTACGCCACTTCTTATCAATGTGGTGTAGTACCAGTTCAAAAATATATAAATATAAATTTAACTGTTCGTTTGTTCAAAATCTCAAATCTCCGAAAGTTCTTCACTGATTGCTTTGAAATTTTGACACAACGTTGCATTCGAATACGCGAGTATTTTTATACACAAAACGTTGGATTTGAATACGTGTCGAATAAGCGTGTGTTTTTAATCAAAAGCACAAACAGACACATAGAAATGTCAATGTGCGTTTGATATAAATCTTAAATCTACGAAAGTTCTTCACCGATTGATTTGACATTTTGACACAACGTTGCATTCGAATACGCGAGTGTTTTTATATACACAACATTGGATTCTAATATGCGTGTGTCAAATACATGCGTGATTTTAATCGAAAGCACAAAGAGACACATAAAAATGTCAATGTGCGTTTGATAAGAATTTTAAATCTACAAAAGTTCTTCACAGATTGAAATTTAGACACGACGTTGAATTCAAATAAGCGCATGTTTATATATACACAACGTTGGAATAGAATACGCACGTGTCTAATACGCACGTGTTTTTAATCTAAAGGACGAACAGACCATATTGATTGGGTTGCTGCGCAACAACTACAATAGACGCATAGAGACAGTAGTCTACATACATTAGGATGGATAGTTGGTGTCAGGATGGCAGACCAGGAAGTGGGTGGAGGTAGGGGGGAGGAGTTGGTTCACTTGGCAACATTAAGAAAGGATGCATAGAGACAATAGTCTACATATATTAGGAAGGACAGTTGGTGACAGGATGGCAGACCGGAAAGTGGGTGGAGGGAGGGTGGGAGGAGTTGGTTCACTTTGCAACAGTAGCGCGTGTTTATATATACACAACCTTGGTTTTGAATATGTGCATGTCCAATACGTGCATGTTTTTAATCAAAAGGCCGAACAGACCCTATCGATTTGGTTGCTGCCCAACAAATACAAGGGAGGCATATAGGCAATAGTCTACATATATTAGGATGGACAGTTGGTGTCAGGATGACAGACCGGGAAGTGGGTGTTGGGAGGAGGGAGGAGTTGGTTCACTTTGCAACCCGAACAGACCCTATCGATTTGGTTGCTGCGCAACAAATGCAAGGTACGTATATAGACAATAGTCTACATATATTAGGATGGACAAAAACATATTGTATACCCACAAGCATTGAGAAATTAAAAATATTAGAAAGGTGCGCTTACTCTTTTCTTTCTCTTCCATTTAACCAGACTGAGCCACAGCAGCGCGTGGCCGGGATACGGCTAGTATATATACATATATATATATAGGGAAATCATCCGGCACTCATGAGAAGGTTTTGGCATTAAGGCTTCTTTATTTGCGTAAAGTTCACATCAACGCGTTTCGGGAGTCAAGCTCCCTTGATCACGATGCTTTTTCGCCATTATGGACTCATTAAAATACCAACATACGGTAGTAAACAGTGTGAAAGGAGTCGGACACGCAGGTCAATGTTTTACTGTGTCAAAACGCAGTGGCCATTTTAGCCTTCGCGATAGTCAGTATTTTAAAACAGTATATTGCATACCACAATTAATACCAACTTCAACTGGTGTTAAAGTCTTATACCACAATTAAAAATGATATAAAAGGATAAAATGGATATATTCATGTTCAAAACAAAGTGCAAGTGCCTTCTAATTTGATTCCATTTTCAAAGTAGTGTTTTTGTTGGCAAGTGCCCATAAAAGGAGACAGTGGCATTTATGCATTTCCTAAGTTTCTTATACCATACTGACATCAACAAATTATTATTAAAACACTTTTGTCAGAACTGGGCGGTTATTTAACAAGAACAGTATTCACGTAAGTTACTCTTCTACTCTGAATTCATTAGAGTGTATGGAACAAATGTTTCTAAATAGTGCAAAAAAAACGGGCTTTTAAAAGTTATCTTTGTAAAGTGCAAGTGCTTATATGTAAACAATAATAATACTCTCTTATTGGAAACAATCTACTCATATTGGACCGAGGTCCAAATAAAGTGCAAGTGCTTTTATGTAAACAATGATATAATATGTTTCTCATGTAAACATTCCACTCATATTGCACATTAAAATAAAGTATCAGTGCATTCTAAAAAATGTTCCAATGTCACCACTCGTGTAAACAATGATATTTTTTCAATGTAAACACCATCCTACGTTACTTATTACAACCCAGTGTCAACACAAAACTCACACATTATTACTACCTCTGTTACATAGAAAAAAAGGGATAGACATAATCAATTCCTATTTCATTAATCCTGTGCAGTTTTCCAAAGTTCAAGACAGTTTTTTCATTATTTCTATTTTCACTCATGATCTAGACAGACATGTATGGAGATCCTCGTCTATATTCAAGCCCTGCGGCTCTTTACAATTAAATTCCAAAATAAAGTAGGTCTACAACCCCCTAAGCTCTCCCGTCCTGTCACCCCCTCTTTTTTTTTTTTTCCTAGGGACTTCTGCTATGCACGTGTATTGTAAGCCTGCGGGATTACTTTGGTGGTGTAACTCAAAATGCCGCTCAACAGGGTAAGATCTGTCCAGGTTTACTATTGCACGCCTGTGTTGTAGGACTCGCTGGTGTACGGGTAAAGTTGTACTCCCTATGTATATCTTAGGGCATGGACACTGTAGAAGATATATCACATATTCACTCTTACAGTTTATTGCACTCTTGATGGTTACTGTTTTGTTAAAAGAGGTCTTAAAGCTAGTCCGATTCATGCCATGTTGGCACGCTTTGCATTTAAGAGATCTTTTAAAACCAGGTTTTCGTTTCAGCCAGTCGATATTACTCTTCTTTCTCTCTATGAACTCACTTTTTACGATTAGGTCTTTAAGGGATTTGGATTTTCTATACGTAATTTCAGGATTCCTTTTTACTTTCATACCTAACACTGGATCATTACGTATGAGATACCAGTGTTTTCTCAGGATTGATCTAATTTCCTTATGTTTCTTATTAAAGGTTGTTATGAATCTTAAATTGGCCTGATATTTCTGCTGTCTATTTGAGTTCTTCTGTTTTTGGGTTCTAGAAGGTTAAATTAATATATTCTGTCTAGATAGTTTCTTTGCCTTAGTGGATGCTCCGTTTAAAACACTCTCATTATAACCTCTTTGGATGAATCTCTAGGTCATTTCTTTTTCGATTCTACCGTATTCCTCCTCGCTGCTGCAAGTTCTCCTTGCTCTGTAGTACTCTCCAAATGGAGTGCTACTGGGTGGGCGCTACCCGCATGCAATATTGAGTTGCCTGAGGTCGCTTTTCGGAACACAGTTGTTTCCAGTCTGTTGCCAATGGGGGTAATTCGAATATCAAGGAATTCGATCGTTTTCTTACTTGAATGACCCACAAACTCTAGATTGAGGGAATTTTCATTCAAATCCCCAATAAATAGTTCAATGTCTGTCTCCGTGCCCTGCCACAGCACGAAGACATCATCGATGTACCTGACCCATAGCAGGACATGTTCAGTCAAGTGGTCCAAGGGAACGCCTCTGAGCACCTATTCCTCCCACCAGCCAAGATGTAAATTGGCGTAACTGGGTGCAAAACCGGTGCCCATCATGGTCCCACGTTCCTGTAAATAAAGGTCATTGCCAAAGAGAAAAATATTTTTGGTGAGACAATACTCCATGATTTCCAAGATCATGATGTTTTGAGAGGCAAAGCGTTTTGGTCTCCTATTCAAATAGTGCTCACATGCTATTAGACCATCCACATGTCTTATACTAGTATAAAGGGTAGAAATACCTAGCGACCATAGTATCAGCATCCCAACATATACCATAAATACACTTTAAAAAGTCTGTAGAATCTTTTATGTATGATGGGAGCGATTTGACTATTGGATTCAAAAAATAGTCAATATAGCGTGAGGCATTCTCAAAAAGACTACTACAAGAGGAAATGATTGGTCTCCCTGGTGGACTAGTGGGGTTCTTGTGAACCTTTGGAAGCATATAGAAGACCGGCACCATGGGGTTCTCTCTCTTAATAAATGTATGTTCGTCCCAGCTAAGGAGATCATTTTCTTTCCAATGGTCCAATCTACCATAGAATTTAACAATCACATTATCATATTCTTTGTTGCCTATTCTACTGTAGCAACTGCAATCCTGCAGTTGTCTCAGAGCCTCTTTCTTGTATTGCTCCCTCCCCCAAAGAACAACGTTACCCCCTTTGTCCGAAGGCTTAATTAGGAGTCCATCTTCCTCTTGTAGTTTTTTCACCGTCTTATAATACAGTGCTTTATTGGGGTCCATCTTCTGTTTCTTTTGATTCTCCAAGAAATATAGATTTTTCAAATCCTTGGTTATGTTCTCCCCAAATAAGTCCACATTATCTTTCATACTCTGTGGGAGAAACCTTGATGGTGCTCTAAAAGGTGTATGGTCATTTGTATTCACGCCAGTTTCTAGCAAAATATTATCTTCTCTTACAGATTGGGAGGCATCATCCATCACTGTTACCATGTCACTTGGGGCTGGTATGTCAATCATAATTACAACGGTAGGAGGGGTAACCCCCAAAGTCTCAACATCCGAGTTTTGTGGACTTTTTCATCCTGCATGCAACTTTGTCAGTTTCAATTTCCTGATATATTGATAAAGATCCATTCTACTGGTTGGATGATTGAAATTGTTTGTATCACAGTAGGAAAGACCTAACTTCAAGATTGTTTCATCATCTTTTGTTAGTATCACGGAACTCAAATTGAGAATAGTTGCATCATTTCCATTTTCTTAAGTTACTTCTTGGTGTTGGAGCGCAAGTTTCGTTTTATTTGACAACCTTGTGTTCCTCCTGTACCCCTCCCCTCCTCTTCTTTGACATCTTTTCTTCGGCCCCTTCCCCATCCTTTTCCTTTGCCCATGCGATGGTCGGACTGTTGTTCCATGATCATAAAACGGAATTCATCAGTCGCGGGCAATCTTATGTCGTTCGGTCCTTTCCTGCCACTCTCGTCAGATTCTGAGCCTGTGTCTGAACTTACATCGCTTGGCATGGCTGTTGTTGGGTGGTTTGTCCACTATGGATCTTTTGACATCTAGCCATATCGAATTTCTTGGCAAATGTATAGATGCGCCCTGACTCATATACAATCTCTTATAAACTTGGTAGATTTTCTATCCTTAATGAGCTTCTCATATTTTTCCAATTTTACCTTTAAATCCGTTTTAAATTTGCCAATTCTTGTTTTTTCTTCATGGTTATCTAGGGTCTCATTTAGCTCTTTCAGCTTCTCCACTACTTCTAGACGCACTTTCTCAGCGTATTTCAGAAGTATTCGTATCATATTCGTGGAACTAGCCGCACTGTTGTCCGCCCATTCACCAAGCATTTCGACATCTGATCTGGGTTCTCATAGGAGGGGGAAATCATAATTCTAAGACCACGTGGGACACGCCCCACGGCCAAATATCTCCGTAATGAAGCTACCTCCCACCATCGTGAGATTTCCCTTTTCTTGTATTTTTCACAGTTTTGTAGATGTTTGTTTAAATCTGGGATTCCAGCTGGGGCAGCCGCCCCCCCTTCCCTCCTCACAAGCTGTGCTATATCTTCAAATAATTTACCAGCCTCAAGCTCTCTCGCTGCATATTCTTCATCCAATCTGAGGCACAACCGGGGAAGAAGTCCCGTTCCAGCTCCCGACTCCCAAGGCAGTGACCCGTAAATAACGTGGGAAAGCTGTCTCGCGTTCACTCACCGAGGCTCCGTGATCGTCCGACCTCGGGCTGCAGCAGGTTGCGCGATTGCATTCGCTCTACACATGGTCGGGTATGCACATCCGGGTAGTTTCGGGGGGTGCGCATGTCTTTTGCTGCTTCTCGAGTTTGGTGATTCGTATATATGTGTGTGTGTGTGTGAGTGTGTATATACACATACACACACACACTCATAAATAGCAAACATGCAGATGCATAGAGTATAATATGCTAAATATTACCATTGGCAAGTGGGGGTTGGGTCATGACTCAGGATAGGCAAAACCGAAAGTGAGTCATAATGTCACACCCCTCCCTCAACAAATGTAATAAATATCATATTGTACTTTGCACATCTGCTTATATGGTTTATGCTATGACACTTTTTCATGTGCATTTGCCTCACAAAAGTGATTTCATCAAACACAGGATGAAAGGGGTTACATTTGTGCACCAAGGTAAACTTGCATTAAGGCGATATTGGGGATATGATATGCTACATGCAATCTGTGTTTCAGTAGAACATGTTTTTCTCATGTCATTTTTGTTGCACTGTGGTACTAGCAAACACAAGATGATGAACGAGGTGCTGAAACTTTTCAAACACTCACCGACAGTCAAGAGAGCTGGGTTGATTCCATCGTTCATTTGCTCACCATGCCACCACCAGTTTGCACCCAACCATATGCAAATTATTCTCGACCCTGCTCCTCATGGGAATAGTCCAGCCCAAACTGCCACGGCATGTCCTCCCTGAACTGGAAACAAGCATCCTGGGACCGGCTTTGGGATATCACCCCCTATCAGCTGGGCTAGCTTGAATTCAGTTGCACGGCGAGCAAGGGGCCCATGTCTGGGCATACCCATGGACACTTAGTGTGATCATAGCATACACAACCAGATGATGGACGGAGTGCTGAAACTTTACAAACACCCACCCCCAGTCACAGATCTGCGTTGAATCCATCTTTCCTTTGCTCACCATTCCACCCCAGTTTGGATCCAGCCATATGCAAACAAGTCTTGACCCTGCGCCTCATGGGAACAGTCCTTCCCAAACCACCAGAACTGGTACTCCCTGGACCGGAAACAGGCATCCCCGGACCGGTTTTGGGTTATCACCTCTCATCAGCCAGGCTAGCTTGAATTCAGTGGCACAGCCGGCAAAGGACCTGCGTCTGGGCATACCCTTAGACACTAAGGGCGATCTCAGCAAACACAACAAGATAATGGACGGAGTGCTTTAAAAACACTCCCCCCCAGTCAAGAGATGTGCCATGTGTCCCAATTCATTTTTCAATCAGGAAAGGAAAAACAATACCACTAAAACTGCTGAATGGAATGTCACCAGATTTGTCAGGCAGCTAGATATTGTCCAGAAACCATGCCTTTCGTGATTTGATGCAAATCTGTTCTATAGTTTTTTTAAACTGAGGTTCAAAAACTTCGTATATTTGCAGAAGACATTATTGTGTTGTTTCAACATTACATGATGTGTCTATACATTTTCAGAGGTGCTGCACTCACCAACCGAGACTACTATTTGGGTTAAGGACCTCCTTTTCTATACTTTTAAACCTGACTTGAAAAAGTCACTGTGTGTTGAAACACGTGTTGGCTGTTCTTGAAGAAAATACATTTGTGTATTTTTTAATATGCTGAAGTCTGCAAGTTCCGGATAATAAACTATGTTTTGTTTTGGAATGACAAAGTCTTTAAAGTCTTGGCTTTACATTATTTTAAAACACTGTTGGAGTGCTTGGGTTATTTTTGATTAATATTTATGCACATTCTGCTTCTGTTAGATCCAGTGTGTAATTTAACACCTTGGGTATTATATCTTTATACTGTACATATTTCTTGCTACACTGTTCCCACAGCAAATACAGCTCTTCCTATATGAAGGGCAAATGGCTAAACCACTAATCCCCCCTTTTTTCAAGTTGTTGTGTGCTGCAGGGGGTGCAGCAAACCCCCCCCCCCCCCCCCCCCCCCCAGCAGCATGAAAAAGAAAACAAAGTACGTTTCCTGGTTCACTGAATCCATGCCCCAGGAGAGCTTACTATATTTGTGTTAAGTACTCCAGCTGGAGCTGTATACTGTTCAGCTGGAGGTCAAGGACCACTTGTGGTGGGCCCTAGAGTTGCCTTTTGTGGCCCTAGAAATGTTTTCAAAAAGACACTAAAACATGTTGGTTTTTTTAGTCAGGCTTTATTGAAACTATTTCATGGCAATCATTTTTAAGAAACACTGCAATCTATGAATTTATAAAACATACATTTGGTTATAGTTGTTGACAAAGCCAATAGGTCTGATTTATATATGCTGAGGTCCTGACCCTTTGATAAAGCCAATAGGCTCACATTTTATAATTTGGTGCTCTGACCCTTTGACAAAACCTGCCTACCTTAAAATGACACCCTTTATATTGTCACATTACATAGCCAGCCGTGCATGCCCTCAGGGGGATGGGCACAGGCCGGACTCCATGTCCAACCCAAATCAGGTGAAAATGTAAGTTAAAGCAGCATACCATTTTAAATAAACAAAACCACTGAAATTCACCACTTATGTTATCTCAAGTGACTATAACTTGTACCCTAAAGTAACTATAACTATAACCTCTCCATGCACCTCTAAATACCTCTCATATTACATCACTCATGTCAATTTCTATGACACTATTGATAAAATCTCTGCAACATCTGAAATTTGATAACAACATTGTACATGCACTAACAGTCGATCTGACCTATACGTGAGATTCTCCCATGAGGTGTTCCTCGCCTGGTCCAACAGCTGTTACATGGCTGTTAATGGAACAAATTCCGGACTGCTTCAGTAACCGGCTCCTACCCTGGAGCCCTCTGATCTTCCAGTGTGCCTTCATACTTTTTGGGTATTGCCCTATGAGTATGTTTTATCTTGTTTTGCACCTCTGGAGGCATTGTTATGAACTCCGGGATTTCTTCTGTGACCGACTCCTAAATGACAGTCTGTTGTTTCTTGTGAATGCTTGAATACTCACCGAGCACTGTCCCGTGAGTATAACCTTACCTTTTTGTGTACTTTCTAGTGTCATTGATTAATTCCATACAGTGATTTGTCTTCCTATTTCTTGATTGCTTCACAAGTAACACCATTACCCAGGCCATCCTCAGTCCTGAAGAGACCCGTTTATACTTTCACAGACAGACCATTTGTTTGTCATAACACTATGTGATCCTTCCTTGGTGTTCCTGTATTCTCCAGAAACTAACATTGTATATGGGTGTCTGCTATTTCCAATATACCTGTACTACACACACTTTTCTCAAAACTTTTTTCTTGGTTATCTTATATCACCTGGGGTATTGCATATTTTCACAGATTTTTTCGATTCTGTTTATTCAATTGCATTTTTTTGTATAAATATATTAAATTCAAACTATTTGAAAGTAATTTCTACATGCTGACTTTCTTTAGATTCTTCCTTAGATTCAATAAGGAGAGACATTTCGCTGTCTTATTGTATACTATGTATACAATAGGAACATCCTTAAACGAAAAAAAGAGTTCTTTAGATCAGAACTGGAGAACGCCAAGAACCGACCTCACAAGCTATTTGAAATGGTCAAACACCAATCTAATAAACTTGCTAAAACCGCCAAAGAAACCCAAAAATCCCTAACCTGTGAGGAGTTCCCCTCTTTCTTTACTGCCAAAATTACCTCCCTAGGAAACAAACTTAGTTCCACTACCTGTGTCCGCCCCCTCCTGATGGGGCCCATCTCTCCTTGCTGCTCCTGCAGACATCACCCAAAAATCAAGCGCGCTGGTCCAACTGCAAGTTATATGCCGATCATTCCATCTCGGAAATTCTATCCTCCTTAAATGCAAACAACAACTTTAATGACCCACTACCTCCCAATTTATCATTCCTATTTAGACTGCAAAAATCAACAACTCCCTTCTACAAGGGTCAATACCTGACTCTCTAAAAGCCTGTCAAGTCATCCCCATCTTACAAAAACCTAAGTTGAATCTTGCCTCTCCAGACAACTTTAGACCAACATCCAATATCCCACTTCTAGCAAAAGTTCTAGAGAAATGTGTGCAACTTCAATTGAGCCAACACATCACCAACTTCAATCTGCTAGACGATTTCCAATCTGGGTTCAGGCCAGGGCACAGCACGGAAACTACCATTCTCCATATTGTGGATGATACACTCCAAGCCCATGACCAAGGCAAAACTTGTCTCCCAATTCCATTAGATCTATCCTTGACTTTCGACACAGTCAACCACGAGAAACTTCTTGAACGCCTCAAACTCAGGACGAGACTGGGGGGATACGTGCTCAAATGGTTTAGATCCTTTTTCCAGAACCGCTCCCAGAGATTCTTAGTCAACAGCAATTTATCTGCTCCTTCTCTGATTATGGTGGGAGTCCCCCAAGGATCAACTCTTTCCCCTACCCTCTTCAATCTCTACCTCGAACCGCTAGCAGAAGTACTACGTACCGCCAATATTCCCTACCACAATTATGCCGATGATACCTAGATCTACATCAGAATCTCATCTCCGGAGGGGTACGATTCCCTGAATAAGGCCCTGAAGTCCACTGTCCAATGGCTCACCTACAATCAGCTCAAACTAAATGCACAAAAAACAGAGTTCCTTCTAATCTCCCCTCCCAAAAGCAACTGTGACATTCGGGAATGGACTAAATCGATCACAGCTCTAAACTGCTCACCGACCATAGTGGACTCTGCCAAATCTCTCAGAATAACCCTAGACAGCAACCTGAATATGCGTAACCACATCAACTTCGTGGCTAAAACCACCAGGTTTCACCTGAGCTATCTGACAAAACTAAAACCATTCCTTGACACTTCCGACCTAAAAATGGCAGTCCAGACACTAGTTATCTCTACCCAAGATTTCCACGTGCCACCTAAAAGCTTGCCTCAATGCCGCAGCCAGACTCCTAACAGGCTCAAAAGAATTCGACCACATCTCACGGCATCTGAATGCTCTGAACTGGCTTCCTCCTGAAGCCAGAATCCAACTCAAACTGGCATGTATCACTCACAAGGCACTACAGATTACATCCCCTGCATTTCTTGCCTAGAAACTCATAGTGTCCGGAGGAGCCAGACACTCCCAGTCTACCAGAGACCTTATGTTCGAGCTACCCCGTTTTCAAAAGAAAATAAACTACAATCGTGTATTTTGTGGGGCTGCACAAAGAATCTGGAACCCGCTGCCACCTATCATCAAAAGAATTCCCTCTCTGGCAATTTTTTAAAAGGAAGCCAAAACCTTCCTAATGGGCAAGTTCCTCTCATACCTCTTGCGTTCAGTGGCCTTACTTTATTTTGCTGCTACTACACCTTGAACTGACCGGTTGCTATCCACCTTACACTTCCCTGTACTCCCACACATGTACTTATATGACTTTCTCCACATTTCGACTTGAAAATTGTATGCACCTGTTTTATTCCAAAAGTTTTACTCCTTGCCTATGTCTCACTTGTATACAACTTGTTATCCCTGTAAAGCGCTCTGATACCCTAACGGGTAATGTTTGTGCTTTATAAAACACTAAATAAATAAATAAAAATGTATATGAGTTTCATGTGAATGCTTGTCTCAACTGTGTCTTAATACTCAAGTTCGAATGGACATTTGGGTTGCTCTTGTCTTGAGAATATCGATTCAGATCTAGTCACACTCTAAGATGGCTGACACACTTGTGAATTAATGTGAGTCCATTTGTCCTTTCTTGTTGTTAATCACATTCCGGTGTAATTATAGGTGTTTCTGGGAAACATTGTTTACCTGAGATCAAGGTATCAGGAACACTGAAAGGTGCTGGGTGTTTTTTGTACTGTACGATCATTGCTGCATGTAAAATGAAATAAAAACAGCATTGATTCAACATCAATAGTGTGCATTTCTTTCGTGGCAGAGAGATAAGGGAAGTGTGTTGAAGATTGACAGATTCCGCAACTGTGCATGCACCGCTACCACAAGGTTTGGAGAATATGAAGATGACTATGAGGAGGATATTACCTACTGGCGGTCGCCAGTAGGTAGTTATAGTTAGGACCTAGTTTCCATAAGAAATCCGCAAAATTCTATTTGGAACAACTTTGGCACCGGTGGACGAATCTTCGCGAAATTCCCAAATAAAATGGCCTGCTCTGCTCCGCTACTTCCCTGAAAGTTTGGAGTTGATTCGTCAAGCGGGGGCCGAGAAAAAAGGGGGGTCCCAAAACATGTTTAGCCAGGGCTACAGCCCGAACGGCTGAACGGAATTACACCAAATTTGGCAAAAAGGTAGAGTTCGGTTCACAGATTACCCTTTTTGTTAAATGGTGTAAATCCGTTCAGTAGTTCCTGAGAAAATCAAAAGTAAAATCATAGATATATCTATAGGCGAGTACTGTACGCGTACCTTCCAGAGCACGAGCTGAATGCTAATTGGCTGTCAAAACTCCAAACCAGGAAGTGTTGGCAGCCATCTTGTGCCTCGATAGAACCGAGGCACAAGTAAGCAGAAAAACAAACGTGCAGAACGCAAAAAGGGGGCAGGGTAGAAACACCCAGACCCCCTAGGCCTGCTCAGGGGGTCCCACAAGGATCCCCAAGGCCAAAAATAAAAAAAATAAAAAATTTAAATCGCGGGGTACCCCGTTAAAAAAAAAAAATGGTCTTCTTTTTTTTAAAATTAGCCCCCGGGGGAACAAATCCAAGGGGCATAATGTAAAAAAAGTGTGAGGGAGGGCCTAATCCCCACTCACACTGCCCCAGGGACCGCCACCCCCTGGGGGCTTTGATATTAATGATGGGGGGCCTCTAAGGCCCCCTGAGCCCCGGGAACCACTACCCCCCGGGGCTTTCTTACTAAGTATGCGGGGGCTCACACCCCCCACACTGCCCCAGGGACCGCCACCCCCTGGGGGCTTTGATATTAATGATGGGGGGCCTCTAAGGCCCCCTGAGCCCCGGGAACCACTACCCCTCGGGGCTTTCTTACTAAGTATGCGGGGGGCTCACGGCCCCCCCGCAGCTCCGGGGACCTGTAGTTCCGTGGTTTGCGAATGAGGTTCGATGGTTCTGAACCCATTCAACAAAGGTCATCGGAAATGGACGATTTTGGTGTCAGCAGACCGCAAATGGCGAGTGTAGCGTGTCTGAGTGTTTTCATATGAATCGATATAAGAGAACACTCCGTATTTGAGGATTTAGTTTGAACCTCCGGGTTCCATTTTGTGTACGGCAGCCATTTTGTATGGTTGCCCTCACATAGGCCCGATAACGGTGGCTGAACGAGTCCTTGAGACACATATGCCATAGCTGACTTTTGAATGAATTGGCCGAACTGACTCCTTGCTCGAGGCCGACCTCGCTGAGCCAGTTCCTTGTTCAGCAGCTGGTCTGATAAAGATCAAAGAGCAGGACGTGCCCGAGTTTACGGAACACTGCTCCCACCTTTCTATCTCACTTCCAATCTGTTTCTGCCTTTCCTTTACGACATAATCATTGATTTGGGTTGCAGGTTTTATGAAGGGTTTGTCCGGCCTGATCGAACAGGAAACTTGGAATTTGCTTGGTAACTTCTAGTGGGCTGGACAACGGAAGATGGGATTGTCTAAGATTGTCGTCATACGCTACTTTCAAAATGTTACACTGTCATTGGTCAGTTTGTATCCACCTAATGCTAATTTGAAAAGTTGCCTGAGGCTTGATTTTTGGCATAAAAGACCATGCTCCACTTATTGAATTTGTGCAGTCTCTGACGAACCACCCGTGTGTGCTTCGTAGATCTCTGTTCCAGGTTGCAGCCAATAAACTTTGATCCTTGACGTCATCAAGAAGTATCCCGTGTCTCTGTTTCCCAAGACAGGGGAACTCGAAGGTATCAGGCATTCTCCCTGACGCCGCTGGGTTCTAAAACCCGGTCCTTCAGTTGGCGCCCCTCGTGGGGCGACTTCAGCGGTACCGGTCCAAGCCAGAGGTTCGTGAGAAGCTTCGTGTGAAAATTCTGGAGGAAGGCCAGCCACTTTATCGACCCCTGTATGTCGTCGTGGTCCGAAAGTCTTTGCTGCGAGGTTTCCCGCTTCCCGACGGCTACGAAGGACTGCTGCCCTGACTGTCGCCCTGTTTTGGAGCCTTAGACTTTTGTAGGGCGAGACGATTGACGGGTCTTCTGGTGACGCCATCGACATTTCAGTTAAGTAAAAGCGGAGCGTCTCCCAGTCCTTAGTTTGTTTTGGTATCCTTTAGTGTATCGCTTTGATTTGGTACCTGCAGGCCCCAAAGCCAAGGGATTCGTGTATTCACGAGATTATCTTTTTGAGATTTCCCTTGTTGTTTGAAGCTAGACTAGTGTGCAAAATGCCTGGTTTTAGCAGCTTTAGGAAATTGTTTGGTTGTGGTTTATCTAAGAATTCCCGGTTAGAGGATTCGTGTCCGGTTCCTCCGATCGGAACTCCTACATATGACTTATATATGAAGCATGGTGTGGGCCCTATTAGTTATAATGAGATTTGGGTAAAATATACGAAGAATGCCGGTGTCCTACAGTGGCCCCGTTATGGTAGTTTTGAAACTGAGATTCTAGATAATCTTGAAGTGAAATTGTTCAAGAAGAAAGCCCGGTCGGCGATGTTTGACTCTTTCCGCATATGGCGCAAAGAAGCCAAACAGAAAGAAATGAAATTAGTGAAGAAGAATAAGCGAGAACGAGGTATGTCAATGGTACAAGCTGCTATTGCGTATAGAGATAATGAGGAAGAGCAAGAAAGTGAACAGATGCTTAGAGTGAGGAAGTTAGCGGTAGATAGATGCTACCCAGTCTTGCCGCCTAAAGAGCAAAAAGACGAAAAAGATCTTGCGAAAGATCCTTTAATGTCGCATTTGTTAAGTTTGCCACCACCCTATGCACAGAATGCTACGGCACCACCGCCACCAGTGGTGGCTGTACAACCTCCTCTTGTAGTTCCTCCACAGCCAGCTCCTCTTCCGTTGGCTACTGTTCCTTTGGCGCAGCCTCCTCAGGGGCCGCCAACTTTGCCTTCTCCTTTGACTGCTACTTCTATGTCTGTCCCTAATGTTTCTTCAGCTCCGACTTTGGATTCTTCTACTATTGTTCCGTCTTCCCTTATTCTTTTGACTTCTCCTTCTCCTAGACAGCGAATGACCGCTGCCTTTTCTGGTTTTCTGACTCCTTGGTTGGGACAATTGGGTATGTCTCCTGTGAGCGAGCGTAGGCAATCTCGTAGTCAATTGCCTGATGTAGATGAGCGTGTGGTTTTGGATCACATGGCACGTAGATGGGTTACGTATACATCCCAGTATGATCTTGGGGGTATTATGGATGTTTTTCAGCAATGGAAAGCACCAAAACAACGGTATGTTTTCGAGATGATGTGTGTGTTCCTCCATGAACAATGGATGGACGAAGTGGGTAGAGCTCCTGAAGAATTGTGTCGAGTGCGTTCCGAATTTGCGAAAGGGACGATTGTGAGTCTCCCTGACATCGAGAGAGCGCTGTCGACGTTATTATCGTTTCGAAATAATGCACCTTCTGAACGACTGTTCGAGCCTGATTCGTCAGTTAGGAGACAAGCGCGTCAGTATCCGATGCGTGAAGTTCCTCCAGTTTGGAGACCTGCTGATGCTAATGCTGTTTCACCTGTTGTTGCGCACTTTCAGCGAGTGTGGGTACATGTTCCTTGGAAACGTGCTGAAGTCCTAACACTTAAGCAGACTTTACCTGATCCACGGAAAAATCCTACGGGATATTATAAAGAGCTCACTCAAACTGTGAGTTTGTGCGTCATGAATTTGGCGGATATAGACATGTTGTTTGGGAATGTTGTTCCACAGCCTATCTGGAATGTCATTCGACATACGGATCATGATAATGAATTGGGTGATACGTGGGTTAATCTTGTTGCTGCGAATGACAGACAAGTTGGAGGTGCTAAGCCTGAAGATCTTATCACAGAACTCCCTGGTAGGATAATTACTTTTATGAAGACTCTGATGCCGGAAGTGCGTGTTAATTGGGACAAGTTGTCTGCATGTAAGCAGAAGAAAGATGAGACTGTGTCTGATTTTTTAACGCGTTTCGAAGAAACTTTTGTTGATCATAGTGGTCAGGATATGGCCACCGAGGGTGGCCAGAGACTATTCGTTGACAAGTTTGTACATAATCTTCTTCCCGAGTTGTGCATTAAGTTGAAGGATTCTGAGAGTGCTTGGCCTGTTTCCACGTCGGCACTGATTTTAGCTACGGCTCAGTACTATGAGAATAGACGTAAGGATGAGTTAGAGAAAGCGGATAAGAAGACTAAGGAATTGAAGACTAAAGTTCTTCTACAACAAGCTTATCCACCTTGTGTTAATAGTCAGCGTGATTATCAGCAACCTCAGCAGTATTTGAGAAACTCGCAAAGGAATGAGTCTTCTCAACAGCGTTTTCCGTATGGGCCTAATCAGTGTGCATATTGCAAAGAAGAGGGTCACTACAAGAATAGTTGTCCGGTCTTGTTACAACGTACGAATGGTGCTTCTGGTGTACGAGGTAGAGGTACTCAACAAGCGCCTAGAGGTAGAGGTCGCGGACAGAATGTACGTCCTTTGCCTCCACAGAATTTGATGAATAGTTTTGATCAACAGCAGAGTTCATCTGGTAGGACAGCACAATATTATGTAGATGATTATTATGTTGAAGGTGACGAAGCAAACGGTAATGATTGTTAGGACAGCCATGGACAAAGAGAGGGAGTTGTTTCAGTTCCAGTAGATCAGAGTGGACCTTACGTGGAAGTGATTGCATCAGGTGTGTCAGAGCCTTTTCTGCTAGATACTGGTGCTACAAAGAGGTCTATTATGCATGCTAAACTCCCTGGCGCATCTTTGTCTGGCTTTAATAATGATTCTGTAGGTTTTTCTGGCGCCGCCGTTACGTATCCAATTTCTGCTCCATTGTCGCTTTCTGTTGGTCCTTGTAAGTTTGAAGCACCCCTTCTTTTGACTACAAGTTGTAATGAGAATTTGTTGGGATTGGATTTGTTGAAGAGAATGTATGCGACGTTGTATTGTTCTCCGTCAGGGGTACATCTTACTTTGGGTGAGAGTGCGGTCTCTCCGATGTATGTGCTGAAAGATATGCGTATTTAACAAGGACCCCCTGAATAAATGAATCTTGTAATTCCTAGGTCAGGGAAAACAGTACAATTGGGAAATACCAACCTAGGCAACTTAAAAATTAAAATACCCTAATGGTAAAAAATGATGAATGGTTGACTACAGCTGACTAAAAAACATAATTTTTTATTCATTAATTGAAACAGTTAAAAATTCATTCACATAACACAGAATCAAGGTTAAAAATTCACAATGTACATTTGACATAAACACCATTACATGAAAGTTAACAAACAGTATAAAAGAATTCTTTATCTATAATAGATAGGTGGCACAAAAATGAGTCTCTACGCGCGTTTCGGCGGCCAGCGCCTTCTTCCTGGAGCAGCCACGTAATATCTATAGAGTAAAGATGCATATAGAATACAAAATTATATCGTTTCAAAATCACATATTTATACAAATTTAAAAGAAGGGTTCTAACATCAAGAAGTTTTAAATGTTAGCAGCTGTAGTTTGTTTAATAAAAACAATCTAATTTCCAATTACTTATATCTCCAGCAAAGAACAATAAGGGTAGAGTAATATTGTGTTGAAAGATAGTCTTCCATCTGAATTGTCTCTGTTACCGGATTCACTGTGGGCTACGGGTCCAAATGATGTGGGTCTATTAGACATTCCCCCATATGTTGTGACACTGAAGGCGAATGCTAAGTTACCGCGCATTCCACAATATCGTATCTCAAGTGATGGTGAGCGTGCACTTTTAGCGATTATTTATGATTTGATCGACAAGGATGTCATTGATGAAACGAGAGGTAATGTGTGCAATAGTCCTGTTTTGCCTGTTTTAAAGAGAACTGATCCTTCACAGCCTCCTGTATATAGATTTGTTATTGATCTTCGTGAAGTGAATAAGATTGTTGTTCCCTGTTGTGCCTGACATTACTGCATTATTGACTTTGATTCCGGCTTCTGCCACCTGGTTTTCGGTGAACGACTTGAAGAATGCTTTCTTCAGCATCCCGATTGCCATGGAGAGTAGGGACATCTTTGGATTCTCTTTAGGAGGTCGTAGTTTCCGCTTTAAACGCGCTCCTCAAGGCTATTGTGAGAGTCCATCGATCTATAGTCAAGCTTTGAAGACGCAACTTGATCTATTGGTTTTACCTGAAGGTGCAGCCCTTATTCAGTATGTTGATGATTTGCTAGTCGCTGCTGATACTGAGGAGATTTGCAGAGAAGCCACTTTGTCGTTATTACGTCATTTGTCTGATTGTCATCACAAAGTTTCTCTCTCGAAGTTGCAATTTTGTCGACAAGAAGTAACTTACTTAGGTCACCTCTTATCGAAGGAGGGAAGGAAATTGACCCCAGAAAAAATTCAAGCTATTGTGAAAATGAGTGTTCCTATGACACAGAGAGAAGTACGTGCGTTTTTGGGTATTACGTCGTACTGTAGACAGTGGATTCCTAATTTTTCATTGCTAGCGAAGCCTTTGATAGCTCTTACTGTTAAGGATACTCCAAATCCTATTCCTTGGACTGACGAATGTTAAAAGAGCTTTTCCGAACTACGCAACGAGTTGTGTTCGGCTCCTGTGTTGGGTACTCCCGACTACAGTAAGCCCTTCACATTGTATGTTCACGAGAGAGAAAGATGTGCATTGTCAGTTTTGACTCAACAGTTTGGTGATAAGCAACGCCCATGTGCGTACTTTTCGTCGACTTTAGATCGGGTAGCTAGAGCGTTGCCGAGTTGCTTGAGAGCTACGGCGGCAGCGGCTGTTTCAATTCGACAATCTGCTGGTTTGGTTATGGACAACACGTTAGTGGTAATGGTTCCACATGCAGTGGATACCCTGTTGAATCATACGAAGACACAGCACTTAACTGGTGCTCGGTTGTCAGGATATGAGCTGACATTGTTAGCGAGTCATGTTCACATAAAGAGGTGTAATACCCTAAATCCAGCCACGTTTTTGCCGATTTCACTTGAGACAGATGAGGATAGTGAAGAACAGCATGATTGTTTTCTAAGAACTGAAGAAGAGACGAAAGGGAGAGTAGACCTTAGGGACACTCCTCTTCCTGACTGTGATGGTACTTTGTGGGTTGATGGTTCGTGTTTTAAGTTGGCGAATGGCGATACGACTGCAGCATATGCTGTTACGACTTTGCATATGATTGTTGAAGCTGCACGTATCCCACATAATTCAGCACAAGCAGCAGAGTTGATTGCATTAACGAGAGCATGTGTGTTGGCAAAGGGAAAACGAGTGAATGTGTATACTGACAGCCAATACGCCTTTGGCGTGGCTCATAGTTTTGGACGTTTGTGGCGTGAACGTGGATTTTTAACTTCGCATGGGACGAAGATCCAGCATGGACAATTGGTGAATGAACTTCTTGAATCTCTTACATTACCATTACAAGTAGCGATCATGAAATGCAGTGCCCATAAAAAGGTTACGGATGATGTTGGTCGTGGTAATGCGTTTGCGGATGAAGTTGCGAAAGAAACTGCAAGAAACTTGATGAGTCGAATGTATGTTGCGGGTCCAGCGAGATGGGTTCCAGAGAAGAGTATGTGTGAAGATACGATCGAGAGTGTGAAATCCATCCAAGCTGAAGCCACTGAGAAAGAGTTGAATGAATGGAGAGAAAGCAAGGGTAGATTGGATGCGAATGGCTGTTGGACTGATTTGTCAGAGCATCAGAGATGGTTGTTGCCTAACGCGTATGTGCTTCCAGTTGTTACAATGGCTCATGGAATGGCACATATTAGCGTGAAAGGGATTTGTAAGTTGTTGGCTCCGGTTTGGCAGAATGTAGGGATACCCAAATGTGCAGAGAATTTGGTCAGGAACGGTATGGTGTGTTTGATGCATAATCCTGGTAAGGGAACTCCAACACCAGCTGGTCATTTTGCTCCTCCTACGTATCCGTTTGAGGCTTTGCAGCTAGATTTTATCCACATGGAGAGATGCAACAACTTAAAATATGTTTTAGTAGTTGTTTGCTCTTTTTCTAGATGGGTAGAAGCTTACCCCCTTAAGGACAATACTGCCTTGTCTACAGCGAAAGTTTTGATAAAAGAATTTTTCCTGAGGTTCGGAATGCCGAGAATTATCTGGAGTGATAATGGGAGTGAATTTGTAGGTCAAGTTATGAAGAGAGTGTGCGAGGGTCTAGGAATTAGGCAGAAATTCCACGCTGCAAATCACCCCCAATCAGCTGGTTTAGTCGAGTGCAATAATGGTACTCTTAAATTAAAATTGGCCAAAATCCAAGCGAGCACTGGTTTGCAATGGCCAGATGCCTTGCCATTAGCACTTCTGTCTAAAAGAATGACTGTGCATTCACGAATGGGTTTGAGTCCGTATGAGGGTGTGTTTGGTCGCCCGGCGAATATTTGGGGCATACCAAGACCAACAAAGTTTGTGACCTTGAGTACCCCGTGTTGCTTGATTATTTGCGTGAACTGACAACTAAATTGAGTATTTTACACCAACAGGTGCATGACAGCCTTCCACAGGCTTCAGAGGATCCAGGCCACTCTATTGAACCTGGCTCGTGGGTCTTTGTGCGCAATTTTCAGCGGACCAAGAACGAACAGCCCCATTGGACGGGACCTTTTCAAGTGCTCCTGTCAACGCGATCTGAGGTCCGAGTGCGAGGCAAGCGAAACTGGATCCACGGAGTGCATACTAAGCGGGCACCTTTGCCCTTACCTTACGATAAGTGGGTCCAGGAGGGACTTGCAGACTCTGAAACAGAAGTTGTCCCACGGTTCTTACCATTCAGCGATGCTCGACTGATTGGTACAAACTCAGAGAAAGAGAGCGACGACATTTTGCAAGAATCAGTGCCCCTTGCGGATCGGTTGAACACTACAGAGCCTCAGCTTTTATTTACGGATCAAGAATTATCTGGAAAATGCCGCTATAATTTGCGACCGAGAGTCATGGACAAATAAATAAAGATTAATAAAGTTTTATGATTTTTCTGTTTGCAGGTTAACTCTCCACCAAGGATCTACTCATTTTTGTTTTTCTTGAACCGCCATCCGGTTCTTGCTGCTAGGGTCGCGGTTGCCATCAGTCTTTGGAGTGCAAGCCTGAGACACTAGGTCGAGGGTTCTGGTTGGCCTAAGGGAGTCTTCCTTGGTTGACAGAGGCATTCCTTAGCAGAATCAACCTACCACCGCGGGCAGCACATTTAGTTCAGGATGGATTTCTTTGAGCCGGAGAGACCTGTACAGACAATAACTTTTAGAAAACGAATATGTAAAATCATGTCAAAGAAAAGTTTTTTGATACCATGTTTGTTTTTACTATTGAGCTTGATGATATTTATAGTTGGTTATGTAACATTTTCTTTTAAAATGACGTTTAATCCCACTGTGCAACCTACACCTCCACCTACTATTTCTTCTCATTCTTTTCATCCTTTGCCTGAGCATGAGGTAGTTAGACGATTGGAATTTGCTAACAATTCCTTCATCCAACTTTTGCACCAACACCAGTTAGTGATGAACACGACAAACTGTTGGATTTGTGGTCTAATGCCCCATACGACCGATAAAGGTATTCCGTATTTAGTTTTACCTTTTAGTTCAAATGGTTCTATTTGGGCTTATAGAACTATGTTTATCTATGCCCATAGTGTCTACCCTCAACGTTCACTGAAAGATAACCCGAAGAATAGTGCTCTAGTAGTTAAGGGCATTGTCGACATGATTAGAGGGATTAGCTCGTATGAGACTATCCCAATAGATGAGACACTAGCCTACATTGGTTGGAATGTTACTGGCTATGGAGTTAGTCTGAGTGTTAACCAGCGAGCTAAGAGTTCTGCACCGATTTGGATAGTGCCCCATCAGGGCCACTATTATCTGCAGGGTAATGGCAAGAATCCCAGAGCTCAGTTAGGGAAGAGTGTTTGTGCTGAGACTTATGTATTTGCGTCTCAGTCTTCCCCAGCGTTCTTAGCTGCTAAGGGTACCTACTTTGTTTGCTACGACAAAGCATATACATGGTTGCCCCCTGACTTTTCGGACACATGTTTTGTTTCCTTTCTGTTACCTCCCACTTTTACAGCTGCGGCAGATTACCATAAGATGAGAGTTGCTAGAGGTGTCTTTAGTCAAGAAGACACTGCAGGGCAAGAATTGGGAGATTTTTTTAAGGGTTTTCTGCTGTTCTGGGGACCAATGGCTAACAGTAGGAATATTCGTCAGTTGACGAGAGTGGTTGAGTCCACCATAGTCGAAACTGCCGGTGCCCTTGGTAATTTGACTGCTGAGCTCCAGTCGGATAGACTTATGACACTCCAAAATAGAGTTGCCCTTGATGTCATACTAGCAGATCGAGGTGGAGTTTGTAAGCTGACCGCCACCCCAGGACCGGCTGCTGCAGTGTCCCGGGGTGCCCACCCCCGGGACACTGCTGTTTACTATAGTAGGGCGGGAGCCTCGCGGCTCCCACCCTGCCACAGAAAACTGCTTTGATTTTTGAAAGAGATAGCAGGAAAAAAGGGCGTGGCCTCATTACACCTCTCTGCAACACAGCCCCCTGGCGCATATTGAAGGTTCCTGGTGGGCTAGTTGGCCCCCAGGGACCTCCAGTATGCAAGGGGAATTAGTTTCCGCTCTGCAAATGCGCCAGGGGGCTGAGTTGCAGAGAGGTGTAATGAGGCCACGCCCTTTTTACACCTCTAAGCAACGCAGCCCCCTGGCGCATACTGGAGGCGCCTGGTGGGCTAGTTGGCCCCCAGGGACCCCCAGTATGCAGAGGGACTTAATACCCCAACTTAAAACACGCTACAGGGGGCGTTTGCACAGTGGTGAAGGTAGGGGGCGGGGTTTGAGGTGATGTGAGTGCAAACATGCCCTGTGGCGCGTTTTAAGTTGGGGAATTAATTCCCCAACCTAAAACGCGCCACCGGGCGTGTATGTTAGCTCAGGCCCCGCCTCCTTCCTACACTATTGTGCAAAATATTCCTGTAAAATCAGCCGAACTACGAATTCCGATTTACTCACCTGTTATCAGGAGAGACCACAGTGCTGCATCTTTCAGCCCACTACTGATCCTGAAAAGTAATTCTAATCGTAGTTACAGTAACTTGAATTTCCTTTCATAGACTAACATTGACTGGTTTCCAATGGAATTTTTCTAAGTGTGGAGTTTTGGAACTTTAAAAAATTCCTCTAAAATCAGCCGAACTACGAATTCCGATTTACTCACCTGTTGTCAGGAGAGACCTCAGTGCTGCATCTTTCAGCCCACTACTGATCCTGAAAAGTAATTCTAATCGTAGTTACAGTAACTTGAATTCCCTTCCATAGGCTAACATTGACTGTTTCACTTGGAAATTTTTCTAAGCGTGGAGTTATGGAACTTGAAAACATTCCTCAAAAATCAGCTGCACTACGAATTCCGATTTACTCATCTGTTCTCTCGAGAGACCTCAGTGCTGCATCTTTCAGCTCTCTACTATTCCTGAAAAGTAAATTTAACTGTATTTACCAGTAACTTGAATTTCCTTCCATAGGATGTCATTGCCTGCTATATAAAATATATATAAATGAAAAAAATATAAAATAAAAAAATATATATTACAATTTCAATATTTTTTTTAAAAAAAAATCCTATTTATATTAAAAATATGTAATGTAATTTAAAAAATAAAATATCTAATAATAAATACTTTAAAACAATGTAGTGAATTAGTATAAAAAATATAACAATCAATACATTTAAAAATGATCATTTATAAAACCTTTGAAATTCACTGAAAAAACCATAGGTTTCAGCCATGTTATAGTTAGGAATTAGCATTTAAAAAACCTTAGAAATTCACTGAAAAAAACATAGGTTTCAGCCACGTTATAGTTAGGAATTAGCATTTAAAAAACCTTAAAAATTCACTGAAAAAACCATAGGTTTCACACATGTTATAGTTAGCTGGACATTTCGCTCATACAAAACCATTGAAATTCCCCCGTTATAGTTAGTTCAGCTAACTATAACTCGCGTGCCCACAAAGCACTGCTGATGACGTCACATATTACATCACTCATGACATGGTCAGTGACATCATTCATGACATCACTGATGACATCTCAACTGACATCACTGATGACATCATCCTTGTGAAAGAGTGGGAGACCTTCTCTCAGCGTAATATAACCTTTGATACACACATTCAAAAATAGAAACTAAAAATGTCAAACCAATAGAGATACCAATACCAGTTACAACAACCTATTCAGTAATTCCAAAATATATATACACATCCACTCATTCACCAACAGTTCTATATGGTCACTCATACATGTACTCACTCATCATATGTACTCATACACCTACACATCCTGTTACACACCGATCCTCATCCCTAGAGTTACTCAAACACATACTCACACATGCAAATAAACTATCAAACATCTATTTACTTGCATATACAGCTATACACACACCACTACACTTACTTCTACAGAAACGTACACATACTTACTCTCTTAAACAATCACTTATAGAAACACATACTTATTTATACAGGAACTCTTCCAATCTCTCACTCTCACATATACTCACTTATATACATTTTTTTAAAGAAATCTCTCACTCTCACATATACTCACTTATATACATCCATACTCACATATACTAGTTTAAAACATATGTACTTACTCATAAAGACACTATTGAGACAGTCATTCACTCATTAGCACACCCATACACGCACTCATCCACCCATACAGTCCTGCACACATGCTGTCTTCAAAAAACATACAAACAGTGAGTCACTCATTCATGCATCTATACGCTAAGTATTATACCCCACCAAACCATACAGACACTCATACTGATACTCAAACAAACTAATAACCCATATACACACTGATATAGCTACTCACCAACCCATGCAGCCACTTATACACATAGTGAGACACTGATACAGATATTTAAATATTTAAACATTACTCATTAATACACGTATTCACTAAGATACAATATTTAATAATCTGTTTTAGCTTGAAAAGTGTTTTTTACATTTTTTTTTTTTACTTATGTTTCTTTCTTTGTCAAAATTTTGTAAGAGAAGCATATGGAGCTTCGAAACGCGTCGGGCAGATCCATTACGGAGCAGCATCTGCAAGCGGATTCCCGTCGTCACCTACGCATAAATTAAGCTGCTGCTCGTGTGCTACTCAATGGTGGACAACCTTGGAGCGAGAATATACATGCGGCCATCTAGCCGCAGAGCAGGCACCACCCCGCTAGCCTTGGGGGTCACGGCAGTGAAGCAGCAGCCGTACATGGAATCGAGGACGGGCACTCTTGCGGGGTCCATACAGGACTTGATTTGTGCTTTCCACACCATACTTCCCATAACGCACAGTCTCATCTGAGCCTCCCAATGGTGGGTGTGGCATATGGAAAATGGAGAAGTTGGTTGGCGGTAATGCACGCCGCTTACGTTAAAGCCCCTGAAGAGAAGCATATGGAGCTTCGAAACGTTTCGGGCAGATCCATTACGGAGCAGCATCTGCAAGCGGATTCCCGTCCTCACCTACGCATAAATTAAGCTGCTGCTCGTGTGCTACTCAATGGTGGACAACCTTGGAGCGAGAATATATATATATATATATATATATATATATATATATATATATATATATATATATATATATATATAGAGAGAGAGAGAGAGAGAGAGAGAGAGAGAGAGATATGTATACATAGATAGATAGATTGCTCTTCTAAAGATTTTGATGGAATATCATAGATCTGAATAGAATGTGGCAGATAAATGGCATGTTTAGCTCACTTCTAAATTCATTTCATGCAGATATGACATGGTGGGAATGGTTGGTGTCGATTTGTTAATAAAGAGGCATCCTTTGATTAATCATCAGGATTTTACATGTTTTATTTTCTGTTGCTATGACACGTTATGCTCAGCATATGGATCACATGTTTCATGCACACTTGACAACAGGGAATAATGTTAATGGGTGGTCACAACAGCTTTGATGTGCTAATAATTTTGGAACCATTAGATAGATTTAAACAAGCATTAAGTTACCAGAATCCTGTTTAAGTTGTAAACTGCATGTGTGTGTGTTTTCCTATATTTCTCTTTCTCCCTTTTTATCCTTTCTTTCTTACTTCGGGTCAAAGTTCTGATGATGAAAAATGGGTCTTGGTCACCAAAAATGAGTGGCGGTGGAGACTACAACGAACCATGCGCACAACTCAAGCAACGTTCCACTCTAAATTCCAGATCAGCTTAGGGAATTTATAGTTTGGTGAAGAGACGAAAATGGGATGAAAACATTTTTATGGAAGTATGTATACATTCATGGATTCTCACCTTTACCTCAACCACAGCGAAGTCAATATTTTTATATGGAATCAATTAGAAATCTCAGTGGTCATGAGCTTTAAGTTACTCCAAAGATTTAAGTTGATTCGCTGTACCTGGCTCTCCGTTGATGTTTTTTCTTAAAGACATCTTAGAAATCTTATTTTTTAATCAGCTGCTATTAAATTCGGAGTTATTTAACAACTGTGGTGCTGGAATAATTCTACAGTAATTTTGCTTCAAAATGTTAGTCGTATTACCAAGTCTCTATGGGGCATATTATCATGGGGGTTTATCTCCGCTTTTTTGCCTTTAAAAGCCAAGAAAGCGAAGATAAAATTATCTCCCTATTACCTAGCTGTCGCTAACACCAGTTAGCGACAGCTAGTAGGAGATAGCGACCATCTTGGGCCCCACTTTGCATGTCAGTGATATTTATCCCTAATGACATGCAAAGTGGGCGTGCCAAGATGTTAGCGACTGGAAACAGTCGCTAACATCGCTATCTCCTATTACCAACTTTTGGAGATATTCGCGCTAAGCGCGAATGTCTCCAAAAGCTAACACCTGCCCTGAGCATTTCTTAGCCATGTTATCCAATGGGAGGTGGATAACATGGCTAAGAGCATTAGCTCGGTAATGCATGAATATCGCTGACTTTTCAGCGATATTCATGCATTGCGGCCGATTTTTATCGCATTTGCGATAAACCTTGGTAATACCAAGGTTTATCTGCGATAAAAATCGCCGCAGCTCAGCGGTACATTTTTGTCTCTAACCAAGCAATAGCGATAATTATCGCTATTGCTTGGTAATATGCCCCTATGTTTTTTGTCCCCAGATAGTTTTATTAAGTCTGTCATAATTTACAGCTTTTGCTGTCTCACCTGCCTCGTGTTGTCAAAACGCCTTCTAAAAGACATACACAGATGAAGACATGCAGCTGTTTTTGATAAGCCCTCTTCATCCATTGGCCTATTCAAGCATCATTCACATTTTACTTTCACCCACCACCACATAGAGCATGAGGCTATGTGTCAGCCTCCTGATCCATTGGCTGACTTGCGCTCATAGCGACATGTTTTTGCCCAATCATAGGTGCACAGCCACCTAAAAGCAGTGTATTTCAGTGCAAGGGCAGGTATGCATGGGCCAGTGCCATAACGCAAAATGTTGCCCCCGCAGAAAGGTAAGAGGGGGCCTGAGACTCCAATATCGCAGAGATATTCATTGGCCTTTGGCGAATAGGGGGCCTCTCTGAAGCATTATGGCCCCCTGGAGAGTTGGGGCCCCCTGCACGTCAGAGACAGTAGGGGCTAGTGTTACGGCCCTGGGGTCCTGAGCTTCACCCTTTTCTAGATAGATATATATTATTTTGCCAGTTTTCTGAATATCATTTTCTATATGCTTGGAAATAAATAAAAAAAGCAATGACAAGGCCAGACTTTTTGGCATTGCTAATGTTTGTTTTTACATTGATAACATTTTTTAAAATCACTTTTAAATCGGAAAATAAACACGTGGGTTGAGGATCAGCCGAAGCAACATCAGTAATATTTCTGCCCTTTCTTGGACTTAACTACAAACATATTCCATCTTAGCCACCATAACTAGCGGGTAAACAGTTGCCTCGGCCATTTGATGATCAGAGGAAACCACTAAATATACGGTTTATAGAAATATGAGGAGTGCGCAGAAGCAGCTGGCTTGTGGGGCACATTTACGCCAGTCTGAACTGAGCCATCCTAAACTTGCGTGCCTCTTGCGTGTTCGTGTCCCGGCACGTCTGAAATGTATTTTTATAAACATTTCAAGGTGTAATTAGGAAGCAATTTCAGGCAAAGGAGAGGGTCTTTTATAAATCAAAGTACATTTCTGTTTATCTGCCTGTGCCCTGTCAGTGAAATCCAATTTTCATATTTAAAATAGAGTCAGCCCTGCCGCGGCTTCCCTAAAGGCAGCGCGGATCACAAACATCTGGTTTAATCTGGCAATTTTGCACGCACATGACGTGAATTTTGTATATTAGGTGCACCAAGTATCGGGGATTAACCTGTCAGGTAATCAGCCAAATACAACAATTGGGAGGGAAAGACTCGAATCTGTATCCCTACAAAAAGGGGGTCACTTGGATAGTCTCAGTTCTGTGTTCAAAGGAAGAGCAGTCCTTTAGTAAAATAAAAATATGTATGTTTATAAACTTTTTTTAGGCTGGAAAAAAGCATAGTTACGCTTTCTGCATGCCAAATACAGTCCCGTTTTGATCTGCACTGTGTTTGATAAAGGAAAAATCTCTTTAGGTTACCTGCAAGATTGGAAAACTTTTTTTCCTTCGGAAGATTTCACACTTAAAAAATGTTTTGGAACTAACCATGTACAAAATAAATGTTACTAAAAAGCAAATCATATATAGTATAGGATTTCCTCAGATTTCTGTTTGCCAATAACTTTGCTTCCGTTTGAAGAATCCCCACAAAAAGTTCCAGACCAATTGCTTTTTATACATTGGTGGAGTTAACTCTGTGCTATCCCACTATACCCTGTTGCACTGTATGTCACTCCAGCTTACACAACTTCGCTGTACAACACACCACTGTACAGTATGTCCCTTTACGCTATTCCACTCTACACCACTCCACTGTACGCCACTCAACTCTACGCTATTCCACTGTATGGCGCTCTAATCTACCCAACTCCATGCCACTCCACTCTACTCTGCTTTACTCTGCTCAACTCAATGGCCCTCTATCCGAACATTACTGTAACAACAAGAGAGGAAGGGCTTAAGACAACACTCCTATGCCCCTGGTCAAATCTGTAACAACAACGAAGGAGTGCAAAGCACAGTGTTCAAACTCAACTAATATGCTAGAAAACACCATATGTCTTAAAAAATTGTGATGTGTCAGGATTAACAAAACAACACACACATATCTCACAGGAGTGGCAAACACCTAACCCAGTTGGGTTGTGACTACAACTGGGTTCCCAGTATCCCACTTTGTAAAACAGGACAGGGATCTCACTGTTGTAGAAGGACCCTCACTCACCACTAGCTGGTGACATGCTTCATCACAGGGTCCCCGCTGGGGTGATCTAGTACCTCCCCAGCGTGCTACAACGCCTGTTTACAGCGAGCAGGATGTGGTGGATGCAACAGTGCCCAAATCATAGTGTGGTGATAATAGGTGCAATTTAAAAAAAATACTAGGTTGTAGTCTTTATACCTATTTTAATAATGACCAACCTGTATTTGTTAAAAACAAGTGAGCGGACTGATAGGTTCTGTGTTAAGAAACCAATGTCCTTAATGATTAAACAAAAATGATGGTCAACATGTTTCTGCTGTTAGACTGCGATTTGCTCAGCATTCGTCAGGACCTAAAATTAGACCCCCAGTGGTATGCGCGCGCTAAGGCGCACCCTACTGTGAGGTTCAAAGTGTGAAAAAAATATATATAACATTTAACCATCACGGGCAGTCTCCGTGATGTAGGTCAGCGCAAAAATGTGCGACCTGGCCAAAAAACGCCATTGGGGCAGTATTAAATCCCCCTTAGGTGAAGACAGCGCGGGTACTCTTCACGCGGTAAATGTTGCTTTACTCGCGGCTCCCCGCCTCACACCTAAACTCTGGGCTGCCGTCTCACCCGGAACACTCTACCGTACAATACGTCACACTCTAGCACGCCACTATACAACAGGGTACTCCAGTCTATCCAACCATGCGCCACTCTAATTTACTCTATGCCACTGTAGGACACTGCTCCACTCTACAACACTCTACGCAACTCCCTCTATATCACTTTACCCCACTTTACTACACTCTATTCTATGACACACTGCTCCACTGTACACTACTACACTCTACGCTACTCTGTGCAACTCAACTGTACGAGATTGCATGCCACTCCACTCTAGCGCACTGTAGCACACTCTATTCTGCTCCATGCCACTCTACTGTAGGACCCTCTAATCCACTCTGTGGTACTCCACTGTACTCCATTTTGTGACACTTTCCAACACTCTACGAAATGCCAATCGACTCCCCTATATGAACAGGACTCCACTCTATGAAACTTTACTCCACTGTATAATGCACCAAACCACTCTATTCCACTCAACGCCACTCTATTTTACAATATAACACTCCACTCTATCCTATTCGACTCCACTCAACTTGAGACCACTGTATAATACTTAATGCCACTGTTTGGCACTCCACTTCACTCTACTACACTCTCCTCCACTGGTTTTCAAACCACAAATCGCTACTACCCTGTATGCCACTCTATACACTCCACAAAACTCTCCTCTACTTTCAAACAGTCTACAACAAAGCAGTCTACTGTATAGCACAACATTTATTTTTAAAGTGCACGTTCACCCATGGGCATCTTGAAGCTGAATAACAGATGTTTATTGGTACCCAACTCTATGGTTCTCATTTTATCGACCTCATATGGATGAAAGGCTGATATGCCCCGCCAGGATTTGAACCTGTGACCAGGAGTTCAAATGCAGGACCCTACAGTTGACACATTAGTCTACTAAGCCACTAGACTTGGTTGAGACACCACTCCAATTTATGACACTTTACTCTACTGTATGCTATTCTACTCCACTCGACTCCAATCCACGCCACTCTGTTATACTTCACTCCACACTACATAGAGCTACTCCACTCTCGTCTACTCCCCTACACAACACTTTGCTTCACCCTATGCCACTATACAACAATCCACTCTATGCTGCTCCAATGTAGAATACCCTACTCCACACTATGAGACTCCACTCTACAAGACTTCTACACTGTATGCCACTCTATGAAACTCTGCTCCCCTCTATGCCGATCCACTTTACGCCACTGTACTACACTGTATGACACTATACAACACACAACTCTAACTCCTCTCTACGACACGCCACTCCCTACATAACCCAACACTCCACTCTAAGACACTCTCCTCCAATGTAAAACACTATACCACAGTCCACTGTACGACACACCACTCGACAAAACTTGACTATATGGCACTACAGTATACAAGACTCTCCACCACTCTACTATGTGATACTCAACTTGACAACACTGTCCTACATGACACTGTAGTCCAATGAACACCACTCTTTGCGACTACCTTGCACAACAATCTATTCCGCTCTAATTCTAGCTTGAGAAACTTTATTTATTCTTTCTATACAAACCCAACTTGTACTATACAAACATTGTAAAGCTGTAGTTACTACTTAACTTTATAAATTACACATCACCATTTATTACTTACATTTATAATTTACACACCACATTCAATGTACTATGCCGCGCATCTCTGTATACAGTCTTGTCACCTCGCTTGCCACACTACATTAACTATAACCTGCTACTCAACCATGCTCTATGTTCTCAGACATGATCTCATTTTAGATGTCATAAGCATTGTTATGAATGCTATGATTTCACATGCTATAAGTCATATGATATTCAAGGGTAAAAATATATAGAGGTTGGTTTGCTGTTTAACCCCACACCTACGTAGTCTGACCATATAGAGCACTAAGATTCACAGATAGTAAGTTAAGATTAGTCTTTTGTAATTTCCTATACTCAATTTATCTTGAAAATATTGTGGCTGCTGATATCCTGCACTCAATATTGTTTCTAGACGATATGAAATACTCCATACTGATAGGACACCTTCCTCTGTAAAATTCCTGCCATCATCAACATCCATAAAAAGTTGACAATGCTAGCCTACATCTGTTTTCACTCCAAGGGTCGCTGGAGATTCCTGTTTCTCACTGTGTCTCTTCAGTCCTCAGTCCTTCATTCGTCAATCCCCAAATACATTTTCAAATGCACCTTTATTAAGTGCACATTTACAGCCATATCATCGCTGCCCCATGGCTCCTGAGCTATCACAGCTACCACGGTTGCACTACCCCGCTTTACTGGGTGCTTTGTGTCAGGGCCTTTCCTGGACACAGATCCACATGGGTAGAGGGTTCTTATGAGGTCTGGCATCTTTGATTTCCCCCGTGGCATGTCTATGTGGGTTGTCTGGGTTGGCAGGGCAAAAGCAGGTTTCAGCTTCCTATGAATAGCAAATTACAAAGATGGGGTTGGTGGGACAAACTGGAAAATCGCAGACACATGTTAAACTGTGGAGCACCACATTTTTGCAAAATGTTAAACAAGGAAAAAAGGATACTGTGCCAGGCGTTTCTACCATTTGGATGGCCTTAATGTAAATGTAAATGTAGTGCTTTTATATAGCACACAAATCACCCCCGAAGGGGTCTCAGGAGCTTTGCACATACCGCTGTGGAACGCTTCCTGGCCTTTCCCTGTGAAGTGCCCACTCCTGAGCACCCCCGAGGTGAAGCCAGGCATCCTAGCGCTGTTGTGGAGATTAAGCAAGTTATTGCAGAGTGGGACCCATGATTAGAATAGGCACCGAGGCAATATTAATCAGGTCCAAGGAAATTGAGCCCAAGACCCGCCAAGGTGGAAATTGAACCCTGGTCCGGGCCAGACCTCTGCATGAGGGTCTGCCGCTCTAACCATTGAGCCACACTTCTCCTCAGGATAGCTCCGTCTTTATTTAAATTGAGGAACATTTATTTGACAGGGTCTTGACAGACAAGAAAATAAGGACTGATGAAAAGGCTAGATGCTTCTTTTGGGGGCTCCTTAAGCTGTAATGTTGCCTGGCTACACCCTCAGCATGTTCCATAGTTTACCTGTGCCCACCTGCACTCTCTACACCCTCTGTTAACACCAAGAGGGACAGACCCAAAGGCACAGGGTCTGGCCTTCCAAAAGGGAACAAGATAATCATTTTTGCTTATGGCACATCATCACTTTACCCAAACTACAGACATCCAATCCTGGGTGAGCATGCTATAAGTGCAAATATAAGCTTGCCTTGAGCCCATGTTGAATAATGCTGAATACTTTGTGGTTGAAGACAGCAACCTGTGTACATTGATCTTTTAGGTCAATTGAATGATGCTCCTGCTCCCATAAGTTCCACATGCTCAGACTCAGGGTTGGTTTTAGGATTTTTTGGGCCCTGGGCCGAAAGGGAATGTGCTAGGCCCCTCTAATTTGCATATGTGACATATTAAGGGCTCTGGAAGCTGCTTTGTGCAGACTCCTCCTGGCCCGCAGCTCCTCCTCTCAGCCATCCACAAGCACCTCGTTTACAGCCCATTTCGGACTGAAGGTGTGAGAATTTCTTGGGGGCTGAGAGTTGAAACAGAGGGGTCGCTAAAGTGCTGACAATGGGCGTCCCGCAGTGTCTCTGAATGGGCAACCAGGCAGGAGGTCTAATTGCAGGACAAACCTGCAAAATGAGTCTCCGTGCAACTGGGACACGATCCCTAAGAGGCCCAGCGAGGGCCCCCTTCCTCTAATAGGCCCAATTGCAAAGAGACGCCTTTCTTTCAAGTGAATTGGCAGGAGTACAAGAGGGCTGGAGGTGTGTTAAACTGGTGAGGGCCCCATGCTGGTGGGCTGAGTGTGAGGCCCTGGGCAGCTGCCCACACTGCCCATGCCTGGCACCAGCCCTGCTCAGACTTCACGTTTCTAAGTTCTAGTACCATAGATGCTCGAAAAACATTTCCCAAGGAATGGCACTCAATATAAGGTATCTCGGATTATGCTTGAGTATGACACATATGCATTGGTGGACAGCATCAGAAAGAATCCCTAGTGGGCCTTGAAAATGTATAATGTAAAATACCTGAGAGGGGAAATAACCTTTGCAACGCAGTCATTACATTGCACTACCTTTACATAGCAGTCATTACATCACAGCCTCCTTTACAACAAAGCATGTCATTACAACGCAGCCATTACATTGCATGTCACTACAACGCATGTCACTACAACGGATGTCATTACAACGCATGTCACTACAACACAGGCATTACATTGCAAGTCATTACAATGCAGACCATTAAAACACATAGTACCCTTACACTATGCGACACTTGCCCTACTGTTGCACTCACTGGAGTTAGAATAGTAATTATTACCCCTATAATAGCCAACACTTACCTTAAATGCGATGTAATGGTATGCATTGTAATGGTATGGGTTGTAAAGGTATAATGCGAAGTTATGGAATGCTTTGTAAAGGTAGTTTCTGAAAATGTGATGTAGTGGCATGCGGTGTAAAAGAATGCGTTGTAAAGGATGTTGCGATGTAAAAACTGTGTTGGAAAGGCCTGCATTGTAAATGTATGAGTTGTAACATCATATATTCGTCTTAAGGGAAGGTGTCAGACTAAAATCCTAGGACCAGTGGACATCCAGAATGTGTTCCTGTGTAGTTTCACCTAGTCTGAGATTCAGGTAGAATTTAAGTTCAATCTTTCCCCATATGACTTAAAAGTATGCAGCAACATGTAACATCTTCATTGTATTTTTAAGATATTCTTCCCTAGCTAGGAGACGCTCGCCACTACTCTCCTTCAAAGAAGCCTGAAGAATCCTGAGGAAGGGCTTTTTGCCCTTTAGACGCCCATTCCATGGGAAAAGTCCAAAGTCAGTGGAGCGGACTCATTCATCTGGAACCCCTAAAAAGATGGCATGCACAGCATGAACCCTCAAACAACAGCTTCATTTGCTTATTCCCTTGTCAACACGTTTGCAATTGAAGTATGGACACCTAAGCCTTAATGACTGGAGCAAATTCCACACAGCTGCATATTTTTGAGTGGAATTATACCCAAAATAATATCTTTGGAGTGCCGCTTGTTTGACATTAATAAAATGGTGGCTGGTGGAGCAGGGTCTGTTATGTTAAAATGGAGTTTCTATGGGCGGAGCCTAATTTTGTAGAAAACGCAGTCTGAGAATGGCTTCATCTGAAGGGGGAGACTTTGGGACACAACCTTGCTCTGAGGGAGCGCCCTGGCCAAGCCTTATCCCTGTAGGAGGATATTTGTATTCTGGCTTAATCCGACTGGACATGTCTAAATCTAGATCTAGAACCTTCCTCTTTTGTCTTTGAGGAATTGAGGGAGCTTTGCCTAATCCCAGTGGCACAGGCCTCTGACCCCATTTCTCCGACATAGCCGTTGGCCAGTGTGACCTTGCAACTGCTGCAACAGACTGGTGAGCAGAAAGTGTCCACAGGTATCACAAACACAAGAAGCTACTCTCCATGCAGAGGTCAGAGAGCAAGGGATGACTGCAATCCCAGGTGATTAATGACCCAAGGAAGCTTTTAGAATTCCACACGATAAAAAAACAGTAATAAACCTAAATCCATTCTTACAAGAATCAGAGACAGATTGAATTGAGTCTCCCTGCATTGGTGACGTAAGAGCGTTTGAAGGACGAATGGTCCCGTTTGTCTTCAGTTTGTGAAACTTTGGTGAGTATGCGCGTGAAATAAAAATCAATTTCAATGTTTTATGTCACTTCTCCCAGACTTAGATGGCAAAGCACATCAGCTTTGAAATGTGGCTCATTTCGCAAAGGTGTCAGGCGCGGACGGGCGTTCGTTCTGTGGTGTGCAGCTGCTCCTGCCTGGCCCACAGACCAGGTCATTAGTGGACAGACTCTGTGATGAAATTATCCGTGGTGGTAGTATTTGTTATCGGCTACTTTTCCTGACACCTCCCGAGGAGGGAATATTAAATATTTAATACGCACCGAGTCTCGCCTCATTTTTCATGGCCACTTCCCCCGCCCATCATCGCCAATCTGCTGCTTCCTAAAAAGGCGTTCAGACAACAGGCCGTAATGATTTTACCCTTTGGGCGCGTGCCCCGCGTTCACAGACGCAAACGGCGCGAGGCACTTCATCATGTCAGGCAGGGGCGTCTGCGCCATGATCCGATTCGTAATTTTCTTGGTACGGTCTTTCATACCGAGGGCATAAGTGAAGAGTGCAATTAGAGGATTCATTGGATGAAGTCTGATGGGAAAGGGAAGGTTGTATTATTCCATCTTTGATCGCCTGGTTCTGTGAGGGTTAAGGGTCAGATGTTCAATTAAATCACTGGACATTATCACTAATCATGTGATATAATGGTTTGTCCACTCGTAGAAGATCCTGAGACCACCTAGGAAAAATATTTCAAATGGGTGTGGATTTGGTGGTCTTAGTTACCAGCAACCCTATCTGCCACCAGAGCAATCGGGCTTTTGAAGAGAAAAATGTGTAAATTGATTTACATGACAATAGTTAATGCATATATAAATGCACCTTTTTCTGTTATACCTTTAGGATGGCTAGCTTAGTCAGAGGCAAGACTTGGGAATCATGTCATAGCAATATCAGGAGAACCTCACACAGTTCCAGAAGGTCTGGAGCCGTGCCTTATTTTCAGGATAACATGCACTAAAAAACTGATTCCCATTTAGATCCCCACATGTACATTTACGTCATGCCGATACACTAAATACCTTTAATTGACTCTGGCCCACTTGGGCCAATGCTGGACTTACCCAGATAGTCTTGTGTTACTGGACTTCAGCTCAGTCAATTAGGGAATTTTACATCACATGTCCTGGAAACACTTTACTAAGGGACCCAACACTGAGCACCTGGGACTCCCCTTTAACCCTCGACCCTGAGACAGTGGGGCAGAGCAGCCCAAAACTTTCTCAAGTAGGTGGTGTGGGCTAGAGACTTAGAATTCAGATAAAACAACAACAAGGTGATGAACAGAATGCTTGAACTAAACTCAGCCACTGGCAATCGCTTGGGTCCACATCCCATTCCATCGTTTTTCGCCCACCATGCCACCTCAGCTTGGACGCAGCCATAAGCAAATCAGTCTTGACCCTGTGTCTCATGGGATTAGTCCAGCCCAAACTGCCAGGCCAGGTCCTTTCTGAACCGGAAAAACAATGGATTGGAATGTGATCATTCATCACCGTTTTGTTGTTGCAGTTAATGCCCTGAGTGTGACGGGTAAGCCCTGATGTGGGACCTGTGCTCACTGTGCCGATAGAATAAAGCTATACCTGGCTGAAGAGCCCATAAAAAGGGCAAAATCTGTCCATGGTAGATTGTATTCCAGTTCCGGGAGGACCTAGCCCGAACAATTGCCACAATGGCTGAGATTAATTCAGTCATTTCATCCATCATCTCGTTGTTTTTGCTTTAGAACTCAACTAAGGCAATAATATCACTAAGTAATGCTGTCATTTCCATCAGTGCTTTTATTTTAAGAAAAATAATTCCGTCCACACACACCCTAATACTACACATGAAATTCAAATCAACATGAAGAAATAACACACAAACAAGCAAAACTGCTGAACTGCACAGAGGTTTATTTTAACAAGCAATATACCAGTGCCTATCAGCTTTATCTAAAGGTACTTCTAAATCAGTTACCTACCGACAAAAGGGCTTATGTGACACAACGTGAAAGTAAGACGTTTGTTTTCTTTCTAGAAATGCTGTGCATCAGCAGGCACACAAAGGCTTCCAGGAAGCAGGGTTGTGAAACCAAATATCTCCTGAACCAATGGGAGGTTATTGTTTTTCATTTGTGGTGCTTGAAAGTTACAGTCTCACTGGCAGACCCATTGAACCCACTAAGGACAGGAAGGAAGAACCAAGCTTGAGGCCCTGTTGGGGGCAACCAAGGCAACACAAGGAGAAATTCAGGTAGGGAGGAGGAGCACCACAGTTCCTTGTAGAGGTGATCCTCCACCTGGGCTTCACAGCTATGGTGTACAGAAGCTTCCCTGGTCCTTTACAGCTTTCTCAAACAGCATACCCCTGTGGAGTGATCTCTTCTTCTGAACAACTTTTCCCCCTGCTGGCTTGCTGGCTTTGTCCTTCAAACCAAATCCAGGCAGCACTTCTGGAAGAGTTCAGCACCCAAGTCCAATTTACAGTTCCTAGTCACTAGGACGCTGGGTTGATGGCGGCACTTGGCAGGAGCTCCTTTTGGGGATGCAATCCAGCAATCCCCTTTATCGAGGAAGCAGTTCCTCTTCGTTCCAGGGAGTCTTCAGCCCTTCCTCCAGGACCTAGGTTTAGGTTTGTTCCTAATGATGTAGGGGAGCTGGCTGTCAAGAACATCATCCCTGGAACTCAAAAAGTTAGCTTTCCCTGACTACTGTATGGAGCCTGGAAAGTGGTCAGTTACAAATCACTGGAACATGGACTAAGGGTTAATGTCAAGTATTTTTTCCCCGAGGACTGCTGCAGATTTGAATTGCAGAGCCCCTCTCTGTTTGGGACACATCTATGTGTTGGGGGGCTAGAGAGTATCACATAGGTTGACCAGACATAGTCAAGAAGAGGGGGTGGAGGTGATGGTCCACATTTGTAAAGCACACAATCACCCGTAAGGGTCTCTAGGCACTGAGGGCCGTTGGGAAGATTAAGCAAGCTATTGCCCAGAGTCACATGGTGCTGGGCTAGTCTGCAACCGGTGCCAGGAATCGAACCGTGATCTCCAGATTCCGGAGTCAGTCACCCTAGCCACGGCGCCACACCTCTCCCTGGGTGTACTCTGTGAGAAAGTGGCTCTATATGTACTGGAGCAAAGTAAGGTGCAGTGTGTGTAGAGGCCACCAACCCAAGAGGTATAACAGAGGTTAAAGTCAGGGCTGACCTTACTCTCAAAAGTGGTAGCTTGCTCGAGCAGTAAGACAGTACTAGAGGACAGTGTAAATCATTTTTTGTACACACTCAGTCAGCAAAAGTTTTCACACACTCAAGGACTGAACTTCAGGCCAAACACTCAAGGACTGAACTTCAGGTCAATTGTTTTTATTTCAAAAGATAAAGTTGCTTTATTTCTAGAACCAATAGGTATCAAAATATACTTTTCTCAGTGATGAGTATTCTCAGGTTATTGCTTTGCAGAAAGGCAACGACTTGGTAAATACAATAGGTACAGGGGTTGCAATAGGCAACACAGTTCTACACACAATTTAGCATTGAGCTCAATGGATTTTTCTACACAATTACAGTGGATTACTTTGTAATTACTTTTTTAAGTCCATGACTGGATCCTAGATTCAGTCCTGGGGTCTAAGCTGGAAACAGTTTAGTAAAAACGTTTTTGTTATTGCAATGATTTTTAAGGACTAAAAAGGTATTTTAAAAGTTCACACTTAGAAACTTTTCAGGGAAAATCTGACAATGTTATCCAATGGGAGAAAATTCATGTTGCAGGTAAAGTATGTTCTCGTTACTTTTGTAATCCAGTACTGGGCTCCTAGGTCCAGCTCTGGGGTCTCGACTTACGACAGGTGAGTAATTACGTTTCAGTAGTATGTGCGAATTTTAAAGAATATTTCAAGTTTCCAAAAGTAGAAACTTAGAAGAACTGTAATAGAAAAGTAGACAATGGATTCCTATGGAGAAAATACAGGTTATGGGTAGACCCTGTTCGGATTACTTTTGTGGTTCAATACTGGGCTACAAGGTGCAGTTCTGGCTTCTCTCCTGATCACAGGTGAGTACTTCGGAGTTCGTTACTTGGCTGATTTTATAGGAATATTTTAAGTTTTCAAAAGTAGACAGAAGATTTTCCGAATCAAACTAGTCAATGTTATCCAATGGCAGGTAAGTGAGTTACCGGTTTCCAGGTGAGTACTCGGCTGGTGAAGTTAAGGTTCTGGGCATAGACTGTGGGGTCCCCCACGGTCAGGTAGGTAATGTTAGTTCACCCTCAGCGGCACAGGGGCGCCCGGGTGCAGAGGTAGTTAGGCCCAATGTTAGCCAATGAGGGGCAGGGGGCCTTCGGTTGGTGGCTGCTGGCTAGCAGGCCACGCGGCTGTGGGATCTGGGCTCCTGGTCACTTGCTCAGGGCAAATGGGGAAGTAGGATAGGGCAAAGGTTGCACTGCCAGAGGCACTCGGGCGGCTGGGTGCAGGGTGCTTTTGAGCCGTCGGGCGCTCAATGTTATTCAATGAGAAAGGTAAAGAGGGAACAAAGGCTGCAGACTCGGGACGGAGATTCTTCAGGTGCGACCACCATTTTGAGAGGTAAGTTGAGATCCTGGAGAAGAGGTAGGTACCTCAAAGGGAGGCACAGGGAGCCGCAGGGCGCCGGGTGCAGGGGTGTCTTTGGGTGTCGGGAAATCTTACCCTCGGCTGGTTGCGGTTGGAGGGGTACCTGGTTCTGAGGCAGCAGGCATCGTCTGGTTCATTGAGGCAGGTCTTGGGGCACTGGACTTCGGGTCCCAGACGCTAGGGGGACGTCCTCGTGGTCTCAGATCACTCCGGCACGGGCCAGGCTTGGCGGTTGCAGAGTGGGCAGGTCTTGAGCTTCCTGGCTGGCACCAGGGATTAGTTATTGAAGCAGAGCCTCTGCTTATGGGAGTCCCAGTCTTTAAGAGGGTCAAAGCAGGCAGGTCCTCCGGGGGTCCCAAGGTTGCTGTCCGCAGCAGTCGCCGGGATTAAGCAGGAGCAGGTTCCAGGATCGACAGGCCGGTAGGGCTGGGGCCAAGTCAGTGGGTGTCGTCCTGTTGTGAGCAGCTGCACGGCGAGTCTTCTTCTTCTTGATCTTCTTCCTTCTTTTCTCATTGGGATCTGAGGAAGGAAGGTTCAGGGAGCCCCTAAATACTGAATTATGGGGCGTTACAGGTAGGACAGGGACCAATAGGTCCCTGTCCTGGGGTTGGTACACCCCCTAGCCTGCTCCTCTCCGATGAGAGGGGGGCAGGAACCTAGCTGTGATTGCGCAGGGCTCCCCATCTTCAAGATGGCCGGAGCCCGGGGTCGTGCTTCACCTCGCCTCCCCACCTGAGGGGTGGGGTTGGCACAGGCTGGCACACCCGCCTTCCTGACGTAGGGTTTCCCCCCAGTCTTCCCGCCAGAGTGGCGTCAGAACTGGTCGGGCCAGTTGTTGGGTACAGCAAATGGCCTGGAGAAGCTCACAGAGGTGGCATGCCTTTGAAGCTTCCCCCTGCCCATCCTGGGGGAGAAGACCTAGCACCTCATCCAAGATGTGCATTGTTGCAGGCCCAGGAGAGCGGGGGCTCTCCACCCAGGGGTCCAGCAACATGTCTGCTGTGTGGCAGCCTGGGCAGCCACTCAGTCCAGATGTGGACTGTAAGTTAGTTTTCAGAGGGCATCTCTAAGATGCCCTCTGGTGCATTTTACATTAAACCTCACACTGGCATAAGTGCTGTTTAATGTGCTTAGCAGTTTGATACCAAACTTCTCAGTCTTCAGTGAAGCCATCATGGTGCTGTGGAGTTCGTAATGACAACCTCCCAGCACCATATACTCTTAAATGGCAGCACTGCACTTAAAGTGCCCAGGAATGGCCCTTGGCACTGTAGGGGCACAGGGCTCATGCACATGTGCCCACACCACTGGCGTAGGGCACCCAGCTAGAGGGGTGACTGATGTATGCCAGGGCAGTGGGGTTTGTCGGCCTGGCACACAAGGATGTGTGCCATGTCGACTCTCTGTTTAGTTCTGTACTCAGACGCTCAGCCTCCAAAGGCAGTGTATGGGTGTCAGGGTCCAGGACCCCTAAGGGTGGCACAATAAGTGCTGCAGCCCCTGGGGGCCTTCTCTGGTCTCCATGCCCTGAGTACCTAGGGTACCATTTACTAGGGGCTGATAGGTGGCCAGAGATGCCAATTAGGTTTTGCTTCAACACAGTTTTAGGAAAGGAACACAGGCCCTGGGTAGCTGGTTGGCAGGAGCCCAGGGCACACTCAGTCAAAGCACATCAGCAGTTCAGCAAAAAGTGGGGGCATACCAATGGAAGAAAGACGGCACTTTCTCACATACTCCGATAGCATGTGGAAACAAACGCACAAAGGGGGGAGTGGCATTCTCACTTGGCACTACGCACGCCTGTCTGCAGTTACAGCATTCAGGTAGAGGGGAACCAGGCATCATTTTCATTGCAAAGGAAGGTCACTCCCACATTGGAGCTACTGGGGCTTAGCTCACTTCTGAATGTGGAGTATTTTTAGGCATTCCTCAACACACAAAAAGAGCCTAAGCAAGCTCATCTCCATTCACCATCTCGTGATTCATCCACGCACGATAGTTCCAAGATGGTAACCTGTTCCCATACAGTGAAGCACAACACATACTGTTTGCTCACTTTGCTTTATACTTTAAGAGTTAACATTCACTCTCCAACCATAGCCCAGACATTTGGAGAACATGAAGCAGTTGATAGAGTATAGGAGAACATTTTAAGAAGAGGCCATGAGGCATCTCTCCCCTGAAGGAGTAATGCAAAGAAGGCCCTGCCCCTTCTGCTTTAATTAACTGCTTGCACCACTGCCAGCCCCTCTCAACTCAGTGAGAAGACAATAGCCTCTCTCAAAAGAAGGTGCAATGTCAACTCCCTCTAAAGTCTCATTCTGTTACACGGGAGGTTGGCAAAACACAGATGTGAATGTCTTGTGTGCTGAGGAGAAAAAATCCAAAATTTACAGACATACTGTAAGGGCAGTGATGCATGCTCTACAGAGCTATGGGGGCGATGGGGACATTTCCTTCCCAGCAAGGCCTATTTCCATTTCAAGCAGCCTATAACCCAACACACCGCTGAATGGAGAGTCACATTGCCAAACCTTCTGCTTCCATTTCGCCCATCAGAAGACCAAAACAGAAGGTGAACGAAATCACAAGGATACCAATACTGTGGGGCATATTATCAAGGGGGTTTATCTCCGCTTTTTTGGCTTTAAAAGCCAAGAAAGCGGAGATAAAATTATCTCCCTATTACCTAGCTGTCGCTAACACCAGTTAGAGACAGCTAGTAGGAGATAGCGACCATCTTGGGCCCCACTTTGCATGTCAGTGATATTTATCACTAATGACATGCAAAGTGGGCGTGCCAAGATGTTAGCAACTGGAAACAGTCGCTAACATAGCTATCTCCTATTACCAACTTTTGGAGATATTCACGCTAAGCGCGAATATCTCCGAAAGCTAACACCTGCCCTGAGCAGTTCTTAGCCATGTTATCCAATGGGAGGTGGATAACATGGGTAAGAGCATTAGCTCGGTAATGCATGAATATCGCTGACTTTTCAGGGATATTCATGCATTGCGGCCGATTTTTATCGCATTTGCGATAAACCTTGGTAATACCAAGGTTTATCTGCGATAACAATCACCGCCGCTCAGCGGTAAATTTTTGTCTCTAACCAAGCAATAGCGATAATTATCGCTATTGCTTGGTAATATGCCCCATCAGTTCCTTAATCTGACTTTGTTTAACAGAACCAATGACATTCTGTAAAAAGGTTTAACTTTTAGCCTGTGGTATCATGCTATTGTCCATGTCATGATGCATGACAAGTCCACACAGTGTCATTTCTCTTCCGCATACAGAAAAAGCGAGCACAATCAGAATTCTGGACTCAATAACAGAAATATTTAAAGTATGTATAATGGTACACAACCCTGGGTGACATCAGAAGAACATGTTCGATGTTGTCGGACAAGCCCTTGCCCCTAGAAATTATATATGTGAAGCTTAGACAATCACGTTTCTTGGTCCCAGACCCTAAGCCTGATTACAAAAAGTAATGGGTTCAGCTTCAACAATGGTTTGGCATTAAACTGGTATGTATTTAAATATAGGAATGTAATGAGATTTTCATAGAACACAAAACTAGCTAGGATGCTACGCAGGTCTGAGCAAAGGCGAAAGTCAGAGGAATTACACAGTAGTTTACAGGAGGCCTGTAACAGATAGATTCTCATTCAATTTAGTTTCTTCATGAATTTTAGAGGGGTTGAAGCAGTTCTGATGTCCGCAGGGATGCTGAGCTAGACCTGTGAAAATAGATAAAGACGCCTATCTTCTTTTTTTCATTGTTTCATCAATTTCTCTCCAGTTTGGCAATGCCCTTGTCCATGGTGTGGTGGTGTTTGCCAGAGACAGGTAGATTATTTGCTTCGTAGCCTAGTATGTAATGGTCTTGTTGGTTTTGGAGCTGGTACTGAAAATTCTACAGGCCTACAAGGGGATCTTCTGAAGTTCTTAGCATTTTGGAAGATCAGGTCAAACTACTTAAAACCCTTGAAGAGAAATTTCAAAGTGTTTAGGATGCCCTTCCGGATTGTCACATTTGCCTTTGAGTAGAGGGTTACCTCCGTCCATGTGGAAAAGGACCCGGGCCCACCATGCTGCTTTGAAATTGGATTCTGGAGAAGCAGGTAAAATACATCATGAACTTGACGGTAATAGAGATTATTTCCCTTGTGGTGATATCAGTGACGTATGTGTAGATGTCCTGTACCCATAGGTGGAATATTCCACATTTACAAGAACAGCATCCATGATCATGCCACTTCTGGGGGTGAAACTGACCACGCTCATATGCATCATATACCGTGATCCAGGAGCAGCACGTCTTCCTATTTCCTGGTGGTAACCGCTTCCTTCTTTTTAAGACAGGACTGTTCAGCATAGATCTGGATCCAAGACAGATTTGCAGGATAACCGCTGCCTATGTAAATGAGTTCTATTCAGATACAGAGTTTTAACGTGTAATGAGTAAATTGCATGCAATGTTACCTTACATGGATATCCTGAAATTCTAGCATGAATCCAGTCCTCCTGACCTATGGGTGATTTCCCCCTTCAATACATTTGCTGCCTCGGAGGGTGGGTGCAGTTCTGAAGTTGGGATTGAACACTGTTAGCAAAGAAGGAAATTATATATTTCTTAGACGAGGCTCTACTCTTGTTTGCAAATGTGGTTGCCGTAAATAAGTCATGTTCTCCAGGAACACTGCAAAAGAACCTTAGAGAAGAACATTTTGGATTACTTTGTGGACAATTGGAGGCCTCCATGCCATTTGGCAGCAGATGAACCAGAGAACCGTTGAGATTATACAGCTGCGGGCCCATGCAGATGAGAGCAGTGGTAGCCGGGTGGGGGGACTTTCAACAGACGACGAGGGAAAATGAAATAATTAAATTTCCCTTATCGTCCCTGTCGAAATACCCCCCAGTCCCACCACTCTTACCTGCATGGGCCATGGCTGGGATTATAGCAATGGACAGTTAGCTCAGAATAGAGAGAGGATCAGTAGGTTTGTGAAAGAGGGTAAAATCGATGCAGCAGCACGGCCACACATCATGGGGCTGGAGATCATTATGCCTTTGATTATGGATTACTTGAAGCGAAGAGGCAGGATATAGCTTCTTTGCCTTTGTTTCCTGTGTTGGGCTGGTTTGTATGCAGGGTGATGGCATCAGGAAGTTGTCTGTGTTGTAAGTTTTGGCATGTTTATGATAAATGACGCCCTTACACTGACAGTGTCTTCAATGGCAATCAGCTGGTATCCTGTCACTCCTGAGTGGACTCCATTTAATATCAATTGGTGGTTTAACAGTGCCTCCAACGGCTTGGCCCCTCTGGTGTGACTCCTTGAGCTCTGTGCACCCCAATTGGTCACAGTGATGCATAAAAAAAAATTTGGTTTCTATGTATGATGCTGCCCACCCAAATGATTAGTATTTGCAACAACAGCTGCATCTATACATGCACTCCCTGCAGCACACTCTGATAGGTAAGGTGGCACTATCTAATAGGCACTCTGGCACTCAGGGCACTATGCTCCCACTATATCTACACACCTTACACAGCTAACCGTGTCCCATAAAGTCCAAACGACAACCTGGTACAAGCTACAGCATCCAGACTTCGCCTGGGCATGAAAAGCTTTAAAAATAATTCAAAAGAGCCCACCAAACACACGCTTTAGGCTTCACAAGGCTTATGGAAAGAGCTATAGATATAACAAAACAATCAAACAGGGGCGGCTCTAGGCTCATGGTGGCCCTGGGCAGGGAGTGTAGGTAGGGGGCCCCGGAAGAGGAGATCCGGACTGGGCAGAGCGCGGAGGCCAGTAAAGAGTGGGGGGGTCAGGGTGTTTGGAAGTGGAACAGAGCCGGAGGCCGCCAAATCACTGCCAGGGGCCGCCACGCAAATATGTATCCATCCAAAGAGGATTATTATATTAAGGATATATATTGGCGTGGTGGCCCCTGGGGTTTGGTGGCCCTGTGCAGGTGCACAGCTTGCACATGCCTAAGGCCGCCCCTGAATCAAAACTAGTTTCCATAGTCCATCTGTGTTCACACACCCAGGCCTAGTTTGCACGCTCTGTGATGTTTTTGTGCCCATGTGCAGCGCTCGGAGTTTGCAGCCGCTACAGACATGAGCAAGCAGAAAGCGACCGGGTGTGAGGAGGGGGTGGTATGAGGGTGGGGGCGCGGCAACACTCGCACGCCCTGGAGCTTTGTTCACCCATAGCTTCATGGCATGTTTTATTGTCCAGATCCTAAAACAGCAAACAGGCACTTCAGCTAAATGAATCGTGACTGAGGGCCTCCATAAATCAGACCTTTCCTGATGTAACAGCAATCCCGTCTCTTCAGCAGGCCTTTCCGAGCCATTTGTTAATGATTCTAATGGCAGCCAGAGCTTCTCTGCCAGTCTTTCTCCTGTCCAGTCCTCGCTCCAGTTCCAGGAAGAGGGGCCTCGGTGATGGCGGAGCAGAGAGGGGCTCTGTGTCCTGGAAACATATCGCAGCCCAGGAGCAGCTGGGTATACAAATGGAGGGACGCTGTAACACCCAGTCGATTCACTAAAATGGCAGGAGTAAAGAAAGTCACACCAGACGCCCAGGGCTTTAAATGGGCCGGGTCCTGCCGGTGCTCAGCACTGGCAGTTCTAAAAAGCAGGTGCTGAGAAGGGTCTCTATTTGCCTCTCCATATTTGCCCTCACCCTCAAGATGGAAAAAAAAATCTTAGCAGTACCACCCTTCACCGCCTTTGAACGCAACTTCAAAGAGACTCGTTATTGTTCTTTCACAGTCTCATCATTTCAGAATGTAGGCATTTTCAATATTCTATACAACGAAGCCATAGTTGTTGCTTAATTATCTTATGCAGCTGACAACTATTGGTAAAGTCAATATTCCTGGCTTGTTGTAGGTATGACTTTACTTGTTGTATTATATATCTGGTTGCAATAACCGAGGAGTAAATTACCAGTTTGAGTGGCACACTGTGCTAAACACAGATTTTTAGCTTACATGTTTTAAGCCGCGCCCTAATTAAATCGGACACGCCCCTTTGAGAGACCCCTCGTTTTTTTCATCCCAGTTAAAGCCCCTCAGGCACGTTTGACGTCTCATAATGTCGCAGGCGTGATCAAATTAACTTTCCCTTAAAGTCTCCACTGCTCCCACCACAAGGCCAGAATTAGAAAGTGAAAGGTCTTCTAGCATGGATGGTTACTCACCAAATGCCAGGGTAGCAGAAGTTGTGTCACACACTCTCTGACCTCAAATTACATCGAGATGGACCTCTCTCTTTCCCTCAATGCCTTGACAACCCCCTGCTTGATTCTCAGGACCTTGTGAAATGCAGGGAGTGGAAACTACAGGCAGGAAAACAGAAGAAGTGCCAAAGTCAGTAGGTCTGGCATTCGCTGCCAGCCTTTTGACGTTGTCCATCGTTGTTTTGCTTTGTCCTGTTTTTTGTAAAACGTTATTGCTGGGAAGCTGCTGAGCCTTCAAAAATATACAAGGACCATTGGATATAAGTTGTAATATTTTTATACCAAAAGCCAACACACTGCCACAGTATTCCATGGCATCTAAGGTAACAACTTTGTGTGCGGATGTGCTCTTGTGAAAAAGCTGAGAGCCGTCACAGTGAAGTTAGCCAAAGGCTGAAGTGGGGATGCCCCATTGCTCCATGAAGTATGCTGTTGTGGGAAGAAGCAAAATATGAAAGACACAAAAACAGATCAATGAGTGGAGAAGACCTGCTGAAAGCCGCTGTGGAAAGTATATTTGCAAAATCAAAGGTATTGGCTAACCCCCAGACCTAACAGAGGGCCCTATTAGGATGGCGGACAGACCTGCGTCCGTCCGCCACACCAGAGGAGGGACCGTCCGCAGGGGCAGCTGCGGTCCCTCTGTGCAAATTAGGATGTGACCGCCACCCTGGCGGTCACATCCTGTATGTTTAACATTGCGGCGGGTGTTGCTTGAAGCAGCACCCCCGCAATGTTGAAAAAATGCAAGCAGTGCATATGCATGCACAAAGTGGCAGGCACCGCGCGGTGCCTGCTGCTTCGTGCATGCAAATGCAGGGGGGTACCATAGGTACCCCCCATGTGCACCAACAACCCCCCGCCTTCACCCTGGGGGCCTGCAACGGGCCCCCAAAGAAAAGACCGTATGCCATGTCGTGGCGGCATTGCCGCAGTGGAAAGACATATCAAAATGCAAATCCTAATATGGCTGGCGGTGTCTGATTGACACCGCCACCATATGAGAGCTTTTCCGCCGCGGTCTCACGGCGGAAAAGCGGCAGACGGTCTCCACGTCCGTAGATGACCCCCCTGCCATCCTAATCTGGCAGGGGGTCATTTCTCACAACGCAGCGGTGATTCCGCATCCTCCGGGCCGGCGGTGGCTTCCGCCGGCCCGGAGGATGCGGATTCACCGCAATCGTAATCGGGCCCAGAGTTAGGATGCTTCTGGACATCAATGAGCCAAAAGGCAAATAGGTAGCAGGAAGGGAAATCACTTCACGTTACTTCATATCATGCACAGTTTGACCCTCAGTAAAATCCAAGGGTTATACCCATGTCCTAATCATAGTCCCTCAATTGTCTCCTGCTTACTGCTGAGTGGCTAGGAGGAGGCCAATAAATGAACACCCTAATGAACACACTTCACGCGAAAATTAAGAACAGTTAAACTTTATTTAGCAACAGCCCGAACTACAGCTGTATTGAAAAGGTTCCGGAACCTAACTGTCGACGACAGAATCTTACAGTAGCTATACAGAGATCTCAGAATAAGAATTCGATGGTGCCTGCCAATTCTAGAACACAACTAAGCAATACAATACACCTTCCCTCTTGACACACAGAACAAAAATAACAATGGAGAAAAAAGTACAAATATTCAATAATATTTGCGTGAAAATTTCACATTGGAAGTAACAATGAAAACCAGCAACAAAATCATTAAATTGTTTTGGAAAATATGTTATAGATTACCTAAACCTTGTCACACGTTCTTCTTTCTCTAATTCACCTGTCACAAATTCAGTTATCTTTGCACAACCATTTATAATCTCCTCACCTGTTCTAGGAGAAGACAGTGGTGTTTCAGCAGTAAAATATGCTTGATATAAGGTTGGAAAATACTTTTCCTTGATCCTCTTTTTGGCCTTCACAATTCCTAAGTGTCCTTATTGGTTGATCTTTCATATGTTTTCTCTCCACTGTGTAGGAGGAATGATTTTGTAAATTCTTAATATGAACCGTATATCATCCACTGACAATCCATTTCTCATTTCTCAAAATCTCTTTATATTTCCACTCAAGCAATTCCTTCCTTCCCACTCTGACAAGCCACACGCCTTGACTTTGCACAACACTTTATCCTTACAATATACATGCATCCACTTTCCACAGAGGGTTCGTGTCAGGAACTACGTTGCTCCCAGAGAATCCACTCCAATCATTTACTTGACTTTCTTGGCATGGTATCCTGCTTAGGAAATCAGAAACATTATTCTAGACTCCAGGTAAATACAGTACAAAATAATTGTAATCCAAGAGATGCAAAAACATCCTTGAGACCCGAGTCACAACTTTTGACAATCCACTGAAGGTGAGAATTTTTGTTAACAGCTTATGGTTCATCCATAACCCAAATTCAGAACCCCACACAAATTGGTTTCCCCCACACACACAATATATCATTCCTTCTCAATAACTGAGGAGCACTCTTTTGATGAAGTAAGGGATCTAGAAGCAAATGCAGTCAAGACTTCTCTCCCCTCTCCATGAACTTGAGAGACATCCTCCTAAGCCTTTACTACTGGCATCTGTGGTTATGATGCTGGTGTAGGCTGAATTAAAACCTTTTAAAGTAGTAGTTTTACAAATGTCATTCTTAATTATATCCAAACAACCATGTACCTTTAGTTTTCATTCCAAAATTGTGTTGTTTTTAATTATTGATGGTTGTCATAGACATGTCTGGTAATTTATTTTGCCAAATTTCAAATAAGATTTTGCTAGGCCTAGAAATGGTCTAACATCATACTTAGTCAAAGGTGGTAGGACATAATAACGTCAACCAATTCCATTGTAGGCAAAAATACCTTTGTCACAAACAAGATTACCAACATTAAGACATTACTGACATTAAGACAAATTACATTTAGTAAACTCCACTGTTAAACTTCTTTATTCAAATACTTCAGTACATACCTTATCACTTTGTCTGGTTCATACCACTGTTTCCGCATGATTGAAATGTCATCCTAAAAAAAGAAAATTCCATCTGTGCCGCTGAAAATCTATATTAGTCTTTGCAATCCTGCAGCAGGGAGAGCTCATTTAAAGAGCATGTGAAAAAACGTATACCAGCTGAATGACGTAATAAAAAAAATCACATATTTACTCTTCTAGTATAGGAGTACTTGATGGTAGACAAATGTTAAATCTAAAGTGGTAAACCATTGAACACCTTTAGCTACAGGCAGTAACTCACTAATCATTGACCATGGAAATTTATCAAACTGCTGTTATTCAAGTTGCAAAGAACTATGCCCAATCTAATTTTGCCACTTGAGCGTTTGGCCATTATCGAAGGTGACGTCCACTCAGCGACCTCCACTGTTTCACTTGTTCTAGCATCCTCCAATTGTGACAACCCAATTTCAACTTCCTTCTTAATAGTTAAAGGGGTTTTCCAAACCTTGAGTGCTACAGGCACAACATTTTACTTAAGGAGAAGTGTGGCTCAGTGATTAGAGCGGCAGACCCTGATGCAGAGGTCTGGCCTCGGACCAGGATTCAATTCCCGCCTCAGCGGGTCTTGGGCTCAATTTCCTCGGACCTGATAATTCTCGCCTCAGTGCCTATTCTAATCATGGGTCCCACTCTGCAACTCTGGGCAATAGCTTGCTTAATCTCCACAACGGCCCCAATCGCGCTGGGGTGCTGTTATATCCTGCTCTTCCTCTCTCTTTGTCCCTCTTTAGTGTTAGTGCCTGCTTGTTTATGTCATGTCTCTTTGATGTCATCAATGATTCTACCTGTTGCTATTCAAGGGATTTATCAGTTACCTGGAGGCTGAGCCGGAAGTTATCTGCTCCCGGTGGGGTTTCTTACCATATTACATTCCTACTTGAATGCTGTATCTTCTATCTAATCTCAAGAATAAATATAATACATGAACATTACAAAAAGGACCCATCATCTTTATTTTAGTGAATGCAACAGATGCCTGGCTTCACCTTGGGGGTGCCCAGGAGTGGACATTTCACAGGGAAAATCCAGGATGGGTTCCACAGCGGTATGCGTTACAGCGCCAGGACACCCCAGTTGGGGTATTAGAGCGCTTTAGAAGTACAAATTACATTTACAATTACATTACAATTACAAGAATCATTTTATGTGAAAATTACTTGCATTCCCCCACTATACCTACAAATGCATTGGGAAACTCTGTTTTCAATTTGATTATAATGTCACCCTCCTCATCAATAATTAAAACTTGCTCTGGACTCTTAGGGATCTAATGTTATGCCTAAAAATCTTCCACACCACTACTGGAGATCCCATTACAGACACATAAAGTTTACCTAAGGTCTTCCTTCCATTGAGCCTGAATTTGAAAGGTGTAAACCCCACTATAGGAATAGCTGAACCTGTGAAACATGCATGGTGTTTATTTTTTTAGTCAGTAATTTATTGCCAAGAGTCTCTTCAAATTTGTCATTCCAAATTTATTTGTTCAGAATTGTATACAGTGATCCTGGGTCAGCATCTATACTGGTAATGACTCAACCATCATTTGCCTCAAACACAGGTTTGCTTTTTGTATCTAGATTAACTTCTAAAACTTTTGTTTCTATGCTTAAAACAAGTTTGTTTTCGCATCTCCTCCCACATTCAGAGGAGTCAGAATCTGAATGTTCAACAACACACTTGAGTTTAGAGGAATCATATTTTTCCTGCACATTCTTGCACAATGACTGATCTCCAATGCCATAATTAGAATAGTTTTGGTTTAGAGCTGGACAACTTTTATCACATATCACTTTTAAATTGTCCTTGCTACCATACCTGTAACATCTTGACCACTATCTCTAGCTTTGATAATCCTCTCCTTGGGCTTAACAGATGTATTATCATGACTATTGTAGATTTATCTTTTCTTCCATCATAACAGATGTTTTATGCAAGACCTATCATGCTAGCTCATTATCCCCTCAATTCTTCATAGCTGCTTTGGCACAGCTCTTGGTTGATTCTGCTTCTTTTGAAGTATGCAAACATATCCTTCAGGGAAGAATCACCATTAAACACAAACTTTATTGAACTCAAGAATTGCCAATGTACATAGGTATTTGATCCTGTATAAATTCAATATGCAGCTTGCCAAATTTGTAAGAAATCACAAGTCTTTTGAGAGAAGCAACATATTCTTCTACAGGTTCATTACAGGCTTGTTTTCTTACAAAGAAATTATATCTTTCTATGGCTATAAAAACAGTTGGCATAAAATATGTTCTATATGATTGGGAAAAGTACTCTAATGTGTACAATATTTGTCCCAATTCAAGTGAACTTTCAATCCAATTCATAATCATATGGTTGAGGTCCAAGATCAAAAAGATGGTGTTTGCCACAAGTGTTGTTCCAAATTTTAGAAATCTTTATTATTGCTTAGTTCAATAGTTCAAATTCAGCCAACGCATTTTGTTCCGAAGTACGTTTTTAAGGCTGTAATATCAAATACACAATCTTCAAATTTAATATTAATTAATTAAAGACAAATCCTTAATATCAATAGTTTATGCTTCGAACAGCATATTTAATGATGACAATTTCTTTACTATAATTCTTTTTTTTTGCTTATACAAAACTATTCAAGTTTTTAATAAATTGTATCATGATGGCAGAGTTTTATTTTATTCGGCAACTTTAAGCAAGTCATTGCTATATTCATAACACCACACCAATACTGCAATCACAACAACAGTTGTCATAAAATATCTTCAAAATGATCTGTATCAAAACTTCTTCCAGTGGTAAGCTAGTTGTCAATGATAGTCCATAGTCTTTTTTTCGAAATTAAGAGAACTTTATAATTTATGGAATATGATTTATTCCCATATGGTGATCGTATAGATCTGTGACAACCAAGATTTACCATGCTCATCTGATTCTACAACCCATAGGTAACCCTTCGCTATTGACTTCCTACAAGGCATAAAACATACTATGATTTAATCAATCAAAGTTTTCTTTTTTTAGACATATTTCTTTGTGGTGATTACCCAATCTGTAACAAAATTCAGCATTGCAAATTGCTATGCATCATATCTTCTTCCCATTTCAAATAAATTGCTTAATTTGATTTACCAAATAGAGTCATGAACGTACATAGTGTTTCTTTCCCAGAGGAGTATCATGGAGTGCATTGATTCAATTGGCTTAAAAATCGTAAACATGTGACCCTTTATGATGATATATCAATCTAATTAGCCTAAATTTCAAAAACATTTGAACCTTTGTCAGAGCTATTCTAAAATAGTTGGTCATAAAAGTGAACTAGACATTCTAAATTTTGACTTAATGCTGGCATTAAATTGAAGCCTCAAAGTACATATTCTACATTCTACTTTGGAAGTGCGCATTTCCAATAGGATGGATTATGCATGCACCACATATGTAAATTCAGCCCCTCAACATTACATGTCATCTCAATTCAATAATAACTCCGACACATGCATAGTCTAAATATAGCCAAGATGGAATGCAATTTCTGATATCCAATAGGGATGTTGTTTATCTATTCAAGCATAATCAGTAACAATCGGTATAATTTGCACTGCCGTAATTTCAGTTGACATCAGTGGAGTAATATATTTGGTCATAAACAGTGCTTCATAACTGTGCAAGTTATATGTATGTCAGTGCTTTTTTGGTTTTAAAAAGGTAGTGTTTTTTTCAGTGAATTTCTAGAGCTTGTATAACATAGCTTAAAAATTTTACTGCCTGCCTCACATATAAATCTACTTTATCCTTTGTTTTTTTCAGTGCATTTCTATGATTTTTTTAATCATAAAGTAATATCTTATTAGGATACACTTGCAGTCAACACCCTGCCACACTGATAGCCAAATGCGGCGGGGGTTGTGGCCAGGCCGTGGCCCCTGCCCCCTGCTGGCAGCCAACTCCCAATGAGCGGCACAGACCCACACCCCACATTTAAAAAAAAAAGAAACTTGGTCCTGTGGAAGTCCCACATGATTACACAGCCTGGCCTATATTAACTTCCATCGGGCAGCCACTTGTACCGTGGAACCAGCCAGTCAACACACATGTTTTGATGGTTTGAGTCCTGATGCAGTTTGTTGCAACAGAGATCTATAAATATTGAACCTTGTTTTCTCAATAAACAGATGAACAGGATTGCACTAAATCACAAAGACATGCTTTTTAGATACATATCTAGCTGTCGTTCATATTCGGAGTAAATTTTGCTCAGGTTTTTTTTCTGTATCACTGTTAAATTTTCCCATTTGGAATTGCTTTAGGAAAAAGTTTTTTTGGACCCCCCTTTTTCTCAACCCCCTTTTAAAGGATAGCCCGAAACTTTCTAGGAAGGAGCTGAGGTGGATGAACTTTTATCATGAAGATTTGACAAATACATTAACAAAGCATAAAACTCTCTGTCTATGGAACATATAGTCCTGCAAACTAGTTCCACACTTAAATGCTTGGTTGTGAACCTCCCCCTATTCCACCTCTCTCTGGTGAGTGTAGCCTTTGTGATGAAGAGGAACTCCAAACATCTTTTTTCTTTAAGAAATGGACAAACGTTTGCAAATTGAATTTTAGAATTTAGAATTACAGAACATGTTTTGCCATGCCATCAATTAATCTGGCACTGTAATAAACCAGTTCCCTCTATAAATTGTTTTTTCTGGTTTCAGCTTCTTCATGAAGGAATTGTTGTTAGCTATCAGACCAGTGAGTGGACTGCAGTGAGGTCTTTTTTCTGATATAATAGGCTGTTTTCCTTTCGAAATTCCTCAGAATCATGTTATTTAAATTTATCTTTACACTTTTCAATAGTGTATCAAAGGGTTCTGGTGATATCATAAGCTACAAGGCCAAAGGCTGAGTGGTTTGTAAATGTGTCCAGAATTCAGGGATGGTAATGTAGGACTATTTTACAATTGTTACCGGTTATGTATACTTTTATAGTACACATTTAATTTGGGGTATTTAGCTTAAAAAAGCTCAACTTCGCGAAATGCAGCTAACAATGGACGCTGACTGGAAACATGATGTTTAGGTTCATTTATCTTTCATGACTAAACTATTGATAAAATAATGGACAACGGTCATGGGCAGTAAAATATATGCAACTCTGTAGCTGAAGAGTTTACTGCATAATTTTCACCTTACTGCATTCACCACATAATTTTCATAATTTGCAGATAACCTTGCTCCATAATTTGTTCCTCTATGCCACAAATATTCCTAGTATCCCTGCCAATAGTAAAGCTCTGCATAGTGTTTTGGGCGCTGTCACTATGATGATGAAATTCATATTACACAGGGAAGTATGAAATAGTTTCTTATTTCATGATTCTCTGTGAATTGTGTATTTTTACACTACAGCATTTTGTGTAATTCCAATACTCAGACTATTAATTCATGTATGTGTGTGCTAAAATGATCAGTCAGAGTCTACCCTGTGCTGTGGGAAATACCCAGGGTGTGCAAAATTCATACAATTTTCTTTAGCATAATTAAGTGAAATTGTGGCTAAATTATGCAGAATAACATGCAATTACACAAAATGCAGAACCTCCAAATACTGCTATATTTTAGCACAAAATGTGCATGCTTTCATAAATTTTTGATGCAAGGGTGCATTTTGCTGTAAAAAATAGTGCAAACAACAACCACACTGATAACAGCAGCCACTCACGCTCTGTTGTTTGCTCACATTTGTGGTCAATATTTACTGCAAATGGTTTGTTCACGGTAAAAAAAATAAGAAACATGGGGTAATGGCATAATTTCCGGAAATTTGTGTAACAAGCAATACGAAATTCCCAAAATCAAAATTTCTCTCATGACTGGTAACAACTTGGAATCTGACCTTTGCACTGGTCTAATAAATGAATTAATCTGATTTTGTTGTTACACTAGTTCAAAAGTAGATGATTTATTGGGCCATATCTTAAATTTATTTTCACTGAGATGGCATAAATATATATTTTTTCCAAACATGGAATTCCTCTTGGTGAGGCATCCTTTGTTAGTCCTCGGCTGCCTGGATATTGCAGTAAACATCACATTATGCCACACTAAAATGAATGTGTGTATCTTCACACCCTTTTACCCTGATAAACCTTCCATTCGACATGTAATGTATTCTGCATTTTTTATCCTCCGTCTCACTGTCAATCTTTGTCTGTTTCCATAAATCTGCTATGTTTCTTTAGTTTTTTCCTTTAATCGTCATAGGTTGGTCAGATTGGCCATCATAGTGACAATTCATTTGTAATCTTCCAAGGGGGGACAAGAGAAAAACATGCCTAGGCATTCTGACAGAACAGTTAGAGTTTTGAGCAGTTACGATCTCTTGTCTGTAAAAACAATCCACATAAAGAGTCTGGACAACTGTCAAGAAAATCTGCCAAGCAGAAAGTTTCCCTTTTTCAAAATCTAACTCTGCTGCTAGCCAATTTTCAGGACATCTGCAGATGGTCTGAATCCCATTTATGGATCTATTTGTGACCCAAGAAAATGCTCAAGGACCTCCATTTTACCCCACACATCCGCAAGTAGGAGTCTTTGAAGTGGATACATTACTGAGACAATTTCCTCAAAAACTTGCTTTCCCTCCTTTTCTATTGATTACAAAGTTGTTATCGGGGATTCAGAGAGAAGAGCGGGATGTGGTATTAATGGTCTCATGCTGGCAATGAATATCACGGTTAACCTCCTTAATCAATCGCTGTTTGTCCTCCCTGGAGACTCTAAACCATCCATCCCCTCATTTTTTCATGACGTCTAAAATTCAACTGAAGTTGTTGCTGTCAGTATGGAAGATGATAGGAGGAGTTGCAGAAAACGGGTTTTGGCTTTACTTACCAAGATTCCTTACAAATTATAGAACACCTTTGTCCTTAAAACTTTGTTCTTGTCACTGGAAGGTATTGCAAAAGTTGTGTGAGAAGAACACTATTTCTCCCATTGAGTGGTTATTTCCTGGTGTCATTCAATTTTTGTGTGATAAGTTAACTTTACATCTTTCCATTTTAAATTTTAGAGCACAATCGGTCATTATCAAAGCATTTAGGGAACTCTGGAATTTCTGAGAGAAGGGGAAACTTTGACTGCTAGGACTTTGAAAACTTTGCCTTCCCTCATTGCCCAACCAATTTGTTTTTAATTCTTAAAACCATTGTGGTGAATCCCTTTGAGCTGATGTCTTGAGTAGTTGTAAATTTCCTTACTATGGGCCCGATTCACAGTACTAACTTAAGACAAAATCCTAAACTTAGTACCATTTTGGTATTCACAGAAGGCACTTACTCATTTTGGTATTCACAGAAGGCACTTAGGTATAGATGCATCAAGGTAAAATCTGCTCGCAAAGGGGCAGATTCTCAGGTATTTTTGCATTTGGGATGCAAAAAAAAGTTAGGATTTTTCTCAGTTTAGGAATCCTAAAGTTAGGAGTCCTAACTTTACTACTCCTAAACTGAGAAATATCAAATTTTTAAAGACTTTTGGTATTCACAGAAAGCATTTAGGAGTCCTAAAGTTAGGAATCCTAACTTTACTACTGCTAAGCTGAGAAAAATCCAATTGATAAGACTTTCGGTATTCACAGAAGGCATTTAGGAGTCCTAAAATTAGTACTCCTAACTTCTGTGAATACCGAAATGAGTAAGTGTCTTCTGTGAAAACCAAAATGAGTAAGTGCCTTCTGTGAATACCAAAATGGTAGTAAGTTTAGGGTTTTGTCTTAAGTTAGTTCTGTGAATCGGGCCCTATGATAATAACATTCTTGACAGCCATTAATTCAGCAAGAGATTTTCAAGCTATTCAGATTCAATACAATCTCTTTGAGCTGATGTCTTCAGAAGATGTAACTTTCCTTACTATGAAAATAGCTTCATCAATAGCTATTACATCAGTTAGAAAGATCGGGAATTGAGTTTTTCGCTTTTTTGCCCTTCCTTCTTACTGTTCTGGGAAAAAAATAGTTTTAAGTACCGATCTCTCTTTTCTTTTGAAAGTAACTTTTAGTTTAATACAGATCAGGGTGTTGTACTTCTAGTATTTTTTTAATCTTCATCTTCTCAGAAGAGGAACTCCTTCTCACTCTAGAAGGGAAAAGAGCACTGCTTATTTCACTTGATAGGGCTATTTCCCTCTGTCATACTCAACATATGATTGTGACTTTTGGAGCAGCAGGCCAGGGAAGGAAGGCATCCAAGTTGACAATAAGTAGATAGATTATTTAAACAATTGCTTTTCCATATTCATTGGCAGACATTCCTCTCAAAGTTTGGATTCAAGGCAAATCAACTAAGAGTCTTGCAGCTTCATGGGACAAGGCTCAGAGAATCCCTATTACAGGAATTTCTTTGTTTTTTATTATAGATTTTAAGGATTGGAGAATGATGGCAGGAATTCGGTGTAAGGGTTCCTAGTTCTACTTTATCATGAAAGTCCTTGATTTATTGTATTATAGTTTCACCAGCTAGCATTGATTCCTAATATTCTGTGATTTCTCTAAGAAGAAATCTATGTATGCTTGGTATTCCTCATGAAAAATGGCTAGGCCCAAGATGAGGTGTGTGGCATTAATGTCCTCATTACTTAACAAAAACTCCTAGTCCGACTCATGCTCATTAAAGTTTGCCCACCAACTCTTTACAGTATGTCATTTATCTGAGCTTGATGTATGTGGCGGATGCTGAGACTGTTAGCCTCTTTATGGCACCAGTACTAAGTGGATAAGGCTATATTTTCCTCATTCTTGAGTTTCTTGTCTCAAGGACATGGAATTCACCTCATGTTTAATGACTAAGACAAGGATGAGTAGGACTGAAGTAGTAATGATGATTATTGGTAAGTAACTTGGACATTTGTAAGATTCATCCTGTTGCATCACTTTTCTTTTATTTGCATATCTCTGGCAGAGGCCACTTGTTAATAATGGGTTTAAATAAAATAACAAATTATAAATGTCTCACTCATAGGTACAATATTTTCCTTCTTTGAGTTTCATTCTCTGGGATACCTGTTACTCTCCAAGATTTCTCTTTCCATTATCCCGCTTTTTTAGGGTAGCACCTATCATGAGTTGAGCAGGTGCAGTGGAATCATGGCCAAAGAGTTCAACGGTCATGGGCAGTAAAATATATGCAACTCTGTAGCTGAAGAGTTTACTGCATAATTTTCACCTTACTGCATTCACCACATAATTTTCATAATTTGCAGATAACCTTGCTCCATAATTTGTTCCTCTATGCCACAAATATTCCTAGTATCCCTGCCAATAGTAAAGCTCTGCATAGTGTTTTGGGCGCTGTCACTATGATGATGAAATTCATATTACACAGGGAAGTATGAAATAGTTTCTTATTTCATGATTCTCTGTGAATTGTGTATTTTTACACTACAGCATTTTGTGTAATTCCAATACTCAGACTATTAATTCATGTATGTGTGTGCTAAAATGATCAGTCAGAGTCTACCCTGTGCTGTGGGAAATACCCAGGGTGTGCAAAATTCATACAATTTTCTTTAGCATAATTAAGTGAAATTGTGGCTAAATTATGCAGAATAACATGCAATTACACAAAATGCAGAACCTCCAAATACTGCTATATTTTAGCACAAAATGTGCATGCTTTCATAAATTTTTGATGCAAGGGTGCATTTTGCTGTAAAAAATAGTGCAAACAACAACCACACTGATAACAGCAGCCACTCACGCTCTGTTGTTTGCTCACATTTGTGGTCAATATTTACTGCAAATGGTTTGTTCACGGTAAAAAAAATAAGAAACATGGGGTAATGGCATAATTTCCGGAAATTTGTGTAACAAGCAATACGAAATTCCCAAAATCAAAATTTCTCTCATGACTGGTAACAACTTGGAATCTGACCTTTGCACTGGTCTAATAAATGAATGAATCTGATTTTGTTGTTACACTAGTTCAAAAGTAGATGATTTATTGGGCCATATCTTAAATTTATTTTCACTGAGATGGCATAAATATATATTTTTTCCAAACATGGAATTCCTCTTGGTGAGGCATCCTTTGTTAGTCCTCGGCTGCCTGGATATTGCAGTAAACATCACATTATGCCACACTAAAATGAATGTGTGTATCTTCACACCCTTTTACCCTGATAAACCTTCCATTCGACATGTAATGTATTCTGCATTTTTTATCCTCCGTCTCACTGTCAATCTTTGTCAGTTTCCATAAATCTGCTATGTTTCTTTAGTTTTTTCCTTTAATCGTCATAGGTTGGTCAGATTGGCCATCATAGTGACAATTCATTTGTAATCTTCCAAGGGGGGACAAGAGAAAAACATGCCTAGGCATTCTGACAGAACAGTTAGAGTTTTGAGCAGTTACGATCTCTTGTCTGTAAAAACAATCCACATAAAGAGTCTGGACAACTGTCAAGAAAATCTGCCAAGCAGAAAGTTTCCCTTTTTCAAAATCTAACTCTGCTGCTAGCCAATTTTCAGGACATCTGCAGATGGTCTGAATCCCATTTATGGATCTATTTGTGACCCAAGAAAATGCTCAAGGACCTCCATTTTACCCCACACATCCGCAAGTAGGAGTCTTTGAAGTGGATACATTACTGAGACAATTTCCTCAAAAACTTGCTTTCCCTCCTTTTCTATTGATTACAAAGTTGTTATCGGGGATTCAGAGAGAAGAGCGGGATGTGGTATTAATGGTCTCATGCTGGCAATGAATATCACGGTTAACCTCCTTAATCAATCGCTGTTTGTCCTCCCTGGAGACTCTAAACCATCCATCCCCTCATTTTTTCATGACGTCTAAAATTCAACTGAAGTTGTTGCTGTCAGTATGGAAGATGATAGGAGGAGTTGCAGAAAACGGGTTTTGGCTTTACTTACCAAGATTCCTTACAAATTATAGAACACCTTTGTCCTTAAAACTTTGTTCTTGTCACTGGAAGGTATTGCAAAAGTTGTGTGAGAAGAACACTATTTCTCCCATTGAGTGGTTATTTCCTGGTGTCATTCAATTTTTGTGTGATAAGTTAACTTTACATCTTTCCATTTTAAATTTTAGAGCACAATCGGTCATTATCAAAGCATTTAGGGAACTCTGGAATTTCTGAGAGAAGGGGAAACTTTGACTGCTAGGACTTTGAAAACTTTGCCTTCCCTCATTGCCCAACCAATTTGTTTTTAATTCTTAAAACCATTGTGGTGAATCCCTTTGAGCTGATGTCTTGAGTAGTTGTAAATTTCCTTACTATGGGCCCGATTCACAGTACTAACTTAAGACAAAATCCTAAACTTAGTACCATTTTGGTATTCACAGAAGGCACTTACTCATTTTGGTATTCACAGAAGGCACTTAGGTATAGATGCATCAAGGTAAAATCTGCTCGCAAAGGGGCAGATTCTCAGGTATTTTTGCATTTGGGATGCAAAAAAAAGTTAGGATTTTTCTCAGTTTAGGAATCCTAAAGTTAGGAGTCCTAACTTTACTACTCCTAAACTGAGAAATATCAAATTTTTAAAGACTTTTGGTATTCACAGAAAGCATTTAGGAGTCCTAAAGTTAGGAATCCTAACTTTACTACTGCTAAGCTGAGAAAAATCCAATTGATAAGACTTTCGGTATTCACAGAAGGCATTTAGGAGTCCTAAAATTAGTACTCCTAACTTCTGTGAATACCGAAATGAGTAAGTGTCTTCTGTGAAAACCAAAATGAGTAAGTGCCTTCTGTGAATACCAAAATGGTAGTAAGTTTAGGGTTTTGTCTTAAGTTAGTTCTGTGAATCGGGCCCTATGATAATAACATTCTTGACAGCCATTAATTCAGCAAGAGATTTTCAAGCTATTCAGATTCAATACAATCTCTTTGAGCTGATGTCTTCAGAAGATGTAACTTTCCTTACTATGAAAATAGCTTCATCAATAGCTATTACATCAGTTAGAAAGATCGGGAATTGAGTTTTTCGCTTTTTTGCCCTTCCTTCTTACTGTTCTGGGAAAAAAATAGTTTTAAGTACCGATCTCTCTTTTCTTTTGAAAGTAACTTTTAGTTTAATACAGATCAGGGTGTTGTACTTCTAGTATTTTTTTAATCTTCATCTTCTCAGAAGAGGAACTCCTTCTCACTCTAGAAGGGAAAAGAGCACTGCTTATTTCACTTGATAGGGCTATTTCCCTCTGTCATACTCAACATATGATTGTGACTTTTGGAGCAGCAGGCCAGGGAAGGAAGGCATCCAAGTTGACAATAAGTAGATAGATTATTTAAACAATTGCTTTTCCATATTCATTGGCAGACATTCCTCTCAAAGTTTGGATTCAAGGCAAATCAACTAAGAGTCTTGCAGCTTCATGGGACAAGGCTCAGAGAATCCCTATTACAGGAATTTCTTTGTTTTTTATTATAGATTTTAAGGATTGGAGAATGATGGCAGGAATTCGGTGTAAGGGTTCCTAGTTCTACTTTATCATGAAAGTCCTTGATTTATTGTATTATAGTTTCACCAGCTAGCATTGATTCCTAATATTCTGTGATTTCTCTAAGAAGAAATCTATGTATGCTTGGTATTCCTCATGAAAAATGGCTAGGCCCAAGATGAGGTGTGTGGCATTAATGTCCTCATTACTTAACAAAAACTCCTAGTCCGACTCATGCTCATTAAAGTTTGCCCACCAACTCTTTACAGTATGTCATTTATCTGAGCTTGATGTATGTGGCGGATGCTGAGACTGTTAGCCTCTTTATGGCACCAGTACTAAGTGGATAAGGCTATATTTTCCTCATTCTTGAGTTTCTTGTCTCAAGGACATGGAATTCACCTCATGTTTAATGACTAAGACAAGGATGAGTAGGACTGAAGTAGTAATGATGATTATTGGTAAGTAACTTGGACATTTGTAAGATTCATCCTGTTGCATCACTTTTCTTTTATTTGCATATCTCTGGCAGAGGCCACTTGTTAATAATGGGTTTAAATAAAATAACAAATTATAAATGTCTCACTCATAGGTACAATATTTTCCTTCTTTGAGTTTCATTCTCTGGGATACCTGTTACTCTCCAAGATTTCTCTTTCCATTATCCCGCTTTTTTAGGGTAGCACCTATCATGAGTTGAGCAGGTGCAGTGGAATCATGGCCAAAGAGTTCAAGGGATCTACTGTTCTCCAATTTTGGCTCCATTACTAAAGTGCCAGGATACATGGGAGAGCAATTTTCTTGATTTCTTTAGACCACAGCACTCTAATTATGTCCCTGTCCTTCCTCTGTTTCACACTCTGTGATTCCTCTTAGGTCTTAGTCTTTAAGATGCCTCTTTCCTGAATAATTTTCCCTTCCATGATTCTTCTCTTCTTTATTCCATTTATCTATACTCCTGTCTTCTAAATTCCCTTTTCCTCGATCCACTCTTCTGCAATGTTTCAATTCTTCTGTTATCTACACTACTGGATCCCTTTTTCCTGCGTACACTCACATTTATTCTAATTTCTCCAATTCCATTGCATTGAATTATCCACTACTCCATGGATTTGTTTTTTATACTCTGGACTCTCTTGTCATTCTTCTTTCTCACATGACACCCGTTTCAATTCCTCAAATGGCTTCTTTTTTCTTGTTGTCTACTTTGTCCTTCTGGAACTGTTCTCCCATTGTCAAATCTGCACTTTATTTCAAAGTAGAAATAGAAAACATAAGCCAGTGATCTAAACATCTCAGTTTAATATTAAGTTTCCTCCCTCTCTGTCTTCATTTTTTTCTGTGTCATATTGTAAGAAATTGGGTTATTAGTTGAGGGGGTGAAAGCCAGACCCTGACAACAACCACAATCGTTGTCAGGATGAGGCACAAAGACCACCAAATTACCCTGTGAATAACCCTCTGGTAGCTTGGTAAAAAGCAATAAGACTTAACTTAGAGACAAAGTGTAAAGTATTTATGTGAAACGCAAACAGTAATAAAGTGAAAACATAACACCAGAAAAATCCCAAGCCAATTCAGAAACATAGAGTGAATTTGATTAAATAAGTAATTTTACCAAAACAACAAAAATCCAATCAGTAGAACAAGATGAATGCAATTTTAAAGTTTTAGTTAGATACACCGCCTAATAGCACAGTATGTTGCTCACAGTCATCTGGTTTTGCTAGATCAGAGGAAAGTCACACGTTCAGACTGCAAGGGCCCGATGGCCAGATAAAGGCACCAAGTTAGTTCTGATGAAAAGGTTACCTTCTAAAAATCCGGTGTGAAGAGTTCTATTCGCAGTGGAGAAGGCCACGAGGAGCAGGATGGTTGTCGCTGAAGCACGAAGAGCAGGCCTGGTGTTGCGGTCAGTCACTGCTGTAGCGTGAACATCCAAATGGGTGTCGCAGGCAGTTGATGTCCGCAACCACCACATTTGGTTCTGGAAAGTTATTCCTTTTTTCCTGCGAAGGCTCCAAGAAGTCTAACATGACATAAGACTATTGTCAAGTTCCTTTGTGTGTGCTGGAGGCGAGCCCTTTGGAATATAAGTGAGAAAGGGAACATTTCTGCCCCCAAACATCGTGGTAGGATAGCCCTTCCTGCCAACAACGAGTCCCCTTTTGACTCACTCTCAACAAAGCCCAGCAGCTAAGCTATTGACAGTCATGTGACCCAGGGCACTGGCAGCAGGTACCAAATGGTTAGGGCAAGAAAATGGCAACTTTCCAAAAGTGGCATTTGCAGAATTATGACTTCAGGTCCACTTTACACTAAAGAGGATTTTAAATATCAATTCATTTGAGGACATCTGTATGTACTCCCAATCAAAAGTTAGCACTTATTTAATGCTATAGGGAAACCCATTGTTATCCAATGAGAAAGATTCTTAGAGTAGTGAAAAACGAAATTGAGGATATTTTCACTACCAGCCCACATGTCCTGCTTTTTGTATTCAATGCACCCTGTCCTATATGAAAAGGCTTACTCTAGGGTTGACATATGTCTTAAAAAAGAAGGTTTAGGCCCGGCAAAATGACTTCAGTAAATGGCACAATGAGTGCTGCAGGACCACTAGCGATTCAGAAAAGGGGGTGGTGATGAATAGAGTGTCTGAATTAAGCAGAACACTCTTACCCAGTCCAAAGATCAGGGCTTGATCCATCACCGTTATTTATCTCACTGCACCATCCCAGCTCAGAACCTGGCTATATGCAAATCAGTCTGTCCCTGGCCCAGTGCATCATGGGAACAGGGCAGACTAAACTACCAAAGCCAATTCTTCACCAGAAAGGAGACAAGCTACTGGGGACCGGTTTCTGGCATTTCAGCCTTCTTCGGCCAATACCACTAGCAGCATTTTACTTTCTGGCCCTGGGTATCACACAGTGTCATATTTTAGGCAGCTACGGGTAAATTAAATGTGCCAATTAGGTGAAGGCCAATTTCAATAAGGATCAAGGAAGATAGCACAATAGTATTGGTTAGCAGTGGTAAAGTGCACTCTCAATGTCAACAAAAATTAATTCAGAAAACAGGTAAATGCAAAAAGTTGGGGGGTGAACCTGGAGTGAGGGCGAGGTCCAAAACATATGAACTTCCAAATATTTATGTATTAATTGGTGGGCTCTATACAATAGCGAAGCCCTAAGTTTTAAACATCCAATTTTGAAGCTAAATACCTGACCAGTCTCAGGGAAACATTCTAACAAAGGGTTTTTAGAAGTCAGGGAACACAGTGATCGGCCGTGAGGGTTTCCTCGGCGTACTCACCGAAGATCTCCAAACTCTTTGGAATTATCGGTTCCTCTATTGAGTTTCCCTCACGGCTCCCCTCAAACAGGCTACAGCTACCGTGTTCGCCTAATTTTGATTTCTGCACATTAGTGATGTATAAACTCTGGTACACCATTCCAGATTTGTGTGAAAGCATGCCGGATGTTACTGTTCACGGCACGTCTGATACCGTTTTAACAACCCGTGTCTACTTGAATGTTTTAGCCCAGCCGGGTTGGAATTATCACCGGCTGAGCGATGACCAAGAGACTCATCTTCTGTATACAGCCCTTCGGAAGTCGCAGAATTATTTTCCAAATGCGGCAAACACGTGTCGGCTGGTTTTCTTCTGTTTGTTGGCTCTAAACTGAAGAACAATTAAAAGGCAGAACATTACTCAACACATCTGAAGATATTTCTTTCATTTATAACTACTACATTGTATTTCTTGTACTTACTCACATACTGTTTATCTACTATTATGTGTGCCTAGGTTGTTGTTTCATACCTGACCAGTCTTGTGTATGGACTGTTGTGCAGGTGCGGCTTGTATTGGGTAAAATAGATGGGTTGAGGGAGGGGGACAGACGGAGGACAATGGAAATTAAAAAAATATTTACTAAAGAGGCAGGGAGGGGTGCGAAATGGTTACATGGAAGAAAAAAAATACATAATTATACTTACCTGCAGCTACATCACGTCATGCTTTTCCACTCTGCCAATGAAGGCAGGCCCAGGCTCCCTGTGGCCCATCCTGAAGCTGCTCTCCCATGACAGCAGCTTCAGGATTGGCCTGAGTGCTGATAATTTGCGCTCCAGGACAGGCTGGGAGTCTGTGCCTGCGATCTCGAGCGACACCATTGCAACTGGGGTTGGAGAGGGGTCAAGGTGCATGTGGAGGCGCCACTGCTTTTGTGACAATATTGTGATTTAACAAATAAGTAAACTAAAAGTTAGTTCTTTTCTATTCATCAAAATTGACAGGCATTCATTGACTCACTCTAATGCAACAGCAAACAGTGTCCTAAAGCAGTAGTGAGCCTTCCTTAATCTCGCTCTGAAAGCATACATGCTCTGATTAAGTGACCCGGGGTATCTGAAGTGCAACTATACTTGGGGAATGTCTGCTAACGGTAAAAACCTCAAATTCCACAAGCAGTATAGAAAAAACACAAAAATACAAAAGTAGTGTTAAAGGCTTATGGCCTTATTCAGTTCAAGCACTCTGACCACAGCTGAAACCATCTGGGAACTGTGAGTCATTTTATGCTGAGGGGTCTCTTTTCAAGTTCTTTTTCCCTGAGGGCGCGTTGACACTTTTAAAAAAGAGCTTAATTTATCCTTTGCAGCAAAACTTCATACAATGTAAGCATGGGCGGAAAATCCGTTCCGCTCGCGGATTTTGCGGATTTTCGGGAAATTCCGATCCGCGAGATTCGCGAATCTCCCGCAAAATCCGCAAATCCGCGAGCAGCCGATTTTGCTCGCACTGTTCGCGTGAGTTCGCGTGAGTTCGCGCCCCGCGAATAAGTGCAAAATTGCAGAAATACGATTTTAGCAAAACTGAAAGTAACTACTTACCAGGTTCAAAAGTTCAGGCTCATCATTAGTAGCCATTTCCTGTAGTGCTTCCTGAGGGGCCCCTCCAGAGTTCAGTTGCCAGTTGAAACTATTATGTGACCCTGCTCTGAACCTCAGAATAGTTACACATATGCCACAAAGGTCCTGAATTACAGCTAAGGGAGACAAGCAGGAGCCAGGCTGGAAGTTAAAATCCATTAATCAGCCCCTAATTCATTATTGTCAGTTGGGGCAGGGCAGGTGTTGTAACTAATTTTGCAACAATGAAAGCACTTAGCAAGTGCAAAAGATCACTAATCAGGGCGCACTAAGGAAGCAGGTGCCAGCTAAAAAAATATTCTGTGACACATTAATCAGCCCCAAATTAATTCAGGTCACTTGAGGCAGGGAAGGTGTGCTTTGCTTTGCCGAAAATAATGTACACTGGACAACCAGAGGGTGTGGTGATGAAACAGAGGGTGGCATGGGTGGGCCAGAGGGTGGCATGAGTAGTCAGAGAGTGGCAGTGGTGACAGAGAGTGGCAGTGATGAAGAAGAGTGTCCCAAACAGGCTGGACACGTAGAAACAACAAGTTCGCAAAACTTGCGACCCGACAGGTAAGTTCGCAAATTGCGAAATTGTAAAAACCCTCGCGAACTGGCAGAAACACGGGCGAACACAAAAAAAAAAAATCCGCAAATTTGCGGGAATTCGCGGATTTTGCGGATTGCGAATCCGCAAATCCGCAAAATTCGCGAACGCGAGATCCGCAAAATTCGCCCATGCTTAATACAATGGCTCTTGAGAACAACGCAAGAATGGATGTTAGTAACAGAGCAGAATTATTTGTGTAACAAAGAGCTGGATTGGATGACTCATGGTGAGCAACTGTTGGCAGCTCTGATTGGACAGCCATGAAACTGGTCCAAGTTATCGCGAGCTCACACTCACCCTTAGAGGATACTAATAGCTTTGGACATTCCTGAGGTCTGAGGTGAATAAAGCGAGGTGAGAGGCGGTTGACCTAAGCTAAAGGCAGCCATGCGCAAAGTCTTTGGTTCTGTCCTGTAATTCGTAGCCCCGTGCTCATGCACAGATCATCATTCAGGTCCAGCCAGCCATGTGTCACTTTATAGCTAAGGGACAAATGTACTAACCTTCACACAATGCAGTGTAACAAGGCAACTTACTGCGCAACACTAGATATGGCACACTTCTACTCTCTCATAGCGCTGGCGCACTTCAGACAGCCTAGCGCCACAGTTCAAGGGTGTCTACGTTACTAGAATGAATGAATGAAGTGGAATTTATTCATGCGCAACTTAGCCCAATGGGCGTCAAGGAGCCTAACTCAAAAACTAGCTGAAGGCAACAGATAACAGGAGCTTACTGATAGGCCTTAATGAAACACCAGGTTTTAAGAGCTTTCCTAAAGAGATCCAATGAGGGCTGTGATTTGATCTCCAGGGGAAGTGTTATAAGCTATAATTGGGGTGCCAAGATGGAAAAAGCCTTACTCCCCCATCTAACCTTCCTAGAGCGAGGGACTACCAGTTGGTTTAGCTCAAGAGAGCGTAAACATCTACTCGAAACATACCGAGTAAGCAGGGGAATCATTTTTGTGCAGCAAGGGATGCTTCCTGCAGGAAAACAATCTTTCAAGGCATTTTCCTCCCTCTATGTCTGCTGCAAATTGCTGCACACATAGAAAGGGGAAATAACGAGGGACAAAATATGTTTCTCCTCGTTATGCCATCCTTTGGGAGGCATAGCAATTTCATGCAATCCCAAGTGTCATTTCTTTTGCAAAGCCACACAAGGTGGCGGAAATCGCCCCTTTAGCGGCTGTGTAAATATTTACTAGCATTTTGCGTGATCGATGCACCACAAAAGTGGTGCAACCCTGGCGCAAAATGTTAGAAAATCTGGCCAGAAGTTTGCACTGTATAAATGACATACATTAAGCATATATATGGGCTCATTATAGCCCCCACCTCCACTCTTTGAATTATTGCAACAGTAACCCTGTAGAATGTGTGGGGAGCATATAAATGGCTCGTCGCTAGAAGTTATTGGGAAACAATATGTAAAAAAATATGTTTTTTTCCATGTACTGCCTCAGGATATGCGGTGTTCTTGCAAGTGCTGTAATCTCGATGATGCTGGTAACTCCCTTTAGCAGTCCCATTAAGATTACCATGACACTGATTTAGAATATGATTTTATCCTGTAGGGTCACCAGAGGCTATATCCTCCACTACCCTGGAAGAGCACTGCCCACAGTATTTAGAGATCGCTGCCAGAAAGGCCGAGCTCTCATTGCCTTCCATGTAGCCATTGTAGTCACTGAAGGGACTAAAATTTGCGGAAAAGGTGCAATGTTTAATATGCTCTCATGTCAAAGTATTTTTTTCTAAAAACAAACCTCCAAAATAGGAGCTTGCTTAAAAAAAAAAAAAGCATTTAGAAAGCCAATAGTTCTGGCCTTTGGGACCTATTGGCTTTGTCAATAGCTTTATCCATACTGTACTGCATCCCTAATGCTGTGCTGCATGGCTTTTTAAAAGAACAAAAAGTTGTATGCGCCCATCTGCATAATTTTTTAAAAGAGTGCACCAAGCATGAATGCATCTACAACATGATGCAAGCACTTTTTTTCTGTTCGCCAATCCAAGTTGGATTGGTAAAGAAAAATAAAAGTAGCATGAGCGGAGGAAGTAACATGGGGAGAGGTGCAACAAGTGTGGACAAGACAGAGGAGGGTAAGAAACTCAGAGGGTGGGCGCAACAGGAGGGGCTGTGGGGAAGGAACAAGATGGGGGGCAGTTTGAGGGAAGAACGCGGGGGCAGCATCCAAGCAAGAGAGCACAATTTGGAGGTGGGGTTGAAGCACGCAGGCAAAAATCAATGTGGTGGTGGGAAGGGCACATGAGGGCAGTGGGTAAGCACACAGGCAGCGAGCATGGTGGTGTGAAGACATACACAAGAGAGACAGCAAGAAAATATACACAATCTCAGCATACCTGAGCTAACAGAAAAAAGTAGAGCTTGAAAACGGTGGAATGGATGGACACAAGCAATTGGTGCATGCTCCTGGGGAGCACAAACCCAAGAAGAGGAAGAGAAGCTCACAAATGCTAAAAAATTCGAAGAAAGTAAATTAAATAAAAAGTTAAGCTAACCAATGGTAAGGGGTGGTCGGACTCTAAGCTCACTCTAAGCTAACAAAATGTCTTGCATCAGAGAGCACATGCGCTGTCTTAGGCGAGACCTAAAAATAATGGCCCAGACGGACGTATACAGACATAGAATTTTCGGCTCCCTGCATGGTAGCCTTTGTGTATTTTCTATCCGAATAACAGTGCCTTCCCAGGCGGCCTCTGGTTCAGAAAACAAGTGATGATCCCCCTATAAAGGGTAGGGTGACCATCACTTTGACTTAACAGCTCTTAGTGGATGGGACACCAAGTCAAAGGTTTACACCAGTAGAGGCAGCAGAACCCCCACCATGTATAAACACAGTGCTTCCTCCAACTATAAGCAGAGTGGGAAAACCACAAGTTTGGTGGATTAGGAGCACTGCTGATTTACAGAAGTGATCCCTCTCTGCCAGACTCTAAATTACCCCAGGTGCCTTTCCAAATGCAGTGGCAGCTGCCAACTTGGCGAGTAGAGGGACAGGCAAATGGGTGGACGGTGGGTGGTTTAATGAAATCAAACAATAAAGTTAATACAATTAAAATGTACTTACCGTGGTTGCTGCTGCATCGTCCTCATTCCGGTCTTCTTCCCTCGTAACTCCAAGGCCCCAGCTAGCTCTCTTAACCATTCCTGGTGTTGCTCTCACAGCATCAGAGCAAGGCCAGGATTGGTGGGAGCGGCCTCTATCAGCGCTCACAAGAGCACTGGAGCCTTTTGCTTTTGCTAACCCAGATGTCTTAAGACAGCTGGGTTAGAGAGGTTTAAAGTTTGCATGTGCACTTTAAAAAAAGTGCAAAAGGCAACCCACCCGCCTCACTGCCCCCATCCTGACACTCCGTTTGGGATGGGTTGACGAAAAATAAAATGGTAATGAACTAACTTCATTACCATTTTTCCATTTCCGGGGGCATTTCAGTGCGGAGCAGTTCGGACCTGGAAAATATTCGGACGGAGATTTCACGCTTGTTCGCATCGTACTTCGACGTTCGGACCCGTGTACGAACCGGACGGAAATTCAGCCTCCGAATCCGATCCGCTAATGCCGAACCCGATTCGGTGCCCTTCCAACCGAGATCGGAATCGGCCCCTTAGTAGAATGGGAACAGTAAGTTTTACTGTTCTGCAATCCAACACTTTCCTTACTGTTGTTTTTATTGGAGTGGGAGTAGTACGGTTTAGCCTTCTATACTACAACAGTTTCCCTTCTGTTGTAGTAGCTCAAATAATTATAGTAAATAAAAAATCTCTGTAATTAAATATTTTTTACTACCGTTGTATTCACTGGAGGGATATTTATGAATTGTAGCAAGGTTTTTTATTTTTGCATTGCGTTACATGGGAATTGTATGCTTTTTCATATATTTATTATAATAATTTAGGTAGTCTTCAATAACTTGTAGTGGGACTAGTATATGTATTAAATTTTATATTTTATATTTTATTTGATATTGTTGGAATTTATATTACTGTATTTTTATTTATTTAAAATAATATTATTAATTGGTGTTTTTATATTTAAACTTTATTTTACTACATTTTGAGTATTTTAAGTTCTTTTGTTTTTTTATTTATTTAGAATGTTTGTTAGAAAAAAATATTTTATTAGTATATGTACATATATATTTATTTTATAATATTACATTGTTTAACAATTTTGAAATCTATATATATAAAAACGAAAGTATGTCTGTTTGTAATTTATGCATTACTACACCATTCATCCGATCGCCATGAAACTTTGGGAAGTTGTTGAGTACACTCCTGCGAAGGTTTCTGGCAAAAAAAAAAATTGGTTAAAAGTTGTTGAGTACACTCCCGCGAAGGTTTCTGCCAAAAATAAATAAATGTGTGAAATATCGGCCCCCCTGGCCCCCCAGGGCCCTCATAATCTTTCCAATACTGAACGTTTACAGTTTACGGTGCGACTCGCTTTTGCAATGACCATCAACAAAGCACAAGGACAATCGCTGCAAGTGTGTGGACTAGATTTGGAGAATCCGTGCTTCTCACATGGACAACTGGCCAGCATGGTCCCCACAATGGTGGCCACCTGAGTTGGGCTCCCCCCCCCAACCAGTGGCAAAGGTCCGCAACCTAGGAGTCACCTTTGATAATAAACTGACTTTTCACCATCATGCCAATGCCGTCGTATCATCCGCCTTTTACACCCTCAAAAAAATCAAGAAACTCCTTCCTTACCTACCACAGTCAGCCGGCAAAACACTCATCAGCACCTTAGTCTTTTCAAGAACGGGCTACTGCAACTCACTTCTTCTGAATGCTCAGGAAGGGGTTCTCAACAAACTTCAGACCGTGCAAAACGCGGCGGCTAGAACCTTACTTTCTATTCCTAAATTCACACCCACCTCCCATCACATTAAAAAGCTCCATTGGCTCCCTATCAGGAGTCGAATAAAATTTAAGGCTCTGTGTATAGCCTATAAGACCCTTAATAACTCAGGGCCAAAGTTCCTAAAGGAAGCTCTTCGACCAGTGGAGCAACGCAGGACACTACGATCCTCCGCAGCCTTCTTGCTGAACGTCCCTCGGACAAAAAAGGCCACCTGGGGAGACAGGTGCTTCACTACAGCCACTGCTAAACTGTGGAACACCCTCCCACTCCATATCAAATCCGCACCTACGCTTCTTAAATTTCGAAAAAGCCTCAAAACATGGCTCTTCTCTTCCTCCTAACTCCCCCGCCATACTTTAGGGAGCTCTGTGATCACCAGCGCCGAGACACCCGCACGGGTATTTGTGCGCTTTAAAAATTGCAAAAATAAATAAATAAATAAACTGTATGTGGCCAGCTCACGCGTCGGAAAACCTTCTGATTTATTCGTGTACGCACCAGACGGAAATACAAAAAATACCGTGTATCCACAAGCACTCAAATAAATAAACAGAATTAAAACAACACTTTAAAATGTTTTCCATATTAAAATGAATACGTTTCAATAAAAATGACACAATGTAAATTGAATTTTATCATAACAAGTTTCCTTAAATTTCCTTTCTTCTGAGATCGCAGCAACGCGCGACGGGTAAGCTAGTTATAATATAAATTCTAATTTGTAGTTTAAAAGTTGTTTTTAAGTTGATATATGTAAATATATATTTTAATTACTATATATGTGTGGTTAACTTTTTTAATTGAGTTAATTTGTTATATTTGTTAAAATATGTATTAAATGTGTCTTTTTAAAATGAATGTTATTTTTTTATTTATTTAATATGTATTATATATATATTTTAAAAACGATCTTTAGTACAACGATATCAATTACATTGATATTTTTTCAGATATTTTTGTACTTACCATTTTAAAGATATGATGATATTTTTGTCATCGAAATTTTGATTGTGATATTTTTGTATTGCAATATTTAGGTTGTCAGTGAACCCAACACTTAAATGGGGCAGTCTGGGGCTCTATATTCGGTGTTACAAGGGCAATCCACGCCAAAGGGTACCTTCAAAGAGGGCTTGCAAAGGGAATCCCACATCTGACGATCCGTTCCACTTGGAGAAAGAATATGCTACCCATGTGAAAACGTCTCTGAATGTTGGAAATCGCCCACTCTCTGCCGGGCACTGTGCACCTGCACTCAATTTTTGCAGTTCAATCTACGAAGAAAAATGTTAAAAAACATATGGATCCTATTTTCAGACCAAAGTCCCTAGACTTATGCTGACCAGCTCAAGTGAAATATTTGGGTTTAGAAAAGTAATGTACATTTATAAATCAACATGGTTAAGCTGAATTCAGATATTTTTGGCACCAGGTAAGGTGTAATGACCCATCAGGTATGTAAGGTGAAGTCCGTATTTCTTTTCGTTTTAATTGGAGTCTTTTTTAGGTCTCGCTGAACCAATGCGTAAACATTGTTCGGGGAGATTATAGTAAGGCTTCCGAAAAGTCTCCCCAAACTGCGGATTAGGCACAGTTCATGTGAGCCAGGCGCGTGCACATCACCAGCCACATCGCACAGCGCACTCCATACACCATTTGTCTGAGCTCCCCCGCACCCCCATCAGACTTCAAAGGAATGAGCTCCCCCGCCCCCGCCACAGCAATGCTACTCCTCTAATGAAAGTCTTTACATAGTCCATTGTCCCCACGTTTCTGTGCACATTTCAATACCGCTTTTCTGTGCCTCGTACATTAATTCATTTATTTTTATATTCATGAGTGTTGTTTGCTTTTCAGCCGTCGCTCATGTGCACCTCTCTCCCAATCTTCTTTCCATGTTGCTTTGTCGTCAGCGTCCCTCTCCCTCACTGCTCTTTTTTGACAAGCACCAACGGTGAACCACCCTTGTAAATTTCAAAATAAATAAAATACTATGAAATCGAAAACATATTCTATGTATCTGTTAAGAGCCTGGCGGTAGCAATATCTGTTCCAGATGTAGTTTTCTGATGACCTGCACTTAGTTTGTTTAGTTGTTTACCTTCTTACTGATCAGAGAGCCCTGTATGTGGAATTTATATAGAGGATTTGCTTTGCATTTCACCCATGTCTCAGGTTCCAGCAGGCGCGGTTATTCAGAAGATGAGGAGGGTCGATTATTTTTCTTGAGTTGCAATTTCACAACATGCTTCTCTATTAACGATTTCTATGAAATTACATTTTTGCCCCATGGTTTAATACGTGTATATTGAAAATGCACGGGTGTGATTTCCATACATCAAATATGATTGAACGATGGAGGTGCAGGAGTTTGTTTCAATCTAAGAAGGTGGTGTGCATTGAAATGCAGGTACCGTGGCAAGCAGGCACTGCGTCAGTTGAGTGAGTTGGCCCCACTGAGACTTGAGAAGAACACGTCTTCTCTATGTAGCTGGATAAGCAGCATCGTTAAATCTACCACCCTCACTCTACCAGTCTACCGCCCTCACTCTTCTGCTCTACCGCCCTCACTCTACCGCTCTACCGCCCTCACTCTGCCACTCTACCACCCTCACTCTACCGCTCTACCACCCTCACTCTACTGCCCTCACTCTACCGGCCTCATTCTACCACTCTACCGCCCTCACTCTACCACCCTCACTCTACCACTCTACCGCCCTCACTCTACCGCCCTCACTCTACCACTCTACTGCCCTCACTCTACCACTATACTGCCCTCACTCTAACACTCTACCACTCTACCGCCCTCACTCTATCACTCTACCGCCCTCACTCTACCACCCTCACTCTACCAACCTCACTCTACGACTCTACCACCCTCACTCTACCACTGTACTGCCCTCACTCTACCACCCTCACTCTACCACTCTACCGCCCTCACTCTACCACTCTACCGCCCCCAATCTACCGCCCTCACTCTACCACTCTACCGCCCACACTCTATCACTCTACTCCCCTCACTCTATCACTCTACCACCCTCACTCTACCGCCCTCACTCTACCACTCTACCACCCTCACTCTACTACTCTACCGCCCTCACTCTGCCACTCTACCGCCCTCACTCTACCACTCTACCGCCCTCACTCTACCGTCCTCACTCTACCATCCTACTGCCCTCACTCTACCACCCTCACTCTACCACTCTCCCGCCCTCACTCTACCACTCTACCGCCCTCACTCCACCACTCTACTGCCCTCACTCTACCACTCTACCGCCCTCACTCTGCCGCCCTCACGCCATTACTCTACCGCCCTCACTCTATCACTCTACTGCCATCACTCTACACTCTACCGCCCTCACTCTACCACTCTACCGCCCTCACTCTACCACTCTACCGCCCTCACTCTACTGCCCTCAGTCTACCACTCTACCACCCTCACTCTACTGCCCTCCCGCCCTTACTCTACCACCCTCACTCTACCACTCTACCACTCTCACTCTACCACTCTACCACCCTCACTCTACCACTCTACCACCCTTACTCTGCTACCCTCACTCTACCACTCTACCGCCCTCACTCTACCGCCCTCACGCCCTCACTCTACCGCCCTCACTCTACCGCCCTCACTCTACCTCTCTACCACCCTCACTCAACCACTCTACTGGCCTCCCTCTACCACTCTACCGCCCTCACTCTACCACTCTCACTCTACTGCCCTCACTCTACCACTCTACCAACCTCACTCTACCGCTCTACCACCCTCACTCTACTGCCCTCACTCTACCGCCTTCACTCTACCACTCTACCGCCCTCACTCTACCACCCTCACTTTACCACTCTACCGCCCTCACTCTACCACTCTACCGCCCTCACTCTACCACTCTACCACCCTCACTCTACCACTCTACCGCCCTCAATCTACTGCCCTCACTCTACCACTCTACCGCCCTCACTCTACCGCCCTCACTCTACTGCCCTACTTCCCTCACTCTACCACTCTATGCCCTCACTCTACCGCCCTCACTCTACTGCCCTCACTCTACCACTCTACCGCCCTCACTCTACTACTCTATCACCCTCACTCTACCGCCTTCACTCTACCGCTCTACTGCCCTCACTTTACCCCTCTATGCCCTCACTCTACCGCCCTCACTCTACAGCCCTCACTCTACCACTCTACCGCCCTTACTCTACTACTCTGCCAACCTCCCTCTACCACTCTACCGCCCTAACTCTACCACTCTACCGCCCTCACTTTAATGCCCTCACTCTACCGTCCTACTGCCCTCACTCTACCACCCTCACTCTACCACTCTCCCGCCCTCACTCTACCACTCTACTGCCCTCACTCTACCACTCTACTGCCCTCACTTTACCGCCCTCATGCCCTCACTCTACCGCCCTCACTCCACCACTCTACCGCCCTCACTCTACCACTCTATGCCCTCACTCTACCGCCCTCACTCTACCGCCCTCACTCTACCACTCTACCGCCCTCACTCTACTACTCTACTGCCCTCACTCTACCACTCTACTGCCCTAACTCTACCACTCTAATGCCCTCACTTTACCACCCTCACTCTACCATCCTACTGCCCTCACTCTACCACCCTCACTCTACCACTCTCCCGCCCTCACTACCACTCTACTGCCCTCACTCTACCACTCTACCGCCCTCACTTTACCGCCCTCATGCCCCCACTCTACCGCCCTCACTCTACCACTCTACCGCCCTCACTCTACCACTCTACCGCCCTCACTCTACCGCCTTCACTCTACCGCTGTACTGCCCTCACTCTACCACTCTATGCCCTAACTCTATCACCCTCACTCTACCGCCCTTACCTAACCACTCTACCGCCCTCACTCTACTACTCTACCGCCCTCACTCTACCACTCTATGCCCTCACTCTACCGCCCTCACTCTACCGCCCTCACTCTACCACTCTACCGCCCTCACTCTACCACTCTACTGCCCCCAATCTACCGCCCTCACTCTACCACTCTACCACTCTACCGCCCTCACTCTACCACTCTACCGCCCACACTCTATCACTCTACTCCCCTCACTCTATCACTCTACCGCCCTCACTCTACCGCCCTCACTCTACCGCCCTCACTCTACCGCCCTCACTCTACCACTCTACCACCCTAACTCTACTACTCTACCGCCCTCACTCTGCCACTCTACCGCCTTCACTCTACCACTCTACCGCCCTCACTCTACCGTCCTCACTCTACCATACTACTGCCCTCACTCTACCACCCTCACTCTACCACTCTCCTGCCCTCACTCTACCACTCTACCGCCCTCACTCTACCACTCTACTGCCCTCACTCTACCACTCTACCGCCCTCACTCTGCCGCCCTCACGCCATTACTCTACCGCCCTCACTCTACCACTCTACTGCCATCACTCTACACTCTGCCGCCCTCACTCTACCACTCTACTGCCCTCACTCTACCACTCAACCGCCCTCACTCTACTGCCCTCAGTCTACCACTCTACCACCCTCACTCTACTGCCCTCACTCTACTGCCCTCCCGCCCTCACTCTACCACCCTCACTCTACCACTCTACCACTCTCACTCTACCACTCTACCGCCCTCACTCTACCACTCTACCGCCCTTACTCTGCTACCCTCACTCTACCACTCTACCGCCCTCACTCTACCGCCCTCACGCCCTCACTCTACCGCCCTCACTCTACCGCCCTCACTCTACCTCTCTACCACCCTCACTCAACCACTCTACTGGCCTCCCTCTACCACTCTACCGCCCTCACTCTACCACTCTCACTCTACTGCCCTCACTCTACCACTCTACCAACCTCACTCTACCGCTCTACCACCCTCACTCTACTGCCCTCACTCTACCGCCTTCACTCTACCACTCTACCGCCCTCACTCTACCACCCTCACTTTACCACTCTACCGCCCTCACTCTACCACTCTACCGCCCTCACTCTACCACTCTACCACCCTCACTCTACCACTCTACCGCCCTCAATCTACTGTCCTCACTCTACCACTCTACCGCCCTCACTCTACCGCCCTCACTCTACTGCCCTACTACCCTCACTCTACTACTCTATGCCCTCACTCTACCGCCCTCACTCTACTGCCCTCACTCTACCACTCTACCGCCCTCACTCTACTACTCTACCACCCTCACTCTACCACCCTACTGCCCTAACTTTACCACTCTACCGCCCTCACTTTACCGCCCTCACTCTACCATCCTACTGCCCTCACTCTACCACCCTCACTCTACCACTCTAACACTCTACCGCCTCACTCTACCATTCTACCGCCCTCACTCTACCACTCTACCGCCCTCACTCTACTGCCCTCACTCTACCGCCCTCCCGCCCTCACTCTACCACTCTACCGCCCTCACTCTACCACTCTACCGCCCTCACTCTACTACCCTCACTCTACCACTCTACCGCCCTCACTCTACCGCCCTCATGCCCTCACTCTACCGCATTCACTCTACCACTCTACCGCCCTCACTCTACCTCTCTCCCACCCTCCCTCAACCACTCTACCGGCCTCCCTCTACCACTCTACCGCCCTCACTCTACAACTCTCACTCTACTGCCCTCACTCTACCACTTTACCAAGCTCACTCTACCGCTCTACCGCCCTCATTCTACTGCCCTCACTCTACCGCCTTCACTCTACCACTCGACCGCCCTCACTCTACCACCCTCACTCTACCACTCTACCGCCCTCACTCTACCACTCTACTGCCCTCACTCCACCACTCTACCACCCTCAATCTACCGCCATCACTCTACCACTCTACCGCCCTCACTCTACTGCCCTCACTCTACCGCCCTCCCGCCCTCACTCTACCGCCCTCACTCTACCACTCTACCGCCCTCACTCTAGCACTCTACCGCCCTCACTCTACTACCCTCACTCTACCACTCTACTGCCCTCACTCTACCGCCCTCACGCCCTCACTCTACTGCCCTCACTCTACCACTCTACCGCCCTCACTCTACCTCTCTACCACCCTCACTCAACCACTCTACCGGCCTCCCTCTACCACTCTACCGCCCTCACTCTACCACTCTCACTCTACTGCCCTCACTCTATCACTCTACCAACCTCACTACCGCTCTACCACCCTCACTCTACTGCCCTCACTCTACCGCCTTCAGTCTACCACTCGACCGCCCTCACTCTACCACCCTCACTCTACCACTCTACCACCCTCACTCTACCGCCCTCACTCTACCACTCTACTGCCCTCACTCTACCACTCTACCGCCCTCACTCCAATACTCTACTGCCCTCACTCTACCACTCTACCGCCCTCAATCTACTGCCCTCACTCTACCACTCTACCGCCCTCACTCTACCGCCTTCACTCTACCGCTCTACTGCCCTCACTCTACCACTCTATGCCCTCACTCTACCGCCCTCACTCTACAGCCCTCACTCTACCACTCTACCGCCCTTACTCTACTACTCTACCACCCTCCCTCTACCACTCTACCGCCCTAACTCTACCACTCTACCGCCCTCACTTTAATGCCCTCACTCTACTGTCCTACTGCCCTCACTCTACCACCCTCACTCTACCACTCTCCCGCCCTCACTCTACCACTCTACTGCCCTCACTCTACCACTCTACTGCCCTCACTTTACCGCCCTCATGCCCTCACTCTACCGCCCTCACTCCACCACTCTACCGCCCTCACTCTACCACTCTATGCCCTCACTCTACCGCCCTCACTCTACCACTCTACCGCCCTCACTCTACTACTCTACTGCCCTCACTCAACCACTCTACTGCCCTAACTCTACCACTCTAACGCCCTCACTTTACCACCCTCACTCTACCATCCTACTGCCCTCACTCTACCACCCTCACTCTACCACTCTCCCGCCCTCACTACCACTCTACTGCCCTCACTCTACCACTCTACCGCCCTCACTTTACCGCCCTCATGCCCCCACTCTACCGCCCTCACTCTACCACTCTACCGCCCTCACTCTACCACTCTACCGCCCTCACTCTACCACTCTACCGCCCTCACTCTACCGCCTTCACTCTACCGCCGTACTGCCCTCACTCTACCACTCTATGCCCTCACTCTATCACCCTCACTCTACCGCCCTTAACCAACCACTCTACCGCCCTCACTCTACTACTCTACCGCCCTCACTCTACCACTCTATGCCCTCACTCTCCCACTCTACCGCCCTCACTCTACCACTCTACCGCCCTCACTCTACCACTCTACCGCCCTCACTCTACCGCCTTCACTCTACCGCTGTACTGCCCTCACTCTACCACTCTATGCCCTCACTCTATCACCCTCACTCTACCACCCTTAACCAACCACTCTACCGCCCTCACTCTACTACTCTACCGCCCTCACTCTACCACTCTATGCCCTCACTCTACCGCCCTCACTCTACCGCCCTCACTCTACCACTCTACCGCCCCCAATCTACCGCCCTCACTCTACCACTCTACCACTCTACCGCCCTCACTCTACCACTCTACCGCCCACACTCTATCACTCTACTCCCCTCACTCTATCACTCTACCGCCCTCACTCTACCGCCCTCACTCTACCGCCCTCACTCTACCACTCTACCACCCTCACTCTACTACTCTACCGCCCTCACTCTGCCACTCTACCGCCCTCACTCTACCACTCTACCGCCCTCACTCTACCGTCCTCACTCTACCATCCTACTGCCCTCACTCTACCACCCTCACTCTACCACTCTCCCGCCCTCACTCTACCACTCTACCGCCCTCACTCTACCACTCTACTGCCCTCACTCTACCACTCTACCGCCCTCACTCTGCCGCCCTCACGCCATTACTCTACCGCCCTCACTCTACCACTCTACTGCCATCACTCTACACTCTGCCGCCCTCACTCTACCACTCTACCGCCCTCACTCTACCACTCTACCGCCCTCACTCTACTGCCCTCAGTCTACCACTCTACCACCCTCACTCTACTGCCCTCACTCTACTGCCCTCCCGCCCTCACTCTACCACCCTCACTCTACCACTCTACCACTCTCACTCTACCACTCTACCGCCCTCACTCTACCACTCTACCGCCCTTACTCTGCTACCCTCACTCTACCACTCTACTGCCCTCACTCTACCGCCCTCATGCCCTCACGCCCTCACTCTACTGCCCTCACTCTACCGCCCTCACTCTACCGCCCTCACTCTACCTCGCTACCACCCTCACTCAACCACTCTACTGGCCTCCCTCTACCACTCTACCGCCCTCACTCTACCACTCTCACTCTACTGCCCTCACTCTACCACTCTACCAACCTCACTCTACCGCTCTACCACCCTCACTCTACTGCCCTCACTCAAAGTCAAAGTCAAAAAGAGTTTTATTTGTTTTGGTACTCGACTGAGGACCACAAATATTTAAAAAGTGCACAATTTACATTACATTTCAATACAGTTTCAATGTGAGTTTTAAAAATGTATGAATTTTATAGCAGACAAATTCATTCTGAGGCCGTTTGCATACAAGTAGCAGATCTTTTGCAGTGACAATCCTACATGTCCGATAGATAGGGTCAAGGCATGTTGACCGTGCGCTTACAACTTTAGCATTAGGACATATGAATAAAAGATGCTCGATGTCCTGATTACCCCCCTGACATAGAGAGCATAGCGGGGAACTGCCTGGTCTCCAATTTGAAGTAAAAGTTAACACCGGTAGTATGCCCAGGCGCAGCATCGTAATTGACCTCCTTGCACTTTGACTAAGGCAAAAGTCTAGATATGGCTGTTCATGCTTGTACTCCAAGGACTCGGTAAAGGATTTGTACAGAGATAAATTGTTACAGTGTAGGTGGTCAAGATCGAAACTCAATTTGGGGGTAAAACATTTTAAAAAAAGTTTGAGTTGTGCGGGGGACCAAGTTAACAATATTTCAGAGCTAATACTCTACCACTCTACCGCCCTCACTCTGCCGCCCTCACGCCATTACTCTACCGCCCTCACTCTACCACTCTACTGCCATCACTCTACACTCTGCCGCCCTCACTCTACCACTCTACCGCCCTCACTCTACCACTCTACCGCCCTCACTCTACTGCCCTCAGTCTACCACTCTACCACCCTCAATCTACTGCCCTCACTCTACCGCCTTCACTCTACCACTCTACCGCCCTCACTCTACCACCCTCACTCTACCACTCTACCGCCCTCACTCTACCACTCTACTGCCCTCACTCTACCACTCTACCCCCCTCACTCTACCACTCTAGCGTCCTCAATCTACTGCCCTCACTCTACCACTCTACCGCCCTCACTCTACCGCCCTCACTCTACTGCCCTACTGCGCTCACTCTACCACTCTATGCCCTCACTCTACCGCCCTCACTCTACTGCCCTCACTCTACCACTCTACCGCCCTCACTCTACTACTCTACCACCCTCACTCTACCACTCTACTGCCCTAACTTTACCACTCTACCGCTCTCACTTTACCGCCCTCACTCTACCATCCTACTGCCCTCACTCTACCACCCTCACTCTACCACTCTAACACTCTACCGCCTCACTCTACCATTCTACCGCCCTCACTCTACCACTCTACCGCCCTCACTCTACTGCCCTCACTCTACCGCCCTCCTGCCCTCACTCTACCGCCCTCACTCTACCACTCTACCGCCCTCACTCTACCACTCTACCGCCCTCACTCTACTACCCTCACTCTACCACTCTACCGCCCTCACTCTACCGCCCTCATGCCCTCACTCTACCGCACTCACTCTACCACTCTACCGCCCTCACTCTACCTCTCTCCCACCCTCCCTCAACCACTCTACCGGCCTCCCTCTACCACTCTACCGCCCTCACTCTACAGCTCTCACTCTACTGCCCTCACTCTACCACTTTACCAAGCTCACTCCACCGCTCTACTGCCCTCACTCTACCGCCTTCACTCTACCACTCGACTGCCCTCACTCTACCACCCTCACTCTACCACTCTACCGCCCTCACTCTACCACCCTCACTCTACCACGCTACCACCCTCACTCTACCACTCTACCGCCCTCACTCTACCACTCTACTGCCCTCACTCTACCACTCTACCACCCTCAATCTACCTCCCTCACTCTACCACTCTACTGCCCTCACTCTATGGCCTTCACTCTACCGCTCTACTGCCCTCACTCTACCACTCTATGCCCTCACTCTACCGCCCTCACTCTACAGCCCTCACTCTACCACTCTACCTCCCTTACTCTACTACTCTATCACCCTAACTCTACCACTCTACCGCCCTCACTCTACTGCCCTCACTCCCCCGCCTTCACTCTACCACTCTACCGCCCTCACTCTACCACCCTCACTCTACCACTCTACCGCCCTCACTCTACCACTCTACCATCCTCACTCTACCACTCTACTGCCTTCACTCTACCACTCTACCGCCCTCAATCTACTGCCCTCACTCTACCACTCTACCGCCCTCACTCTACCGCCTTCACTCTACCGCTCTACTGCCCTCACTCTACCACTCTATGCCCTCACCCTACCGCTCTCACTCTACCACCCTCACTCTACCACTCTACCACCCTCACTCTACCACTCTACCGCCCTCACTTTACCACCCTCACTCTACCATCCTACTGCCCTCACTCTACCACTCTCCCGCCCTCACTCTAACACTCTACCGCCTCACTCTACCATTCTACCGCCCTCACTCTACCACTCTAATGCCCTCACTCTACTGCCCTCACTCTACCGCCCTCCCGCCCTCACTCTACCGCCCTCACTCTACCACTCTACCGCCCTCACTCTAGCACTCTACCGCCCTCACTCTACTACCCTCACTCTACCACTCTACTGCCCTCACTCTACCGCCCTCACGCCCTCACTCTACCGCCCTCACTCTACCACTCTACCGCCCTCACTCTACCTCTCTACCACCCTCACTCAACCACTCTACCGGCCTCCCTCTACCACTCTACCGCCCTCACTCTACCACTCTCACTCTACTGCCCTCACTCTATCACTCTACCAACCTCACTACCGCTCTACCACCCTCACTCTACTGCCCTCACTCTACCGCCTTCAGTCTACCACTCGACCGCCCTCACTCTACCACCCTCACTCTACCACTCTACCGCCCTCACTCTACCGCCCTCACTCTACCACTCTACCGCCCTCACTCTACCGCCCTCATGCCCTCACTCTACCGCACTCACTCTACCACTCTACCGCCCTCACTCTACCTCTCTCCCACCCTCCCTCAACCACTCTACCGGCCTCCCTCTACCACTCTACCGCCCTCACTCTACAGCTCTCACTCTACTGCCCTCACTCTACCACTTTACCAAGCTCACTCCACCGCTCTACCGCCCTCATTCTACTGCCCTCACTCTACCGCCTTCACTCTACCACTCGACCGCCCTCACTCTATACCACCCTCACTCTACCACTCTACCGCCCTCACTCTACCGCCCTCACTCTACCACGCTACCACCCTCACTCTACCACTCTACCGCCTTCACTCTACCACTTAACTGCCCTCACTCTACCACTCTACCACCCTCAATCTACCTCCCTCACTCTACCACTCTACTGCCCTCACTCTATGGCCTTCACTCTACCGCTCTACTGCCCTCACTCTACCACTCTATGCCCTCACTCTACCGCCCTCACTCTACAGCCCTCACTCTACCACTCTACCTCCCTTACTCTACTACTCTACCACCCTAACTCTACCACTCTACCGCCCTCACTCTACTGCCCTCACTCCCCCGCCTTCACTCTACCACTCTACCGCCCTCACTCTACCACCCTCACTCTACCACTCTACAGCCCTCACTCTACCACTCTACCACCCTCACTCTACCACTCTACTGCCTTCACTCTACCACTCTACCGCCCTCAATCTACTGCCCTCACTCTACCACTCTACCGCCCTCACTCTACCGCCTTCACTCTACCGCTCTACTGCCCTCACTCTACCACTCTATGCCCTCACCCTACCGCCCTCACTCTACCACCCTCACTCTACCACTCTACCACCCTCACTCTACCACTCTACCGCCCTCACTTTACCGCCCTCACTCTACCATCCTACTGCCCTCACTCTACCACTCTCCCGCCCTCACTCTAACACTCTACCGCCTCACTCTACCATTCTACCGCCCTCACTCTACCACTCTACCGCCCTCACTCTACTGCCCTCACTCTACCGCCCTCTCGCCCTCACTCTACCGCCCTCACTCTACCACTCTACCGCCCTCACTCTAGCACTCTACCGCCCTCACTCTACTACCCTCACTCTACCACTCTACTGCCCTCACTCTACCGCCCTCACGCCCTCACTCTACCGCCCTCACTCTACCACTCTACCGCCCTCACTCTACCACTCTCACTCTACTGCCCTCACTCTATCACTCCACCAACCTCACTACCGCTCTACCACCCTCACTCTACTGCCCTCACTCTACCGCCTTCAGTCTACCACTCGACCGCCCTCACTCTACCACCCTCACTCTACCACTCTACCACCCTCACTCTACCGCCCTCACTCTACCACTCTACCGCCCTAACTCTACCACTCTACCGCCCTCACTCCACCACTCTACTGCCCTCACTCTACCGCCCTCAATCTACCGCCCTCACTCTACCACTCTACCGCCCTCACTCTACCGCCTTCACTCTACCACTCTACTGCCCTCACTCTACCACTCTATGCCCTCACTCTACCGCCCTCACTCTACAGCCCTCACTCTACCACTCTACCGCCCTTACTCTACTACTCTACCACCCTCCCTCTACCACTCTACCACCCTAACTCTACCACTCTACCGCCCCCACTTTAATGCCCTCACTCTACCGTCCTACTGCCCTCACTCTACCACCCTCACTCTACCACTCTCCCGCCCTCACTCTACCACTCTACTGCCCTCACTCTACCACTCTACTACCCTCACTTTACCGCCTTCATGCCCTCACTCTACCGCCCTCACTCCACCACTCTACCGCCCTCACTCTACCACTCTATGCCCTAACTCTACCCCCCTCACTCTACCGCCCTCACTCTACTACTCTACTGCCCTCACTCTACCACTCTACTGCCCTAACTCTACCACTCTAACGCCCTCACTTTACCACCCTCACTCTACCATCCTACTGCCCTCACTCTACCACCCTCACTCTACCACTCTCCCGCCCTCACTACCACTCTACTGCCCTCACTCTACCACTCTACCGCCCTCACTTTACCGCCCTCATGCCCCCACTCTACCGCCCTCACTCTACCACTCTACCACCCTCACTCTACCACTCTACCGCCCTCACTCTACCACTCTACCGCTCTCACTCTACCGCCTTCACTCTACCGCTGTACTGCCCTCACTCTACCAATATATGCCCTCACTCTATCACCCTCACTCTACCGCCCTTACCTAACCACTCTACCGCCCTCACTCTACTACTCTACCGCCCTCACTCTACCACTCTATGCCCTCACTCTACCACCCTCACTCTACCGCCCTCACTCTACCACTCTATCGCCCTCACTCTACTACTCTACCGCCCTCACTCCACCACTCTACCGCCCTAACTGTACCACTCTACCGCCTTCACTTTACCGACCTCACTCTACCATCCTACTGCCCTCACTCTACCACCCTCAATCTACCACTCGCCCGCCCTCACTCTACCACTCTACTGCCCTCACTCTACTACTCTACTGCCCTCACTTTACTACCCTCATGCCCTCACTCTACCACTCTACCGCCCTCACTCTACCACTCTACTGCCCACACTCTACCGCTCTACTGCCCTCACTGTACCACTGTATGCCCTCACTCTACCGCCCTCACTCTACCACTCTACCGCCCTCACTCTCCTACTCTACCGACCTCACTCTACCACTCTACCGTCCTACCACTACCACTCTACTGCCCTCACTTTACCAACCTCACTCTACCACCCTACTGCCCTCACTGTGCCACCCTCACTCTACCACTCTCCCGCCCTCACTCTACCACTCTACTGCCCTCACTCTACCACTCTACCGCCCTCACTTTACCACCCTCATGCCCTCACTCTACCGCCCTCACTCTACTACTCTACTGCCCTCACTCTACCACTCTACCGCCCTCACTCTACTGCCCTCACTCTACCACTCTACCGCCCTCACTCTACTGCTCTCACTCTACCGCCCTCACACCCTCACTCTACCGCCCTCACTCTACCACTCTACCGCTCTCACTCTTCCACTCTACCACCCTCACTCTACCACTCTACCGCCCTCACTCTACCACTTTACCGCCCTCACTCTACTACCCTAACTCTATCACTCTACTGCCCTCCATCAACCGCCCTCACGCCCTCACTCTACCGCCCTCACTCTACCACTCTACCGCCCTCATTCTACCACTCTACCACCCTCACTCAACCACTCTACCGGCCTCCCTCTACCACTCTACCGCCCTCACTTTACTACTCTACCGCCCTCACTCTACCGCCCTCACTCTACCACTCTACCACCCTCACTGTATCACTCTACCGCCCTCACTCTACCACCCTCACTCTACCACTCTACCGCCCTCACTCTACCACTCTACCGCCCTCACTCTACCACTCTACTGCCCTCACTCTACCACCCTCACTCTACCAACCTCACTCGACCACTCTACCGCCCTCACTCTACCACTCTACCGCCCTCAATCTACCGCCCTCACTGTTATGTTATGTTATGTTAAAATTATTTCTACCGCGCACGGTCACCTGTCGGTTTAATGGCGCTCATAGACAAAAGCAGGGAGGATAGGCAGCGAGGAATATTCGTAACCTAGCTGGAAGAGATGCGTTTTAAGTAGTTTATGGAAACAGGTGTAACTGGGACAGAGTCAGATAGTAGTGGGGAGGGAGTTCCAGGTTGTAGGGGCGAGAAAGGAGAAGCAGGAGCCTCTGTGCTTTTTGCGTTTGAACCTGGGGACGGTTAGGAGGTTATGTGTGGAAGACTGAAGATTCCTAGAAGGAATGTGACGCTTGAGGCTGAGGGAGGTGAAGGCTGGGGCAAGGGCAAGGAGTGACTTAAAAACAGTGCAGCCCAGTTTGAAAATGCATCGAGAGGCTACTGGGAGCCAGTGCAATCTCCTCAGCAGGGGCGAGACGTGTTGGTGCTTAGGCTGTTGAAAGACCAGTCTGGCCGCCTGGTTTTGCACCAGCTGAAGCCGATGAAGGTGGTAAGCAGGGATTCCCACATACAGGGAGTTGCCATAGTCAATACGGGAGGTGACAAGGGCCATGATGACAAGTTTGAGAGCCTCTGTAGTGAGAAACCTGTGAATTTTGCAGATCCTGCGCAGATGGTAAAAGCAGGAAGAAGTAACGGCATTGATTTGAGGCCTCATAGATAAATCACTAGAGATGATAACGCCGAGGCTCTTCAACGTATTGACAGGACAGGGTGGGGGCCAAGAGAAGGAGGCCAGAAGCTGGAGCTCCAGGGGTTGGAGGACCCTCCTGTCAGTACGAACTCCGTCTTGCTGGGATTGAGCTTCAGCTGGCTGAAATGCATCCACTCAGAGATGGCAAGCATAGTGGATTGGAAATTGGTACAGGAAGAAGGGGAGGAGTCGATGGGAAAAATTAACTGTAAATCATCCGCATAATTGAAAATGGTGACAGGGGTGTGACGGAGAGAAGCTATAAGGGGTTGCATATAGAAATTAAATAAGAGGGGCGAAAGAGCAGAACCTTGAGGGACACCACAGGAAAGTGAGGAGTAAGGGGCAGAGAAAGTGGATAGATGAACCGATTGGGAACGCTGGTGCAGGAAGGAACTGATCCATGTTAAAGCCAAGCCCTGAATGCCAGCGTTTCTGACACGGTAGATCAAGATGGCGTGATCGACCGTGTCAAAAGCACCACTCTACCGCCCTCACTCTACCACTCTACCGCCCTCACTCTACCACTCTACCGCCCTCACTCTACCACTCTACCGCCCTCACTCTACCACTCTACCGCCCTCACTCTACCACTCTACCTCCCTAACTCTACCACTCTACTGCCCACCGCTCTACCGCCCTCACTCTACCGCCCTCAATCTACCGCCCTCACTCTACCACTTTACCGCCCTCACTCTACTACTCTACCGCCCTCACTCTACCACTCTACTGCCCTCACTCTACCGCCCTCACTCTACCGCCCTCAGTCTACCACTTTACCGCCATCACTCTACCACCCTCACTCTACCACTCTACCGCCCTCACTCTACCACTCTACCGCCTCACTCCTCCACTCTACCGCCCTCACACCCTCACTCTACCGCCCTCACTCTACCACTCTACCGCCCTCACTCTACCACTCTACAGCCCTCACTCTACCACTCCACCGCCCTCACTCTACCACTCTACTGCCCTCACTCTAGTGCCCTCACCCTACCACTCTACTGCCCTCACTCTACCGCCCTCACTCTACCACCCTCATGCCCTCACTCTACCACCCTCACTCTACCACTCTACCGCTCTCACTCTACCACTCTACCGCCCTCACTCTACCACTCTACCGCCCTCACTCTACTACCCTCACTCTACTGCCCTCACACCTTCATTCTACCGCCCTCACTCTACCACTCTACCACTCTACCACTCTACCGCCCTGTCTGTACCATTCTACCGCCCTCACTCTACCACTCTACCGCTCTCACTCTACCACTCTACCACCCTCACTCTACCGCCCTCACTCTACTGCCCTCACTCTACCACTCTACCACCCTCACGCCCTCACTCTACCGCCCTCACTCTACCGCCCTCACTCTACCACTCTACTACCCTCACTCTACCGCCCTCACTCTACCACTCTACTGCCCTCACTCTACCACTCTACCGCCCTCACGCCCTCACTCTACCACACTCACTCTACCACTCTACCGCCCTCACTCTACTGCCTTCACGCCCTCACTCTACCGCCCTCACTCTACCACTCTACAACCCTCACTCTACCACCCTACCGCCCTCACTCTACCACCCTCACTCTACCACTTTACCGCCCTCACTCTACCACTCTTCCGCCTTCTCCCCCTCACTCTACCGCCCTCACTCTACCACTCTACTGCCCTGACTCTATCACTCTACCGCCCTCACTCTACCACTCTACCGCCCTCATGCCCTCACTCTACCGCCCTCATGCTCTCACTCTACTACCATTCTCATGCCCTCACTCTACCACCCTCACTCTACCACTCTACCGCCCTCACTCTACCACTCTACCGCCCTCACTCTACCACTCTACTGCCCTCACTCTACTGCCCTCACCCTACCACTCTACTGCCCTCACTCTACCGCCCTCACTCTACCACCCTCATGCCCTCACTCTACCACCCTCACTCTACCACTCTACCGCTCTCACTCTACCACTCTACCACCCTCACTCTACCACTCTACCACCCTCACTCTACCACTCTACAGCCCTCACTCTACCACTCCACCGCCCTCACTCTACCACTCTACTGCCCTCACTCTACTGCCCTCACCCTACCACTCTACTGCCCTCACTCTACCGCCCTCACTCTACCACCCTCATGCCCTCACTCTACCACCCTCACTCTACCACTCTACCGCTCTCACTCTACCACTCTACCGCCCTCACTCTACCACTTTACCGCCCTCACTCTACTACCCTCACTCTACTGCCCTCACACCTTCATTCTACCGCCCTCACTCTACCACTCTACCACTCTACCACTCTACCGCCCTCACTCTACCACTCTACCGCCCTGTCTGTACCATTCTACCACCCTCACTCTACCACTCTACCTCTCTCACTCTACCACTCTACCACCCTCACTCTACCGCCCTCACTCTACTGCCCTCACTCTACCACTCTACCACCCTCACGCCCTCACTCTACCGCCCTCACTCTACCGCCCTCACTCTACCACTCTACTACCCTCACTCTACCGCCCTCACTCTACCACTCTACTGCCCTCACTCTACCACTCTACCGCCCTCACGCCCTCACTCTACCGCACTCACTCTACCACTCTACCGCCCTCACTCTACTGCCTTCACGCCCTCACTCTACCGCCCTCACTCTCCCACTCTACAACCCTCACTCTACCACCCTACCGCCCTCACTCTACCACCCTCACTCTACCACTTTACCGCCCTCACTCTACCACTCTTCCGCCTTCTCGCCCTCACTATACCGCCCTCACTCTACCACTCTACTGCCCTGACTCTACCACTCTACCGCCCTCACTCTACCACTCTACCGCCCTCAGGCCCTCACTCTACCACCCTCATGCACTCACTCTACTACCATTCTCATGCCCTCACTCTACCACCCTCACTCTACCACTCTACCGCCCTCACTCTACCACCCTCACTCTACCAACCTCACTCGACCACTCTATCGCCCTCACTCTACCGCCCTCACTCTACCACTCTAACGCCCTCACTCTACCGCCCTCACTCTTCCGCCCTCACTCTACCACTCTATCGCCGTCACTCTACCCCTCTACCGCCCTCACTCTACCACTCTACCTCCCTCAATCTACCGCCCTCACTCTACCACTCTACCGCCCTCACTCTACCACTCTACCACCCTCACTCTACCACTCTACCACCCACACTCTACCGCCCTCACTCTCACTCTACCGCCCTCAATCTACCGCCCTCACTCTACCACTTTACCACCCTCACTTTACTACTCTACCGCCCTCTCCCTACCACTCTACCGCCCTCACTCTACCGCCCTCACTCTACTGCCCTCACTCTACCGCCCTCACTCTACCACTCTACCGCCATCACTCTACCAACCTCACTCTACGACTCTCCCGCCCTCACTCTACCACTCTACCGCCCTCACTCTACCACTCTACCGCCTCACTCTACCACTCTACCGCCCTCACTCTACTGCCCTACACCCTCACTCTACCGCCCTCACTCTACCACTCTACCGCCCTCACTCTACCACTCTACAGCCCTCACTCTACCACTCCACCGCCCTCACTCTACCACTCTACCGCCCTCACTCTACTGCCCTCACCCTACCTCTCTACCGCCCTCACTCTACCGCCCTCACGTCCTCACTCTACCACCCTCACTCTACCACTCTACCCCTCTCACTCTACCACTCTACTGCCCTCACTCTACCACTCTACCGCCCTCACTCTACTACCCTCACTCTACTGCCCTCACACCCTCACTCTACCGCCCTCACTTTACCACTCTACCGCCCTCACTCTACCACTCTACCGCCCTCACTCTACCATTCTACCGCCCTCACTCTTCCGCCCTCACTCTACCACTCTACCGCCCTCACTCTACCCCCCTCACTCTACTGCCCTCACTCTACCGCCCTCACTCTACCACTCTACCGCCCTCACACCCTCACTCTACCGCCCTCACTCTACCACTCTACCGCCCTCACTCTACCACTCTACCACCCTCACTCTACCGCCTTCACTCTACCACTCTACTGTCCTCACTCCACCACTCTACAGCCTACACGCCCTCACTCTACCGCCCTCACTCTGCCACTCTACCGCCCTCACACCCTCACTCTACCACCCTCACTCTACCACTCTACCGCCCTCACTCTACTGCCCTCACGCCCTCACTCTACCGCCCTCACTCTACCACTCTACAACCCTCACTCTACCACTCTACCGCCCTCACTCAACCACCCTCACTCTACCACTTTACGGCCCTCACTCTACCACTCTACCGCCTTCTCGCCCTCACTCTACCGCCCTAACTCTACCACTGTACCGCCCTCATTCTACCACTCTACTGCCCTGACTCTACCACTCTACCGCCCTCACTCTACCACTCTACTGCCTTCATGCCCTCACTCTACCGCCCTTATGCACTCACTCTACTACCATTCTCATGCCCTCACTCTACCGCCCTCACTCTAGCACTCTACCGCCCTCACTCTACCACTCTTCCGCCCTCACTCTACCACCCTCACTCTACCAACCTCACTCGACCACTCTACCGCCCTCACTCTACCACTCTACCGCCCTCACTCTACCGCCCTCACTCTTCCGCCCTCACTCTACCACTTTACTGCCGTCACTCTACCCCTCTACTGCCCTCACTCTACCACTCTACCGCCCTCAATCTACCGCCCTCACTCTACCACTCTACTGCCCTCACTCTACCACTCTACCACCCTCACTCTACCACTCTACCGCCCACACTCTACCGCTCTACTGCCCTCACTCTACCACTCTACCGCCCTCAATCTACCGCCCTCACTCTACCACTTTATCTCCCTCACTCAACTACTCTACTGCCCTCACTCTACCATTCTACCACCCTCACTCTACCGCCCCCACTCTACCACCCTCACTCTACCACTCTACCGCCATCACTCTACCACCCTCACTCTACCACTCTCCTGCCCTCACTCTACCACTCTACCGCCCTCACTCGACCACTCTACCGCCTCACTCTACCACCCTACTGCCCTCACTCTACCGCCCTCACGCCCTCACTCTACTGCCCTCACTCTACCACTCTCCTGCCCTCACTCTACCACTCTACCGCCCTCACTCTTCCACTCTACCGCCCTCACTCTACCACTCTACCGCCCTCATGCCCTCACTCTACCGCCCTCATGCACTCACTCAACTACCATTCTCATGCCCTCACTCTACCGCCCTCACTCTACCACTCTACCACTCTACCGCCCTCACTCTACCACCCTCACTCTACCAACCTCATTTGGCCACTCTACCGCCCTCACTCTACCGCCCTCACTCTACCACTCTACCGCCCTCACTCTACCACCCTCACTCTACCAACCTCACTCGACCACTCTACCGCCCTCACTCTACCGCCCTCACTCTACCACTCTACCGCCCTCACTCTACCGCCCTCACTCTTCCGCCCTCACTCTACCACTCTACTTCCGTCACTCTACCCCTCTACTGCCCTCACTCTACCACTCTACCGCCCTCAATCTACCGCCCTTACTCTACCACTCTACCGCCTCACTCTACCACTCTACCGCCCTCACTCTACCGCCCTCATGCCCTCACTCTACCGCCCTCCCTCTACCACTCTACAGCCCTCACTCTACCGCCCTCACTCTACTGCCCTCACTCTACCACTCTACCACCCTCACTCTACCACTCTACCGCCCTCACTCTACCACTCCACCGCCCTCACTCTACCACTCTACCGCCCTCACTCTACTGCCCTCACGCCCTCACTCTACCACCCTCACTCTACCACTCTACCGCTCTCACTCTATCACTCTACCGCCCTCACTCTACTGCCCTCACCCTACCTCTCTACCGCCCTCACTCTACCGCCCTCACGTCTTCACTCTACCACCCTCACTCTACCACTCTACAGCTCTCACTCTACCACTCTACTGCCCTCACTCTACCACTCTACCGCCCTCACTCTACTACCCTCACTCTACTGCCCTCACACCCTCACTCTACCGCCCTCACTCTACCACTCTACTGCCCTCACTCTACCACTCTACTGCCCTCACTCTACCATTCTACCGCCCTCACTCTTCCGCCCTCACTCTACCGCCCTCACTCTACCGCCCTCACTCTACCACTCTACAACCCTCACTCTACCCCCTCACTCTACTGCCCTCACTCTACCGCCCTCACTCTACCACTCTACCGCCCTCACACCCTCACTCTACCGCCCTCACTCTACCACTCTACCGCCCTCACTCTACCACCCTCACTCTACCGCCTTCACTCTACCACTCTACTGTCCTCACTCCACCACTCTACCGCCTTCACGCCCTCACTCTACCGCCCTCACTCTGCCACTCTACTGCCCTCACACCCTCACTCTACCACCCTCACTCTACCACTCTACCGCCCTCACTCTACTGCCCTCACGCCCTCACTCTACCGCCCTCACTCTACCACTCTACAACCCTCACTCTACCACCCTGCCGCCCTCACTCTACCACCCTCACTCTACCACTTTACGGCTCTCACTCTACCACTCTACCGCCTTCTCACCCTCACTCTACCGCCCTAACTCTACCACTGTATCGCCCTCATTCTACCACTCTACTGCCCTGACTTCACCACTCTACCGCCCTCACTCTACCACTCTACCGCCTTCATGCCCTCACTCTACAGCCCTCATGCACTCACTCTACTACCATTCTCATGTCCTCACTCTACCGCCCTCACTCTAGCACTCTACCGCCCTCACTCTACCACTCTTCCGCCCTCACTCTACCACCCTCACTCTACCAACCTCACTCGACCACTCTACCGCCCTCACTCTACCACTCTACCGCCCTCACTCTACCACTTTACTGCCGTCACTCTACCCCTCTACTGCCCTCACTCTACCACTCTACCGCCCTCAATCTACCGTCCTCACTCTACCACTCTACTGCCCTCACTCTACCACTCTACCACCCTCACTCTACCACTCTACCGCCCACACTCTACCGCTCTACTGCCCTCACTCTACCACTCTACCGCCCTCAATCTACCGCCCTCACTCTACCACTTTATCGCCCTCACTCTACTACTCTACTGCCCTCACTCTACCATTCTACCACCCTCACTCTACCGCCCCCACTCTACCACCCTCACTCTACCACTCTACCGCCATCACTCTACCACCCTCACTCTACCACTCTCCTGCCCTCACTCTACCACTCTACCGCCCTCACTCTACCACTCTACCGCCTCACTCTACCACCCTACTGCCCTCACTCTACCACTCTACCGCCCTCACTCTTCCACTCTACCGCCCTCATGCCCTCACTCTACCACTCTACCGCCTCACTCTACCACCCTACTGCCCTCACTCTACCACCCTACCGCCCTCACTCTACCACTCTACCGCCCTCATGCCCTCACTCTACCGCCCTCAAGCACTCACTCAACTACCATTCTCATGCCCTCACTCTACCGCCCTCACTCTACCACTCTACCACTCTACCGCCCTCACTCTACCACCCTCACTCTACCAACCTCATTTGACCACTCTACCGCCCTCACTCTACAACTCTACCGCCCTCACTCTACCACCCTCACTCTACCAACCTCACTCGACCACTCTACCGCCCTCACTCTACCGCCCTCACTCTACCACTCTACCGCCCTCACTCTACCGCCCTCACTCTTCCGCCCTCACTCTACCACTCTACTGCCGTAACTCTACCCCTCTACTGCCCTCACTCTACCACTCTACCACCCTCAATCTACCGCCCTCACTCTACCACTCTACCGCCCTCACTCTACCACTCTACCACCCTCACTCTACCACTCTACCGCCCACACTCTATCGCTCTGCCGCCCTCACTCTACCACTCTACCGCCCTCAATCTACCGCCCTCACTCTACCACTTTACCGCCCTCACTCTACTACTCTACCGCCCTCACTCTACCACTCTACCGCCCTCACTCTACCGCCCTCACTCTTCCGCCCTCACTCTACCACTCTACTGCCGTAACTCTACCCCTCTACTGCCCTCACTCTACCACTCTACCACCCTCAATCTACCGCCCTCACTCTACCACTCTACCGCCCTCACTCTACCACTCTACCACCCTCACTCTACCACTCTACCGCCCACACTCTATCGCTCTGCCGCCCTCACTCTACCACTATACCGCCCTCAATCTACCGCCCTCACTCTACCACTTTACCGCCCTCACTCTACAACTCTACCGCCCTCACTCTACCACTCTACCGCCATCACTCTACCACCCTCACTCTACGACTCTCCCGTTCTCACTCTACCACTCTACAGCCCTTACTCTACCACTCTACCGCCTCACTCTACCACTCTACCGCCCTCACTCTACCGCCCTCATGCCCTCACTCTACCGCCCTCCCTCTACCACTCTACGGCCCTTACTCTACCGCCCTCACTCTACTGCCCTCACTCTACCACTTTACCACCCTCACTCTACAGTCCTCACTCTACCACTCTACCGCCCTCACTCTACCACTCCACCGCCCTCACTCTACCACTCTACCGCCCTCACTCTACTGCCCTCACGCCCTCACTCTACCACCCTCACTCTACCACTCTACCGCTCTCACTCTATCACTCTACCGCCCTCACTCTACCACTCTACCGCCCTCACTCTACTACCCTCACTCTACCGCCCTCACACCCTCACTCTACCACTCTACCGCTCTCACTCTATCACTCTACCGCCCTCACTCTACCACTCTACCGCCCTCACTCTACCGCCCTCACTCTACCACTCTACCGCCCTCACTCTACCACTCTACCACCCTCACTCTACAGCCCTCACTCGACTGCCCTCACTCTACCGCCCTCACTCTACCACTCTACCACCCTCACGCCCTCACTCTACCGCTCTCACTCTACCACTCTACCACCCTCACTCTACCGCCCTCACTCTACCACTCTACTACCCTCACTCTACCGCGCTCACTCTACCACTCTACCGCCCTCACTCTACCACTCTACCGCCCTCACGCCCTCACTCTACTGCCCTCATTCTACCGCCCTCACTCTACCACTCTAACACCCTCACTCTACCACTCTACCGCCCTCACTCTACCACTTTACCGCCCTCGCTCTACCACTCTACTGCCTTCTCGCCCTCACTCTACCGCCCTCACTCTACCACTCTACCGCCCTCACTCTACCACTCTACCGCCCTCACTCTACCGCCCTCACTCTACCACTCTACCACCCTCACTCTACCGCCCTCACTCTACCACTCTACCACCCTCACTCTACCACCCTCACTCTACTGCCCTCACTCTACCGCCCTCACTCTACCACTCTACCACCCTCACGCCCTCACTCTACCGCTCTCACTCTACCACTCTACCGCCCTCACTCTACCGCCCTCACTCTACCACTCTACTACCCTCACTCTACCGCGCTCACTCTACCACTCTACCGCCCTCACTCTACCACTCTGCCGCCTTCACGCCCTCACTCTGCCACTCTACCGCCCTCACTCTACCACCCTCACTCTACCACTCTACCGCCCTCACGCCCTCACTCTACTGCCCTCACTCTACCGCCCTCACTCTACCACTCTACCACCCTCACTCTACCACACTCACTCTACTGCCCTCACTCTACCGCCCTCACTCTACCACTCTACCGCCTTCACGCCCTCACTCTGCTACTCTACCGCCCTCACTCTACCACCCTCACTCTACCACTCTACCGCCCTCACGCCCTCACTCTACTGCCCTCATTCTACCGCCCTCACTCTACCACTCTACCACCCTCACTCTACCACTCTACCGCCCTCACTCTACCACTTTACCGCCCTCACTCTACCACTCTACTGCCTTCTCGCCCTCACTCTACCGCCCTCACTCTACCAACCTCATTTGGCCACTCTACCGCCCTCACTCTACCGCCCTCACTCTACCACTCTACCGCCCTCACTCTACCACCCTCACTCTACCAACCTCACTCGACCACTCTACCGCCCTCACTCTACCGCCCTCACTCTACCACTCTACCGCCCTCACTCTACCGCCCTCACTCTTCCGCCCTCACTCTACCACTCTACTTCCGTCACTCTACCCCTCTACTGCCCTCACTCTACCACTCTACCGCCCTCAATCTACCGCCCTTACTCTACCACTCTACCGCCTCACTCTACCACTCTACCGCCCTCACTCTACCGCCCTCATGCCCTCACTCTACCGCCCTCCCTCTACCACTCTACAGCCCTCACTCTACCGCCCTCACTCTACTGCCCTCACTCTACCACTCTACCACCCTCACTCTACGGTCCTCACTCTACCACTCTACCGCCCTCACTCTACCACTCCACCGCCCTCACTCTACCACTCTACCGCCCTCACTCTACTGCCCTCACGCCCTCACTCTACCACCCTCACTCTACCACTCTACCGCTCTCACTCTATCACTCTACCGCCCTCACTCTACTGCCCTCACCCTACCTCTCTACCGCCCTCACTCTACCGCCCTCACGTCTTCACTCTACCACCCTCACTCTACCACTCTACAGCTCTCACTCTACCACTCTACTGCCCTCACTCTACCACTCTACCGCCCTCACTCTACTACCCTCACTCTACTGCCCTCACACCCTCACTCTACCGCCCTCACTCTACCACTCTACTGCCCTCACTCTACCACTCTACTGCCCTCACTCTACCATTCTACCGCCCTCACTCTTCCGCCCTCACTCTACCGCCCTCACTCTACCGCCCTCACTCTACCACTCTACCACCCTCACTCTACCCCCCTCACTCTACTGCCCTCACTCTACCGCCCTCACTCTACCACTCTACCGCCCTCACACCCTCACTCTACCGCCCTCACTCTACCACTCTACCGCCCTCACTCTACCACCCTCACTCTACCGCCTTCACTCTACCACTCTACTGTCCTCACTCCACCACTCTACCGCCTTCACGCCCTCACTCTACCGCCCTCACTCTGCCACTCTACTGCCCTCACACCCTCACTCTACCACCCTCACTCTACCACTCTACCGCCCTCACTCTACTGCCCTCACGCCCTCACTCTACCGCCCTCACTCTACCACTCTACAACCCTCACTCTACCACCCTGCCGCCCTCACTCTACCACCCTCACTCTACCACTTTACGGCTCTCACTCTACCACTCTACCGCCTTCTCACCCTCACTCTACCGCCCTAACTCTACCACTGTATCGCCCTCATTCTACCACTCTACTGCCCTGACTTCACCACTCTACCGCCCTCACTCTACCACTCTACCGCCTTCATGCCCTCACTCTACAGCCCTCATGCACTCACTCTACTACCATTCTCATGTCCTCACTCTACCGCCCTCACTCTAGCACTCTACCGCCCTCACTCTACCACTCTTCCGCCCTCACTCTACCACCCTCACTCTACCAACCTCACTCGACCACTCTACCGCCCTCACTCTACCACTCTACCGCCCTCACTCTACCACTTTACTGCCGTCACTCTACCCCTCTACTGCCCTCACTCTACCACTCTACCGCCCTCAATCTACCGTCCTCACTCTACCACTCTACTGCCCTCACTCTACCACTCTACCACCCTCACTCTACCACTCTACCGCCCACACTCTACCGCTCTACTGCCCTCACTCTACCACTCTACCGCCCTCAATCTACCGCCCTCACTCTACCACTTTATCGCCCTCACTCTACTACTCTACTGCCCTCACTCTACCATTCTACCACCCTCACTCTACCGCCCCCACTCTACCACCCTCACTCTACCACTCTACCGCCATCACTCTACCACCCTCACTCTACCACTCTCCTGCCCTCACTCTACCACTCTACCGCCCTCACTCTACCACTCTACCGCCTCACTCTACCACCCTACTGCCCTCACTCTACCACTCTACCGCCCTCACTCTTCCACTCTACCGCCCTCATGCCCTCACTCTACCACTCTACCGCCTCACTCTACCACCCTACTGCCCTCACTCTACCACCCTACCGCCCTCACTCTACCACTCTACCGCCCTCATGCCCTCACTCTACCGCCCTCATGCACTCACTCAACTACCATTCTCATGCCCTCACTCTACCGCCCTCACTCTACCACTCTACCACTCTACCGCCCTCACTCTACCACCCTCACTCTACCAACCTCATTTGACCACTCTACCGCCCTCACTCTACAACTCTACCGCCCTCACTCTACCACCCTCACTCTACCAACCTCACTCGACCACTCTACCGCCCTCACTCTACCGCCCTCACTCTACCACTCTACCGCCCTCACTCTACCGCCCTCACTCTTCCGCCCTCACTCTACCACTCTACTGCCGTAACTCTACCCCTCTACTGCCCTCACTCTACCACTCTACCACCCTCAATCTACCGCCCTCACTCTACCACTCTACCGCCCTCACTCTACCACTCTACCACCCTCACTCTACCACTCTACCGCCCACACTCTATCGCTCTGCCGCCCTCACTCTACCACTCTACCGCCCTCAATCTACCGCCCTCACTCTACCACTTTACCGCCCTCACTCTACTACTCTACCGCCCTCACTCTACCACTCTACCGCCCTCACTCTACCGCCCTCACTCTTCCGCCCTCACTCTACCACTCTACTGCCGTAACTCTACCCCTCTACTGCCCTCACTCTACCACTCTACCACCCTCAATCTACCGCCCTCACTCTACCACTCTACCGCCCTCACTCTACCACTCTACCACCCTCACTCTACCACTCTACCGCCCACACTCTATCGCTCTGCCGCCCTCACTCTACCACTATACCGCCCTCAATCTACCGCCCTCACTCTACCACTTTACCGCCCTCACTCTACAACTCTACCGCCCTCACTCTACCACTCTACCGCCATCACTCTACCACCCTCACTCTACGACTCTCCCGTTCTCACTCTACCACTCTACAGCCCTTACTCTACCACTCTACCGCCTCACTCTACCACTCTACCGCCCTCACTCTACCGCCCTCATGCCCTCACTCTACCGCCCTCCCTCTACCACTCTACAGCCCTTACTCTACCGCCCTCACTCTACTGCCCTCACTCTACCACTTTACCACCCTCACTCTACAGTCCTCACTCTACCACTCTACCGCCCTCACTCTACCACTCCACCGCCCTCACTCTACCACTCTACCGCCCTCACTCTACTGCCCTCACGCCCTCACTCTACCACCCTCACTCTACCACTCTACCGCTCTCACTCTATCACTCTACCGCCCTCACTCTACCACTCTACCGCCCTCACTCTACTACCCTCACTCTACCGCCCTCACACCCTCACTCTACCACTCTACCGCTCTCACTCTATCACTCTACCGCCCTCACTCTACCACTCTACCGCCCTCACTCTACCGCCCTCACTCTACCACTCTACCGCCCTCACTCTACCACTCTACCACCCTCACTCTACAGCCCTCACTCGACTGCCCTCACTCTACCGCCCTCACTCTACCACTCTACCACCCTCACGCCCTCACTCTACCGCTCTCACTCTACCACTCTACCACCCTCACTCTACCGCCCTCACTCTACCACTCTACTACCCTCACTCTACCGCGCTCACTCTACCACTCTACCGCCCTCACTCTACCACTCTACCGCCCTCACGCCCTCACTCTACTGCCCTCATTCTACCGCCCTCACTCTACCACTCTAACACCCTCACTCTACCACTCTACCGCCCTCACTCTACCACTTTACCGCCCTCGCTCTACCACTCTACTGCCTTCTCGCCCTCACTCTACCGCCCTCACTCTACCACTCTACCGCCCTCACTCTACCACTCTACCGCCCTCACTCTACCGCCCTCACTCTACCACTCTACCACCCTCACTCTACCGCCCTCACTCTACCACTCTACCACCCTCACTCTACCACCCTCACTCTACTGCCCTCACTCTACTGCCCTCACTCTACCACTCTACCACCCTCACGCCCTCACTCTACCGCTCTCACTCTACCACTCTACCGCCCTCACTCTACCGCCCTCACTCTACCACTCTACTACCCTCACTCTACCGCGCTCACTCTACCACTCTACCGCCCTCACTCTACCACTCTGCCGCCTTCACGCCCTCACTCTGCCACTCTACCGCCCTCACTCTACCACCCTCACTCTACCACTCTACCGCCCTCACGCCCTCACTCTACTGCCCTCACTCTACCGCCCTCACTCTACCACTCTACCACCCTCACTCTACCACACTCACTCTACTGCCCTCACTCTACCGCCCTCACTCTACCACTCTACCGCCTTCACGCCCTCACTCTGCTACTCTACCGCCCTCACTCTACCACCCTCACTCTACCACTCTACCGCCCTCACGCCCTCACTCTACTGCCCTCATTCTACCGCCCTCACTCTACCACTCTACCACCCTCACTCTACCACTCTACCGCCCTCACTCTACCACTTTACCGCCCTCACTCTACCACTCTACTGCCTTCTCGCCCTCACTCTACCGCCCTCACTCTACCACTCTACAGCCCTCACTCTACCACTCTACCGCCCTCACTCTACCGCCCTCACTCTACCACTCTACCACCCTCACTCTACCGCCCTCACTCTACCACTCTACCACCCTCACTCTACCACCCTCACTCTACTGCCCTCACTCTACCGCCCTCACTCTACCACTCTACCACCCTCACGCCCTCACTCTACCGCTCTTACTCTACCACTCTACTGCCCTCACTCTACCGCCCTCACTCTACCACTCTACTACCCTCACTCTACCGCGCTCACTCTACCACTCTACCGCCCTCACTCTACCACTCTGCCGCCTTCACGCCCTCACTCTGCCACTCTACCGCCCTCACTCTACCACCCTCACTCTACCACTCTACCGCCCTCACGCCCTCACTCTACTGCCCTCACTCTACCGCCCTCACTCTACCACTCTACCACCCTCACTCTACCACCCTCACTCTACTGCCCTCACTCTACCGCCCTCACTCTACCACTCTACCGCCTTCACGCCCTCACTCTGCTACTCTACCGCCCTCACTCTACCACCCTCACTCTACCACTCTACCGCCCTCACGCCCTCACTCTACTGCCCTCATTCTACCGCCCTCACTCTACCACTCTACCACCCTCACTCTACCACTCTACCGCCCTCACTCTACCACTTTACCGCCCTCACTCTACCACTCTACTGCCTTCTCGCCCTCACTCTACCGCCCTCACTCTACCACTCTACAGCCCTCACTCTACCACTCTACTGCCCTCACTCTACCGCCCTCACTCTACCACTCTACCACCCTCACTCTACCGCCCTCACTCTACCACTCTACCACCCTCACTCTACCACCCTCACTCTACTGCCCTCACTCTACCGCCCTCACTCTACCACTCTACCACCCTCACGCCCTCACTCTACCGCTCTCACTCTACCACTCTACTGCCCTCACTCTACCGCCCTCACTCTACTACCCTCACTCTACCCCGCTCACTCTACCACTCTACCGCCCTCACTCTACCACTCTGCCGCCTTCACGCCCTCACTCTGCCACTCTACCGCCCTCACTCTACCACCCTCACTCTACCACTCTACCGCCCTCACGCCCTCACTCTACTGCCCTCACTCTACCGCCCTCACTCTACCACTCTACCACCCTCACTCTACCACCCTCACTCTACTGCCCTCACTCTACCGCCCTCACTCTACCACTCTACCGCCTTCACGCCCTCACTCTGCTACTCAACCGCCCTCACTCTACCACCCTCACTCTACCACTCTACCGCCCTCACGCCCTCACTCTACTGCCCTCATTCTACCGCCCTCACTCTACCACTCTACCACCCTCACTCTACCACTCTACCGCCCTCACTCTACCACTTTACCGCCCTCACTCTACCACTCTACTGCCTTCTCGCCCTCACTCTACCGCCCTCACTCTACCACTCTACAGCCCTCACTCTACCACTCTACCGCCCTCACTCTACCGCCCTCACTCTACCACTCTACCACCCTCACTCTACCGCCCTCACTCTACCACTCTACCACCCTCACTCTACCACCCTCACTCTACTGCCCTCACTCTACCGCCCTCACTCTACCACTCTACCACCCTCACGCCCTCACTCTACCGCTCTCACTCTACCACTCTACTGCCCTCACTCTACCGCCCTCACTCTACCACTCTACTACCCTCACTCTACCGCGCTCACTCTACCACTCTACCGCCCTCACTCTACCACTCTGCCGCCTTCATGCCCTCACTCTACCGCCCTCACTCTGCCACTCTACCGCCCTCACTCTACCACCCTCACTCTACCACTCTACCACCCTCACGCCCTCACTCTACTGCCCTCACTCTACCGCCCTCACTCTACCACTCTACCACCCTCACTCTACCACTCTACTGCCCTCACTCTACCACTTTACTGCCCTCACTCTACCACTCTACCGCCTTCTCGCCCTCACTCTACCGCCCTCGCTCTACCACTCTACCGCCTTCACTCTACCACTCTACTGCCCTGACTCTACCACTCTACCGCCCCCACTCTACCACTCTACCGCCCTCATGCCCTCACTCTACCGCCCTCATGCACTCACTCTGCTACCATTCTCATACCCTCACTCTACCGCCCTCACTCTACCACTCTACCGCCCTCACTCTTCAACTCTACCATCCTCACCCTACCGCCCTCACTCTACCACTCTACCTCCCTCACTCTACCACTCTTCTGCCCTCATTCTACCACTCTACCGCCCTCAATCTACCACTCTACTGCCCTCACTCTGCTGCCCTCACTCTACCGCCCTCACTCTACCACCCTCACTCTACCACCCTCACACCGTCATTCTACCACCCTCACTCTACCACTCTACCGCCCTCACTCTACGACCCTCACTCAACCACTCTACTGGCCTCCCTCCACCACTCTGCTGCCCTCGCTCTACCACTCTACCGCCCTCACTCTACCACTCTACCACCCTCACTCTACCACTCTACCGCCCACACTCTACCGCTCTACCGCCCTCACTCTACCACTCTACCGCCCTCAATCTACCGCCCTCACTCTACCACTTTATCGCCCTCACTCTACTACTCTACTGCCCTCACTCTACCATTCTACCACCCTCACTCTACCGCCCCCACTCTACCACCCTCATTCTACCACTCTACCGCCATCACTCTACCACCCTCACTCTACCACTCTCCTGCCCGCACTCTACCACTCTACCGCCCTCACTCTACCACTCTACCGCCTCACTCTACCACCCTACTGCCCTCACTCTACCGCCCTCACGCCCTCACTCTACTGCCCTCACTCTACCACTCTCCTGCCCTCACTCTTCCACTCTACCGCCCTCACTCTACCACTCTACCGCCCTCATGCCCTCACTCTACCGCCCTCATGCACTCACTCAACTACCATTCTAATGCCCTCACTCTACCGCCCTCACTCTACCACTCTACCACTCTACCGCCCTCACTCTACCACCCTCACTCTACCAACCTCATTTGACCACTCTACCGCCCTCACTCTACCGCCCTCACTCTACCACTCTACCGCCCTCACTCTACCACCCTCACTCTACCAACCTCAATCGACCACTCTACCGCCCTCACTCTACCACTCTACCGCCCTCACTCTACCACCCTCACTCTTCCGCCCTCACTCTACCCCTCTACTGCCCTCACTCTACCACTCTACCGCCCTCAATCTACCGCCCTCACTCCACCACTCTACCGCCCTCACTCTACCACTCTACCACCCTCACTCTACCACTCTACCGCCCACACTCTATCGCTCTGCCGCCCTCACTCTACCACTCTACCGCCCTCAATCTACTGCCCTCACTCTACCACTTTACCGCCCTCACTCTACTACTCTACCGCCCTCACTCTACCACTCTACCGCCCTCACTCTACCGCCCTCACTCTACCACCCTCACTCTACCACTCTACCGCCATCACTCTACCACCCTCACTCTACGACTCTCTCGTTCTCACTCTACCACTCTACAGCCCTTACTCTACCACTCTACCGCCTCACTCTACCACTCTACCGCCCTCACTCTACCGCCCTCATGCCCTCACTCTACCGCCCTCACTATACCACTCTACAGCCCTCACTCTACCGCCCTCACTCTACTGCCCTCACTCTACCACTCTACCACCCTCACTCTACGGTCCTCACTCTACCACTCTACCGCCCTCACTCTACCACTCTACCGCCCTCAATCTACCGCCCTCACTCTACCACTCTACTGCCCTCACTCTACCACTCTACCACCCTCACTCTACCACTCTACCGCCCACACTCTACCGCTCTACTGCCCTCACTCTACCACTCTACCGCCCTCAATCTACCGCCCTCACTCTACCACTTTATCGCCCTCACTCAACTACTCTACTGCCCTCACTCTACCATTCTACCACCCTCACTCTACCGCCCCCACTCTACCACCCTCACTCTACCACTCTACCGCCATCACTCTACCACCCTCACTCTACCACTCTCCTGCCCTCACTCTACCACTCTACCGCCCTCACTCGACCACTCTACCGCCTCACTCTACCACCCTACTGCCCTCACTCTACCGCCCTCACGCCCTCACTCTACTGCCCTCACTCTACCACTCTCCTGCCCTCACTCTACCACTCTACCGCCCTCACTCTTCCACTCTACCGCCCTCACTCTACCACTCTACCGCCCTCATGCCCTCACTCTACCGCCCTCATGCACTCACTCAACTACCATTCTCATGCCCTCACTCTACCGCCCTCACTCTACCACTCTACCACTCTACCGCCCTCACTCTACCACCCTCACTCTACCAACCTCATTTGGCCACTCTACCGCCCTCACTCTACCGCCCTCACTCTACCACTCTACCGCCCTCACTCTACCACCCTCACTCTACCAACCTCACTCGACCACTCTACCGCCCTCACTCTACCGCCCTCACTCTACCACTCTACCGCCCTCACTCTACCGCCCTCACTCTTCCGCCCTCACTCTACCACTCTACTGCCGTCACTCTACCCCTCTACTGCCCTCACTCTACCACTCTACCGCCCTCAATCTACCGCCCTTACTCTACCACTCTACCGCCTCACTCTACCACTCTACCGCCCTCACTCTACCGCCCTCATGCCCTCACTCTACCGCCCTCCCTCTACCACTCTACAGCCCTCACTCTACCGCCCTCACTCTACTGCCCTCACTCTACCACTCTACCACCCTCACTCTACGGTCCTCACTCTACCACTCTATCGCCCTCACTCTACCACTCCACCGCCCTCACTCTACCACTCTACCGCCCTCACTCTACTGCCCTCACGCCCTCACTCTACCACCCTCACTCTACCACTCTACCGCTCTCACTCTATCACTCTACCGCCCTCACTCTACTGCCCTCACCCTACCTCTCTACCGCCCTCACTCTACCGCCCTCACGTCTTCACTCTACCACCCTCACTCTACCACTCTACAGCTCTCACTCTACCACTCTACTGCCCTCACTCTACCACTCTACCGCCCTCACTCTACTACCCTCACTCTACTGCCCTCACACCCTCACTCTACCGCCCTCACTCTACCACTCTACTGCCCTCACTCTACCACTCTACTGCCCTCACTCTACCATTCTACCGCCCTCACTCTTCCGCCCTCACTCTACCGCCCTCACTCTACCGCCCTCACTCTACCACTCTACCACCCTCACTCTACCCCCCTCACTCTACTGCCCTCACTCTACCGCCCTCACTCTACCACTCTACCGCCCTCACACCCTCACTCTACCGCCCTCACTCTACCACTCTACCGCCCTCACTCTACCACCCTCACTCTACCGCCTTCACTCTACCACTCTACTGTCCTCACTCCACCACTCTACCGCCTTCACGCCCTCACTCTACCACCCTCACTCTACCACTCTACCACCCTCACTCTACCACTCTACCGCCCTCACTTTACCGCCCTCACTCTACCATCCTACTGCCCTCACTCTACCACTCTCCCGCCCTCACTCTAACACTCTACCGCCTCACTCTACCATTCTACCGCCCTCACTCTACCACTCTACCGCCCTCACTCTACTGCCCTCACTCTACCGCCCTCTCGCCCTCACTCTACCGCCCTCACTCTACCACTCTACCGCCCTCACTCTAGCACTCTACCGCCCTCACTCTACTACCCTCACTCTACCACTCTACTGCCCTCACTCTACCGCCCTCACGCCCTCACTCTACCGCCCTCACTCTACCACTCTACCGCCCTCACTCTACCACTCTCACTCTACTGCCCTCACTCTATCACTCTACCAACCTCACTACCGCTCTACCACCCTCACTCTACTGCCCTCACTCTACCGCCTTCAGTCTACCACTCGACCGCCCTCACTCTACCACCCTCACTCTACCACTCTACCACCCTCACTCTACCGCCCTCACTCTACCACTCTACCGCCCTAACTCTACCACTCTACCGCCCTCACTCCACCACTCTACTGCCCTCACTCTACCGCCCTCAATCTACCGCCCTCACTCTACCACTCTACCGCCCTCACTCTACCGCCTTCACTCTACCACTCTACTGCCCTCACTCTACCACTCTATGCCCTCACTCTACCGCCCTCACTCTACAGCCCTCACTCTACCACTCTACCGCCCTTACTCTACTACTCTACCACCCTCCCTCTACCACTCTACCACCCTAACTCTACCACTCTACCGCCCCCACTTTAATGCCCTCACTCTACCGTCCTACTGCCCTCACTCTACCACCCTCACTCTACCACTCTCCCGCCCTCACTCTACCACTCTACTGCCCTCACTCTACCACTCTACTACCCTCACTTTACCGCCTTCATGCCCTCACTCTACCGCCCTCACTCCACCACTCTACCGCCCTCACTCTACCACTCTATGCCCTAACTCTACCCCCCTCACTCTACCGCCCTCACTCTACTACTCTACTGCCCTCACTCTACCACTCTACTGCCCTAACTCTACCACTCTAACGCCCTCACTTTACCACCCTCACTATACCATCCTACTGCCCTCACTCTACCACCCTCACTCTACCACTCTCCCGCCCTCACTACCACTCTACTGCCCTCACTCTACCACTCTACCGCCCTCACTTTACCGCCCTCATGCCCCCACTCTACCGCCCTCACTCTACCACTCTACCACCCTCACTCTACCACTCTACCGCCCTCACTCTACCACTCTACCGCTCTCACTCTACCGCCTTCACTCTACCGCTGTACTGCCCTCACTCTACCAATATATGCCCTCACTCTATCACCCTCACTCTACCGCCCTTACCTAACCACTCTACCGCCCTCACTCTACTACTCTACCGCCCTCACTCTACCACTCTATGCCCTCACTCTACCACCCTCACTCTACCGCCCTCACTCTACCACTCTATCGCCCTCACTCTACTACTCTACCGCCCTCACTCCACCACTCTACCGCCCTAACTGTACCACTCTACCGCCTTCACTTTACCGACCTCACTCTACCATCCTACTGCCCTCACTCTACCACCCTCAATCTACCACTCGCCCGCCCTCACTCTACCACTCTACTGCCCTCACTCTACTACTCTACTGCCCTCACTTTACTACCCTCATGCCCTCACTCTACCACTCTACCGCCCTCACTCTACCACTCTACTGCCCACACTCTACCGCTCTACTGCCCTCACTCTACCACTGTATGCCCTCACTCTACCGCCCTCACTCTACCACTCTACCGCCCTCACTCTCCTACTCTACCGACCTCACTCTACCACTCTACCGTCCTACCACTACCACTCTACTGCCCTCACTTTACCAACCTCACTCTACCACCCTACTGCCCTCACTGTGCCACCCTCACTCTACCACTCTCCCGCCCTCACTCTACCACTCTACTGCCCTCACTCTACCACTCTACCGCCCTCACTTTACCACCCTCATGCCCTCACTCTACCGCCCTCACTCTACTACTCTACTGCCCTCACTCTACCACTCTACCGCCCTCACTCTACTGCCCTCACTCTACCACTCTACCGCCCTCACTCTACTGCTCTCACTCTACCGCCCTCACACCCTCACTCTACCGCCCTCACTCTACCACTCTACCGCTCTCACTCTTCCACTCTACCACCCTCACTCTACCACTCTACCGCCCTCACTCTACCACTTTACCGCCCTCACTCTACTACCCTAACTCTATCACTCTACTGCCCTCCATCAACCGCCCTCACGCCCTCACTCTACCGCCCTCACTCTACCACTCTACCGCCCTCATTCTACCACTCTACCACCCTCACTCAACCACTCTACCGGCCTCCCTCTACCACTCTACCGCCCTCACTTTACTACTCTACCGCCCTCACTCTACCGCCCTCACTCTACCACTCTACCACCCTCACTGTATCACTCTACCGCCCTCACTCTACCACCCTCACTCTACCACTCTACCGCCCTCACTCTACCACTCTACCGCCCTCACTCTACCACTCTACTGCCCTCACTCTACCACCCTCACTCTACCAACCTCACTCGACCACTCTACCGCCCTCACTCTACCACTCTACCGCCCTCAATCTACCGCCCTCACTGTTATGTTATGTTATGTTAAAATTATTTCTACCGCGCACGGTCACCTGTCGGTTTAATGGCGCTCATAGACAAAAGCAGGGAGGATAGGCAGCGAGGAATATTCGTAACCTAGCTGGAAGAGATGCGTTTTAAGTAGTTTATGGAAACAGGTGTAACTGGGACAGAGTCAGATAGTAGTGGGGAGGGAGTTCCAGGTTGTAGGGACGAGAAAGGAGAAGCAGGAGCCTCTGTGCTTTTTGCGTTTGAACCTGGGGACGGTTAGGAGGTTATGTGTGGAAGACTGAAGATTCCTAGAAGGAATGTGACGCTTGAGGCTGAGGGAGGTGAAGGCTGGGGCAAGGGCAAGGAGTGACTTAAAAACAGTGCAGCCCAGTTTGAAAATGCATCGAGAGGCTACTGGGAGCCAGTGCAATCTCCTCAGCAGGGGCGAGACGTGTTGGTGCTTAGGCTGTTGAAAGACCAGTCTGGCCGCCTGGTTTTGCACCAGCTGAAGCCGATGAAGGTGGTAAGCAGGGATTCCCACATACAGGGAGTTGCCATAGTCAATACGGGAGGTGACAAGGGCCATGATGACAAGTGTGAGAGCCTCTGTAGTGAGAAACCTGTGAATTTTGCAGATCCTGCGCAGATGGTAAAAGCAGGAAGAAGTAACGGCATTGATTTGAGGCCTCATAGATAAATCACTAGAGATGATAACGCCGAGGCTCTTCAACGTATTGACAGGACAGGGTGGGGGCCAAGAGAAGGAGGCCAGAAGCTGGAGCTCCAGGGGTTGGAGGACCCTCCTGTCAGTACGAACTCCGTCTTGCTGGGATTGAGCTTCAGCTGGCTGAAATGCATCCACTCAGAGATGGCAAGCATAGTGGATTGGAAATTGGTACAGGAAGAAGGGGAGGAGTCGATGGGAAAAATTAACTGTAAATCATCCGCATAATTGAAAATGGTGACAGGGGTGTGACGGAGAGAAGCTATAAGGGGTTGCATATAGAAATTAAATAAGAGGGGCGAAAGAGCAGAACCTTGAGGGACACCACAGGAAAGTGAGGAGTAAGGGGCAGAGAAAGTGGATAGATGAACCGATTGGGAACGCTGGTGCAGAAAGGAACTGATCCATGTTAAAGCCAAGCCCTGAATGCCAGCGTTTCTGACACGGTAGATCAAGATGGCGTGATCGACCGTGTCAAAAGCACCACTCTACCGCCCTCACTCTACCACTCTACCGCCCTCACTCTACCACTCTACCGCCCTCACTCTACCACTCTACCGCCCTCACTCTACCACTCTACCGCCCTCACTCTACCACTCTACCTCCCTAACTCTACCACTCTACTGCCCACCGCTCTACCGCCCTCACTCTACCGCCCTCAATCTACCGCCCTCACTCTACCACTTTACCGCCCTCACTCTACTACTCTACCGCCCTCACTCTACCACTCTACTGCCCTCACTCTACCGCCCTCACTCTACCGCCCTCAGTCTACCACTTTACCGCCATCACTCTACCACCCTCACTCTACCACTCTACCGCCCTCACTCTACCACTCTACCGCCTCACTCCTCCACTCTACCGCCCTCACACCCTCACTCTACCGCCCTCACTCTACCACTCTACCGCCCTCACTCTACCACTCTACAGCCCTCACTCTACCACTCCACCGCCCTCACTCTACCACTCTACTGCCCTCACTCTAGTGCCCTCACCCTACCACTCTACTGCCCTCACTCTACCGCCCTCACTCTACCACCCTCATGCCCTCACTCTACCACCCTCACTCTACCACTCTACCGCTCTCACTCTACCACTCTACCGCCCTCACTCTACCACTCTACCGCCCTCACTCTACTACCCTCACTCTACTGCCCTCACACCTTCATTCTACCGCCCTCACTCTACCACTCTACCACTCTACCACTCTACCGCCCTCACTCTACCACTCTACCGCCCTGTCTGTACCATTCTACCGCCCTCACTCTACCACTCTACCGCTCTCACTCTACCACTCTACCACCCTCACTCTACCGCCCTCACTCTACTGCCCTCACTCTACCACTCTACCACCCTCACGCCCTCACTCTACCGCCCTCACTCTACCGCCCTCACTCTACCACTCTACTACCCTCACTCTACCGCCCTCACTCTACCACTCTACTGCCCTCACTCTACCACTCTACCGCCCTCACGCCCTCACTCTACCACACTCACTCTACCACTCTACCGCCCTCACTCTACTGCCTTCACGCCCTCACTCTACCGCCCTCACTCTACCACTCTACAACCCTCACTCTACCACCCTACCGCCCTCACTCTACCACCCTCACTCTACCACTTTACCGCCCTCACTCTACCACTCTTCCGCCTTCTCCCCCTCACTCTACCGCCCTCACTCTACCACTCTACTGCCCTGACTCTACCACTCTACCGCCCTCACTCTACCACTCTACCGCCCTCATGCCCTCACTCTACCGCCCTCATGCACTCACTCTACTACCATTCTCATGCCCTCACTCTACCACCCTCACTTTACCACTCTACCGCCCTCACTCTACCACTCTACCGCCCTCACTCTACCACTCTACTGCCCTCACTCTACTGCCCTCACCCTACCACTCTACTGCCCTCACTCTACCGCCCTCACTCTACCACCCTCATGCCCTCACTCTACCACCCTCACTCTACCACTCTACCGCTCTCACTCTACCACTCTACCACCCTCACTCTACCACTCTACCACCCTCACTCTACCACTCTACAGCCCTCACTCTACCACTCCACCGCCCTCACTCTACCACTCTACTGCCCTCACTCTACTGCCCTCACCCTACCACTCTACTGCCCTCACTCTACCGCCCTCACTCTACCACCCTCATGCCCTCACTCTACCACCCTCACTCTACCACTCTACCGCTCTCACTCTACCACTCTACCGCCCTCACTCTACCACTTTACCGCCCTCACTCTACTACCCTCACTCTACTGCCCTCACACCTTCATTCTACCGCCCTCACTCTACCACTCTACCACTCTACCACTCTACCGCCCTCACTCTACCACTCTACCGCCCTGTCTGTACCATTCTACCACCCTCACTCTACCACTCTACCTCTCTCACTCTACCACTCTACCACCCTCACTCTACCGCCCTCACTCTACTGCCCTCACTCTACCACTCTACCACCCTCACGCCCTCACTCTACCGCCCTCACTCTACCGCCCTCACTCTACCACTCTACTACCCTCACTCTACCGCCCTCACTCTACCACTCTACTGCCCTCACTCTACCACTCTACCGCCCTCACGCCCTCACTCTACCGCACTCACTCTACCACTCTACCGCCCTCACTCTACTGCCTTCACGCCCTCACTCTACCGCCCTCACTCTACCACTCTACAACCCTCACTCTACCACCCTACCGCCCTCACTCTACCACCCTCACTCTACCACTTTACCGCCCTCACTCTACCACTCTTCCGCCTTCTCGCCCTCACTCTACCGCCCTCACTCTACCACTCTACTGCCCTGACTCTACCACTCTACCGCCCTCACTCTACCACTCTACCGCCCTCAGGCCCTCACTCTACCGCCCTCATGCACTCACTCTACTACCATTCTCATGCCCTCACTCTACCACCCTCACTCTACCACTCTACCGCCCTCACTCTACCACCCTCACTCTACCAACCTCACTCGACCACTCTATCGCCCTCACTCTACCGCCCTCACTCTACCACTCTAACGCCCTCACTCTACCGCCCTCACTCTTCCGCCCTCACTCTACCACTCTATCGCCGTCACTCTACCCCTCTACCGCCCTCACTCTACCACTCTACCTCCCTCAATCTACCGCCCTCACTCTACCACTCTACCGCCCTCACTCTACCACTCTACCACCCTCACTCTACCACTCTACCACCCACACTCTACCGCCCTCACTCTCACTCTACCACCCTCAATCTACCGCCCTCACTCTACCACTTTACCACCCTCACTTTACTACTCTACCGCCCTCTCCCTACCACTCTACCGCCCTCACTCTACCGCCCTCACTCTACTGCCCTCACTCTACCGCCCTCACTCTACCACTCTACCGCCATCACTCTACCAACCTCACTCTACGACTCTCCCGCCCTCACTCTACCACTCTACCGCCCTCACTCTACCACTCTACCGCCTCACTCTACCACTCTACCGCCCTCACTCTACTGCCCTACACCCTCACTCTACCGCCCTCACTCTACCACTCTACCGCCCTCACTCTACCACTCTACAGCCCTCACTCTACCACTCCACCGCCCTCACTCTACCACTCTACCGCCCTCACTCTACTGCCCTCACCCTACCTCTCTACCGCCCTCACTCTACCGCCCTCACGTCCTCACTCTACCACCCTCACTCTACCACTCTACTGCTCTCACTCTACCACTCTACTGCCCTCACTCTACCACTCTACCGCCCTCACTCTACTACCCTCACTCTACTGCCCTCACACCCTCACTCTACCGCCCTCACTTTACCACTCTACCGCCCTCACTCTACCACTCTACCGCCCTCACTCTACCATTCTACCGCCCTCACTCTTCCGCCCTCACTCTACCACTCTACCGCCCTCACTCTACCCCCCTCACTCTACTGCCCTCACTCTACCGCCCTCACTCTACCACTCTACCGCCCTCACACCCTCACTCTACCGCCCTCACTCTACCACTCTACCGCCCTCACTCTACCACTCTACCACCCTCACTCTACCGCCTTCACTCTACCACTCTACTGTCCTCACTCCACCACTCTACAGCCTACACGCCCTCACTCTACCGCCCTCACTCTGCCACTCTACCGCCCTCACACCCTCACTCTACCACCCTCACTCTACCACTCTACCGCCCTCACTCTACTGCCCTCACGCCCTCACTCTACCGCCCTCACTCTACCACTCTACAACCCTCACTCTACCACTCTACCGCCCTCACTCAACCACCCTCACTCTACCACTTTACGGCCCTCACTCTACCACTCTACCGCCTTCTCGCCCTCACTCTACCGCCCTAACTCTACCACTGTACCGCCCTCATTCTACCACTCTACTGCCCTGACTCTACCACTCTACCGCCCTCACTCTACCACTCTACTGCCTTCATGCCCTCACTCTACCGCCCTTATGCACTCACTCTACTACCATTCTCATGCCCTCACTCTACCGCCCTCACTCTAGCACTCTACCGCCCTCACTCTACCACTCTTCCGCCCTCACTCTACCACCCTCACTCTACCAACCTCACTCGACCACTCTACCGCCCTCACTCTACCACTCTACCGCCCTCACTCTACCGCCCTCACTCTTCCGCCCTCACTCTACCACTTTACTGCCGTCACTCTACCCCTCTACTGCCCTCACTCTACCACTCTACCGCCCTCAATCTACCGCCCTCACTCTACCACTCTACTGCCCTCACTCTACCACTCTACCACCCTCACTCTACCACTCTACCGCCCACACTCTACCGCTCTACTGCCCTCACTCTACCACTCTACCGCCCTCAATCTACCGCCCTCACTCTACCACTTTATCTCCCTCACTCAACTACTCTACTGCCCTCACTCTACCATTCTACCACCCTCACTCTACCGCCCCCACTCTACCACCCTCACTCTACCACTCTACCGCCATCACTCTACCACCCTCACTCTACCACTCTCCTGCCCTCACTCTACCACTCTACCGCCCTCACTCGACCACTCTACCGCCTCACTCTACCACCCTACTGCCCTCACTCTACCGCCCTCACGCCCTCACTCTACTGCCCTCACTCTACCACTCTCCTGCCCTCACTCTACCACTCTACCGCCCTCACTCTTCCACTCTACCGCCCTCACTCTACCACTCTACCGCCCTCATGCCCTCACTCTACCGCCCTCATGCACTCACTCAACTACCATTCTCATGCCCTCACTCTACCGCCCTCTCTCTACCACTCTACCACTCTACCGCCCTCACTCTACCACCCTCACTCTACCAACCTCATTTGGCCACTCTACCGCCCTCACTCTACCGCCCTCACTCTACCACTCTACCGCCCTCACTCTACCACCCTCACTCTACCAACCTCACTCGACCACTCTACCGCCCTCACTCTACCGCCCTCACTCTACCACTCTACCGCCCTCACTCTACCGCCCTCACTCTTCCGCCCTCACTCTACCACTCTACTTCCGTCACTCTACCCCTCTACTGCCCTCACTCTACCACTCTACCGCCCTCAATCTACCGCCCTTACTCTACCACTCTACCGCCTCACTCTACCACTCTACCGCCCTCACTCTACCGCCCTCATGCCCTCACTCTACCGCCCTCCCTCTACCACTCTACAGCCCTCACTCTACCGCCCTCACTCTACTGCCCTCACTCTACCACTCTACCACCCTCACTCTACGGTCCTCACTCTACCACTCTACCGCCCTCACTCTACCACTCCACCGCCCTCACTCTACCACTCTACCGCCCTCACTCTACTGCCCTCACGCCCTCACTCTACCACCCTCACTCTACCACTCTACCGCTCTCACTCTATCACTCTACCGCCCTCACTCTACTGCCCTCACCCTACCTCTCTACCGCCCTCACTCTACCGCCCTCACGTCTTCACTCTACCACCCTCACTCTACCACTCTACAGCTCTCACTCTACCACTCTACTGCCCTCACTCTACCACTCTACCGCCCTCACTCTACTACCCTCACTCTACTGCCCTCACACCCTCACTCTACCGCCCTCACTCTACCACTCTACTGCCCTCACTCTACCACTCTACTGCCCTCACTCTACCATTCTACCGCCCTCACTCTTCCGCCCTCACTCTACCGCCCTCACTCTACCGCCCTCACTCTACCACTCTACCACCCTCACTCTACCCCCCTCACTCTACTGCCCTCACTCTACCGCCCTCACTCTACCACTCTACCGCCCTCACACCCTCACTCTACCGCCCTCACTCTACCACTCTACCGCCCTCACTCTACCACCCTCACTCTACCGCCTTCACTCTACCACTCTACTGTCCTCACTCCACCACTCTACCGCCTTCACGCCCTCACTCTACCGCCCTCACTCTGCCACTCTACTGCCCTCACACCCTCACTCTACCACCCTCACTCTACCACTCTACCGCCCTCACTCTACTGCCCTCACGCCCTCACTCTACCGCCCTCACTCTACCACTCTACAACCCTCACTCTACCACCCTGCCGCCCTCACTCTACCACCCTCACTCTACCACTTTACGGCTCTCACTCTACCACTCTACCGCCTTCTCACCCTCACTCTACCGCCCTAACTCTACCACTGTATCGCCCTCATTCTACCACTCTACTGCCCTGACTTCACCACTCTACCGCCCTCACTCTACCACTCTACCGCCTTCATGCCCTCACTCTACAGCCCTCATGCACTCACTCTACTACCATTCTCATGTCCTCACTCTACCGCCCTCACTCTAGCACTCTACCGCCCTCACTCTACCACTCTTCCGCCCTCACTCTACCACCCTCACTCTACCAACCTCACTCGACCACTCTACCGCCCTCACTCTACCACTCTACCGCCCTCACTCTACCACTTTACTGCCGTCACTCTACCCCTCTACTGCCCTCACTCTACCACTCTACCGCCCTCAATCTACCGCCCTCACTCTACCACTCTACTGCCCTCACTCTACCACTCTACCACCCTCACTCTACCACTCTACCGCCCACACTCTACCGCTCTACTGCCCTCACTCTACCACTCTACCGCCCTCAATCTACCGCCCTCACTCTACCACTTTATCGCCCTCACTCTACTACTCTACTGCCCTCACTCTACCATTCTACCACCCTCACTCTACCGCCCCCACTCTACCACCCTCACTCTACCACTCTACCGCCATCACTCTACCACCCTCACTCTACCACTCTCCTGCCCTCACTCTACCACTCTACCGCCCTCACTCTACCACTCTACCGCCTCACTCTACCACCCTACTGCCCTCACTCTACCACTCTACCGCCCTCACTCTTCCACTCTACCGCCCTCATGCCCTCACTCTACCACTCTACCGCCTCACTCTACCACCCTACTGCCCTCACTCTACCACCCTACCGCCCTCACTCTACCACTCTACCGCCCTCATGCCCTCACTCTACCGCCCTCATGCACTCACTCAACTACCATTCTCATGCCCTCACTCTACCGCCCTCACTCTACCACTCTACCACTCTACTGCCCTCACTCTACCACCCTCACTCTACCAACCTCATTTGACCACTCTACCGCCCTCACTCTACAACTCTACCGCCCTCACTCTACCACCCTCACTCTACCAACCTCACTCGACCACTCTACCGCCCTCACTCTACCGCCCTCACTCTACCACTCTACCGCCCTCACTCTACCGCCCTCACTCTTCCGCCCTCACTCTACCACTCTACTGCCGTAACTCTACCCCTCTACTGCCCTCACTCTACCACTCTACCACCCTCAATCTACCGCCCTCACTCTACCACTCTACCGCCCTCACTCTACCACTCTACCACCCTCACTCTACCACTCTACCGCCCACACTCTATCGCTCTGCCGCCCTCACTCTACCACTCTACCGCCCTCAATCTACCGCCCTCACTCTACCACTTTACCGCCCTCACTCTACTACTCTACCGCCCTCACTCTACCACTCTACCGCCCTCACTCTACCGCCCTCACTCTTCCGCCCTCACTCTACCACTCTACTGCCGTAACTCTACCCCTCTACTGCCCTCACTCTACCACTCTACCACCCTCAATCTACCGCCCTCACTCTACCACTCTACCGCCCTCACTCTACCACTCTACCACCCTCACTCTACCACTCTACCGCCCACACTCTATCGCTCTGCCGCCCTCACTCTACCACTATACCGCCCTCAATCTACCGCCCTCACTCTACCACTTTACCGCCCTCACTCTACAACTCTACCGCCCTCACTCTACCACTCTACCGCCATCACTCTACCACCCTCACTCTACGACTCTCCCGTTCTCACTCTACCACTCTACAGCCCTTACTCTACCACTCTACCGCCTCACTCTACCACTCTACCGCCCTCACTCTACCGCCCTCATGCCCTCACTCTACCGCCCTCCCTCTACCACTCTACAGCCCTCACTCTACCGCCCTCACTCTACTGCCCTCACTCTACCACTTTACCACCCTCACTCTACGGTCCTCACTCTACCACTCTACCGCCCTCACTCTACCACTCCACCGCCCTCACTCTACCACTCTACCGCCCTCACTCTACTGCCCTCACGCCCTCACTCTACCACCCTCACTCTACCACTCTACCGCTCTCACTCTATCACTCTACCGCCCTCACTCTACCACTCTACCGCCCTCACTCTACTACCCTCACTCTACCGCCCTCACACCCTCACTCTACCACTCTACCGCTCTCACTCTATCACTCTACCGCCCTCACTCTACCACTCTACCGCCCTCACTCTACCGCCCTCACTCTACCACTCTACCGCCCTCACTCTACCACTCTACCACCCTCACTCTACAGCCCTCACTCGACTGCCCTCACTCTACCGCCCTCACTCTACCACTCTACCACCCTCACGCCCTCACTCTACCGCTCTCACTCTACCACTCTACCGCCCTCACTCTACCGCCCTCACTCTACCACTCTACTACCCTCACTCTACCGTGCTCACTCTACCACTCTACCGCCCTCACTCTACCACTCTACCGCCCTCACGCCCTCACTCTACTGCCCTCATTCTACCGCCCTCACTCTACCACTCTAACACCCTCACTCTACCACTCTACCGCCCTCACTCTACCACTTTACCGCCCTCGCTCTACCACTCTACTGCCTTCTCGCCCTCACTCTACCGCCCTCACTCTACCACTCTACCGCCCTCACTCTACCACTCTACCGCCCTCACTCTACCGCCCTCACTCTACCACTCTACCACCCTCACTCTACCGCCCTCACTCTACCACTCTACCACCCTCACTCTACCACCCTCACTCTACTGCCCTCACTCTACCGCCCTCACTCTACCACTCTACCACCCTCACGCCCTCACTCTACCGCTCTCACTCTACCACTCTACCGCCCTCACTCTACCGCCCTCACTCTACCACTCTACTACCCTCACTCTACCGCCCTCACTCTACCACTTTACTGCCCTCACTCTACCACTCTACCGCCTTCTCGCCCTCACTCTACCGCGCTCACTCTACCACTCTACCGCCCTCACTCTACCACTCTACCGCCCTCACGCCCTCACTCTACTGCCCTCATTCTACCGCCCTCACTCTACCACTCTAACACCCTCACTCTACCACTCTACCGCCCTCACTCTACCACTTTACCGCCCTCGCTCTACCACTCTACTGCCTTCTCGCCCTCACTCTACCGCCCTCACTCTACCACTCTACCGCCCTCACTCTACCACTCTACCGCCCTCACTCTACCGCCCTCACTCTACCACTCTACCACCCTCACTCTACCGCCCTCACTCTACCACTCTACCACCCTCACTCTACCACCCTCACTCTACTGCCCTCACTCTACCGCCCTCACTCTACCACCCTCACGCCCTCACTCTACCGCTCTCACTCTACCACTCTACCGCCCTCACTCTACCGCCCTCACTCTACCACTCTACTACCCTCACGCTACCGCGCTCACTCTACCACTCTACCGCCCTCACTCTACCACTCTGCCGCCTTCACGCCCTCACTCTGCCACTCTACCGCCCTCACTCTACCACCCTCACTCTACCACTCTACCGCCCTCACGCCCTCACTCTACTGCCCTCACTCTACCGCCCTCACTCTACCACTCTACCACCCTCACTCTACCACCCTCACTCTACTGCCCTCACTCTACCGCCCTCACTCTACCACTCTACCGCCTTCACGCCCTCACTCTGCTACTCTACCGCCCTCACTCTACCACCCTCACTCTACCACTCTACCGCCCTCTACCGCCCTCACGCCCTCACTCTACTGCCCTCATTCTACCGCCCTCACTCTACCACTCTACCACCCTCACTCTACCACTCTACCGCCCTCACTCTACCACTTTACCGCCCTCACTCTACCACTCTACTGCCTTCTCGCCCTCACTCTACCGCCCTCACTCTACCACTCTACAGCCCTCACTCTACCACTCTACCGCCCTCACTCTACCGCCCTCACTCTACCACTCTACCACCCTCACTCTACCGCCCTCACTCTACCACTCTACCACCCTCACTCTACCACCCTCACTCTACTGCCCTCACTCTACCGCCCTCACTCTACCACTCTACCACCCTCACGCCCTCACTCTACCGCTCTTACTCTACCACTCTACTGCCCTCACTCTACCGCCCTCACTCTACCACTCTACTACCCTCACTCTACCGCGCTCACTCTACCACTCTACCGCCCTCACTCTACCACTCTGCCGCCTTCACGCCCTCACTCTGCCACTCTACCGCCCTCACTCTACCACCCTCACTCTACCACTCTACCGCCCTCACGCCCTCACTCTACTGCCCTCACTCTACCGCCCTCACTCTACCACTCTACCACCCTCACTCTACCACCCTCACTCTACTGCCCTCACTCTACCGCCCTCACTCTACCACTCTACCGCCTTCACGCCCTCACTCTGCTACTCTACCGCCCTCACTCTACCACCCTCACTCTACCACTCTACCGCCCTCACGCCCTCACTCTACTGCCCTCATTCTACCGCCCTCACTCTACCACTCTACCACCCTCACTCTACCACTCTACCGCCCTCACTCTACCACTTTACCGCCCTCACTCTACCACTCTACTGCCTTCTCGCCCTCACTCTACCGCCCTCACTCTACCACTCTACAGCCCTCACTCTACCACTCTACCGCCCTCACTCTACCGCCCTCACTCTACCACTCTACCACCCTCACTCTACCGCCCTCACTCTACCACTCTACCACCCTCACTCTACCACCCTCACTCTACTGCCCTCACTCTACCGCCCTCACTCTACCACTCTACCACCCTCACGCCCTCACTCTACCACTCTCACTCTACCACTCTACTGCCCTCACTCTACCGCCCTCACTCTACTACCCTCACTCTACCCCGCTCACTCTACCACTCTACCGCCCTCACTCTACCACTCTGCCGCCTTCACGCCCTCACTCTGCCACTCTACCGCCCTCACTCTACCACCCTCACTCTACCACTCTACCGCCCTCACGCCCTCACTCTACTGCCCTCACTCTACCGCCCTCACTCTACCACTCTACCACCCTCACTCTACCACCCTCACTCTACTGCCCTCACTCTACCGCCCTCACTCTACCACTCTACCGCCTTCACGCCCTCACTCTGCTACTCAACCGCCCTCACTCTACCACCCTCACTCTACCACTCTACCGCCCTCACTCTACCGCCCTCACTCTACCACTCTACTACCCTCACTCTACCGCCCTCACTCTACCACTTTACTGCCCTCACTCTACCACTCTACCGCCTTCTCGCCCTCACTCTACCGCGCTCACTCTACCACTCTACCGCCCTCACTCTACCACTCTACCGCCCTCACGCCCTCACTCTACTGCCCTCATTCTACCGCCCTCACTCTACCACTCTACCACCCTCACTCTACCACTCTACCGCCCTCACTCTACCACTTTACCGCCCTCACTCTACCACTCTACTGCCTTCTCGCCCTCACTCTACCGCCCTCACTCTACCACTCTACAGCCCTCACTCTACCACTCTACCGCCCTCACTCTACCGCCCTCACTCTACCACTCTACCACCCTCACTCTACCGCCCTCACTCTACCACTCTACCACCCTCACTCTACCACCCTCACTCTACTGCCCTCACTCTACCGCCCTCACTCTACCACTCTACCACCCTCACGCCCTCACTCTACCGCTCTCACTCTACCACTCTACTGCCCTCACTCTACCGCCCTCACTCTACCACTCTACTACCCTCACTCTACCGCGCTCACTCTACCACTCTACCGCCCTCACTCTACCACTCTGCCGCCTTCATGCCCTCACTCTACCGCCCTCACTCTGCCACTCTACCGCCCTCACTCTACCACCCTCACTCTACCACTCTACCACCCTCACGCCCTCACTCTACTGCCCTCACTCTACCGCCCTCACTCTACCACTCTACCACCCTCACTCTACCACTCTACCGCCCTCACTCTACCACTTTACTGCCCTCACTCTACCACTCTACCGCCTTCTCGCCCTCACTCTACCGCCCTCGCTCTACCACTCTACCGCCTTCACTCTACCACTCTACTGCCCTGACTCTACCACTCTACCGCCCTCACTCTACCACTCTACCGCCCTCATGCCCTCACTCTACCGCCCTCATGCACTCACTCTGCTACCATTCTCATACCCTCACTCTACCGCCCTCACTCTACCACTCTACCGCCCTCACTCTTCAACTCTACCATCCTCACCCTACCGCCCTCACTCTACCACTCTACCTCCCTCACTCTACCACTCTTCTGCCCTCATTCTACCACTCTACCGCCCTCAATCTACCACTCTACTGCCCTCACTCTGCTGCCCTCACTCTACCGCCCTCACTCTACCACCCTCACTCTACCACCCTCACACCGTCATTCTACCACCCTCACTCTACCACTCTACCGCCCTCACTCTACGACCCTCACTCAACCACTCTACTGGCCTCCCTCCACCACTCTGCTGCCCTCGCTCTACCACTCTACCGCCCTCACTCTACCACTCTACCACCCTCACTCTACCACTCTACCGCCCACACTCTACCGCTCTACCGCCCTCACTCTACCACTCTACCGCCCTCAATCTACCGCCCTCACTCTACCACTTTATCGCCCTCACTCTACTACTCTACTGCCCTCACTCTACCATTCTACCACCCTCACTCTACCGCCCCCACTCTACCACCCTCATTCTACCACTCTACCGCCATCACTCTACCACCCTCACTCTACCACTCTCCTGCCCGCACTCTACCACTCTACCGCCCTCACTCTACCACTCTACCGCCTCACTCTACCACCCTACTGCCCTCACTCTACCGCCCTCACGCCCTCACTCTACTGCCCTCACTCTACCACTCTCCTGCCCTCACTCTACCACTCTACCGCCCTCACTCTTCCACTCTACCGCCCTCACTCTACCACCACTCAACTACCATTCTAATGCCCTCACTCTACCGCCCTCACTCTACCACTCTACCACTCTACCGCCCTCACTCTACCACCCTCACTCTACCAACCTCATTTGACCACTCTACCGCCCTCACTCTACCGCCCTCACTCTACCACTCTACCGCCCTCACTCTACCACCCTCACTCTACCAACCTCAATCGACCACTCTACCGCCCTCACTCTACCGCCCTCACTCTACCACTCTACCGCCCTCACTCTACCACCCTCACTCTTCCGCCCTCACTCTACCCCTCTACTGCCCTCACTCTACCACTCTACCGCCCTCAATCTACCGCCCTCACTCCACCACTCTACCGCCCTCACTCTACCACTCTACCACCCTCACTCTACCACTCTACCGCCCACACTCTATCGCTCTGCCGCCCTCACTCTACCACTCTACCGCCCTCAATCTACTGCCCTCACTCTACCACTTTACCGCCCTCACTCTACTACTCTACCGCCCTCACTCTACCACTCTACCGCCCTCACTCTACCGCCCTCACTCTACCACCCTCACTCTACCACTCTACCGCCATCACTCTACCACCCTCACTCTACGACTCTCTCGTTCTCACTCTACCACTCTACAGCCCTTACTCTACCACTCTACCGCCTCACTCTACCACTCTACCGCCCTCACTCTACCGCCCTCATGCCCTCACTCTACCGCCCTCACTCTACCACTCTACAGCCCTCACTCTACCGCCCTCACTCTACTGCCCTCACTCTACCACTCTACCACCCTCACTCTACGGTCCTCACTCTACCACTCTACCGCCCTCACTCTACCACTCTACCGCCCTCAATCTACCACTCTACCGCCTTCTCGCCCTCACTCTACCGCCCTCGCTCTACCACTCTACCGCCTTCACTCTACCACTCTACTGCCCTGACTCTACCACTCTACCGCCCTCACTCTACCACTCTACCGCCCTCATGCCCTCACTCTACCGCCCTCATGCACTCACTCTGCTACCATTCTCATACCCTCACTCTACCGCCCTCACTCTACCACTCTACCGCCCTCACTCTTCAACTCTACCATCCTCACCCTACCGCCCTCACTCTACCACTCTACCTCCCTCACTCTACCACTCTTCTGCCCTCATTCTACCACTCTACCGCCCTCAATCTACCACTCTACTGCCCTCACTCTGCTGCCCTCACTCTACCGCCCTCACTCTACCACCCTCACTCTACCACCCTCACACCGTCATTCTACCACCCTCACTCTACCACTCTACCGCCCTCACTCTACGACCCTCACTCAACCACTCTACTGGCCTCCCTCCACCACTCTGCTGCCCTCGCTCTACCACTCTACCGCCCTCACTCTACCACTCTACCACCCTCACTCTACCACTCTACCGCCCACACTCTACCGCTCTACCGCCCTCACTCTACCGCCCTCACTCTTCCGCCCTCACTCTACCACTCTACTGCCGTAACTCTACCCCTCTACTGCCCTCACTCTACCACTCTACCACCCTCAATCTACCGCCCTCACTCTACCACTCTACCGCCCTCACTCTACCACTCTACCACCCTCACTCTACCACTCTACCGCCCACACTCTATCGCTCTGCCGCCCTCACTCTACCACTATACCGCCCTCAATCTACCGCCCTCACTCTACCACTTTACCGCCCTCACTCTACAACTCTACCGCCCTCACTCTACCACTCTACCGCCATCACTCTACCACCCTCACTCTACGACTCTCCCGTTCTCACTCTACCACTCTACAGCCCTTACTCTACCACTCTACCGCCTCACTCTACCACTCTACCGCCCTCACTCTACCGCCCTCATGCCCTCACTCTACCGCCCTCACTCTACCACTCTACAGCCCTCACTCTACCGCCCTCACTCTACTGCCCTCACTCTACCACTCTACCACCCTCACTCTACGGTCCTCACTCTACCACTCTACCGCCCTCACTCTACCACTCTACCGCCCTCAATCTACCGCCCTCACTCTACCACTCTACTGCCCTCACTCTACCACTCTACCACCCTCACTCTACCACTCTACCGCCCACACTCTACCGCTCTACTGCCCTCACTCTACCACTCTACCGCCCTCAATCTACCGCCCTCACTCTACCACTTTATCGCCCTCACTCAACTACTCTACTGCCCTCACTCTACCATTCTACCACCCTCACTCTACCGCCCCCACTCTACCACCCTCACTCTACCACTCTACCGCCATCACTCTACCACCCTCACTCTACCACTCTCCTGCCCTCACTCTACCACTCTACCGCCCTCACTCGACCACTCTACCGCCTCACTCTACCACCCTACTGCCCTCACTCTACCGCCCTCACGCCCTCACTCTACTGCCCTCACTCTACCACTCTCCTGCCCTCACTCTACCACTCTACCGCCCTCACTCTTCCACTCTACCGCCCTCACTCTACCACTCTACCGCCCTCATGCCCTCACTCTACCGCCCTCATGCACTCACTCAACTACCATTCTCATGCCCTCACTCTACCGCCCTCACTCTACCACTCTACCACTCTACCGCCCTCACTCTACCACCCTCACTCTACCAACCTCATTTGGCCACTCTACCGCCCTCACTCTACCGCCCTCACTCTACCACTCTACCGCCCTCACTCTACCACCCTCACTCTACCAACCTCACTCGACCACTCTACCGCCCTCACTCTACCGCCCTCACTCTACCACTCTACCGCCCTCACTCTACCGCCCTCACTCTTCCGCCCTCACTCTACCACTCTACTGCCGTCACTCTACCCCTCTACTGCCCTCACTCTACCACTCTACCGCCCTCAATCTACCGCCCTTACTCTACCACTCTACCGCCTCACTCTACCACTCTACCGCCCTCACTCTACCGCCCTCATGCCCTCACTCTACCGCCCTCCCTCTACCACTCTACAGCCCTCACTCTACCGCCCTCACTCTACTGCCCTCACTCTACCACTCTACCACCCTCACTCTACGGTCCTCACTCTACCACTCTATCGCCCTCACTCTACCACTCCACCGCCCTCACTCTACCACTCTACCGCCCTCACTCTACTGCCCTCACGCCCTCACTCTACCACCCTCACTCTACCACTCTACCGCTCTCACTCTATCACTCTACCGCCCTCACTCTACTGCCCTCACCCTACCTCTCTACCGCCCTCACTCTACCGCCCTCACGTCTTCACTCTACCACCCTCACTCTACCACTCTACAGCTCTCACTCTACCACTCTACTGCCCTCACTCTACCACTCTACCGCCCTCACTCTACTACCCTCACTCTACTGCCCTCACACCCTCACTCTACCGCCCTCACTCTACCACTCTACTGCCCTCACTCTACCACTCTACTGCCCTCACTCTACCATTCTACCGCCCTCACTCTTCCGCCCTCACTCTACCACCCTCACTCTACCGCCCTCACTCTACCACTCTACCACCCTCACTCTACCCCCCTCACTCTACTGCCCTCACTCTACCGCCCTCACTCTACCACTCTACCGCCCTCACACCCTCACTCTACCGACCTCACTCTACCACTCTACCGCCCTCACTCTACCACCCTCACTCTACCGCCTTCACTCTACCACTCTACTGTCCTCACTCCACCACTCTACCGCCTTCACGCCCTCACTCTACCGCCCTCACTCTGCCACTCTACTGCCCTCACACCCTCACTCTACCACCCTCACTCTACCACTCTACCGCCCTCACTCTACTGCCCTCACGCCCTCACTCTACCGCCCTCACTCTACCACTCTACAACCCTCACTCTACCACCCTGCCGCCCTCACTCTACCACCCTCACTCTACCACTTTACGGCTCTCACTCTACCACTCTACCGCCTTCTCACCCTCACTCTACCGCCCTAACTCTACCACTGTATCGCCCTCATTCTACCACTCTACTGCCCTGACTTCACCACTCTACCGCCCTCACTCTACCACTCTACCGCCTTCATGCCCTCACTCTACAGCCCTCATGCACTCACTCTACTACCATTCTCATGTCCTCACTCTACCGCCCTCACTCTAGCACTCTACCGCCCTCACTCTACCACTCTTCCGCCCTCACTCTACCACCCTCACTCTACCAACCTCACTCGACCACTCTACCGCCCTCACTCTACCACTCTACCGCCCTCACTCTACCACTTTACTGCCGTCACTCTACCCCTCTACTGCCCTCACTCTACCACTCTACCGCCCTCAATCTACCGCCCTCACTCTACCACTCTACTGCCCTCACTCTACCACTCTACCACCCTCACTCTACCACTCTACCGCCCACACTCTACCGCTCTACTGCCCTCACTCTACCACTCTACCGCCCTCAATCTACCGCCCTCACTCTACCACTTTATCGCCCTCACTCTACTACTCTCCTGCCCTCACTCTACCATTCTACCACCCTCACTCTACCGCCCCCACTCTACCACCCTCACTCTACCACTCTACCGCCATCACTCTACCACCCTCACTCTACCACTCTCCTGCCCTCACTCTACCACTCTACCGCCCTCACTCTACCACTCTACCGCCTCACTCTACCACCCTACTGCCCTCACTCTACCACCCTACTGCCCTCACTCTTCCACTCTACCGCCCTCATGCCCTCACTCTACCACTCTACCGCCTCACTCTACCACCCTACTGCCCTCACTCTACCACCCTACCGCCCTCACTCTACCACTCTACCGCCCTCATGCCCTCACTCTACCGCCCTCATGCACTCACTCAACTACCATTCTCATGCCCTCACTCTACCGCCCTCACTCTACCACTCTACCACTCCACCGCCCTCACTCTACCACCCTCACTCTACCAACCTCATTTGACCACTCTACCGCCCTCACTCTACAACTCTACCGCCCTCACTCTACCACCCTCACTCTACCAACCTCACTCGACCACTCTACCGCCCTCACTCTACCGCCCTCACTCTACCACTCTACCGCCCTCACTCTACCGCCCTCACTCTTCCGCCCTCACTCTACCACTCTACTGCCGTAACTCTACCCCTCTACTGCCCTCACTCTACCACTCTACCACCCTCAATCTACCGCCCTCACTCTACCACTCTACCGCCCTCACTCTACCACTCTACCACCCTCACTCTACCACTCTACCGCCCACACTCTATCGCTCTGCCGCCCTCACTCTACCACTCTACCGCCCTCAATCTACCGCCCTCACTCTACCACTTTACCGCCCTCACTCTACTTCTCTACCGCCCTCACTCTACCACTCTACCGCCCTCACTCTACCGCCCTCACTCTTCCGCCCTCACTCTACCACTCTACTGCCGTAACTCTACCCCTCTACTGCCCTCACTCTACCACTCTACCACCCTCAATCTACCGCCCTCACTCTACCACTCTACCGCCCTCACTCTACCACTCTACCACCCTCACTCTACCACTCTACCGCCCACACTCTATCGCTCTGCCGCCCTCACTCTACCACTATACCGCCCTCAATCTACCGCCCTCACTCTACCACTTTACCGCCCTCACTCTACAACTCTACCGCCCTCACTCTACCACTCTACCGCCATCACTCTACCACCCTCACTCTACGACTCTCCCGTTCTCACTCTACCACTCTACAGCCCTTACTCTACCACTCTACCGCCTCACTCTACCACTCTACCGCCCTCACTCTACCGCCCTCATGCCCTCACTCTACCGCCCTCCCTCTACCACTCTACAGCCCTCACTCTACCGCCCTCACTCTACTGCCCTCACTCTACCACTTTACCACCCTCACTCTACGGTCCTCACTCTACCACTCTACCGCCCTCACTCTACCACTCCACCGCCCTCACTCTACCACTCTACCGCCCTCACTCTACTGCCCTCACGCCCTCACTCTACCACCCTCACTCTACCACTCTACCGCTCTCACTCTATCACTCTACCGCCCTCACTCTACCACTCTACCGCCCTCACTCTACTACCCTCACTCTACCGCCCTCACACCCTCACTCTACCACTCTACCGCTCTCACTCTATCACTCTACCGCCCTCACTCTACCACTCTACCGCCCCCACTCTACCGCCCTCACTCTACCACTCTACCGCCCTCACTCTACCACTCTACCACCCTCACTCTACAGCCCTCACTCGACTGCCCTCACTCTACCGCCCTCACTCTACCACTCTACCACCCTCACGCCCTCACTCTACCGCTCTCACTCTACCACTCTACCGCCCTCACTCTACCGCCCTCACTCTACCACTCTACTACCCTCACTCTACCGCGCTCACTCTACCACTCTACCGCCCTCACTCTACCACTCTGCCGCCTTCACGCCCTCACTCTGCCACTCTACCGCCCTCACTCTACCACCCTCACTCTACCACTCTACCGCCCTCACGCCCTCACTCTACTGCCCTCACTCTACCGCCCTCACTCTACCACTCTACCACCCTCACTCTACCACCCTCACTCTACTGCCCTCACTCTACCGCCCTCACTCTACCACTCTACCGCCTTCACGCCCTCACTCTGCTACTCTACCGCCCTCACTCTACCACCCTCACTCTACCACTCTACCGCCCTCACGCCCTCACTCTACTGCCCTCATTCTACCGCCCTCACTCTACCACTCTACCACCCTCACTCTACCACTCTACCGCCCTCACTCTACCACTTTACCGCCCTCACTCTACCACTCTACTGCCTTCTCGCCCTCACTCTACCGCCCTCACTCTACCACTCTACAGCCCTCACTCTACCACTCTACCGCCCTCACTCTACCGCCCTCACTCTACCACTCTACCACCCTCACTCTACCGCCCTCACTTTACCACTCTACCACCCTCACTCTACCACCCTCACTCTACTGCCCTCACTCTACCGCCCTCACTCTACCACTCTACCACCCTCACGCCCTCACTCTACCGCTCTCACTCTACCACTCTACTGCCCTCACTCTACCGCCCTCACTCTACTACCCTCACTCTACCGCGCTCACTCTACCACTCTACCGCCCTCACTCTACCACTCTGCCGCCTTCACGCCCTCACTCTGCCACTCTACCGCCCTCACTCTACCACCCTCACTCTACCACTCTACCGCCCTCACGCCCTCACTCTACTGCCCTCACTCTACCGCCCTCACTCTACCACTCTACCACCCTCACTCTACCACCCTCACTCTACTGCCCTCACTCTACCGCCCTCACTCTACCACTCTACCGCCTTCTCGCCCTCACTCTGCTACTCTACCGCCCTCACTCTACCACCCTCACTCTACCACTCTACCGCCCTCACGCCCTCACTCTACTGCCCTCATTCTACCGCCCTCACTCTACCACTCTACCACCCTCACTCTACCACTCTACCGCCCTCACTCTACCACTTTACCGCCCTCACTCTACCACTCTACTGCCTTCTCGCCCTCACTCTACCGCCCTCACTCTACCACTCTACAGCCCTCACTCTACCACTCTACCGCCCTCACTCTACCGCCCTCACTCTACCACTCTACCACCCTCACTCTACCGCCCTCACTCTACCACTCTACCACCCTCACTCTACCACCCTCACTCTACTGCCCTCACTCTACCGCCCTCACTCTACCACTCTACCACCCTCACGCCCTCACTCTACCGCTCTCACTCTACCACTCTACTGCCCTCACTCTACCGCCCTCACTCTACCACTCTACTACCCTCACTCTACCGCGCTCACTCTACCACTCTACCGCCCTCACTCTACCACTCTGCCGCCTTCATGCCCTCACTCTACCGCCCTCACTCTGCCACTCTACCGCCCTCACTCTACCACCCTCACTCTACCACTCTACCACCCTCACGCCCTCACTCTACTGCCCTCACTCTACCGCCCTCACTCTACCACTCTACCACCCTCACTCTACCACTCTACCGCCCTCACTCTACCACTTTACTGCCCTCACTCTACCACTCTACCGCCTTCTCGCCCTCACTCTACCGCCCTCGCTCTACCACTCTACCGCCTTCACTCTACCACTCTACTGCCCTGACTCTACCACTCTACCGCCCTCACTCTACCACTCTACCGCCCTCATGCCCTCACTCTACCGCCCTCATGCACTCACTCTGCTACCATTCTCATACCCTCACTCTACCACCCTCACTCTACCACTCTACCGCCCTCACTCTTCAACTCTACCATCCTCACCCTACCGCCCTCACTCTACCACTCTACCTCCCTCACTCTACCACTCTTCTGCCCTCATTCTACCACTCTACCGCCCTCAATCTACCACTCTACTGCCCTCACTCTGCTGCCCTCACTCTACCGCCCTCACTCTACCACCCTCACTCTACCACCCTCACACCGTCATTCTACCACCCTCACTCTACCACTCTACCGCCCTCACTCTACGACCCTCACTCAACCACTCTACTGGCCTCCCTCCACCACTCTGCTGCCCTCGCTCTACCACTCTACCGCCCTCACTCTACCACTCTACCACCCTCACTCTACCACTCTACCGCCCACACTCTACCACTCTACCGCCCTCACTCTACCACTCTACCGCCCTCAATCTACCGCCCTCACTCTACCACTTTATCGCCCTCACTCTACTACTCTACTGCCCTCACTCTACCATTCTACCACCCTCACTCTACTGCCCCCACTCTACCACCCTCATTCTACCACTCTACCGCCATCACTCTACCACCCTCACTCTACCACTCTCCTGCCCGCACTCTACCACTCTACCGCCCTCACTCTACCACTCTACCGCCTCACTCTACCACCCTACTGCCCTCACTCTACCGCCCTCACGCCCTCACTCTACTGCCCTCACTCTACCACTCTCCTGCCCTCACTCTACCACTCTACCGCCCTCACTCTTCCACTCTACCGCCCTCACTCTACCACTCTACCGCCCTCATGCCCTCACTCTACCGCCCTCATGCACTCACTCAACTACCATTCTAATGCCCTCACTCTACCGCCCTCACTCTACCACTCTACCACTCTACCGCCCTCACTCTACCACCCTCACTCTACCAACCTCATTTGACCACTCTACCGCCCTCACTCTACCGCCCTCACTCTACCACTCTACCGCCCTCACTCTACCACCCTCACTCTACCAACCTCAATCGACCACTCTACCGCCCTCACTCTACCGCCCTCACTCTACCACTCTACCGCCCTCACTCTACCACCCTCACTCTTCCGCCCTCACTCTACCCCTCTACTGCCCTCACTCTACCACTCTACCGCCCTCAATCTACCGCCCTCACTCCACCACTCTACCGCCCTCACTCTACCACTCTACCACCCTCACTCTACCACTCTACCGCCCACACTCTATCGCTCTGCCGCCCTCACTCTACCACTCTACCGCCCTCAATCTACTGCCCTCACTCTACCACTTTACCGCCCTCACTCTACTACTCTACCGCCCTCACTCTACCACTCTACCGCCCTCACTCTACCGCCCTCACTCTACCACCCTCACTCTACCACTCTACCGCCATCACTCTACCACCCTCACTCTACGACTCTCTCGTTCTCACTCTACCACTCTACAGCCCTTACTCTACCACTCTACCGCCTCACTCTACCACTCTACCGCCCTCACTCTACCGCCCTCATGCCCTCACTCTACCGCCCTCACTCTACCACTCTACAGCCCTCACTCTACCGCCCTCACTCTACTGCCCTCACTCTACCACTCTACCACCCTCACTCTACGGTCCTCACTCTACCACTCTACCGCCCTCACTCTACCACTCCACCGCCCTCACTCTACCACTCTACCGCCCTCACTCTACTGCCCTCACTCTACCACTCTACCGCCCTCACTCTACTGCCCTCACTCTACCGCCCTCACGCCCTCACTCTACCACCCTCACTCTACCACTCTACCGCTCTCACTCTATCACTCTACCGCCCTCACTCTACCACTCTACCGCCCTCACTCTACTACCCTCACTCTACCGCCCTCACACCCTCACTTTACCACTCTACCGCTCTCACTCTATCACTCTACCGCCCTCACTCTACCACTCTACCGCCCTCACTCTACCGCCCTCACTCTACCACTCTACCGCCCTCACTCTACCACTCTACCACCCTCACTCTACCGCCCTCACTCTACTGCCCTCACTCTACCGCCCTCACTCTACCACTCTACCACCCTCACGCCCTCACTCTACCGCTCTCACTCTACCACTCTACCGCCCTCACTCTACCGCCCTCACTCTACCACTCTACTTCCCTCACTCTACCGCGCTCACTCTACCACTCTACCGCCCTCACTCTACCACTCTACCGCCTTCACGCCCTCACTCTGCCACTCTACCGCCCTCACTCTACCACCCTCACTCTACCACTCTACCGCCCTCACGCCCTCACTCTACTGCCCTCATTCTACCGCCCTCACTCTACCACTCTACCACCCTCACTCTACCACTCTACCGCCCTCACTCTACCACTTTACTGCCCTCACTCTACCACTCTACTGCCTTTTCGCCCTCACTCTACCGCCCTCACTCTACCACTCTACCGCCCTCACTCTACCACTCTACCACCCTCACTCTACCACTCTACGACCCTCACTCTACCACCCTCACTCTACTGCCCTCACTCTACCGCCCTCACTCTACCACTCTACCACCCTCACGCCCTCACTCTACCGCTCTCACTCTACCACTCTACCGCCCTCACTCTACCGCCCTCACTCTACCACTCTACTACCCTCACTCTACCACGCTCACTCTACCACTCTACCGCCCTCACTCTACCACTCTGCCGCCTTCACGCCCTCACTCTACCGCCCTCACTCTGCCACTCTACCGCCCTCACTCTACCACCCTCACTCTACCACTCTACCGCCCTCACGCCCTCACTCTACTGCCCTCACTCTACCGCCCTCACTCTACCACTCTACCACCCTCACTCTACCACTCTACCGCCCTCACTCTACCACTTTACCGCCCTCACTCTTGCACTCTACCGCCTTCTCGCCCTCACTCTACCGCTCTCACTCTACCACTCTACCGCCCTCACTCTACCACTCTACTGCCCTGACTCCACCACTCTACCGCCCTCACTCTACCACTCTACCGCCCTCATGCCCTCACTCTACCGCCCTCATGCACTCACTCTGCTACCATTCTCATGCCCTCACTCTACCGCCCTCACTCTACCACTCTACCGCCCTCACTCTTCAACTCTACCATCCTCACCCTACCGCCCTCACTCTACCACTCTACCTCCCTCACTCTACCACTCTTCTGCCCTCATTATACCACTCTACCGCCCTCAATCTACCCCTCTACTGCCCTCACTCTGCTGCCCTCACTCTACCGCCCTCACTCTACCACCCTCACTCTACCACCCTCACACCCTCATTCTACCACCCTCACTCTACCACTCTACCGCCCTCACTCTACCACTCTACGACCCTCACTCAACCACTCTACTGGCCTCCCTTTACCACTCTGCTGCCCTCGCTCTACCACTCTACCGCCCTCACTCTACCACTCCACCGCCCTCACTCTACCACTCTACCGCCCTCACTCTACTGCCCTCACTCTACTGCCCTCACTCTACCACTCTACCACCCTCACTCTATGGTCCTCACTCTACCACTCTACCGCCGTCACTCTACCACTCCACCGCCCTCACTCTACCACTCTACCGCCCTCACTTTACTGCCCTCACTCTACCACTCTACCGCCTTCACTCTACTGCCCTCACTCTACCGCCCTCACGCCCTCACTCTACCACCCTCACTCTACCACTCTACCGCTCTCACTCTATCACTCTACCGCCCTCACTCTACCACTCTACCGCCCTCACTCTACTACCCTCACTCTACCGCCCTCACACCCTCACTCTACCACTCTACCGCTCTCACTCTATCACTCTACTGCCCTCACTCTACCACTCTACCGCCCTCACTCTACCGCCCTCACTCTACCACTCTACCACCCTCACTCCCTCACTCTACCGCTCTCACTCTACCACTCTACCCCCCTCACTCTACCGCCCTCACTCTACCACTCTACTACCCTCACTCTACCGCGCTCACTCTACCACTCTACCGCCCTCACTCTACCGCCCTCACTCTACCACTCTACAACCCTCACTCTACCACCCTACCGCCCTCACTCTACCACCCTCACTCTACCACTTTACCGCCCTCACTCTACCACTCTTCCGCCTTCTCGCCCTCACTCTACCGCCCTCACTCTACCACTCTACTGCCCTGACTCTACCACTCTACCGCCCTCACTCTACCACTCAACCGCCCTCATGCCCTCACTCTACCGCCCTCATGCACTCACTCTACTACCATTCTCATGCCCTCACTCTACCACCCTCACTCTACCACTCTACCGCCCTCACTCTACCACTCTACCGCCCTCACTCTACCACCCTCACTCTACCAACCTCACTCGACCACTCTACCGCCCTCACTCTACCACTCTACTGCCCTCAATCTACCGCCCTCACTGTTATGTTATGTTATGTTAAAATTATTTCTACCTCGCACGGTCACCAGTCGGTTTCATGGCGCTCATAGACAAAAGCAGGGAGGATAGGCAGCGAGGAATATTCGTAACCTAGCTGGAAGAGATGCTTTTTAAGTAGTTTATGGAAACAGGTGTAACTGGGACAGAGTCAGATAGTAGTGGGGAGGGAGTTCCAGGTTGTAGGGGCGAGAAAGGAGAAGCAGGAGCCTCTGTGCTTTTTGCGTTTGAACCTGGGGACGGTTAGGAGGTTATGTGTGGAAGACCGAAGATTCCTAGAAGGAATGTGACGCTTGAGGCTGAGGGAGGTGAAGGCTGGGGCAAGGGCAAGGAGTGACTTAAAAACAGTGCAGCCCAGTTTGAAAATGCATTGAGAGGCTACTGGGAGCCAGTGCAATCTCCTCAGCAGGGGCGAGACGTGTTGGTGCTTAGGCTGTTGAAAGACCAGTCTGGCCGCCTGGTTTTGCACCAGCTGAAGCCGATGAAGGTGGTAAGCAGGGATTCCCACATACAGGGAGTTGCCATAGTCAATACGGGAGGTGACAAGGGCCATGATGACAAGTGTGAGAGCCTCTGTAGTGAGAAACCTGTGAATTTTGCAGATCCTGCGCAGATGGTAAAAGCAGGAAGAAGTAACGGCATTGATTTGAGGCCTCATAGATAAATCACTAGAGATGATAACGCCGAGGCTCTTCAACGTATTGACAGGACAGGGTGGGGGCCAAGAGAAGGAGGCCAGAAGCTGGAGCTCCAGGGGTTGGAGGACCCTCCTGTCAGTACGAACTCCGTCTTGCTGGGATTGAGCTTCAGCTGGCTGAAATGCATCCACTCAGAGATGGCAAGCATAGTGGATTAGAAATTGGTACAGGAAGAAGGGGAGGAGTCGATGGGAAAAATTAACTGTAAATCATCCGCATAATTGAAAATGGTGACAGGGGTGTGACGGAGAGAAGCTATAAGGGGTTGCATATAGAAATTAAATAAGAGGGGCAAAAGAGCAGAACCTTGAGGGACACCACAGGAAAGTGAGGAGTAAGGGGCAGAGAAAGTGGATAGATGAACCGATTGGGAACGCTGGTGCAGGAAGGAACTGATCCATGTTAAAGCCAAGCCCTGAATGCCAGCGTTTCTGACACGGTAGATCAAGATGGCGTGATCGACCGTGTCAAAAGCACCACTCTACCGCCCTCACTCTACCACTCTACTGCCCTCACTCTACCACTCTACCGCCCTCACTCTACCACTCTACCACCCTAACTCTACCACTCTACTGCCCACCGCTCTACCGCCCTCACTCTACCGCCCTCAATCTACCGCCCTCACTCTACCACTTTACCGCCCTCACTCTACTACTCTACCGCCCTCACTCTACCACTTTACTGCCCTCACTCTACCGCCCTCACTCTACCGCCCTCAGTCTACCACTCTACCGCCATCACTCTACCACCCTCACTCTACGACTCTCTCGCCCTCACTCTACCACTCTACCGCCCTCACTCTACCACTCTACCGCCTCACTCGTCCACTCTACCGCCCTCACACCCTCACTCTACCGCCCTCACTCTACCACTCTACCGCCCTCACTCTACCACTCTACAGCCCTCACTCTACCACTCCACCGTCCTCACTCTACCACTCTACTGCCCTCACTCTACTGCCCTCACCCTACCACTCTACTGCCCTCACTCTACCGCCCTCACTCTACCACCCTCATGCCCTCACTCTACCACCCTCACTCTACCACTCTACCGCTCTCACTCTACCACTCTACCGCCCTCACTCTACCACTCTACCGCCCTCACTCTACTACCCTCACTCTACTGCCCTCACACCTTCATTCTACCGCCCTCACTCTACCACTCTACCACTCTACCACTCTACCCCCCTCACTCTACCACTCTACCGCCCTGTCTGTACCAATAAACCGCCCTCACTCTACCACTCTACCGCTCTCACTCTACCACTCTACCACCCTCACTCTACCGCCCTCACTCTACTGCACTCACTCTACCACTCTACCACTCTCACGCCCTCACTCTACCGCCCTCACTCTACCACTCTACTACCCTCACTCTACCGGCCTCACTCTACCACTCTACTGCCCTCACTCTACCACTCTACCGCCCTCACGCCCTCACTCTACCGCACTCACTCTACCACTCTACCGCCCTCACTCTACTGCCTTCATGCCCTCACTCTACCGCCCTCACTCTACCACTCTACAACCCTCACTCTACCACCCTACCGCCCTCACTCTACCACCCTCACTCTACCACTTTACCGCCCTCACTCTACCACTCTTCCGCCTTCTCGCCCTCACTCTACCGCCCTCACTCTACCACTCTACTGCCCTGACTCTACCACTCTACCGCCCTCACTCTACCACTCTACCGCCCTCATGCCCTCACTCTACCGCCCTCATGCACTCACTCTAATACCATTCTCATGCCCTCACTCTACCGCCCTCACTCTACCACTCTACTGCCCTCACTCTACCAACCTCACTCGACCACTCTATCGCCCTCACTCTACTGCCCTCACTCTACCACTCTACCGCCCTCACTCTACCGCCCTCACTCTTCCGCCCTCACTCTACCACTCTATCGCCGTCACTTTACCCCTCTACCGCCCTCACCTACCACTCTACCTCCCTCAATCTACCGCCCTCACTCTACCACTCTACCGCCCTCACTCTACCACTCTACCACCCTCACTCTACAACTCTACCACCCACACTCTACCGCCCTCACTCTCACTCTACCGCCCTCAATCTACCGCCCTCACTCTACCACTTTACCACCCTCACTTTACTACTCTACCGCCCTCTCCCTACCACTCTACCGCCCTCACTCTACCGCCCTCACTCTACTGCCCTCACTCTACCGCCCTCACTCTACCACTCTACCGCCATCACTCTACCAACCTCACTCTACGACTCTCCCGCCCTCACTCTACCACTCTACGGCCCTCACTCTACCACTGTACCGCCTCACTCTACCACTCTACCGCCCTCACTCTACTGCCCTACACCCTCACTCTACCGCCCTCACTCTACCACTCTACCGCACTCACTCTACCACTCTACAGCCCTCACTCTACCACTCCACCGCCCTCACTCTACCACTCTACCGCCCTCACTCTACTGCCCTCACCCTACCTCTCTACCGCCCTCACTCTACCGCCCTCACGTCCTCACTCTACCACCCTCACTCTACCACTCTACCGCTCTCACTCTACTACTCTACTGCCCTCACTCTACCACTCTACCGCCCTCACTCTACTACCCTCACTCTACTGCCCTCACACCCTCACTCTACTGCCCTCACTCTACCACTCTACCGCCCTCACTCTACCACTCTACCGCCCTCACTCTACCATTCTACCGCCCTCACTCTTCCGCCCTCACTCTACCACTCTACCGCCCTCACTCTACCGCCCTCACTCTACCACTCTACCACCCTCACTCTACCCCCCTCACTCTACTGCCCTCACTCTACCGCCCTCACTCTACCACTCTACCGCCCTCACTCTACCACTCTACCACCCTCACTCTACCACTCTACCACCCACACTCTACCGCCCTCACTCTCACTCTACCGCCCTCAATCTACCGCCCTCACTCTACCACTTTACCACCCTCACTTTACTACTCTACCGCCCTCTCCCTACCACTCTACCGCCCTCACTCTACCGCTCTCACTCTACTGCCCTCACTCTACCGCCCTCACTCTACCACTCTACCGCCATCACTCTACCAACCTCACTGTACGACTCTCCCGCCCTCACTCTACCACTCTACGGCCCTCACTCTACCACTCTACCGCCTCACTCTACCACTCTACCGCCCTCACTCTACTGCCCTACACCCTCACTCTACCGCCCTCACTCTACCACTCTACCGCCCTCACTCTACCACTCTACAGCCCTCACTCTACCACTCCACCGCCCTCACTTAACCACTCTACCACCCTCACTCTACTGCCCTCACCCTACCTCTCTACCGCCCTCACTCTACCGCCCTCACGTCCTCACTCTACTACCCTCACTCTACCACTCTACAGCTCTCACTCTACCACTCTACTGCCCTCACTCTACCACTCTACCGCCCTCACTCTACTACCCTCACTCTACTGCCCTCACACCCTCACTCTACCGCCCTCACTCTACCACTCTACCGCCCTCACTCTACCACTCTACCGCCCTCACTCTACCATTCTACCGCCCTCACTCTTTCGCCCTCACTCTACCACTCTACTGCCCTCACTCTACCGCCCTCACTCGACCACTCTACCACCCTCACTCTACCCCCCTCACTCTACTGCCCTCACTCTACCGCCCTCACTCTACCAATCTACCGCCCTCACACCCTCACTCTACCGCCTTCACTCTACCACTCTACCGCCCTCACACTACCACTCTACCACCCTCACTCTACCGCCTTCACTCTACCACTCTACCACTCTACTGTCCTCACTCCACCACTCTACCGCCTTAACGCCCTCACTCTACCGCCCTCACTCTGCCACTCTACCGCCCTCACACCCTCACTCTACCACCCTCACTCTACCACTCTACCGCCCTCACTCTACTGCCCTCACGCCCTCACTCTACCGCCCTCACTCTACCACTCTACAACCCTCACTCTACCACCCTACCGCCCTCACTATACCACTTTACGGCCCTCACTCTACCACTCTACCGCCTTCTCGCCCTCACTCTACCGCCCTAACTCTACCACTGTACCGCCCTCATTCTACCACTTTACTGCCCTGACTCTACCACTCTACCGCCCTCACTCTACCACTCTACCGCCTTCATGCCCTCACTCTACCGCCCTCATGCACTCACTCTACTACCATTCTCATGCCCTCACTCTACCGCCCTCACTCTAGCACTCTACCGCCCTCACTCTACCACTCTTCTGCCCTCACTCTACCACCCTCACTCTACCAACCTCACTCGACCACTCTACCGCCCTCACTCTACCACTCTACTGCCCTCACTCTACCGCCCTCACTCTTCCGCCCTCACTCTACCACTTTACTGCCGTCACTCTACCCCTCTACTGCCCTCACTCTACCACTCTACCGCCCTCAATCTACCGCCCTCACTCTACCACTCTACTGCCCTCACTCTACCACTCTACCACCCTCACTCTACCACTCTACCGCCCACACTCTACCGCTCTACCGCCCTCACTCTACCACTCTACCGCCCTCAATCTACCGCCCTCACTCTACCACTTTATCGCCCTCACTCTACTACTCTACTGCCCTCACTCTACCATTCTACCACCCTCACTCTACCGCCCCCACTCTACCACCCTCACTCTACCACTCTACCGCCATCACTCTACCGCCCTCACTCTACCACTCTCCTGCCCTCACTCTACCACTCTACCGCCCTCACTCTACCACTCTACCGCCTCACTCTACCACCCTACTGCCCTCACTCTACCGCCCTCACGCCCTCACTCTACTGCCCTCACTCTACCACTCTCCTGCCCTCACTCTACCACTCTACCGCCCTCACTCTTCCACTCTACCGCCCTCACTCTACCAGTCTACCGCCCTCATGCCCTCACTCTACCGCCCTCATGCACTCACTCAACTACCATTCTCATGCCCTCACTCTACCGCCCTCACTCTACCACTCTACCACTCTACCGCCCTCACTCTACCACCCTCACTCTACCAACCTCATTTGACCACTCTACCGCCCTCACTCTACCGCCCTCACTCTACCACTCTACCGCCCTCACTCTACCACCCTCATTCTACCAACCTCACTCGACCACTCTACCGCCCTCACTCTACCGCCCTCACTCTACCACTCTACCGCCCTCACTCTACCGCCCTCTCTCTTCCGCCCTCACTCTACCACTCTACTGCCGTCACTCTACCCCTCTACTGCCCTCACTCTACCACTCTACCGCCCTCAATCTACCGCCCTCACTCTACCACTCTACCGCCCTCACTCTACCACTCTACCGCCCTCACTCTACCACTCTACCACCCTCACGCCCTCACTCTACCGCTCTCACTCTACCACTCTACCGCCCTCACTCTACCGCCCTCACTCTACCACTCTACTACCCTCACTCTACCACGCTCACTCTACCACTCTACCGCCTCACTCTACCACTCTACCGCCCTCACTCTACTGCCCTACACCCTCACTCTACCGCCCTCACTCTACCACTCTACCGCCCTCACTCTACCACTCTACAGCCCTCACTCTACCACTCCACCGCCCTCACTTAACCACTCTACCACCCTCACTCTACTGCCCTCACCCTACCTCTCTACCGCCCTCACTCTACCGCCCTCACGTCCTCACTCTACTACCCTCACTCTACCACTCTACAGCTCTCACTCTACCACTCTACTGCCCTCACTCTACCACTCTACCGCCCTCACTCTACTACCCTCACTCTACTGCCCTCACACCCTCACTCTACCGCCCTCACTCTACCACTCTACCGCCCTCACTCTACCACTCTACCGCCCTCACTCTACCATTCTACCGCCCTCACTCTTTCGCCCTCACTCTACCACTCTACTGCCCTCACTCTACCGCCCTCACTCGACCACTCTACCACCCTCACTCTACCCCCCTCACTCTACTGCCCTCACTCTACCGCCCTCACTCTACCAATCTACCGCCCTCACACCCTCACTCTACCGCCTTCACTCTACCACTCTACCGCCCTCACACTACCACTCTACCACCCTCACTCTACCGCCTTCACTCTACCACTCTACCACTCTACTGTCCTCACTCCACCACTCTACCGCCTTAACGCCCTCACTCTACCGCCCTCACTCTGCCACTCTACCGCCCTCACACCCTCACTCTACCACCCTCACTCTACCACTCTACCGCCCTCACTCTACTGCCCTCACGCCCTCACTCTACCGCCCTCACTCTACCACTCTACAACCCTCACTCTACCACCCTACCGCCCTCACTATACCACTTTACGGCCCTCACTCTACCACTCTACCGCCTTCTCGCCCTCACTCTACCGCCCTAACTCTACCACTGTACCGCCCTCATTCTACCACTTTACTGCCCTGACTCTACCACTCTACCGCCCTCACTCTACCACTCTACCGCCTTCATGCCCTCACTCTACCGCCCTCATGCACTCACTCTACTACCATTCTCATGCCCTCACTCTACCGCCCTCACTCTAGCACTCTACCGCCCTCACTCTACCACTCTTCTGCCCTCACTCTACCACCCTCACTCTACCAACCTCACTCGACCACTCTACCGCCCTCACTCTACCACTCTACTGCCCTCACTCTACCGCCCTCACTCTTCCGCCCTCACTCTACCACTTTACTGCCGTCACTCTACCCCTCTACTGCCCTCACTCTACCACTCTACCGCCCTCAATCTACCGCCCTCACTCTACCACTCTACTGCCCTCACTCTACCACTCTACCACCCTCACTCTACCACTCTACCGCCCACACTCTACCGCTCTACCGCCCTCACTCTACCACTCTACCGCCCTCAATCTACCGCCCTCACTCTACCACTTTATCGCCCTCACTCTACTACTCTACTGCCCTCACTCTACCATTCTACCACCCTCACTCTACCGCCCCCACTCTACCACCCTCACTCTACCACTCTACCGCCATCACTCTACCGCCCTCACTCTACCACTCTCCTGCCCTCACTCTACCACTCTACCGCCCTCACTCTACCACTCTACCGCCTCACTCTACCACCCTACTGCCCTCACTCTACCGCCCTCACGCCCTCACTCTACTGCCCTCACTCTACCACTCTCCTGCCCTCACTCTACCACTCTACCGCCCTCACTCTTCCACTCTACCGCCCTCACTCTACCAGTCTACCGCCCTCATGCCCTCACTCTACCGCCCTCATGCACTCACTCAACTACCATTCTCATGCCCTCACTCTACCGCTCTCACTCTACCACTCTACCACTCTACCGCCCTCACTCTACCACCCTCACTCTACCAACCTCATTTGACCACTCTACCACCCTCACTCTACCGCCCTCACTCTACCACTCTACCGCCCTCACTCTACCACCCTCATTCTACCAACCTCACTCGACCACTCTACCGCCCTCACTCTACGGCCCTCACTCTACCACTCTACCGCCCTCACTCTACCGCCCTCTCTCTTCCGCCCTCACTCTACCACTCTACTGCCGTCACTCTACCCCTCTACTGCCCTCACTCTACCACTCTACCGCCCTCAATCTACCGCCCTCACTCTACCACTCTACCGCCCTCACTCTACCACTCTACCACCCTCACTCTACCACTCTACCGCCCACACTCTATCGCTCTGCCGCCCTCACTCTACCACTCTACCGCCCTCAATCTACCGCCCTCACTCTACCACTTTACCGCCCTCACTCTACTACTCTACCGCCCTCACTCTACCACTCTACCGCCCTCACTCTACCGCCCTCACTCTACCACCCTCACTCTACCACTGTACCGCCATCACTCTACCACCCTCACTCTACGACTCTCCCGTTCTCACTCTGCCACTCTACAGCCCTTACTCTACCACTCTACTGCCTCACTCTACCACTCTACCGCCCTCACTCTACCGCCCTCATGCCCTCACTCTACCGCCCTCACTCTACCACTCTACAGCCCTCACTCTACCGCCCTCACTCTACTGCCCTCACTCTACCACTCCACCACCCTCACTCTACGGTCCTCACTCTACCACTCTACCGCCCTCACTCTACCACTCCACCGCCCTCACTCTACCACTCCACCGCCCTCACTCTACCACTCTACCGCCCTCACTCTACCACTCTACCGCCCTCACTCTACTGCCCTCACTCTACCGCCCTCACGCCCTCACTCTACCACCCTTACTCTACCACTCTACCGCTCTTACTCTATCACTCTACCGCCCTCACTCTACCACTCTACCGCCCTCACTCCACTACCCTCACTCTACCGCCCTCACACCCTCACTCTACCACTCTACCGCTCTCACTCTATCACTCTACCGCCCTCACTCTACCACTCTACCGCCCTCACTCTACCGCCCTCACTCTACCACTCTACCGCCCTCACTCTACCACTCTACCACCCTCACTCTACCGCCCTCACTCTACTGCCCTCACTCTACCGCCCTCACTCTACCACTCTACCACCCTCACGCCCTCACTCTACCGCTCTCACTCTACCACTCTACCGCCCTCACTCTACCGCCCTCACTCTACCACTCTACTACCCTCACTCTACCGCGCTCACTCTACCACTCTACCGCCCTCACTCTACCACTCTACCGCCTTCACGCCCTCACTCTGCCACTCTACCACCCTCACTCTACCACTCTACCGCCCTCACGCCCTCACTCTACTGCCCTCATTCTACCGCCCTCACTCTACCACTCTACCACCCTCACTCTACCACTCTACCGCCCTCACTCTACCACTTTACCGCCCTCACTCTACCACTCTACTGCCTTCTCGCCCTCACTCTACCGCCCTCACTCTACCACTCTACCGCCCTCACTCTACCACTCTACCGCCCTCACTCTACTGCCCTCACTCTACCACTCTACCACCCTCACTCTACCGCCCTCACTCTACCACTCTACCACCCTCACTCTACCACCCTCACTCTACTGCCCTCACTCTACCGCCCTCACTCTACCACTCTACCACCCTCACGCCCTCACTCTACCGCTCTCACTCTACCACTCTACCGCCCTCACTCTACCGCCCTCACTCTACCACTCTACTACCCTCACTCTACCGTGCTCACTCTACCACTCTACCGCCCTCACTCTACCACTCTGCCGCCTTCACGCCCTCACTCTACCGCCCTCACTCTGCCACTCTACCGCCCTCACTCTACCACCCTCACTACCACTCTACCGCCCTCACGCTCTCACTCTACTGCCCTCACTCTACCGCCCTCACTCTACCACCCTCACTCTACCACTCTACCGCCCTCACTCTACCACTTTACCGCCCTCACTCTACCACTCTACCGCCTTCTCGCCCTCACTCTACCGCCCTCACTATACCACTCTACCGCCCTCACTCTACCACTCTATTGCCCTGACTCTACCACTCTACCGCCCTCACTCCACCACTCTACCGCCCTCATGCCCTCACTATACCGCCCTCATGCACTCACTCTGCTACCATTCTCATGCCCTCACTCTACCGCCCTCACTCTACCACTCTACCGCCCTCACTCTTCAACTCTACCATCCTCACCCTACCGCCCTCACTCTACCACTCTACCTCCCTCACTCTACCACTCTTCTGCCTTCATTCTACCACTCTACCGCCCTCAATCTACCACTCTACTGCCCTCACTCTGCTGCCCTCACTCTACCGCGCTCACTCTACCACCCTCACTCTACCACCCTCACACCCTCATTCTACCACCCTCACTCTACCACTCTACCGCCCTCACTTTACCACTCTACGACCCTCACTCAACCACTCTACTGGCCTCCCTCCACCACTCTGCTGCCCTCGCTCTACCACTCTACCGCCCTCACTCTACCACTCTACCACCCTCACTCTACCACTCTACCGCCCACACTCTACCGCTCTACCGCCCTCACTCTACCACTCTACCGCCCTCAATCTACCGCCCTCACTCTACCACTTTATCGCCCTCACTCTACTACTCTACTGCCCTCACTCTACCATTCTACCACCCTCACTCTACCGCCCCCACTCTACCACCCTCTCTCTACCACTCTACCGCCATCACTCTACCACCCTCACTCTACCACTCTCCTGCCCTCACTCTACCACTCTACCGCCCTCACTCTACCACTCTACCGCCTCACTCTACCACCCTACTGCCCTCACTCTACCGCCCTCACGCCCTCACTCTACTGCCCTCACTCTACCACTCTCCTGCCCTCACTCTACCACTCTACCACCCTCACTCTACCGCCCTCACTCTACCACTCTACCACCCTCACTCTACCACCCTCACTCTACTGCCCTCACTCTACCGCCCTCACTCTACCACTCTACCACCCTCACGCCCTCACTCTACCGCTCTCACTCTACCACTCTACCGCCCTCACTCTACCGCCCTCACTCTACCACTCTACTACCCTCACTCTACCGTGCTCACTCTACCACTCTACCGCCCTCACTCTACCACTCTGCCGCCTTCACGCCCTCACTCTACCGCCCTCACTCTGCCACTCTACCGCCCTCACTCTACCACCCTCACTACCACTCTACCGCCCTCACGCTCTCACTCTACTGCCCTCACTCTACCGCCCTCACTCTACCACCCTCACTCTACCACTCTACCGCCCTCACTCTACCACTTTACCGCCCTCACTCTACCACTCTACCGCCTTCTCGCCCTCACTCTACCGCCCTCACTATACCACTCTACCGCCCTCACTCTACCACTCTATTGCCCTGACTCTACCACTCTACCGCCCTCACTCCACCACTCTACCGCCCTCATGCCCTCACTATACCGCCCTCATGCACTCACTCTGCTACCATTCTCATGCCCTCACTCTACCGCCCTCACTCTACCACTCTACCGCCCTCACTCTTCAACTCTACCATCCTCACCCTACCGCCCTCACTCTACCACTCTACCTCCCTCACTCTACCACTCTTCTGCCTTCATTCTACCACTCTACCGCCCTCAATCTACCACTCTACTGCCCTCACTCTGCTGCCCTCACTCTACCGCCCTCACTCTACCACCCTCACTCTACCACCCTCACACCCTCATTCTACCACCCTCACTCTACCACTCTACCGCCCTCACTTTACCACTCTACGACCCTCACTCAACCACTCTACTGGCCTCCCTCCACCACTCTGCTGCCCTCGCTCTACCACTCTACCGCCCTCACTCTACCACTCTACCACCCTCACTCTACCACTCTACCGCCCACACTCTACCGCTCTACCGCCCTCACTCTACCACTCTACCGCCCTCAATCTACCGCCCTCACTCTACCACTTTATCGCCCTCACTCTACTACTCTACTGCCCTCACTCTACCATTCTACCACCCTCACTCTACCGCCCCCACTCTACCACCCTCTCTCTACCACTCTACCGCCATCACTCTACCACCCTCACTCTACCACTCTCCTGCCCTCACTCTACCACTCTACCGCCCTCACTCTACCACTCTACCGCCTCACTCTACCACCCTACTGCCCTCACTCTACCGCCCTCACGCCCTCACTCTACTGCCCTCACTCTACCACTCTCCTGCCCTCACTCTACCACTCTATCGCTCTCACTCTTCCACTCTACCGCCCTCACTCTACCACTCTACCGCCCTCATGCCCTCACTCTACCGCCCTCATGCACTCACTCAACTACCATTCTCATGCCCTCACTCTACCGCCCTCACTCTACCACTCTACCACTCTACCGCCCTCACTCTACCACCCTCACTCTACCAACCTCATTTGACCACTCTACCGCCCTCACTCTACCGCCCTCACTCTACCACTCTACCGCCCTCACTCTACCACCCTCACTCTACCAACCTCACTCGACCACTCTACCGCCCTCACTCTACCGCCCTCACTCTACCACTCTACCGCCCTCACTCTACCGCCCTCACTCTTCCACCCTCACTCTACCACTCTACTGCCGTCACTCTACCCCTCTACTGCCCTCACTCTACCACTCTACCGCCCTCAATCTACCGCCCTCACTCTACCACTCTACCGCCCTCACTCTACCACTCTACCACCCTCACTCTACCACTCTACCGCCCACACTCTATCGCTCTGCCGCCCTCACTCTACCACTCTACCGCACTCAATCTACCGCCCTCACTCTACCACTTTACCGCCCTCACTCTACTACTCTACCGCCCTCACTCTACCACTCTACCGCCCTCACTCTACCGCCCTCACTCTACCACCCTCAATCTACCACTCTACTGCCATCACTCTACCACCCTCACTCTACGACTCTCCCATTCTCACTCTACCACTCTACAGCCCTTACTCTACCACTCTACCGCCTCACTCTACCACTCTACCGCCCTCACTCTACCGCCCTCATGCCCTCACTCTACCGCCCTCACTCTACCACTCTACAGCCCTCACTCTACCGCCCTCACTCTACTGCCCTCACTCTACAACTCTACCACCCTCACTCTACGGTCCTCACTCTACCACTCTACCGCCCTCACTCTACCACTCCACCGCCCTCACTCTACCACTCTACTGCCCTCACTCTACTGCCCTCACTCTACCACTCTACCGCCCTCACTCTACTGCCCTCACTCTACCGCCCTCACGCCCTCACTCTACCACCCTCACTCTACCACTCTACCGCTCTCACTCTATCACTCTACCGCCCTCACTCTACCACTCTACCGCCCTCACTCTACTACTCTCACTCTACCGCCCTCACACCCTCACTCTACCACTCTACCGCTCTCACTCTATCACTCTACCGCCCTCACTCTACCACTCTACCGCCCTCACTCTACCGCCCTCACTCTACCACTCTACCGCCCTCACTCTACCACCCTCACTCTACAGCCCTCACTCTACTGCCCTCACTCTACCGCCCTCACTCTACCACTCTACCACCCTCATGCCCTCACTCTACCGCTCTCACTCTACCACTCTACCGCCCTCACTCTACCGCCCTCACTCTACCACTCTACTACCCTCACTCTACCGCGCTCACTCTACCACTCTACCGCCCTCACTCTACCACTCTACCGCCTTCATGCCCTCACTCTGCCACTCTACCGCCCTCACTCTACCACCCTCACTCTACCACTCTACCGCCCTCACGCCCTCACTCTACTGCCCTCATTCTACCGCCCTCACTCTACCACTCTCACCCTCACTCTACCGCCCTCACTCTACCACTTTACTGCCCTCACTCTACCACTCTACTGCCTTCTCGCCCTCACTCTACCGCCCTCACTCTACCACTCTACCGCCCTCACTCTACCACTCTACCGCCCTCACTCTACCGCCCTCACTCTACCACTCTACCACCCTCACTCTACCGCCCTCACTCTACCACTCTACCACCCTCACTCTACTGCCCTCACTCTACCGCCCTCTCTCTACCACTCTACCACCCTCACGCCCTCACTCTACCGCTCTCATTCTACCACTCTACCGCCCTCACTCTACCGCCCTCACTCTACCACTCTACTACCCTCACTCTACCGGGCTCACTCTACCACTCCAACGCCCTCACTCTACCACTCTGCCGCCTTCACGCCCTCACTCTACCGCCCTCACTCTGCCACTCTTCCGCCCTCACTCTACCACCCTCACTCTACCACTCTACCGCCCTCACGCCCTCACTCTACTGCCCTCACTCTACCACCCTCACTCTACCACTCTACCACCCTCACTCTACCACTCTACCGCCCTCACTCTACCACTTTACCGCCCTCACTCTACCACTCTACCGCCTTCTCGCCCTCACTCTACTGCCCTCACTCTACCACTCTACCGCCCTCACTCTACCACTCTACTGCCCTGACTCTACCACTCTACCGCCCTCACTCTACCACTCTACCGCCCTCATGCCCTCACTCTACCGCCCTCATGCACTCACTCTGCTACCATTCTCATGCCCTCACTCTACCGCCCTCACTCTACCACTCTACCGCCCTCACTCTTCAACTCTACCATCCTCACTCTACCGCCCTCACTCTACCACCCTCACTCTACCACCCTCACACCCTCATTCTACCACCCTCACTCTACCACTCTACCGCCCTCACTCTACCACTCTACGACCCTCACTCAACCACTCTACTGGCCTCCCTCCACCACTCTGCTGCCCTCGCTCTACCACTCTACCGCCCTCACTCTACCACTCCACCGCCCTCACTCTACCACTCTACCGCCCTCAATCTACTGCCCTCACTCGACTGCCCTCACTCTACCACTCTACCACCCTCACTCTACGGTCCTCACTCTACCACTCTACCGCCCTCACTCTACCACTCCACCGCCCTCACTCTACCACTCTACCTCCCTCACTCTACTGCCCTCACTCTACCACTCTACCGCCTTCACTCTACTGCCCTCACTCTACCGCCCTCACGCCCTCACTCTACCACCCTCACTGTACCACTCCACCGCTCTCACTCTATCACTCTACCGCCCTCACTCTACCACTCTACCGCCCTCACTCTTCTACCCTCACTCTACCGCCCTCACACCCTCACTCTACCACTCTACCGCTCTCACTCTATCACTCTACTGCCCTCACTCTACCACTCTACCGCCCTCACTCTACCGCCCTCACTCTACCACTCTACCGCCCTCACTCTACCACTCTACCACCCTCACTCTACCGCCCTAACTCTACTGCCCTCACTCTACCGCCCTCACTCTACCACTCTACCACCCTCACGCCCTCACTGTACCGCTCTCACTCTACCACCCTACCGCCCTCACTCTACCGCCCTCACTCTACCACTCTACTACCCTCACTTTACCGCGCTCACTCTACCACTCTACCGCCCTCACTCTACCGCCCTCACTCTACCACTCTACAACCCTCACTCTACCACCCTACCACCCTCACTCTACCACCCTCACTCTACCACTTTACCGCCCTCACTCTACCACTCTTCCGCCTTCTCGCCCTCACTCTACCGCCCTCACTCTACCACTCTACTGCCCTGACTCTACCACTCTACCGCCCTCACTCTACCACTCTACCGCCCTCATGCCCTCACTCTACCGCCCTCATGCACTCACTCTACTACAATTCTCATGCCCTCACTCTACCACCCTCACTCTACCACTCTACCGCCCTCACTCTACCACTCTACCGCCCTCACTCTACCACCCTCACTCTACCAACCTCACTCGACCACTCTACCGCCCTCACTCTACCACTCTACCGCCCTCAATCTACCGCCCTCACTGTTATGTTATGTTATGTTAAAATTATTTCTACCGCGCACGGTCACCAGTCGGTTTCATGGCGCTCATAGACAAAAGCAGGGAGGATAGGCAGCGAGGAATATTCGTAACCTAGCTGGAAGAGATGCGTTTTAAGTAGTTTATGGAAACAGGTATAACTGGGACAGAGTCAGATAGTAGTGGGGAGGGAGTTCCAGGTTGTAGGGGCGAGAAAGGAGAAGCAGGAGCCTCTGTGCTTTTTGCGTTTGAACCTGGGGACGGTTAGGAGGTTATGTGTGGAAGACCGAAGATTCCTAGAAGGAATGTGACGCTTGAGGCTGAGGGAGGTGAAGGCTGGGGCAAGGGCAAGGAGTGACTTAAAAACAGTGCAGCCCAGTTTGAAAATGCATCGAGAGGCTACTGGGAGCCAGTGCAATCTCCTCAGCAGGGGCAATACGTGTTGGTGCTTAGGCTGTTGAAAGACCAGTCTGGCTGCCTGGTTTTGCACCAGCTGAAGCCGATGAAGGTGGTAAGCAGAGATTCCCACATACAGGGAGTTGCCATAGTCAATACGGGAGGTGACAAGGGCCATGATGACAAGTGTGAGAGCCTCTGTAGTGAGAAACCTGTGAATTTTGCAGATCCTGCGCAGATGGTAAAAGCAGGAAGAAGTAACGGCATTGATTTGAGGCCTCATAGATAAATCACTAGAGATGATAACGCCGAGGCTCTTCAACGTATTGACAGGACAGGGTGGGGGCCAAGAGAAGGAGGCCAGAAGCTGGAGCTCCAGGGGTTGGAGGACCCTCCTGTCAGTACGAACTCCGTCTTGCTGGGATTGAGCTTCAGCTGGCTGAAATGCATCCACTCAGAGATGGCAAGCATAGTGGATTGGAAATTGGTACAGGAAGAAGGGGAGGAGTCAATGGGAAAAATTAACTGTAAATCATCCGCATAATTGAAAATTGTGACAGGGGTGTGACGGAGAGAAGCTATAAGGGGTTGCATATAGAAATTAAATAAGAGGGGCGAAAGAGCAGAACCTTGAGGGACACCACAGGAAAGTGAGGAGTAAGGGGCAGAGAAAGTGGATAGATGAACCGATTGGGAACGCTGGTGCAGGAAGGAACTGATCCATGTTAAAGCCAAGCCCTGAATTCCAGCGTTTCTGACACGGTAGATCAAGATGGCGTGATCGACCGTGTCAAAAGCACCACTCTACCGCCCTCACTCTACCACTCTACCGCCCTCACTCTACCACTCTACCGCCCTCACTCTACCACTCTACCACCCTAACTCTACCACTCTACTGCCCACCGCTCTACCGCCCTCACTCTACCGCCCTCAATCTACCGCCCTCACTCTACCACTTTACCGCCCTCACTCTACTACTCTACCGCCCTCACTCTACCACTCTACTGCCCTCACTCTACCGCCCTCACTCTACCGCCCTCAGTCTACCACTCTACCGCCATCACTCTACCACCCTCACTCTACGACTCTCTCGCCCTCACTCTACCACTCTACCGCCCTCACTCTACCACTCTACCGCCTCACTCCTCCACTCAACCGCCCTCACACCCTCACTCTACCGCCCTCACTCTACCACTCTACCGCCCTCACTCTACCACTCTACAGCCCTCACTCTACCACTCCACCGCCCTCACTCTACCACTCTACTGCCCTCACTCTACTGCCCTCACCCTACCACTCTACTGCTCTCACTCTACCGCCCTCACTCTACCACCCTCATGCCCTCACTCTACCACCCTCACTCTACCAAGTGAAGTAGTGTGGCTCACTGGTTAGAGGCGGCAGACCCGAGAGCAGAGGACGGCCCGGGACCAGGGTTCGATTCCCGGCGCGGCAGGTTTCTGGACCAGGGTCAGCGGACTCGATAATTCTCTCGCCTCGGTGCCCACTCTGATCAGCGATCACACTCGGCAACTCTGGGCATTAGCTTGCCTCATCTTCACTAACGGCCCCACCAGACCGCCGGGGATGCCTGGTCTCACCCTGGAGATACCCATTAAGGGACCATCTCTCAGGGAAGCCAGGAAGGGTTTCTTAGCGGTCGAAGCGCCTTGGGACCCTACGGGTAAGTAGTGCGCTATATAAATGCCAATACATACATACATACATACCACTCTACCGCTCTCACTCTACCACTCTACCGCCCTCACTCTACCACTCTACCACCCTCACTCTACTACCCTCACTCTACTGCCCTCACACCTTCATTCTACCGCCCTCACTCTACCACTCTACCACTCTAGCACTCTACCGCCCTCACTCTACCACTCTACCGCCCTGTCTGTACCTTTCTACAGCCCTCACTCTACCACTCTACCGCTCTCACTCTACCACTCTACCACCCTCACTCTACCGCCCTCACTCTACTGCCCTCACTCTACCACTCTACCACTCTACCACCCTCACGCCCTCACTCTACCGCCCTCACTCTACCGCCCTCACTCTACCACTCTACTACCCTCACTCTACCGCCCTCACTCTACCACTCTACTGCCCTCACTCTACCACTCTACTGCCATCACGCCCTCACTCTACTGCACTCACTCTACCACTCTACCGCCCTCACTCTACTGCCTTCACGCCCTCACTCTACCGCCCTCACTCTACCACTCTACAACCCTCACTCTACCACCTTACCGCCCTCACTCTACCACCCTCACTCTACCACTTTACCACCCTCACTCTACCACTCTTCCGCCTTCTCGCCCTCACTCTACCGCCCTCACTCTACCACTCTACTGCCCTGACTCTACCACTCTACCGCCCTCACTCTACCACTCTACCGCCCTCATGCCCTCACTCTACCGCCCTCATGCACTCACTCTACTACCATTCTCATGCCCTCACTCTACCACCCTAACTCTACCACTCTACCGCCCTCACTCTACCACTCTACCGCCCTCACTCTACCACCCTCACTCTACCAACCTCACTCGACCACTCTATCGCCCTCACTCTACAGCCCTCACTCTACCACTCTACCACCCTCACTCTACCGCCCTCACTCTTCCGCCCTCACTCTACCACTCTATCGCCGTCACTCTACCCCTCTACCGCCCTCACTCTACCACTCTACCTCCCTCAATCTACCGCCCTCACTCTACCACTCTACTGCCCTCACTCTACCACTCTACCACCCTCACTCTACCACTCTACCACCCACACTCTACCGCCCTCACTCTCACTCTACCGCCCTCAATCTACCGCCCTCACTCTACCACTTTACCACCCTCACTTTACTACTCTACCGCCCTCTCCCTACCACTCTACCGCCCTCACTCTACCGCCCTCACTCTACTGCCCTCACTCTACCGCCCTCACTCTACCACTCTACCGCCATCACTCTACCAACCTCACTCTACGACTCTCCCGCCCTCACTCTACCACTCTACCGCCCTCACTCTACCGCCTCACTCTACCACTCTACCGCCCTCACTCTACTGCCCTACACCCTCACTCTACCCCCTCACTCTACCACTCTACCGCCCTCACTCTACCACTCTACAGCCCTCACTCTACCACTCCACCGCCCTCACTCTACCACTCTACCGCCCTCACTCTACTGCCCTCACCCTACCTCTCTACCGCCCTCACTCTACCGCCCTCACGTCCTCACTCTACCACCCTCACTCTACCACTCTACCGCTCTCACTCTACCACTCTACTGCCCTCACTCTACCACTCTACCGCCCTCACTCTACTACCCTCACTCTACCGCCCTAACTCTACCACTGTACCGCCCTCATTCTACCACTCTACTGCCCTGACTCTACCACTCTACCGCCCTCACTCTACCGCCTTCATGCCCTCACTCTACCGCCCTCATGCACTCACTCTACTACCATTCTCATGCCCTCACTCTACCGCCCTCACTCTAGCACTCTACCGCCCTCACTCTACCACTCTTCTGCCCTCACTCTACCACCCTCACTCTACCAACCTCACTCGACCACTCTACCTCCCTCACTCTACCACTCTACCGCCCTCACTCTACCGCCCTCACTCTTCCGCCCTCACTCTACCACTTTAGTGCCGTCACTCTACCCCTCTACTGCCCTCACTCTACCACTCTACCGCCCTCAATCTACCGCCCTCACTCTACCACTCTACTGCCCTCACTCTACCACTCTACCACCCTCACTCTACCACTCTACCGCCCACACTCTACCGCTCTACCGCCCTCACTCTACCACTCTACCGCCCTCAATCTACCGCCCTCACTCTACCACTTTATCGCCCTCACTCTACTACTCTACTGCCCTCACTCTACCATTCTACCACCCTCACTCTACCGCCCCCACTCTACCACCCTCACTCTACCACTCTACTGCCATCACTCTACCACCCTCACTCTACCACTCTCCTGCCCTCACTCTACCACTCTACCGCCCTCACTCTACCACTCTACCGCCTCACTCTACCACCCTACTGCCCTCACTCTACCGCCCTCACGCCCTCACTCTACTGCCCTCACTCTACCACTCTCCTGCCCTCACTCTACCACTTTACCGCCCTCACTCTTCCACTCTACCGCCCTCACTCTACCACTCTCCCGCCCTCATGCCCTCACTCTACCGCCCTCATGCACTCACTCAACTACCATTCTCATGCCCTCACTCTACCGCCCTCACTCTACCACTCTACCACTCTACCGCCCTCACTCTACCACCCTCACTCTACCAACCTCATTTGACCACTCTACCGCCCTCACTCTACCGCCCTCACTCTACCGCCCTCACTCTACCACTCTACCGCCCTCACTCTACCGCCCTCACTCTTCCGCCCTCACTCTACCACTCTACTACCGTCACTCTACCCCTCTACTGCCCTCACTCTACCACTCTACCGCCCTCAATCTAGCGCCCTCACTCTACCACTCTACCGCCCTCACTCTACCACTCTACCACCCTCACTCTACCACTCTACCGCCCACACTCTATCACTCTGCCGCCCTCACTCTACCACTCTACCGCCCTCAATCTACCGCCCTCACTCTACCACTTTACTGCCCTCACTCTACTACTCTACTGCCCTCACTCTACCACTCTACCGCCATCACTCTACCACCCTCACTCTACGACTCTCCCGTTCTCACGCTACCACTCTACAGCCCTTACTCTACCACTCTACCGCCTCACTCTACCACTCTACCGCCCTCACTCTACCGCCCTCATGCCCTCACTCTACCGCCCTCACTCTACCACTCTACAGCCCTCACTCTACCACCCTCACTCTACTGCCCTCACTCCACCACTCTACCACCCTCACTCTACGGTCCTCACTCTAAAACTCTACCGCCCTCACTCTACCACTCCACCGCCCTCACTCTACCACTCTACCACCCTCACTCTACTGCCCTCACTCTACCACTCTACCGCCCTCACTCTACTGCCCTCACTCTACTGCCCTCACGCCCTCACTCTACCACCCTCACTCTACCACTCTACCGCTCTCACTCTATCACTCTACCGCCCTCACTCTACCTCTCTACCGCCCTCACTCTACTACCCTCACTCTACCGCCCTCACACCCTCACTCTACCACTCTACCGCTCTCACTCTCTCACTCTACCGCCCTCACTCTACCACTCTACCGCCCTCACTCTACCGCCCTCACTCTACCACTCTACCGCCCTCACTCTACCACTCTACCACCCTCACTCTACCGCCCTCACTCTACTGCCCTCACTCTACCGCCCTCACTCTACCACTCTACCACCCTCACGCCCTCACTCTACCGCTCTCACTCTACTACTCTATCGCCCTCACTCTACCGCCCTCAGTCTACCACTCTACTACCCTCACTCTACCGCGCTCACTCTACCACTCTACCGCCCTCACTCTACCACTCTACCGCCTTCACGCCCTCACTCTGCTACTCTACCGCCCTCACTCTACCACCCTCACTCTACCACTCTACCACCCTCACGCCCTCACTCTACTGCCCTCATTCTACTGCCCTCACTCTACCACTCTACCACCCTCACTCTACCACTCTACCGCCCTCACTCTACCACTTTACTGCCCTCACTCTACCACTCTTCTGCCTTCTCGCCCTCACTCTACCGCCCTCACTCTACCACTCTACCGCCCTCACTCTACCACTCTACCGCCCTCACTCTACCGCCCTCACTCTACCACTCTACCACCCTCACTCTACCGCCCTCACTCTACCACTCTACCACCCTCACTCTACCACCCTCACTCTACTGCCCTCACTCTACCGCCCTCACTCTACCACCCTCACGCCCTCACTCTACCGCTCTCACTCTACCACTCTACCGCCCTCACTCTACCGCCCTCACTCTACCACTCTACTACCCTCACTCTACCGCGCTCACTCTACCACTCTACCGCCCTCACTCTACCACTCTGCCGCCTACACACCCTCACTCTACCGCCCTCACTCTGCCACTCTACCGCCCTCACTCTACCACCCTCACTACCACTCTACCGCCCTCACGCCCTCACTCTACTGCCCTCACTCTACCGCCCTCACTCTACCACCCTCACTCTACCACTCTACCCCCTCACTCTACCACTTTACCGCCCTCACTCTACCACTCTACCGCCTTCTCGCCCTCACTCTACCGCCCTCACTCTACCACTCTACCGCCCTCACTCTACCACTCTATTGCCCTGACTCTACCACTCTACCGCCCTCACTCTACCACTCTACCGCCCTCATGCCCTCACTCTACCGCCCTCATGCACTCACTCTGCTACCATTCTCATGCCCTCACTCTACCGCCCTCACTCTACCACTCTACCGCCCTCACTCTTCAACTCTACCATCCTCACCCTACCGCCCTCACTCTACCACTCTACCTCCCTCACTCTACCACTCTTCTGCCTTCATTCTACCACTCTACCGCCCTCAATCTACCAGTCTACTGCCCTCACTCTGCTGCCCTCACTCTACCGCCCTCACTCTACCACCCTCACTCTACCACCCTCACACCCTCATTCTACCACCCTCACTCTACCACTCTACCGACCTCACTCTACCACTCTACGACCCTCACTCAACCACTCTACTGGCCTCCCTCCACCACTCTGCTGCCCTCGCTCTACCACTCTACCGCCCTCACTCTACCACTCTACCACCCTCACTCTACCACTCTACCGCCCACACTCTACCGCTCTACCGCCCTCACTCTACCACTCTACCGCCCTCAATCTACCGCCCTCACTCTACCACTTTATCGCCCTCACTCTACTACTCTACTGCCCTCACTCTACCATTCTACCACCCTCACTCTACCGCCCCCACTCTACCACCCTCACTCTACCACTCTACCGCCATCACTCTACCACCCTCACTCTACCACTCTCCTGCCCTCACTCTACCACTCTACCGCCCTCACTCTACCACTCTACCGCCTCACTCTACCACCCTACTGCCCTCACTCTACCGCCCTCACGCCCTCACTCTACTGCCCTCACTCTACCACTCTCCTGCCCTCACTCTACCACTCTACCGCCCTCACTCTTCCACTCTACCGCCCTCACTCTACCACTCTACCGCCCTCATGCCCTCACTCTACCGCCCTCATGCACTCACTCAACTACCATTCTCATGCCCTCACTCTACCGCCCTCACTCTACCACTCTACCACTCTACCGCCCTCACTCTACCACCCTCACTCTACCAACCTCATTTGACCACTCTACCGCCCTCACTCTACCGCCCTCACTCTACCACTCTACCGCCCTCACTCTACCACCCTCACTCTACCAACCTCACTCGACCACTCTACCACCCTCACTCTACCGCCCTCACTCTACCACTCTACCGCCCTCACTCTACCGCCCTCACTCTTCCACCCTCACTCTACCACTCTACTGCCGTCACTCTACCCCTCTACTGCCCTCACTCTACCACTCTACCGCCCTCAATCTACCGCCCTCACTCTACCACTCTACCGCCCTCACTCTACCACTCTACCACCCTCACTCTACCACTCTACCGCCCACACTCTATCGCTCTGCCGCCCTCACTCTACCACTCTACCGCCCTCAATCTACCGCCCTCACTCTACCACTTTACCGCCCTCACTCTACTACTCTACCGCCCTCACTCTACCACTCTACCGCCCTCACTCTACCGCCCTCACTCTACCACCCTCAATCTACCACTCTACCGCCATCACTCTACCACCCTCACTCTACGACTCTCCCATTCTCACTCTACCACTCTACAGCCCTTACTCTACCACTCTACCGCCTCACTCTACCACTCTACCGCCCTCACTCTACCGCCCTCATGCCCTCACTCTACCGCCCTCACTCTACCACTCTACAGCCCTCACTCTACCGCCCTCACTCTACTGCCCTCACTCTACAACTCTACCGCCCTCACTCTACCGCCCTCACTCTACCACTCTATTGCCCTGACTCTACCACTCTACCGCCCTCACTCTACCACTCTACCGCCCTCATGCCCTCACTCTACCGCCCTCATGCACTCACTCTGCTACCATTCTCATGCCCTCACTCTACCGCCCTCACTCTACCACTCTACCGCCCTCACTCTTCAACTCTACCATCCTCACCCTACCGCCCTCACTCTACCACTCTACCTCCCTCACTCTACCACTCTTCTGCCTTCATTCTACCACTCTACCGCCCTCAATCTACCAGTCTACTGCCCTCACTCTGCTGCCCTCACTCTACCGCCCTCACTCTACCACCCTCACTCTACCACCCTCACACCCTCATTCTACCACCCTCACTCTACCACTCTACCGACCTCACTCTACCACTCTACGACCCTCACTCAACCACTCTACTGGCCTCCCTCCACCACTCTGCTGCCCTCGCTCTACCACTCTACCGCCCTCACTCTACCACTCTACCACCCTCACTCTACCACTCTACCGCCCACACTCTACCGCTCTACCGCCCTCACTCTACCACTCTACCGCCCTCAATCTACCGCCCTCACTCTACCACTTTATCGCCCTCACTCTACTACTCTACTGCCCTCACTCTACCATTCTACCACCCTCACTCTACCGCCCCCACTCTACCACCCTCACTCTACCACTCTACCGCCATCACTCTACCACCCTCACTCTACCACTCTCCTGCCCTCACTCTACCACTCTACCGCCCTCACTCTACCACTCTACCGCCTCACTCTACCACCCTACTGCCCTCACTCTACCGCCCTCACGCCCTCACTCTACTGCCCTCACTCTACCACTCTCCTGCCCTCACTCTACCACTCTACCGCCCTCACTCTTCCACTCTACCGCCCTCACTCTACCACTCTACCGCCCTCATGCCCTCACTCTACCGCCCTCATGCACTCACTCAACTACCATTCTCATGCCCTCACTCTACCGCCCTCACTCTACCACTCTACCACTCTACCGCCCTCACTCTACCACCCTCACTCTACCAACCTCATTTGACCACTCTACCGCCCTCACTCTACCGCCCTCACTCTACCACTCTACCGCCCTCACTCTACCACCCTCACTCTACCAACCTCACTCGACCACTCTACCACCCTCACTCTACCGCCCTCACTCTACCACTCTACCGCCCTCACTCTACCGCCCTCACTCTTCCACCCTCACTCTACCACTCTACTGCCGTCACTCTACCCCTCTACTGCCCTCACTCTACCACTCTACCGCCCTCAATCTACCGCCCTCACTCTACCACTCTACCGCCCTCACTCTACCACTCTACCACCCTCACTCTACCACTCTACCGCCCACACTCTATCGCTCTGCCGCCCTCACTCTACCACTCTACCGCCCTCAATCTACCGCCCTCACTCTACCACTTTACCGCCCTCACTCTACTACTCTACCGCCCTCACTCTACCACTCTACCGCCCTCACTCTACCGCCCTCACTCTACCACCCTCAATCTACCACTCTACCGCCATCACTCTACCACCCTCACTCTACGACTCTCCCATTCTCACTCTACCACTCTACAGCCCTTACTCTACCACTCTACCGCCTCACTCTACCACTCTACCGCCCTCACTCTACCGCCCTCATGCCCTCACTCTACCGCCCTCACTCTACCACTCTACAGCCCTCACTCTACCGCCCTCACTCTACTGCCCTCACTCTACAACTCTACCACCCTCACTCTACGGTCCTCACTCTACCACTCTACCGCCCTCACTCTACCACTCCACCGCCCTCACTCTACCACTCTACCGCCCTCACTCTACTGCCCTCACTCTACCACTCTACCGCCCTCACTCTACTGCCCTCACTCTACTGCCCTCACGCCCTCACTCTACCACCCTCACTCTACCACTCTACCGCTCTCACTCTATCACTCTACCGCCCTCACTCTACCACTCTACCGCCCTCACTCTACTACTCTCACTCTACCGCCATCACACCCTCACTCTACCACTCTACCGCTCTCACTCTATCACTCTACCGCCCTCACTCTACCACTCTACCGCCCTCACTCTACCGCCCTCACTCTACCACTCTACCGCCCTCACTCTACCACTCTACCACCCTCACTCTACAGCCCTCACTCTACAGCCCTCACTCTACTGCCCTCACTCTACCGCCCTCACTCTACCACTCTACCACCCTCATGCCCTCACTCTACCGCTCTCACTCTACCACTCTACCGCCCTCACTCTACCGCCCTCACTCTACCACTCTACTACCCTCACTCTACCGCGCTCACTCTACCACTCTACCGCCCTCACTCTACCACTCTACCGCCTTCACGCCCTCACTCTGCCACTCTACCGCCCTCACTCTACCACCCTCACTCTACCACTCTACCGCCCTCACGCCCTCACTCTACTGCCCTCATTCTACCGCCCTCACTCTACCACTCTACCACCCTCACTCTACCGCCCTCACTCTACCACTTTACTGCCCTCACTCTACCACTCTACTGCCTTCTCGCCCTCATTCTACCGCCCTCACTCTACCACTCTACCGCCCTCACTCTACCACTCTACCGCCCTCACTCTACCGCCCTCACTCTACCACTCTACCACCCTCACTCTACCGCCCTCACTCTACCACTCTACCACCCTCACTCTACTGCCCTCACTCTACCGCCCTCTCTCTACCACTCTACCACCCTCACGCCCTCACTCTACCGCTCTCACTCTACCACTCTACCGCCCTCACTCTACCGCCCTCACTCTACCACTCTACTACCCTCACTCTACCGCGCTCACTCTACCACTCCAACGCCCTCACTCTACCACTCTGCCGCCTTCACGCCCTCACTCTACCGCCCTCACTCTGCCACTCTTCCGCCCTCACTCTACCACCCTCACTCTACCACTCTACCGCCCTCACGCCCTCACTCTACTGCCCTCACTCTACCGCCCTCACTCTACCACTCTACCACCCTCACTCTACCACTCTACCGCCCTCACTCTACCACTTTACCGCCCTCACTCTACCACTCTACCGCCTTCTCGCCCTCACTCTACTGCCCTCACTCTACCACTCTACCGCCCTCACTCTACCACTCTACTGCCCTGACTCTACCACTCTACCGCCCTCACTCTACCACTCTACCGCCCTCATGCCCTCACTCTACCGCCCTCATGCACTCACTCTGCTACCATTCTCATGCCCTCACTCTACCGCCCTCACTCTACCACTCTACCGCCCTCACTCTTCAACTCTACCATCCTCACTCTACCGCCCTCACTCTACCACCCTCACTCTACCACCCTCACACCCTCATTCTACCACCCTCACTCTACCACTCTACCGCCCTCACTCTACCACTCTACGACCCTCACTCAACCACTCTACTGGCCTCCCTCCACCACTCTGCTGCCCTCGCTCTACCACTCTACCGCCCTCACTCTACCACTCCACCGCCCTCACTCTACCACTCTACCGCCCTCACTCTACTGCCCTCACTCTACTGCCCTCACTCTACCACTCTACCACCCTCACTCTACGGTCCTCACTCTACCACTCTACCGCCCTCACTCTACCACTCCACCGCCCTCACTCTACCACTCTACCTCCCTCACTCTACTGCCCTCACTCTACCACTCTACCGCCTTCACTCTACTGCCCTCACTCTACCGCCCTCACGCCCTCACTCTACCACCCTCACTCTACCACTCTACCGCTCTCACTCTATCACTCTACCGCCCTCACTCTACCACTCTACCGCCCTCACTCTACCGCCCTCACTCTACCACTCTACCGCCCTCACTCTACCACTCTACCACCCTCACTCTACCGCCCTAACTCTACTGCCCTCACTCTACCGCCCTCACTCTACCACTCTACCACCCTCACGCCCTCACTGTACCGCTCTCACTCTACCACCCTACCGCCCTCACTCTACCGCCCTTACTCTACCACTCTACTACCCTCACTTTACCGCGCTCACTCTACCACTCTACCGCCCTCACTCTACCGCCCTCACTCTACCACTCTACAACCCTCACTCTACCACCCTACCGCCCTCACTCTACCACCCTCACTCTACCACTTTACCGCCCTCACTCTACCACTCTTCCGCCTTCTCGCCCTCACTCTACCGCCCTCACTCTACCACTCTACTGCCCTGACTCTACCACTCTACCGCCCTCACTCTACCACTCTACCGCCCTCATGCCCTCACTCTACCGCCCTCATGCACTCACTCTACTACAATTCTCATGCTCTCACTCTACCACCCTCACTCTACCACTCTACCGCCCTCACTCTACCACTCTACCGCCCTCACTCTACCACCCTCACTCTACCAACCTCACTCGACCACTCTACCGCCCTCACTCTACCACTCTACCGCCCTCAATCTACCGCCCTCACTGTTATGTTATGTTATGTTAAAATTATTTCTACCGCGCACGGTCACCAGTCGGTTTCATGGCGCTCATAGACAAAAGCAGGGAGGATAGGCAGCGAGGAATATTCGTAACCTAGCTGGAAGAGATGCGTTTTAAGTAGTTTATGGAAACAGGTGTAACTGGGACAGAGTCAGATAGTAGTGGGGAGGGAGTTCCAGGTTGTAGGGGCGAGAAAGGAGAAGCAGGAGCCTCTGTGCTTTTTGCGTTTGAACCTGGGGACGGTTAGGAGGTTATGTGTGGAAGACCGAAGATTCCTAGAAGGAATGTGACGCTTGAGGCTGAGGGAGGTGAAGGCTGGGGCAAGGGCAAGGAGTGACTTAAAAACAGTGCAGCCCAGTTTGAAAATGCATCGAGAGGCTACTGGGAGCCAGTGCAATCTCCTCAGCAGGGGCGATACGTGTTGGTGCTTAGGCTGTTGAAAGACCAGTCTGGCTGCCTGGTTTTGCACCAGCTGAAGCCGATGAAGGTGGTAAGCAGAGATTCCCACATACAGGGAGTTGCCATAGTCAATACGGGAGGTGACAAGGGCCATGATGACAAGTGTGAGAGCCTCTGTAGTGAGAAACCTGTGAATTTTGCAGATCCTGCGCAGATGGTAAAAGCAGGAAGAAGTAACGGCATTGATTTGAGGCCTCATAGATAAATCACTAGAGATGATAACGCCGAGGCTCTTCAACGTATTGACAGGACAGGGTGGGGGCCAAGAGAAGGAGGCCAGAAGCTGGAGCTCCAGGGGTTGGAGGACCCTCCTGTCAGTACGAACTCCGTCTTGCTGGGATTGAGCTTCAGCTGGCTGAAATGCATCCACTCAGAGATGGCAAGCATAGTGGATTGGAAATTGGTACAGGAAGAAGGGGAGGAGTCAATGGGAAAAATTAACTGTAAATCATCCGCATAATTGAAAATTGTGACAGGGGTGTGACGGAGAGAAGCTATAAGGGGTTGCATATAGAAATTAAATAAGAGGGGCGAAAGAGCAGAACCTTGAGGGACACCACAGGAAAGTGAGGAGTAAGGGGCAGAGAAAGTGGATAGATGAACCGATTGGGAACGCTGGTGCAGGAAGGAACTGATCCATGTTAAAGCCAAGCCCTGAATTCCAGCGTTTCTGACACGGTAGATCAAGATGGCGTGATCGACCGTGTCAAAAGCACCACTCTACCGCCCTCACTCTACCACTCTACCGCCCTCACTCTACCACTCTACCGCCCTCACTCTACCACTCTACCACCCTAACTCTACCACTCTACTGCCCACCGCTCTACCGCCCTCACTCTACCGCCCTCAATCTACCGCCCTCACTCTACCACTTTACCGCCCTCACTCTACTACTCTACCGCCCTCACTCTACCACTCTACTGCCCTCACTCTACCGCCCTCACTCTACCGCCCTCAGTCTACCACTCTACCGCCATCACTCTACCACCCTCACTCTACGACTCTCTCGCCCTCACTCTACCACTCTACCGCCCTCACTCTACCACTCTACCGCCTCACTCCTCCACTCAACCGCCCTCACACCCTCACTCTACCGCCCTCACTCTACCACTCTACCGCCCTCACTCTACCACTCTACAGCCCTCACTCTACCACTCCACCGCCCTCACTCTACCACTCTACTGCCCTCACTCTACTGCCCTCACCCTACCACTCTACTGCTCTCACTCTACCGCCCTCACTCTACCACCCTCATGCCCTCACTCTACCACCCTCACTCTACCAAGTGAAGTAGTGTGGCTCACTGGTTAGAGGCGGCAGACCCGAGAGCAGAGGACGGCCCGGGACCAGGGTTCGATTCCCGGCGCGGCAGGTTTCTGGACCAGGGTCAGCGGACTCGATAATTCTCTCGCCTCGGTGCCCACTCTGATCAGCGATCACACTCGGCAACTCTGGGCATTAGCTTGCCTCATCTTCACTAACGGCCCCACCAGACCGCCGGGGATGCCTGGTCTCACCCTGGAGATACCCATTAAGGGACCATCTCTCAGGGAAGCCAGGAAGGGTTTCGCAGCGGTCGAAGCGCCTTGGGACCCTACGGGTAAGTAGTGCGCTATATAAATGCCAATACATACATACATACATACCACTCTACCGCTCTCACTCTACCACTCTACCGCCCTCACTCTACCACTCTACCACCCTCACTCTACTACCCTCACTCTACTGCCCTCACACCTTCATTCTACCGCCCTCACTCTACCACTCTACCACTCTACCGCCCTCACTCTACCACTCTACCGCCCTGTCTGGACCTTTCTACCGCCCTCACTCTACCACTCTACCGCTCTCACTCTACCACTCTACCACCCTCACTCTACCGCCCTCACTCTACTGCCCTCACTCTACCACTCTACCACTCTACCACCCTCACGCCCTCACTCTACCGCCCTCACTCTACCGCCCTCACTCTACCACTCTACTACCCTCACTCTACCGCCCTCACTCTACCACTCTACTGCCCTCACTCTACCACTCTACTGCCCTCACGCCCTCACTCTACTGCACTCACTCTACCACTCTACCGCCCTCACTCTACTGCCTTCACGCCCTCACTCTACCGCCCTCACTCTACCACTCTACAACCCTCACTCTACCACCTTACCGCCCTCACTCTACCACCCTCACTCTACCACTTTACCGCCCTCACTCTACCACTCTTCCGCCTTCTCGCCCTCACTCTACCGCCCTCACTCTACCACTCTACTGCCCTGACTCTACCACTCTACCGCCCTCACTCTACCACTCTACCGCCCTCATGCCCTCACTCTACCGCCCTCATGCACTCACTCTACTACCATTCTCATGCCCTCACTCTACCACCCTAACTCTACCACTCTACCGCTCTCACTCTACCACTCTACCGCCCTCACTCTACCACCCTCACTCTACCAACCTCACTCGACCACTCTATCGCCCTCACTCTACCGCCCTCACTCTACCACTCTACCACCCTCACTCTACCGCCCTCACTCTTCCGCCCTCACTCTACCACTCTATCGCCGTCACTCTACCCCTCTACCGCCCTCACTCTACCACTCTACCTCCCTCAATCTACCGCCCTCACTCTACCACTCTACTGCCCTCACTCTACCACTCTACCACCCTCACTCTACCACTCTACCACCCACACTCTACCGCCCTCACTCTCACTCTACCGCCCTCAATCTACCGCCCTCACTCTACCACTTTACCACCCTCACTTTACTACTCTACCGCCCTCTCCCTACCACTCTACCGCCCTCACTCTACCGCCCTCACTCTACTGCCCTCACTCTACCGCCCTCACTCTACCACTCTACCGCCATCACTCTACCAACCTCACTCTACGACTCTCCCGCCCTCACTCTACCACTCTACCGCCCTCACTCTACCACTCTACCGCCTCACTCTACCACTCTACCGCCCTCACTCTACTGCCCTACACCCTCACTCTACCCCCCTCACTCTACCACTCTACCGCCCTCACTCTACCACTCTACAGCCCTCACTCTACCACTCCACCGCCCTCACTCTACCACTCTACCGCCCTCACTCTACTGCCCTCACCCTACCTCTCTACCGCCCTCACTCTACCGCCCTCACGTCCTCACTCTACCACCCTCACTCTACCACTCTACCGCTCTCACTCTACCACTCTACTGCCCTCACTCTACCACTCTACCGCCCTCACTCTACTACCCTCACTCTACTGCCCTCACACCCTCACTCTACCGCCCTCACTCTACCACTCTACCGCCCTCACTCTACCACTCTACCGCCCTCACTCTACCATTCTACCGCCCTCACTCTTCCGCCCTCACTCTACCACTCTACCACCCTCACTCTACCGCCCTCACTCTACCACTCTACCACCCTTGCTCTACCCCCCTCACTCTACTGCCCTCACTCTACCGCCCTCACTCTACCACTCTACCGCCCTCACACCCTCACTCTACCGCCCTCACTCTACCACTCTACCGCCCTCACTCTACCACTCTACCACCCTCACTCTACCGCCTTCACTCTACCACTCTACTATCCTCACTCCACCACTCTACCGCCTTCACGCCCTCACTCTACCGCCCTCACTCTGCCACTCTACCGCCCTCACACCCTCACTCTACCACCCTCACTCTACCACTCTACCTCCCTCACTCTACTGCCCTCACGCCCTCACTCTACCGCCCTCACTCTACCACTCTACAACCCTCACTCTACCACCCTACCGCCCTCACTCTACCACCCTCACTCTACCACTTTACGGCCCTCACTCTACCACTCTACCGCCTTCTCGCCCTCACTCTACCGCCCTAACTCTACCACTGTACCGCCCTCATTCTACCACTCTACTGTCCTGACTCTACCACTCTACCGCCCTCACTCTACCACTCTACCGCCTTCATGCCCTCACTCTACCGCCCTCATGCACTCACTCTACTACCATTCTCATGCCCTCACTCTACCGCCCTCACTCTAGCACTCTACCGCCCTCACTCTACCACTCTTCTGCCCTCACTCTACCACCCTCACTCTACCAACCTCACTCGACCACTCTACCTCCCTCACTCTACCACTCTACCGCCCTCACTCTACCGCCCTCACTCTTCCGCCCTCACTCTACCACTTTACTGCCGTCACTCTACCCCTCTACTGCCCTCACTCTACCACTCTACCGCCCTCAATCTACCGCCCTCACTCTACCACTCTACTGCCCTCACTCTACCACTCTACCACCCTCACTCTACCACTCTACCGCCCACACTCTACCGCTCTACCGCCCTCACTCTACCACTCTACCGCCCTCAATCTACCGCCCTCACTCTACCACTTTATCGCCCTCACTCTACTACTCTACTGCCCTCACTCTACCATTCTACCACCCTCACTCTACCGCCCCCACTCTACCACCCTCACTCTACCACTCTACCGCCATCACTCTACCACCCTCACTCTACCACTCTCCTGCCCTCACTCTACCACTCTACCGCCCTCACTCTACCACTCTACCGCCTCACTCTACCACCCTACTGCCCTCACTCTACCGCCCTCACGCCCTCACTCTACTGCCCTCACTCTACCACTCTCCTGCCCTCACTCTACCACTTTACCGCCCTCACTCTTCCACTCTACCGCCCTCACTCTACCACTCTACCGCCCTCATGCCCTCACTCTACCGCCCTCATGCACTCACTCAACTACCATTCTCATGCCCTCACTCTACCGCCCTCACTCTACCACTCTACCACTCTACCGCCCTCACTCTACCTCCCTCACTCTACCAACCTCATTTGACCACTCTACCGCCCTCACTCTACCGCCCTCACTCTACCACTCTACCGCCCTCACTCTACCACCCTCACTCTACCAACCTCACTCGACCACTCTACCGCCCTCACTCTACCGCCCTCACTCTACCACTCTACCGCCCTCACTCTACCGCCCTCACTCTTCCGCCCTCACTCTACCACTCTACTACCGTCACTCTACCCCTCTACTGCCCTCACTCTACCACTCTACCGCCCTCAATCTACCGCCCTCACTCTACCACTCTACCGCCCGCACTCTACCACTCTACCACCCTCACTTTACCACTCTACCGCCCACACTCTATCACTCTGCCGCCCTCACTCTACCACTCTACCGCCCTCAATCTACCGCCCTCACTCTACCACTTTACTGCCCTCACTCTACTACTCTACTGCCCTCACTCTACCACTCTACCGCCATCACTCTACCACCCTCACTCTACGACTCTCCCGTTCTCACGCTACCACTCTACAGCCCTTACTCTACCACTCTACCGCCTCACTCTACCACTCTACCGCCCTCACTCTACCGCCCTCATGCCCTCACTCTACCGCCCTCACTCTACCACTCTACAGCCCTCACTCTACCACCCTCACTCTACTGCCCTCACTCCACCACTCTACCACCCTCACTCTACGGTCCTCACTCTAAAACTCTACCGCCCTCACTCTACCACTCCACCGCCCTCACTCTACCACTCTACCACCCTCACTCTACTGCCCTCACTCTACCACTCTACCGCCCTCACTCTACTGCCCTCACTCTACCGCCCTCACGCCCTCACTCTACCACCCTCACTCTACCACTCTACCACTCTCACTCTACTGCCCTCACTCTACCGCCCTCACTCTACCACTCTACCGCCCTCACACCCTCACTCTACCGCCCTCACTCTACCTCTCTACCGCCCTCACTCTACTACCCTCACTCTACCGCCCTCACACCCTCACTCTACCACTCTACCGCTCTCACTCTCTCACTCTACCGCCCTCACTCTACCACTCTACCGCCCTCACTCTACCGCCCTCACTCTACCACTCTACCACCCTCACTCTACCGCCCTCACTCTACTGCCCTCACTCTACCGCCCTTACTCTACCACTCTACCACCCTCACGCCCTCACTCTACCGCTCTCACTCTACTACTCTTCCGCCCTCACTCTACCGCCCTCAGTCTACCACTCTACTACCCTCACTCTACCGCGCTCACTCTACCACTCTACCGCCCTCACTCTACCACTCTACCGCCTTCACGCCCTCACTCTGCTACTCTACCGCCCTCACTCTACCACCCTCACTCTACCACTCTACCACCCTCACGCCCTCACTCTACTGCCCTCATTCTACTGCCCTCACTCTACCACTCTACCGCCCTCACTCTACCACTTTACCGCCCTCACTCTACCACTCTTCTGCCTTCTCGCCCTCACTCTACCGCCCTCACTCTACCACTCTACCGCCCTCACTCTACCACTCTACCGCCCTCACTCTACCGCCCTCACTCTACCACTCTACCACCCTCACTCTACCGCCCTCACTCTACTACTCTACCACCCTCACTCTACCACCCTCACTCTACTGCCCTCACTCTACCGCCCTCACTCTACCACCCTCACGCCCTCACTCTACCGCTCTCACTCTACCACTCTACCGCCCTCACTCTACCGCCCTCACTCTACCACTCTACTACCCTCACTCTACCGCGCTCACTCTACCACTCTACCGCCCTCACTCTACCACTCTGCCGCCTTCACACCCTCACTCTACCGCCCTCACTCTGCCACTCTACCGCCCTCACTCTACCACCCTCACTACCACTCTACCGCCCTCACGCCCTCACTCTACTGCCCTCACTCTACCGCCCTCACTCTACCACCCTCACTCTACCACTCTACCGCCCTCACTCTACCACTTTACCGCCCTCACTCTACCACTCTACCGCCTTCTCGCCCTCACTCTACCGCCCTCACTCTACCACTCTACCGCCCTCACTCTACCACTCTATTGCCCTGACTCTACCACTCTACCGCCCTCACTCTACCACTCTACCGCCCTCATGCCCTCACTCTACCGCCCTCATGCACTCACTCTGCTACCATTCTCATGCCCTCACTCTACCGCCCTCACTCTACCACTCTACCGCCCTCACTCTTCAACTCTACCATCCTCACCCTACCGCCCTCACTCTACCACTCTACCTCCCTCACTCTACCACTCTTCTGCCTTCATTCTACCACTCTACCGCCCTCAATCTACCACTCTACTGCCCTCACTCTGCTGCCCTCACTCTACCGCCCTCACTCTACCACCCTCACTCTACCACCCTCACACCCTCATTCTACCACCCTCACTCTACCACTCTACCGCCCTCACTCTACCACTCTACGACCCACACTCAACCACTCTACTGGCCTCCCTCCACCACTCTGCTGCCCTCGCTCTACCACTCTACCGCCCTCACTCTACCACTCTACCACCCTCACTCTACCACTCTACCGCCCACACTCTACCGCTCTACCGCCCTCACTCTACCACTCTACCGCCCTCAATCTACCGCCCTCACTCTACCACTTTATCGCCCTCACTCTACTACTCTACTGCCCTCACTCTACCATTCTACCACCCTCACTCTACCGCCCCCACTCTACCACCCTCACTCTACCACTCTACCGCCATCACTCTACCACCCTCACTCTACCACTCTCCTGCCCTCACTCTACCACTCTACCGCCCTCACTCTACCACTCTACCGCCTCACTCTACCACCCTACTGCCCTCACTCTACCGCCCTCACGCCCTCACTCTACTGCCCTCACTCTACCACTCTCCTGCCCTCACTCTACCACTCTACCGCCCTCACTCTTCCACTCTACCGCCCTCACTCTACCACTCTACCGCCCTCATGCCCTCACTCTACCGCCCTCATGCACTCACTCAACTACCATTCTCATGCCCTCACTCTACCGCCCTCACTCTACAACTCTACCACTCTACCGCCCTCACTCTACCACCCTCACTCTACCAACCTCATTTGACCACTCTACCGCCCTCACTCTACCGCCCTCACTCTACCACTCTACCGCCCTCACTCTACCACCCTCACTCTACCAACCTCACTCGACCACTCTACCGCCCTCACTCTACCGCCCTCACTCTACCACTCTACCGCCCTCACTCTACCGCCCTCACTCTTCCACCCTCACTCTACCACTCTACTGCCGTCACTCTACCCCTCTACTGCCCTCACTCTACCACTCTACCGCCCTCGATCTACCGCCCTCACTCTACCACTCTACCGCCCTCACTCTACCACTCTACCACCCTCACTCTACCACTCTACCGCCCACACTCTATCGCTCTGCCGCCCTCACTCTACCACTCTACCGCCCTCAATCTACCGCCCTCACTCTACCACTTTACCGCCCTCACTCTACTACTCTACCGCCCTCACTCTACCACTCTACCGCCCTCACTCTACCGCCCTCACTCTACCACCCTCAATCTACCACTCTACCGCCATCACTCTACCACCCTCACTCTACGACTCTCCCATTCTCACTCTACCACTCTACAGCCCTTACTCTACCACTCTACCGCCTCACTCTACCACTCTACCGCCCTCACTCTACCGCCCTCATGCCCTCACTCTACCGCCCTCACTCTACCACTCTACAGCCCTCACTCTACCGCCCTCACTCTACTGCCCTCACTCTACAACTCTACCACCCTCACTCTACGGTCCTCACTCTACCACTCTACCGCCCTCACTCTACCACTCCACCGCCCTCACTCTACCACTCTACCGCCCTCACTCTACTGCCCTCACTCTACCACTCTACCGCCCTCACTCTACTGCCCTCACTCTACCGCCCTCACGCCCTCACTCTACCACCCTCACTCTACCACTCTACCGCTCTCACTCTATCACTCTACCGCCCTCACTCTACCACTCTACCGCCCTCACTCTACTACTCTCACTCTACCGCCATCACACCCTCACTCTACCACTCTACCGCTCTCACTCTATCACTCTACTGCCCTCACTCTACCACTCTACCGCCCTCACTCTACCGCCCTCACTCTACCACTCTACCGCCCTCACTCTACCACTCTACCACCCTCACTCTACAGCCCTCACTCTACTGCCCTCACTCTACCGCCCTCACTCTACCACTCTACCACCCTCATGCCCTCACTCTACCGCTCTCACTCTACCACTCTACCGCCCTCACTCTACCGCCCTCACTCTACCACTCTACTACCCTCACTCTACCGCGCTCACTCTACCACTCTACCGCCCTCCCTCTACCACTCTACCGCCTTCACGCCCTCACTCTGCCACTCTACCGCCCTCACTCTACCACCCTCACTCTACCACTCTACCGCCCTCACGCCCTCACTCTACTGCCCTCATTCTACCACTCTACCACCCTCATGCCCTCACTCTACCGCTCTCACTCTACCACTCTACCGCCCTCACTCTACCGCGCTCACTCTACCACTCTACCGCCCTCCCTCTACCACTCTACCGCCCTCACTCTACCACTCTACCGCCCTCACTCTACCGCCCTCACTCTACCACTCTACCACCCTCACTCTACCGCCCTCACTCTACCACTCTACCACCCTCACTCTACTGCCCTCACTCTACCGCCCTCTCTCTACCACTCTACCACCCTCACGCCCTCACTCTACCGCTCTCACTCTACCACTCTACCGCCCTCACTCTACCGCCCTCACTCTACCACTCTACTACCCTCACTCTACCGCGCTCACTCTACCACTCCAACGCCCTCACTCTACCACTCTGCCGCCTTCACGCCCTCACTCTACCGCCCTCACTCTGCCACTCTTCCGCCCTCACTCTACCACCCTCACTCTACCACTCTACCGCCCTCACGCCCTCACTCTACTGCCCTCACTCTACCGCCCTCACTCTACCACTCTACCACCCTCACTCTACCACTCTACCGCCCTCACTCTACCACTTTACCGCCCTCACTCTACCACTCTACCGCCTTCTCGCCCTCACTCTACTGCCCTCACTCTACCACTCTACCGCCCTCACTCTACCACTCTACTGCCCTGACTCTACCACTCTACCGCCCTCACTCTACCACTCTACCGCCCTCATGCCCTCACTCTACCGCCCTCATGCACTCACTCTGCTACCATTCTCATGCCCTCACTCTACCGCCCTCACTCTACCACTCTACCGCCCTCACTCTTCAACTCTACCATCCTCACTCTACCGCCCTCACTCTACCACCCTCACTCTACTACCCTCACACCCTCATTCTACCACCCTCACTCTACCACTCTACCGCCCTCACTCTACCACTCTACGACCCTCACTCAACCACTCTACTGGCCTCCCTCCACCACTCTGCTGCCCTCGCTCTACCACTCTACCGCCCTCACTCTACCACTCCACCGCCCTCACTCTACCACTCTACCGCCCTCACTCTACTGCCCTCACTCTACTGCCCTCACTCTACCACTCTACCACCCTCACTCTACGGTCCTCACTCTACCACTCTACCGCCCTCACTCTACCACTCCACCGCCCTCACTCTACCACTCTACCTCCCTCACTCTACTGCCCTCACTCTACCACTCTACCGCCTTCACTCTACTGCCCTCACTCTACCGCCCTCACGCCCTCACTCTACCACCCTCACTCTACCACTCTACCGCTCTCACTCTATCACTCTACCGCCCTCACTCTACCACTCTACCGCCCTCACTCTTCTACCCTCACTCTACCGCCCTCACACCCTCACTCTACCACTCTACCGCTCTCACTCTATCACTCTACCGCCCTCACTCTACCGCCCTCACTCTACCACTCTACCGCCCTCACTCTACCACTCTACCACCCTCACTCTACCGCCCTAATTCTACTGCCCTCACTCTACCGCCCTCACTCTACCACTCTACCACCCTCACGCCCTCACTGTACCGCTCTCACTCTACCACCCTACCGCCCTCACTCTACCGCCCTCACTCTACCACTCTACTACCCTCACTTTACCGCGCTCACTCTACCACTCTACCGCCCTCACTCTACCGCCCTCACTCTACCACTCTACAACCCTCACTCTACCACCCTACCGCCCTCACTCTACCACCCTCACTCTACCACTTTACCGCCCTCACTCTACCACTCTTCCGCCTTCTCGCCCTCACTCTACCGCCCTCACTCTACCACTCTACTGCCCTGACTCTACCACTCTACCGCCCTCACTCTACCACTCTACCGCCCTCATGCCCTCACTCTACCGCCCTCATGCACTCACTCTACTACAATTCTCATGCCCTCACTCTACCACCCTCACTCTACCACTCTACCGCCCTCACTCTACCACTCTACCGCCCTCACTCTACCACTCTACCGCCCTCAATCCACCGCCCTCACTGTTATGTTATGTTATGTTAAAATTATTTCTACCGCGCACGGTCACCAGTCGGTTTCATGGCGCTCATAGACAAAAGCAGGGAGGATAGGCAGCGAGGAATATTCGTAACCTAGCTGGAAGAGATGCGTTTTAAGTAGTTTATGGAAACAGGTGTAACTGGGACAGAGTCAGATAGTAGTGGGGAGGGAGTTCCAGGTTGTAGGGGCGAGAAAGGAGAAGCAGGAGCCTCTGTGCTTTTTTCGTTTGAACCTGGGGACGGTTAGGAGGTTATGTGTGGAAGACCGAAGATTCCTAGAAGGAATGTGACGCTTGAGGCTGAGGGAGGTGAAGGCTGGGGCAAGGGCAAGGAGTGACTTAAAAACAGTGCAGCCCAGTTTGAAAATGCATCGAGAGGCTACTGGGAGCCAGTGCAATCTCCTCAGCAGGGGCGATACGTGTTGGTGCTTAGGCTGTTGAAAGACCAGTCTGGCTGCCTGGTTTTGCACCAGCTGAAGCCGATGAAGGTGGTAAGCAGAGATTCCCACATACAGGGAGTTGCCATAGTCAATACGGGAGGTGACAAGGGCCATGATGACAAGTGTGAGAGCCTCTGTAGTGAGAAACCTGTGAATTTTGCAGATCCTGCGCAGATGGTAAAAGCAGGAAGAAGTAACGGCATTGATTTGAGGCCTCATAGATAAATCACTAGAGATGATAACGCCGAGGCTCTTCAACGTATTGACAGGACAGGGTGGGGGCCAAGAGAAGGAGGCCAGAAGCTGGAGCTCCAGGGGTTGGAGGACCCTCCTGTCAGTACGAACTCCGTCTTGCTGGGATTGAGCTTCAGCTGGCTGAAATGCATCCACTCAGAGATGGCAAGCATAGTGGATTGGAAATTGGTACAGGAAGAAGGGGAGGAGTCGATGGGAAAAATTTACTGTAAATCATCCGCATAATTGAAAATTGTGACAGGGGTGTGAAGGAGAGAAGCTATAAGGGGTTGCATATAGAAATTAAATAAGAGGGGCGAAAGATCAGAACCTTGAGGGACACCACAGGAAAGTGAGGAGTAAGGGGCAGAGAAAGTGGATAGATGAACCGATTGGGAACGCTGGTGCAGGAAGGAACTGATCCATGTTAAAGCCAAGCCCTGAATTCCAGCGTTTCTGACACGGTAGATCAAGATGGCGTGATCGACCGTGTCAAAAGCACCACTCTACCGCCCTCACTCTACCACTCTACCGCCCTCACTCTACCACTCTACCGCCCTCACTCTACCACTCTACCACCCTAACTCTACAACTCTACTGCCCACCGCTCTACCGCCCTCACTCTACCGCCCTCAATCTACCGCCCTCACTCTACCACTTTACCGCCCTCACTCTACTACTCTACCGCCCTCACTCTACCACTCTACTGCCCTCACTCTACCGCCCTCACTCTACCGCCCTCACTCTACCACTCTACCGCCATCACTCTACCACCCTCACTCTACGACTCTCTCGCCCTCACTCTACCACTCTACCGCCCTCACTCTACCACTCTACCGCCTCACTCCTCCACTCAACCGCCCTCACACCCTCACTCTACCGCCCTCACTCTACCACTCTACCGCCCTCACTCTACCACTCTACAGCCCTCACTCTACCACTCCACCCCCCTCACTCTACCACTCTACTGCCCTCACTCTACTGCCCTCACCCTACCACTCTACTGCTCTCACTCTACCGCCCTCACTCTACCACCCTCATGCCCTCACTCTACCACCCTCACTCTACCAAGTGAAGTAGTGTGGCTCACTGGTTAGAGGCGGCAGACCCGAGAGCAGAGGACGGCCCGGGACCAGGGTTCGATTCCCGGCGCGGCAGGTTTCTGGACCAGGGTCAGCGGACTCGATAATTCTCTCGCCTCGGTGCCCACTCTGATCAGCGATCACATTCGGCAACTCTGGGCATTAGCTTGCCTCATCTTCACTAATGGCCCCACCAGACCGCCGGGGATGCCTGGTCTCACCCTGGAGATACCCATTAAGGGACCATCTCTCAGGGAAGCCAGGAAGGGTTTCGCAGCGGTCGAAGCGCCTTGGGACCCTACGGGTAAGTAGTGCGCTATATAAATGCCAATACATACATACATACATACCACTCTACCGCTCTCACTCTACCACTCTACCGCCCTCACTCTACCACTCTACCACCCTCACTCTACTACCCTCACTCTACTGCCCTCACACCTTCATTCTACCGCCCTCACTCTACCACTCTACCACTCTACCACTCTACCGCCCTCACTCTACCACTCTACCGCCCTGTCTGTACCTTTCTACCGCCCTCACTCTACCACTCTACCGCTCTCACTCTACCACTCTACCACCCTCACTCTACCGCCCTCACTCTACTGCCCTCACTCTACCACTCTACCACTCTACCACCCTCACGCCCTCACTCTACCGCCCTCACTCTACCGCCCTCACTCTACCACTCTACTACCCTCACTCTACCGCCCTCACTCTACCACTCTACTGCCCTCACTCTACCACTCTACTGCCCTCACGCCCTCACTCTACTGCACTCACTCTACCACTCTACCGCCCTCACTCTACTGCCTTCACGCCCTCACTCTACCGCCCTCACTCTACCACTCTACAACCCTCACTCTACCACCTTACCGCCCTCACTCTACCACCCTCACTCTACCACTTTACTGCCCTCACTCTACCACTCTTCCGCCTTCACATCCTCACTCTACCGCCGTCATTCTACCACTCTACTGCCCTGACTCTACCACTCTACCGCCCTCACTCTACCACTCTACCGCCCTCATGCCCTCACTCTACGGCCCTCATGCACTCACTCTACTACCATTCTCATGCCCTCACTCTACCACCCTAACTCTACCACTCTACCGCCCTCACTCTACCACTCTACCGCCCTCACTCTACCACCCTCACTCTACCAACCTCACTCGACCACTCTATCGCCCTCACTCTACCGCCCTCACTCTACCACTCTACCACCCTCACTCTACCGCCCTCACTCTTCCGCCCTCACTCTACCACTCTATCGCCGTCACTCTACCCCTCTACCGCCCTCACTCTACCACTCTACCTCCCTCAATCTACCGCCCTCACTCTACCACTCTACTGCCCTCACTCTACCACTCTACCACCCTCACTCTACCACTCTACCACCCACACTCTACCGCCCTCACTCTCACTCTACCGCCCTCAATCTACCGCCCTCACTCTACCACTTTACCACCCTCACTTTACTACTCTACCGCCCTCTCCCTACCACTCTACCGCCCTCACTCTACCGCCCTCACTCTACTGCCCTCACTCTACCGCCCTCACTCTACCACTCTACCGCCATCACTCTACCAACCTCACTCTACGACTCTCCCGCCCTCACTCTACCACTCTACCGCCCTCACTCTACCACTCTACCGCCTCACTCTACCACTCTACCGCCCTCACTCTACTGCCCTACACCCTCACTCTACCCCCCTCACTCTACCACTCTACCGCCCTCACTCTACCACTCTACAGTCCTCACTCTACCACTCCACCGCCCTCACTCTACCACTCTACCGCCCTCACTCTACTGCCCTCACCCTACCTCTCTACCGCCCTCACTCTACCGCCCTCACGTCCTCACTCTACCACCCTCACTCTACCACTCTACCGCTCTCACTCTACCACTCTACTGCCCTCACTCTACCACTCTACTGCCCTCACTCTACTACCCTCACTCTACTGCCCTCACACCCTCACTCTACCGCCCTCACTCTACCACTCTACCGCCCTCACTCTACCACTCTACCGCCCTCACTCTACCATTCTACCGCCCTCACTCTTCCGCCCTCACTCTACCACTCTACCACCCTCACTCTACCGCCCTCACTCTACCACTCTACCACCCTCGCTCTACCCCCCTCACTCTACTGCCCTCACTCTACCGCCCTCACTCTACCACTCTACCGCCCTCACACCCTCACTCTACCGCCCTCACTCTACCACTCTACCGCCCTCACTCTACCACTCTACCACACTCACTCTACCGCCTTCACTCTACCACTCTACTGTCCTCACTCCACCACTCTACCGCCTTCACGCCCTCACTCTACCGCCCTCACTCTGCCACTCTACCGCCCTCACACCCTCACTCTACCACCCTCACTCTACCACTCTACCTCCCTCACTCTACTGCCCTCACGCCCTCACTGTACTGCCCTCACTCTACCACTCTACAACCCTCACTCTACCACCCTACCGCCCTCACTCTACCACCCTCACTCTACCACTTTACGGCCCTCACTCTACCACTCTACCGCCTTCTCGCCCTCACTCTACCGCCCTAACTCTACCACTGTACCGCCCTCATTCTACCACTCTACTGCCCTGACTCTACCACTCTACCGCCCTCACTCTACCACTCTACCGCCTTCATGCCCTCACTCTACCGCCCTCATGCACTCACTCTACTATCATTCTCATGCCCTCACTCTACCGCCCTCACTCTAGCACTCTACCGCCCTCACTCTACCACTCTTCTGCCCTCACTCTACCACCCTCACTCTACCAACCTCACTCGACCACTCTACCTCCCTCACTCTACCACTCTACCGCCCTCACTCTACCGCCCTCACTCTTCCGCCCTCACTCTACCACTTTACTGCCGTCACTCTACCCCTCTACTGCCCTCACTCTACCACTCTACCGCCCTCAATCTACCGCCCTCACTCTACCACTCTACTGCCCTCACTCTACCACTCTACCACCCTCACTCTACCACTCTACCGCCCACACTCTACCGCTCTACCGCCCTCACTCTACCACTCTACCGCCCTCAATCTACCGCCCTCACTCTACCACTTTATCGCCCTCACTCTACTACTCTACTGCCCTCACTCTACCATTCTACCACCCTCACTCTACCGCCCCCAATCTACCACCCTCACTCTACCACTCTACCGCCATCACTCTACCACCCTCACTCTACCACTCTCCTGCCCTCACTCTACCACTCTACCGCCCTCACTCTACCACTCTACCGCCTCACTCTACCACCCTACTGCCCTCACTCTACCGCCCTCACGCCCTCACTCTACTGCCCTCACTCTACCACTCTCCTGCCCTCACTCTACCACTTTACCGCCCTCACTCTTCCACTCTACCGCCCTCACTCTACCACTCTACCACCCTCATGCCCTCACTCTACCGCCCTCATGCACTCACTCAACTACCATTCTCATGCCCTCACTCTACCGCCCTCACTCTACCACTCTACCACTCTACCGCCCTCACTCTACCACCCTCACTCTACCAACCTCATTTGACCACTCTACCGCCCTCACTCTACCGCCCTCACTCTACCACTCTACCGCCCTCACTCTACCACCCTCACTCTACCAACCTCACTCGACCACTCTACCGCCCTCACTCTACCGCCCTCACTCTACCACTCTACCGCCCTCACTCTACCGCCCTCACTCTTCCGCCCTCACTCTACCACTCTACTACCGTCACTCTACCCCTCTACTGCCCTCACTCTACCACTCTACCGCCCTCAATCTACCGCCCTCACTCTACCACTCTACCGCCCTCACTCTACCACTCTACCACCCTCACTCTACCACTCTACCGCCCACACTCTATCACTCTGCCGCCCTCACTCTACCACTCTAACCGCCCTCAATCTACCGCCCTCACTCTACCACTTTACTGCCCTCACTCTACTACTCTACTGCCCTCACTCTACCACTCTACTGCCCTCACTCTACCGCCCTCACTCTACCACCCTCACTCTACCACTCTACCGCCATCACTCTACCACCCTCACTCTACGACTCTCTCGTTCTCACGCTACCACTCTACAGCCCTTACTCTACCACTCTACCGCCTCACTCTACCACTCTACCGCCCTCACTCTACCGCCCTCATGCCCTCACTCTACCGCCCTCACTCTACCACTCTACAGCCCTCACTCTACCACCCTCACTCTACTGCCCTCACTCCACCACTCTACCACCCTCACTCTACGGTCCTCACTCTAAAACTCTACCGCCCTCACTCTACCACTCCACCGCCCTCACTCTACCACTCTACCACCCTCACTCTACTGCCCTCACTCTACCACTCTACCGCCCTCACTCTACTGCCCTCACTCTACCGCCCTCACGCCCTCACTCTACCACCCTCACTCTACCACTCTACCGCTCTCACTCTATCACTCTACCGCCCTCACTCTACCTCTCTACCGCCCTCACTCTACTACCCTCACTCCACCGCCCTCACACCCTCACTCTACCACTCTACCGCTCTCACTCTATCACTCTACCGCCCTCACTCTACCACTCTACCGCCCTCACTCTACCGCCCTCACTCTACCACTCTACCGCCCTCACTCTACCACTCTACCACCCTACCACCCTCACTCTACCGCCCTCACTCTACTGCCCTCACTCTACCGCCCTCACTCTACCACTCTACCACCCTCACGCCCTCACTCTACCGCTCTCACTCTACTACTCTACCGCCCTCACTCTACCGCCCTCAGTCTACCACTCTACTACCCTCACTCTACCGCGCTCACTCTACCACTCTACCGCCCTCACTCTACCACTCTACCGCCTTCACGCCCTCACTCTGCTACTCTACCGCCCTCACTCTACCACCCTCACTCTACCACTCTACCGCCCTCACGCCCTCACTCTACTGCCCTCATTCTACTGCCCTCACTCTACCACTCTACCACCCTCACTCTACCACTCTACCGCCCTCACTCTACCACTTTACCGCCCTCACTCTACCACTCTTCTGCCTTCTCGCCCTCACTCTACCGCCCTCACTCTACCACTCTACCGCCCTCACTCTACCACTCTACCGCCCTCACTCTACCACCCTCACTCTACCACTCTACCACCCTCACTCTACCGCCCTCACTCTACCACTCTACCACCCTCACTCTACCACCCTCACTCTACTGCCCTCACTCTACCGCCCTCACTCTACCACCCTCACGCCCTCACTCTACCGCTCTCACTCTACCACTCTACCGCCCTCACTCTACCGCCCTCACTCTACCACTCTACTACCCTCACTCTACCGCGCTCACTCTACCACTCTACCGCCCTCACTCTACCACTCTGCCGCCTTCACACCCTCACTCTACCGCCCTCACTCTGCCACTCTACCGCCCTCACTCTACCACCCTCACTCTACCACTCTACCGCCCTCACGCCCTCACTCTACTGCCCTCACTCTACCGCCCTCACTCTACCACTCTACCACCCTCACTCTACCGCCCTCACTCTACCACTTTACCGCCCTCACTCTACCACTCTACCGCCTTCTCGCCCTCACTCTACCGCCCTCACTCTACCACTCTACCGCCCTCACTCTACCACTCTACTGCCCTGACTCTACCACTCTACCGCCCTCACTCTACCACTCTACCGCCCTCATGCCCTCACTCTACCGCCCTCATGCACTCACTCTGCTACCATTCTCATGCCCTCACTCTACCGCCCTCACTCTAACACTCTACCGCCCTCACTCTTCAACTCTACCATCCTCACCCTACCGCCCTCACTCTACCACTCTACCTCCCTCACTCTACCACTCTTCTGCCCTCATTCTACCACTCTACCGCCCTCACTCTACCACTCTACTGGCCTCCCTCCACCACTCTGCTGCCCTCACTCTACCACTCTACCACCCTCACTCTACTGCCGTCACTCTACCACTCTACCGCCCTCACTCTACTGCCCTCACTCTACTGCCCTCACTCTACCACTCTACCACCCTCACTCTACGGTCCTCACTCTACCACTCTACCGCTCTCACTCTACCACTCCACCGCCCTCACTCTACCACTCTACCGCCCTCACTCTACTGCCCTCACTCTACCACTCTACCGCCCTCACTCTACTGCCCTCACTCTACCGCCCTCACGCCCTCACTCTACCACCCTCACTCTACCACTCTACCGCTCTCACTCTATCACTCTACCGCCCTCACTCTACCACTCTACTGCCCTCACTCTACTAGCCTCACTCTACCGCCCTCACACCCTCACTCTACCACTCTATCGCTCTCACTCTATCACTCTACTGCCCTCACTCTACCACTCTACCGCCCTCACTCTACCGCCCTCACTCTACCACTCTACCGCCCTCACTCTACCACTCTACCACCCTCACTCTACCGCCCTCACTCTACTGCCCTCACTCTACCGCCCTCACTCTACCACTCTACCACCCTCACGCCCTCACTCTACCGCTCTCACTCTACCACTCTACCGCCCTCACTCTACCACTCTACTACCCTCACTCTACCGCGCTCACTCTACCACTCTACCGCCCTCACTCTACCACTCTACCGCCTTCACGCCCTCACTCTGCCACTCTACCGCCCTCACTCTACCACCCTCACTCTACCACTCTACCGCCCTCACGCCCTCACTCTACTGCCCTCATTCTACCGCCCTCACTCTACCACTCTACCACCCTCACTCTACCACTCTACCGCCCTCACTCTACCACTTTACTGCCCTCACTCTACCAGTCTACTGCCTTCTCGCCCTCACTCTACCGCCCTCACTCTACCACTCTACCGCCCTCACTCTACCACTCTACCGCCCTCACTCTACCGCCCTCACTCTACCACTCTACCACCCTCACTCTACTGCCCTCACTCTACCACCCTCACTCTACCACCCTACCACCCTCACGCCCTCACTCTACCGCTCTCACTCTACCACTCTACCGCCCTCACTCTACCGTACTCACTCTACCACTCTACTACCCTCACTCTACCGCGCTCAAACTACCACTCTACCGCCCTCACTCTACCACTCTGCCGCCTTCACGCCCTCACTCTACCGCCCTCACTCTGCCACTCTACCTCCCTCACTCTACCACCCTCACTCTACCACTCTACCGCCCTCACGCCCTCACTCTACTGCCCTCACTCTACCGCCCTCACTCTACCACTCTACCACCCTCACTCTACCACTCTACCGCCCTCACTCTACCACTTTACCGCCCTCACTCTACCACTCTACCGCCTTCTCGCCCTCACTCTACCGCCCTCACTCTACCACTCTACTACTACCACCCTCACTCTACCACTCTACCGTCCTCACTCTACTGCCCTCACTCTACCACTCTACCGCCCTCACTCTACCGCCCTCACGCCCTCACTCTACTGCCTCACTCTACCACTCTACCGCCCTTACTCTACCGCCCTCACGCCCTCACTCTACTGACTCACTCTACCACCCTCACTCTACCACTCTACCGCCCTCACTCTACCGCCCTCACTCTACTGCCCTCACTCTACCACTCTATCACCCTCATGCCCTCACTCTACCGCCCTCACTCTACCACTCTTCCGCCCTCACTCTACCGCCCTCACTCTACCACTCTACTACCCTCACTCAACCGCCCTAACTCTACCACTTTACCGCCCTCACTCTACCGCCCTCACTCTACCACTCTACCGCCCTCACTCTACCACTCTACCACCCTCGCTCTACCACTCTACTGCCTTCACGCCCTCACTCTTCCACCCTCACTCTACCACTATACCGCCCTCACACCCTCACTCTACCGACCTCACTCTACCACCCTCATGCCCTCACTCTAACACCCTCACGCCCTCACTCTACCACTCTACCGCCCTCACTCTACCACTCTACCACTCTACCGCCCTCACACCTCACTCTACCGCCCTCACTCTACCACTCTACCGCCCTCACTCTACCACTCTACCGCCTTCACGCCCTCACTCTACCGCCCTCACTCAACCACTCTACTGCCCTCACGCCCTCACTCTACCGACCTCACTCTACCACTCCACCGTCCGCACGCCCTCACTCTACCACTCTCATGCCCTCACTCTACCGCTCTCACTCTACCACTCTACCGCCCTCACTCTACCACTCTACCGCCCTCATACCCTCACTCTACCGCCCTCACTCTACCACTCTACCACCTTCACGCCCTCACTCTACCGCCCTCACTCTACCACTCTATCACCCTCACTCTACCATTCAGCTGCCCTCACTCTACCACTCTACCACCCTCACTCTACCACTCTACCGCCTTCACTCTACCGCCCTCACTCTATCACTCTACCCCCCTCCCTCTACCTCCCTCACTCCCTCACTCTACCGCCCTCAGGCCCTCACTCTACCGCCCTCACTCTACCACTCTACCGCCCTCACTCTACCACTCTACTGCCCTCACTCTACCGCCCTCACTCTACCACTCTACCTCCCTCACTCTACCACTTTACCGCCCTCACTCTACCACTCTACTGCCCTCACTCTACCCCTCTACCACCCTCACTCTACCTCCCTCACTCTATCGTCCTCACTCTATCGCCCTCACTCAGTCTATCGCCCTCACTCACTCTATCGCCCTCTATCTATCTATCCATCTATCTATCTATCTATCTATCTATTGCCCTCCCTCACTCTATCTATCACCCTCCCTCACTCTGTCTATCACCTCCCTCACTCTACCTATCGCCCTCCCTCACTCTATCTATCGCCCCCTCTATCTATCTATCGCCTTCACTCTATCGCCCTCCCTCACTCTATCTATCGCCCTCCCTCCCTCTATCTATCACCCTACCGCTATCTATCTTTTGCCCTGTCCTATCGCCCTCTCTCTATTGCCCTCCCTCTATCTATCTATCGCACTCACTCTATCTATCGCACCACCACAGCATCACTCAGGGGCACAACAATATCACTATGCGCTACCACAGCATCATTGAACGCCACAGCATCACTCGTCACCACCACAACATCCCTCAGCGCTACCACAGCATCAATCTGTGCAACCATTCAACAACAACTGGTTCAAATATGTTCTCTCAATGTTTCAAGCTTTATTACAAATGTCACAAAAGATCCTATTATTTCACTTCTGTTCTTGGATTTTCGTTACAATAAAATACACTGAACATAATCTTCACAAAAGTTATTTACAAAAGTTTTAGTTATTGCCATTATAAATTACAATATCTTTTATTCAAGTATTAATTATTTAAAAAAATTAAAAGCCATTGTTATTTGTCATATCAATACATCTAAGTCACGTAAATACAACACATATTGCATTACAAATGCTATAGGTGTCACATTTGCGAAAGTTAAAACTATTGGAATTGTAAATGACAAAGCTATTAATTTAGCTATTTTCAAAACCAACACATACATACAAAATGTCATTTACAATACCAATAGCTCAAACTATCATAATGCGAGACCTATTGCATTGCAAATGCTTGTTTTCTTTCAGTTGTTGGACTGGGAGCTAAAAGCAGCCCTGAAAAGTGTGTTAATAATATGCCCGGACGAAATTTTTATTATCTATATATATAAAAATGAAAGTATGTCTGTTTGTCCTTTATGCATTACTACACCATTCATCCGATCCCCATGAAACTTTGGGAATTTGTTAAGTACACGCCCGCGAAGGTTTCTGGCAAAAAAAAATAAAAAATTTTAAAAAAATTTAAAAATAAAAACATTTGTTAAAAGTTGTCGAGTACACTCCCACGAAGGTTTCTGGCAAAAAAAAAAAACATTTGTTAAATATCGGCCCCCCAGCCCCCCAGGGCCCTCATAATCTTTCAAATACTGAACGTTTACAGTTTACGGTGCGATTGACTTTTGCAATGACCATCAACAAAGCACAAGGACAATTGCTGCAAGTGTGTGGACTAGATGTGGAGAATCCGTGCTTCTCACATGGACAACTGTATGTGGCCAGCTCATGCGTCGGAAAACCTTCTGATTTATTTGTGTATGCACCGGACGGAAAAACAAAAAATACTGTGTATCAACGAGCACTCAAATAAATAAACAGAATTAAAACAACACTTTCAAATGTTTTCCATATTAAAATGAATAAGTTTCAATAAAAATGACACAATGTAAATTGAATGTTATCATAACAAGTTTCCTTAAATTTCCTTTCTTCTGAGATCGCAGCAACGCTCAACGGGTAAGCTAGTGAGGAATAAAACCTAAGAAAATCACAGATTTCACATGAGATGAAATTTGCACAATCCTTCCAGTTTTGAGATTGCACAATGTTAACATTTTTTTTACCCTTGGGAGACTGTTTCCAGCAGAAAATGTTTTGCAAGTACTGTAAATCTGTTTTTGGTTTTGCTGCAAATAGTGTTCTGTTATGTCGAGTGACTTTCATACGTAAGGCATACACTTACACTCAATTTTCACACAATATCCCCTTGCAAGTTCAATTCACATAGTAAGTATAATTTCACACAATTTTGGCTAACGTTAAGTGTATTTTGCATGCGAAACAATTCCCCTGCCCTTAGTTTTTTTATGTGATTGATGTATGAGTTTTTGAGACCTCTTGCCTATTGCGGGCCTCCAAACACCGACTGCTGGCAGAGAGAAAGGCTTATGTACATGCACGTCATCATTGTTAAATTTAACCTGCCTGGCACTGGCCCTGCTCAGGAAGTTCCATCTAATTCCACACAAAGCGTCCTCCCTTCTTACCAGGACCTCTCTATTACCCTACCCATGGTACAGTGCCCCCCCCCCCCCCCCTCTCTGAGATCAAAACCCTCTGGGAGCTGTCGAGCATTTAATAAAAATTCCCAAATATCCTCAAGGAACCTCTTTCCACTTAGCCCATTAATTTGCCCTAATGTTCTCCGATTCAAGTATTTTATTGCCTATTTTTAATTGCTTTTGTTTGTAATTGTTGTCTTTGTTTATTCCCGCAGTACTCTTTTTTGGCCGCAGAAGAATGGGGTTCGGTAAAGCCGAGCGATAACTGCATTGGGACATAAACGGTTTTCTGCTTGAGGGGTTCGTTCAGGGGTTGTTGCCGGGACACGTGCGCCTGCGCAGCCAACCGGATCTGAAAATAACAGGCGGACACATGAAACAAAAAAAAACAAAAAAAACAGACATCAGCAGATCGAAGGATGAGACTTAAATCCAAGCAGCCGCAGACAGACATCTCAGTCTAGCCCGACGCTGGAACGAGAATCACCCGGTCCCTACTGCAAAGAAGGAACATTAACCCTCTTGGGTAGTAAAAGACAGCCATACTTTGATTTCAGGGCAGAGTTGGACTGGTATATAAAATAGACCCAATTAAAAGTGGCTTCATTATCGAATCAGAGACTTAGAAAAGCAGCCGACTTTTGCAAATCAGGGCAGTTTTGAACTTGTTAAGACAAACTGTGTAGGTGTTTTGCAAGGTGGGCACCTGCATGCAATTGTGTTTGTTGCATGCAATGCTTGTGGTGATATAGGAGCAAACAATCTTTAAAAAAAAAACGCCCACCACCCCTTAAACAGGCACACAAACAGCCAATGAAACAGACCATACACTGACCTGTCAGACCACGCCTTCATGGCACTCCCAGATTGCTCTGCTGGGTGGCACTGCACGTGCTGCACTAAAAGTGTCCATGCCCCTCTACTGCCTTGTGGTTTAAAGAGGGGATTTACAGTCCCTCCATCTCATGCCAGTCCGCGCCTGACATTTGACTGACTTTTCTCTACTCCTCTGGGACTTTCGGAGACTATGCAGAAATCTGCTGGATTCTCTACAACTTGTGATCCTCTACCTTAAACAAAAGGCATTCATGATTCAATTGGTCCCTGTACTGCATCCCAGTTATGGTTATCTTTTACTTACTACCATGGGTCAATTTCCCTCGATTGCATTAGATCTCATGTGCCACCCCTATTCTCAGCCACAGGGGGATCTGTATCATCATGAGATCAGCTCACAGAGCTTGATGTGAGCGGAAGGTAGCCGAGCAGCGGCTCGCAGGGCACGGGAAGGGCAGGGCACCCCTCCTAATGCCCGTGTCAGGACTCATCAGCGTCCGGAAGAACTGGAGCAGAAGTCAAGCATAGATGTTAGTTTAGGCTCAAAGGCCCGAGTGAAATCGAGTGTATGGCCAGAGGGTGGGTGCTCAGACCTTTCCACTCCAATCTCGTGAGGGTTCAAAGGTCAGTTCAGACCACAGCCTACTGCTGCTGGGCTGTCCGCTTAGATCCTGAGCTACATTCTATGCGATGATGCTTTGCCATTCTGAGATCTCACATTTTCTCTTGTCTAGTGTGAGTTAGTAGATTAGTCAGTCTTGCTTTTTCCTTTTTTTCTCTAGTTTCTGGTACCTTTAGTCCTGCTCTTTTAACAGAAAATCTAAACTGCAAGTCCAAAAATTAAATGAAAAAACAGAACTGGGTGAGCTTATCTTGCCTGACATGGGTCAACCTAAGATATCTGGGATCGTCTCATTGTATCCTTCTTCTTCAAGAGGTTGGCTCATGTGAAGCCCCAATACAAGTGACCCAATTGATTGTCTGGCAGATTCGCCACGTTGAGTTACAGATACTGGGTGCACAGGTAACACCAGGGGGCGGTGTAGTTACTGGCCAATTAAAAGAGGGAATCTTAGGGCCCTCTGAGGAAAGACGAATTGTTGAAGGAATTGGTCATTATAGTCCTGATTCACTGGTAATTCCTAATTTTTCCCATTGTTTGGTCACCCAGAACCGCTCCATCTGCTTTCAGTAGATACATTTCCCGGATAAAAGCAAAAAAAATCCACAGAAGGGATCTCGTAATTCTCACAATTCCATTGGGTAGTGAATTCTTATACTAGACCCATCAGGCATAAAAGTGCACTTTTAATAAGGTCCTTGTAGATTCTCAATACATTTGTGGTAATGGTGTGCATTGGTAATTGTGTTACTGCACCCAGGATGGCTAATATTACCACAAATCTTTCTCTAAATTTTGAATATGTTACCAAAAGAGTGTTTCTACGAGTTTTCTGCACTTAATATTGCAAATTAAACACTAGCTTTTTGACCATGATAACAGGCATGGCTTTCCCATACTGCTTTTGGGAGGTGGTAGTCCTGGACTACTTTTAATGTTATTTCATTTTTTTTTACATAATGCACATTCACCAGTTAAGTCAAAGAAAGTGATAAATATGTGGTGTGCAATGCACAGCAGATCCTCCACAATTTTTGCAGACTTCCGACCATTTCGAAATGGGGGCCAAATATTCAGCGGAAGGGCTGTAAAGCTGGGATTAGGTATTGAGGAGGTAGATCTTACCTTTCTGTTATCATGAGTGTGATGCTGGGGAAAACCAATGTTCTTTGGCAGTTCTGTTTATAAGTGTCTATGGTATGGGAAACAGCGAGGAGCAACAGTAGCCCCAGAGCTGTGCTATGGTCCCATTTCTGGAGTAGTATAGATCGCTACCAGGTGTACTCCCGGAGACACCTAATTGCTGGAAAAAACGAAAGTTTGCTTCTTACAAGAATTGCGGTTGATTTCAAGAGCATGTCCAACTCGCTTTATTGGAAACAGTCTCCAGACTAACGGATCAGGCAAAGTTTTACTTATAATTTGTATTTTGAAACCATCTACCCTATCAGCAGCCTGAAAAACATTCCACTTCCACGTGGGTCGACTATAACTTGAAGATATGGCATTGAGTCCTGCTTTCCTGATTTAACTGGCTCAGTGCATTCAAGAGGCTTTGAAAGAGATCAATTGATGGACAGAGATGGGACTATGCAGACGATAGATAGACAGATAGATAGATAGATAGATAGATAGATAGATAGATAGATAGATAGATAGATAGATAGATAGATAGATAGATAGATAGATAGATAGATAGATAGATTGATTGATTGATCGATTGATTGGGACCATCAGCTAATGAAGTATTATGTATTTTTGTTTTATTTTAACTTTTTTTGGACAGCATATTCCATGTTTTTATTGCCTTGTTCAGTTCGCTGTTAAATGCGGTCACGTGAATTAGACAATATAAAGGTCTGTTTGGGTCATCGACCACATCGAAATTAAACTAAATTGGATCATCACTGGGAACCAAACCCCTAAAATACATAAGATACTTTGGCATGGAAATGGGATAATTTCTATTTTCTCCACACATTGCATTTTCAGGACTGTATTTCTCATTGGAGAAACACACCTGCCTTGCTACCAGGGAACAATGTTGAAGGCTTTGGATGAGTAATGGAAATACAAAACCCTATCATGTAGTGTTCCTCACTCAAAAGTAACTGTAAACACTTTCAATTACTATTGAGGTCTGTGCTAAGGAGGACCAGTAACGGAGGCCCGAGCTTCTTAAATGTGTCCTTCCCAAGGACAGCCTGAGCCTATGACTTGTGGCCACTCACTGCATGTTCATGACCAGCCATAACTATGAAGCAATCCTCTCTGTAATATGTGATTTGCACCATTCCCTTGCCTAACCCTTGCACACCTCCACTATGCTACAGGATCACCAAGGGTGTTACATATGATGGGCTCCTAGAAATTTGCGGCCCACTAGTACAGAAGTACTTGCCCCGTGCAGCGCAGCTTAAAGATTCAAACTACACACATCATCTTCTCTGAAACTTTTATGACTGGTCCTACATGAGTCCAGTACCGCAAACCTCTGACAATCCTGCTATCACAATAGGGATGTATGACGTTACAACGCATACATTCACGTCGCATACCATTACAATGAAACTTTTACAACGCAGGATCCATTACAACGCATGCCATTACAACGCAGCGGCTATTACAACGCATGCCATTACCACGTAAGTATTTTTTTTAAATTAATGGGAATGTAATAGTAGTGTAAGTGTTGGATAGTGTAGGGGTAAAATTACTATTCTAACTCCAGGGAGGTGTAATATTAAGGTAAGTGTTGGATAGTGTACGGGTTAAAATGTAATTAAATACTTACCCATATTTACTTTGTAATGGCATGCGTTGTAATAGCAGCTACGTTGTAATGGCATGCGTTGTAATGGATCCTGCGTTGTAAAAGTTTTGTTGTAATGGTAGTGCGTTGTTTTAGTTGCGTTGTAATGGCTGTTTCCCTCACAATAGCATTCAGGCATGTAGGAGAATACACATTTGTTGTACATGGTTGATAGAGGTTTAATCTATGTAAGAAGTTAGGTACCATGCAAGAGGTTCAGATGGGGGTTTCAATGATGTTGTGTTCAACCTATAATAGAAGAGAAAATTCATAGGCAATGGACAGTCTATGGCAATCAACAGACCAATTTAACTAACAACATGATATGGTGAACTCAGTGTAAACACAAACACATTTTTTAAATTCATTTCTTTAATTCAAATTCATTAAAATCGTGTTAGAACATGATTTATAAAGATAATTACATTGAAACATATTTTCATAAAGTACAGACATAAATATCACATAGACTAGATACAAATAACACAGTTTTTCAATACACATATAAAAATGCAGACAACAGGCTTTTTCAAATTAACACAGGCCTTGACAGACATACACAATAGGTAACAAAAACTGGCAATGAGATGTAGCCAAGCTTCAGTAAATATTAAAGTACTGAGATAGAAGAGGGATCCCGCTGCAGATACACAGCCTTCCAGGGGGTTGGGGAAGAGGCTACTCCAACTCTCGCAGTTAGCTGGTTTTGTAGTTTGGCCTATGTGGTAAGTGATGGATTGCTGCAGAGAAGTTTAAGAGACATCGAATTGGGCTTAGAGGGTCTGTACTAGCGTCCACTAAGCCATGATTTGGTTACTGTTTCGCAATATCTAGGTCTTTACCATCCTCTAGGGGTGAGTGGGAGTTAATGATTCATGGTATGAGTGAGTTTCGTACTGAGGATACATTTCTGCCAACATGCATTTTCCTGCTTTTTCCTGCAAGGGAGAGACAGGCAGACAGACAGACAGACAGACAGACAGACAGACAGACAGACAGACAGACAGACAGACAGATAGATAGATAGATAGATAGATAGATAGATAGATCCTCTCCCTTACCAACGACCCCGCCACCGCCAGAGCCAATCTTCACGAAGGGATGAAAGAGGTAGCCGAATGGATGAAGAACAGCCGCCTGAAACTGAACTCGGACAAGACGGAAGTCCTCATCCTGGGATCCTCACCCTCCGCCTGGGACGACTCCTGGTGGCCCCCCGCCCTAGGCAGCGCACCCAAACCAACAGACCACGCACGCAACCTGGGCTTCATCCTGGACTCCTCCCTCTCCATGACCAGACAAGTCAACGCCGTCTCCTCGTCGTGCTTCAATATCCTGCGCATGCTACGTAAGATCTTCCGGTGGATCCCCACCGAGACCAGGAAGACGGTCACCCAGGCCCTCGTCACCAGCCGTCTGGACTAGGGCAACACCCTCTACACCTGAACCACCGCCAAACTCCAGAAGAGACTCCAGCGGATCCAGAACGCCTCAGCACGACTCATCCTGGACATCCCCCGTCGCAGCCACATCTCCGGACACCTGAGAGATCTGCATTGGCTCCCGGTCAACAAGAGAATCACCTTCCGTCTCCTCACCCACGCACACAAAGCCCTACACAGCCAAGGCACAGGATACCTCAACGGCCGCCTCAACTTCTACGCTCCCAAACGCCAGCTCCGTTCGACCAGCCACGCCCTCGCCGCCGTCCCCCGCATCCGCAGAGCCACCACAGGGGGACGGTCCTTCTCCTACCTCGCCGCCAAGACATGGAACTCCCTCCCCACCGACCTCCGCCTGACCCAGGACCACCTCGCCTTCAGGAGGCAACTCAAGACCTGGCTGTTCGAGCAGTAGCAGATCCCCCCCCCCCCCCCCCCCCCCCCCAGCGCCTTGAAACCCTCTGGGTAAGTAGTGCGCTATATAAATAAGTTGATTGATTGATTGATAGATAATCATAGAAAGAGCGAGATGGACCATCAGCTAATGAAGTATTATGTATTTTTATTTTCTTTTAAGTTTCTTTACTCAGCACACACTATCTTTTATTGCCTCGATCAGATCTGTGTTAAATGCTGTTACATGAGTTAGACAACAAAAAAGGCCCGTTTGAGACACAGACCACATCAAAATTAAACTAAATTTGATCAGCACGCATTTGCTATTCCTTGACCTGTGAGTGATCTTCAAGCATGGCAGGCTTTTTTGAAGAGCATGAGTCAAAAGCTCTGTGCTGGGCCCCAGATTGCACGAGCGCATGTTTCTAAGTTAAAAAATGCAATCCAGGGAATAAGAAAACTATACAGGTCTGGCACCTGGCCTCATCGTGTGGCAATAGCTGTGTTATTTGGTTCACCATTACTAAATAGAACCTTTGTTTCAAAATCTATAAATACTTTTTGTCTCATGAGTGCTGGTTCCTGAAAAAGTGTAGAGTTTTATTAATGCCCTTCTTCTCTTCTGACAGTATTGATTACTTTCAATGCTTCTCCTAAGTTCTCCTAATATATGTTTGACCAACTTTCCAAATATCAAAGGCTATGACCATTCTGGGTAAAAGACATCCCACATTTTCAGTACATAAATGTTAGACCTGGTATCCTTGGCATGGGTTTCCCACTAGTCACCACTGCATGATGCAGACCCTCGCATCCCTCCTGAAAGGCAACCTCGACAACGATCCCAGACTCTGCATCCTAGCCTCGCAGCTCATCAGAACCAACGCATTGCCCCAACTTTGCAACGCATCCTCAATGCCAGACTTTGTATTGCAAGCCCACGTCGACAGGATTCTCGAGGATGACACAAAACCTTGGATCAAAGCCTCGTCACACCTCTGAACGGAAGCATCACTTCAGCTGCTTGACACATCCTTGACGCGGATCCTCGTAACGCTTCGGAATCATTGATTAAAGGTACTTTGTTCAGTGGGTCTAACTGGGTCCATGTAGCCAGCCTGCACTTCATTGTGGTCAGCCTGAACTTGTGACTTTGTCCCAGTCTGGCACGACCAGATTTCCATAGTTTGTGCTTTGTGTTTTTTGGTGCAATGATCACTAACATCTTTACAATTCCATTCCACCTGTTCTACTGATTGGAATATTATCATGTTAGTCTTGTTTTCGTTTTGGCCTTGTTTTATTTATTAAAAATAACTCTTTTTCTAATCTGGTGTGGGATAATTTGAGTGAGGTGTTTCATTTTATTACTGTTTTAAGTGCTGTACAAATACTTTACAACTTGCCTCTAAATTAAGCCTGAATGCTCTGTGCCAAGCTACCAGAGGGTTGAGCACAGGTTACTTTAAGGTTGGCTTGTGCCTCACCCCGACAAGGATTGTGGTTTCTCCTTGAGCAGGTTTCACACCCCAGTCAGGTAACAACCACATTTCTCACAATAAATTATTCTGATTTACATTCACTCAAATTTAGATTTTCCTTTTATAAATATTATTTATACCTACTAAGGATCCAGCACTCATTGACCAAAAATGAACAGCTGTTAAAAAATATAACATTAGGTTAGTTTGCGCATGACTCTTTAGTACTAACCAGTGTGGTTGTACAATGAACCTAGGTCAATGTAACATCAAATGCAGGCATGGTTAACTAGCATTAATTGTAGGTTAGGGCAGGAAAAGCCCATCTGGCCATCTAGTCTATCTGTTTTCTATGGCTTTTATGCAGTCAATAGTGTACCTCAGAGTCAGACTACCCACACTGTTGGCCGTTAATGAATGCCCTTCCACATCTTCCACTGTCACAGCCAACGTATAGGAGACTCCGGTGAGCTTGTCCAACATTAAACGATTTAACTTCTGGTAATTCATGGAAATGTTGCCTAATCTCACCAGCCTGCTCAATGACCTTTCAATGGTCGGGCCTGATAATATTCCCCTTGATCAATTTTACCATCCAATACCAACTTGATATTGCAGTGCAGCCATCACATGTTTAAGCGAGGGCTCCTGGCACGGACTGGGGGTTGACAATGACCTGGTAATTGACATGCAGTCATGAGTATCATCGTGTTTAGGACTCATCATTAAGCATGCATCCCTTTTGTTCCCTTACGGGGCCTTGCCGTTACTGTGTTGCACCATCATTGCTCACCACGTAGTCACAGCCACAGAAGTTGCCCCACTTGATAGACAATTGGGGGTTCAGGCACCATGCATATTTATTCTGCCCTCCTCATTATTAAGGGAGTCTCTTTTATACTATTATTACAAGTGGGTCATTAACATGAATCTTATTTGTGAAAGCTGTAAGGAGTCTCCAAATTCTTCTTTTCAATCGCGTGATGCTCAGAAGTCACTCTTGTCACTGATGTTCCATTGCCCCAAGGTCTTACATCAATGCATGTATAGACACTTCATACCTCAGATTCTCTGAGTTAAATCAGGTGAAGCGATTCTTGTGAAGCTGTATAGAATACAAGGGCAGCTTGTTTTCAGTAGGTTACACTATAGGTGCATTTAGTGGGAATCAATAAGATGCATTCATATTGTGAATTAAATACTCTGGGGTGCCAAGTTTTCAGATTCCAGGTTTTACTTTCGCCAGGGAATTCATCAAGGAACCCATACTTATAGTCTTTCTGCAGCGGAAAGACCTCCTCCATGCCGTTATAGTCTTCAGCGGCGGTCTCCATAAATTGTAATCGAGGATTCTCCTTTTGATTCTTGATTCTCCATCCTCTCTCAGCCTTGAACTTTTGTTGCCTTTCTTTTATGGGGGCTCCAGGGAAAGGGAGGTGCCTCACTCTCTTTTTGCAGCTCCATGGATAGTCAATCATCGTCTGACCTTCAATTCTTTCCTTTTCTCCAAGAGGAGTGGTGTTGTATGCCAATGCACCTCTAGGATCAATCCTGACTCCACGTTGCTTAATGCTCTAAATTTGGACTTCCTGCTTCAGTTGCATCATCTGCCCAGGGTCGCACATAGGAAGAAATGTTGGCAGTCTGAGTCATTTCGCTTTTAGTATAGGGGTTTAACCCCTCCCATGCTCATGACGAGCTGAGCTCGTCCTGAGCCACAGCTCTCCGGTGCTCATGATGAGCTCAGCTCGTCATGGCCTGTGGAACGCTCAGGTGCGGGGAGAATTCCCCTGCTGTGCTGAGCGTTCCATGGGAGCCGGTGCACCTTTGACGAGCTCAGCTCTTCATGAGCACAGGAGTGCCGTGCCTCATGACGAGCTGAGCTCGTCATGAGCATGCGGCGCTGTGCCTGCCCCCTCCCCCCCAGCACTGCGGGGACATTACCCCCGCAGCGAAAGGGTTAAAGTCTCCTTTGCTGGGGTTTGCCTTTGCTGGGTGCATCTCTCACACTAAACTGAGATCAAGCCGACCTCAGCTGCCATTGGCAGACTCCCTCTGTTACTCTGGCCCAACCCCTCATTTTCATTGACTGCGACAAGCTAGTTCAGGGAGGTACTACTTAAAAGCAATGTTTCAAGGTTTTTCTTTGGCTTCACCTCAATGTTTCTGTCATTATCATATACAGGATTACCCTTATAGAATGCACATGGGCATTCAAAGTCGTGTCAGTTCGTCCTGGCAGGATCTTATCGGGACGTTTATCCCACAAGTGCCAAAGCTAAGGGATCTATGTCTGTTTCAGCTCTTATCCAAACCCTCACTACTGCTCCTAGAAAGTGTAGCGAAAACAATGCGCCATTTTGGTAGCCAACTATGGACTCTGTCCAGTTTGTCTTTGTTCATCAATTGTTGTGGCCTACAAAGCTGGACACAGTACTCCAGGTCAGAAATCAGCACTGACATGCAAAATGGTTACACATTCTACTTTTTATGCCGGCTACACATCTCCATATGCACAACAACTTTGCTCTCCCTACTCTGTGTAACATACTTTAGCCACTTGGTCAGATAGTGGAGTTTTAATACCCAGGTGAAGTACCATTTGAGTCTTCCCTCCCATACTGTATGGCTGTTCATGGTTTAAATACCATAAAAGCAGGGCCTTCACTAGTCTAGATTAAACCGAGAATCAATGGTGCCCAAATAGAGCGCTATGTTAATGACATTTGTTCTTTCATCTATTCATTTTGGTCCATTTCAATCCATTCACATCCCAGAGCATCCTAAGCACATTCCACCAACACACTCCAATCCACCCTTGGTTGCCACAACCACAATTCCGTTGTTTTCAGTTTGCCCTAGTTTGTTTCCTTCTCGTTCTAGGGTACTAACGATTTTTCCACCAATCACCAGAAGATACACATAATGTCTTTAACACATATTCAGCCAGCAATAATCAGTATAAATACTTTTATTAGTGTAGGCCACATACCTACCCTATGGCTCCCTTCTTTCTGTATATTTTTAACAGAATGACCTCCACTTACTAGTGCTTACTGATTTGTGTGGTTCAGAGTTCATAACCTAGTTAACCAACCTGCACAGATGATCAGTAGCCCTGTGCCATGCATTTTTATCCAGCACATTGCTTTCTGCGTGTTGTAGTTGCACAATTCCATTAGGAATATGAGCTTATAAGTTTCAGTATGCACAGTATGTACTTTGAGCAACTACATTTTCACTAGTGGTTGAAGATATAGGGCCAGATGTAGGTCGCCAATTACCGGTCGGTAACGGCCGAATTCGGCCGTTACTGACCGGTAAGTGGTGATTGAGATGTAGGGGCCATTATTTTACAGAATCGGTAAATTTACCGAATCGGTAAATTTACACATTCTGTAAAATACCGAATCGGTAATTTTACCGAATTCGGTAAATCAAGATGTAGGTGGCACTCCACAGAGTGCCACAGGCCCTTAAGATTCGGTATTTTACCACCCAATCCTATTGGGTGGTAAAATACCGAATTCAGGTGTGCATGCACATCTGTGCATGCACACCTGTGCCATGTGACACACAGACATGCCATTAGGGCATGTATGTGTGCCACATGGCACACAAGCCTGCACTTGGGGTGCTAGAGGGTGTCAAAGTGACACCCCCTGCACCCTTGCTGGATTTGGTATTTACCGATTCGGGAAATACCGAATCGGTATTTCCCATTGATTCCTATGGGCTCCAAAGCCCATAGGATTCAATGGGGAATACCGATTCTGTATTTACCGACTCGGTAAATACCGTCTCTTACAGATTCGGTAATTCAAAATAAAAAATTACCTACATCTCCCTCCTTCTAATTTACCGAATCATAAATGCCGATTCGGTATGATTCGGTATTTATGAGTCGGTAAATTAGATTTATCGACATCTGGCCCTAAGTGTATGATAAGGGCCACTTGGCTTCTCCAAACTCAACATTTTTCAACTCAGTCATTCCATATATTCTGAGGTGGCACAGCACGCAGTCTCCCCGCTTTTATATACTTCTCTTGTTGTCCATTAGATACGTTAACGTAGCTACTGTGTCGAAGGCCCGAGTAGTGCAAGGAAGAAAATGTACCCCACCCCACGTTCGCTGATGGAAATGAAAAAATACAGCAATATTCAAGATTCAGTGGGCCCCTCGCGACTCTGGGCTCCGGTGCCACTGCATCTGCTGCGCTTGTCCCGGATTCGATACAGTCTGGAATTTCAGTTGTGCCTGATGGTGATTTTGCAGAAGTTTCGTAGCGCCCACAGAACCAAACGGTTTTTCGGCGCACCATGACTTCCAACCTGCTTCACATAATTATCATAAAGTCGAGTCCTTGATCGTTGTAGCTATGTCTCGCCTAAAAGCCCTTTTCAAAAGTTGCACAGGTGCAGTGCGTGCGTTTCACGAAGTCAACCCTAATGCTCAGAAATCAGCAAACATAAAAATCACTTAGAAATGTATATATATATTTTTTTTTGCAGAAACTCAGAATTTGCTCAAATAGGGGCAGAGCATAGTAAACTTTTTCGAAACAACTCACTCTTCCAGCCCCAATACTGAGATTTCCATGTGACATGTATAAATAATCTCGAACCAATTAGGTGATTTTCCCCTCAGAAGTCATAAACATGTTTCCTTTAAAGGGCCTACACAAGCACATTATCACAGCTCAAGCCCCTTATTCTCTGGTAGCTGCCAGTACACTCAGGGGGTCAGAGGTCAGGACTGAAGCCCACTCACTCTCTCATTAGCTTGTCCAATTCATCTTAACTGAGGGGACCCAACACACAGCAACTGTTCGCATGGCACCGTGGTCAGGATGTGGGGACCATTTATCAGGGGATCTCTGCCCCCCCGAGACAAGGGAAGACGTATCACTGCGCACCTAGGCGGCCCTCACCGGACAACGCCAGGCCCGTCCCGCACCGCCAGACAACACTGCAGCCTTCACAGGCCGGTTGGACGTTTAACCAGGCCGAGTTAAGGTTTAACCCTCTGCAGGATGTGCTCACCGCGGGGACCTGCGGCCTGAGATAATGAGCAGTAGATGTAGTCGCCCAGCATGCCCCCGTCAGTTATCTCTTCCTCTTGTTGTCGGCCATTGACATTCAGATGCGGCCTGGGCTGTCAGTTCGCAGCGCTGCATCATGGCGGAGCTTTGTGACGCAGCAGACAAGCGGCCGTTTTGACAGTTGAGGAAATGTCGTCACCCGCCGGGGCTGGGATCTTTAGTCAGCGGCCTCCGGTGAACAATCGGAAGCAGCAATGCCTAACCTGCTTCCACTACCTCAGTGTTCATTAGTCAAACTGGTCGGAAGCGTTGCTCTTAGAAGCTAGTTAATCAGCCTCGGATACAAGACAGCATCCCACACAACCTTACGAAGGCGGTGTGTAGTGTGTGAATGAACAAGTTCGGGTATTGTGTCTCGTGTAAGACAGGACGTGTCCAAGAAGGTTGCCCCGAGTTGAAGCATGGCTTTTCCTCCCTCAGCAGATGCTGGGTGGGCGATGGAAGCTCTGAAAGATGTGGTGGTGTGAGGTTATGCTCCTTGGGCCCACGGAAATGCAAAATGTAATTGTACAGCGTGTTTTATACAAATCACCCCATATCAGGGAATTACCTACTTCTTACCACTGCCAGTTGGGGGCTGACAGGAGAGTAGGTGCAGAAAGGGGCCAGAATGACTTGCTCATACTCCCACTGCTTAATCCAGCTGAGAAGCCAGGATTAGAGCTTGGTCCTGGCTACTAGAGTCACGACTGACAATTAGCCAGCTCTTGTTTTCTTCGTTATTTCTCTAGCTTGTGCTAACCCCCTTTTTATCTTTCTAATGCCAAGCGTCTGAAAATGGCTGTTTAGTATTATGTAGAAGCTGTCTAAAAAATAATAAGATGGTATATTAATTGAGAATAGTGGACCAATTCAACTCTTTATCTAATTAGACTAGTTCATTGCACTATATTGCAAATTACTACCAAGTTGGCACCTAAGAAAGTCTGGCAGGGCATTGGAAGAGTCTCTGTTATGTAAGGATTCTGCCTGGACAGAAAACTCCCCATTTCTGCCTAACTCCCTATTTCGAGTGAAAGGGGAGCCTGAGGTATTATAGGGAACCAAGAAACACGAATACACTTAACCTTGATGGAACTTATAGGCTGGTGTATCAGTTCTACCAAGTGACTTGGAAGAGGCTGGCTTGCTTGTTTGGTTATCTGTTATGAATCATCTCTAGGCGCACAATTACTTTTAGTTAGCTTCACATCATTTTAATAAAGCAGAGTTCCTGCTTTCTGCTTTCAAATCAAAGCCCAATATGGCCAACAAGATGCTTCTCGGCTCGGATCTCTATCCTTGTTCTATTTGCCACTCACTTCCCATCCAGGGCTTATCAGCATGTTCTGGAACATCAGTAAACAGTACCTACCAGAGGCCCACATACCTTGGCTGATGAGATCATGCACACGGTTCTTCTGGTAGGGTCTGGATAGAAGCAGGAAAGATAACGGAGTGCTGGTACCTGGGAATTATTGGGTCAATTTCCATTAACACCTGACTCACTGTCCAGATTGTGTTCCAAACTATTGCACAAAAAGAATCAAAATATATGTACCTTACTGGTATGAGAAAATGGCCTAAGTTGAACCACAGAAGACTAAGGGGTCCAGTAGGACACCGGTCGGCCTGCAACCCTAGCGGTGCGGGGACCGGCCACCAGTGGTGCAGCGGTCCCGCACAGCCAATTAGGATGTGACCGCCACCTTGGCGGTCGCATCCCGCATATTTAACATTGTGGCAGCCGGTGCTGTGAGCAGCACCTGCCACAATGTAGAAAATGTGTGGCGTGCATTGGCATGCACAACGTTACAGGCACCGCAAGTTGCCTGCCAGCTTGTGTATGCCAATGTAGGGGAGTACCATGTGTACCCCCCAAGTGCAGCCTCACACCCCCCCCCCACTCTTCGGAGGCCCACAACTGGCCCCAAAGCAATTCCCGCATGCCTTTCCATGGCGGAGTCACTGCCATGGAAAGGCATAACACCGCCCACATTATAATATGAATGGCAGTGCCTGCAAGGCACCGCCACCATATTATAGGCTTTTTCCACCTACCGGCGGACAGTCTTTCCGTCTGCCATGGTACCCCCTAGCCATGCTAAAGTGGTTGGGGGGGGTAGAAGGCCGTACGGCATGGTGTTTTGGCTGGTGGATCGCCACCGCTGGCCAGGCGGTGGCTATCCGCCTGCCATGCTAATGGCCCCCTAAGTAGATGATTGAATAAATATTCAAAATGCATCAAAAACTCCACTGAGACAGATTGTCCAGCAAGACTCCAGTGCCAAAAATCTCCTTATAATTACTCAGTCACTTCTCGCATGACTTGTGGGTAGGGGGCGGGTGGGGTGTTAGCGCGGGGGTGTGCGCAGCTGGGGGATTTAACTTTTTTTAACCTTACAGGATCCCGCGTCGCCTCCGCTCCTGGCTGCGTTCCGTCTCTGCATGTGCAGAAACAGGAAGGAGCATCCTCCCTCCCCTAAGCCAATCACAATGCTGCAATGGCAGCATTGTGATTGGTTCGGGCGGCGCCGAGCCGGGCGCTTGTAAGGAGGCCATTTTCTCTATGTAGGCTGCATGCAGCCTACATAGAGAAAATCGAAAGTGCGCATGACTGGTTTGGTCGGCCCCATAGGGCCGACCAAACAGTCAGGGCCCACTGCATTGGGCAAACCACTATTCCCCGACCCGCCCCCCCTCCCCCAACTAGGCATACCATTCTGCTTTCTCGCAGTGTGAGAAGCAGAAACATAAAATGGTATTTAAAATACCATTTTCTGTTTCTGCTTCTCACACTGCGAGAATGCAGTGGGGCGGCGCTCCTCCGCTCAAATGGAGGACCGCCCCTGTAACTGCTGTTGGTGCTTTCCCATTAAAATGTCAGAAGACATATTGTTCCACTTGCTACCAAGGCATAATCCATCACTAGCAGTAGCGGTCGGCAGTAGGTGTTTCTATAGGGCGGTGACGTGGGCAGGAGGAGGGGCAGGGTGGGGGGAAATAATGTATGGATTACGGAGTTTTACAGGTAAGTAAACATTTAAATACATAAAACGAATTTCGTTGCGCACACTGCATCACCAAATGTGATGCAGTGCGCGCAACGAAATTCGTTTTATGTATTTAAATGTTTACTTACCTGTAAAACTCCGTAATCCATACATTATTTCCCCCCACCCTGCCCCTCCTCCTGCCCACGTCACCGCCCTATAGAAACACCTACTACCGACCGCTACTGATCACTAGAGTACACAGCCTGCATGGTGCTGTACTTCTTAGATCAAACGTTACAACAACATCTGCAGCTGTGCATGAGCCATGCTCCCAAACTACCCGTTTTCTACCAAAGAACAAGAAGGCCTAATCCATGTTCTCTATGTTGAGGTAGTCGCATGACAATGGCCTAATGGCATCTCCAAACTTTTTCAATTTGTCAGTCATTGCCAAACTACTACGTGTTTGCTCATTCATGTGGGACATGGAAGGCATATTTGTAAATTGTCTACATGAGTAGCAGGAGTTTGTGGAGTATATGTAGTACATGTGGTGAAGGCTACACTGACTTCTTTTTGTATATTATAAAATACACTGGTATCTAAGAGGGAGGGTTAGAGCTAGCCCAGACATCTGATGTGAATTGGATGGCTTTCTCAAACTCTTTCAGACATTCCAGAGATATTTGCAGTGGGCCACACTTAAAAGTGTTAGGGTAGGAGACAGGTGGATGTCTTTCAAGTCAGGAAGATTGGGAACCTGCATTTACGCTTTAATTTACTCTCTGGCAGGGCTATTCCCCACAGGCTAACAGGTAGCTCAATAGGACAGTTTGCAAATCTTTTATACCTTTCTTTTGGGACTCTCCTGGAAGGAGACTCCCAGCTCTACCCCGTTTCCTTGCTCACCCTCTAGACAAAGACTTTGGCTGCACATACGTGGAACCCCAAAAGCAAAGAAATGCCCTGAAAAGGTCACATACATGAATTTTTGAAATCCATAAAGTCTGCAACCAAATTGTCTATATAGATGGGACAACAACGTCTAGTCAGAGTTCAAAGATTTATTTCCCAGAAGACTGGATTCCAACATCATGGAGACCATGAGAATGCTCAAAGCGACAAGGCTGGTGTGGTGTAGGAACAGGAGCACAAGGAGCATGCTACTGTGACGGTGAGGGACCTCTATAGGAGCCCTGCTAGAGGACTCATCAGCGCCACAGGGTTGATAGGAAAGACCAGCCCCACCGAGTCCTGGGTGCAACTCTGCATCCTGCTCTTATCACCCACGCAGGCAACTGTGCTGCCACCTGAATCAAAAGGTGAAGGGTGTGAGGAACACACCTGAAGGAAGATATCTAGTACTTGACAAACCAACAGTTATTGTCACGGTTGACACACAAGAGAAAGACTTTGAAGCATTGCGAAGAGACTGCGTGAAGGCATCACCACTGCAATCCGGGGTGGGCACATAGAGCTTGGGTCGTATTTTGTGACTGTACCCAAGGAGAAACCCAAGCTCAAGACCGCTGGGACCACAAACACGGTGGCTTTGGCACACCCTCCTCTTTACCAGTACTGTTGCTGCTGAAACTGACTTGCTCGGTAGGTGCTAGGGCTCCAGTTGTGAGAGTGCAAACACAACTCTTGGGACCATGTAGAGCCGATAGCCTCTCCACTCGGTGGGCCATGCCAGATGCACACCACCGGAGCAGCGAGTTCTCACTGACATTGACACATTGACAGTTGCCTTGGCATTTGAAACCAGCCACTAGAGGGGAAGAATGGTAGGAAACTATTGAGACTAACAACTGATTTTAGATTGCAATTGAGTTTCAGGGGTTACCCATAGTGCTCCAGAGATTCCCTACCACCAAGGAAATGGGTCAATGTACTTTTACTGCCAGACTCAGACCCTGTGAAGACGGTGGGTACTTTTCCCATTAGTCCCTATAAGAATTATCCTCGGAATTATGCCAGGGTTTGTTAGTTGTGTAAACAGCAATACAATATTTTCTTTTTATCGCGAGAAGTATTAAATGTATAGTCATTTGTTAACCTCTGTATGAAGCTTGTTGAGAGCCGAGGCTTTAACCCTACACCATCTCTTGGCGAAGCATGTCCTGCTCGAGTTTGCTACCTTGGGAGTTAAGTGCTAAAGAGGTGAAAATAGTAAATAGTTTTGAGTCCAATCGTTGGATTCAGACCTTGATCGTCAATGAAACATGACTCTGATACACTGAGCCCAGTAACCCTAGACTGCCCCAGGACTCCTCAAAATGTTCGCAAAGCCTACATGACTTTATGAACAACCATGAAAGAAGCACTTCAACCTCAGGAAGTGTAAGGTAACATCTTCCCTCAGGATATGCATAGAAAGTCTTCTTCCACTGCCTTGCAGGGATCCCTTCAGAGTATGAAAAAAGATTACACCTCTATCATCCGACACAATCTTTTTAGAGTATCTTATGAGTTTCCTCATGTTGTTGAGATTGTTTAAGTGAAGGGCTACCACTTGACGTTGTCAAGGAATATGTAATAGTAGCAAGGTTTATTATACCCCAGAAACCAACATTAACCCCTTGGCTGCGGCTGCGATTCTGCGCCTGTGCGGCACATTTCAATCGCGGGTGCGGTCATGACGGCCGGGAGCCATCATCAGCACACGAGCACTGTGTGCCATGACGGCTCCCGGCCGTCATCAGCATGGGAGGGGTTAAGTAAAAGAAAGAGTAGTGATTGGGTTTGTCAAGGATTATGTCACAGAAGCCAGATTGCCTAGCTCGGTTGATCAGTAAATGATCTTTGCTACTGGAATGTATCTATAGTAAGTATCATAAGTCTTGAATTGTATGTCTATCCATCTATTCTCCAGTCTCCTATTCTTTATCATGAACTCACCCGCTCTAAATTCATGTCCTATCTTCGCATGTACATATGTGTGTTTGTATGTGATATTTGTTTAGCACAAACCTAGCCAAAAAACTCTATGGTATTGGCCTCTCACTGAATTTCTCGAGTCAAGGTGTTTTTGAATGTAAATGTGGTACTTCACCTTATTCTTGAATTGATTTGTTATTGAATAAATACTGTTGTCTATCTATCACACAAAAGACTCTCCCAAAAGCAAGAAGAACACATACGCTGTGGGTCCATAATCCTGGAATTTCTTGGCTTATATGACTTACCTGCTGATTTTTTTTTATGTATCACAGCATGGTTTAGCTCTATTTGTCAGATTTTCTGGTGCATAGTGTATTCAATTAATCTGCTCTCTCTACATTGCTCACCCTCACTATTCCTGGCTCTCCTTTCACTCAGCTTAAAATGTTATCATTGACTATTCCAATCTTTCCTCTCCCCTCAAATAACTAAGACGTACCCTAATTCCTTCAAAATGATCTACCCCAGTCTATCTAAATATGCTGTGCAAAACCTCAAACACATAATCCTGCTAGAGGTCCCCTAACTGCCTACTAAAATCAAAAGTGTCTAATTACTTGTCAGACACAATACTTACTTATGGATTGTAACCCTCTCCAAATAACTGAATGATTTTGTTGTATCCAACAGTCTCGAAGGACAAAAGCGAACTTCCACTTCCCCACTCTTTAGTTAGAATATTTTCATTTCTATTTTTAACAATGACAAAATCATGGTCAGTTCACTGATGAGCACCTTGCAATATTTGACTTCACTTTCACTCTTTCCTCTATGTCTTTAACAGCCTCCCCCCCCCCATTCCCATCTCATTAGTCTTCTGACATTGATATCACCACTCTCTCTTTCCCAATCTTCTCCTCAGTTCAGAAGACTTCACCTATCACTCTTCTTGAGGAATCTAGGTTTTCTAGATACACCTCCAGACTGCAATGGTGACTGCACTATCACCATGCCCATTCACACTACTCATGAACACATAAAGATGTCAAACTACAACTGTAAATGCATTTCTCCTTCTCTTTACACTGACTCACTAGCCACCTCCTCAGGGCACACACTGAAAAGTCTCCTTGTGAGATTCTTGGTACCACCACACCTTTTTCAGACCCTCTCACATCTATTTCTTCTACTGTCTCTTTGGTGGTCAGTACTCTAATCGGCCTGTTTTGACCGATAGGTGGGGTGCACTGTAACGTGATAGGGCATGATTACTCTTTAGCTATCCTGTCACTTAGTTAAGTCAGTTTAAGTAACTCAGTGGCCTCTATACCCACAGGGAAAAAAGTAGTGAGTAGAATACTTGAATTAATCTCAGCTACAGTTAATTACTCCATGCCACATTTCAGTCCATCATTGTGCACTCACTCTAATCCAGCCATGGGTCTGTTCTGCCCCAATTGACAAGATGCAGACCAAACTCTGGTAGGCCATGTCCCCTCTACAAGAAACACAAGCAACCAGTTTTAATCTGGGTCTCTTCATTAACAAGCAGTTTGGGATCTGAGGAACAATGGTTATCCTTAGGTTACGTAGGTCTCATCCCAAAAGCAAGATCTGGCTCAACTGCACAAAATACTGAACAATCTCCAAAGACTGGGGTTAGACATTGCATCCCAGGTGGGATCAGTCTATCACATCAACACAGAAGAAGACGCCCTAATATTCTCAGTTGATTCATATGTTCTCTGAGAAATGTTTTCAGTCAAGCAAATATATTATCAGCATTATTTTCTGTGTAAGCATTGCACATTGGATTGTTCACCATAAATGACCAAATGGAAGCTCAGAAAAGCATTTCAGTACTGCAGGGACGTATTTTAGGATGATTCAAAAAGCTGTAGTCTGTGTATAATCATTATGAAATAATATGTACTGGAGTAAGCACTAACATTGTACTAAATATTAAATTACTTTTGGTGAGGCTTCTAGCTCACATATATCATGCCATTTTGGCTGCTACGGTGCATACTAGGGTTAGATAAAATATAGGGGCATATTACCAAGCAATAGCGATAATTATCGCTATTGCTTGGTTAGAGACAAAAATTTACCGCTGCGCTGCGGCGATTTTTACCGCAAATAAACCTTGGTATTACCAAGGTTTATCGCAAATGTGATAAAAATCGCCGCAATGCATGAATATCGCTGAAAAGTCAGCGATATTCATGCATTACTGAGCTAATGCTCTTAGCCATGTTATCCACCTACCATTGGATAACATGGCTAAGAACTGCTCAGGGCAGGTGTTAGCTTTTGGAGATATTCGCGCTTAGCACGAATATCTCCAAAAGTTGGTAATCGGAGATAGCGATGTTAGCGACTGTTTTCAGTCTCTAACATCTTGGCACGCCCACTTTGCATATCATTAGTGATAAATATCACTGACATGCAAAGTGGGGCCCAAGATGGTCACTATCTCCTAGTAGCTGTCGCTAACTGGTGTTAGCAACAGCTAGGTAATAGGGAGATAATTTTATCTCCGCTTTCTTGGCTTTTAAAGCCAAAAAAGCGGAGATAAACCCCCTTGATAATATGCCCCATAGAGTTCACAGTTCTGTGTACACTTTTTGAGAGACATATCTAATGAAGCCACAGGCCAAAAAGAAAGTGGTTCTAGAGCGGGTACGATTTCAAGTAGGAGTTGCAGATGCTTAGTAACAGCTGCAAAAAGTTGAGGGGCATATTATCAAGAAAAGCGTTAAAAATGATCGCTGGTTTAGCGGCAGAAAACTGCAGCTGAAACAGCGATAATGGGCTTGATAATATTCCCTTGTGAATTCCCATAGAAGCCCAGGTTCTGGTGTGAACCTGGGCTTCTATTGGAATTCTCTAGGGCATATTATCAAGCCCATTATCGCTGTTTTAGCAGCAGTTTTCTGCAGCTAAACCGGCGATAATTGTAATGCCGTTCTTGATAACATGCCCCTGAGTTCCTTCATGAGTGTGGTGGTAGGTTGTTCCTGAACCTTGGTTCAGTGCCGGGCGGTGGAAGCTCCCAGGCTCAAGTCTGAATGTGGCTGGTATCATTTGGCTACACTGCTGCCTGTGCCAGAGTATGGCTACTCTGCTCAGCAATCAGTGCTTAATTTGAGCTGGTGGTTCCGGGTGCTCGGCACGGGCACTTAATTGTCAGGACCGGCGCTTAAGACAGTCTACCTCATGGGGCGTTGACTGCCTACTATATATAACAACAGCTGTTCATTAGTTCAATACACATTAACACTGACTAATATCGGCCATCAAAGCCATTGTTATAGCTTTGGGGGCTTGGAATAGTATAAATTGTCACACTTGCAAGAGTGTGATGGTTAAATAGTTGTGTTCATACTGTTGTTGGTAGTGATAGCGGGGGCAATGGTTGGTGCAAGCTGCAATGGCCTCTGACGAGGGCCCTGGCACTTTTTTTTATCACAAATTAAGCACTGGATAAATTACATTATTAAGTAATACTCTATTTTGGCCAAAGGCCATAAAAAGTTTCACAATTAAAACAAGATATTCTAATATCCACATTCAACTGTACTGTGAGCAAGTATTGGCATTTCTATTTGAATTTCGGCCCTAGATATTCAAGCCAAAGAAAGTGGACACCTTAAAAATCGATATTATCTAAAAAATCCATTGAGCAATATGTACAATATTCATAGTGAAACTATCATCAATCTCATTGCAAAATCCATGGTAAGGATGGTAGGTGCTGTTCACTAAAATTTTACAATACAAGCCCCGTGTTACTTGTGTATATTAAATCAGTTAAAACAATATAAAACCCAGTATAAAATATTTGCAATAAAATTGGCATCTTTCGTTCTGCAAATTTCAAACGGAGGAACACATTATTCATTACAACATCACAGCTTTAACTCCCCTCTTGTTTCGTATGAATCCTACTGCAAACACGTATTTAGATGTAGCAAATATTAATTACAGTCCTGTGTTGTATTTCAACACTCTTAGGGCATCTTGGTGCTTCCTAAAGCCTGACTTATTGCATAAGGGTCGGATCCATTTCTTCCGTGCCCTAGCATATGCTGGGCAAAAGAAGAGGATGTGCACAGTATTTTCGGTAAAACCTAAAGTGCAGGACGTACTGGTTCGCTCTCCCTGGGTTCCCCAAATTGCAGTGTAGCTTTTGATCTGGAGAGTATCGTATCTTACTTTCAAGTACAAGATTCGCGCCTGATTGGCTGAATATTGCCAAGAAATTCTTCAAAGCAAGGGTTAAGTTTAACATTAAGAAGTTGTGTTGTTAGTCTACCTGGGTTAGGGTCTCGTTGGAGTACATTCAAGGCATGTGTCCACTATGTTCGTTTCAGTGTGTTCTTACAACTTGATAGTAACTTGTGTGGCTCGGTCCATTATGAACAGAGACCTAGGGGCATATTACCAAGATTAAGCGATAATTATCGCTTAACACGGTTAGCGGCAATATTATTATCGCCGAGCTCCGCCGATTTTTATCGCAGATAAACCTTGCTATTATCAAGGTTTATCTCAAAAGCGATGAAAATCGGCCGAAATGCATGAATATCGCTGAAAAGTCTGCGATATTCATGCATTACCGAGCAAATGCTCTTAGCCATGTTATCCACCTACCATTGGATAACATGGCTAAGAACTGCTTAGCGCGAATATTTCCAAAAGTACGCCTTTGTAGGTAATAGGAGATAGCGATGTTAGCGACTGTTTACAGCCGCTAACATCTTGGCACGCCCACTTTGAATGTCATTAGCGATAAATATCGCTGACATGCAAAGCGGGCCCCAAGATGATCGCTATCTCCTACTAGCTGTCGCAGCTAAGTAATAGGGCGGTAAAATTATCGCCGCTTTAGCGGGAAAAATTCCCGCTAAAGCGGCGATAAGGCCCTTGGTAATATGCCCCCTAGTTCTATGAACCATTTCTTAACAAATACATTATTTATTTAGAAGGATCGTCTAAACCAGATATTTTTGCACTCACAAAGTTCGTTTTGCTTCATTTACATTCAGGCATTCTTCAAAAGTGGCCTGTCCTCAAGAAGCTGAACAACAGCTATCTTTAAATATCAGATGTGCCCATTTTTTCACTGCCAGAGTTATATCCTGTGTAATGGAAAAGGGACATGGATAGATGCTAATAGACTTGGGAGCTGTTGAAAGACAACATTTCTGTGGGAGTTTGTGTGAGTAGATGGTAAGACACACATTCCCATGATCACCACAGCCTTTGGTGATTCGGAATGAGGTTTGAGGTTTTAAGATGGCTTAAGGTCTTAAGTTGGGTAGACATTTGATACTAAAGTCTCTGTCGGTGGGGATATGCTAACTTGGACTGGCCTCTCTGCAGGGCAGTCAGCAGTGATTTTCAAAGTGCTTCAACACCTCTTCATGGGTAGTAAGCACAATAAAAAAGCAGTTAAAATAAAATACAGTGTACTTATATAGCTCCTGAGAGAATTAAAGACAAATCAGTGATCTTTGATGTATAACCGGATAAAGAGATATGCACCTAATGGCTGATGAGTGCAACCAGTAAACCTAGGATGAATCCTGGCTTCCATACTTAACCGAATTGTGTGATCCAATGCAATTAACTTGTTCCACTGTGCCACCTTTTCCTTTACCATCACATTTAAGACCACCTGGAAATTCATCAGTTGAAAATATATGCTTTATAGAAACCTCTTGGGACTATAATTTTGTTTATCTACATTACAACATAGGGCTAACCTAGGATGCACATGACAACTGACTTGTCTCTTGGTTCACTAATAGTAGAAGGCAGTAGGGGACGTGCATCTGTGGTCAACAATAGATATTCCATAGAGGGAAAGCTGTGTGCAACTGTGTTGTTGCTTTCATGTTGGTTTCTGGTTCATTCTGTTATTGGCAGTCACAGTGACGTAGGCTATTCCTGAAAAAGAAGCCTTGTCGAATCAGCTTTATTATTTTGAGGGGTCTTATATAAATGCAACACACTTGCAACTATGTAAACACTATGACAAAGCGTTCAATGTAGGCTTATCCAAATGGGATGTGCAGCTCTTTGGAGACTGGGTATGGTTTATAGGCAGCCACTCTTTATGCCCAGCTGCTAGTAAGAACTGCAATCCCTTTCTTTCGGAAATGGCCATTTTAAAGTTGATAGTAAATGCGGCAACAACAAGAAGTGACATCATGATCGCAAGCCATCCACACCTCTCTGGGCCCAGCTGTTGTGACCAATCAATGGTGCCTCCAGGTCAGCTCACCTACCTTCCCCTCTCTAACTCTCTCCTCCCGGCTCAGTTCTGTTGCAGCCTTTAGGGAAATGGTCTTTACTTCTGTCCCCCAATCTCCTCACCCCCAGCAGCACAGGGACCGCTAGGAGGGAGACCATGGTCCGAATTAAGAAGCACATCAGGCAGGAAGCACTTTGTCATAGTGCAACCATCAAGTCTTGAGCCATCTGTCCAGTAAAATGAGCAGACTGGCTGTTAAAATGTTAAGAGCCTTTCAGTTAGATTCTCCATGCTTCCATTTGCAGATCCATAACTTGAGGACGGAATATTACAAAAGGATGTGATTCATTGTATTTGCAGTGCCCTTCCACTGCCACAAAAGTCTCTGCCAATTTCGATGGCTCTCCCAAAAGTAAGAGTGTACAAAATATGTTTTCATTTCCTTGTTTTCCAAAGCTCCCCAAAGATGTATTAGTGCTTTAAAAAAGTAAGCAGTCTTTCCCTTGTTCTCTTTCTCTCTACGTATGACGAGGAAGACAGAGCAGGATGTTAGTGCAGAGGTGACACTGCTGACCATGGTGCCAATGGCCTTAGGTAAGGACAGCACTTAACATTGACTTACCCCTCGTCCACCCTAGACTCCCAGGGCCCGATTCACAGAATGAACTTAAGACTCAATCCTAAACTTGCTACTGTTTTGGTATTCACAGAATGAACCTACTACTTTTGGCATTCACAGAATGCACTTACTACTTTTGGTATTCACAGAATGAACGTACTCATTTCGGTATTCACAGAAGTTAGGACTCCTAACTTTAGGACTCCTAAATGCCTTCTCTGAATACCGAAAGTCTTAAAATTAGGATTTTTCTCAATTTAGTAGTAGTAAAGTTAGGACTCCTAACTTTACTACTACTAAATTGAGAAAAATCCTAATTTTAAGACTTTCGGTATTCACAGAAGGCATTTAGGAGTCCTAAAGTTAGGAGTCCTAACTTTACTACTACTACATTGAGAAAAATCCTAATTTTAAGACTTTCGGTATTCACAGAAGGCATTTAGGAGTCCGAAAGTTAGGAGTCCTAACTTCTGTGAATACCGAAATGAGAAAGTTAATTCTGTGAATACCAAAAGTAGTAAGTGAATTCTGTGAATGCCAAAAGTAGTAAGATCATTCTGTGAATACCAAAAGTAGGATGTGCAATCTGTGAATACCAAAACAGTAGTAAGTTTAGGATTGAGTCTTAAGTTCATTCTGTGAATCGGGCCCCCACAGTCCACACTCATGGGGAATTGGCAGTGGAAAGGCGGGATTTTTGATCTCTTATCTGATCACTCTAGATCTAAATCCCCAATCAGGTCGACTGAATCTTTGTTGCCTGTCATAGAGTAAAAAGTAATCTACTACCAGGTTAATCAAACCAATAATTGGCACAACACTGAAGAACCACTTACCACGAATCAGTTTTAAAGATTTATTATAAAGCCAAGGTTAACTGGATATACAAACATCTCAATAAAAGGTTCATCAGGTATACTGGTACTAAAACGAACATAAATTCTCTGAATGATCTTAAGCGACAGAAGAATATTACTAGGACCAGCTCAAAGATCAGCAAATTCACAAGAATAGACACTAGTTGTAATTTAAGTGTCATTTACAGAAAGGAAAGAATAAGGTTAGACTGTCCCTACACTAGACTAAGTGACATCCCTACTTAACAGAATCTCAAGCTAAAAAAAGGTGTCAGCTGTGGTGACTTCCAAAGAAGTTTACTCACTCTTCTTAGTCTTAGGTGAAAATCTGTGCATTGCAGTCATGCCCTCTCTGCCTACCCATCCGCTCTCTAAGGGTCCTCAGGCCATCTGCTCTAACTCCACCCCAGGGTGCTGTCCCTAATACAAAATCACAGTTGCAGTTGAAACGCCCCTCAGAGACGCCCCTCACGTACACATCTCACGTGGTTTCGATTCTGGTTTCTTCCATAACGATACTTCTCTGGGCCTCTTGTTAGCGTTGACCTTGCTTCCCAGGCTTCTTCTCCGCTCGCCGGTACCCCCCATTACATTCTTGGAACCTCCTCCAGGCCTGTGCCTGTCTCCCTGGACAGAGCTCTATTCATCACTCTCTTGATTGGAACCCCCTCACACCTGCAAACAGACACCCATGAATAGGGCCCCAAATTCCAACCTCCAGTTATCTGCTTTGGGCCATAAAACTTCTACCAAGAATCACAATTTATGCTTAACGAGACTCAATTCTAACTAACACGTGCAGATCAAAGAAGCAACTTTATCTTTCCAGGCCTGCTAAATTACTCTGCAAGAGGCCTGCACTCTGTGAACCTTTATTTCTTAAAACTAAAACAATTCTATTTAATACACTCTGGTTATATGAAACACTTCTACAAACATGATTTCTAACGCATGATTAATAAAATTCTAAAATGGCAGTAGAGCAATAATCCATTATGTGAACTATAGAGCATGTTTCGTTCTTCATACGATGCCATGAGGCCTGCGTTTCTACGTTTAGCAGCATTACATTTTCTTCTGTAACAGTCACATAACATGGAGTCTTGACAGCACTCTAATATTTCTAAACATTACTGTATTAGCTTCACACTCTATAATATGCATTCTACATTGATTAAACATTCGTTAGTATATGTGCTTCTATGTAATTTTCAACACTTCTACGTGCTTTAACTATTTCATGCATCTAACTAGTAAATATGGTGCACTTATACATTTTTCTCAGTTTTGCGCTCTCTCCCCCCTTTGATGACCTTCAGGGGTCATCACCATCACAACACCATCAGTAAATCGTGTCAGACAGAGCTCGTTGCAAGGTTCCCTCGCTTTATCATTTCTAGAGCCCTCAGACTCCTGTACTGGTTGTCCTGCTGTCGTAAATATTTAATTTACCATCTTAATTTCTATGCAGGTAAGTACTTAATCAAATAATAACTCAATCGGAAGGAAAGAAAACAGAGTCCGTGGTGTTAGAGTTCTTAGGGGTTTTATTCCTTAAAAAGGAATGGTCATGACCTGGATATCTGGTTCTTACCACCACAGGGGTGTAAGAAGGGATAGAGCAATGTTTTATTGACAGTACATAGCTTATATACTTAATTTACATCATAGAAAGCAATATAGTAGGCGTAACAGCTGAGAGAAGACAAGATAACAGCATCCACGTGTTACTAGTACGTAATCAGAAGGCGTGGACTAGGCGTAGCTGGAGGTGTACTCTAGAAACGTCACAGGTAGGTGTCACATGTGGGTGGCACTTAAACAGAAATGTTGCAATGTCAGCAGAAATCAGAGGCTTGGATGCGCGCGCAGCTGCATGACGTGTGATTGGCGTGAAACTGGAGGGTGCAGGGGGCTTGATATTTACACTGACGGAAAGAGACAGAAGTCTGGCATGTCAGATCAACTTGTGCTTCTATCATATCTGGTATCTGATGTTTAGGAACTGAGCTATCTGGGCGGAAAGGTCTCTGGGGCAGAAGCTATTCTATACTGACTGTGAGTGCGTGTATAAGCGCCTGAGTGTCTGCATGAGAAGCGTGGGGGCATGGGCCTTCCATGGGAGCATGGTAACAGAGGCTATGAATTACTTGCACGGAGACAGTAAGGCCAGGCCCTTTTGCTCTACAGCTGGAGGAATGTTTACTTAAACTAGTAGGCAGGAATGGTTCTTCGGAGAGGAAACAGATAACTTGAAGGTTGAATTCATTCTTGGCAGGCAGTAGGCTGAGCTAAGCGCGGTGGGCCGCGCTGGAAGTAAGGCAGAGTTCACAGGTACGGGGGCAGCCTGGGCAGCCTGGGCTGAGGCTTTCAGAGTCAGAAGGAAGAAAGAGGCTCGATGGCAGAAATTCAGGGCCTACTTTGCCAGAGCTGAAAAACATGTAAAGTACACTACAAAAAGACGTTGGCATAGCATACTTAGGAACGGACTATCCAACCCATTCAGGGTGGGTCTGAAAGAGGACATGTTAACGTTGGACGCAAATGTATTTGCGTCTTCATAGCTGGCACAGGAGGGAAGTTACATGCACTTTAACTCGTACATGGAGATGGTGGGGTACACGATAGGGAACATAACTTGACCAAAAATTTATATTTCCTCATTCCCTCCTTGTTCCCTACGGACCCTTCATGATATATCGATCCTCATGAATTGATCAGTTTGTTCTTGTAACATCATTTGCTCGTCTCTCTTCCGTTGTCTGTTTGAGAGAAAACTGGAATGTTCAATGCACGATGTGGCACACAGTCCACATATCGCCGGCCCACACTGTAGGCACAGGCAGCAACTGAATACTATGACAAGGCCAACGCCTAGGAAGGATAGGATCTTCCATCCCCAAGCGGACAACGTTGTCCAGAACCAACCGGACCAAGTCCAGGTGCCTGGATTCTGGTGTATTAAACTTGCAATTTTGTGAAGACGTGTAATAGCTTTGTATACAGATGGCGCGTTTTCTGGAATGAAAACACAGCAACTTGACCCGATGACCTTACAGGCTCCACCTCTATCTGCCAAGATGACGTCAATAACAAGTCGATTCTGAAGGACAACAACCCGCATGGCAGATTGCTCCTCTGTTAGGTTACCTAAGGCGAAGGCAGTTTCATGTACTACTGCTTCAAGTGTTCTAGTTAATCTACGTATTAATTTACTGTTTTGGACGGGACCTAAAAAGAAAAAGAATCCCTTATTAAAATCGGTGTATTGTTCCCATGCCGTTTCTGTATAGTCGACAAGCGGGAGATCTCTTCGGAGTCTATTCTTTACTAGATTTGTGTTTCTGTGATAATCAGGAGGGGCTAGAAAAACAGGTGGCAGAAGGAATGCAATATAACAGGTACCGTCCCAATCTGGAGGTAGACGTATGTATGCGGTATGACCACAAACAAAATAAGAATGACGGGTAGCTTTAAAGGACGATTTACCATGATCACTGAATTCGACCACAGTAGTACATTTACTATGACCTAAGTGTACAGAACCTTTCTTCCTGACACATAATTCACCAGTGACTGGTAATACTGACATAGCGGGCAGAACTGGTGCAGCTTCGGATTCAACAGTAAGAATCATAAGGTTAATTGTGTAATTGCCTAATCCATATACTTCATTTTCTAGATCAGTTCCTATTCTGATGGGGAGTCCCTCCTTATCAGGGTAACAGACGTCGAGCAGGACTAAGTTCAGATTTCCCCAAACCCAGCTCCCGTCGAAAACAGCAATGTCAGGATCTAAGGAATTAATTATTTTAAACCATGCACCACAGGAGCCGTTGTGAGTGAACGGGTACGGGAAGAGGGGCAGAGCTCCCTTGTAATTCTGGTAGGGAGGGAGTCGGCCACATATCCAGCAGTTTGTAGCGTTATTAGTCTGATGGGAGTGATGTAACATACTAATGAATGTGTTGTTGCGCAGCGCAAGTCTGTAAGAAAGTTCATGTGGAGGTAACTTACTAAAAGAATGTTCAGCAGAAACATTGTAAGCAGATTGTTCACGCTTGAAAATAGGGCAATAGATTGGAAGAAGTATACTTGCAACAATAATCAGAATACTTAGAAAAAACATAATTAATAATGTCACTACACAGTGACTACACAGTGATTTGCAGTATGTATGTTTCTTGAATTGTCTCTCTCTCTCTCTATCTCGATCTAGGGGATACATGTCAGGAACTATTTAACCGATTCACCTAGGGGAGGACTTAAACAATTAAACTGTCTGACTTGCTAGATCGAAGCTTTAGTCGGTACTCCTCTTGGGGAGTTTTCTCTCGTTCAGGTGTTTTAAAGTCACTAGGTTTAATACAGTCTTTGGTGGGGGTGGGCGAGTCAGGGTCTGGTTTCAGTTCGTTGCATAGTTTAATATGACTCGTATGGACCCACCCCTTTCTGCCCTCCAACTTCACTGCGGTCCTCGTAGTAAGAAGGACGGTCTTCGGTGCTTTCCAGCGGGGCTCCAGCGGGCTTTTCCTGTCAAAATTCCTCACTAGGACCATGTCGCCAGGACGGACATCATGCGGCTTTACATCAGTGTTGTCAGGAAAGGCTGCGGCAACCTGTGAACGACATGATTGGAGTGCAGACATCAAGGAGGCAAGGTAATCTGTCAACATGTTACAATCAACATCGGTAATTTTCTTAGGAATGGGCGTCCCCCACATATTCGGTGGTCTGCCAAAGACCACTTCGTACGGGGATAGTCCTGATCTCGAATGTGCAACCATTCTCATATAGAACAGTGCAACTGGCAGGGCGACTATCCAGTCGACCCCTTTTTCCTGGCATATTTTGGCAAGGCGGATCTTAAGTGTCTGGTTATGCCTCTCTACAAGGCCTGCGGCTTCGGGATGTCGGACACAATGGAATTTCCACTGATATCCTAGCAAAAGGGAGACATGCTTCATGAGTTCGGATGAGAACGGCTGTCCGTTATCTGAGTACACGACACGAGGCAGGCCGTATCGTGGGAAGAATTCTCGAACCAGCTGCTTGGCAGTGGTCGGGGCAGTGTAATCTGAGACTGGGTATGCTTCGGTCCAACGAGAAAGTGCACAAACAACTACGAGGACATATTTGAATCCTCGACAACGGTCCATCTGGATATAATCCATCTGGAGGACTTCAAAAGGATGATCGGGAGGATGAAATCCACCTTGCTCTACAGGGACGCTTTTACCTCTATTGAACTGACAACAGATCATGCAAGTACGCACTTTCTGTTTTGCTGCTGCTCGTAAGTGTTTGTTGTACCAGAGATTCTGTAAACTGTCTAACATAGCTTTTTCTCCTAGATGTGCAGGACTATGTGCTGTATTTATCATGATTTGAACCATGGAGTCGGGGAGGAACCATGTAGTTTTTCCCTTTGTGACCCATCCTTGATCTGTCTGGATCCCTCCTAGTTCAGTCCATTTCTTTATTTCATCTGAAGTGGCATGTGTCTGAATATCGATTACGTCTAGGGTGGGATCCCTGACTGACATACACTGAGTTGGTACTATTGTCTTTGTCACATCAGTAGTCCGGGTGTAAGTCAATGCTGTATGTTTTGCTGTCTGGTCTGCCAGGTCGTTACCCTGGGACACAGAATCTGTAACCTTAGTATGTGCTTTACACTTCATGACTGATATGCCCGAGGGCAAATGTATTGCCTCTAATAATGCTTGAATGAGGGGACCGTGTTGGATCTTGGCACCATGAGAGGTCAAGAAACCTCTTTCTTGCCATAACATGCCGAAGTCGTGTACGACTCCGAACGCATAGCGGGAATCAGTGTATATGTTAACATTTCTGTTCTTGGCTAGAATACAAGCTCGGGTCAGACAATGTGTCAATACGGTGTGTTTCTCTAACTTCAGTTTCAGTGGTCACTGCATACGCGGCCACTAATTCTCCTGTATTTGTTCTCATGCATGAACCGTCCACATAAAGTGTCAGGTCTGGATTTGTCAGTGGGACATCTGTTAGGTCTCGTCGAGGTTTTGTTACTGTATTAATGATCTCTATGCAATCATGCGGTGTTGGATCTGTCATAATCGCAGGTAACAATGTTGCGGGGTTCAGAATGCTACAGCGTCTGATTTCTATGTGTGGCTGGAATAGTGTCAATTCATAACCTGTCAATCGTGCTATGGTCAAGTGTTGAGTCTGGGTTCTGTTTAAAAGAACCTCTACAGAATGTGGAACTTGAACTGTTAATGGATGTCCTAAAACAATTGAATCGCTCTGTCTGATTGCTAATGCTGTTGCTGCTACTGACTTTAAGCACGCAGGGAGTGCCTGGGCTACTGAATCCAATGTGCTTGAAAAATAAGCGCAAGGCTTATGTGAACCTGCTTGGTCTTGAGTGAGGACAGACAGTGCTGTACCCTCACGTTCTGTAACAAAAAGTGTAAAAGGTTTGCTGTAACATGGTGTTGCTAGAACTGGTGCTTGGCATAATGCTTTCTTTAATTCCTCAAAGGCTTGTGTATGTTCCTGAGTCCAGGGAAGGACAATCGAAGTCGCTGCCTCCTGTGTTGTTAACTGAATGAGTGGTTTGGCTAGAAATGCGTACTGAGGAATCCATTGTCTGCAGTACGAGGTGAGGCCTATGAAGGCCCGCACTTCCTTTTGTGTCTGGGGTTGTGGCATATTTACAATTAACTGAATGCGATCGGGAGTGAGCTGTCTCCCCACTTTGGACAGCAAGTGACCCAAGTACACAACTTGCTGAACACAGAATTGTAGCTTCGAAGGAGACACCTTGTGTCCCTTGTCGGCCAGAAAATGTAAAACTGTCAGTGATGCTTGTTCACATTCGGGCTCACTTCGTGCGGTGATCAGCAGATCATCGACGTATTGCAGTAAAGCGGTGTTAACTGGCATTGTGATACAATCAAGTTGTCTTTTCAGTGCTTGGCTATTGATGCTGGGGCTTTCTGTGAATCCTTGAGGTGCGCGTGAAAATTTGAAACTTCGTCCATTTAAACTGAATCCGAAGAGATATTGGCTCTCTGGATCAATAGGTACACTGAAGAAGGCGTTCTTGAGGTCAATTACAGTAAAGAACGTTGCTTCTGAATCAATAGCAGTCAATAAGGATGAGATGTCGGGAACCACAGGGTACTGTGGAATAATGCATTTATTCAGTTCTCTTAGATCAATCACCAGCCGATATACCGGCGGTGCATTGGGATCAGTACGTTTAAGAATCGGAATGATAGGTGAATTACAGATATTGGAGTCGGTCTCTACGACCACTCCCTGGGCAATGAGCTCTTCAATGATTTCCAGTAAAGCCACTACAGCATCGGGTGGTAACTTGTATTGTCTGATTCTGGGCAAAACTACCCCTTGTTTGAGTGTAACACGGTATGGGGTAATGTGCATACAACCTACATCAGTTGGGCCTTTTGCCCACAGGTGATCTGGTACATTTTTCAATCTGACATCAAACTCACGTATCATATAATGACCCTTGAAATCCCGCAGAAAGAGTCTGACTCCCTCCGGGGAACAGCATATTATAGCTCCTAGAGCCTTCAATGTTTTTATTCCTAACAGATTTTCTGGACATGATTTCGTAAGTAACAAGTCTGTAACACGTGATAATGGACCCACAGCCAGGGGAACTGGTTCTGATACCTCATTTACAATGGGCTGTCCTGAAAAACCAAGGGAAACATTCTGTGAGCCTGAGAGGGGTGCCCCTGGGACTTCATCATGACTGATTGTGGTGCGACTTGCCCCTGTGTCAATTAAAAACTTTCTGTCTTTTCCCAATACTTGACTATGTACATAAGGACCCTCTTGATCTACAGGAATCTCAATAAGAGGCAAGCCACCCGTCCTCTCTAGGCTGTTTCATGTATATCGTGGATAATCGGGGTAAGCGGACTGGGCATACTGGTACATCTGTTGTGAAACTTGCTGAGTTGCGGCAATGGGCTGCGGCTGTGATACCGCTACTGTCTGTGCTGTAGGTGATGGAGTATGCATAGGCTGTGTATTCTGCATGGGCTGTATATTCTGTGAAGACTGATGCTGGTTATGATCTTGTCTAGGCGGATGCGGTCTTTCTTTAGTTTTACCTGTGGCTATGTTATGTTTCAGAACTGGGCATTCGTGTACGTAGTGACCTGGCTACTTGCAATAATTGCATGTCCCTTTAACGGGAGCTGCGGTGTGACCTGTCTGGGTCGTACCCTTTCTGTGGCCGTCTGTTGGGACCGATTGGGCTACTAGCATTTTCATTTTCGTGTCTTTCATACGTTTCTGTTCCTGATCCTGCTCTTCTCTAATTCTGTTCTGATGATATTGTAACATTTGTAACATCTGTGATGGCGTATTGGCTTGCCATGTACTCTCGACCTTGTATACACGGTTTTTAACTGCTAACAGAGAATTCTCGACTAACTTTGATACAAAAAGATGCGGGTACGACTCGCTACTTGGTTTAAGACCACTATTAATAATGAAACATTTCTCGAATCTTGAATAGAAGTCACTAGTATCTTCGTCGGGTTTCTGTTTACAGGCTGATATTGCATCCCAGTCTTCTTTTCTAGTTGTCAATAATCTTGGCAGAACCTGTACTATCAGACCTGGCAATGCTTTAGTTTTCTCCCCAAGGCCTACCCCTGGGACACGTTTGTTCTCTTCGTCTTCTATTTCTGTCCATACAATCTTTTTCTCTCCCACCTCCCATTCTTTTTCTTTTAGTTTCTCGTAGATGCCCGTGGGCAGCAGTACCTTTAACATTTTCGTGATATCTTCGTACGTATAATCCCCCATCAGTAACATGTCTTTAAGTTCTCTATGAAAACCTGCAGGGTCTTTATCATGGCACGGGACTAGTTTCTTCATTTCTAACAGTTCTAACTTAGTCAGAGGCGTGTGTACATACACTCGTTTCAGGTTATGATCATCACCCATAACTGGATGCACTTCTCGTAAGGGGTTCTGACTTTCAATGCCATGCCGACGTTCTATATGATACATTTTCCTTTCTGGGGGCGGGGCGGGGACATATTCGGAGCTTATGAAAGTATCATATCTATGGCGTTGTTCTAGAATTATTTGAATTAATTTGGTGCTTAAACCTCTCCATCTATCCATGAGTAGTTCTTCTAATGTTTCGTGTAAGGGACCTGGATCAGAATGTTGATTTCTGTATTTCGTGAGGAGGTGCTGAATCATGTATACACCTGCTAATTTCTGCTCATCTGGGGAAAGGTTCAGGAATGTCTGTGCTACGGTGTCATCATTGTATATATCCGTATTGTCAGTCCATAATATGGCTGACCGGGCTAGTTCTTGTTCGTCCATAGAATTGAGTACATGGTACCCTACTCGGTCTCGAAGCCTTTTATCAGTCTCCTGGAACTGATGTTCAGCAGAATTCGGGTTTGTTAAGGCAGAGAGGAAAACTCTCTTGCTTTCTGGACGAATGCCTTTCCTAAGGTAAGTTCCCTTACCTACATACGCTATAGTGTCTGTAGTCTTTTCTGGTTCTTCAGGTTCTTCTTCCCCCTCGGAGGAAGCCTTTTCTTTCTCTTCTTTGTGTAGGTCTACCACTGCTTTCCTTATTTTCCTATACATACTGGCTATGCAAGTCCCCTTGTCGTGTTTTCCTTCAGATATATTTTGACCCCACTTGCTGAGGGCATCTAATTCACCCTGATCTGTCTCGGGCCTGTCTCGTTCTCTTATTAGGCAATTTATGAAAAAACGTAATATCTGTCCTTGAACGTCAACTTTCTGATGCTCCATGGCATCCTTAATACTGTCGGGGTCTTTCCCAGTCTGAATAAACTGATATATTCTATCTAGGTACTCTTTCATTCCTGGAAACATCAGCAGGGAATCAGTAGCAGATCGTAACCATAGTGATGCCAGTATCATTCTATCGTCTTTGCTGGGTACTGGATCATATCTGCAAACTGTAAGTTGTCCTTTGAGTATGTCGAGACGGGGTGATTTGAACGCGAAGGGACTCTGCAAGTCCCCGAGCTGTATCCTGTGTGTTAATGGCGGGGTCCGGAGACCCCCCATCGCACCTCCTGAGGCGGAAGCTTGGGCATTATCTCTCTGTGGAGTCTGTATCTGTACTTGAATTTGTCCTTTAGTAGGGTCAGGTAGACGTGGCTTCGGTATATTAACTTTAGGTGTGGGAAGTGGTGGAGGTGGGGGAACAGAGGGGATCTGTTGTGGTACTGGCGGAATATGATCTTGGGGCGGGTTACCACCCCCGTCCCTGTCGTTAGGCAGGGCGCGGACAGGCAGATTGGTGTAAGCGGGTGCTACATCCTCTAGATAGGAATTCAGGAATATGTCTTTAGTAGTCCTGTGAGTTACTTTAGTTGGAACCAATGGTGACGGCAGATTTTTCGGTATTTCTGAAATGGCCTCAGGTGAACCCTCGGCCGCGAGATACATACCGTTTACGAGGTTATTTCGTGCACGGTCTATTTGCTCTGATTTTACTCGGATCCCCTCAGTAATTAATTCGTTTTCTTGGGCTTTATCTGATTCTTTAAGTCTGTTCTCTCTACGTAGTTCTTTTTCAGTACGCTTATGTGATTCCTTACGCCAAAACTCTATGGCGTCTTTCTGAGATTGTCTGGCTTTCTTTTTCCATAACGCTTCTTCTACCTTCATGATGCACTCGGCATCCCATGTTCCAGTAACTGGCCATCTGTGTCTCTCGTCTAGATGCTTAGTATAATCGGCCCATAAATCTAGATACACTATGGCATCTATGCCATGCTTGTGGTACATAAAGTTTCCAGGAGTGTCCCTAGGGGGGATAGGAATTTCTTCCTCTAGTATCCCTTTCCTAGTTCCTATCTGCTTTAACTTGTTGAAAAACGGCATCCTGTTTACTTAGTACTGAACGCTCAATCCTTGCTACTTAATACTGGATACAGCTAGTTATACAAGAACACAATAATGCACATTAAAAACAGTCACACTCATACCACGACATTAATCACATAAAAAAAAACATTTGCGACATATATGACTACCCCCTATATCGGATGTACTGCTAAACAGCACAGATACACTGCTGAGAACAGTGCAAGAACTTGAATCATCGGATATACTGCTAAACAGTACAGATACACTGTCTAAAACAGTGCAGACCGGACTTGTGTACCCAAACCCGTCTAGATACGTCCCAGCAATGGTACTCACCGGGAAGCACGGAAACAGAAGGCCTCGGAAAACTCGACTGGACTGGACTGGACCGGACTCGACTCGACACGTGGATACTTCGGAAAACTGGTGGGCCTCTTGACACCTCGGACCTTGCTTCTTTCGGCTAGGCTCTGGTCGGGATCCTCCGCACTCCTCACCGCCTCGTCTGGGTACTGATCGCAATCTTCGTCACCTCCGTGGGCCAGAGGGAGATACAGGAAATCCTGCCGGTACGCGTAGTTTCCTTCTAACTGATGGCAGGGGACAGAGCTTGCAATGCACCAACCGGCGCGTGAGGTGGGGGAGGGGTCCCTATTCGGGCGCCAAAATGTCGTAAATATTTAATTTACCATCTTAATTTCTATGCAGGTAAGTACTTAATCAAATAATAACTCAATCGGAAGGAAAGAAAACAGAGTCCGTGGTGCTAGAGTTCTTAGGGGTTTTATTCCTTAAAAAGGAATGGTCATGACCTGGATATCTGGTTCTTACCACCACAGGGGTGTAAGAAGGGATAGAGCAATGTTTTATTGACAGTACATAGCTTATATACTTAATTTACATCATAGAAAGCAATATAGTAGGCGTAACAGCTGAGAGAAGACAAGATAACAGCATCCACGTGTTACTAGTACGTAATCAGAAGGCGTGGACTAGGCGTAGCTGGAGGTGTACTCTAGAAACGTCACAGGTAGGTGTCACATGTGGGTGGCACTTAAACAGAAATGTTGCAATGTCAGCAGAAATCAGAGGCTTGGATGCGCGCGCAGCTGCATGACGTGTGATTGGCGTGAAACTGGAGGGTGCAGGGGGCTTGATATTTACACTGACGGAAAGAGACAGAAGTCTGGCATGTCAGATCAACTTGTGCTTCTATCATATCTGGTATCTGATGTTTAGGAACTGAGCTATCTGGGCGGAAAGGTCTCTGGGGCAGAAGCTATTCTATACTGACTGTGAGTGCGTGTATAAGCGCCTGAGTGTCTGCATGAGAAGCGTGGGGGCATGGGCCTTCCATGGGAGCATGGTAACAGAGGCTATGAATTACTTGCACGGAGACAGTAAGGCCAGGCCCTTTTGCTCTACAGCTGGAGGAATGTTTACTTAAACTAGTAGGCAGGAATGGTTCTTCGGAGAGGAAACAGATAACTTGAAGGTTGAATTCATTCTTGGCAGGCAGTAGGCTGAGCTAAGCGCGGTGGGCCGTGCTGGAAGTAAGGCAGAGTTCACAGGTACGGGGGCAGCCTGGGCAGCCTGGGCTGAGGCTTTCAGAGTCAGAAGGAAGAAAGAGGCTCGATGGCAGAAATTCAGGGCCTACTTTCTCAGAGCTGAAAAACATGTAAAGTACACTACAAAAAGACGTTGGCATAGCATACTTAGGAACGGACTATCCAACCCATTCAGGGTGGGTCTGAAAGAGGACATGTTAACGTTGGACGCAAATGTATTTGCGTCTTCATAGCTGGCACAGGAGGGAAGTTACATGCACTTTAACTCGTACATGGAGATGGTGGGGTACACGATAGGGAACATAACTTGACCAAAAATTTATATTTCCTCACTGCATTGCAGCTAGTCTCTGCTCCTGTTCTCTCGTGGATCTTTGCAACCTATTTGCTCTGTACCATTTGTACAACCTCACTAGTCCCCACAATATGATCACACAGATCACTATTATGATGATAGGTTTTAGAATGTACCATACAAAGCTCTTCCCTAGGTTGGCGAACCAACCCCCAACTTTACCCATTCCATGACCCACTTTTTCCCACACGTTTACTTTGGACAGATCCTCTATTTCTTGGTGTATCTCAGTTATATTTCGTATGTACTTCTCAAGGGGTTTTGAATTGTCTGGAATGTAAGTGCAGCATTCCTGAACCTTCAAAGCCTTACAGACTCCGCCCTCTTTGGCTAACAGAACGTCTAGAGCAAGTTAGTTCTGAAGAACCATTGCCCTTATCGATTGCATCTCTCCTTCTACCAACATTAAGGATCTAGCAGTACTGGCAGATAATCTGTCTACAACTGTTGCCAATCTCCTGATCTTGACATCATTCAGTATTAATCCCAGAAGAGGGAACATAGCACCGAATACATCTCCAACTACCTCGGCATCGCCTACATTCCTTTTCCCTCTGGCTTGGGATTTTCCCTCAATGATCTCTAAATCCTTAGCATGGTAAATTTTTGGGAAGACAATTGCCAAATAGCATGAACCGTACCAATTGTCTGGTAGCTTCACATAGGCATTTCTTCCACAGACAAAATACACATTAGGAATCACTTGCATTTCTTTTAGGAAATCTTTCGTGTAGTATTCTAATTGGAAGGCATGTTCACAACTGACTTCTCCCACAAACACATTTTCATAATAGGTTTTACCTCTGTGTATACATAACTTCCCTTTCTGTGTTCGATCCAACGCTATTGGACCGTTACTACCCTTCCTCTTGTGTGCCTTCTCTTCCTCGGTCCAATCTGTTTTCCATTGTCCTGACATTTTCAGAATCTTTTGCCTTCTGTAACGGTCATCAACTTGCCCTATAAATTTCTTCTCAATTTCTGACACTTTACAAGTCAGATTGTTTCTACGAGCATGTGAGGTATCTAGGGTATTCCAAGGAATGAAGAATTTCGTCAATCTATCTTCACTCTTGTAATAGTCCCATTTGTTCACATGCTTGTAGTTCGGAACTTCCGGTAATACTGAATCGAAATTTGAAAAATAATAATCAAAGCTATCTCGTCCATAAAATATACTAAGCAACAAACTACATGTAATCCCATAAGTCAATGGGAGATGATGGTACCTAATACCTTCGTCCACAGAGGCTGGCAATTGCATACACACGTAGCAGTCCTTCGCCTCCATAGCGTCAATGTATTCATACAGTAGCTTGGCATAAGCGTTTGATTTAAAGTTGCCCTGCGACTCGTCCATATGTAACCTACGAGCTTCTGCTACTAGTAAAGCCTTCTCCTGTATTGCATTGTCCTCCTTTTTACTAGCAATAGTAGGTTTTGATGTCACCACAACCTTTGCTTCTTTGGCTTTCGTCTCGTTCTCATGTCCCACTATATAGGATACAGTGACTACTAAAACTATAAGAAAAATAACCCCTGCTAAAAATGTACCTATTATACATTTCGCTTTGCGGTTCGAGTTGCCGGCCTCCATGTTTCTCAGACAGTGTAGCTTCTTAGTCTCCTTTCCGAAGCAAAGTTCTTTTCCTTTATTTTCCTCTACAGTCTCTTTTTGTTCATTCAGTCTTTTGAACCACACTTTAGGAAGCTGGCAATCTCTTTTTGCAATCAGTCTTTTGAACCGTAACAACAGACAACCCTAGCCCTTCTCCGTCAACTAAATGGAAAAGTCCCCTACATTTTCTCTTCTTCCACTTGGCGCTAGGTTATCTTCTCAATCTTGTGTATTTACAAAGTCTTTAAGTGCCTACAATGGTGCGTGTTCCAGCGGCTCTAATAGCGTATTCAAGGATTTCTAGGCGAAGAATGGTCTCCTCGAGCGCTGATATTGATGTACCAAAAGTTGGAAACTCCACTCTGTTTAAAACTAACTCTCTAATTCGGCTCAGGTAAGGAGGATTGGGAATAGTGAGTGTTAGTAGCCCTTCTGCTTCAACTCCAGGCACCAACAACGCTACTTCCACCTTGATGATGGGGTCAGTGCTGATCACTGTCACCTCCCTCACCCTCCCGGATTTCTGTGCACACGACATCTGCGGCTAGGTAGGTCCACTCAGGGGTGGCGTATCTTCTGCAGGGTACACGCACTCTCCTTGATCTTCTTGGACCTTCCGCTTCTGAGTTCTGTGCACCTTCGTCTGGATCTGAGTCTTCGGATATGGGAGCAAGGGTTCTCTCTGGAGTCGACTTTAGGCTCAGCCTCCTTCTTCTTTCAGGGCAACTGTTCTCTCTACGCCTTGATCTCCTGCTCCTTGTCCTCACACTCGACTCTTGATCACTTGCAGCTCGATCAGTGTCTGTTTCGTATTCACAGCTATTTTCTCCTTCTGTGGCAATGTCAGTTTCACTGTCGTCTTGCCCTTCTTCCACTTGGTCTGACACGCTCCCAGTTTCCTCTGACACCCCCACAGCTTGGCTGGTCCCCTCTATGGCTTCTTCGTCCACAGCTGGATTCTCATCCGAGAGAGGAGCTGTTTCTTCAAGGGGTGCTGGAACTCTCCGCGTATGGGAGGCGTGAATCCAGTTGGGCAGCCCTCCGACCTTAACAGCAGTATTCGATGTTAGGATAATTTGATAGGGCCCTCGCCAGCGCACGTCTAAACAATTCTTTCTGACGTGTTTCTTCACCACAACCCAATCCCCAGGGCACAGGTCGTGGCACAGGTCTTGAGATGTCGGGATTTCAGCAGCCTGCACCTGAAGAGACACAGAATGAATGGCGTCAGAAAGTCCCTTGCAATAATCCAGGATCAGATCATCTGTGATATTCAACAAAGCTGCTGTAGGAACTGATGGCAGTCTCATAGCCCTCCCCATTAACACTTCATGAGGAGAGAGACCAGTCCTCCTGTCTGGTGTGCTACGTATGCTCATAAGTACAAGTGGCAACGCATCAGGCCAACTCAGGGATGTCGATGAGCACACTTTAGCAATTCGGGACTTTATCGTCCCATTGATCTGCTCCACAATTCCAGAAGCTTCTGGTCGGTAACTACAGTGCAGTTTCTGATCGATATTCAATGCTGAGCAAAGCATCTTCACAATTTTGCTGTTGAAATGTGTTCCCCTATCTGATTCCAAAGAGGCCGGCACCCCGAAGCGCGGTATTAACTCCCTAAGCAATAACTTTGCTACTGTGAGTGTGTCGCACCTGCGTGTAGGGTAAGCCTCGACCCATCTGGAAAAGATGCAGACAACCACTAGAACGTATCGGAGGCGGTTGCATCTTGGCATTTCAATGAAGTCTAGTTGCATCCGATTGAACGGACCCCCAGACCTCCCTATGTGACTCAACGTGACTGGTGTTCTCTTTCCTACGTTCAGCTGTTGGCAGGTCACACACCGCTGACACACTGCTTCTGCGGCTACCCTAAACTTGGGGTTATACCATGTCTGTCTAAATACCCGAAGCATAGCATCTCTGCCTAGATGTACCGGGCCATGAATCTGTCTCGCCATTGGACTCACTAACTCATTTGGTAACACTGCCCTTCCATCTGCTGAAACCCAAAAATCCATTTCACTCTTTACACAACCTGCGGTTTCCCATGTCTTTTTCTCAAAATCGGTTGCATTCTCTTGTATGCCTTTTAAGTTGTCCCAGGTGTCTACAGTTTCCAACATCATTGCTAACTCTGTCCTTTGCTGTGTTCCTCCTACTTCTACCTCTGTAAAAGAGTATCCTTGCTCTGCACAATAGCGTGCAACTTCGTCTGCATATCTATTTCCCTGGACACAAAATCAGTTCCTTTAGTATGAGCTGAACATTTAACAACGGCAATAGCTGCCGGACCTTGTAATGCTTCTAACAACAATCGTACAAATTCCCCATTTCGAATAGGTGATCCTGATGAAGTCATATAACCTCTTTGAGACCATAATTGCCCATAGTCATGAACTACCCCGAAACCGTATTGGCTATCGGTGTAAATGGTGACTCGAATTTTGCTACCTGCTAAACAGGCACGTGTCAATGCAATGATTTCAGCTACCAGAGCGGAGTGTACTCCTTCCCGGCAAGCGGCTTCCACAACTCCAGTAATGGTACAAACAGCATAAGCTGCTCTCAACTGACCGATATTGTCTTCTACACATGAGCCATCAACAAAGAAAATTTCTTCAGGGTCGGTCAATGGCTCATCTACAATATCTGGCCTCGGTTTGGTGCATAGTTCAGTCACATCAAGGCAATCGTGATCTTCACATTCTTCATCGTCTATATCATTTGGAAGTGGCATCAAAGTGGCACGATTCAAAACTGAGCATCTCTTGAGGGTCACGTTCTCTGCAGCAAGAATGACTTGCTCGTAGCACGTGAGCCTGCTATTTGTCAGATGCTGTGTCTTGGCCCTGGTCATTAACAGTTCCACAGAATGAGGTACATACACCACTAACTGGTGTCCCATAACAATATTCTCGCACCTCTCAATGCTGACACCCGTTGCAGCAACGGATTTGAGACATCCGGGCAACCCTGCGGCTACTGGGTCTAAAGTAGCCGAGAAATATGCAACTGGTCTACGGGCCTTTCCATGGATTTGGACCAAAACTGACAAAGCACAACCTTCTCTTTCACAGCAGTAAAGCAAGAACGGTTTATCGTAGTCCGGCATTCCCAGAGCAGGAGCACGACACAAGTCCTCTCTCAGCTGCAGGAATGCCATCAAACAATCCTTGTCCCATGGTACCGGATCACTCACCTCCTTGTGCGTCAGTTTTTGTAAGGGTTTTGCTTTCAGGGAAAAGTTAGCTATCCACTGTCGGCAATACCCAACCATTCCTAGAAACATCCTGACTTCTCTTTGTGTCGTTGGCGAGTTCATTTTCATGATCGCCTCTATCCTGTCTGGTGACACTTTCCGTTATACCCTTTTCAATCCTGTGACCCAAGTACTGTACTTCCGTCAAACAGTACTGCAATTTGCTCGGAGACACCTTGTGTCCGTTTTCAGCTAAATGATTCAACAAAGTGATGGTGTCTATCTTACAAGCTTCCTCTGTTTCTGACGCCACAAGTAGGTCGTCTATGTACTGGACCAGAACCGAGTTCTGTGGCAGTATTAGACTTTCAAGATTTTTCTTCAGCAGCTGGTTAAAAATCGATGGGCTTTCTGTATACCCCTGTGGGATACGACACCATGTTAATACGCGATTTTCCAGCTTAAAAGCGAAAAGAAATTGTCTCTCCTCATCTAATGGGATTGAAAAGAAAGCCTGGCAAAGGTCTATCACTGTGAACCACTCAGCTTGGAATGGTATCTGAAACAATATCACTGATGGATTCGGTACCACTGGACAACATGAAACAACTATGTTATTAATCTTTCGGAGGTCCTGCACTATTCTGAATTTCCCACTAGGTTTCTGTAAACCCATAATCGGGGAGTTACATGGACTACCCACGATTTCTTTCAGTATTCCCTGCTTAATCATGGAGTCAATCACAGGTTTTATCCCTGCAATCGTTTCCGGGGTCAGTTTGTATTGTAGCGTTCTTGGATATTCAACATTTGGTTTTACCATGATTTTCACTGGTTCCACTCCTTTGATCAGCCCTATCTCTTCCCCAGTGGCATCCCACACTTCAGATGACACCGTATCTCTTAGGTCCCATGGAAGCTCTTCCACTGTCAAGGTAGGATACAGCTCCACACACACCCTTGAATTCGCAACCTTAAAATCGGCATCATCATCGTTAGTCTGTACTTCCACTCCCTGAGGTGTGCAATATATCGTATAATTTAGTTTTCACAATAAGTCTCTTCCCAACAGACACACTGGGCTGGAGTCGCAGACCACAAATTGGTGCTCATCACTGTATTTCCCTATTTTCACTAATACTGGCTCCGTCAAAGGGCTAGTTATTCTTCTATTTGCGACTCCTACTACTTGAATGGTTTCCCCTGACAATGGCAGGTCCGGAACCACTGCTGATCTTATAGTGGATCGAGTGGCTCCCGTGTCCACCAAGAAGGTCGTAGGACACCCTGCCACTTCAGCCTCTACATACGGTCCCCTTTGGTCCACCTCTAGAGCAGCCCCGAGGGTACAGTCCTCTAGGTTACTCACACGCTGTCCAGTCAACGGATCAACATAATAGCATTCCTCTCCCCCCACGAAAAGTGGCATCTGTCTATAGGTCTTTCCCCCTGTCGCTATTCTGGGTGGTTGAGGGAACTGGGCTCGAGGAGCTGAGGTCCCCCCTTTGACCACCTTTCCCTTAGGTATTATTGTCCCTTTCACTATGCTACTCTGAGTTTCCTCTTCCTCTATTTCTAGTTCTCCATTTTCAGGGTTATAGGGACACTCGTGTTTCCAATGTCCCACCTGGTGACACTGGTGACACTTTGTCGTCTTTTTCAAGGTAGCCAGGTCTACTCTAGGTCTAGGATTTTCCTCATTGTCCCTATTCTGATTATTCGACCTCCTTCCCAGGGTCCCTGTTCCCTGTTGTTGTTGTCCACCCTTTCCAGCCGACTGCATCTGAACCAACATCAACTTCTCCTTAAGCTTTTTTGCTTTGGAATCAATGTCATCACTACAGTATCTTGCATATCTCAGAATTTCATCCAGTGGTTTATTTTGCCAACAAATTAAATGTTGCTGTATCATCAAGCAAATATCAGGTCTCAATCCCAACACAAACTTTGACACGAACTGTCCTATATCCTTGAGATCCATTACATCTAGTCCGCTGTACTGTTTGAATGTCTTCAGTAATCTCTCATAATATTCATGGACTGTCTCTTTGGATTCCTGCCTAGTTCGGTCTATCTTCACCCAATCTATGTCCTGCGGTGGCACCTTGTCTTTCAGCCATGCTATTACCCTTTCATACTTCTCCATGACTCTTTCAGACGGCCCATTGGTCTGAGCATCCCTCTCCGGTTCAGATGTGGGCCATTCTACACTAACCTTACATGCAGTCCATAAGTCCCCTGGGACTACGATGTCAAATAGGGTGTTCAAATCAATCCACAGTACTTTAGAGATTTTCACAAACCTCTCTACCTGCTTGTACCACTCCACGGGGTTCTCTCTCAACTTAGGAAAGGAATTGGTAAATGCAGCTAAATCTCCCCTACTCCATGGCACATGCACATAGCTCCCATTCGCTATTTCTCGCAAAGGGAAAGCTTCCATTCTCTGTAGCACTCCCTCTGGGGACATCCCAATTGTGCTCCGCCTAACGGTTCCTTTCTTGGACCACCTTTCTTCCCACTTATCCAAATCCCTCCATGTCCTTATCCCCGTAATCAGTTCTCTTATGTGTGTTTTTAGTCTGATTGTTCTCCTTTCTTCGAGGTCTTGATCTGAATAATGCAACCTATGGTTACCCTGTAATGCCTTTGTCCTCGACAAGTCTACCATGTACTTGTCTGCTAATTCAGATAATTTCTCATGTACTGCTCTCGCTTTCCGAGTAATATCCTTTGCTATGAACAGTACCTCATCTTGTTCGTACATGTCAATCCTCTCTAAGGGCAACGTACCATCTATTATTTCATCGAGATCTGATTTTAAGCTGGTTACGTCTAACCTCTTTGCCTTTATCTCAGCTTTCAGTGTGTCATTCTTAGAGAGTCCATTTACATCTCTCCCATCCCAGCTCCGAGCCCGACGCCTGGGCTCAGGCGAGTTATGGGGAGTCCTCCCATGTTCCCATCTTTCGAGGTCCCATGCAGTTCCATCCTCTCTTGGCATGTGATGAAATGATACTCTATTTCCCACTGTCCCACTCTGTCTGTTCTGCTCAATCTCTCTAAATGCATGATAGGACCTTCCATTGTCCTTCCTGCTTTCACAATCCCCTTGCTGTCTAGTATCACTCAACACATGGTAAGGCCCTTCACAACTCCCTATGCTCCCGCGGTCCCAGTGTTGTCTATTATCGCCAGGTGCATGGTGAGTGAACTTAAAGCTATCACGGTACTCTTGTGTCCTTCGGTCTCCCTCGCTGTGAATGAAACGAGACACCCTTCCACATTCTGCACTTCCATGCTCTTGCTCTTGTCCATTTCCATTAAGGGAATGACATGTAACCCCTCTATTCTCCTGACTTTTGCCGTCGCACTCCTGGCCGCTTTCACTAGCCCCACAGTGAGACAGTGTTCCATCACCTCGACTTCCCCATTCAGCTTCCGCTCCTGTCCTATTACTCTGGGTTCCCGTGCTGGCATCCCACTTTCTCAGGTCAGCCCTCAATTCCTTAAAGGACTTCGGCCGTGGTCCCCTCAGATCCATCGGTCCTCTCAGACCCCCTTGATCTATTATGGGATCCCCTGCTTGATTTAATGGGGTGCTCCAATCTCGAGGTCCTGTCAACTGCCTTTGAGAATTAATCATGTTGTTCCTATTCTCCATTTCTGATCTCTCCCTGTCCCACCGTGTCTGTTCCTCTTCTCGTGCTTTCTCTGGGTCATAAATCGACACTATAGGACCTATAGTAACAGGTACTTGGAGAGCGTCTGGCAATTGGTAGGACTTAGCATGCTCCATTTCTGGCACCTTTTGTACCACGAACCTTCCGACTACCCTCTGTACTGGACTAGGCTGAGATCTCTCCTCACCTTTGGCGTATTCTCTGTCTGCTATAGGAGGTGGTCTATTTTCCCCTGTACCAGCCCCGTCCCCCCTTTGGAGCTCAGCACTTTCCACCTCTCTATTGTACGGAGGTGGTCTGTCCATCAATAACCTATTTATCAAACTGTCTTCTGTCTCGCTCTCATCATCTTCCTCTGGTGGTTTCTTTTCTCCTGTGACTTCTATCACTGGGTACAGTTTGTCTACTTCGATTCTCTGCACTCTCCACTTTTTAGCTTCCTCATCCCATTTGGCATCCTGCACTGCTCTTACCGATCGTCTCAATCTTTCTTGACGTCTGTTCAGGCTCCGGTCGTACGCCACCCTAAACCACGCATTAAGGGCTTCAAACTGTGTTGGCCTGGGCAGAGGTCTCGTTGCGGTCATAACTGCTTTTAACTGGTGTAATGCTTCTAGTCTAAACGTTCCGTATTTCGGGAACGTCAATTCCTCATTTCCCTCGGTCATCTTACTCCACTCAGAAATCCACAGTATAGTGTGCAGCCCAACATTCGTAGCCATATAATGAGCTGGTGTACCCTCCGGCGGGGCCTCTTCCCCGTCCACCGATTCTCTATTTTCTCTCTTAAAGATCGTTCTCAAGCGCCTAAAGCACTTCATGATCAAATTCACAATTTTCTACTTCGTTACGTTTATTTACTTCCTGATGACAGTCCACCAATCCTAGCGCGGTTCTTGCTAGCTGACCTATCACAGCGCGGCTCTTGACAACCGGCCTATCCCAGCGCGGTCTTACACCAACCGGCCTATCACAGCGCGGCTCTCTCTGACGTCACTCGTCTCCCCTTCGCAACAGTTCCCCTCCTTTCTCAGCTCGTATCCCGGTCATGCATGCGTCCCATTCATACTCTGAAAAATGATTACTTCCGACCAAGCGATCACTTTCCTTGACTGTACGCCCACAGTCTACCTGTAATTGTCACCTCAACTGACGAAATGTCTTTCCGTAGACGTCCAGACAATCGCCTTAACTGATAGGTTACTTACACACAGTAACTTCCGACCAGCGTCCGTTACTCATACACTCACTCTTGCATTCCCCCTATCACGGTCCTGCGGGCGATTAATGGTACCTCATGACCCCCTTCACAACGGTTGACAATTACTCTGGATGTCCGATACACCCGAACCACTTAAGCTCTCCCCTGAGCCTAAGATTTTTACCAGGTTGCGCGCGCTCACAACCCTGCCTCAATCACACTACAGGCATTCAACTCCGCATGACATTACAACACAAATACAACACAAAGCACCACAATCTAACAACGCATGACCCTTTCTACTCACTCTCGACCGTCTCTGCTGCTTTTTCTCTCTCGCACCGTCAGCACCTTCTTCGGCAGGCGATTAAGCATGGGCGGAAAATCCGTTCCGCTCGCGGATTTTGCGGATTTTCGGTAAATTCTCAATCCGCGAACTCCCGCGAATTTACCGAAAATCCGCAAATCAGCGAGCGGCGGATTTTTCCGGGGGCAAAAGTTCAAGCCTGGCCTGTTGTAACTATTTTAGGATGGCGCCGGCAAGCTGCCAGCGCCATCCTAAAATAGTTACTAAGTTAGCTTCAACAGGAAGCTCTAATAGATAAAATAAAGCAGGTGCTCGCACCTGCTTTATTTTATCTATTAGAGCTTCCTGTTGAAGCTAATTTAGTAAGTATTTTAGGATGGCGCTGGCAGCTTGCCGGCGCCATCCTAAAATATTTACAACATGCCCTTCCTGTGACCCTTCCAGTGACTCATTCGTCGTCGAGGCAGGTGTGCCTTCTTCCCAAATCTACCGTGGAAAATCAGCTGTGGTGCTGGATAGAGGCTTTTGCATCCTTGATTTTCACGAGCGCAATACCCGTGCTGTTCCTGTGACCAGGAGCTTTTTCTCTTCATCTGCTGAACTGATCTTTCTCTGACCTTTTATGCACACAAGAGGCATGTGAACTCGCATGGAAGCCCCGCACGTTTGGCCCCGCGCACACACTCGCGGTTTGCACCGTCTTCCCGCCATTCACCCACTATGATGGACAGCTCACTCAAGGGACCCCTGCGCCCTTCGGGGCGATTGCATAGTAACACACACATGGTCGCTCGAACTAGTTGATGCTCAAATTCAGTGACTCATTCATTAGCCCAAAAACAATCATGAGCGTCTTCGAGGCTGGACAGGTGTGCCTCTTCCCAAATCTACCGTGGAAAGTCAGCTGTGATGCTGGGTAGAGGCCTTTGCATCCTTGACTTTCATGAGCGCAATCCCCGTGCTGTTCCTGTGACCAGGAGCTTCTTTCTCTTCATATTATTGTGTTCGCACGGGTTGCTGCAAGTTCGCACACGTTTTGTACAATTTCGCAATTTGCGAAATTGTACAAAACCCTCGCGAACTTGCAGAAACCCGTGCGAACATAAAAAAAAAAATCCGCAAATTCGCGAGAATTCGTGGATTTTGCGGATTGCGAGTTCGCAAATCCGCAGAATCCGCGAACGCGAGATCCGCAAAATTCGCCCATGCTTACAGGCGATTCTTCTGCTGGTCATCTCTCGATTTCTAGGGGCCTCGGGGGTAATCTTAACCTAGTCTAGATCACCTTCCTCAAGAAGGCAACCATCCTATATTGCTACCAACTGGAAAGACGGGATTTTTGATCTCTTATCTGATCACTCTAGATCTAAATCCCCAATCAGGTCGGCTGAATCTTTGTTGCCTGTCATAGAGTAAAAAGTAATCTACTACCAGGTTAATCAAACCAATAATTGGCACGACACTGAAGAACCACTTACCACGAATCAGTTTTAAAGATTTATTATAAAGCCAAAGTTAACTGGATATACAAACATCTCAATAAAAGGTTCATCAGGTATACTGGTACTAAAACGAACATAAATTCTCTGAATGATCTTAAGCGACAGAAGAATATTACTAGGACCAGCTCAAAGATCAGCAAATTCACAAGAATAGACACTAGTTGTAATTTAAGTGTCATTTACAGAAAGGAAAGAATCAGGTTAGACTGTCCCTACACTAGACTAAGTGACATCCCTACTTAACAGAATCTCAAGCTAAAAAAAGGTGTCAGCTGTGGTGACTTCCAAAGAAGTTCACTCACTCTTCTTAGTCTTAGGTGAAAATCTGTGCATTGCAGTCATGCCCTCTCTGCCTACCCATCCGCTCTCTAAGGGTCCTCAGGCCATCTGCTCTAACTCCACCCCAGGGTGCTGCCCCTAATACAAAATCACAGTTGCAGTTGAAACGCCCCTCAGAGACGCCCCTCACGTACACATCTCACGTGGTTTCGATTCTGGTTTCTTCCATAACGATACTTCTCTGGGCCTCTTGTTAGCGTTGACCTTGCTTCCCAGGCTTCTTCTCCGCTCGCCGGTACCCCCCATTACATTCTTGGAACCTCCTCCAGGCCTGTGCCTGTCTCCCCGGACAGAGCTCTATTCATCACTCTCTTGATTGGAACCCCCTCACACCTGCAAACAGACACCCATGAATAGGGCCCCAAATTCCAACCTCCAGTTGTCTGCTTTGGGCCATAAAACTTCTACCAAGAATGACAATTTATGCTTAACGAGACTCAATTCTAACTAACACCTGCAGATCAAAGAAGCAACTTTATCTTTCCAGGCCTGCTAAATTACTCTGCAAGAGGCCTGCACTCTGTGAACCTTTATTTCTTAAAACTAAAACAATTCTATTTAATACACTCTGGTTATATGAAACACTTCTACAAACATGATTTCTAACGAATGATTAATAAAATTCTAAAATGGCAGTAGAGTAATAATCCATTATGTGAACTATAGAGCATGTTTCGTTCTTCATACGTTGCCATGAGGCCTGCGTTTCTACGTTTAGCAGCATTACATTTTCTTCTGTAACAGTCACATAACATGGAGTCTTGACAGCACTCTAATATTTCTAAACATTACTATATTAGCTTCACACTCTATAATATGCATTCTACATTGATTAAACATTCGTTAGTATATGTGCTTCTATGTAATTTTCAACACTTCTACGTGCTTTAACTATTTCATGCATCTAACTAGTAAATATGGTGCACTTATACATTTTTCTCAGTTTTGCGCTCTCTCAGCAGCACACAGTACTGGAGCCTCCCTATCCGTACCTTTGGACTTGTCCATCCCTGCTCCACAGAGATACTCCCAGCCAGGCGCATTCTAGTACCACTATGGAAACCCCCTCACGATGCCCGCAAAAAACCCCAAACCCTAGCAGCGCCCTGCCAAGGCCACTGGGGATTCCATTAACTAAAGCTCTGTGTTAAACTTGCGGCTTGATTTAGAGTTTGGCGGACAGGTTACTTCATTGCAAACATGACAGATATCCTGCCCTCCTTATTATAAGTGCATGATGTCCAGGCCCGAAGGAAATTTGCATTGTGGTGGCCGATTTCAGTAATTTCACAGTAAACTTGTTATGCAAAATTATGTTATTATGTCACACCACGCAATTACATGCTGTTTGCTGTAAAAAGAATTCCACGGGTGTGCTATAAGTGACAAAAATTTCAAGCAAATGCATGAGAACAATGTGAACATCAGAGCGCAATGCTGCTGCTGTTTTCAGTGCTTTTGTTTAAAAAAATAACTTTTAGCACAAAATACTTCCTTTCATCTATTTTATTTCATGCTAAAATCCAGCACCAAATGCCAATTTTCTGAATTTTGCTAAAATGTCCCATCATACGGTTTTTGCAAACCATTAATTATATTGTGGCACCTATAATAAGATGGATGGGATATCCATCGTGTTTTTCAAGGAGCAACCTGTACTCAAACTCTAAATCGGTCCCTTAGTTCCCTACGCAGTACCAGGGGCAGTCACATTTTACTACGCAAAAATATGTTCTAAGCACAACCCTTCATTAGGATGAAATCTTTGAGAAGTGTATTGATGTACAAGGGATGCTGCAAGGACTAGTGCAAAGACTTTTAGTACTCTGACAAAATGGCCTTTTGATGTTGGATGCACTTTTTTCCCCTCCACTGACATAACCAATAGGGATGACTTCCATGTGATAAACAACATTTGTGCATAAGAATTTTTTTTAATGTTTCAGCAATCCTTTTCATATTTATGTAATTTAATTTTTCTCTTTTAAGTTTTACAGTTCCAAATTCTGTTGTATGTTTGTTCATTTACCCTAGACGTTATTTTTACAACTTATATTTTTTTCCTTAGTTAAATATTGTTTTGTTCTTTTAAATTCACTGTTTTAAACTCTGTACTTTTTATGGTTGCAAACAAGTGGTAACCGAATAAAAGATTATGAATCATTTGTGCATGCATCAAATGTCAGTTGTCTGTGCTCATATGCTTTAGCACATTAAAGCCAGACCTATTGGTTTTGCAAACGCTTGTTTAGTGAGTTCAGGTCATAGTTTGTTCCAGACCCTGGCGGCATTGTGTGACTTTGGCTGCTTCCGGCTTCATTCTTGGGTTTAGCCTGCATTCTGTTCTGGAAATTGAGCTTTGTGCATAAAAATAGGTTGTGTGTGGGTTCAAGAATGGCTTGACGCTCTTATCGCATAAAGGTCTTATAACTGTAGGGTGAATTTTTGTTCGTTAGTTAAACAGTTGTTTTAGTGTGGAGCGCATTAATGGAGGTCTAAATATACAACTGGAACTGTCACGTCAAAGCCATTTAATTGCTGTAAAAACATCACGCTGCTCATGGGAGGCGTGAACCAGAAAGGGCAATGTACAAAACAAACTTCTTAAGCCAGGGCACCCCTGTCACTCCCAGGCACGTCCTCTTCAATTCCCAGTGGAGAAATTTATTTCAGAAGTTAGAGAATGTTGAAGGTGATTTGAAATATCGTAAGGTGCTGTATCATAACAGGTGCAAGTGTGCACATTTACTCCAAGGGGTCTTAGCACTTTTTTCACAAAACAGATGTTTATAACTACCCAATTGAAAGGGACTAATTTTATCGATTTCTGAAGAACAAAAGGCTGAGGGAGCACATTGGAATTCAAAATTGCGACCACGTGGTCAAACGGCGATCACTGCGAGGGGAGTCATTAGACCACTGACGTTTTACACTTAGCTACATTACTCGTAAATGATTAGTCAGCAGTAGAGAGAGAGCGGCTCCGCCGCTATGTCTGAGGAGCGTTGCCCCTCTGCTTTCGAGCTATCGCCCTATTAGCAAGCTGTCGCTAACAGCAGTTAGCGACAGCTTGTAGGCGATAGCGAGCGGTTTGGGGCCCGCTTTGCATGTCAGCGATATATATCGCTAATGACATGCAAAGTGGGCGTACCCAACCTGTTAGCAACTGAAAGCAGTCGCTAACATTGTTATCGCTTATTAGCAACACAGGCGTAGCGATGGAAATATTCGCGCTAAGCGCGAATATCTCCAAAAACACCTGCTCAGACCAGTTCTTAGCCATTATATCCGATGGGAGGTGGATATAATGACTAAGACCCTGTTAGTGATAATGCGTGAATATTGCCGTATTCTCAGCGATATTCACGGATTTTACCGCTATCGGCGGGAATTTTATCGCTTTTGAGATTAGCGTTGCTTATAGCATGTTATCTCAGCGATAAAATCCCGTGATGCGCGGCGATAAAAAAATTGCCCCTAACCCTACTTAGCAATAAATATCGCTATTTGTTGATAATATGCCCCAAAATGATATTAACTCTACCTTATTATCATTTTATGTTTTCTTTGCGGGCGGGCAGGTGGTGGGGTGGGTGGGCGGGGTTGCTCTATTATTGGAGCAGGGCAGGGGCGGAGTGGTTTGTCCACTCCTAAGTGCACCATGACTGTTTGGTCAACCCAAACCAGTCATGCGCACTTTCCCTTTCTCCATGCAAGGTGCATTACAGTCTGTATGGAGAACATGCTACCCCCTATAGCTCCTGACTGAGCGTTGTGTCACAGCACTCAGACCTATCACAACGCTGCTTTGCAGCGTTGTGACTGGCTTAGGGGAGGGAGCCTGGCTGCCTGCTTCCTGTGCCTGAAGTTGGAAGCAGGAGAGCAGGACCAGGACCAGAGACGCTGGACCCGAACCCCAGCAGAAAGGTAAGTTATTTTGAAATTTTTTTGGTGAAGCTCCCTCAATCGCTACCCCTCCCGCATGACACCTCCATGACCCCCCGTGCCCACCACCCCCAGCTGCGAGCCATGCCGGTCGCCACTGACGTTGAAATCCTTGTTCTGGACAAAACCCTTATGCCAGCCTAACTACAAACATCTACGCGCAATTGAAGCACGTTGCATTTTCGGGTGACTGAGGCATTTGAAAATAAGGTTTAAAATGGATTTTTCTTGCGGCCTCTACCGACACTACCTATAGCATCAGACAACAGGGGCCAAGTTATTAAATTGCACTGGTGGTGTGTAACTTTGAAGGGATGTTTTCTAGGATGATACGCAGCAGCGGCCGCTCCATTGGAGCGGAGGAGCTCCACCCCCAGCAAATAAAACGATAATAAAATGGGTTTTAAACCTGTTTTATTGTCATCTTATTTTAATCCCATGGACTAGCCCCCAGGTCTCTGATGAGTCTCGGGGCGGGTACAGGGGTTGACTGCTGGTGGGGGAGTGAGGCACTCCCTTCACTGCGCATGAGGTGTTTGGCTGGCCATCTCAGGCCGGCCAAATACCTCATGGGCAGTGAAACTCTCTCTGCCCCCCTAGCAAATAAAAAGATAATAAAAGAGGGTTTAACCCCGTTTTATAGTTGTTTTATTTTATTCCCCAGGGCCCGCCCCCAGGACTCTGACGAGTCTTGGAGCAGGTCCAGGGGATGACTGCTGGTGGAGGAGTGGGGCACTCCCTTCAGTGCGCATGAGGTTTTGGCTGGCCGTCACAGGCCGGCCAAATACCTCATGCAGAGTGAAGGTCTCTCCAGCCCCAGCTGAATTGCTAGGGCTGGAGAGAGCAGGCACAGGCTCCCAGTCTGCCTGGGAGCACAAGTTTCTGCTGCTCAGGCCAATCCTGACGCTGCTTTCATGCAGCGTCAGGATTTGCCCCAGTGCATTCTGGGAGCCTGAGCCCAGAACCAGGAAGAGGGCAATGTGGAGGGAGATGGCAGCGTGAAGGTAAGTTTTATTCTTTTTGCCATTTTTTATTTTTATACCCCCTACCTCCCATCTCCCTCTCCCCTCCTCGGGCCCGGCCTGCCTCTTTGGCACCTTGAAGATATATATATATATATCTTCAAGGTAATAACAGTTCACATCCTTTGAGAAACCGGGACCCTCGGACTGCGGTGCAAACCAGGGTCAAAGGCACCCTGTATGTATACTGCTTCACCACACGCTCACAAACGTGTAAATGCACTCGAACTCCATGCGATATTCACCATCAAATTAATCCATCCAGCAAGGTTCGTGAGTATATTCTTTTATTCCAGCATGGAACACAGTTCATAGAACTAAACCCCCAACGCGTTTCAGCGACAACTCGCCTTGGTCACGGGTGAGTAGTGTTCAGAGAAGTAAACATTAAATAAAGTTTTCAACTTCATGTGCAAACATAAACAACGGACTTAGTGCATAAAGTAAAAACACAGCGGCCATCTTGGCATGGTCAAATATTAATGGTAATGTGCCCAATAGACAGACAGACTATTCACTTTGCCTGACTGGTTCTTGCAATTATCAAACCTGACGCCTCTTGCAAGTCACACCATTGTATCAGTGTGTCAAGTATCCACACCTTAAATAAATCAAATACTAAACCCAAGTGGGGAAATTAACGAAAACCGTCATACTGTCATCCTCAATCATAGAGAGATAACATTCATTCATATACGAGATAGGCACATAATATTCAGGTGCTCATAGGTGACAATGAAAACCGGGTTACACAGTCCCAAGTGGGAAATGAATCTGCTGGCAGTGGCCCATGCGGAACATCAATAAAAATTTATGTCACATAGCTTCAAATAAATCAATTCAAAAATAATTCAGTCAACCCATATCTTGAAAGCAAATCTTTGAATCCCAAGTGGGAAATAGTGAGCATGACCCCATGGGATAATCAATTCTTCCGCCCGGTCTACTCTCCACAGCTATGTGTCACCTATAGAAAAACACAAGAACGGCACATCAGAACTACTAATGCCATGTACAAGCCGCCTTCAAACAATTGTGTCAATTAAGAAACAGTTATGATGTGAAGTGATTAAAAACATTAGAATCATTGCTAGGAGTTCAAAAAAGATAAACAGAGCAATATACATAGTTGAACATCAATGTAGGCAGCACATTAACATTTTACTCTCCCAAATACCATTTAAGTTCTTCTTCAGAATTCAAACCTCCTGGGATACGTGTATCAAGGTCAAGAATATATTTACTCTCTAACTGACGCAACCTTCGGATTCTGTCACCACCCCTCCTCATGCTCGGAATCTTGTCAATCTTGGCATGGTCAAATATTAATGGTAATGTGCCCAATAGACAGACAGACTATTCACTTTGCCTGACTGGTTCTTGCAATTATCAAACCTGACGCCTCTTGCAAGTCACACCATTGTATCAGTGTGTCAAGTATCCACACCTTAAATAAATCAAATACTAAACCCAAGTGGGGAAATTAACGAAAACCGTCATACTGTCATCCTCAATCATAGAGAGATAACATTCATTCATATACGAGATAGGCACATAATATTCAGGTGCTCATAGGTGACAATGAAAACCGGGTTACAAGTTGAGGTGGAGAAGAATAAACTCGTCACTAGGTTATACCGTAAAGCCACGGCAGGCAACACCCTGCTCCACGCTAACAGTAGCCACCCGAAGTCACTCATACGCAGTATCCCCTTTGGGGAGTTCCTCCGGGCTCGGAGAAACTGTAGTAGAGATGAGGACTTTGTTAAAGAAGGAGACATAATGAAGGAACGTTTCAGAGAACGGGGTTACAACCCACAGGTAATTGAAGCAGCTTTCATAAAAGCTAGCAACATCAGTCATGATTCATTACTGGTACCCAAGACCGACAAACCTGAGGAGCAGGAAGTTATCAGGTTTATCTCTACTTACCACGCTAGTTCGTGGCAGGTACAGAAAAGCTTCAAGAAAAACTGGAACGTGTTACTCACTGAACAGACTCTTAAAGAAGTTCTAGGCAGCAACCCGAGTATTACCTATCGGAAGGCTGATTCTCCCAAGGACAAGCTGAGCAAAAATGAGGTCAAGATTACACCTAGGAAGACCCAGGAAATAAAGGGCTTTTTCACTTGTCTAAAGTGTAAAGCTTGTAAGTTCAGTAATAACGTCAAATCAGTATACTATCCAATAGAAGACAGAGAGAAACCTATCACACAATATCTCAACTGCCTCTCTGATCATGTCATATATGTATTGGTGTGTCCGTGTGCCAAGAAGTATGTAGGGAGCACCATGTTCCCTGCGAAAAAACGGATTCTTGAGCACATGAGGGCGATTGATAATAAGGACCAGAGTTCGCCAGTCGCCCGTCACTTTGAAGAAAAACATAAAAGCAATCGCAATCTTTTAAAATTCTTTGTGATTGACAAGATTACGAGCATGAGGAGGGGTGGTGACAGAATCCGAAGGTTGCGTCAGTTAGAGAGTAAATATATTCTTGACCTTGATACACGTATCCCAGGAGGTTTGAATTCTGAAGAAGAACTTAAATGGTATTTGGGAGAGTAAAATATAAATGTGCTGCCTACATTGATGTTCAACTATGTATATTGCTCTGTTTATCTTTTTTGAACTCCTAGCAATGATTCTAATGTTTTTAATCACTTCACATCATAACTGTTTCTTAATTGACACAATTGTTTGAAGGCGGCTTGTACATGGCATTAGTAGTTCTGATGTGCCGTTCTTGTGTTTTTCTATAGGTGACACATAGCTGTGGAGAGTAGACCGGGCGGAAGAATTGATTATCCCATGGGGTCATGCTCACTATTTCCCACTTGGGATTCAAAGATTTGCTTTCAAGATATGGGTTGACTGAATTATTTTTGAATTGATTTATTTGAAGCTATGTGACATAAATTTTTATTGATGTTCCGCATGGGCCACTGCCAGCAGATTCATTTCCCACTTGGGACTGTGTAACCCGGTTTTCATTGTCACCTATGAGCACCTGAATATTATGTGCCTATCTCGTATATGAATGAATGTTATCTCTCTATGATTGAGGATGACAGTATGACGGTTTTCGTTAATTTCCCCACTTGGGTTTAGTATTTGATTTATTTAAGGTGTGGATACTTGACACACTGATACAATGGTGTGACTTGCAAGAGGCGTCAGGTTTGATAATTGCAAGAACCAGTCAGGCAAAGTGAATAGTCTGTCTGTCTATTGGGCACATTACCATTAATATTTGACCATGCCAAGATGGCCGCTGTGTTTTTACTTTATGCACTAAGTCCGTTGTTTATGTTTGCACATGAAGTTGAAAACTTTATTTAATGTTTACTTCTCTGAACACTACTCACCCGTGACCAAGGCGAGTTGTCGCTGAAACGCGTTGGGGGTTTAGTTCTATAAACTGTGTTCCATGCTGGAATAAAAGAATATACTCACGAACCTTGCTGGATGGATTAATTTGATGGTGAATATCGCATGGAGTTCGAGTGCATTTACACGTTTGTGAGCGTGTGGTGAAGCAGTATATCTTCAAGGTACGAGGATAAGGAGTTAAGTATAGTAAAACTTTTTTTTAAATAATGTCTATATTGGTATTTTTATTTGACTCACACAGTATTGTTTCGTTTTAGATGAACACAAAGTAAGTGAACTACGTTTAACAAGTAGCTTTTTACAACCTTCTTGTGCAAGATCTTACTGTACTTCCACTTTGTGAGAAATATAAAATAAGGCCCCGTATATCCTCTGGAGACCTAGCAACATACATCAGAGAGTTTAGGTGCATAAACAGCAGGGTAATGTATGGGCGACATCTCCCTCATAGATAATATAAGATCGTATCAATCTCCGGCATATCATACAACGGAAATGAGGGTTACGGTAACAGAGAGACACCAGCAAGTTTTGATACATCTACTGCGCCAGTTCATGCCCATTGGTACCTTCCATTTCATAAGCTAGAAGATGGGAGGTTAATGGGTCCCATATCGCTAGGTCTAGAGCTGGGTGGCAATAACTCAGCATGTGAGCAGCTGATCCTTACAGAATATGAAATCATGAAGCCAATTTTGATTTTCGGGGCTCTTCCCCTTCCCCATCTACATGCAACCCTTCTTTTAGCTAAGAAGAGAGAAAATGAGGCATATCGTCGGTATCCCTTTTTTACATACCCTGTAAAGCCAAGTATTGCAATCAACGGTGTGAGGGTAAGAGTTTGATGAATCATCAGTGTAAGTGTCCTCTCCAATTTCCTCTGTTAATTCTGTATTTGTGGACAGGCCCATACATGATCTAAGACTAAGAAGTCTGCCCCTCCATGGCACACAGTGCACATTTTTCATCTTTGCGAAAGTTATTTGGGTATAGTTTTGCAAGGGTGTAGTAGAGCCTATGTAGGGACTTATGATGGATAATGTGCAGTCTACTGCTTGATGCTATGTGCCATGCCTGTTGATATCAGTACAACCACTGCGAATCTGTAAGGGGGTACTCAGCTCCCGATCCCAACATCCTCGAGAACCTCCATCCTGTGTCAGCCTGTCCCTCTGTGCCTCACGGTAGAGTAGGGATGCTAGGTGTTTAGGCCCATCAGAGGTCAGTAGCATGTGTAATGTGTCATGGGTGGGGTTTCCGATGGGAAGTCAGGGGTGGAAGCCTTTATCTCATGTCTCAGTCTAAGATATAAGAAAATATCCAATGGCGGTTGCTTCCCATCTGCAAAAATTACATCATGGTCTATGATTATGCCTTTCCTATACAGATCACCCTAGACAGTGGTGCCAACCTTGAGCAGCAAATTACAACATGCCAATTCTGGGGTGACAGGTGCCAGAGTCTGGTAGCCTAGTGGGAGGAGAGGTGAATGCAGTATCAGTTTATGTGCTCTTTTTGCAAGTTTGCCCAATGATACATTAGTGCACATGACAGTAGAGTTAGCGGAGGCAGAACCAGGCGTGTTGGACCCAAGTAAGCAGTGACTGGGATCGGGGACTTGTAGCCCTGTCCTATGGCTAAGTGTGGTATGTATGAGACTGGCTTGTACCAATATATTGAATAGTGCGCTTGCGCACAACGATAATAAAGCTCCATATCCAGGGCCTCAAAGCCTCCCCTTTCAAATTTTTGCGTGAGAATCTCCCGCTTTATGCAGGATTCCTACCCACCCAAGCCAAGCGGATAAGCTGCATTCTAAGCATGGCAAAAAAGTGTCTTCTCGGTGATTGTGGAATGTTAAGAAATAGATATAAAAATATCGGTAATATGACCATTGTTATAAGGGACACACGTCCTGCCAGTGACAATGGTAGTGATATCCATTGGGTTATTTTGTCCGTTACGCTGGTCAGGGCCTTACCATAGTTAGCACGTAGGAGTTTGTGTGGATCTTGTGTCACCTCAATACCTACATTTCTTGAGGTTGAGTCACACCATCGTAGTGTGTAATCTGGTTGAATTCTCTTGGTGTGTCAGTTAGAGGAAAAATATGGGATTTTGCCCGATTGATCTGAATGCCTGACTGTCCCCCAAACTTAATGAATTCTCGAAGGACCCTATTCAGGCTTTTTTGAGGATCACGGAGGTATATTGTGATGTCATTCTTATGCAGAGATATTTACAGATGGTATGAGGGATATCTCAATGCTTATTGGAAGTGTTGTTGTTAGATCTTAGCCGCTAGAGGCTCCAACGGCAGCGCAAAAAGCAAGAAAGCCAGTGGGCAGCCTTGCTGCGTGCCCCATGTGACAGAGAAGGGAGAGGAGCACAATCCATTTGTTTGCCCTATAGCTGATGGTTTGGAATATAAGAGGGCGATCAACATAAAAAAAACAGCAGGGAAGCCCATACGGCGAAGCATAGCCATAAGGTAGTCCCATTCCAATGTGTCAAAAGCCTTAGTGGCATCAAGAAAGACCGTCACCGCATATAAATCCGGGTCTATATCTTGCAGTAATGTAAATAGGGTGCACAAATTAAGCGATGTGGATCACCCAGATATAAATCCTGATTGATCAGGGAGGACCAACTACATCATCAGAAGGCTCAGTCTGTTCGCTAATACTTTAGCCAGTATTTCTGCATCACAGTTGTTGAGCGACAAGGGTTGATAGGAGTGTAGCATTATTGTCAGGTTTAAGCAAGGCAATAATAATGGCCTCTCTGATAGATGCTAGGATTTCTTCCTCTTGCCTAGCCTCATAGTAAACTTCTTTCAGTGATGGTGTAAGAATGTCTAAAACAGGCACTCACGTACCGCAGTGTCCTGGAACTCAGTTTGGGCTATTCTGATCTTTCTGGCCATGCCTCGATTATCAGGGACAGTCACTGGAGTCTCTAATCTTTTAATGTCTTCCTCTAAAATTTTCAATGAGGTTCTGAGGGCCGTTAATATTCCACCACACTTTTATATACATATCCCACTCATTGTGACCTTAAAAGCCTCCAAACAGTTCCTAATCTAGGAACTGTATCTTTGTTTCTAGTAAAGAAACCATGGATTTTGTTTTCCAACTCCTCTCTAAAGGGTGTATTCAATAGAAGCAGTGGTGAGAGGCACCAGTTCGTCAAGGGCGAACACTGAAGTGGGAGAGCCAGTTTTCAGAAGACTGGATAGTGATCCAAATAAGTACATGCCAGATGTGCAAATTCTCGAACTCAGGATCTCATCCCTTGTGATAAGAGCCAGTAATCCAATCATCTGGACCAGCTAGCATGTACCCTCAAGTAGTGTGTGCCTTCCCTCATCAACGGGTGCATCCTTCGCCATGCATCTAACAGCTCCCCCTCCTCAACAATGCCCCGGAAATTACTGGTGGCCCTGCTGTGGGAGAAAGAGGAGCCCTTCATTCTGTCTAATTCAGTATCAAGGGCTATGTTAAAATCCACTCCCCACAGCACATATTTAGAACCGATATCTACAATCAGACTCTATAATTATTTTATTTTTAAAAGGGTTGTTTACATTCGACCCATAACAATTGCCAATAGAGAGGGAAAAGAAAGTCAATCTGCCCACATCAGTGTTTAACGTCTTGGGGATCACTATAGGAACTTTGCACAACATATGGCATGCCTTTCTGCACCTACGTTACCGTGCCCTGTGAATATGTAGCAAACTCTCTGTGGGATGTCCATCTCCCAGCATAAGTCCCGTGCATGAGGTCCGCAATGTGTGTCTCTTGTAAGGGGGCAACATGTATGTTGTGTCTTTCCAAATATCCTAAGATATGTCTGCGTTTTTGCGGGTCTTCTAGCCCTCTTCCATTCCATGTAATGCAGTTAATAGTGGAGTGCCCTTGTTCTTCTCTTCTAGCACTTGTTTCTGTCATCTGTAATAGGGTAGTGTGCCATCAGCGAGGCTTGACGGTGTCTGTAAGGTTGTGGTAGTGTACTTGTTAACTCTATCATCAATAGTTTAGGTGAGCTTGCACAAGTAAGCATAGCAATCCCAATCCCACCCACCTCCCTCACTGTCGACCCAATTCTACCAGGAATGCCAATCCCATCTCAACCCCAATGAGTAAAGGGCATAACCAAAATTTGAATTGAGGGGTAACTTGTGGTGGGAATCACTCATAGAGCCTCACGATACTCCCTATTCTGAGCTAGAGTGCCCGGGGTAAAACACTGTGTGCTTCAACACCTAATCCGACATTGGCATAGTTGTGTCTATAGCTTCAGACATATTTAAACAGCACAAAAGTATTCAATGCATTAATGTCAATCATACAGATAGCAAGTAGAACTCTTAGCTATTGTCTTCATGTTCATTCATCGGCCAGCTCATTTAGGACAAGTAGCGATGGCCCAAGCACCCTCCATCGTGGTTGATCATGTACAGGTGCATCGCAGTCCTGCTCCGATAGTGGAGAGGGGGGTCTGGGGCTGGGCGTCGTCCCCTGTTGAGGAGAACCACACGCTCCCTGTCGTTTCAAAAATTCTCCCGCTTTTTGCGGGTTAGTGAAAATGTGATCCTTGCCCATTTGAGAGATAAGAAGCCTAGCCGGAGGGAGCATGGCAAAGGGGATGTTGGCTAGCTTCAGTTTTTGTTTAATGGGGATGAATTTGCGATGTGCATCTTGGACTGCCATTGTAAAGCCTGGGCATATCGTAACTATGTTTCCTTTTGAACTGTAGGTTGCATTTGTCTTGAGCTAGCCGGAGGGCTGTATCTCTGTCATGGTAGTTTAACAGTCCAGCAATGATCGATCAGGGACTAGTCACTGGGGGCGTCCTGGCTATCAATGCCCTGTAGGCCTGTTCCACAATTAGTAGTTTTGAAAAGGCATCCGTCCTAAATATAGTGATGCGAAGACGTTCCACAAAGTCTTCCATTGGGCCTGTATTGGTGGTTTCAGGAATTCCAAGAATGCTTTAGTTATTTCTCCTAGACATGGCTTCTAAATCTTCATTTTTAGCTGAAATTACTTTGAGTACTTTTTCCATGATGAGCAGTTGTTCTCCACGGTCCGTTACAGTGTCCTCCACTGTGGATATTCAATGTTCCGCCTCCATTATCAGATCAACTTGTTTTTCAAGCTTGTGCTTGATAGCGTCCATTCTGGTACGTAACCTATCCATCATGTTTTAAATGGAGGTATAGCTTTATTGCATTGCAAGGAGCAGTGATTTCACATCCCCTGAGTCCTCAGCTTCTTCCACAGGAATGTTGTCCTACTTCGAATGATCAGCCCCATTGAGAGAGGATTTCTGGGTGCTGAATTGCAGCTTGGTTTGTCATCCATCGACTTTCCCCATTTTGTAGGTGATAGTGTATGTAGTTGTCCTGCTTCCCAATGGATCTTGCTAACAGCCACCGCAGGTGTTAAGCTTCCTATGTGACCACAGTTCCTCAGTAATTCGGGTGATCCGGAATCTCTAAGTCCCGCTGCTCCTCTGCAGTCCAGGAAGAGGGGACGGAGCAGCTTTAGGTGAAGAATGCAAGCCAAGTGTACTCGACTAGTGATTATTAGTTACACAGGTCTTTGGCACTGCACAGCTATTGAATGAGGGCTATGTATACTTTCCTTGCAAGTGAGCGAAATACAAGCGTAGAGGTCATATACGTATTGGTTACAGCTATTTAGAGGGGAATAGTGCATCCCCTAGCTGTCTCGCATATACTGTCTGAGTCAGTAGTACTCTCCAGCTAAGGTGGGCAGGAGCGGTAGGGAATGCGGAGCCAAGTTCCGGGAGCTATGCCACAGCCCTCCACATCCACAATCCACAAAATCCAGCACAGACATGATGCAAAGTGACCTCACATGCATCAAACAGGACATCCAAAACTTGGGAGAGAGGATCTATGAAGCTGAATGACAGTTACGTATTCTTTAAGCCCATAAACTAAAATCAATAAGATCACTAACAATGAACGCACAACGGATTGCTCATCTGGAAAGTGTGTCACTGACCTAGAAGACCCCCACCGTAGAGGAAAACATGTGCATCTTTGGACCCCAGGAAGACACAGAAGATACATTATCATTCTGCTATGACTTTGTGGAAAAATGGATTCCTCTTGTTCTTCAGTTTGATAAAGACTTTGAAATAACCCGAGCCCACAGAGTTCCTACATACAAGCCTAAGAATACCTCCTTTCCCAGTGCGCTAATATTCAGACCTCTTCACTAGTCCCATTAAGAGCAGACCATATCACACATGAAGATGGTACAGAAAATTACATGGCAAGGTGCCACCATAGGCTTTGCACAAGACTTTTCTAAGGACCCTGTAAAAAAAAGAAAGTGTACACTCAAAGATCTAGCTATACCATTTTCCTTCATCAGTCCTGCAAGACTGAAGGTAACCTTCAAAGGCAAACAATTAATTTCCGAAGATCCCAAAGACTTGGACTCCTTCATCACTGACATCCAGGACTCAAATATAACCTGTTGAGATACCTGTATTGTAAACTACCTCCTCTCTACTAGAACAATGACATTCTATTTCTAATCTGGCAAGATACTAACAAAGTTAGTTATTATCCAACAAAAGCGAACCTAGGATGCCAGTTTTTAGACTCTCCCCTCATGACCAATACACAGTCTTCTAACTGCTCTAACCCAAATTAACCCCGAAGTTCACCACAACAGCTAGCAATATACTATCTCACTACTTTACCATCGCCATAGAAAATTTACCTCTTAAAGTAAACAGACAATGTTCCCCATTCATTATCGTTCATCCTATTGTCTGCTTACTAACCCCTACTGGACTAACAATGGTTCTAGCTAACGCTCCCCCCTATCCTATACCATTGTATTCACACCAGTCTCCCATTCTTCCCACATGATTATGACATTTCTCCTGTTGCACAGGATGTCTGTTCAACCAGTAATGTTGTTTAGTTGTATTAGTGCTTCCTTTCACTGTTTGGAATGTTCCTCTCGAGTTTCTTCCTGCCTCTTCGGTCAGTGGACATAGGTACGTTCCATCAAAATCACATCTTCAGCAAGTCTCATGCCAACGTATTAAAATCACAGTAACCATGGTTATTCTACTTCCAAATTGTAACTTACTTGTCATATGCTACTCTCAGATAACTCTTTCCAAACTCATGTACTAAGACTCTCTTATCTTACTTTGTTACACCTGTAAACTAGGCCAGGTACATTTTGGCACTTAAGGTTGTTGTTTAGCCCTAATCACATACTTATATAAGGGTAAGCCTTAAATAATATATTTCAATATCACGTTTCATGGCGTAGTTCCACTGCATAATTGTTTTTAGGCCTGCCCTCTGGAGGCCTCCACTGCTTACTGTATGCCTTTTTATGGGTGGGGTGGGTTAGGGTGGGTGCTCTTCTTCTTCGAATGGGGCTTTACTTTTAATTTTACTCTTCATTCTTTTCATTTTACCTTTCTCTGCTTTTTCTTATTTTAATTCTTATGTTTACCTTACTCTCCTCTCCCCCTCCCACCTTGTCCCCCCACCTCAACCCTCTCCCCCATTTCCATTTTTTCTATTGTAGTCTCCTCCTTTTCCTATCTCTTCTCCCCGTCACAGGGTGGTCTTCTCATTTATCCCTCTTGACAGCTTTACCCAGAGGTTGAGTTACACATATCATTACCTCCCTCCATAATGCACAGCTTAAAGATCCTCTAAGCACCACAAAATCTTAAACTACCTCCACAAATTAAAAGGAGAAATTATACTCCTTCATGAAACCAAAATCAAACTCAAAGAAGCTATACTATTATGAAAAAAACAGAGTGAGTGACCTAACCTGTACTACAGTCATAAAAAATAAAAACTGAGTCATTACTCTTGTATTGAAATATTCTGGACTACATATTGTCTTCTGTGATATAGACCCAGAGGGCAGGTGGCTCATAACCAGAATGCAAAAAGACAGTACAGCCATTTTTTGTCTCAAACACATATACCCCCAATAATTACCACCTGACTTCTGGATCCAACTGAACAGGAAAATTGCCTCCATCCCTATTGACACTAACCTAATTGTAGGCGGCAACTTTAACCTACTTTGGGACAAAGTTCTTGATAGAAACTCAAGTTACCCCTTAAGGCCTAACAAGTCCCACAAACAAATGCTCCATCTGAGTAACACCCATACATTGAAAGATATCTAGAGGCTAACTAACTCTACTGGCAACGAGTACACCTTCTATTCTCATCCTCACAACTCATTCTCTTACATCGATTACATCCTGGTGAATTATTCATATGTGGCTAATGCCTCTGAACCCACAATTGAACTGATACTTATCTCTGACCACGCATACATCTCAGGTTCCTACGACATTATTCAATCAGTCCCCAAAACAAGGTCCCGGAGAATGAACAGTCTTCTTACTGAAGATCCTTCTTTTAGGGAAGCAATTACACAAGAAATATTTCACTATCTAAATCTTGATCACAATTTGGGCCACCCTTAAAGCAACCATACGGGGTCACATGATTAATCACATGGCCAGATAAAACAGATATATACCTACCATTAGAATCCCTAGAAGCTGAGATCAAAAATTTTGAGGCAAAGACTAAAATACAACCACGACAGAACACAACTAACTCATTTGACAAAACTAACATATGAATACAATAAAATTCTAAGTAATAAAGTGCACCTCATTGTTAACAGAAACAAAGGCATCACATTCACTGGCCGTAACGAAGCAGGAAATCTACTTGCTTCTTTCCTCAAACAAAATTAGCAATACCCAAAAATAACTTCCCTCACCAATAGCAAAGGCATCTCCCCCACTAGGCAAAAAGAATATCCTTGTCACATTTGAACAATTTAACTGAGAATTATATTCTAAAAATAACTGCACCTCATGCAAAGATTGCCTACAATACCTCAACACAATAAATATAATGGGGTAACCCTGTATCCCTCAGAACCTGGGTATGTAGTAATGAGCTACAAATGGTTGTCATGAACAAAATCTCCTCAAGAGGAAATGTAAAATAATGTTTTTCATTAAACATACATTAAATACTATGAGGGCCTATAAATGATCCTACTCAAATAACACAAATCTTTAAAGAAAAATGATTTATGAAAACCACTAACACAACACAACCATTTACTTGTTTTAAATATATTATTTTTCATATATCAAAAGATGTATATCTATCTTTTTCATATTTCTATTTTCAACAGCTGTCCAGAGAACCCAAAGAACAATACATCACAATAACATATACATAGTGACAATCACAAATCTCCCAGTGATCACAAACACAAACATGAGATCTTGGAACCACAAATAATCAAAATGTCCGAAAAATATTTTGTTCAGTCTATCCTTATATCTTCTTTACATATTCCAAGTAGTGCTGACATAGGCCATAACGTAATTTCGTTGACGTTTTGACCCAGTGATCAAGTGTTATTCACTATACATCATGGCGGGTCTTCCTCAGGACTAAAACAGACCAAAGGGCAGCCTTACATTTATTCAAAGAAAGACACATTTGGTGTGACTAAAAAGGTATCTATTAGTTATGTAACATGACATCCCAGACCGCAGCCGGTGTTCACTCGATATGGGGATGGGGTTATTATCACCCTCCTTCAACTGTAGTCCTCTTAGCCCGATCGTGGCTACAATTAAAATGTACAGCAGCAGCTCCTGTCACCAGTTGAAGGAGGTTGAAAATAACCCCATCCCTTTATCGAGTGAACGCCAGCTAGGGTCTAGGATGCCATGTTACAAAACTAATGGATAACGTTTTGGACACGCCATGTGTGTCTTTCTTTGAATACATTTAAGGCTGCCCTTTGGTCTGTTTTAGTCCTGGGGAAGACCCGCCATGATGTATAGTGAATAACACTTGATCACAGGGTCGAAACGTCGACAACATTACGTCATGTCCTATGTCAGCTATCCGTGGAATATGTAAAGAAGATATAAGGATACACTGAACAAAACATTTTTGGAAAATCTTGATTATTTGTGGTTCCAAGGTCTCATGTTTGTGTATGTGATCACTGGGAGATTTGTGATTTTCACTATGTATATGTTATTGTGATGTATTGTTCTTTCTGTTCTCTGGACAGCCGTTTAAAGGAGAAATACGAAAAAAGATAGATATGCATGTTTTGATATATGAAAAATAATATATTTAAAACAAGTAAATGTTTGTGTTGTGTCAGTGGTTTTCAGAAATCATTTTTCTTTAAAGATTTGTGTTTTTTGAGTAGGAGAAGTTTCATGCATATTTTAGGGATCATTTATAGGCCCTCATAGTATGTAATGTTAAATGAAAAACATTATTTTACAATTTCCCTTGAGCAGATTTCGTTCACCAGACAAAACCGTTTGTAGTTCCTTACAATACCTTAACAGCTGCCCCATCCCAAAAATAAATTAGTAAAGTAAGAGAAACTCTTGAAATTGAAAAAGCCATAATATCCCTCAAACCAGGGAAAGCTACGAGCCTAGAGGACTTCCCCGTCACGTTTTACCATACATGGGGATCACTCTTAAGTCAGCCCCTCAAAGACCTTTTCACGCACTGCGCAAACTTGGGAACCATATAAGGCACAGCTTCAGAGGCTACCGTCATCACTTTACAAAAAGATGGGAAAGATCCAACCAACCCCAAGAATCATCTTATTTCTGGCCCTCAAGTTGAAACCTGTCCTCCAAACTATTATACACCCCACCCAAACCGGATTAATTAGAGGAAGATTCAGTGCAGACAGTATGAGACTATTTAGCTACGCTATAGATAAGGTAAACTCCCTCACACACATAGTCTGTGCAATGGCCTTAGATGCAGAAAAGGTCTTTGACAAGGTTTCCTAGCCCTTCCTCCAAGCAACAATCACATCCTTCAACCTTAGTCCAAAATTCAACAAAATGGGTTTAGCTTTATGCAAGGACTCTATAGCTAAAATCCACATTAATGGGAAACTTTCAAAAACTCCACTAAGGCACAAGACGAGGGTGCCCCCTATCATCTTACTATTCCTACTCTCTTTGGAACCTCTACTCATCAGCATTAAAGAAAAAAGGAGCAATCCCAGGGCTCCAGTTCTCTGCTGGCGCACAAGAAATGGTGACAGACACAGATAATATTTTAATCTTCATGAACCAAGCAGACTTTGAAATCTCTGTCATAATTTCTGCAATTAATGACTACGCTAATGTCTCTGGCTATAACCTTAATAAAGAAAAGACAGAGTTCTTCCCACTTAACATCCATTGTAACAGCTCTATAATAGGGAACACTGGTCTCAAGTGGGCACAAAACAGAATAAAATACTTGGGAATTTGGTTTAGCTGAGATTTAAAAGAATCATTTGACCTCACCAAGAATGTTACCTTGGCTAAGAATAGAGGCCTTCTAGAATAATCGATGAATAAATTCATCAACTGGTGGGGCCATCTCACCACTTATAAACTTATTTAAGAACATGTCACTGATCCCCTTAAACGACTCATTATTTACAAAAATGTACAATTTACTTAACGACTTTCTGTGAAACAACAATAAAAACCTTCAAATCGCTCTCAGGTAAAGGAGGCTACCCAAGTTTTTAGGAGGCCTAAGTCTCCTGGATTATAGAAGATAAAACTGCATACTTAGCTAGGCAGGACACCTCTGGCTTACCTCCACCTCCAATATCGCTTTAACATGGCTCACCATAGAAAAGATTCTCACTTTACAGCTCTCCATTAAATCTATACTTAAAATTAAAAAGAGAATAGTAGAACATTCCTCTCTTATCATCACTGGAACGTCTAAAGCCCTCCAGATAATCAACAGCAGACTTACAAATAAAATGCAATGCTCTACTTTAGCTTCATTGTGGCACAATGACAATATTAAATGAGATGGGAACTCACTATACTCCCAGAACTGGGCTTGGAAAATTTCCTTTACATCAAAAACCCTGGGGCACCCTTGTGTCCTCTACCCTTCTCTCACATCAAACACATTTGTAACCTAGAAGACATAAACTTCAATACATATCTGAAACTCAAGATTATCCTTCCCGACGCGGCAGGGTCGTGGACTTGGGTCAGCGATTCGATAATTCTCGCTTCGGTGCCTACTCTAATCAGGGGTCCCACTCGGCAACTCTGGGCATTAGCTTGCCTAATCTCCACAGCGGCCCCATCAAAGCCGGGGATGCCTGGCTCCACCTTGGGGACTCCCAGCAGGGACCATCCCACAGGGAAAGCCAGGACGGGTTCCCCAGCGTTATACAGCGCCAGGAAACCTACGTATAGCAGTGCGCTTTACAAGCTCAAACATTAATTTAAAAAAAAAAAGATATTCATTAATTAATCCTACCTAGGCACAAACCTCCAAAGGCACCTGCTCTTCCAAAGGTACTAAATACATTAGCTATTGGTGATCCTATAACCTCCAAACTCTATGCCCTATTAGCACCTAAATCCTCATCCCTAACAAAACGAATCCAAGAGAAAGGGCTGTCCCTTCTAAATATTACCAACACACCGCACCCAAGATCCTAAACTGTTCCTCCATTTGGGCTAACCTATAAGCCAACAAAATTGCCCCTGCCCTAGCACAATGCAAATGTTGGACATTCTATATGTCCCACTGGACTCCCACCAAACTATTTATACTTGGTCTCCAAGACACATGGATCCCTTCTGGAGCTGCAGGAAAACCCCATGTGATGTACAACACATGCCCCTTCACTGCACATTCATTAAGGACTTCTGGTCGGAGGTCAGTGCAACCATATCACAAACATTTTCAACCAAATGGTCTTTTGACCTCTCTTCCTTTGCCCTGGAATGCTTCCCTCACCGTGGTAACTCACACACTGAGCAAAGAAGAACATATTTTCCTGGACATTATAGTTACAATAGGTCTCATAACCTTCCTGTACGCATGGAAATACCTCTTTAAAGTATCCACTCAAACATTGTTGGAGTGGATTCAAATCACCAGAGGTGCAGCCAACTCTCTAAATACTTTCTTGCCAACATCTTCAGTAAAGGAACAACAAATCTGGGCACGAACTCATATGCCTCCGACTCACTTCCACCATAGAGTGTCTCCATCCACGGGCTCTCCACCAATCATCCACAACCCCCGAATACATACAACCCATCTATGTAGCCTTTCACCCAACTTATTATGATTTGTGAGTGATGCTTGGACTGGGTAAAGGGAGCAGTTTTTTTCTTCTCACTGGATGGCCCTTTAAAGTTTTTCTGTGCAGAACGATCACAGAGCATTTACCTGGCTGTATCATCTACCACAGTGAATCCCTGAACGTGGTACTTCGTCCAAGCCAACACTTTTATAAAACAAAATAATGCACCACCTCTAATAGGATGTGCCAAATGAAATTCCTGAAAAATATAAATTTTCATAGACCTTCATTACAGGCTGGTCAGAAAAGGGTGGAGTATTGACCACATGTTGTAAATACCAGAGGGTGGTACTACACAGTGGTGGCTGCAAATATGCATTCAAAAATACATTTGACCACTTTGGCTCCCTAACTTTGCCAGTTACAGTTTAGTGCACTAACTATAACTTGTGGCCCCTTTATGCGCTGCTTATAACCTCACATATTGCATTACTCATCGTGTTAAATGACATAATTGATGATATCACTGATGACATCTCAAATGACATCATAGATGACATGACTGATGATGATCCACTCATTTTAACAGCGTCGTATAGGGTTTGTGACATTGAAATAATTAAACACTCCACATCTCTGCCCGATTTCCATCAACAATCAAGGGACAATGGACATGATCTTTCACCATGTGGCACATCTGTAAAGTCACCCACATATAGAGGATATTATTTTTACTAGTATTCCCTCCTCGGTACAAATAATCTGCATCCTCAGACTTTAATTCGGTCGTCCCGTTTCTAAACTTTGAACACACATCAAAAAAGAGGGTGTGTTCACCTTAATGGGATCATACTCTTAACCTCATAGATGCTATGGAACGTCCAGCTCCAGTGCTGGACGTTCCATTGCGCAGGTGAGGTTCGAACGTTCAACGGCCGACGGCAGCACTACGGAGGTAGTGGTGCCATTGGCCGCCGAACGTGCGCAGCACCTAAGGGGTTAAAGACTTCACATTACCCACAATCCTAATTCAAGAGGTTGACAGGTATGCATTTGGCACTTATAAGACACCTTCTGCCAGGCTCTGTGGACAACCCTGTGTAGTTTGCTAAAATACACTACGCACATTCCTGAGATGAGAGCAATGGCTTACAACTTTAGGGCCAAGCTTACAACCCAGTGTGAATTAAACCACCTCTATATGGCTCTCCCTTATATTCTGTACTATCCAACAATCTGCAATACATCAAAATCGTTTGCGAAGTTCTGGAAATAAAAATCCATACCTCATAAACATCTTTGTTATATAACATTTGTCTATAGCACTACTACTTAAGTGTACCTACACATCTACTACACCAAACCCCTAGAATAAGCTGGCTGAACTTGATAACTGGGGATGTATTGTCAGGATGCTTGTTTTGCGGTCCAGGGAGGAACTGGCCTGGCAGTTCGGGCTGGAATATTCCTAATGGGCAGGGTCAAGACTGATTTGCATATGTCTGGGCATGGTGAGCAAAAAACTATGGATTTAACCCAGATCTGTGCTGGGGGTGAATGTTTGACAAAGTTCAGCATTCCGTTCATCATCTTTTTTTAAGTTCGAGTTTATTGAATCAAAAGCAGAAAACAGAAGATACAATAACAATGCATCCAATGAACATAAGTTACAGAAAATCTGGTACATAAAAGCATAGTGATGAATGAAATAAAACTGAGTCAATAAACATCTATATCTAAATGAGGAGAAAGAAAGGGGGGGAGAGAAAAGGGGGGGGCATAAAGGAAACAAAATACAATTTAACTACCGCAGAAGTGTACAGTATAACATTGTATGCAAGCAATCAAAAGGAATGAATAGTAGAAACATACAATAAGTATCAATTAGTCCAGGGAAAATAGTATAATTACAGGAAAAAGACATGACCAAGTTAGATTCGTCAGCAAACACGGAGCCCTGAGATTGAAAATGAACGAAAACTGGCCAATTCTAGAGATTCTCCAGTGCATTAAACCTTTGGGGTTTCGTGGAACACATAGGGTCTTTTTCCTCGCTCTGGAAAGTAATATAACAACAGATTAAGCATCCACAATGTGCGCCCATTCAGTGTGAGCTGTGAACTGTCAGGGCAGCTCCCATCAGGCTGCTCAGTCTCGCGAGAACTTGGCCCTGTGGGCCTATCATGGCCGCCGCTTCCTCATCTCAGCCTAGAGATGTGTTTGGAGGTATTTGAGTGCAGCTTTGAGGCATCTGTTGTTGTCACAGGCATTTGCCGAGGCTTCACTTGGCATGGTTCTTGAAACTGGTATAAGTTAGATATGTGAAACCAGGCGTGCAGGAAGTTCAAAGAATGAATGGCCCAGTCCCAAATAGTGGAACACATTGTAAATGCATTTTGAGGGATTGATGATGCTGCTTTAACAATCTGGCCCAAATGACCTGTACTCCAGCATCTCTCTGAGGTCAGCTGTGGAATAAAAAGTTTGATCAGTGTCTGGGCAGAAACAGCTACGATTTTCTACTGACTTCATACAGAGTATTTGAGGTGAATACTGTTTCTGTCTCATTTTTGTCAAAGTTTTTTTCACTCTCATTTAGAGTGCAAGGGCTAAAAAATGGCTTTACACCACTTATCCAATAATGTGTAAATAGAGACCCACCACTTCGGATCCGATTGCAGTTGTTTTTATGTACCGTATTTTCCAGCGTATAAGATGACTTTTTAACCCATGAAAATCTTCTCGAAAGTCGGGGGTCGTCTTATACACCGGGTGTCGTCTCATGCAACTTAACGTTGTGAGGAGCAGAGCCCATAGTTTGATGGCAGGGGTAAGTTGCTACTGAAGGCGACCCCTGCAGAAGGTACTACAGTGCTCTGGACTGCTGCGCAATAAGCGGTGAGAGAAGTGAGGCGGACTTGGTGTGCTGAGTGACGCCCATGGTTCTTCTGAGACTGTGGGGGACACTGGCAATTACTGCTGTGAATCGCAGAAGCAAAGTTATGCACAGCCCATAGTCCTGGGCAAACGCAGTAAAAGGTTGGTGGGGGCTAATGCCCCCTCCTGGGGGGCTTTGGCTGCGAAGTGGAGCACAGCAGAGCAGGTACTGAAGTCTTGGCTCCCTGGTTAGGGGACGAGCAGATCGGCGGCTGCCAGCCCCGCGCGGGCGAACTCTGATAACAGGCGCTGCCGCACTGATCAATGCCGTCTGATTGAATGCTCTGACACCTTCGGGTAAAGTCCACGCTATATAAAAACGCATAAAATAAATACTGGTAAATAAATACCTAAATAATTACCATATTAAAATCAAATCTGATGTTTTTTAATTTTTATTTGGTATGCGTTGGAAGAGGGGTAGTCTTATACGGCGAGTATAGCCCAAACTCATATTTTAACAAGAAAAGTAGGGGGGTTGTCTTATACGTCCAGTCATCCTATACACCGGAAAATACAGTATTCACTTTGTAATGGAAACTAAAACTACCAGTGAAAGGGGTTACTCTTGACTCCATTCTGAACTCTACCCTAAGCCCTTTGTTTTTTTGTCCAATATGGTGGTAGTCTGTATACAAAGATTGGCATGTGGATACCACTTTTTACCATGGTCTGCTACATGTTTGTTAAGATATGGTTGTCACATTGTTTCCATTCCATTTTGTGACTTGTCCCATCTTTTTCGAACTGATTGCCTGTTTTGCGAGGGTAACAAACAACTCCATCATCAACACATCAAATACCAGAACATGCGTTTAGCCCTTGTGGTAATTCATAAGTTGAAAAGTACCTAAGGCCAGGGGCATAACAGAGCCCCCCACAGCTGCCCCCAGGGTTTCCTGTTTTGGAGGGGGATGATCACCTTCTATTCCATGCCATTGCATGCCTTGCAGAAAGCGTGCAAGGGCATGAAATAAGAAATGAACTCTCGGGAAAGCCACTCTGCTTTCTTGAGCAGGCCCCTACAGTGTAGAGGTGGCCCAACTGTTCAGGGGTCTCCGAATGGGCCCAAGACCAATTAATGTCTAAGCGATCTGGGAGACGCCGGGCACCTTATTTATTTCTGCATGGGGGCCCCATCATTTTCTGTTACACCACTGCCCATGGTCTCTCTCAAGCTTACCACGAAGCGGAATATATCTCTTTACAACACATGTGCTACAACACATTCCATTACAACGCGGTTGTTACAACGACCGTGTTGTTACAACGTGAACCATTACATCGCAAGTCTTTACAACGACTTGCTGTAGGGGGCGCGCTGGATTTAGGAATAGTATAATTTATTATTCCTACTCCATTTTGTGTAACAGCAGAGACGGTGTTGGATTGTAAATCCAACACCTTCTTCCCCCTACAACAAATCGTTGTAACGACTTGCGGTGTAATGGTTCGAGATGCAAGAATGCAGTTGTTGTAACAACAGCGTTGTAATGGAATGCGTTGTAGCACATTCTCCCAGAAGTGGTCCAAAGTGTCTGAAACATCAAATATGTTTTACTGAACCAACTTTCTTTCCTTAGTAGGATTGATGCAGATGAGAGAAATACCCTAAAATAAGCAGTATTTCAGTAGAACTGCCAGGCTTTGGGATATTGTGCAAGATTAAAGTTACAAAGTAATTTCATTGTTGCCTGAATTAATATCAGGAGTCTGTCAGGGGCAACTGGAAAAATGGAGCTTTGGTGAGTGTGAAGAAATTAAGGGCAGGAGACTTAGTGGAGATCTCCTGCTAACACATTCACTGTAAAATTCACCACAACGTCACCACAACAAGCAGGAGTTATGAAGAGATGTATATAGATTTTTAGGGCTCGCCTGCTGATGCGCTTCTGCGCATCGCTGGCGAAGCTCTATTACGGCTTATCCAGTGTTGATCCACCACTGGCGATTCCACTGGCGATTTCTTCAAGTGCATGTGCTTTTTAGGTCATTGCGCAAGCGCAAGCCCTAAAAAGCGCGTGCACAATGCCACCAGCCCCCTGCCTGCCTGCCTCGCATTACCAGATCAAAGACAGCCCAGCCCCCCTCCCACAAGCTTCTCAGCGTGTGCTCTGCCTCAGGCCTGCATTTCTCCTCCCCTCGGGCAAACAGATAGCCGCAATAACACCCTCCCTGCTCAGCTTTTTTTTCTCAATTTCTCCCCGTCTACACTTCCCATTAGGAGCCCTTCCTCCCCCCAGATAATCTATCTCCATAAGAGATAAGCAGCTCTTCCACCATCTCAAACCCGTATTAGTGCTCCTCACTATGCATGTTTTTACTTAGAAAATCAGCACAATGCAGCAGTGTGACATCAAGCCAGGTTCATCGACATCACTGCAAAAGTAAAGTTTTTATTCCCCATTTCCTCTTCAAGAAAGTGACTGCGCATCAGCCTCTATGGATCAGAAAGCGGAGCCCCTCCACTGACCGGGCTGCGAGTCAAATGGCCATGTTTCACAAATTATGGTTTTCGTGGTCTTATTCTGGAGTAGCCCTGTTGGCAAGAGAGGAAAGAGCAAGGCTCTGACAGTCAGTCCTCCTCTGCTTCATAGTATGCCGCGCCACTATAGTAAGTTGAACAAGGGATATTATTTGACAGAAAGAGGCAACCTGCATCTATTCACGGAAATACATTGAGCAGTCTACATTTTTATTTTTTAAAGCTACATACAATGCACCATAACTATTCTAGGTCTACAAATGGAAATACATAACAAGCAATATTTTTATTTATTTTTTAAGAGGTGCATACTTAAAAAAATGATTACAAAAATTAAACATCAACTAGTAATTAAAAAACCTAGCAATTAAGATATGCCACGTCAAATAATAACTTTTGTCGCCAATTAATTATCAGTGTCTGGAATGGATATGGTCACACCCTCACTCACCCTCAACCCCTCACCCTCACTCACCCTCAACCCCTCACCCACACCCTCACTCACCCTCAACACCTCACCCTCAACCCCTCCCTCACGCTCACCCACCCTCACCCTCACTCACCCTCAACACCTCACCCTCACTCACCCTCAACCCCTCACCCTCACTCACCCTCAACCCCTCACCCTCACCCTCACTCACCCTCAACCCCTCACCCTCACTCACCCTCAACTCCTCACCCTCAACACCTCACTCACCCCCACGCTCACCCTCACGCTCACCCACCCTCACCCTCAACACCTCACCCTCACTCACCCTCAACCCCTCACCCTCACTCACCCTCAACCCCTCACCCTCAACCCCTCACTCACCCTCACTCTCACTCATCCTCTATCACCCTCAACCCCTCACCCTCAACCTCTCACCCTCACTCACCCTCAACCCCTCACCCTCACTCACCCTCAACCCCTCACCCTCACTCACCCTCAGCCCCTCACCCTCAACCCCTCACCCTCACTCACCCTCACCCTCACCCTCACCCTCACTCACCCTCAACCCCTCACCCTCACTCACCCACCCTCACTCACCCTCAACACCTCACCCTCACCCTCACTCACCCTCACTCACCCTCAACACCTCACCCTCACTCACCCTCAACACCTCACCCTCACTCACCCTCAACCCCTCACCCTCACCCACCCTCACTCACCCTCAACCCCTCACCCTCAACCCCTCACCCACACCCTCACTCACCCTCAACACCTCACCCTCAACCCCTCCCTCACGCTCACCCACCCTCACCCTCACTCACCCTCAACACCTCACCCTCACTCACCCTCAACCCCTCACCCTCACTCACCCTCAACCCCTCACCCTCACCCTCACTCACCCTCAACCCCTCACCCTCACTCACCCTCAACCCCTCACCCTCACTCACCCTCAACCCCTCACCCTCACTCACCCTCAACCCCTCACCCTCAACCCCTCACTCACTCTCACTCATCCTCTATCACCCTCAACCCCTCACCCTCAACCTCTCACCCTCACTCACCCTCAACCCCTCACCCTCACTCACCCTCAACCCCTCACCCTCACTCACCCTCACTCACCCTCAGCCCCTCACCCTCAACCCCTCACCCTCACTCACCCTCACCCTCACTCACCCTCAACCCCTCACCCTCACTCACCCTCACTCACCCACCCTCACTCACCCTCAACACCTCACCCTCACCCTCACTCACCCTCACTCACCCTCAACACCTCACCCTCACTCACCCTCAACCCCTCACCCTCACCCACCCTCACTCACCCTCACTCACCCTCAACCCCTCACCCTCAACCCCTCACCCACACCATCACTCACCCTCAACACCTCACCCTCAACCCATCCCTCACGCTCACCCACCCTCACCCTCACTCACCCTCAACACCTCACCCTCACTCACCCTCAACCCCTCACCCTCACTCACCCTCAACACCTCACCCTCACTCACCCTCAACCCCTCACCCTCACTCACCCTCAACCCCTCACCCTCACCCTCACTCACCCTCAACCCCTCACCCTCACTCACCCTCAACCCCTCGCCCTCAACCCCTCACTCACCCTCACTCTCACTCATCCTCTATCACCCTCAACCCCTCACCCTCACTCACCCTCAACCTCTCACCCTCACTCACCCTCAACCCCTCACCCTCACTCACCCTCACTCACCCTCAACCCCTCACCCTCACTCACCCTCAGCCCCTCACCCTCAACCCCTCACCCTCACTCACCCTCACCCTCACCCTCACTCACCCTCAACCCCTCACCCTCACTCACCCTCACTCACCCTCACCCACCCTCACTCACCCTCAACACCTCACCCTCACCCTCACTCACCCTCAACCCCTCACCCTCACTCACCCTCAACTCCTCACCCTCAACACCTCACTCACCCCCACGCTCACCCTCACGCTCACCCACCCTCACCCTCAACACCTCACCCTCACTCACCCTCAACCCCTCACCCTCACTCACCCTCAACCCCTCACCCTCAACCCCTCACTCACCCTCACTCTCACTCATCCTCTATCACCCTCAACCCCTCACCCTCAACCTCTCACCCTCACTCACCCTCAACCCCTCACCCTCACTCACCCTCAACCCCTCACCCTCACTCACCCTCAGCCCCTCACCCTCAACCCCTCACCCTCACTCACCCTCACCCTCACCCTCACCCTCACTCACCCTCAACCCCTCACCCTCACTCACCCTCACTCACCCACCCCCACCCTCACCCTCAACACCTCACCCTCACCCTCACTCACCCTCACTCACCCTCAACACCTCACCCTCACTCACCCTCAACCCCTCACCCTCACTCACCCTCAACCCCCTCACCCTCACTCACCCTCAACCCCTCACCCACACCATCACTCACCCTCACTCGCCCTCACTCACCCTCACTCACCCTCACTCACCCTCACCCTCACTCACCCTCAACACCTCACCCTCACTCACCCTCAATGCCTCACCCTCACTCACCCTCAACACCTCACCCTCAACCCCTCACTCACCCTCACTCTAACTCACCCTCACTCACCCTCAACACCTCACCCTCACTCACCCTCACCCACCCTCAACCCCTCACCCTAACTCACCCTCACCCTCACTCACCCTCAACCCCTCACCCTCACTCACCCTCAACCCCTCACCCTCACTCACCCTCAACCCCTCATCCTCACCCTCACTCACCCTCACTCACACTCACCCTCACTCACCCTCACTCACCCTCACCCTCACTCACCCTCACCCACCCTCAACCTCACTCACCCTCACCCACCCTCAACCCCTCATCCTCACTCACCCTCACCCTCACTCACCCTCACTCACCCTCAACCCCTCACCCTCAACCCCTCACCCTCACTCACCCTCAACCCCTCATCCTCACCCTCACTCACCCTCACTCACATTCACCCTCACCCTCACTCACCCTCACTCACCCTCACCCTCACTCACCCTCACTCACCCTCACCCTCACCCTCACTCACCCTCACTCACATTCACCCTCACCCTCACTCACCCTCACTCACCCTCACCCTCACTCACCCTCACCCTCACTCACCCTCACCCTCACCCTCACTCACCCTCAACCCCTCATCCTCACTCACCCTCATCCTCACTCACCCTCAACCCCTCACCCTCACTCACCCTCAACACCTCACCCTCACTCACCCTCACCCTCACTCACCCTCAACCCCTCACCCTCAACCCCTCACCCTCAATCCCTCACCCTCACTCACCCTCACTCACCCTCAACCCCTCACCCTCACTCACCCTCAACCCCTCACCCTCACTCACCCTCACTCACCCTCACTCACCCTCACTCACCCTCACTCACCCTCACTCACCCTCACTCACCCTCAACCCCTCACCCTCACTCACCCTCACTCACCCTCAACCCCTCAGCCTCACCCTCACCCTCACCCTCACTCACCCTCAACACCTCACCCTCACTCACCCTCACCCTCACTCTCAACCCCTCACCCTCACTCACCCTCACCCTCTCTCACCCTCAACACCTCACCCTCACTCACCCTCAACCCCTCACCCTCACTCACCCTCAACCCCTCACCCTCAACCCCTCACCCTCAACCCCTCACTCACCCTCACTCTCACTCACCCTCACTCAACCTCAACCCCTCAGCCTCACCCTCACCCACCCTCAACACCTCACCTCACCTTCACTCACCCTCACTCACTCTCAACCCCTCACCCACCCTCACCCTCACTCACCCTCAACACCTCACCCTCACTCACCCTCACCCCCCCCTCACCCCCTCACCCTCCCTCACCCTCAACCCCTCACCCTCCCTCACCCTCAACCCCTCACCCTCGACCCCTCCCCCTTAACCCCTCACCCTCACTCAGCCTCACTCACCCTCAACAACTCACCCTCACTCACCCTCAACACCTCACCCTCACTCACCCTCAACACCTCACCCTCAACCCCTCACCCTCACCCTCACTCACCCTCACAACACATATTGTGTTACAATAGGTGTCACATTTGCAAAAGATAAAACTATTGGCATTGTAAATAACAAAGCTATTAATTCGCTATTTTCAAAACAAGCACATAAATAAAAAATGTGTCCTTTACAATACCAATAGCTCAAACTTTCCTAATGCAAGACCTATTGCATTGCTGTGCTTCTCTCCCCTGCTGCACTCTCCTGCTCTCTAGAGATGTGGCCTAACGACAAGAGCTGCCATCTAAGTCACGTAAATACAAAATATGTTGCATTCCAAATGCTATAGGTGTCACATTCGCAAAAGTTATAACTATTGGCATTGTAAATGACAAAGCCATCAATTTAGCAATTTTAAAAACCAACAAATAAATAACATATGTCATTTACAATACCAATAACTCCAACTTTTCTAATGCGAGACCTATTGCATTTCCAATGCTTGTTAACCTTGAGAGAATGACTTGTAAAATTACTTGCCTATTGAAGGTAAACAAACAAAAGAATACTGTAGACCCAAAAGAAATGGTCTGGATATTTTCTCTGATACTTACTGAATGTAACAAGGGGGCTTCTTGACCCCGAGGACCTTCTGCAGCCAAGAAGACTTCATCCCCTAATCAGTTGTGTGCCAGGAAGTGTGTTTGAAGAGTGGTGGTAATAGAGGGTGGGGCCTGCAGTGACATGAATGAATGAATGAATGAATGAATGAATACACATTTCTATTGCGCATGGCTACCCTAGGGCATCCCAGCGCATTTAGGAACTAGAGAACATTACCACTACTCAAGGAAAGAGAAAGGTCTTCAACAGTTTCCTAAAAAGGAGATGGCTAGGTTCCAGGCGGATGGAATTGGGGAGCCGATTCCACAAGTTTGCAGCATGAAAGGCGAAACGTCGGCCACCCATGAGTGACCGACGGATCCTGGAAACCGTCAGAAAATTTTTGTTATTTGATCTCAGTGTCTTAGGAGCTTGATAGGATATCAGCATAGGCACGATCACGGGGGCCATAACCGGTGATTGACTTATGCACAGTGCACATGGCCTTAAACCAGATCCTTTGTTGCACTGGAGGCCAGTGTAGTTGAGAAAGGGCAAACCTGGCGGAAGCCCGCCTCTGGACATTCAACAGAAGTCGAGCAGCACAATTCTGAACCACTTGTAAAGCATTGATAGTCCTCTTGGGAGCACCCAGGTAGACCGCATTGGCGTAATCAAGCCTTGACAGAATAAGGGCCTGAACCAGCATGCTGGGGCAGCTTTAAAATCCACTATTTTGGGTATATTAGGGGTGGGCCCCCTTCCCTGGGCAGATTTCAGCCCTAGGGACTCCTCTGCACCCCTCAAATGCCCCCAGGACCTAGCACACCCGGAGGCCAATTACTAATTAAGCGTGTGAATCTGCGCTTCGTTAAAATCAAAAATTCACATGACATTTAAAAAAAAAAGGAATGCTTTTTAGCCCCTCCAAGAGTCCTAGAATGTTAGAGTATTTCTGCCCTGCCCTCTTTTCTTTGCATTTAAGTTTTTTCTGGGACTCGGCTCGAGTCCCAAGATGTCTGCCAACACTTCTTGGCTTGAAGTGTTGGCAGCCATTCGGATCTCAGCACGAGATCAGGAGTTGTGGATCCTCTGCATCCCCATATAAACTATTGGAAATGTCTTTAAATAAGTCTGCAGCTACTGAATGAATTAATATCCAATTTACAAAAAGGTTGCTTTTGTCAGCCAATAGCTACCTTTCTGCCAAATTTGGTTTAATTCCTTTCACAGTTCAGGCTGTAGCCACGTCTAAAGTTCCTATGGAATTTAACATGGGAAAAGCGCATTTTGGGACTTTCACTTTTTCTCTGCCCCAGCTTGACGCATCACCTGTCAACAAATGACTTGGAGGGAGGGGTGACTGCTAGCAGTGTCTCTATTTTGTGTTCAGGGGTACCACTCTGGGTGGGAGTGTGCAGAGCCCCAGGAGAGGGGTAGGCGGAGGGAAGCCTCGCCCCTGACTCCTGTCCAGCCTAAGGGTACAAACCCTGGACTGGGAGACCAGTTGCAGTATAGTACCGCTTAACTAGTGGGAGACTTGTGCAGGACACTTTCCACATGCATCTTGACAGTTCTGGAGTCTGGGGCTACCTCTCCACAGTGGAAGGTACAGGACGCCAGAAGGGAGGGCTGGATATGGGGGAGCTCACCTCAGTCTTCTGTTCAACCTCCGGGTACAGACTCTGGGCTGGTGGGTCAGCCTCAGGAGACCACCCTTGAACAAGCTGGAGGGAGAGTGGACAAAGTGTGCTAAGATACCGCCCCCACTCTCAGAAGTCATAGTCATTAGAAAGCCCTGAGGGGCTTGAGGCCTAGCTCTCAACACTGACAGCTGTCAGTGGCCACTGTGGCTTGCTGCCCTGGTGGACAAAAGGTTTCTTAGGTTTCTATACAAAACACACTCAACAAGTGTTTGCATAGGAAGATAGTCAATGCAATCCTATGGGAAAAAACGTTTTGCAGGTAAGTATACAGTCTTGAGGGTTGAGTTTCTGGGGTTAGAACTAGGGTTACCCCAGGGGCAATGATGCACTCAAAGAGCACCCTCAGCTGCACTAGGGCAGCCGGGTGCAGAGTGCTGAGACCTAATATTGTCCAATGGGGGATAGGGGCCTTCGGTTGGTGGCTACTCGTAGGCACGTAACTTGAATGTGGGAACAAAACTCCTAGAGGTAAGCTCAGGGCAAAGGGGATCCAAGCTGGCACAGAAGGTACACCCACAGCGGCACAGGGGCAGCCGGGTAGAGGGTGCCGGATCAACATCCGGAGCCCTGTTGGTTTCAACGGGGAAGCTCCGGTCAGTACAAACACTGTAGGCGCGGGCACGTAGACCTTCTGGAGATGGCCACCGGTTGAAGAGGTAAGTTGGGATGTCGAGGGATGCCGGGACACTGTCGGTTGGGCCACCCAAGGCCATGGGGCATCGGGTGCAGGGGAGTCTTTTGGCATTGGGTTTTCCTTACCGGCTCCAGTCAGGAGGATCCTCCAGATAGAGACTGCAGGCGTCGTCGGAAGACTTGATGTAGGCCAGGGATCACCAGATCCCAGTTTGGGATCGCCGGGGAGACCTACTTGTGATGTTGGGGCACTCAAACTTGGGTCGTGGGCATCAGATGCAGAGTGATGCAGACTTGCGGATTTGGCCAGAGCCAGAGTCTGTTGGTGAGGAAATCCGGGGCTCACAGGATACAGAGTCTTGTTTTGCTGTAACAGGTCGAGGTTTGGATAAGCCGGTAGTGCTTGGGCCAAGTCAGTTTGTGTCTTCCTCTTCTTCTTCTTCTTTCAGCACAGCTCTTCAGTCCCTCTCCCTTCTTCTTGCTTGTCTGAGGAGGAAGGATTTTGGGGTTGTCCCTAAATAATACATTTAGGGCTGTTTCAGGTACGTATAGGTCGGGACCAATGGGTCCCTATCTTGAGGTGGGTACACCCCATCTTCAAAATGGCGGGGACTGAGCATTGTAGTTTGCCTTGCCTCCTCCACCAGAGAGGTGGGGTTGGTAAAGATGGGCACACCTCTCCTATCTTGGATTTCCACTGATTCCCCGGCCCAAAGTTGGGTGGGGTAACAACCGGTAGGGGCGAGTTGCTGGGAGCAGCAAATGGCTGGGTCAAGCCTTATGAAGCTTCCCCTTCGTGTACCCTGCCCATCCTGGGGAGGAGGCTTGGCACCTCTGCTCAGGATGTATTTATTTTAGGACCCCAAGAATGGGAGGCTCTTGACCCAGGGGTCCATAAACATCTCTGGAAGTGGCAGCTGGCGAACAGCCAGTCAGCCAGGACACTAGAGTTAGGTCAAGTTCGCCGCTGCATAGCGCCACTCGGTGCCTGCTGTGAACCTGGTTTACTTTGTGTCTTTTGTGCCCCTTGGTATTGTTTTAATTGTTTTTTCCTTCTGCCATTGTTTGTTTTCACTAGCCCTGACCCCCGTTTTCTCTGCCAGCACCCGCTCAGCCCCCCGCTCCCGCCGCTGCTTCCCTGCAGCTCCGCCCCTCTCTCTCCCATAGGCCACCCGCTTCCGCCTCCCAGCTGCCCCTACCTCCCTGCTCACCTTTTATGGAGGCCGTTACGCGACTGTGAGAGCGACCCTTGACCCTGCTTGCAGGTCAGGCCGCTCCCCACACCGCAGAGCACCTCTGCCGTGTCTGTGCCTCTCCCCCCCGCTGGCGTAAGTTCACCGCTGCATAGCGCCACTCGGCGCCTGCTGTGTATTGTAGTGTAGTTCCTAGTTTCCCACTAGGCCCTGCGCATTGGAATAACATAAACAGTAGTATCGACGTGGAACTGCGGATATTCCAGGCCTCCACTGACTATGCTAAACTTAATTGGGTTGTGTTACCAACTAGCTCAGAGGTCACTGGAAACTTTCTTCTCTGCATAGGAAGTGATCAGCTTCCGTGGCACAGACAAGAAGGGATTCAGTTTTCCAACAACCGTGCAACATGACAACTTTGCTCCTCAGATCAAGAGTCGATCTCTAGGGTCGTGTGAAACAATAGACATGTATTTCACTCAGTCAGTCTAGTGCAGTTTACTTTCACGAGATGTAGAGAATAGAGAGACGGGCGTTTGTCAATAAAGGGTTAACATTTATTGAACAGTCTTTCTTCTCGTACAAGAGAAATGTATTGCCACAATTGCAATAACTGTTATTATAAAAAGTACGTACAGTAAGATAAGTATTGCGAAATAGAACTGTAAAAGCATTGGTATGGTTTCTTAGCCATACAATGGTTTAAAAGTAATAAAACATATATACAGTCATATATACATTAGGCTAACATACTCAACTGGTGCTTCTAACTAAGCCTACCCCAGTGTGCCTGACCTAAGCCTAACACGTGAAAAGGGGAGTAAGTAAGTAGCTTAAGTTAAGTTGGTTTTGCCAAGGTTTGTTTCAAGAATTCTCGTCTAAGGGTTTAGTCAACACCATACCTCTGAATAGAATGATGGAGGATTGGTATCTCCTTCAGGGGTCTCTCTCGATATCCCAGTCACCCGCGAGGGTAAACCGGAAGCGCCGGGACTGGATTTCTCTGCACGAGAAAGGCAGCGGCTCTCTTCAGCGCGTCGAGGAAGGAGGGGGGACAGCGTCCGCGGGCAGCTGGAATCTGCTGGATGTCTTCGCAGAGGACGGCTGTTCAGCTCCTTAAGCGTACTGCACCATAGGTCGCGCTGTAGCGGCGATAATGGTAATCAGCAGCTTCACCACCACAGGATAGCAGGCTGCAGCGACAGAGTGCTAGATTTACCAACACAGGGTCATGCAGGCAGCTGGCATCAGCAACAGTAGCTCTCGCTCATTGCTTAAGGCAACGTTGGTAATATTTATACCTGACAGGTGCCGGGTTTGACGCAAGTTTGCTGGACATAAGACGTCAATTAAAGATGTCACTAGGAAGTGACAGTTATCAGTTGCTCATTAGAGTTCCATTACTAATCAAAACATAGCAAGCGGGGATTTCCAGGTTTGCTAAGTTTTTATCTTGTTGAAGAACTCGGAGTGTTATCTAGGAATATCAGATAGTGACTGCTGCTCTGTCATTGCACTAATTGGTCGCAAAGGAAGTAGCAGAGAGTCATCCTGGAATGTGGCTCTGTTCGTGTGAGGCCAGAGATGACTTTTCAGAAAATCGCACTTGAACGGTTATGCCAATATAGGGAATAAATGGATTTATAGCCGAATAGGGGCATAAGGTCACAGTATCGATCAGGAACCTAGATAAGCACGCAACACCCACTCCACGGGTAATGTCCATCAAAATTACTAAAACTAAGCAATTAGATGCATGTGTAACATTGCCCACCCCAAAATACATAAATGCATTCGAAATAGGCGTACTTGTAATACATGGAATTTAGGTACTGTACGTTTTTTTAAAAGCATAGTAATCATTCAAAAATTATTGCATATGAAATCAATGAACGATTATGCATAGAGAATTACACATGAAGTATCTCTGACAGAAGAAATGCGAGATAAATCATCACATAAAAATGCATTGTAATAACATGTGTGCTAGAGGCTGGTGTTATGTTGTTATTTCTCTAGATGTGTTTAGAAATAGAAGTGTGAAGCTTCTGTTCTCTAAGAATAGTTTTTACGTTAAGCAAAGAATTGTTCGTGCCAAAAAGGGTCAATATTAAAAAAAATTGTCCAATTCAAAGAAAATAGATTTCCAAAGCTCCTGGCAGTTTTTGTTGATCAAAAATGAAGGCCGAATTCAGAGTTCATGGGAACGCTGTGTGTCGGAAAGCTTCTCAAAAGTTATTGTTTCTCTATGGGTGAGAACATCGTATCAGACAGACTCGCAAAGAATTGGTCTACAAAATCAGGTGATAGTTCAACCAAATTAGATAGCGCTGTAACTTGGCAGGTGTGAGAATGATTGCTGTCATCGAAGGCAGGACCAGCAATGCTCACAGCACGTTGTACCTGGGTGATGTTGCTTTTGTCACTCGCTCCACTGTTACCACTTGGCTGTAGTACAGGAGTCTCCACAAATGCCGTCATCAGGATTGGTAGCCGCTGGGGACAACACAATGCGTGAGCCGTTATTGGACTGAGCAAAGTATCGACGTCCATTGGTACTGCTGATGGAAGTGAAAGACAGATGTCCAACACGCATTCATCTCCGCAAAGCATACACCGTAGCACAGGTAAAATGCAATTTTGCCATATCGGTCTGAATGAAAGGAACCAGGTCATGTTTAGATCTCTCAGCCTGGCCAATCCGAGGACGTCAGTTATCCTGTCCCTGTAGCGCATTGCTAGGATTGTCTCTTCCATTCCCATGGGAGCTATGTCTGAGCCGAGGCTTGCCATAACGAAGCAGGAGGGTCAAAAATAGAATCCCTGCAACGAGTCCCAAAAATAGTGGTATGCCGCCAAAAATGGAGTGCACAAAATTAGGAAAGATTCCCAAAATTGTCTGGAAGGGTGTTAGCAGTCCCGTAAAGACTGTCTTAAATATGCCTGGGATGCTTGTAGCACTAGACATGTTAAGGAGTTGGCTGCACATTTCTACGAAATGCACGGGGCAATTTGTTGATAAAAGGTCATGGACTTCAGTAGCCGTCCTTGCGACTAGAAGATCATACGTCTCTTTAGATGACGTTATAGGCACTGTTGTCTGTAAAAGCACAGATTTCATTTTGCTTAATGTATCAATTCGTATAGAATAGAGATTCAGACGAGGCCAGAGGGGAGTCACTATGTCTGGAGGCCCGCTCGGAAACAATGCTTGCATACAGCATTTGACCATGGACGTAACTTGTACTAGATAACTTGTCCCTGGCGCGAGGCCACAACACCTGTGATCCGTTCTAAGAATGTAACTCCCGTTCGAAAGTTGCATAAAGAAGGGCTCTATCTGAGTTGCAGGTGTGACTAGCTGGTGGCATGAAAGGTTGTTTGAATTTCCATCACATGCTCCGTGTAAATTAATACCCTGACACAAAAGTATACCGCTTAGTGAATGTTTACAATTCTCACCACTAAGAAATACATTTTTGTCGCTGTCACTATAGCAAGAATGAGTGTATGGTAATTTCCATATGGATTTTACATATCCTTTACCCAATTGTTCATACTGGCCAGCAGGTATGTACTCAAGGCACTTTTTAAATCGGAAAGTTGTTATCGGAATTGTGATAATTCCGTGTATTATCCATTCAATGACAGGACTCTCTGACATTGTCAATGGTAATCTCTCGAGTCTTTGGATGCTCAGGATTGTATAGTCTGCTCCTTTCTGTGCCAAACTGATCTGTTTATCAGTAAGGTTAAAACTGGAAAATAATGACGTTGTGTTGATTAAACGCCAAGGCACATAGCCTGAACTAAGGTTTTGCAGCGTCCAGCCTAGTTCTATAATAGAGCGTAATTGAGACTGGCCATGTTGTAACATTAGCAAATCTCTGTCTATCACATCAAAGGCAGAGGATACAATATTGTCCAAAGAATATATTCTGGAAGACAGAGTCGTTAACCCATTGTCTACCACAGAAAGTGATTTCTCCAAATTAATACGATCAATTTCTCGTATTTTTTCAGCAGTTTCAATTTGCTTTACTTTCCAAGCCTCGTTGTAAGCAGCATAGATGCTGGTCGCTATGAAACGCTTTTGACGCTGTTTGCGTGGTCCAAGAATGAAATCGCGCAAATCAGCACCATCTTTTAATAAAGACAAGTGTTGCTTAATTTCAGCCAGTGTGGATGTAGTTAGCCATTCTAGGCAGAGTTTCCCTACACTGTATGTTGTTATAATCCCTGGATGTTGTCTCTGGGAGTATCTAGAGTCTAATCTGGTCATTTTTTAAACCCTGTGTTTTATTCAGGAATCTATCTTGACAGCTATTTGTGTCTGTAGGCCAGATTAACCACTTTTTCCAATCAGGATGTGTTCTGTTGAAATGTAAAATTTGTGACACGTCTAACTCAATATCTGTGGTTGTATTCTCAGCTATTGGCTTTGGAATAGACGGTGTTTTAAGGTCTTTGATCTTAGCTAGGCCAAGACAAGATGTTTGGTGTATTGTGTCATTTAAAAATAACATTTGTTCTGGTATCATGCAGGTTCTAAATAGTGCTTCAATGCCTTGCACCTGCCAATCTTTTGTACCCCAAATTGTTTTCGTTTCAATATTATTTTTCCAATAATCAAAACCAAATGTCATCATTTTGTCATAAAATGCTTCTGAATATATCAATTTAGAATTTGTCAGCATTGTTTTCATTCCTGTTTTCTCTAACAGTTTGTAATAAAACGTTTCTGCATCACTGGTGTTAAACCCTGAGAAGTATTTGAATCTCTCAAAGAATGCTTTAGAACTGCTTTTAGGTGGTGTAGAACAATGTTCCCATTGGTTATACATAAAAACATTTCTAGGCTGTGCAGATTTATGCAAGTAATGATCCCCATAGTGGGTGTAACAGAATAATTGCTCATAACTAGATGAACCTTGTAAATAATCATGATCTGTGAATCTAGCTGACATTACTAAATCCGACATCATGTCATTAATACTGTTAAAGTCCCAATCATCAGAGAATGTACTTGGTGTCACAAAGTCACTTAAGGAAACCTTTAGTTGATGAGGATACTTCAGGATTTCGACCGGACCATAGATCTCATAGTCTGTTTTCTCCCATACTACCCCACCAGGTATTGGAATTGCTGTGACATTTACTGTTGACAGTTCTCTTTTCTTCACGTGGGATGATCTGTGTGGTTTCAGGACTAGGTTGATGTTCTGACTTGCTGTGTCCATTGTAATATATTTTCCTTCAATGAATTTTCCCAAACACAGTACCATGATAAGCCAAAGCAGGAGGAAAAATACACCTAGACCGAACCAGAACTCTAGCCAAGGGGAAACAAGGTAGAGTTTCTTCAGTTGATGAAAGAGTTCTGTTGCTTTTTCTTTAAAAGATTTTTTTGTTTCTGGCATCACTTCGGGGTCGTTTAAATCTTCAGAGAAGTTGTCGAAGTTGATGAAATAACCATTGGGTTTTCCTTACCGGCTCCAGTCAGGAGGATCCTCCAGATAGAGACTGCAGGCGTCGTCGGAAGACTTGATGTAGGCCAGGGATCACCAGATCCCAGTTTGGGATCGCCGGGGAGACCTACTTGTGATGTTGGGGCACTCAAACTTGGGTCGTGGGCATCAGATGCAGAGTGATGCAGACTTGCGGATTTGGCCAGAGCCAGAGTCTGTTGGTGAGGAAATCCGGGGCTCACAGGATACAGAGTCTTGTTTTGCTGTAACAGGTCGAGGTTTGGATAAGCCGGTAGTGCTTGGGCCAAGTCAGTTTGTGTCTTCCTCTTCTTCTTCTTCTTTCAGCACAGCTCTTCAGTCCCTCTCCCTTCTTCTTGCTTGTCTGAGGAGGAAGGATTTTGGGGTTGTCCCTAAATAATACATTTAGGGCTGTTTCAGGTACGTATAGGTCGGGACCAATGGGTCCCTATCTTGAGGTGGGTACACCCCATCTTCAAAATGGCGGGGACTGAGCATTGTAGTTTGCCTTGCCTCCTCCACCAGAGAGGTGGGGTTGGTAAAGATGGGCACACCTCTCCTATCTTGGATTTCCACTGATTCCCCGGCCCAAAGTTGGGTGGGGTAACAACCGGTAGGGGCGAGTTGCTGGGAGCAGCAAATGGCTGGGTCAAGCCTTATGAAGCTTCCCCTTCGTGTACCCTGCCCATCCTGGGGAGGAGGCTTGGCACCTCTGCTCAGGATGTATTTATTTTAGGACCCCAAGAATGGGAGGCTCTTGACCCAGGGGTCCATAAACATCTCTGGAAGTGGCAGCTGGCGAACAGCCAGTCAGCCAGGACACTAGAGTTAGGTCAAGTTCGCCGCTGCATAGCGCCACTCGGTGCCTGCTGTGAACCTGGTTTACTTTGTGTCTTTTGTGCCCCTTGGTATTGTTTTAATTGTTTTTTCCTTCTGCCATTGTTTGTTTTCACTAGCCCTGACCCCCGTTTTCTCTGCCAGCACCCGCTCAGCCCCCCGCTCCCGCCGCTGCTTCCCTGCAGCTCCGCCCCTCTCTCTCCCATAGGCCACCCGCTTCCGCCTCCCAGCTGCCCCTACCTCCCTGCTCACCTTTTATGGAGGCCGTTACGCGACTGTGAGAGCGACCCTTGACCCTGCTTGCAGGTCAGGCCGCTCCCCACACCGCAGAGCACCTCTGCCGTGTCTGTGCCTCTCCCCCCCGCTGGCGTAAGTTCACCGCTGCATAGCGCCACTCGGCGCCTGCTGTGTATTGTAGTGTAGTTCCTAGTTTCCCACTAGGCCCTGCGCATTGGAATAACATAAACAGTAGTATCGACGTGGAACTGCGGATATTCCAGGCCTCCACTGACTATGCTAAACTTAATTGGGTTGTGTTACCAACTAGCTCAGAGGTCACTGGAAACTTTCTTCTCTGCATAGGAAGTGATCAGCTTCCGTGGCACAGACAAGAAGGGATTCAGTTTTCCAACAACCGTGCAACATGACAACTTTGCTCCTCAGATCAAGAGTCGATCTCTAGGGTCGTGTGAAACAATAGACATGTATTTCACTCAGTCAGTCTAGTGCAGTTTACTTTCACGAGATGTAGAGAATAGAGAGACGGGCGTTTGTCAATAAAGGGTTAACATTTATTGAACAGTCTTTCTTCTCGTACAAGAGAAATGTATTGCCACAATTGCAATAACTGTTATTATAAAAAGTACGTACAGTAAGATAAGTATTGCGAAATAGAACTGTAAAAGCATTGGTATGGTTTCTTAGCCATACAATGGTTTAAAAGTAATAAAACATATATACAGTCATATATACATTAGGCTAACATACTCAACTGGTGCTTCTAACTAAGCCTACCCCAGTGTGCCTGACCTAAGCCTAACACGTGAAAAGGGGAGTAAGTAAGTAGCTTAAGTTAAGTTGGTTTTGCCAAGGTTTGTTTCAAGAATTCTCGTCTAAGGGTTTAGTCAACACCATACCTCTGAATAGAATGATGGAGGATTGGTATCTCCTTCAGGGGTCTCTCTCGATATCCCAGTCACCCGCGAGGGTAAACCGGAAGCGCCGGGACTGGATTTCTCTGCACGAGAAAGGCAGCGGCTCTCTTCAGCGCGTCGAGGAAGGAGGGGGGACAGCGTCCGCGGGCAGCTGGAATCTGCTGGATGTCTTCGCAGAGGACGGCTGTTCAGCTCCTTAAGCGTACTGCACCATAGGTCGCGCTGTAGCGGCGATAATGGTAATCAGCAGCTTCACCACCACAGGATAGCAGGCTGCAGCGACAGAGTGCTAGATTTACCAACACAGGGTCATGCAGGCAGCTGGCATCAGCAACAGTAGCTCTCGCTCATTGCTTAAGGCAACGTTGGTAATATTTATACCTGACAGGTGCCGGGTTTGACGCAAGTTTGCTGGACATAAGACGTCAATTAAAGATGTCACTAGGAAGTGACAGTTATCAGTTGCTCATTAGAGTTCCATTACTAATCAAAACATAGCAAGCGGGGATTTCCAGGTTTGCTAAGTTTTTATCTTGTTGAAGAACTCGGAGTGTTATCTAGGAATATCAGATAGTGACTGCTGCTCTGTCATTGCACTAATTGGTCGCAAAGGAAGTAGCAGAGAGTCATCCTGGAATGTGGCTCTGTTCGTGTGAGGCCAGAGATGACTTTTCAGAAAATCGCACTTGAACGGTTATGCCAATATAGGGAATAAATGGATTTATAGCCGAATAGGGGCATAAGGTCACAGTATCGATCAGGAACCTAGATAAGCACGCAACACCCACTCCACGGGTAATGTCCATCAAAATTACTAAAACTAAGCAATTAGATGCATGTGTAACATTGCCCACCCCAAAATACATAAATGCATTCGAAATAGGCGTACTTGTAATACATGGAATTTAGGTACTGTACGTTTTTTTAAAAGCATAGTAATCATTCAAAAATTATTGCATATGAAATCAATGAACGATTATGCATAGAGAATTACACATGAAGTATCTCTGACAGAAGAAATGCGAGATAAATCATCACATAAAAATGCATTGTAATAACATGTGTGCTAGAGGCTGGTGTTATGTTGTTATTTCTCTAGATGTGTTTAGAAATAGAAGTGTGAAGCTTCTGTTCTCTAAGAATAGTTTTTACGTTAAGCAAAGAATTGTTCGTGCCAAAAAGGGTCAATATTAAAAAAAATTGTCCAATTCAAAGAAAATAGATTTCCAAAGCTCCTGGCAGTTTTTGTTGATCAAAAATGAAGGCCGAATTCAGAGTTCATGGGAACGCTGTGTGTCGGAAAGCTTCTCAAAAGTTATTGTTTCTCTATGGGTGAGAACATCGTATCAGACAGACTCGCAAAGAATTGGTCTACAAAATCAGGTGATAGTTCAACCAAATTAGATAGCGCTGTAACTTGGCAGGTGTGAGAATGATTGCTGTCATCGAAGGCAGGACCAGCAATGCTCACAGCACGTTGTACCTGGGTGATGTTGCTTTTGTCACTCGCTCCACTGTTACCACTTGGCTGTAGTACAGGAGTCTCCACAAATGCCGTCATCAGGATTGGTAGCCGCTGGGGACAACACAATGCGTGAGCCGTTATTGGACTGAGCAAAGTATCGACGTCCATTGGTACTGCTGATGGAAGTGAAAGACAGATGTCCAACACGCATTCATCTCCGCAAAGCATACACCGTAGCACAGGTAAAATGCAATTTTGCCATATCGGTCTGAATGAAAGGAACCAGGTCATGTTTAGATCTCTCAGCCTGGCCAATCCGAGGACGTCAGTTATCCTGTCCCTGTAGCGCATTGCTAGGATTGTCTCTTCCATTCCCATGGGAGCTATGTCTGAGCCGAGGCTTGCCATAACGAAGCAGGAGGGTCAAAAATAGAATCCCTGCAACGAGTCCCAAAAATAGTGGTATGCCGCCAAAAATGGAGTGCACAAAATTAGGAAAGATTCCCAAAATTGTCTGGAAGGGTGTTAGCAGTCCCGTAAAGACTGTCTTAAATATGCCTGGGATGCTTGTAGCACTAGACATGTTAAGGAGTTGGCTGCACATTTCTACGAAATGCACGGGGCAATTTGTTGATAAAAGGTCATGGACTTCAGTAGCCGTCCTTGCGACTAGAAGATCATACGTCTCTTTAGATGACGTTATAGGCACTGTTGTCTGTAAAAGCACAGATTTCATTTTGCTTAATGTATCAATTCGTATAGAATAGAGATTCAGACGAGGCCAGAGGGGAGTCACTATGTCTGGAGGCCCGCTCGGAAACAATGCTTGCATACAGCATTTGACCATGGACGTAACTTGTACTAGATAACTTGTCCCTGGCGCGAGGCCACAACACCTGTGATCCGTTCTAAGAATGTAACTCCCGTTCGAAAGTTGCATAAAGAAGGGCTCTATCTGAGTTGCAGGTGTGACTAGCTGGTGGCATGAAAGGTTGTTTGAATTTCCATCACATGCTCCGTGTAAATTAATACCCTGACACAAAAGTATACCGCTTAGTGAATGTTTACAATTCTCACCACTAAGAAATACATTTTTGTCGCTGTCACTATAGCAAGAATGAGTGTATGGTAATTTCCATATGGATTTTACATATCCTTTACCCAATTGTTCATACTGGCCAGCAGGTATGTACTCAAGGCACTTTTTAAATCGGAAAGTTGTTATCGGAATTGTGATAATTCCGTGTATTATCCATTCAATGACAGGACTCTCTGACATTGTCAATGGTAATCTCTCGAGTCTTTGGATGCTCAGGATTGTATAGTCTGCTCCTTTCTGTGCCAAACTGATCTGTTTATCAGTAAGGTTAAAACTGGAAAATAATGACGTTGTGTTGATTAAACGCCAAGGCACATAGCCTGAACTAAGGTTTTGCAGCGTCCAGCCTAGTTCTATAATAGAGCGTAATTGAGACTGGCCATGTTGTAACATTAGCAAATCTCTGTCTATCACATCAAAGGCAGAGGATACAATATTGTCCAAAGAATATATTCTGGAAGACAGAGTCGTTAACCCATTGTCTACCACAGAAAGTGATTTCTCCAAATTAATACGATCAATTTCTCGTATTTTTTCAGCAGTTTCAATTTGCTTTACTTTCCAAGCCTCGTTGTAAGCAGCATAGATGCTGGTCGCTATGAAACGCTTTTGACGCTGTTTGCGTGGTCCAAGAATGAAATCGCGCAAATCAGCACCATCTTTTAATAAAGACAAGTGTTGCTTAATTTCAGCCAGTGTGGATGTAGTTAGCCATTCTAGGCAGAGTTTCCCTACACTGTATGTTGTTATAATCCCTGGATGTTGTCTCTGGGAGTATCTAGAGTCTAATCTGGTCATTTTTTAAACCCTGTGTTTTATTCAGGAATCTATCTTGACAGCTATTTGTGTCTGTAGGCCAGATTAACCACTTTTTCCAATCAGGATGTGTTCTGTTGAAATGTAAAATTTGTGACACGTCTAACTCAATATCTGTGGTTGTATTCTCAGCTATTGGCTTTGGAATAGACGGTGTTTTAAGGTCTTTGATCTTAGCTAGGCCAAGACAAGATGTTTGGTGTATTGTGTCATTTAAAAATAACATTTGTTCTGGTATCATGCAGGTTCTAAATAGTGCTTCAATGCCTTGCACCTGCCAATCTTTTGTACCCCAAATTGTTTTCGTTTCAATATTATTTTTCCAATAATCAAAACCAAATGTCATCATTTTGTCATAAAATGCTTCTGAATATATCAATTTAGAATTTGTCAGCATTGTTTTCATTCCTGTTTTCTCTAACAGTTTGTAATAAAACGTTTCTGCATCACTGGTGTTAAACCCTGAGAAGTATTTGAATCTCTCAAAGAATGCTTTAGAACTGCTTTTAGGTGGTGTAGAACAATGTTCCCATTGGTTATACATAAAAACATTTCTAGGCTGTGCAGATTTATGCAAGTAATGATCCCCATAGTGGGTGTAACAGAATAATTGCTCATAACTAGATGAACCTTGTAAATAATCATGATCTGTGAATCTAGCTGACATTACTAAATCCGACATCATGTCATTAATACTGTTAAAGTCCCAATCATCAGAGAATGTACTTGGTGTCACAAAGTCACTTAAGGAAACCTTTAGTTGATGAGGATACTTCAGGATTTCGACCGGACCATAGATCTCATAGTCTGTTTTCTCCCATACTACCCCACCAGGTATTGGAATTGCTGTGACATTTACTGTTGACAGTTCTCTTTTCTTCACGTGGGATGATCTGTGTGGTTTCAGGACTAGGTTGATGTTCTGACTTGCTGTGTCCATTGTAATATATTTTCCTTCAATGAATTTTCCCAAACACAGTACCATGATAAGCCAAAGCAGGAGGAAAAATACACCTAGACCGAACCAGAACTCTAGCCAAGGGGAAACAAGGTAGATTTTCTTCAGTTGATGAAAGAGTTCTGTTGCTTTTTCTTTAAAAGATTTTTTTGTTTCTGGCATCACTTCGGGGTCGTTTAAATCTTCAGAGAAGTTGTCGAAGTTGATGAAATAACCAGAGGCAGTTCTGTCAATTGATGGGATTGTTCTTTCAATCTGTCTCTCGGTAGCACTTTCTGATGCCACATCATTGTAGACTGGTGTTGTTTCTTGACGAACTGTTTCAATCTGTGTTTCAAGAGGCACGAGTTCCATGGCATTATTGCATAGTCCTTCATTGTGCACTGCAGGCTGATCGAATGTGATTAGTCCTTCAGTTTGAACCTCTTGGATTGTTGCAAGTTTGGGTATTCTGTTGTTTCTTGGGAGTCCACTGGGCCTACTGTTGATTATAGGCCACATGCTTGTGGTTTTACCAGATCGATAGACACGATTCTGTTCTCCTTTTTACCAGCAAGGGGCGGTAGCACAACTGATCTTGTTCCGGTGACTGCTAAGACAGGTACTGCTTTTCTGTAAGAAGGCCCAAATTCCTTCTTAACCGCGATCTTTTCTCTGACTAGATCCCCAATCTTTGGAATCCAGACAGGCCTTGCTGGGGCTGTTGCGGGTGGTGCCTCGTCAGTGGTACTTGGCTGTTGCTTTAACTTTATGTTGCTTAATGATTTTCTTGTTTCATTCAGTTCCTGTAAAACAGCCAAACGATCTTTTACATCAAAGTGCGTTTTTTCTTCTTGTACCACGGACATCTGACTATCGAGGTCCTGAACGTTCATTCTAATTCCGAACAATAGTTCGTATGGGCTGAAACCTTTGAGAGAATTTCTTGGCATGTTGTTAAGACTAGTCTGGACACTTATTAAATGTTTGACCCACCCAGCGCCTGAACCTAATACCTTCGCTGTTATAGATTGCTTTATGTCACGGTTTTTTCTTTCTACCACACTATTCCCTTCGGGATGCGACGGACAAGAATACCGCAACCCAATTCCCATGCTGGCCATGGCCTCCTTATAGGCTCGAGAGCTGAAAGCAGGACCCTGGTCAGAATGGAACGTGGTAATTGCGTATGTGCCGATAAAGACTCGCAAATCTTTTATAACAGTTCTAGGCATCAGCCGAGTGCTGGAGGACTCATTTTTTAAAAAGTGCTTTTCGTCTTAACTAATTAATAGGACGCAGGTTGGGGTGCAGGCAGCGTTACGCTCGTTCTGACTGGTAGCCGGTAGCAAGGTTCACTACTGCGATCCCTATTGCAGTTTTCACAGTTGTTTGCATATATTTGGTGTTCTACACTCATTCCCGGCCACCAGTATGCTGATTGTAATTCAGTCAGAGATTCCTTGATTGTTTGGTGTCTCAGACCCAGACCCATATGTGCATCTGCTATTAAAAATATTCTCCTGTTCGTGTTTGGAATTACTCTATCCCCCACTCCAGGGATTCGAGCAAACGGAACGGAGTTTGCATCGATTATGTATGCATAATTGAGTGGATAGTTTATGGGTAGTGCTGCACAGTCGCCTTTTACGGTCGTTTTTACTGCCAGCATGGTTTCCCCGTCTATGTATTTATCTGTACGCTTTTTTGTGGCTACGGAAGCCGGGTTAGTTGCTTCCGCGGTGGCTGTTTTAGCCAATGAATTCCCTGCAACGTGAACGCCATCACGTTGAAGACTCTGTGCGTGAATCACGTGAGTCTTTTGTAGTTCTTTACTTAAAAGAGCTACCTCGTTCCAGAGCTTTTTATGCTTTATTGTGGCACCTGTGTCATCTTTGTAGTTTTTTTCGATCCAACTCTGCAGTTTATTGTTGTAAGAGTTGACGCAAAAATGAGAATCGCACACTATAAGTGTGGGGAATTCGCGTTCTGCATTTTCGAGCGCCATCTTTAAACATCTGATTTCAGTTCTTTGAGCCGAACAGTACTTTACTGATTCAGTTTTTGTTATTTTCGGTTTGATTTTACCGCACAGCCAACGACATTTAATGATCGCACATGCTGCATCGTAGGATTTTCTCTCTACGTTGAAATGCTGTACAGAGCTATCTGTATAGATTATACAGGCATATAGTGGGAGAGGCAGAATTTCGATTGGCAGAGGATATTCTTCTTCATACTCTAAATCATTCAGTTCTTCGTATTGCGGGGCGAAATAGTATTTCACGTCTTCCGCTCCTAGAGAATCTATGCACTGTATCCATTTTGGATCCAGTGACACTGTAGGCAGGTTTACTGGGCTGAATAGCGCTTCGAAGGCGGATTCCGCTGTGAGGATGTTAATCCTTTTGCCGTGTGCTAGTTCTCGTTCATTTGCTAATGCGATTTGCACTGTGTTCACAGTTCTTTCTGTGTGACTGAATGTTTTTTCTGCTTGTGTGTACAAGTGAGATTTAATTGAAATTGGTACCTTTTCTCCCTCATTAGAGGTTAGGTATGTGAATCCGCATCTTCCTGGGATGACTCGGATTACAAGATCGATCGTGTTGTCACGTGTATCTAATTTTGTTTTTGCTAACATGTCTGTTTGCAGTGATCTCAAAATTTCTGTGTGTTTTTGAGTCCAATTGATTTGTTTAAAATCAGGTTTAATTAGTTCGTAGAGAGGTTTAACCCTCTCTGCGTAATTTAGAATGTAAGTTCTTCCGAAATTCAGAAAACCTAGAATGGATTGTAAATTCTTCAGCGTTTTTGGAGCTTGGAGTACAGCGCACTTCTCTAAGAAGTTGTCCGCTAGGCTTTTCCCTTCACTTGATAATTCGTACCCTAAGAATAGTACTGTCAGATGGGCAATTCGAGACTTTTTAAAGTTGAATTTGTAACCCTCTGCTGCGAACCCAAGTATAATGGTGTTCACTCTTTTCAAGTGAGTATCCAAGTCGTCATCTGTGAGATAAATATCATCTACGTAAGATAATGCTTCATCATCATAGATTTGTAGTAACTCTGTTACCCTAGCTGAGAATAGTCCTGGGCTGTTCTTGAACCCCTGTGGGAGTCGACAGAATTTTTTCTGCGACCCAAATGCGGAGAAAGCGGTCAAATATCTGCTTTCTGGTGCAATATTTTGACAAAAGAAACCGTTAGATATGTCTAATGTCGTTTTATATTTTTTCCTAACTATGTTATTCATTAGGGCTGCACTATGCGAGTTTTGTACTGCAAAAGTTTTGCAACATGTATTAAGATGTCTGTAGTCCAAAACTAGACGATATGAATTGTCTGGCTTGGAGACAGGAAACAAAGGATTGTTCATTTGAGAGGTGCATGTTTCAATCACCCCCTGGTACTCAAGTTGATCCAAGATCTCCCTGACCTGTTTTTTAGCTTCTTGCTTTATGGGATACTGCCGTTGGGCAGTTGGTTCATTTTTTAGCTGGATTTTGTGAGGCGGTGAATCCTCATCCCATCCTACATGATTTTTATACAATGCAGGTGCCTGGGCTACTGCCCATTTCCGTGCATATGTGTATTTTTTGTGAATCGGTATGTGATTCGAGAAGGCAGGCATAATTACTTCTTCGCCACGAGGGCACTCCCTGACAAACTCCGGGGGCCAATCTTTTTCAGCTAACAGAATATCATAGCCTTTTGAGAGTTTATCCCAAAATAGACCCTTAATTTTCCTAGTCTTATCACCCTCCATACGCAATGTTATTTCGTATATTTTATGGGGCTCGCTAAGTCTGGTGTCGGCAGTTTCAACCTGAATGTATTCATTCATGTCCACTGTCTCCAGATGACTCATCAAGTTCTTGCGCGCTATACTGATTTCTGCTGCACTGTCCAACATTGTCAATGCCCACTCCCCGTTTTTCAACTGTGTCCTCAGTATTCTCGGCATGGTTGATTACTCTAATACTGGCTACCTTCTTTTTCTGAAATTGAGAGTTCTTATTTTGAGCAGGTTCCTTGTCTTTGGACTTGGTGTGCTCTCCTGGGTCTGACCGTCCTCTTCTTTCCGAATTCTGTGGAAGAGATCGAGAGGGACGTGTATCAATACTTTGATATCTATCAGGTTTTTTTATATTATCCCTATTTCCAAGGTTATATATTTTCTCAGAGGGCTCCCTCTGGGGAGACTGGCGTTCTCGAGTCGGAGTTCTTTCCCTCCGTCGAGGAGACCTTCCTCTGGACTGGAAAACTTTTTCCTTGGGAGTGGATTGTTTATTTCCATCCCAGCTCTTTTTAGGAGTGTTTAAATTATTTTTAATAAATAATTTTTCAGGATTTTCGAGTAGTTGGGGCTTAACTGGTTTTCCACCCAGGCTGTCTCTACCTAATTCTTCATAGCATTTTTCTATGATTTTTGCAAGCTCAACAGGATCTTTTATATCTGTTTCCCTCAACTTCTGGCGAATCGCCACAGATGCTGCTTCTCCCTTTATGTTGGCTAATAATATAGCCGTGACCTGCTTGAAATCTTTCAGTAATTTCATACCCAGATTTAAAGCGGGCTCTGGACCGAATTCATTTTGAATCTGTTTTAGCACTTCTGGTATTACCGCCATAGACGGCACACCGTGTGTTTTTGTGTAAATGGAAGCAAAGACTGTACCCCAAGTGTCACAGTCCTCCACGTGTGGTGCGATTCCCATAGGAAGGCAGATGGTCAAGATTCTGTGTTTCTCAATAGGGGTAGTATCAGGAAATACTGCCTCTATTTGAGTGATTTTCTGGGCTAACCAGAAAGGAATTTGTTCCCGTTTTACGGGTGTTTTACCCAGACATGACTGTATGTTCTGTGGTGTAATTTTATTTGTGTTCCCCTGATGAGGGGTCAGCTGTGGTGTATTAACAGCTGGTTGGACTGTTGCAGTCCGCATTACATATTGGACTAATTGCCTATGTATTTTAACTAGTGTGTTTAGCTGTGCTAACAGCTCTTCCTTAGACATTTTTGCAATGTCAGGATGTGGTGTGTAGCTGGCTAGAACCGGCCACGTGGCTCCTGGTCTACCTAGTGGACCGAGCCTAGTTATGTGATCATTGTGTTTTAGGGCGCCATTAAACCAGAGCAGGTGCTCTTGAAATTTAAGTGGAATTTCAATCTCCTCGAAAGGAGCGTACTCTTCCGGAGGTTTCTCTATTTTGTAATAGTGAAACTCTTGTGTTCTAGCGTTTGCCGCTGGAAAGTTTATCCATGAATAGAATACCTCTGTCTGCCGATACTCGTGAGCCTCTATCACGAAAATTACTGTACCACCTTGTGGTGTCAGTCCGTTTTCTATAAGTTTTAAAGTTATAGATTTTCTTAACTGGACCGGGATGATAATAGCACCCGGGTCTGTGTATTCGGGACCTTGCTGAGTCGCATCTACTGCGGCCCCAGTGGTGCCGTTGTTTTCTACTGACATTGTATAAATGCAGTTTTTGCAGAGTAGGTCTCCAAGGAGACAAAGATTAGATGCACAATATTTTGGAACACTGTATCCTTCAACGTTGAATAAACCAGAGCTTTACATAGGAATCTCTTCCTACTAAGGTCGGGCGGATTTTAACCTTTCACCCACTCCAGACGTCTATTGGAGTTTTTACGGGAGAAAGGGGTCTGTGAAATATGCACGACTGAGTTACTCTACTGTCTTGCGTTAGTTTATCGCCTTACCAAACGTTTGGGCGCCATGTAGTGTAGTTCCTAGTTTCCCACTAGGCCCTGCGCATTGGAATAACATAAACAGTAGTATCGACGTGGAACTGCGGATATTCCAGGCCTCCACTGACTATGCTAAACTTAATTGGGTTGTGTTACCAACTAGCTCAGAGGTCACTGGAAACTTTCTTCTCTGCATAGGAAGTGATCAGCTTCCGTGGCACAGACAAGAAGGGATTCAGTTTTCCAACAACCGTGCAACATGACAACTTTGCTCCTCAGATCAAGAGTCGATCTCTAGGGTCGTGTGAAACAATAGACATGTATTTCACTCAGTCAGTCTAGTGCAGTTTACTTTCACGAGATGTAGAGAATAGAGAGACGGGCGTTTGTCAATAAAGGGTTAACATTTATTGAACAGTCTTTCTTCTCGTACAAGAGAAATGTATTGCCACAATTGCAATAACTGTTATTATAAAAAGTACGTACAGTAAGATAAGTATTGCGAAATAGAACTGTAAAAGCATTGGTATGGTTTCTTAGCCATACAATGGTTTAAAAGTAATAAAACATATATACAGTCATATATACATTAGGCTAACATACTCAACTGGTGCTTCTAACTAAGCCTACCCCAGTGTGCCTGACCTAAGCCTAACACGTGAAAAGGGGAGTAAGTAAGTAGCTTAAGTTAAGTTGGTTTTGCCAAGGTTTGTTTCAAGAATTCTCGTCTAAGGGTTTAGTCAACACCATACCTCTGAATAGAATGATGGAGGATTGGTATCTCCTTCAGGGGTCTCTCTCGATATCCCAGTCACCCGCGAGGGTAAACCGGAAGCGCCGGGACTGGATTTCTCTGCACGAGAAAGGCAGCGGCTCTCTTCAGCGCGTCGAGGAAGGAGGGGGACAGCGTCCGCGGGCAGCTGGAATCTGCTGGATGTCTTCGCAGAGGACGGCTGTTCAGCTCCTTAAGCGTACTGCACCATAGGTCGCGCTGTAGCGGCGATAATGGTAATCAGCAGCTTCACCACCACAGGATAGCAGGCTGCAGCGACAGAGTGCTAGATTTACCAACACAGGGTCATGCAGGCAGCTGGCATCAGCAACAGTAGCTCTCGCTCATTGCTTAAGGCAACGTTGGTAATATTTATACCTGACAGGTGCCGGGTTTGACGCAAGTTTGCTGGACATAAGACGTCAATTAAAGATGTCACTAGGAAGTGACAGTTATCAGTTGCTCATTAGAGTTCCATTACTAATCAAAACATAGCAAGCGGGGATTTCCAGGTTTGCTAAGTTTTTATCTTGTTGAAGAACTCGGAGTGTTATCTAGGAATATCAGATAGTGACTGCTGCTCTGTCATTGCACTAATTGGTCGCAAAGGAAGTAGCAGAGAGTCATGCTGGAATGTGGCTCTGTTCGTGTGAGGCCAGAGATGACTTTTCAGAAAATCGCACTTGAACGGTTATGCCAATATAGGGAATAAATGGATTTATAGCCGAATAGGGGCATAAGGTCACAGTATCGATCAGGAACCTAGATAAGCACGCAACAGTATCTGGTTTACTTTGTGCCTTTTGTGCCCTTTGGTATTGTTTTAACTGGTATTTCCTTCTGCCATTGTTTGTTTTCACTAGCCCTGACCCCGTTTTCTCTGCCAGCACCCCGCTCTGCGCCCGCTCCTGCCGCTGCTTCCCAGCGGCCCGCCCCCTCGCCCTGCTCCCACCTCCCAGCTGACCCTCCCTCCCTGCTCCCCTTATATGGAGGCCGCTACGCGGCCAGGCAGCGGATGCGCAGCTGGCTTGCCGAAGGCGCGCCAAAGGCAAGCCCATCTGCACCCGTCCGTGCCTGGACCGCGCTCAGTGCCAGAACCCCTGGACCCCACGAACGCCACAACACCAGACTCCGCTACGACGCCAGCACCCTCCATGCACTCAACGCCGGCCGAAACCACACCTGCTTCCAGGCAGCCCCGAAATGGCCCCACGGACCCTTCTCCTCCCGCACCTGCAGCTTCACCTGCGACAGAACCACCAAACCTCCAAGGACTGCACCCAACCACCTCCGCTGCATACTCCTCAACACCCGCTCCGCACACAAACACGCCGTCGAGATCTGGGATCTGCTCGACACCTCCGCCCCAGGTTTGGCCTTCCTAACCGAGACCTGGTGGAATGACTCCTTGGCGCCCGACATCGCCATAGCCATCCCGGACAGATACAAGATCACCCGCAGGGATCGCGCCAACGGATTCGGAGGAGGAATATCCATAGTCCACAAGTCCACCCTCAAGGTCGCCACCCACGCTGATGACACCCTCAACACCGTCGAACACCTGCACTTCTGGGTCCACACCGACCCCAACACCACCCTCAGAGGAACACTCATCTACTGACCACCCGGACCCCGAGCTCAATTCAGCGACTCCATCGCCGACCTCGCGAGCACCCATGCACTCACCTCCATGGACTACAACCTCCTCGTGGACCTGAATTTCCAACTTGAGAACAACAACGACGCCAACTCTGCCACCCTGATCGACAACCTCACCAACCTCGGCCTCAAACAACTCGTCACCACACCCACCCACGTCGCTAGCCACACACTGGACCCCATCTTCTCCACAGGCACCCATGTCGCCTTCAACCACACCACCAAACTCCACTGGACCGACCACTGCTGCATCCATTTTACCTTCAATAAACCAACCATGCACCACCACAGCCAACAGCTGCCTCGCCGCTGCTTGAGCAAAGTCACCGAAGACCAGCTGATTACCACCCTCGCCCAAAACCCCACCCACCGACCCCACCAACCCAGATGCTGCAGCCCGCAACCTCAAACAGTGGATCGACGACTGCGCCAACACCCTCGCCCCACTCAAAACCCCCTCCAACAACCACACCAGCAAGAGAGCCACCTGGTTCTCCAATGAGCTGCAGACCTCCAAACGCGCCTGCCAGAAACTGGAGAAGATATGGCTCCACAAACCCACTCCGGACAACCACGCAGCCCACAAGGATGCCACTCGCAGACATCACCACCTCATCAGAATAGCCAAGAGATTCTCCTTCATAGACCGCCTGTATAACAACACACACGACAGCAAAGAGCTCTTCAGCATCGTAAAGGAACTCTCCAACCCCAGCGCCAACGACATACTGCACTCACAAGAACTGTGCAACTCACTAGCCATCTTCTTCCACCGCAGGATTGCTGACATCCATGACAGCTTCAACACCATGACCGCCCCAACTACGCCAGACCCCACCTCCCCTGTGAACACCACCAGCGCAAACCGCCTGACCTCCTGGTCTAACGTCAACGATGACGAGACACACAAGGTCATGAACACCATCCATTCAGGATCTCCGTCAGACCTGAGCCCACACCACGCATTCAACAAAGCAGACGCTGCCATCACACCCCAACTACCGAAGGTTATCAACTTCTCCTTCAAAACAGCGATGTTCCCAGAAAGCTGGAAACACGCCAAAATCAACGCCCTCCTCAAGAAGCCCAAGGCGGATCCCAAGGACCTCAAGAACTTCCGGCCCATCCCCCTGCTCCCTTAACAGCGAAGGTCATCGAGAAGATCGTCAACATGCAACTGGCCGCCACCTGGAAGACAACAGCATCTTGGACCCATCCCAGTCCGGGTTCAGACGAAATCACAGCACCGAGACCGCCCTCATCGCCGCCACAGACGACATCAGGCGCCAACTAGACAACGGCAAAACATCAACCCTCATCCTCCTGGACCTGTCAGCCGCTTTCGACACGGTCTGCCATCGCACTCTAAAGACACGCCTCCTAGAAGCCGGAATCCAAGAGAAGGCCCGCGACTGGACCGCGTGCTTCCTCTCTGGCAGAACCCAGAGCGTCCGCCTCCCGCCCTTCCGATCCGAGGCCACCGACATCATCTGAGGCATCCCCCAGGGCTCATCCCTCAGCCCGACACTGTTCAACGTCTGCATGGCCCCCCTCGCACAAGTGGCCCGCCAACACGACCTCAACATCATCTCCTACGCCGACGACACCCAGCTCATCCTCTCCCTAACCAAGGACCCGCACACCACCAAAACCAACCTCCACGAGGGAATGAAGGCCGTCGCCGACTGGATGAAGAACAGCCGTCTGAAGCTGAACTCGGACAAGACAGAGGTACTCATCCTCGGACCCACTCCCTCAGCCTGGGACGACTCCTGGTGGCCGACCACACTGGTAACAGCACCGACACTCACCGACCATGCACGCAACCTAGAATTCATCCTCGACTCCTCCCTCTCCATGTCTAAACAGGTCAACGCCGTCTCCTCCTCCTGCTACAAAACCTCTGCATGATCCGCAGGATCTACAAGTGGATCCCGACCAAAACAAGAAAAACTGTGACACAGGCCCTCGTCAGCAGCAGACTTAACTCTGGCAACGCACTCTACGCAGGAATCCCAGCCAAACACCTATGATGACTACAACACATCTAAAACGCCTCCGCCCGACTGATCGTCAACGTCCCCCGCCGCAACCACGTCACCCCCACCTGAGAGAACTACACTGGCTCCCCGTCGACAAGAGGATCACCTTCAAGCGCCTCACCCACGCACACAAAGCACTCCACAACGCCAGACCAGCCTACCTGAACGGCAGACTCAGCTTCTACACCCCCACCCACCAGCTCCGCTCCGCCAGCCTCGCCCTCACCGCTGTCCCCCGCATCCATTGAACAACCTTCGACGGCAGATCCTTCTCCTACCTCACCGCCAAGACCTGGAACACCCTCCCCACACACCTACGGCAGACGCAAGACCTACTCGCCTTCAGAAGGCTCCTCAAGACCTGGCTCTACGAGCAGTAGGGGCACCCCCTCCCCTCAGCGCCTTCAGACCCTCATGGGTAAGTAGCACGCTTTACAAGTACTCTGATTGATTGATTGATTGAGGGGGCATCTCTAAGATGTTCTCTGAGTGCACTTGGCACTAAATCCAGTGTGGGTTTAATGTACTGAGAACTTTGATATCAAACTTCCCACTTACACTGTCTAAGAATGCATTTAGGCACTGTAGGAGTAAAGGACTCATGCAAATGTATCCTCACCAGTGATATACTGCACCCAGCTAGAGGGTTGGCTTACCTAAGCATGGCAATGGATTGTAGACATGGCACACAGGGATGTGTGCCTTGTCGACTCTTCCCTTTGCTCTGCACAAAGCACACAGCCTGCAATGGCAGTGTCTGTGTGTGTTGAGGTACAGGGCCTCTAATGTTGGCACAATATGTGCTGCAGTCCTTAGAGGCCTTTCCTGGTCACAGTGTCCTTGGTACCCAGGGTACCTTTTACAAGAGACATACATGTGGCCAGAGAGTTGCCAATTGGGTTTGCAACAGTACAATTTCCGGGAAATAACATAGGCCCTGGGTACTTGGTTGGCAGGAAAAAAGAGCACACTTAGTCAAAGAGCATCAACATCAGGCAAAAAGGGGGGGGCACCCATGCAAAAAGGGACACTTTCCTACACACTACAATCCTTTCAAGAATGCCTATTTCGAAGGCCAAAAGGAGTATAAGTATTAGACCTAAAACCTCAGATTTTTACAACACCTCAGGAACAAGAGACAACTCTGCCAAGGAGAAGCTCTGAAGAGCTGTACAATGGAGTACTGCCCCTTTGCTGTGTGTTGCTTTGCTGAGTTCGTCTGCAGTTGCCGCTTCTGCTTTGGAGAGGAAAAGGACTGGACTTTGCTGTGTATCCTGCATGTAAAGTTTCTCCAAGGGCTTGTGTGTCCTTCCCTCCTGTTGGAAGTCCCTGGGTCATCAAAGACTTCACCTACAGCACCTCAAGTCCACTACTGGGAGTCCTGAGCCTGCCAAGTGGTGGCTATTCCAGTTCAGGACACTGGAGTTATTTGTTGGGCTGTAATCACCAGAAAAGCATTACAGACACATCACTGACGCTCCTACCTGCACCAACGTCGTAGTCCCTGCTTGCTGTGTGAGGCCAGCATCAACCTTGATGACACTGCAGCCCTGGTCTCACCAATGATGATGCTTCTAGCTATTATCAACACCGCTGCCTGCACTGTGGCTATGGGCACCCCCTCATCGCATCAACTTTGACCACATCGCAATGTTGGTCTCACCGATGACGTCGCCTAAGCGCCATCACAGACTCCACTGCTTGCACCTCCGCTGTGGTCACTGACTTACCACACTGCCCTCATTGCCACCGCAGCTTCAACCTGCTGATGAGAGTGGCATCAACTCTGATGCCAACGAACCGCACCCATACCACGTTGCTGCCTGCACCGATGCCACGGATACCGCATCTTGAAGTGCATGATGCACCACCTGCGACAACACTGCAGCCCTGGCACTGCTGACATCAGCGCTCCTGACTTTGACCATACGGAGTTCGATCTGCCACATGTGTGACTTCAAGGATTCACGGACTTCTGACCCAACATGCAGTACTGACGCCTCTTAAGTCCAGCGACACGTCACCACTACACTTCACTGCAAGGTCATTGAGGCCTCTTCAACTCCCAGGTACTAATGGCGAGTCTTTCCCGATGCCATAGTCGGCCTTCAACGCCATCAAGTCGGCATGAACTGTGGGATTTCTTTGGACATGATGCACGATAACCCCGGTTGGCACTATTGATTTCAAGGAATTTAATGTTTGTTTTATTCTTTGATACTTCATATTTTGAGTTCTGTATGGTGGTTCTTTTGTCATTTCAGTCTTGTTTTGATTAGATAAATATTGGCTATTTTTCTAAACTGGTGTGGTGTTCATTTTGTAGTTTTTTTAACTGTGTTACTGTGTGTTTAGGTACAAATGCTTTACATACTGCCTCTCACTGTAGCATTATCCTAAATGAGGGTAACGTCCCCAAACGCACTCAATAAAGAAAATTGTACGGCTGCTGTAATTTGATTAGTACCAAATAAAGTTTTATTCAAAGTTCTTTTTGATTATATTTTCATTATTCTTTTCTTTGTAATGTTATAGTCACATCCAAACATTTATATCAATATTCTATATACATGCCCAATGCATTTCGGGCTCTAGGCCCTTCTTCAGGGGCTAGAAATTCTGTGGAAACAAAGGAAATATCCATCAATTTATTAGAGCCATTACATATGAGTTACTCATCATATATACATTTCACCAAGGGTAAAACCTTATAACCCACTGGTGCCATGTAGAAAACAATCTGTGGGGATAGTTTCAAAAATTAAAACATTCAAAAGAACATAAACATAGATCATTATAACTGTCCTTCGCTATTTTCAACAAAAGAAAAATAGTGAGTGTGCGTTAAAACGGGTAAAGTGTCGAAAATGTAGAAAACATATGACAAAATGAATACCTTAAAGTAGTTCTTGTGTGTGATTCATAAGAACGTATACGATGCTCAATCGCGAATCTTTATCTAAAATACCAAAGAGTACCAGTAAACAAACAAGGGTAAACACGACCTGTCGTCATAGTATGTAAAGAACGTGTAGAAATCGTACCTTGAACGTGTCTTAAAGTCCACTGTGATAGCGTATATTGTAGCGAATCCGGACGGATTCTGCAAAAGTAAAAAATGACAGGGATCCTATAAGTCACCTCATAAACTTATCGGTAGCGGTATCCTAGAGTCTGTAAAGCGTGTACGGCGTCTCTTACCAAGATTCAGCGTCCAGCGCCGCCATAACCTCGACCAAGCCTCTGACATAAGCCTGACTGCTTGTTGCAAGCTACCCAGGGGCTGAGCAGGGGTTATTTTAGCTGTGTAATCCCTTTACCCTCACCAGAAGATAAGGGATCTTAGAGGTAAAAAAACAGCTCTAAACTGGACATACAGACATTTGGCCCCCGGAGGGATAAATCCTGTCCATATATATTTCAACCTGGACAAGCACTTGTGAAACTGGAATTGCACTGTTAAGGCAGACTTTAAGTTATACTTGACGTATATCCTTTTGGTAAATCAGGAACGTTGGTCTGTGCTTTTTATTGCTCTCTGGCCACATATTCCAACCTATATTTTTGAAGGAGGCACCATGTTAGAATATGAAAGAATCTATTTGGAAAGTCTGCAATAACTCAAGAAAATGAATGCAGTACATAGCCGAATTAACCTGCGTTTAAAAAGAGGCAGAAACAAAATAAAAATATGGAGTAAAGCTGCTTCTAATTGTTTATTGAGGTGTAGATGTTACAGCTTACTAATCAGTGGCATAGCTAGACACTTGGCCTCCACTGGTGGTCCCGGCCTTTGCCGTCCCGTTGATGCGCATTTAAGAGCAGGGTATTACGGTTGCTGGTGAATCTTGCGATTGCCGCTCGTGGCAAACGCATGTAAGAGTGGGCAGGGGCCCTGTCGCCATCACAACTGGTCCCCTTGCTAAGCCAATGTTACCAAGGGAATAATGGATGGTCTGAAACCAATCTGCCCTCGCATTTCTACAGGATTCTGCACTAATTGGGATACTGATCCAAATCTTTTCCTCCAGTACTCCCTTATGCTGCAAACCCCCACATTATAAATTGCCTCATTTAATCATGGTTCTGCATGAATTTGGAAAATGGTTCTAAACTTTTCCCTTAGTAATCTCTGGTGCTCCAAATCCCCAAATCATAGGTTTAGACTCATCTCTATACCGCGTATGCTGTCAATTCAGTGTTGCAAGTTTTTATGGTTGATCTATCTTCTGTTATTCAGTATTGTATATCTAGTCCATTCTCCAACATAAGGGCGAATATGTGGACAGAGAATAAGAAATATTAATGCGATATGTGTTCTAAAGCATATATGTGCAGTACTACTCAGTGTCTGTCCCCTGTATAGCATTCATTCTCTTTCAATGAAAAAACTACACATACTACACATACTCAAAGTGCTATTTTAGAAATGGCTGTTATCTTGGCTAATTCGCATAAACAAAAAGATTCTATCAAAAAAGTGCAAGTGTTAAATTTGAGGATTTTTTCAGTTTCTTATTAAAGGGAGTGTAGAATGAGGCTCTTCATTAGACCAGTGGGATGAAGGCACTATGTGATTTTAAAATACCCCTCACACACTAAGAATCCCTTAGTGTCAGGACTCCTAACTTCTGTGAATACCGAAATGAGTAAGTGTCTTCAGTGAATACCAAAATGAGTAAGTGCCTTCTGTGAATACCAAAATGGTAGTAAGTTTAGAGTTTTGTCTTAAGTTAGTTCTGTGAATCGGGCCCATATAGTCTGCCACAGTTGTTCAATTTCAATTTAAGTGCAAAAATGATCTCCCTCAGATGACCACTACTATAATACACCAGTGTATTATTTGCAGTGGGCTTGGGGCACAAATCAACACAAAGTAATTCTGTTCTGTATTAGATGTCTCAAAATAAGAAGCTCTCTTTAGATAGCACAACTGCAGGAGAGTGTCCTTTGGCGAACTTCAGGACCGCCGTATGTTAACCCCTTCCATGCTCATGACGAGCTCAGCTCGTCATGCAGTACAGTGCTCCTGTGCTCATGACGAGCTGAGCTTGTCATGACCACACCCATTTTTATTGCTGTCCAGCACAGCAGAGGAATCTCTCAAGCAGCGATGTGGTTAAGTGCGGTTATTAAGGCTGTTGATATTCCAGGTCATAACTGTGAAATCATTCATTGGGATATGGATATGAACCTATCAGGGCGAGGGTCACAGCAACCTCCGTTTTTAGTATAGGGGTCGGTGTTGCCTTGTGCACTGATGGGCAGAGTGGAGTGGTGTGGCTCACTGGTTAGAGGCGGCAGACCCGGAAGCACAGGTCGGCCTGGGACCAGGGTTCGATTCCCGACGCGGCAGGGTCTTGGGCCATGGTCAGCGGACTCGATAATTCTCGCCTCGGTGCCTACTCCAACCATGGATCCCACTCAGCAACTCTGGGCAATAGCTTGCTTAATCTCTACTAACGGCCCCATCAGCGCCGGGGATGCTTGTCTTCACCTTGGAGATGTCCAGGAGGGACCATCTCACAGGGAAAGCCAGGATGGGTTCCCCAGCGGTATACAGCGCCGGGACGCCCCTTTGCTGGGGCAGCTGTGCGCTTTACAAGTATACAACATTTAACATTTAACATTTGGTTCTGTATAAGACTGTCTCAGACAACTAAAACCCCATAACAACAAACCAGCCCACTTGGGCCAACATGAGTGACCCCCACCACCCAATTGCCCATCCACCACATACTTCTCCCGAGTCATTGGCGATCAGGGTTTGGTCTAGCTGGGTATCATCCAAGTATGATGAGCGATGTCTTCAGGGGTTGTACGCTTTCCACTACAGGCCAGTCTGCAGCCCCCTTGTGCTCTGGTTTCAGGTTGGTGCTTCCTGTTTACCCGATATACCCAAGGGGGTGTCGCTCTGGAGGTGACTCTGTTACGTGGCCCAATCCCATGCCACCTCTAGTGTGTCAAAGAAGTGGGATTTGAAGGCATGGGTCACCTTAAACTGTGCTGGATATAGAAGCATATGTTGCAGCTTCAGGTGTCAGAGTTTTAGCTTAACCCTGTCAAAGAACTTCCTTTGTTGTTGTGCTTGGAGTGAGTAGTCAGACAAAATCATTATATGTTGAGACTGGAAGGTGAGGTCCCCCGCTCATCATGCCTCTCACATAATTGCATTGCGGTCTTGAAGTTGAGGAATTTTGCTATGAGGGGGAGTGGCGTCCAGAGACCTGTGGGGCCCCTCAATAACAAAGGTAACCAGCGGGCATCCAGGATATAATACACTGCACTTGGAAGACCTTCAGGGCAGACCCCACTGATCCCTCTGGAACCCCACAAAGAGTAGATTACCATTGCTCGCCTGTTTTCGGCGTCTTCCACTCTGGTTTCCAAGGGCTTTTATACTTTAGAGAGGTCCGATATTGTGGTCAGGAGTTCTTCGCCCTTGTCCTCCAACTCAAAAAACTCGGCCCTTTGCCTCAGTGACTCATTCAGTTACTCCTTGAAGGGCCTGTTGAAGCAGAGACGCTTCAATTCTGACCTACCCAATCTTTGTTTCAAGGGCCGCCTGGTAGGTATGGATGCCTTGAATGGTGGTGATGCCGGCTGTTTCAGAAACTTGAGCTTTGTGCCCTGGGTCTATGGCAGCACCGCATGCTCCCTCCACAGTGGCTGCAAATGTATCAATTTTACTTTGTGTGTGAGGGGCACCGGGCTTGTCTCTCGCTATCTCCGGCGGCCCGACCTGTCTTGGATCGACAAGAGCTTGAGGTCCTGCAATTGGTATTTTGGCAGGTTCAACTCGTCTGGTGCCAGGTTGGTGTGTGTGCCAGTAGAGGCAGCTGAGGGGAGAGAAATCGCCCCCACCACAGAAATAGGCAAGAATCAGATGTGGGCTTTGAGGCCCTTTTCGCCACCCCTGGTCTTGATAAGTGTAGGGCACACAAAAACTAGATCTCGAAGCAGGCACCAGGCTAGGGGATCAGCAGTTCAGAAGATGCTCTCGGGATAGAGGGGAGTCCTGCATGTGTAGCACAGTCGCCGTCATGCCCAGTTTTCTATGCACCCAATACCTCTGTTGTATTATCTCTGGCCCCACGGGAGCTATCTTTTATGCTTGCGTGCCCTTTCCAGGGTCAGGTGGGAAAAGAGAGTCCCAATGCGAACCGCCCGGGGCTTCAAGCCACCACCACCTTCACCTCTGCTTCAGCTGTTTCACCAGGCCACTATGTGGGCTCCACCAGTTTCCGCTCTCTAGGCCGGGTCCCACGAGTATCTCCCTGGGCGCACCCTCACTTGCATTCAGACATCGTGGTGAATCTTGCCATCTCCCCTAGTTTGGGGTCGCTCCCGGAGTTCTCCAGCACTGCAGCAGCACCATCACACCTCTCTGCCAGGATCAATCAATGCACAGGGACTGACTGCCTCTTTCCTCAGTCGCACCTGCAATGCACAGATGCCATATTGCTCTCCCAGGCCTCCGGCTTCCAGTTGCCTCCAACGGACCATCTCGGGCCACCACCACGTTTCGCAAGGCCAGCAGGGCCCGGGGGCATGAATATTGAGGCAGGAGAAGCCCTGTCGGAATCTCCACAGTAGCAGCCTGGGTACGGGAGTCGATTACAGAGCATCCACCATTTTGTTCCACTTAGCCACACCCCCTTGTCATGTTGTCATGGTTATTTCTTTGCTCAGACGCTGTTATGCATTTTACCACTTTTCAGCAATGCTCCTCAATATACACTCTTGCCTCTATTATAGGTCTTGACCCTGTCTCTCAGAATGCTTGTTTCCAGTGCAGGGAGGACCTGGCCTGGCTGTTCGGTCTGGACTGTTCTCATGGGGCAAAGGGTCAAGACTGATTTGCATATGGCTGGGTCCAAACTGGGGTGGCGTAGTGGGCAAAAGAATGAGGGATTTAACCCACATCTTTTGACTGGGGGGGAATGTTTGCATTGTCAAAACTCCGTCCATCGTTTGTTTGCTGTAACACCTTTTGCCCTAAATGGGATGGGCATGCCAGATGTGGGTCCCTTGCTCACTGTGCCACTGGATTCACTCTAGCCTGGCTGAAGAAGCGTGACATACCCTGAAACCATTGCTAGGATGCTTGTTTACGGTCCAGGGAGGACCTGGATGGCAGTTCGGTCTGGACTGTTCCCATGGGGCACAGGGTGAAGACTGATTTGCATATGGCTGGGTCCAAACTGGGGTGGTGTAGTGGACAAAAGAACAGTGGATTTAACCCAGATCTTTTGACTGGGGCAAATGTTTACATTATCAGCATTCGGTCCATCATGTGTTTGCTGTAGTGCTTATGAATATAGATAACAAGTATGAAAGGTGCTCTACAAGGATGAGACACAAAAGGGAGGGCGAACACTGAAGTGGAATTTAGTTAACCTTAACTCTGGAAACGGTCAGCAGGATCATACCTGGACCATAACCCACTAATTTTTCTAGGAATATAAACATCAATTTTCAACCATTTGATAATTCTCCAAGCAAAACAGCCAAAGCTACATCCAAACGACAGCGACTGTTATCTGTAAATGTACACCATTTGAAGTGCATTCACATGAGTGCGTAGAGTATTGTGCTGTGTGCTGAAGTAAAGTACTTTTCATTTTCTAAGTAAAAGCACTGACTAGATCTTGAAATGTTAAGGACCTCATTTATGAAGTCCTTATGCCACTATTGCGTCCTTTTTTGTGATGCTGCTGCGGCGCATAAAATGCACCACACTGTGCCATATTTACAAGGTGATGCATCCAAGCAGATGTGTCCCTTTGTAAACCCCTGCCATACATTATACCTGCAACAGGTATAATGTATGCAGGGTGGACGTTCCGACGCAGAAAAGCCTCGTAGAAGTGGTGCTGTGAAATCTATGAGATTTCTCTGTGTCACTTCTACGGTGTCACTGCATCAAATCCAAGCAGGCATAAGAGGTGATGGAGACCTTTTCACATGGGGCTTGCCCCATGCGAAATGACACATTGCTGGAGTTGCGCCTGTTTCCAGACACACTCAAGCAATGCGCAATTTATGTGCTGACAGATACGTCAGGATTCCTGACGTATGTGTAAATCTCTGTGACATAGAGCACCTTACAGTAATTACGGCACATCCATGGTGTCGCAAGGATGGCACACTGAAAAGCTGTTGCATCGCTGTTTCATCCCAGCAATGCAACACTTTTCATGTTTCATTCAGTTCTGAATTTCGAATCCAAGCCACCTCACTATGTAATACTTGAGCTGCTTGACTTTGCAGTCTGTGGGACAAATGCTAAAGGATTTTCTTAGTACTCCATCTTGGGTGCAATGGTTGGTTAAAGGGGTCAAAGCCTCTCATTGTTACAATCTGGGCCCTGTAACATCTGTCTGCCCTGACACTACTTGCATACTTGCCAAAATGGTTACCAGAGCATGGCAAGCTAATCTCCTATGTAGACATGATAAGATTTCCAGAGCACCACATAATTAAGATATCTCGGTCCATCAATCCGACAGGTCGAATGGTTAGCTTCAGAAAACTGAAAGTTGATAGGACATGAATTAAGCGTCCAAATATAAAGACACCTTGTAGGTCTATAGCTCCGAAAGCTTTTATTTCTTTAACACCCAAATTGATTAGAGTCCAAAAATGAAACAGCTGACACGTGTTTCATCATTTGAGAACTTTTTCAAGGCTGTAAGTTTGAAAAATACATACTTGAAACACTGTACAATATCAATTATTAAAGCTAATCACAGTGTGTAACATATTACCTACTAGTGATTCTATTATTAACCCCTTCGCAGCTGGGAAAATTCCCATGCTGGGCTGGGGGGCGGGGGCGCGCACAACGCTTATGTGCTCATGACGAGGTCAGCTCGTCATGAGCCACGGTGGTCGTGTGCTCATGACGAGCTGAGCTCATCATGACCACACCCGTTTCTTTAGAACGTTCGCACAGATGGGGAATTATCCCAGCGTGCAAGCGTTCTAAAGGTCATGACGAGCTCAGCTCGTCATAAGCACACAAGCACCGTGGCTCATGACGGGCTGAGCTCGTCATGAGATTCAAAGGGGTTAACAAAGCAAGCAAGGAGCACTATTGTGACAGTTTTAAAAGTATGATCCAGGAACATTTAAGAGCAAATTAATTAACAAATATAAATAACCAGGACTACAACCAAAGAATGATCAGAAGAGATAAGCGGAGTTCTTAAATGTGACCCCAAAGACCAAATACTCAATTATTGAGTGTGACGGTAATGATAATAGTAAGGACACATGGATAGATAACTTTTGGAGTGGGTTTTCTTCTGCATACTGAAGACTAAAAAAAATGTGTGCACTTCCACCCAGGGGTCGTTCCACCACTAGGGCAGAGGAGCGTAGCCCCACTGCTTTCTTGCAGTGTGAGAAAGCCAAAACATAAAATGGTAATAACTTTTGCTTATTACCATTTTATGTTTCATTCAGCATTGCAGGCAGGTGGGTGTTTGGAGCTGCTCAGGCAGGGCAGGAGTGGTTTGCCCACTCCTGAGTACACATAACTGGTTTGGTCGGCCCTCTCTGGCCGCCCAACCCAGTCATGCGTACTGTGCACTTCTCCAGGCAGGCTGCATTGCAGTCTACATAGAGAACATGCAATCCCTTACAGCCCTGGCTGGGCGGCATCCCAACTAATCACAATGCTCCACTGGAGCGTTGTGATTGGCTTAGGGGAGGGGAAGGAGGCTGCCTGCTTCCTGTTCCGGCCGGAGGCAGGAAAGCAGTAGCAGACCGAGCAGTGGAGACACAGGGACCGGGCCGGCAGAAAGGTAAGTTTTCTTTTTTTTATTATTGAACCCCCTCCCCATGAGACACCCCCCTTCCCTCACGACCCCTCTCCCATCTCATCACCCTTGCGAACCTGCACCGCACCCCCCCCACCCATGAACCATGTCGGCCACGACTGCTTCCACCCCTAGCCGTGGATTTGTATATGCAATGACAATTTGTTGAATGGAAGGGATGACATTGAGATTCCATGTGTTGGTTTCAAAACATAGATGTAAGCCCACCTATAACTTCCTCCCTCTCTATTGAAACCCTCATGTCCATCATCCATTTCTAGACATCTCTTGACATCCAACACCATGACACACCTGCATGGATTGTTCCAGTGGTGTAAGATTGCTTTTTCATGAAGCTGTGTTTTCATGTTCGATTTTTTCACCTAATGAAAGAGCCATGCTATAATTCCAATAATTCTTTACCTCCTTTCTGCTTCATGAGGGTGTAATTCTCTGACAGGTTGAAGCTGTCTTTTGTTTATGCACACTTCTAAAAGTGGTGCCAGCTGCTTGTACAAAAACGTACAGCAGCTTGTGCACCCTTCATTCTTGCACATCTTCAAAAAAGATGAGAACAGCACTTGTATGTTATCTACCAGTGCAGAACTGCAGCATCAGTTAAAAGCGAGTCTTTACTAGAAAAAAATAAAACAAGTTTTGAGAAATGTGCAAGGTGGCCTACCTGCAAACACCAGCTGTAGCTATGTGGAAATAATTATGCACGTGCGAAGTTGTGAAGCTGTGCCATAGGTAAACTCGCATTTAAAAAAAAAAAGAATTGGGAGCTTCACAAAGTTAAATGCTCACAAAGTTTTAAAAGTTAAATACAGGTTTCAACTTTACCCGAAGGATGTCACTTCCTTCGTTTGTGGGATGTCCTGCTGGCCAAGAAGGAAATTTCACATTAGCAAAGTTCAACAAAGTCATCAAAGGTTGCTTATTTATCCCAATGTGAAGCTTCCAAATTCACAAGACTGAGTGGGCAAAGGTCTTACCTTCGCTTCCCTCCAGAAATGCCCAAATGAGATCTGTGGAATGTTTCTTCCAGGAATTCAATGAAACATACATCCATAAGAAGACCAGACTCCTTATGAGATATCTAAAACAATTGAATGAAACCTCTTACCTCATAATGAAATTATGTGCGTGCACATTTTTTGGCCCACATGCATCAAGCATTTTTGGAGTCGCAAACGGTGCGATTCCTTAAAATCGGCCGTTTGCGACTCCAAAAATGCATTTTGGAATGCATCAATCATTTTTGGAAATCGCTACATTTGAGCGATTTCCAAAAATGCGATTGCTTTTAGGAAATCGCAAATGTGCGATTTCCTAAAAGCAATGCATGAATACATTTTCAAAAGAGAAATCGCATTTTGCGGGACAGATTTACCGAGTAGTTGAACTACTCGGTAAATTTGCAAAAACTGTAAATAATGCAGAAAATGCATTTTTAAAACGTTCATGTTACGGACACACATGTCCTTAGGACATGTGTGTGTGCAACATGATGCGAAAAATACATTTCAGGGGTGCATGGGGGGGTCCTTTGGACCCCCCCCTGCACCCATGAAATGTTCTAAGTGCCACTCGCAATTTGCTACTGGCTTCCAATTGACTACATTGATTCCTATGGGCCTCTAGGCCCATAGGAATCAATGTAATGCCATTCCTTAATTGCACTTCGCAATTAAGGAATCGCAATTTTCGAAAATTAAGAAATCCTAAAAACTTTTAGGATTTCTTGATGCATAGCATTTTGCATTTCTCAAATAGCGATTCCTTAATTTTCGCTATTTGAGAAATGCAAAATCCTACATTGATGCATGTGGGCCAAAAGGTACATGCTATCTATTTTCTTTTATGAACGTACCAAAAATCAGGAGGTTGAAAACATTTGAACGTCTCCACATTTGTGTGAAAAACTGTGACTTTTGCTTCAATTTGATTTGCATATTTCCTAGTCCACTAACAAAACTATTCTGCATTGCACATACTTTTAGCCATGTGTGGTGTTTGTCTCTCCTGCAATGACATTATAGTATAACAGCTTCACAAAACTAAAAATGCTGACAAAAATGCTACAAACACTTGTCATTGTGCATAGAAAAGCTATGCAAAACGTAATTTTGCAGAAATAACTCTGAATGTATTTTCTAGCCTGACTACGTCTCAGTGCAGGTAACATTTCTCCCAAATACGTACAAACAAATTTGAGAACCCGTTAAACGCTGATAAATGCGGGTGTACCGTATTTTCCTCCAGCTGAAAACAAGGCCTATTCTTAGTCTTAATCTGTATGGAAATCACTGCTAAATTTGTGCGGGTGGTTTCCGGTGCTCAGCACCGGCACTGAATTTTAGGGGACGGTAGTACAGCTTTCTTCATGCAGCCAGCAGCAGTGCAGATAATTTTTCAAAGATGAATGCACGCATACTTATGTAGCATATGCCCCTACTGTACAGGGGGCCTGAACTCTAGCTCAGTACACTCGCTGACTCACTAACTGGGTCTGGGACCAGTTCGTTTTATTATTATCTTGCAGGAATGTTCACGATGTTACAAATGGATAGAACATGCATAATGCCCACACCGTCATCCGCTCCCCCCCTCCACATTTTACATTTGCCGATATAATAATTACACCGGACACATCGTTTATGGGAAAAGAACTGCTGCAGGTTTATTTTCATACAACAAAAGTATGCCGTTTTGTGGGTTATCTTACGGGCGATCCAGGGCAGGCAGCCCCTCGCTGCCCTACCCGCCTAATGAGCCAGCCGGCACGGTGGGTCGATGCCCGGACAGTGCAGCACCTTTGTAGATCCCCTTCCGGATCACGTGATCATGTCTTATACTCCCACCCCTGGTCAGGACCCCAACCGCCCGAAGGACTAACGGGCGCCATCCCGGTTTTCCCGGAACCTCCCTGCGGCTCCAGGTCTTTGGCTCTGGCACCCTTACTGTGCCCCGCAGAGGTACCCTTACTGTACCCGTCTACCTCCAGATCGCCCTGTAACTTCGCCTGCAACACAAAAGAAAACATTAAAACATCTAAATTGCACGCCGCCTGCCCAGCTGCTGGGCACGAGGATAGGGTGGGTGCAGCGAGGCAGGCAGGCAGCAAGACGACCGGAAAAGAGGTCGACCTGGAGGCAGCAGGGGCCTAAGTACCCGGCCCGCCCCCAGGCTAAGCATGGGCGAATTTTGCAAATCTGGCGTTCGCGAATTTTGCGAATTTGCGAACTCGCAATCCGCAAAATCCACGAATTCTTGCGAATTTTTTTTTGTGTTCGCAAGAATTTCTGCCAGTTCGCAAGGATTTCCGCCAGTTCGCGAGGGTTTTGTACCAGTTCGCAATTGCGAACTTACATGTCGGCTCGCAACGGTCACGATTATGTTGTTTCTACGTCTGGTTCATCATCACAGGTTCCCAGCACCCTCTGTTTCACCCCTGCCACCCTCTGTTTCACCCATGCCACCCTCTGGTACATCAATGCCACCCTCTGGTTCATCATCACTGTAGATTATGGGGGGGGAAAAAGCAAGCACACCTGCCTGCTTTAACTGACATGAATTAATTTGGGGTTGATTTATTAATGTGTCACTGTTTTAAAATTCCAGTCTGGCACCTGCTTCCTTATCTGTCATTTGCTTTCTGTTGCAGTGCAATTTTTTTTTCCAGGACCTTTGTGGCCTACTTGTAGCTATTCTATGAGCCTGCTGTGAGGGTCAGAGCAGGGTCATACAATTGTTGCAACTAGCAACTGAACTCTGGAGGGGACCTTGTCAGGAAGCACTACACGGAATGGTTACTAATGATGAGTTGGAACTTTTGAACCTGCTGAATGCTTTCACTTTTGCAAAACTCGTTTTTCTGCAGAACAGCATTACAGCAACTGTAATGCCCCAAACAAGCTTATATGAGAAAGTTGATTTCTAATCCAAAAGTTATCCAAAGAAAATCAAAAGGCCTCAAATTCAAAAAAGTGCAGGCAAATGTCAACCTGAGGAGTTATTCTGATAAAAATCATCATTTTCAGAAGGTCTATGCTGCTTGCTAGTAGATTTCTTGTGCAGAATTGCAATTTTTGTAATTTCGCGAGTGCGAGATTGTTGCTGCCCGCCGCACCTACATGTTCGCAATTGCGAACTTACACCGCACGCCGCAAAATTGTATCACCAAGAAATAAAAAATCCGCTTCGTGCGAATTTGCGGATTTTCGGTAAATTCGCCAGCATTCGCGGATTGCGAATTTACCGAAAATCCGCAAAATCCGCGAGCGGAAAGGATTTTCCGCCCATGCTTACCCCAGGCATCACCTCCCCTGGACGCACGTCACTGGTGCACCCGCCCACGCAGAGGGGCTGGTGAGGCGCCGAGAGCCTCCCCCTTCTAGGGGACAAGGGAGGGGGGACTCCGACTAGTCGGCACTAGAGGGCTGCCCTGCTGATGTCCCCCTGCGGGGGACGCTGGCAGCTGCATAGTGCCCACACCGTCATCCGCTCCCCCCTCCACATTTTACATTTACCCATATAATGATTACACCGGACACATTGTTTATGGGAAAAGAACTGCTGCAGGTTTATTTTCATACAACAAAAGTATGCAGTTTTGTGGGTTATCTTACAGGCGATCCAGGGCAGGCAGCCCCTCGCTACCCTGCCCGCCTAATGAGGCAGCCGGCACGGTGGGTCGATGCCCGGACAGTGCAGCACCTTTGTAGATCCCCTTCCGGATCACATGATCATGTCTTATACTCCCACCCCTTTCGGGGCAGAGCGTGGAATGGCACACCCCCGGTTGGTCAGGCCCCCCAATCGCCCGAAGGACGTCTGTTCTGCTCGCAGGGACGGCGGGGGGACCCCTGACTGGAAGTGCAAGAGACGACTGAATGCTGGGCACCACACTTACTGCAGTTATGTGTGAATTTGCATGACCTACCCCAGGTGCAAACACCCCCATTGAAAAGCCTGCATGTTCCTGAATTAAATTGCTTGAGCCCTGCCCTCTGGCCCCTCCCCTGGCCCCCACGAAAAGGCTGCTTGAATGGCCGTTTGGGAAACTGTCGCTCCCCTTTCTTACTATCTACCTCACCCTGCGCCCTGTATGGCATCTCCTTACTTTTGTAAGTAAACCTACACATGTGTTCCACCCAGAGCTGTATCTCCTTCTGATCCCATCCCAGATCCGGGCATATGGCCATTCTCTTGCGGAAATCCTGGTCATAATAAAACCAGCCCATACCCCCTGACTACTTTGCCTCTTGCTGGATGGTGCTCGCATATTGCATCAAGGCCTCGCCTTGCACTGGGAACTTTTATATCACTACTGCCGCTAGAATGTTGAAAGCCGCCGTCCAATTCTTTAATGTTTTTTCTGGCCAACGCTGATATCACACCTTTTTCACGTCTTCCTTCCCCCCCCATCTTCCTTGTATCTACGCCTGCCGCCCCATGCATTGGCAATGTCAGGATATCTATATATTCGCGCCTCCATATCCCTTCCTTGGCTGCCATTGGCACTTGCCATGCCAGGAAGCAACGGCCCACAGCCAGTGGCGCCTGCGTGACCAGAGGCCTAGGTGCCCCCCCGCGACTTCGTTGTGCGTCTCCCCTTAGCCGGGGAAAGTACCGGGCGGGCAGGGCTGCGGTGCGTCAGTCCCTGCACTCGTGACTTGTGAGTGACCACTGGGAACCCCAGCAGTGCTGGTATGGGGAGGCCCCCTAGGCTGGTTATCAGCGGATACTGTGGCCGGCGGGGCTAGCATGGCAGTTCCAGGAATCCCAGGCATAGCGGGCCCAATGGCTGCCCCAGCGGCGGCCCCTTTTCTACCCTCTGCGCCAGTTACGTCTGTGGCAGCGGCCTGACCCGCCCAAACTTGCAGCACCGTCGCCGGCCCCACTGCTGGTGGGGCCGGTGGCAACACCTGCGGTATTGCCGCCATAGAATCCAGTAGTTTCTGAAATACCGCCATGAGACCCAACATATCGTCCATCGCCTTAACCATTTGAGCCAAGTCAGTCAGGCCTGTGGCCGAGTACTGCACTACAACTGGTGTGTTCACTGGCTCAGGGGCCCGTGTGGGGGTGGCCGGCCTCCCTTTCGCCGGAGGTGCTTCGGACAGAAAGTCCTTGCTGGTTTGCTTGCGATTCCGCTTGGACCTCCATGGCTCCTGGGTCGAGGGGCCCGCCGTGTCGTCAGGTGGGGTGACGGCTACTACCCCCGAGTCCTCCTGTCTGCGCACCTCAATAAATCCTTGCACCCACGCTGGTCCTTTTGCTTTAGCTATGGCCATGAATTCCTCCCACAGCCCATCTTGGGGCGTTCCCTGCTGTGATTTGTCAACACAGGTTACTTGGGAGAACAATGGAATCAGAGTCTCCAGGCCGTCCATCCGAGTGGTGGCTTCTGCCCTTGCGGGTCCCTACGGGTGAAAAGGTAAATGACTGCTTAAGCAACCCCAGTCCAGGGCTGCCGCAATGGCTGACCCACCGCACAACTTGCTCCATTGCCCTCCACCAGTCCTCCCACACCTTCATTACTTACCGTTTATTGCTTCCCAGCGCACGAGGAGCGGGTATGATCGTAACGGTCGCGACTCACAGCGGGCGATCGTCACTTATAATGTCGGGCACCCGTCGCTGTACTGTACTCTTGACCCTGTGTCAAATTGTAGAATATTAATTACCATGGCATGGTTACTGCCTCCCCCATGCACCCTAAAACCTGCATTCATATATAATTGGACATGACAAACATCTCTCTCAATACGTAACTGTAATATGGCAGTGGCCCCTCTACCGCAAGAACACGGCCCCGCATACCTCTAACGAACCCCGCGGTGGCCGAATAAGTGTCACCGTTGGACTGTGCAAGCGTCAAACTGCCTTTTCTTCGGGGGCGGGCAATCCTGCCCCGCCCCCGCTTTGGGTAAATACGGACTAAGGGTGTCCGTGAAAAGGGGGATCCCCACACACAGCGGACGTGAGGTCCAGCTTACGGACGGTCTGTGTAATTTATGGACGGTTGGTCACCTTCTTGTGTCATTCTGAGGACCACATAACTGTTAAGCATGGTGGTGAAGCCAAGAAGAGGTGGCCTTCTGCAGCGGAGATATCTGGGCGCAGCTAGAACTAACCGAAAGTGGACCATGAATTGGGACAACGACCTAAATAAAACAGGTCAGCGTATCAACGGCTCATTTGCTTCTTGGGCAAATGACAAATTAGAGAATGCCTTTTGTCACGCTGGGTTAGTATTATTTATTAGTTGAGGATTAGATTTCAGCTACCTTCGCCTTTTTCAAGTGGTACATTGCCCCATAGCGTGTTTTGTCCAGTATAGCAAGGCCTCCTTTCTGAAAGTGCAGTCTGACATTTTTCCGGCTAATTTAGGGAATTTTATGTGGCCAGATGAATTAGTCACTCAAGCAAAGGAGTTTCTACATTTCATTTTTGATTTTCAACAATTCTTACAAATCTGTTATATTAATGATATTAAGCACATTATTACACATGCAGTTACAAAAGCAGCTACGGTCGGGTGCCAAGCTGAACGTTGCGGGACTCCCCTGCGAGGGAGGGAGCCCTGGTGCGCTGCCAGATGGAGGACGAGAGCCCACCCCGCCTCCACGCGCTACGGCATGTTGCGGGGCTCCCCTGCGAGGGAGGGAGCCCCTGTGCGCAACCAATATGGAGGACGGGAGCCCACACCGCCTCCACGTGCTACGAAACGTTGTGGGGCTCCCCTGCGAAGAGTGAGCCCCTGTGATGACGGAGGCCCCCGCGCTGCCCTGAATCAAGGGCCGGAGTGAGGGAACAGGCCGCAAACCCCTCAGTGAATGGGGCTGGTGGGGCGCACGTTGCGGGGCTCACTTGCGCTAAGTGAGTCCCGGTGATGGCGGAGGCCATATCTTTTTCCTCGCGAGCCTAGGCCGGCCGCCCCTGCTCCCTCCCATGGACAATTAAAAAGAAATGGTGCCTGGCCGGGACTTCAGGCATCAAGAGAACAAGGCTGCAAGTTGCTGACCCCGGGGACCGAACTGGTGACCTCAGGCTTGGGCTAGGTGCAGGTTAGAGAGGCTGCCATCTGCAAGGCCGCTCAACTGCACAACGCGTCACGTGTGGTGGGGAAAGGAGGGTTGTGCCCTCCGGCCGGTATGCAGTGCTAACCCCGCGAGATACCGGCTGATCATGTGGAGGGAGAGGGGGGTGCACGGATCTCCCATTGCAGCCCCCTGACCACGTTCCCTGTCCCACCACCCGGGCTACGCGTGTGCCTTCCCGAGGGGCCCCGCCAACCCGCGAGCACATCTGGCCACACCCTGCATCCCCCCATGGTAACTCGTACCACGGGCCCCTGTACAACCAGGGCTTAACCCAGGGACGGGGCAGGGGGGAGAGAAGTGCGGCACTTACCGGCGCTGACGGACCCGATCTAAGGACGACGACAACACGAGGCAGTGCATCAAGGCAGGCAGGCAGCAAGATGACCGGGAAAGAGGTCGACCTGGAGGCGGCAGATTGCCCAAGTACACGGCCCGCCCCCAGGCATCACCTCCCCTGGACACACGTCACTGGTGCACCCGCCCATGGGGAGGGGCTGGTGGTGAGGCCGCCGAGAGCCGCCCCCTCCTAGGGGACAAGGGGGGGCTCCGAATAGTTGTCACTAGAGGTCTGCCCTGCTGATGTCCCCCTGCGGGGGGACGCTGGCAGCTGCATGCTGCACGCGCTTCTGAGTGGTCTTCAGAGAGGTGCAACTGTGTTGTGTCATGTGCACTTGCGCAGTGTAAACTTTATGTGCAGTGGCCAGTGTGGGACCATTATTTTCTAATGGTCTGCCGTCTGTGCAGTGCGCCTGCCACGTGCCACCTAAGCGGCAGCAGGTCACAGGTGAGACCAGGGCTCGAGTCGGGGTACAACGCGAGTGGACAGCGTCTCCCCACTTATTTTACCGGGAGCTCGAAAACTATAATCTGTAACTGAGTGCAAGCCACGTTTCGTGACGTCACTTCCGTCGTGACGTCAGCGCCCCCACTTCTTTTTTTAGGACTTGTGCCCTGGGTGAGACCTTGAGCACTATCGAATTATTGTGCTTGCACACAGTGGAGATGTTTGCGTCACCTTTGTTCACATGAACTCGTATCATGTACTTCTTTGTGCTCGGACACCTGATAGCAGATGCATGCACCTAGTGCCCTCCTGAAAGCAGTTCTTTCTTTGGAACGTCAAACTCACTTTTTATGCCCCAATCCTGTCTCCGGCCCCCAGCACCTCCTCTTCCTGCTTTTCCTTCATTTGAATGCACAACTTATTTAAATTGCTGGACTCTGAACTCTGCTTGTTATACAAAGTGAAGATGATGAGACAATGCGAGGAAGCGGAGGGGAATTGCAGAGTCTCAGTAACCACCAGCAACTGGGAGAGGCAGAGAAAAAGATGGTGCCTCCCTTTAAAATATAGGCCATGGTCCTGATAGACAGGTCGCCTGTAGGGCAAGTAAACAGTGCGTTCGGCCAGTCAAGGCTCATAGGGTACTCCTCAGTTACTTAGCAGTCACAACCTTATTCCAAGAGGGGCTTGGACTGGTAACAAGCTCTGTGCTTGTCACTGTGTGTACATAAAAAAGCCTAACGCCCTTTACAGCGACTTCAATGTCGCATCTAGGCAACAACCTCAGCCCCCTGCCCCTCCTTCTGAATGATCAACAGGATCTTTCGATCCCATTTCCACCCATAAGGCTGAGGTGAGCAGCAACAGATGGAACATCATTCCCTGTCTGCTTATCACCTTTTTAGGTCTCGCCTATTAATCCCGCAAGGGATAATAGACGAGAGTTTAGTGGTCAAACCAGGCTCTGAACCCATTGCGGATTTCGGACAGTTTGTGTGGTGCACTCGTGCGGAAAGCGTGTCCATATCAAAGCCATCAGCCTCCCTCCCACAGGCATCTGAAGCTTAACCCAGCGTGCGCTCTGCCTCAGGCTGTTTCACTTTCACGGCCGCAAGGCCGTGCTTCAAAGGGATCCGCTCCCCCGCCCCCTGCTTCACACTTTAAAGGAATGCTCTCCCCCGCCCCCACAGCAATGCCAAGAGCTTGTTGTACTAGTGCCCCAGATCTACTCAACTAGCTTTGGCAATGCCGTTTTGTTTCACAGTTTGCTTATAGTTTTTTGATTTCCGTGTATTGTGTGCATGTCATTGTAGCCACCCGAAAACCAGCTTTAAAAAAACGAGTGACCTTGAGCAGCCCGTGACGTATATGATAAGCATTGTTCTTCCATTCTGCTGGTCTGTTGGTTTGACGTTCCGCTATAGTAACAGTAGGCTTAACAATGGATTCACGTTTAATCTGACTACCAGTCACGAAGGAGTCATCTCTGTCTTCATGTCGTGTACCAATATCCACAGTAATGTTGGTTTATATGGGCGTTGAGTGTTGGTAATGATCTGCACAGTTCACAGCAGCTTTCCTTCCCTCATCACTAACCCCAAATCCACCCGCAGCCTTTCGCTTCCGTCAGTCCTCACCCCACACATTGCAGCTCCCAGAACTAACCCCTACTGTAAACCCTCCCTTCCAAACCCTGAATTCCGCCGACAGCTGCTCCTTCGTCCTTCCCCCGACCATTAGTTCCTCTTCCCTTCAGTCTAGTGTCACAGTTTGTCTCCCGATTCATAGTCTACGGATTCTTTGTGCCCCCTTGCAAAACCCTTTTTGTTGCTTCTGTTTGGATTTATGAATGCTCATTGTTGGTGACCTGAAAACAAGTTTGTAATATTTGAAACGTTTGTGTGGAACATTAAATTGCAGTAAGCGGCATGGGCAACCTTCTTTGCAAAGAGAAGTTAAAAGTACAGAATATTCATCTTGAAGTGTCTTCGTTCTGGTGACCACCTCATTATTTCTGATTTGCAAAACTGTTCAGTTTCTCTACTCATCAGAGTTAGTCCCTTATGAAAATCTGTAAGATAGTAGTGTTAAGCATGTAATAACAAACTGGGCATTTATATTTACTGCCAGTTACTGCCATCCCTATTTTACTAAGACATTTTTCTTTCCCAAGAACGCATTCTTTTTACGGCTCAGTATAATTAATAAAAAATAAACCCTTCAAGGACTATGGAGTTGGCTTTGCCCTACACAATTTCAGACCACCCATGCAGGAGTGGGCAGACAGATGTCAGCGCCACCACAGCATCACTCAGCATCACCACAGCACCACTCAGCGCCACCACATCATCACTCAGCGCCACCCCAGCATCACTCAGCACCACCACAGCACCACTCAGCACCACCACAGCATCACTCAGCGCCACCCCAGCATCACTAGGCACCACCACAGCATCACTCAGTGCCACCACATTACCACATCATCACTCAGCGCTACCCTAGCATCACTCAGCGCTACCCCAGCATCACTCAGCACCACCACATTATCACTCAGCACCACCACATTATCACTCAGCACCACTCAGCACCACCAAGGCATCGCTCAGCACAACCACAGCACCACTCAGCACCACCCCAGCATCACTCAGCACTACCACAGCACCACTCAGCACCACCACATTATCACTCAGCACCACCACATTATCACTAAGCACCACCACAGCACCACTCAGCACCCCCACAGCATCACTGAGCACCACCACAGCATCATTCAGCACCACCTCAGCACCACTCAGCACCACCACAGCACCACTCAGCACCACCATATTATCACTCAGCACCACCACATTATCACTCGGCACCACCACAGCATCACTCAGCACCACCACAGCACAACTCAGCACGTCCACAGCATCACTCAGCACCACCACATCATCACTCAGTGCCACCACAGCACCACTCAGCACCACCACAGCATCACTCAGCCCCACCACAGCACCACTCAGCATCACCACAGCATCACTCAGCATCACCACAGCATCACTCAGCCCCAAAACAGCACCACTCAGCCCTACCACAGCACCACTCAGCACCACCACAACATCACTCAGCACCACCACAGCATCACTCAGCACCACCACATTATCACTCAGCACCACAACAGCATCACTCAGCACCATCACATTATCACTCAGCACCACCACATTATCACTCAGCACCACCACAGCATCACTCAGCACCACCACAGCATCACTCTGCACCACCACATTATCACTCAGCACCACCACATTATCACTCAGCAGCACCACATCATCACTCAGCACCACCACATCATCACTCAGTGCTACCCCTGCATCACTCAGCACCATCACATTATTACTCAGCCCCACCACATTATCACTCAGCACCACCACAGCACCACTCAGCACCACCACAGCATTACTCAGCACCACCACAGCATCATTCAGAACCCCCTCAGCACCACTCAGCACCACCACAGCATCACTCAGCACCACCACAGCACCACTCAGCACCACCACAGCACCACTCAGCACCACACCAGCATCACTCAGCACCATCACAGCACCACTCAGCACCACCACATTATCACTCAGCGCCACCCCAGCATCACTTAGCACCACCACAGCACCACTCAGCACCACCACAGCATCACTCAGCACCCCCACAGCATCACTCAGCGCCACCCCAGCATCACTCACCACCACCACAGCACCACTCAGCAACACCACATCATCACTCAGCGCTACCCCAGCATCACTCAGCACCATCACATTATCACTCAGCACCACCACATTATCACTCAGCACCAAAACAGCCCCACCCAGCACCACCACAACATCACTCAGCGCCACCCCAGCATCACTCATCACCACCACAGCACCACTCAGCACCACCACAGCACCACTCAGCACCACCACAGCATCACTCAGCACCTCCACAGCATCACTCAGCACCACCACAGCACCACTCAGCACCACCACAGCATCACTCAGCAGCACCACTCAGCCCCACCACAGCATCACTCAGCCCTACCACAGCACCACTCAGTACCACCACAGCATTACTCATTACCACCACAGCATCACTCAGCACCACCACAGCACCACTCAGCACCACCTCAGCACCACTCAGCACCACCGCATTATCACTCAGCACCACTACATTATCACTCAGCACCACCACAGCATCACTCAGCACCACCACAGCACCACTCAGCACCACCCCAGCATCACTCAGCACCACCACAGCACCACTCAGCACCACCACATTATCACTCAGCACCACCACATTATCACTCAGCACACCACAGCATCACTCAGCACCACCACAGCATCACTCTGCACCCCCATAGCATCACTCAGCACCACCACACCATCCCTCAGCACCACCACAGCATCACTCAGCACCACCACAGCACCACACAGCACCACCACAGCATCACTCAGCAGCACCACTCAGCCCCACCACAGCATCACTCAGCCCTACCACAGCACCACTCAGTACCACCACAGCATCACTCAGCACCACCACAGCATCACTCAGCACCACCACAGCATCACTCAGCACCACCACAGATCACTCAGCGCCAACCCAGCATCACTTAGCACCACCACAGCATCACTCAGCACAACCACAGCATCACTCAGCACCACCACAGCAACACTCAGCGCCACCACAGCATCACTCAGGGGCACCACAACATCACTATGCACTACCACAGCATCACTGAACGCCACAGCATCACTCGTCGCCACCACAACACCACTCCGCGCCATCACAGCATCAGTCTGTGCAACCATTCAACAACAACTGGTTCAAATATGGTCTCTCAATGTTTCAAGCTTTATTACAAATGTCACAATAAGATGTTACTATTTCACTTCTGTTCTTAGATTTTCGTCACAATAAAATACACTGAACATAATCTTCACAAAAGTTATTTACAAAAGTTTAAGCTATTGCCATTATAAATTACAATCACTTTTATTTAAGTATTAATTATTTTAAAAAATTAAAAGCCAATGTTATTTGTAATATCAATACATCTAAGTCACGTAAATACAAAACATGTTGCATTACAAATGCTATAGGTGTCACATTTGCGAAAGTTATAACTATTGGCATTGTAAATGACAAAGCTATTAATTTAGCTATTTTCAAAACCAACACATAAATAAAAAAATTGTCATTTACAAGACCAATAGCTCAAACTTTCCTAATGCGAGACCTATTGCATTGCAAATGCTTGTTTAAATGTCTAGTCACTGCAGGAGGGTGATTTTTTTACATGAGTGCATTGCTATCATGTATTGTAGGAAAACATGTGAAAGTATGTGTAGTAACACCAGTGCCAAGTGATTTGCATACTTTACTCCAAGCATTCTGTAGGTGGAAATAGCAAGTCGTTTTTGTGTGTTTTAATACGTCACTAGTAATCGGGTAACCACACTTTTCTTTGTTATTATAGATTATTGTCACAACCTGCATAATCCATTAATTTATCACATTCAAGGCAACATTTTTAACCATGACCACCAACCACTGTCCCTCTCTTTCTTTCCTTTCTCTGTCCCTCTCCCCTTCCACTGACCATCTTTGAACAGCCCGCTTAATTGACCACTCATTTCTAATCAGACAGGCCTGCGAACATAGGAGAGATCTGCCACACACTCCTGGTCACCGGAAGATTGTAACATAGTCCACCCTGCTGGGCCAGAATAGTCTCATATTCTGAGGGTTGGTCAGAAAGTGAACCCATATTATTATTATCCAAGGGCATTGAGATCGTGGATAATAGTTAATAAAAAAAAGGAGAGGTAATTTAGTCTAGGGCTGCAGGGATTAAATTCTGGGATGCAATGCAAGACCATTTGTGCGTGAAATGAATGTGAAGGACTTTAGGTAAGAAGCATCTTGTTCTAAACAGCGACCAAATTTGCAGGTCACATGTGCCAGCAACTGAAATATCCCTGATACAGTGGTTTTCTGATGCTGAAATGAAACAAGATGTGGTACCACAAGTGGTCCCACACCACTTCAGGTCATCAGAACAAGATGTGCACATCGATGAGTAAAGACTGCAGTCTGACTCTCTGGTCGCCATCCATGGTTGCCACTGGGCAAACCACTGTTCACAATAGGGCACAGCCAGCCCATTTTTTAATACTCTTCTAGTTTGTCTGAGCTTTTATACATTGCCAGATGTTGGCTCACCTTGAAGGGGAGAAACCTGCATTGGAATTAAGACTCACTCACTGGAGTTCACAGTTCTTGGTGGCTGAAGCCGCAAACGGAAGGAGGGAAGTTAAGCGCTGTGAAGTGCAAGGGCAAGCAGGAGACTGCTGACCTTCCCTGTATCTCAGTCTCTCGGGCGTTCATTATGGTGAAACTCACCAACAAGGGACACTGTTAACTGTAAATTATTTAGGCCTGGTTCTGGGGCGGACTGACCATTAACTTAATCCACCGGTCACCAAATGGCCATGGCTGCGTTAAAGGCTTTGCGGATGCTCCCGAGACCACTTAATGCTTTGTTGCCCGACCAAGGTTGGATCTCAATAGTCAGCAACAAATCATGTGGATGAAAAATTGTAGTACATATTTCAGTCCCAAAGCATTGCATCACCCCATATTTGGATCACAACATCTGTTTGCTAATGTGGTGCAATTGTGTGCAGTACACGTTTGTGATTCGACATCCCTATGGGAAATGTAAAATGGGTTACACATTGCATATTGCTGCAAGTTACCTTTTCATCTACACACAAGTTGCACATCTCTACACTGCTGTCTTTGATGCAGTCTAGAGGATTCATACATACAGATGGGAAAAAATTCCCCATGTTTTTATTTTGGCACATCCAGTTGTTTTGCTGTGGCTCATTGTTACGCAACTATCTGGTGTGCTGATTGATGTGTGTGCCTGTCATGTGTGCTCTTTCAACGCTGGGTTTCGCACTCATTCAAGTGTATATATGATTTTATTCTATGTGTCTGTTTAGAGTGTTTTCAGAACATTTTGGCTTATTTTGTCATATAAGATACGTAAAAGTTGCGTCATTGAACCCATGACACAAAATTAGGCGCTACTAAAAAATGACAACACAAAGCACCTTTGCACATACCCTAGTATTGCCCTTTCCCCAAAATTAGCACGTAGAGTACTGGAATATTTCAAGTGTACCTTTTCAATGCAAGAGTCATTTTAGACAATCTATCCCAAAATTATGCCTTAAATGCATTTTTGATTTCATGTTTTTCTACATTTTCTTGGGGCAGGGTGCAGCTCCTATCAAATGCCTACTTGAGGAAGGCTCCCTTGCTGAAATTCAAATTGTGTATTACATGTGGCTTTCAGCAGTGCCAGTTGAGGATGTGGGTGGAGCCAATAGAATAAGTGGGTACCCAGTGGAGGAAATGAGTTGAAGCAGGGATTGGTGGGTGTGGCCTCCTAAAAACAATTTGAGCACCTGGCTTAATATTTTTCAAATCAAGCACCGGAGGGAATACATGAATAATTGGTGTTTTCTGGACAATTAAGCTCCTCTTTTTATTTATGATTAATTCCAAACAAAGCATAAAAGTTCTAGGTGTCACAGAAACAACAAACCATTTAGTTTAAAAAGCCAAGCTTACTGATAAAAAGTATCCTGAAAAAAGATTTAACAGTCCTGCACAGTAAGGAGGGATTCTCATGTGAGTCATTTCTAAGCATTGGTGCCAGCAGCTGCAGCTGTAGGTGACTTCCATTTAGGGACAGGGTGACTGCAATTGGTTTCAGACAGTACCTGCACTTCTGTGCCCTAGCCAGTCGAATGTGCCCAGGAGTCAATTCCATTCATTAGCTAGTGCTAGGAATAAATGTGGCACAACCAGGCACCATGTTGGAACATTTTCTAGAAATGCATAAGTTCAGAAGAGGACTGGACCTGCTGTCTGTGACCTGAGAAGAATTCTGATGGACTGGACCTGCTCCCCCTTGTACACAGGACTAAGAACTAGACTCCAGGGTCAGTTGGCTGATCTTCTAGGTAAGCTACGGGGCCATAAGAATCTGCGAGAGGTCTTTTCCTGGAAGTACCCAGCTGACAAGTGGCAACTGGACTTAGATTGGACCCTACTGTTGACTTCTGTCTGACACCCTGTGAGTCTCTACATCCCTGGATGGCGGATTTGGATTTAACAAAACTATGCAAAGAACATAAATGTTTGACCAGAATGAACCTGGTTACTGTATCTGACCAGAGCTCCATCCCAGTCTACTTCAGAACTGCTGACCTAACACCCTACAACAAACAGGATTTAATCTAATATGTGAAGGCACCAACATAATTTTTCTTTGAACCTCCTAATACATGATCATTGTAAGAGATTGGATTATCATTTGGGGTGGGAAGTTGCCTCCTTCAAGGAATAATCACAAACCTTGTCAGGGTGAACCTCCACTTATCCTCCACTCCAAGGTAGGCGTAGGTGAAGTTGCAAAGATGGCGACCTCATGACTTTTAAAAAAAGGATGCCAGCTTGATGATCCTTGAAACTGGCAAAGTTAAAAAAATTAATCATTGGGAGTAAAAACGGTGTCCCTTACTGCAATTCGAACCTTCCAGCTGCTGGGCCAGGCTGAATGCAACTTCTTAGCATTTATATCTGCTGGGCCACACTCCATCTCCTTTCATCCCTGCTAGAGGGTCATGTGTGAGGTGGCAGCAGGGAAAAGCAAAGGGCATTTTGTTTTCCCACTGCTGACATTGGAGAAACAGAAACCCTTGCAGTTAGAAGTCCAGTCTACCTTGGGTAGAAGATTCTACAGCAGAGACGGGTAAAGTTGAACTACGCTGGGGTCAGGGAAATTCTGGAATTTTGCACTTCTTCATGAAGTTCAAGATTCCTCGAATTTAAGACTATGCTGTCCTAATTTAAACTTTGCCCACTCTTTCTCCAAAGATAAATTCAAGAATGCAGAAATTGCACATGTTGTCTCCCTGATGCCTCCAGACTTGTGCCACTACAGGAAGTACAAAATTGCATGACTTCTATGCAGCTCTTCACAGAAAACCACATGAACAAATAATCTGGCATATTTCAGCAGGTGAGGTGTGAAGTTTGCCACAGTTGGATATATGAGCTTCATACCAAAGGGAGGAGAGGCTTGATGGAGGAGGTGTTTGAAAAGCAATATATTTTATAATTTTCTATTTTGTAGCATTTATCTGTACCTATTCCCGTATGTTCTTATTTGTTGTTCTTTCTTCTTTTGTCACTGTTTTACATCGTACATTTGTTTTCCTATTCTGCCGTTCTCTCTCCCACAAAAAAAATCAGTGCTTGAGCACATTTTCTGCCCCCCCCCCCCCCCCCCCAGCACAAATTAAGCTCAGGTAAGAAACTGCAGCATCCTATCCCTTGGCTCTGTGGATCTGAGAGCAAGTGTTGGTAAAAAGGAACGAGGTTGGAGGCATTGGGCCCGCACAGCTTCAACATACGAAGATACCCGACAGGATGGTCTGCAAGGCGGCCATTTTGATTGTGACAGATTATAGTTTGTCGCGTCGAGGAGACGCATTAATGTGCTACGCTGGGCTATAAAAGGAGACCCGCAGACTGAGAAACCAACGGTTTGTAGTCCATCAATCACAGGAAGCCGTAAATTAAATTTTCACTTTCAACTAACTCAAAGCATGAGGAATCTGCTTTCTCGCGCCTCTCTGTGGGGTATCAGCGTCCACGCTCAGGGGATGGATAAGAAACGGTGGCCCGCGCGCTGGGCCCTCTCCATCGTTTAAACACAAATGAAAATGCTTCCGAATACCCGAAGTGCCCTTCGTGAGACGCTCCCTCCCTCGGTGTCCCCAGAGCGGTGCAGGTGAGTATGCGTTTGGGAAGAGGCACTGAAAATCCCGCCCTCGCAGGATGGGACGGACATAAATAAATAAATACATAAAAATCAGGGGTCGCCGTTCAGCCGAGCAAGAGATATAATTGGAAAAAATTGCCACCTTAAAAAAAAAATCTGATTGCTTTCAAGACTTGTAAAAATTGCATCCTGGTTTGGAATGAAGATGTTCCGAAGCACTTAATTCAGACGACAGATATTGATGGCTTCATCATGTCTGGGCTTTCAGTTACTTAATACAGGCCCGAGTCATCACTCTTGCAACATAAACTTGGCAGTGGGTGGAGGGGGGACTTACATATGGGTATTTGCATTGCGACAGAGTCCGCGGAGACGAGAGCAAGTTGCTTTTGCAGCAGGACGCAAATGGCTCCCCGTTGCTTAAACACAACAAGGGCCCACTATGAACCTACTGTAGCAGCCACTTCTGCAATGCATTAGGCTCAAACTGAAAATATGTGGTAGCCCGCCCTTTTTGCAGCAGAGGTGACATTCACTGCTCTTCTGCTGACAGCATAACCTTCACTAACCTGAATCTTCGAAGCGGTCCCCAGGGCCCAATGCATCTCCAAATTAAAAAAAAATTGCTTAATATCATTCAAGACTCTGCTTTAATCCAGAATTATGGAGCAAGCCCGACGGGATCCGGGAATTGACTCTGACACTTGACAAATCCCCCGCTTTGCGCAAATGGACAGGTCACCCACGTAACAGCCCTTGGATGTCACATCAGGAGAAATTAAGTCTTTATTAACTTCTGCAGGGGTAATCTAATCAACTCATTTGTGGAACGTGTTTCAGCACTTAAGGAGCACAACAGATGAGGTGGAAACGCGATCATTTTCCAGCAGATGTCAGGGAAGTGACCTGGAATAATACATCCGCGGATCAGCCTGTGCTCTGTTGGGTTTTCAAAGGATGGCTGTATGCTTGAAGGCGGCGTGCCGGGTCCTGATGTTTTCAAGGTTTGTTACACCACTTGTGTGGCGTAGTTTTTGTGTTATTTCCAAGAGATTCTGAGAGGTGACCTGATTGCACAGCTATTTAAATCCTCTATGCTCCTAAGGAAGGGCACTTCAGAGCACATCCTTCAAAGGTAAGCTAGTGTAACGGCCTCTGCTTCCGCTATGACTCCAGGAAATAAAAGCCCCTTTCCCTCTCCTCTTCCACATATTCCAGGAGAGATGTCACCTACCACAACATCCAGTTCTGAATTTGCGAGACTAGGAGGTGGATATATGGTTGTGGACTTTTTATGAGTAGGAAAGGTTCTACCATCCACTTGTGACCGTAGAAAATCTGCCATATTCAATCCTAGTTGACAGAGGTTTCTCGACCAAAGTGGTTGTGTCTGCAGATGGAGCACTAACTCTGGGGACAAAACATCCGGCAGAAGATTCATCACTGCCCGTCAGTACTGGTGAACTTTCCACTGCCACATCTGCACACTGGAAATGTACCCCCAGCTTGAAATACAATTTCAATGCCCTCATGTCTGGTCTTCTGGGCGCCATATTTACCTTTTCGTGAAAGTCTCGAACGATTTCTAGGGTGCTTTTTCACCAAGCTAAATTGGCGATGGAGCAGTCACTTTCCCCCACTGCATTGCTACTATACTGCATTAGAAAATCTTCTAAATAAAAACTTTTTGAAATAATAAAAAAAAAAATTAGATTGGGCCTTACCCTCCACCATGTTGGGCCGAGTAGAACACATTGGGGCAGATTTACAAGAAACTGACGCATCTGCAGAGATGCGTCAGTTTCCCTGCGCCAGCCTGTGATACCTTTGCGCCTCTATGGATGTGCCATATTTACAATACGGCGCACCATGGTGCAAGGATTGTCAGATGCGCCAGAAATTTGGACGCATCTGTTGGCCCAAAAGTCACGCATTGCTGGAGTCGTGACGCAAGCATGACACGACTCCAGCAATTCATGGGGATGCCTATACTTACTGTGCTGCGTCACTCCTTACGCCTGCTTCAATCAAGCGCAAGGTTTTGATGCAGTGGCGTCCTAGAAGTGGCGCAGTGGAATCTTGTAGATTTCATTGCATTTCTTTTACAAGGCTTGCCTGCATGGGAACACCCACCCTGCATATATTATACCTGACGCAGGTATAAAGTGATGCAGGGCTTTACAACGTGACGCATCTCCCTAGATGCGTCACGTTGTAAATTTGGCACATTGTTTACACCGCCGCTGCATCACCAAAGTGATGCAACAGCAGCGCAAAAGTGTCAAAAGGGGCTTGTAAATCTGCCCTATTATTTTGACATACGACTGGTAGTTGGCTCGGCGCTACCCCAGCACTGCCAAACTGTCAGTTTGAAATTCATCATTTTGAAAGTGGCAGTTGCCAAAAAATACTTCACAATACTCTACATTTCTCAGATCGAAGCATTTGCAAATATGATGCAGAGAGAGAGAGCAAAAAGGAAAACAGAAACAATAGGAGCACAGGGAGGAGATAAAAGAGGGTATAAAGGTTTATCGCGTGAGCGAGAAAGGGGAAAAGGAAAGCAAAAAAGAAGGGAGAAAAAGATGGGATAACCAGTTAAAAAAAGAAGGGGAGTTTAAAACCACGAGTTATGGTGGTTACCCACATGAGAAATATAACAGGAGTCAAACAAAAAGTGAAAAGAAAGATGCAAGATAAAGAAGTGCAGACGAAAAACGAAGTAAAGAAATATAAGCAAAAATCGGAATTCAAACTCTTTAGAAGTAAAAAGGTTGAATTTAGCCAGTAACGCATTCATTTGCCACTGTCTCACTTGGGTAGTCTGGCATCAGCTTCTCTGGTCTGTGGACAGACAAGAGAGTGGATTATACAAAGGGCGCCTCTCCTCATGTGACACAGCCCTCGAGGATCACAGCAGAATCATTTATGCTGATTTAACTACCTACCTCTGAATCCACTGAGAATTTAATAGTTAATCATGAGTTAAGTTCACTTCTAGTGGAGAAAGCAAATGTAATTTTCCTGGAGGACTGGTCAAACATAACCCACCACCGAGAAGGCCCAGCAACCCACAAAGGATGGTCTACATCTTGGAACTTGAAGAACTGCTTCGCAGAAGAACTCTTGCAAGTGTGTATTTTACAAACAGAGGGGCAGATTTACAATAACTGGTGCATCCCTGCGTATCAGCAGGGATGCGCCAGTTATTTTGCGTCACGGCAGACACCACTTGCGCCACCATGGATGCGCCGATTGTGCAAGAATAGACAGATGTGTGACGCATCTGATGCCGTAAAGGTGACGCATTGCTGGAGTTGTGTCGCAAGCGCGATGTAGCTCCAGCAAGACTCGGGCGCCCCTATGCCTAACATGCTTCATCAATCCATACGCCTGCTTCGAGCAGGTGCAGGGTTTTCACGCAGCATGGCCGTAAAAGTGACTGAGTGAAATCTTGTCAGCCACTTTTAGGAGGCTTTCCAGCGCCGGAACGTCCACATGTGGCGCAGGGCTTTACAACGGGACGCATCTCCCTAGATGCATCACATTGTAAATACCCTGCAGCATGGCACTTGCTTTGCGCCGGTACTGAGAAACAAAAGTGACGCAATGACGGCGCAAATGTGGCATACGGGGCTTGTAAATTTGCCCCAGAGTGTTGCCATCCGCGCTCACAGTCTCAGTATCAGTGGTGCCACCAATCCCAGTATGGGCGAATATTTGTTCATTGTTTTAATCCATATGGTTTTACAGGCCTCACTTTATTCCCATACCTCCAAAGCAGTGCTTGATGTTACAATCAATATATAGTATCAGTTCTATCCACCACACAGCCCGTGTATCCACTTCCGGTTACAATGCTCCAGAATCCAATAGTAACAAATATTAATATGTGTCCAGGCGCACGTGAAGGACCGCTGGTGCATTCTGGGCTGAATGCAATGATTTCAATCTTCATGAAGGAGATCTTAACGGCAGGCCAACCCCATTACCAGATCACATTAAGGGTATTTTAAGCTGTACAACATACAATACAGAGGCCCAACCACTGAAATGATCGTGGAAAAGGGCAATCGACACCAAGACAATTTAGAACGAAATATTTGCAAGAGCAATTAACACCCTGTCAATACAAAGTTTGCACATTTCTTTTCATAGGAAAAGAAGTGCTGCTCACCCCTCCTCGCTGCGCTTTCCGCTCATCCGCCCCATGTCTCACAGCCATATATAACTAAAGAAGAAATGAAGGGCTCAGATTGTCTGTGGGGCAAAATAGTCAGAATATAGTTTCTTTGCATCTGTGCACATAGCCTTGCAGGTTGTCTGTCCATGAGGGGGTCCTAGTCGTGTATCATAGGAGAGAATGCAGAGCGCCTACTCTAATACACATCCACTCTTGTAGTGGAACTGCATCCAAAATAAGGTGTTCCCTATTTTACATATTATTATTATGTTTCTTATATAGTGCCAGAATCGACCCCCGAAGGGGTATCTCCGCACTTGCCTTGGGAACCCCAAGGCAACCCGTCCTGGCTTTTCCCTGTGAGATAGCCCCTACAGGGCATCCCCAAGGTGAAAGCCAGGCATCCCACCGTGGGGGGGGCTGTTGTGGAGATTAGGCAAGCTTAAGGCCCAGAGTTGCAGAGTGTGAACCCATGATTAGGTCAGGCACCGAAGCAAGAATTATCGAGTCCATGGACATTTGAGCTCAAGACCCTGCCGCGTCGGGAATCGAACCCTGGTCCCAGGTCTCACCTCTGCTTCAGGGTCTGCCTGCTCTAACCAGTGAGCCACACTTCTCCATAGGCATGGTCTCATGCAAATGAGGGAATCCATTTACCTGTGCACATGCTTCACACTATAAAGCAGGAGCACGGTCCCAGAACCTCTGCGGGGGCATTGAAAGGGTGTAACAACAGGACAGCATTTAGCAATCCTGTCAGTGTTCACTTTGAAAGGAGGCACAGATTTTCTTCAGAGATGCCCTCAGTGGGGTACAGTCACTGATTACACTCCACAGTGGACAGTTGACTCACACCTTCCTAACCCATTCTTGTGCAGCATATACTAACACCGCTGGGCCAGTTTCCATGCAAGCAGCGGCTGCTCCTCCGCGATGGCGGTGGAGCATCGCCCAACTGCCTGGCTTAGAGACAGCAAGTGAAAAATAAACAATGTTCTAGCATTATTTTATTTTTCATTTGTGGGCTCTGAGCCAGCACAGTGGCGAGGGGCAGAGCCGAGGAATGGAAGGGGAGAGGAGGAGTGCTATGTACACTCCCTAAGTGCGCATATGAGTTTCGGCGGCCGTCTCAGGACGGCCAAAGCACACATGCATACGTAGGTTTCTCCATCCCTGCTACATTGAATAGCCGGGCTGGAGAAACCCCACAGACTCCCTGGTAGGGTGAGCAGACGTCCTGGATTTGCCCGGATGGTCCCGCTTTTTCACCTGCTGTCCAAGCAGATTTTAGGAAATGTAGCTCCTGTCTCAGTTTTTAGAGAGGGATGAGTGAGAACTGAAAAAAAGAGGGAGGAGGTGCTTTTTTATGTTTTACAAAGCAGGGATAGTTAGCAGTTGTTTCTAGAAAGCAATATAATTAACAGGCAAGCTTCTGGGTTTTGAAAAATTGCATTTCATGTATGTTCTAACTGCCTGTTCTATAATTCTCTGCTGAGGAGCGCTGTCATTCTGTGCGCTTGCTTTAAGTAAAGCTGCAGTCCTTCTTCTATTTTCGTGAAATGTCCCTGTTTTTTAGCTTTAAAATTCTGGTCACCCTACTCCCTGGTCTGAGCGGCCCGTCTTTCCAGCCCACTCAAGCCAATCCCCGCACTGCTCTGCAGCACAGGGATTGGATGGGAGTCTGTCCCAGGGGCTGCTGGGACCAGAAAGAGGACAGGAGTCTGAGACGCGGGAGGCGACCGGCGGCTTCAGGTATGTTCTTTTTTGTTAAATATATTATTACGAACCCCCTGTGACCCCTCCTTCATTCCCTCCACTCACCCCACCACCCTTTGTTTGTGTTAGCCGCCACTGCGCGCAAGACCATTGTGGCTCTTATGGGGGATGCAGAAAGTACTCACAAGAGTCGAGACTCTGAGTACATCCCTGTTTGTATTCCCAGCTCAGAACTTCAGGGGGCATGTGCACACAACCACAGTGCGAAAGGTGAGTCACAGCTCCGAGTCAGCATGCAGCGCGCTATCCTGTACACGCGCTTCCTGTATCAATTGTTTGTATGAAAAAGGCTGAACTTTTTGTGCCAGATGATTGCACAGCTCTGCTCTGTAAATGACGCACCTAATTTCAAGTGAGCTCATGAGCAAGTTGGGTTCATGAGCCTCATTAATAAATTGGTTCAAACCTTGTCAATGAGCAAGAGGATCCTGATGAAGTCCATACTAACCTGGGGGCTTTATTAGCATAGCTGATATGATGCAGAACAAACCCTAACAAAAGCATTGCAATTTTGTCCTGTGGGTGTATGCTTAGTGTGGTGTCTTGATTGTGGGCCATAGCCGTAACGATCATCACCTGGATGAACGTCGGCCGCATGTCTAATCCTTTTTGGTGCTGATCTTCATGATCCCATCAGAGCTAAGGGTCTGAGTTAACTACAAACTCAGGGGCAGATATGCAAGGTCTGGTGCATCTCTGCAAATCAGCAGGGATGTGCCAGAAATCTTGCGACACGCAAAACTACCCTTGCACCACCACATTTATAATGCGGCATGCCGTGGCGCAAGGATAGGCAGATGTGTGTCGTATCTGCGGGCGTAAGGTTGGGGCAGTGCTGGAGTCGTGTCGCGGGCACGACGCAACTCCAGCACTGTTCATAACCTGCCTATCTTTAACATTGTGCGTCACGCCTTATGCCTGCTTCGAGCAGGCGCAACGTTTTGACGCAGCCAAATCAGAAAAGTGATTGAGTGAAATCTTGTAGATTTCACTCAGGCACGCGATGTAACACCCACACTGCGACGGTACACCCACATTATACCTGACGCAGGGATAATGTGGCGTAGGGGTTTACGACGTGATGCATATCCCTAGATGCGTCACGTTGCAAATCCGTTGCAGCATGGTGCTTGCTTTGCACCGCCACTACGTCACAGAAGTGACTCAGCGGTGGCGCAAATGCGTCACAAGTGCCTTGTAAATCTGCCCCCAATTATTTAGATGACTGTGCTCCTTGTGGTATAAATACGCACATACAACACACCACGGCATGCGTTGCAGAAGGTCTGTATTGGGTTCACTTTTCCCCTCCATTCCCCCTATTGTTTGGATGAATAACGTGCAAAGACAATAACATCACTCCATCTGGTTGCATCCCCAAGCCATTTCAGTCCAGGGAGGACCTTAGCAGGGACTGTAAGTGGCCTCATTGTCTCTTTCTGCCGATCATGAGACATAGAATGACTTGTCATCCACCATCTGTTTTAGTTACATTAGCGAGTCATTCTAAACATTGTTACTTGTTCTACACAGATCTCCCTGCATATAAAAAAGAGAATATTGGACAATGTGCATGCACGAGCCAGTACCTGCGCTACTTATTCCCTGTGTAATAGGGAACCAAGGTGTCTAGTTGATACAAACCTTTGTGTTCTTTTTGCCTTTGAATTTTTACTTCTAATTTACCAGTGTGTGACTACAAAGGACCTCGTCCTGCTCTCAGACCAGGAAACTGGTAACCCCTAAGTTTAGAGTAAGAGAGCCCCTTAGCTCCTATGATTTAATGATTAGAGGTGACTACAGCATATCAGCTCCTTGAACATTATTTGTATTTCAACATTGTGCACAGTACATGCGTGACCTTTTGCAGGTGTGTTTTGTCACATATCGTGAGTGCAATGAGTTTAGTGGCGTGCTTTGCAGTGTCGAATATATGCCCATGCCACTGATTATTTTAAGTCTGTGATTCGAGATGCTGTTATAAACAAATTGTTTCTTTTTTCCTTCTTGTTATTAAATAGGCTATTAGCTTTTTTTCGCTCAGGTAGGAATTACCTGAATGTTTTCTTGTCGTTTTCACCTCATGCAATTCCCAGGCATAGCGACCCTTAAGAGATAGTCAGGGATCCCTGGCGAATGCCCCCGACCTATTTGGGCTTCGAATGTGGGCAGAAACATGTGGGCCTAGCTACTGAGATGGTGTGAACCATTGTCCTCAATAATCGTTCCATTCGTTTATAATCTTATCAATAGTTTCCACTAATAATGCCTATCTGCCCGGGAACCATATGGTATTTTTAATTCACTGATCCGGATCCTTCCTTTATCCAGTAGTTTTTTTTAAATCTGAGAACTACCCCCTGCGCCAAGTCCAGCAGGAGGTTGAGTCCGCCCTGGTGGTACTGCAGGTTGCTGATGATGAAGCATCACTCAATTGTGTCAAGGATGTCCTTCCCTTTGCACTCGCACAGGAATTCTGTAAATGTCCTACTTGAATTTCTGCATGTCTGTTTCACGGTAGTAATACTGGATAATGTGGGCCTCATTTATTAAAAGTATTCAGAAAAGGGGGTGGTGATGGACAGAGTATCTGAACCAAGCAGAATACTCCTACCCAGTCAACAGATCAGGGCTTGATCCATCACCGTTTTTTAGCTCACTGCACCATCCCAGCTCAGAACCTGGCTACATGCAAATTAGTCTGTCCCTGGCCCAGTGCATCATGGGAACAGGGCAGACCAAACTACCAAGCCAATTCTTTAACTGGAAAGGAAACAAGCTTCCGGGGACCGGTTTCTGGCATTACAGCCGTCTTCGGCCCGGCTTGCTTGAATCCTGATGGTGCAGTGAGCAAGGGACCCACAAGAGTGGTCTGCTTAATTCAGACACTCTGTTCATCACCACCCCCTTTTCTGAATCGTTTTTGGCCACTATAGGTGTGGCAGGGTATACTCAGACATGAGTCCCTTGCTCACTGCACCATCAGGATTCAAGTAAGCCGGGCCGACGACGGCTGAAATGCCAGAAACCGGTCCCCGGAAGCTTGTCTCCTTTCTGGTGAAGAATTGGTTTAGTAGTTTGGTCTGCCCTGTTCCCATGATGCACTGGGCCAGGGACAGACTAATTTGCATATAGCCAGGTTCTGAGCTGGGATGGTGCAGTGAGCTAAATAACGGTGATGGATCAAGCCCTGATCTTTGGACTGGGTAAGAGTGGTCTGCATAATTCAGACACTCTGTTCATCACCACCCCCTTTTCTGAATCGTTTTTGGCCACTATAGTTGTGGCAGGGTATACTCAGACATGAGTCCCTTGCTCACTGCACCATCAGGATTCAAGCAAGCCGGGCAGGCGACGGCTGAAATGCCAGAAACCGGTCCCCAGAAGCTTGTCTCCTTTCTGGTGAAGAATTGGCTTGGTAGTTTGGTCTGCCCTGTTCCCATGATGCACTGGGCCCGGGACAGACTAATTTGCATATAGCCAGGTTCTGAGCTGGGATGGTGCAGTGAGCTAAATAACGGTGATGGATCAAGCCCTGATCTTTGGACTGGGTAAGAGTGGTCTGCTTAATTCAGACACTCTGTTCATCACCACCCCCTTTTCGGAATCATTTATTAAAAGTGACGCATCGCTGCGTGAAAACAGCGATGCGTAATTTTTCATTGTGCCCTCCTTGCAACATGCTGGATGCGTCATATTTGCAGTATGACGCATCATGTCGCAAGGAGTTACAGACACGTCAGTATTTCTGACGTATCTGTAGGAGCAAAAATAACGCACTGCTGGAGCGTGTTACGAAAGTGACGCAACTCCATCAATAGGTCATTTCTAATGCGCAAGTCCCATTTCAAATGTGCCTGCGTCAAGCGTAAGATATTTACGCATTTGTGTCCTAGAAGTGACGCAGTGAAATCTTATAGATTTCACTGCGTCACTTCTATGAGGCTTACTTGCGTCAGAACACCCACCGTGCATACATTATACCTGGCAAAGGTGTATTGTGGCGCAGGGGTTTACAAAGTGACGCATCCACCTAGATGCGTCATTTCATAAATGTGATGCAGCATGGCGCATTTTTTGCCCTGCTGGTGCGTCACAAAAAGTGACTCACCGGCGGCGCAAAAGTGACACAAGGGCTCATAAATAAGCCCCTGTATTCTTCCTACAGCTGCCACACCTATTTGTGTTGGTTGCGTTTCCATAGGATGGTGTACGGTGGCTTACCTCCTCCTCTCCCATATGTGTTAAGAGTGTATCTGTAATCAATTGTGGAAAATTAACATTCCGCTTGCTAACGTTTTGTATAAAAGTTACTAAAAGTTCAACATTTCGTGTTATTGAGAGTCGAAGGATGTTTGACCTCATTTCAGAATGATTTCATGGGGGGAGGTCATACGATGTAAACTGCATGGTTTTGGTAAAATGATACCAACTTGAAAGGAATGACCAGTCATAGCATGCTCTCAGTAGTGATTCCGGTGGGAGATCCAGTAAGTTGCAATGTTTATTACAATTTTTAGAGCAATGGGTGTTGCACAGCTGATCGACAGGAGAACGGAGAGTGTGGAAAGGTGCAGCCAAATGGGACGGGCCTCCGGATATGTGGGGCCACAGCATGACTGAATGCCATTGCAGTATGGTGGGCCATGAGGAAACTTCCCCTGAGCTGTGGCCCTCCGCACAGTAAATATCGCGACCATAGAATATTTCAGGTCTCATGATTGCAGCGCAGTGGAGGACGGGTCCATGGGGTACGCCTTTAAAAAGTGGCCAAGTTCGGGGTTCAGTCTTTTCCATCACAGCTGCATCTTGCTCATGGGATCGCCCAATGCCAGGCTGCATCCTTGATCTTTCTTGGAGCTTTCCGGTGGAGCTGCACCGTTTGTACTTGGCGCCCAACCATCCTTGCCCGCAGACTTGCAAGTGCTCCCAGCCACCTCCATCCTTTGAGAGGGCACGTGGTGCCCATGTGGTTTGCAGTGCTCTGCATGCTGCTGGAGAGTGGGTTGGGCTCCCTTCTCCCCTTCCTAATCCATTATTGGAGGTGTTGATCAGCATATTTATTTGAGCGCTTGGCCTCCATTTTTATTTCCTCTTGCCTGATGCCCTTTGTGTGGCCCGTAAGGGTGTTGAGCCCCTACCTGCCCTAATGTTCTCCTCGGGCATTATTGGGGGGCAGATCAGTGCAATTCATTGAGCGCACCCGCACCTGTTTCATTTTCCTGCATTCTTGTTCTGTGATTTTTCCAATCAATTTGATAAATGACTTGCCTTGCCCTGTGCAGCCAAGACCCATCTTTGACTGGAGTTTTTTGGTTGTTTTGCTGCTGCTGCGTGGGGGCACACGTGTTTGTCCTTAAGGACCGTACCTCACCTCCATTGAGATGTTTTTGCCTTGAGTTTAAGCCCCCTTTGTTTATCTGTCCCCATCACCATCCGCACTAGATGCTAGAACAAAGAGGCAAGGAGGAACAGGGGAGGGGGGTAATTTTTGCTGCATTTGCCTGTTTTTATTGTGTTTTGCATTCTCTCTTGTGGGTGGGTCATGTTGTGGTGTCATCCCACCTAAGGCTTCAAAGAAGGCCGCGAACAGCGGGAGAGACAGTGATATAAGTAAGCTTGACCCTATGGATGAGTTGTTGGCGTGCTGTATCTGCATTGCTAGGGGCGAATGAGGCTAGAACGTCAGTGGTATTGACTCCTGCAGTGGTGCCAGAGTGGCCTAAGAGGCCAGGGCCCCCCCGAGGGCTGTGTTTGCCCCTGTGCAGGTAGTCTTGTGGCTCAGTTCGGGGTAGAGAATCAAGGGGCAAACTCAACCCGTGCAAAAGGCAACCCAAGTAGGGAGTGTGGTGGTTCATCAGCCGGATGGGGAAAGGGAAACCCTGTAGGAGGAAAAGGCCAAGGGCCTGCAGGGGCTGTGCCATCTGTAGCAGTGCGGTTGGACAGGTCCAAGGAGATGGGCATCACAGGTACTGTATCAGCAGCCACTGTTTTACCGAATATGGGTCTGGGCAAGGTGCGGTCTGAGTGTGATTAATTGGGGGAGCTATCTCAGGCACAGGTAAATGAAAAGATTTGGAGTGGGGGGTTTGTGCAGATATTTAATTTGATCATTGAGACCCCAGTGAGGCAGGAGCATAAGCATTGCAAGGAGTGCTTGCATTCTAGGGAATGCTCTCATGCCCAACATAGGCAGAAGGTTGAGGAAACATTGCTGAACTGGGTGAAGTGTTTCACAACCTTCAATGTGGTCATGGTTGATACATTCCCAGTTAGTGCTCCAACTCTCTTGCCATTAGACCAAGATTGTCTGTGCGCACAATGAGTTTGGGCAGTACAAAAGGGGGTGGTGATGGACGGAGCATCTGAATCAATCAAACACTCACACCCAGTCAAAAGATCTGGGTTAAGTCCATCACCGTTCTTTAGCCCACTCTCCCACCCCAGTTCAGACATGGCTATATGCAAATCAGTCTGACCCTGTGCCTCATGGGAACAGTCCAGCCCGAACTGCCAAACCATGTCTTCCCTGGACCGGAAACAAGCTTCCGAGGACCGGTTTCTGGCATTCCAGCCGTCTTCAGCCCGGCTTGCTTGAATCCAGTGGCAAAGTGAGCAAGGGACTCACGTCTAAGCATACCCATGTCTGAACTGGGGTGACTGGGGTGGCAGAGTGGGCTAAAGAACGGTGATGGATTAAACCCAGATATTTTGACTGGGTGTGAGTGTTGGATTGATTCAGATGCTCCGTCCATCACCACCCCCTTTTGTACCGCTTTTGGCCGCCATAAGTGTGGCAGGGTATGCTCAGACGTGAGTCCCTTGCTCACTTTGCCACTGGATTCAAGCAAGCCGGGCTGAAGACGGCTGGAATGCCAGAAACCGGTCCTCAGAAGCTTGTTTCCGAGCCAGGGAAGACATGACTTGGCAGTTCGGGCTGGACTGTTCCCATAAGGCACAGGGTCAGACTGATTTGCATATAGCCATGTCTGAGCTGGGGTGGTAGAGTGGGCTAAAGAATGGTGATGGATTAAACCCAGATCTTTTGACTGGGTGTGAGTGTTTGATTGATTCAGATGCTCCGTCCATCATCACCCCCTTTTGTACCGCTTTTGGTCACCATAAGTGTGGCAGGGTATGCTCAGACGTGAGTCCCTTGCTCACTTTGCCACTGGATTCAAGCAAGCCGGGCTGAAGACGGCTGGAATGCCAGAAACCGGTCCTCGGAAGCTTGTTTCCGGTCCAGGGAAGACATGACTTGGCAGTTCGGGCTGGACTGTTCCCATGAGGCACAGGGTCAGACTGATTTGCATATAGCCATGTCTGAACTGGGGTGGCAGAGTGGGCTAAAGAACGGTGATGGATTAAACCCAGATCTTTTGACTGGGTGTGAGTGTTTGATTGATTCAGATGCTCCGTCCATCACCACCCCCTTTTGTACCACAATGAGTTTGGCGGCATGTGTTTGAAGGATTATGACAGGGCATTTAGGAAGATGAAGGTGACCTGCAAGATGTTGTACTTTTGGCGGGGTGAGTTTATGGTTGGCAGGGATTTCCAGGTCATCCTTGCAAGTCACAAAGTGATTCACTCTCAAGATCTGGGTCAGTGGGACCTCAAAGGGGTGTGCTTGCAGCATTAGGCAGAGAAGCCGCAATAAGAGGAGTTGGGATGGTCGCATCCAAGGCCCCTAGCCTAACCTAACATATGCACATTGGCGCTTTGGGACACTGGCTCTTTGGGGGTTGGAGGATGTTGTCTACACCACAGCAACAAGGCATGGTCCGGTTGAGCAAGCTGGCTTTCTAATGAGTGTGAGGGGAGCACGAGACGTGAGCTCTCTAGGGTAAGAAGGCCTTCCGCATTGAGTTAAGATCTACTACCTCATAAAAGCAGTGTTTAAGAGTTACACTGGGATTTTAATGTAGGAGTGATAACCCCAAGATGAGTAGGGGTGATCCAGGTACAGGCTAGCTATGAGCTCACTTGGGGCCCGATGTAGGTAAACTCCAATTTACCACTTCTTAAATACCGAATCATACCGATTCGGTATTTGAGAAGTGGTAAATTGGAGGGGGGGAGATGTGGGTATTTCAGAATCAGTAAATACCGAGACAGATTTGGTATTTACCGATTCTGTAAATACCGAATCGGTATCCCCCATTGATTCCTATGGGCCTTGAAGCCCATAGGAATCAAAGGGCATTACCGAAACGGTATTTACCGATTCGGTAATTACCGATTTCTGCAAGGGTGCAGGGGGTGTCACTTTGACACCCCCTAGCACCCCCAATACAGGCTTGGGTGCCATGTGGCAGGCATACATGCCCTAGGGGCCGGTCTGCCTGCCACATGGCATAGGTGTGCATGCACACATGTGCATGCACACCGGAATCGGTATTTTACCATGAAGTTGTATTTCATGGTAAAATACCGCTTCAGTAACACCTGTGGGACTCAGAAGAGTCCCACCTACATTAGGAATTTACAGAATCGGTAGAATTACCGAATCGGTATTTTACAGATTAGGTAATTTTACCGATTCGGTAAATGTGCAGTTACCTACATATGCCCTTGGAAACGGGCACCTACATACCAAATGGCCATTTACCGGTCGGAAACGGCCGAAATCGGCCGTTTCCGACCGGTATTAAGGCTCCTACTTCGGGCCCAAAATGTATTTGCCGGGGTGGTAGAAGGATTAGGTGACTCACTGTATAGCTGACTCTGTTAAAACATGGGGAGTAATGTAAAGTCATGCAAACATTCTAATTGTGCTGAGATTGAAAACGTTTTGTAAGTTTGGTTGAACAATGTAAATAAAATATGCCCTGATGTGTTTGGAATCTCTAACCAAAAAAACAGGGCCGGAGTCGGAATGCATCTAATCCGATTGACTGTTGGCAGAAGTGACTTGGGGCCAGATGTAGGTCGGTCGGTAACGGCCGAAAATCGGTATTTTTGGCCGTTACCGACCGGTTTACAATATTTGGCATGTAGGGGGCAATATTTCACCGAATCGGTAAAATTACCGATTCGGTAATTTTACCGATTCGGTAAAATAAAAAATCGGTAAATTTACCGATTTGAAGCCACCCATATGTAGGTGGGACTCTTCAGAGTCCCAGGAGCCTTTACGAATCGGTATTTTACCATCAAAACCAATTTGATGGTAAAATACCGATTCCGGTGTGCATGCACATGTGTGCATGCACACCTATGTCATGTGACAGGCAGACTGCCCTTAGGGCAGGTATGCCTGCCACATGGTGTGGAAAATTAATACGTTTTGGTGAACATTATCTGCGCCATCTTCCCTTTTGCCCCGATGCCACACTCTCTGTCGCACACACCCACCACTTTAGCTGTCTTGACCAGACCCACCCTCTGCACACCCCTGACCCCCAGCACGGCTCTTCGCCTACACAAGCACCCCCACGCACTGATCATTCCTGCTTTCACGTGTCTTGCGCGTAAGCGGCAGCCATTTTTTTAAGCACCATGACCTTCCTACCCCTCGCTGATAGCCAGCGCGTCTCTCTCTCTCTCCTAACCTCGCAGGCATCCCCCGCACGCTGACAACCCCCTCGCTCTCACATGCCTTGGGTCAAAAACCCCTCTTCAGTGCAGATCTGCCTCAGAATCCCATCCTGTTCCCAGCGCGACACCTCCCTTCATTCCTTTCATAGTCTCAGGCCCTTTGATGCAAACCCCCTCTTTCCTGTGTGCCCGTCTGTCTTCCTTGTTCCCAAACCACCACCTGGCCCTGCGGATATTGTTTATTACCCCGTACAGTAGGAAGCCTCCCCTCCCCATCAAAAGACCCTCGAGCCGATCAAAGCCCCCACCCTTCGAGATCCGATCAAACTCCACACATTCCGTGAATCAGCGGAATGTCCTGCTGCGCGATAATCATCACCTGTTGTGACCGGGGTGGGGAATTCGACTGTAAATGTATGTGGGAATGGGCCTGACGGGGAGATTCCGAGGATGTTCTTTCACATATCAAAGTGTTGCAAGAATGTGTTACGTGCAATAAAGATCATAAAACCTGAGTATAAGAGGCCAGGCCTCAGAGATGCGGTTAGAGCACCTCGTGACGATACTTGCTGTCTGAATTGATGTGTTCTCCTCCGGAGAGAATAAACCCTCGTTTCCTGCCTTTCAGTCTCCAGCGCCTGCTCCTTCATTGATTAATATTGGTGGGTCATAGAGGCGATACCGCCGGGCAACACAAAAGGGTCTTTGGCTACTGGTTGTCTTTGCACCCCTTTTACAATTGGCGTCCCAAGCGTGGGGCCCATCAGCGACTCGTGGATCCAGTGGGAGAGGTCCTGACGACAGAGTGAACGACTGCAACGATCGGAAGGTACCCTGTCCGATAGACCCTCGTCTGACAGCCGATCATCCGAACTTCACTGGTTCCGAACAGACCTCTCTCGAGTGATCTACGGTCCTGACTGGGAACCATCAGGAGTGCCACGAGGAGTACGAAGGAAAGAGGACGATCGGGCGCTGGATTCGGAAGACAAGAAACTGTCCATACGGTCCGGGTAAGGTCGAGTAAACACGACAAATCGCGAAATGATTGATAATTGATGGAAAATACTAGTATTACTTTTTGTTAATTTATTTGGAGATTCGCTGTCTGCAAACGGAGAAACAACCGGCTCTCTCTTTGCAAGCAGTGAAGGATAGGTACGCATCCGTCGGACCTATCTTTCTCCCCCACTGAACAATTGCCCCTCCCCATTGATTAACTGTTATGAATTGTTTTCTGGAGACTCTCTGTCTGCAAACAGGAAAGAATAGGTCCCCTCTTTGCAGATAGTGAAAGGGTAGGTGACGCAAACCTTTGCGGGCCTACTTATTCTCCCCATTGACCGTTTTTTATTTTTTATTTATTGACCAAACATTGATTGCCCGATATTGGTTCATGAGGTATTCACTGCCTGCAAACAACGTAGAATAGAAATATTCTGTCTAGTCTTTGCACACAGTGATAAGATAGGTAGTGCTGACTATTATCCCCATTGCGATCCGTCATACCTGTCTTCTCCCCACTGATGGATAGCTGGTTCAGCCCGGACCGTTTATTAGAGGTGGACCATCTAGCTCCGCTGGAAGGCACCCCTAATAAAGAAATGTTCACAAAGTATGGATTAATTACCATAGCCTATAGTAAGCTATGGCACAAGTATACCAAAGCAAACCAAGAGAAACAATGGCCACTGATAGGATCCTTCGATTTAGACAAAATAGAAATGGTGGAAATAGCCCTTTGTAATAATAAGACAACATCTATTATGCTCCATAGTCTCGGTATGTGGCGCAGAGAAGCTACGCAACGAAAGGAAAGAGACGAAGTCAAAGTAGTTAAAGAAACGCGACAGGCAACCCTCCAAACGTCTGGTAGGCAAAAGGAAGGGCCAGCGACGACACAGTTCCGAGGATTAGACACAAAAAGAGAACGGTGTAAAGGGATGTGCCGACGGGACAACCCCGAGACACAACGACCCAAAAGTAATCCCCCGACACTATGCACAGGACGAACAGATTTGAGGCAAAACCAATGTGCTTTTTGTAGATGTCTCGGGCACTGGAAAGCCCAATGCCCGACTCTACAGAACATAGGTAAGAGCGGAGGGTCGACAGAAATAACAGGTCGGCAGAAAGGGAGAAGGCGCGAGATAAAAACAAATCAGACTAACACGGACAGGACGGATAGAACCACCACGTTTGATTATGCTCGATGGCACAGATTTCGTCAGACCAATTTCAACGACATGTCTGAGTTCTGGGACTGATTGCTCCCTGTTGCCCCCCCCCCCTCCCCACTCTGAAAAACAGAAGCAATTACAGGCCCGCGTAGACAATCCCCCGTTAGAAAAAGGACTCAAGGAAACCAAGCATCTGTTATATAACTTAGGGTTTAATTACGATAAAGATAACACACAACCAACGATAAATAGAAAAACTAGTAAAACATTCTTTAAAGCAAACTGTACTAATAGGAACAATACAAAACATATTACGCTTACTCCGGAAGTTCTCAAACTGTAACAAGTCAACGGTCCCGCCCATCCGGAAGGTGAAACACACAGCACGTGTGGGGCGGGGCCAGCCATCAGCCATAGACCAAAGGAAATCGCCGACGAGAAGGTACAGGAGGCTCCATGGGCCGACATGAAATGGTCTTTCCATACTCTCCTTCCTGGGGTGACGTCCCCTGGGCCGCGAGTAGGGAGGGGGCGGATGCAGATGACCCCCTCCCTCGTATCTCCTGGTCCGGCCATCACGAATTCCTCCATCGAACTGGCGCAGGGGGACTGGGAGGGAGAGGCGACGCGGACGAGCCTCTCCCACCTCCACAGGTAGGAGGTTTCCCAGCCCCGGCCCGGCGCCGAAATCCTCCAGCCGGGCCACAGATCTATTTGCGGAGCACAGGACGTACAATACCTGACGGACCTATTTCCGCAGCACAGAACATACAATGTTCGACGGGCATACTTGTGCAGCACTGGACATACAATGGTCCCCCAAGAGTCGGAGTCAGGGGTGTAGGGTGGTCATCATGTGCACCCCTGATTCAAAGGGACGGCGTGGGATGCGCCGGGAGAGGAAGGCGGCACGGACGAGCCTCCCTCACCTCCCCAGGTGAAGGCTCCACAGCTGCACCCTGGCGCCCCGAACCAAATGTCCTGCTCCAACAGCATGGTGTTCTGTCTCTGTCGCCACAAGAAGTTTCTTCCACTCCTGAAAGACACGACGAAGGGCGGCGGCTGCAGAGTCTCAAAATGGCGTCTGGGCCCTCTGGAAGGCGGGTCTAGGCCGCTGGAGTAACTTTGTCCGGAATTGCAACTCGGGCACTCGCCCACCTGGGCATGAGCCCCCACCTCCGACAACATCCCCACAGCTTTGAAGATTCTACCAGAGTCCCAGAAGCCCTCGGCCTCCACAGGCTTCCGATGGGGAACAACTGCCTTGATCACAAACGTAACGACCACGATATAGCCACAAGATGGTGGTGCTCTCGTGTCAGCACCAGCTTCAGTCTGAACCACCTGGGAACATTGTGGGCTAACGAACTCAAGTAAGTTCCGGCTGAGCATCAACGCGACCCGGTAAGAAAGATTCTACCTCCCTCCCCCTTTTTGATTGACGGTCCACACCACCAGCCCCTCTGTTAGCACAGGTTATTGAACTGCCGAAAGGGACTCTGGTCCAACCGCCAATCGTCGGAGACATTTTTTCCTTGACACTACTTCCGGACTAAACCAACCTCGCCTAAAATGGCGCCGGTATCAAATGGGAACTAACGGACACCTCGTGGTGTTCTTTGACTAACAAGACTTAATGTTCTGAGTTATGTATGTGAACCTTTGTGCACTTGATGAAAAAGGGAGGAGGGTTCACTTGGCGAACATTTGAAAGGATCCCGTTAAAATGTTGATTTCAATGTACGATTTATATGATATTTATTGTGACCGATACATAACGTAGCTTGCGACGCACGCCCACGGTATACATCTAGGAAATGTGATTGCAATTAGTCTGACTGTGTTTCAATTTATGAAATAAATACCCTATGATCCCTCAATTATTAAAAGACGTTTTCAGTTTCTTGCAAATAACTAAGTAGACGTTTTTCAATGTTTTTAAATACTGCAAATAGCCCCCCCCCTACTGTATGTGCTTCAGCCATCGCCGTGTCCGACCAAATACGATTGCATTCACATATTTACTTACTGAACGATTACGCAAATAAAGGTTTTCCAAACTATGAACAGGTATCGCATACTTTTGTAAATGTGGGAATTGGCGGGAGGGCTATTCTGTGCGCAACAGTTTTGCTCTCTTTTCAAGGTTATTAGAAAATGATTGTTCGGCCCTGGATTGATGATCGAATCAAAAGGTATGATACGCTGCCTCCAAATATGCGACTAGGCTCAGGAACTAATGCATGAAGAAGGACCTCGACTTCTGAGAATGGGTAAAGTAAAGCGGTGTGAATGATAGAATGTTATAAAGGTATGGTGGTCGAAGGTACTAAGGGACAGGGTTGACCGAAGAACCGATATGCCTTAGAACGTCACAGTTTTGGGAATGATTTAAGGATCCCGGTGGCTAGATACACCTACAAAACCAGGTACCTCGCGCTAGGCGCCTCTGATTCCTTTTTTTAGCGTTTCCCCACACACGATCTATAATGCCACCCTCGAACCCCCCCATGAACAACCTATCACACTGCCCGCCCCCTTGACTTCAGAAACCAGGACCCTAGGGATTATATCCCGAGAAGATAAGTACGAGTATGTGGTAAGTAAATAACTTTCGTGCCCGTACATTTGATATGCTCGAATGTTGTTCCCCCTCCCTTTCTTCCTTTTTCTCCCTCTACAGGTTACATTGGAATAACGACTAGGGTATGGTAAAAGATCTGGAGCCATACCATGTCCGATACATGAAGCGGACCTACGCTGCAAGATGGCTCCTAAAAGACTCCCGACTCAATGCATGTCCTTATGTACTTGGCCTAATGCTCTTCCGTCCCAAACTGCATGCTTTCTACATTCTAACACAAACCCAAAATGTTTCATGTTGGGTAATACGCTGAATAGCCTAAATAGTACATGGCCACTCTCCATGTCACACGTGTACTATTTAGCCTATTGTTGATCTCTATCTGTCTCTCTCTATCTTTCTCTCTCTATCTCTCTCTCTCTCTCTCTCTCTCTCTCTCCCTCTCTCTCTCCTCCACTCTTTCGCTCTTCCTAGCAACTGGCACCTAATTGGCGAACCACTACACCTGGTGCACCACCTGATTGGCTCCAAATACCACAAGTATTTGCACAAATTTGTCTTAAATATAAATTGCATCGATACCACGTTACTACCTCTCCTTTTCTGCTAAATATTGATGAAACCTAGATTGACCAAAAAGAAAGGGACAGGTAAGACGACCAAGGTTCTCTAATCTGACCCATTTTGAGGGAACTACTTGTCAGTGGCATCCATGATAAAATGTTTCTGGTAAACGCGACCTTCCCTGTCCCGAAATTATCTCAACACCCAAACAGTAAAAATGATCGAGACACCCCCGTTTTCCCAGAATGCCCCCAGTTTTGTATCAGCTGCCCGGGACGAGAGTTTAAAAATGTCCCTTGCCCCAGTTCGCTATATTCCTAGTTGTTTTCCATTAGACCCCGCTCACCCCAAGGGTGGGTTGAACAGCCATCGCAAGTCCGAGTTTTTTTTAATAAAGTAGCCAGGTTGTAAGAAACTATGTAGAATTTAGAATAATGTTTGCGAAGTTAGAATTAAGTCAAAAATGAAAGAACTTGTTGCAAGTAAACCTGTTGAAAGTAAAATGTTTAGCCGAAAGATAGGATGCATTGATATGATGAAAAATCGTTTAGCCTATGTTCGTTCCTCAGAAAGATATCTATCAGACCATGGTGAATAACACGTTACACTTTTCCGTAAAATACAAAGCCCTGAAGACCGGTCAAGCATTGCAAGACTCGTACTAGGGAAATGGGTCACTACCAGGAGAACTGACATGACTGTAATAAACGAATGCAATGAATGGGTATCAGACCTCGTACCACGACAAATGAATGTAATAAACCGACAAAACGCCAAAGAAATGACCACAAAGGGAAGTTGTTGGGAATCCAGCAAACCCATCATCAATTGTTTATACGTTGGCTGCAGACCTCAATGTTGCGAATGTTTACCCCAGTTGCTTGGTGTTGGGAGAGAAATAGATTTACGTAATTACCTTCCTCTGCAAAATCTCTAAAGACTGTCTTTTCAAACTCATTTAAGGGTACCACTGTCGGAGGAGAAAGAGACCGGATGTGGGAGCACGCGGCCTGACTACAGATCGTGGAACCTCAGCGACGGAGGCCAAGGCGAGACCACAACAGTAAGGAGTCGCAGGACAAGGCACTGTTTCCGACAAAACTAAAGGAAAGGGCTGACCTGAGGCCCCTGCTCTATGATCGACGCGTGCCGAAAGGTCCCCGCTCTCTGAACATGATTATGGACTCGCCTGTCTAAAATTTTCCGTCTCCCTGGTCTGTTCCCGACCTGGCCCTGCTCCATCCCCTCCTCCTCCGACCTGCCATAAGGACTATTCACCCACACACCCTCCCTCCACCTGAACTTTCAAAATCCTCTAAATCCTACTGTGCCATCCGGAGAAGGGTATTTCCTGCGTCAAAGAGGAGGGAGCCCCGACTAAGTAGACCACGAACTGTGTTAAATCTCAGAACACGTGACCTAAAAACACCACCAAGGGTCACCCCAAAGAAAAGCTAAACGAAGTGTGTGGTTCTGCCCGGTACCGAGCACCTTGAAGATGATGGAAGCAACAGGAAATACCCACCACAGGAACCCAAGAACAGACAGACTCCACAACTCAAAGACAATTGCACCCTTCGTCACAATCCTTTTCTGTCTCCTTCTAATGACCACTCTCTGGATTAATGGAAGAAAATGCATCTGCTCCAAAACCGTAACGCATTTCTCCCATGAGGTCTGGCGAAACAATACAAAGGCACTCTCCTGCCCGCAGACCTCCAACGGCTCAACCCACATGGACATTCCTGCTAACGAACGAATTGTAATACAGGTGTTCAACAGTGCCAACAGAAGACGACAAAGAATGCTGAGAACTGACTAATAATGGTCCACGACCATAAGACACTGGGAACACTGATTATTGTTTTTACTATGTCTCATTTCTCTCCCAACCACCATTGAATTGACTATGCTCCAGCCGAGTACAAAAAGAACCTACTTACGTGGTAACCTATCGGCTCCTATTCCAAATGACTACAAGCATCTATGATCTGTACCCAATGCTCTCACTGCATAATTTTTGTCTGATATTGCATTACTATGACTTTCCTGCAACAAATCTTAACGATGAGCCTGCCCACTGGATGAAAAGATTTTAAAAATGTGATGTTTTCTTTCGCCTGGGTTATCACTTCCTTACTTATGACCACAACAGTAGACATAGATAGGAAATAGACCAGCAAGATGTCTTAGAAATGTTAAAGGGAGGACTGTGGAAAATTAATACGTTTTGGTGAACATTATCTGCGCCATCTTCCCTTTTGCCCCGATGCCACACTCTCTGTCGCACACACCCACCACTTTAGCTGTCTTGACCAGACCCACCCTCTGCACACCCCTGACCCCCAGCACGGCTCTTCGCCTACACAAGCACCCCCACGCACTGATCATTCCTGCTTTCACGTGTCTTGCGCGTAAGCGGCAGCCATTTTTTAAGCACCATGACCTTCCTACCCCTCGCTGATAGCCAGCGCGTCTCTCTCTCTCTCTCCTAACCTCGCAGGCATCCCCCGCACGCTGACAACCCCCTCGCTCTCACATGCCTTGGGTCAAAAACCCCTCTTCAGTGCAGATCTGCCTCAGAATCCCATCCTGTTCCCAGCGCGACACCTCCCTTCATTCCTTTCATAGTCTCAGGCCCTTTGATGCAAACCCCCTCTTTCCTGTGTGCCCGTCTGTCTTCCTTGTTCCCAAACCACCACCTGGCCCTGCGGATATTGTTTATTACCCCGTACAGTAGGAAGCCTCCCCTCCCCATCAAAAGACCCTCGAGCCGATCAAAGCCCCCACCCTTCGAGATCCGATCAAACTCCACACATTCCGTGAATCAGCGGAATGTCCTGCTGCGGGATAATCATCACCTGTTGTGACCGGGGTGGGGAATTCGACTGTAAATGTATGTGGGAACGGGCCTGACGGGGAGATTCCGAGGATGTTCTTTCACATATCAAAGTGTTGCAAGAATGTGTTACGTGCAATAAAGATCATAAAACCTGAGTATAAGAGGCCAGGCCTCAGAGATGCGGTTAGAGCACCTCGTGACGATACTTGCTGTCTGAATTGATGTGTTCTCCTCCGGAGAGAATAAACCCTCGTTTCCTGCCTTTCAGTCTCCAGCGCCTGCTCCTTCATTGATTAATATTGGTGGGTCATAGAGGCGATACCGCCGGGCAACACAAAAGGGTCTTTGGCTACTGGTTGTCTTTGCACCCCTTTTACAATGGCACCTGTGCCTGTTTTGGGGGTGCCAGAGGGTGTCAAAGTGACACCCCCCTGCACCCTTGTGAATTCTTTAATTACCGATTTGGTAAATACCGAATCGGTAATGCCTAATCATTCCTATGGGCTTCAAAGCCCATAGGAATGAATGGGCATTACCGATTCGGTATTCACCGAATCGGTAATTAAAGAAGTGTTAAGGATTCGGTAACGAATCCAGATGTTGGGACCTACATACCATTTACCGATTTTGAAATACCGAATCGGTACAATTCGGTATTTTAAAATCGGTAAATGTTTTTTACCTACATCTGGCCCCTGATGTGTTACCTCGCATTTTATCAATTTTCAATTTTCAATAACGAAGAGTGTGCCCAGCTGCATGTTCATGAAGACAAGCAATGACAATGTCGCATATTTAAGGACATGTGGTAATACTGCTCACATCTTTTTTATATCTCAAAAGGATTCTCATGCTAACAACTTTTTACCCAAAAATAGTCAATACGGGGAGGTAATTAATAATAGCTGGGCAGAAAATCACTGAAGCAAACATATGCATGCATTATTTGAACTGACATCTTTAAGAACATAGCTGAAACCAGTAAGCATGACCAGGCAACCGTGCAGTCCTGGCTGGAAACAGTCGAACAGACCTAAACTGATGACATGGGAGGTTCTTCTTACTATATTCAGCTGTACAATATACACAAAGATCCTTCTAAATGGTTTAAGACTTGTCTCAAAGCACTTTTGTACGGGGTTGGATGCTACTGTGACATGAATGATCTTGGGATGCTGGTGGGAGAGTATGCAATTATGTTATCAATAAGCAATCTTCAACATATGTCTTTTAATTGATTTCTTAAAGTGCAGGCGGTTTTCAATTAATCTTATTTCTACAGGCAGTTTGCTTCAGGGCTAAATGCATATTACTGTTGGAGCTTCGTCTGAGATTAGGGAGTTCCAACAGATTTGTCAATTTCATGTCAATGGTCCTCACTGAAGCTTTATTTTCAAACTGCAGACCATCGCTTTCACTGGCCCCAGAAGTCCACTGAATGCATTTATATAGATTGTTTCCTCTACCCTGATCAGGGCACAACCTTCCTAGAAGCAGCCAATAATGTTTGTACTGCCATGATGAGAAGTTTATGTGCAAACTTAGGGCCATATTATCAAGAACGGCGTTAAAATTATTGCCGCTTTAGCGGCGGGAAACTGCCGCTACAGCGGCGATAATGGGCTTGATAATATGCCCTTGTGAATTCCCATAGAAGCCCAGGTTCACACCAGAACATGGGCTTCTATTGGAATTCTCTAAGGCATATTATCAAGCCCATTATCGCCACTTTAGCGGCAGTTTCCTGTCGCTAAAGCGGCGACAATTTTAACGTCGTTCTTGATAATATGCCCCTCAGCTAGAAAACAATAGAGCACTGGATAAATGAAGAGAACCCACAGATACAATGTAAGAATATTTAACATGAGGAGGGTAAAAGGTGCATTACTAGGGTGATATAGCTCCTTGAAGATCTATGTTTCCAGCGTCTTTCAGAATATCGGGGGTTAATGATGCTGTTTCAAATTTTTGAAGTTTAGAGTGAGAAAGTGTGCCTTCCTGTTTTTGACTTTGTGCACATTTGTGTCTATAGTCTGGTAATGTTCTGGCTCCTCTTCTGACGCCGTCCGCTTGAGGTGTTTTTTTTCTTGGACAGGGAAGTTGGGGAAGTCTTTTTGATCACCTTGTAGGTAATGTAGCTGGTCTTGAAAATGATGTATGTTCTGGAGGGGAACCAATGTAAATACATAAAGGTTATGGTCATGTGGTCAACTTTCGTATTTAATTAGACAGAGAGCAGAGGACAGGATGCTTTTGAGGGGTGCCAGAGGGGTGCAAGATCAGCTCTTGAGCAGCGTGTTCTTGCCATCTGGTGTGACAGTAACAGAGCTTTCGATGTTCTAAAATCACAAGAGTTGTTACCATGTTGTTTTGCTTTTTTCTAGTGATGTCTTTGTTGAAGGCGGGGTCAGTTTTGAGGGCGAATACTTGAGGTTTTACATTATCTGTTGTATGTGAGATGAAAATGTCTAGGTTCACGTTGGATGGACATGTATGGATGTGTGGTTGTTGGAGGCTATTAGTAAATAGGAGAAACCCTACCTTTTTTGGTGCGTGCTTCAGGTAGGTACTTAAAATTCAATTCTGTATTACCTGGTGGTATGTTTTTAAATGGTGATCTTCTTGGTCGAGGAGACTTGAATGTTGTTGGTGTATTGATGGATCTTGCTGTTGTTGTCAGTGAGTAAAGATCTGGGGCCGTATCACACATTATCATTGTTTGCGCCCGGCACACCTTTCAAAAGGTGCGCCGGGCGCAAAGAGTGATAATGTGTCCTATTATGGTAAATGCGCTGCCCCTAGGGCAGCCGTGTACTCGTGCCGCCCCCTGGGCAGCCCATTCATGTGAAAACACAGAGCAGCTGGTCTGTGTTTTCACTGTGCAGGCGGCACCCGCCTGCACTTTCAAGGGGGATTAAAGAGCCCCTTGCAGTCACTGACTGCACCCGCCTGCAAGGGGATGTCTGGGGTTCCTGGGACCCTCTTTACCACCTGCAGAGGGCTGCTCTCAGGGGGCTGACTGACAGTGTGACACCTTTTAAATGGTGCACTGTCAGTGCTTCTTTGACTCTGCTCCCCTGTCTGTAACATGGCACAGGCGCAGAGTCAAAGAAATGCCCTCATTTGCATAGGGCACGCCCCTATGCAAATGAGGGAACTCCATCTGAAGGTAGCGCTGGCGCATTGAGTGCGCCAGCGCTATCGGTATTATAGAAGGGGATGCACAAGCCTCTGCGCCACCTTCTATAATACCAAAGTGCCCCGGGGCGCGCAAAGTGGGTGCAAACGCCTGTTGCACCCCCAGGGCACCTTCTGTAATACGGCCTCTTGAGTGATCTATATGGACATTAAATATTACTGTAGGCAGAATGGATCCCTGGGGTATCCTACAGGACACAAGGAGTTACTTGGATTTTGAAGTTCCTATTTGTATGGACTATAGGCGATTGGGTAAATTAGATATAAACCACTGCAGGACTGTGCCTGAGAAGAACAGGCCTGTTTTCACGATTTGAGTCAGTCCTTAATGTTCAACTATGCTGGAGTCTGAGGAGAGGTTGATCACTGTCAGGGGACAGCAGTTGTTTCTGTAGTTGATGAGGAAAGATGAATCAACAACTTAAAGAGTGGCTGTCTCCATGCTCCAGTATGGTATACAGCTAGATTGGTCGTCCTGTAGAGCAGATTGCTTGTATTGATCTGCTTCTTTAGCTGGGGGGGGCGGGGGGGGGCGGGGCATCTAGCTTCTTAGTATTTATTTTGCATGAGTAGTGATAGGGCAGAAGTTGGTGAGGTCATCAGGGCCCTATGTCACTTTCTGCAGCAGAGGGAGACTATTTACTGTCTTGAGGGTATCCAATAAGGTTCCTAGCCTGAGGAAGGAGTTGAAAAGTTTTAGGTCCATCTTTGGAATTATCTCTGCCTGGACAACAAACAAAGTCTACTTAACTTTAACTATAGTCTTCCAGCACTCACATTTTTATAGATTCACTTAGTTCAATCTGTGACCATTTTAAGAAATCCCAGCCTGGCAAATATGAATGAATCAAGCATGTGAATCTATGAAAAATTCAACACTGGAGAGCAGGTAGAAAGAAATAGTAAAAAGGTCTTGACTACCGAAACTTCCTGTGCAAATTGCTCCTCTTCTGTGAAATCAGAGTACTCCAACCAGTTCGGAGTGCTTCTTCTGCAGCAAGACTCCCACTTCGAAAACATGACTCAATTCAATTCAATAATAACTTTATTTGATAGTTTTGAAAAAAACACCATAAAAGTTCACAATGTGCAAATTACAAGATTTACAAAAGTTAAAAACCATTAAAAATACATTTGTTAAAAAGCATTTAAAAAGAGCAGCAGTATCTCAATTTGTATAAGTTCTTCGACCTTATGATAACATACAGTTTTCCTGTTGTCTAGCATTCTTTCATTTGTGCAAAGCTGCGGTATAGTTCGTACTCAAAGATTTGTACGATGACGTATACAGAATTTGAGAAAAAGTACGATCGCTTTGGCATAATTTTCGTTTTCAAGATACTGAAGTGCCAGATATGCAGGACGGCACTGTCGAAGGCCCCAGAATTTCAAGATGGGCAGTATCCAACGTTTACGGCTTCAGTAAAAAACTTACAGAATAACATTGTATGTATCGTTGTTTGTGGGGACACTAGATCACAAGGGCACATAGAGAATGTGGATGTCCAGACATTTTGCTTTGGAAATGCAACCAGTAAATGGAACAGATCAAATCTGAAGCGGGTGAGCAGCATTTTTTCATACTGTGTTAATTTGAAGTTCAGGTAGGGTTCAGCGGTAAACAGAGTCTGCGCTAGTAAAGAGTGTTGAACAGATGGTTTATGGACCTCGGATAGTAATCGTAACTGACGCAGGTGAACAAGACACTCCCTTTTTAAGTTCTTTTTTGGGATTTCTTTTATCAGTAGCGGATGGTCAAAATACTTCCTATAACCTAAATCTGTTAGTAACGCTTTAACGTAGGACAACCATTTGATTTTCTTATAGTGATCCAGTGTTAAGATGTCTTGAATGATCGCCCTAGTCAGTTGGCACTGCTCAGTGACCCATATTCTGCGCCACAACATTATTGGCTGCAATTTTATAGTGTCTGTAATGTAGTCAATGCCCAGCTCTGTGTGGCAGGCATAAGTGGAGTAACTTTTTGGTACCGCCAACAAGTATCTCAAAAAGAAGTTCTCGATTTTTTGTATTGAATCCACATTTGCAAACCCCATATCCCCGCCCCATATGTTGCCGTACTTATACATTTTGAGTTATATATTTGCAGCAGTTCTTTGAGTAGTCGCTGCCCCAGTCTTTGTGAGAAGATTTTTAGCGAAGATGTCTCTCGGAGAAATGAAAGTTTCCTTGCGTTGATAGCTGGGTTCCATTTAAATTTTTCATCAATAACAATCCCTAAATAGGGATAGGTTGTAGTCCTATCCAGTTGTTCGCCCTGTACACGCAGTTTCCTGTTTTTTGCGTTTCTTTTCTCCCCCGCATGCATTGTGTACGTTTTTTTTGCATTTAGTTTCAGATTCAAACTTGCCATGAAGGCGCAGTATCTATTCAGGGCCAGCTGTAATTCAATTGGTGTTCTTGCTAAAATAACAGCGTCGTCGGCATATAGGAGCGCTGGTATCTGCCGACGAGCTATCAAAGGAAGATCTTTACTGCCTTGAAGCATGGCAGCCTCCAAGCCATTAGTATAAAGGGTGAATAGAAAGGGGGCCAGTACACACCCCTGCCTGACCCCCTTTTCCACCCTGAAAGTGTCCGTGAGCTCACCTCTCACCCCGAATCTTACCCTGCCTGTAGTGCCTGTGTACAGTTCTCGATGAAAGTCCACTATTGGAGTGGGAACTCCCATCTTCAAAATAATGCTCCATAACGTTGAGTGTGCCACGCAATCAAACGCTGCGGAGAGATCTACGTATACCATATGAAGGGAAGAGCCTTTAGCTTCCACGTATTTGCCCGCCAATAGGGACAGATTTAGGGCCTGGTCGACTGTTCCTAGCCCCTCCCGGAAACCGTATTGTAGTTCTGAAATGATGCTATGGTCGGTGGCCCACTCCTGGAGTCGCTCGAGGAGTATTCGTCCTGCCATCTTTCCTAGCGAGTCCAGGAGGGAGATCGGTCTATAGCATGATGGACTGTTTCGATCTCCTTTTTTGAATATCGGTACCAACGTCGATGTTCTCCAAGAGTCTAGAAGGCCCACTTCAGTAGTGGCGTTCAGGACGTTGGTTAATAAGGGAGTCCATAAATCTGGGAGGTATTTAAAAATATCAACGGGAACGCCGTCCGGGCCAGGGGCTTTGGCTATTTTTGAGAATTTTAAGGCTTTTTGAACCTCTTCGTGAGAAAGCTGAAGATTTATTGGATAGATGATGTGTGACAAAGGTTCAGGTTGGTCTGTGTCTTCAGTCGGGTCTTTGGAAAAGACTTTTGTGAAGTGCCTCACCCATTCTTGTTCACTTATGGCGACATCAATAGAAGGAGAATTGTCTTTATCTGTTAAAAATGGGGAGCGAACTACCTGCCAGAACATGGTGCTGTCTTTTAGTTCCGAGCTTTGGGTAAGACGTAACCATAGTTCAGCTTTTATTTCTTTTTTCCTGTTGTTTAGGGCAACCGTGTACTCCTTTCTGAGTTTACTGATTTCAGCTCTGTCCCTATGGTCACTGTTTAAGGCTTCCTTTAAACGTGTGGATGCTTTTGTACATGCTGAATTAAACCAACCTTTCGTTGTGTGAAGCTTTTATTTATGCGTCCTGGTTAGTTCTTTTTGTATACTTTTTGTGATTGCCAGGAAGCTCTTTATGACTTCCCTTGGTTGTGTAGTAGGATCCAGACAGTTTGTAATGTCAGCTTGATTGTATGTGACTATTTTTCTGGTTGTTATTTCCTTATCGATACTACCCCACTTCAGTGTATAGCCGTTCAAGGAGCCTAGTTCTAGCTCACGTTGGTTTAGGGCGGTCATGATATCATATGGTTTATTTGTTTTTATTTCAGCAAGACCCATGGTAATTGGAAAGTGGTCACTTAAAGGATTTTTGAGGACCTCGAATTCTTCTATGGTAAATCCTGTGGGTGTTGAGATTAATATAAAGTCAATTAGGCTTATTAGACCTCTTCCATTGAATGTGGGCTGAAAAGGAACAGATGGAGTCTTTATTTCATTAGCAAAACTTAGCTCTAATTCAGCCATGACTTCAGATATTGTTTCTCCCACATTAGAGTGTGTGAAGTGCGTAAGATTTATGTCAGCCTCATTACTGATACCACACTTATTGTTGTTACTGTTACTGCATAGGTGGAGATTAAAATCTCCTCCCCAAATTATCGTACATGACTGTTTGATGTATTTTGTACGTTGTTCTTGTAATATTGCCGAGATCTCTGGGAGAAGGGTAATCATGTCAGCCTGAGAAGGATTATTATAAAAGTTTACAATTAAGTAAAGTCTTTGTTTAGTAACCTTTAGTACTATGATCTGGAAGTTCACATCTAGTCTTAGGGGGAGTACCTCATCCACAGGAAGGGTGTTTGTAATGTAGGTGACTAAGCCTCCGCTGTTTCTACCAGAGATTGATTTCTTTGCAGGTGACCAGAAAGTTTTAAAGCCCACCATATGTATTGGCCTTATAGCCCAAGTCTCCTGAAGGCAGATACAATCGCTCAAATTGATCTGACTCAGGAAACCAGGGTTTGTCTTTTTTGCGGAAAGACCTGCGATATTCCAAAATGTGAAATAAATCTGCAAGGTGTTTGGAATAGGGTCAGCGGGGTTACTTATATCAGATGTCAGATCTACAGCTTCCAAGGTAATGGGAGCCGATGTTACAGTCACCAAAGCATCTGTCTTGTGGTGTTTTGTTATTGAACAATTAACTGTATCAAGGGTTGGAATAAGCTGGGTTGCCTTTTTTTCAGGAATAATACATGTTGTAGATAGTAAAGTCGTCTCTGTATTGGAGGGTTGTGGAGGTTCCCTGTTAGAATGTCAGCTGTAGAGTCAATCATTAAAATCTAAGCCAGAAAGAACATTGAACCTATTGTAAGTCGGAATATTATAAGGAGTAGCTAGTGGCAAGGCTGCTTGCCTCCATCGATTATCTCCATTCTCTTGGTAAGAGGTTTCAGAGAGATAAGGATGAATAGCAGGAGGTATGAGGGTTTGACTCTGGTGCCACTGTACCGAGCCTGTTGGATAAAGAAACGTGGAATTCTGTAAGGATGTGGGAAGATAAGAGTCGGAGGGAAAGGACCTTTCTGGGAACGAATTCATAGGGATAGGCAAAATGTTGTTATTTGTATTTATCACCTTAGATGCGGCGCAAATATCCCTCCCCAGTGCTGCGCTGTCCATTGGAACTAGTGCTGAATGGACGTCCAATGGACGTGTGCAGCACTGGGGAGGTAGTGCTGCCGTCGGCCAACGCCCCGACGCAGCACTTAAGAGGTTAATAAGTGCCTATAGAAATAGCCTAATGGGAGAAGGGTTGTGTTGAATTCCCATGTAGAAGGTGGAGGGGCCTTGGCTAGTGTCTTTTCGGCCCACTGAGGGTTTCTAAACGTAATCGCTACACAATCCCCCTCAAATTTTTTCCGTAAGGGGCCTATCCAGCCTACTCTTTGGGTATGGGAGATTTCCCCGGCGCATTCTATAGGAAAGTTACAGTTCAAACTTAACCAATGTAGTATTTTGTTTTTCAGGGACAATGTGGTTTCACTCTGTTCTTGTTTGAGTGTCGGTACGTTTACCAATACAATTACATAGGCTCCACATTCAGGGGGGAGGGTAATGACTCAAATCTTGTGATATGAACTTGTTATGTATGATCTACCTGTATAATTTCAAATTATTCATAATAGGGTTTAAGGCTTTGCAGGAATTTTGGCTGCTCTGTACAAAGTATAGACGTTTGAATCGGAGAGCTGCAGGTTACAGCCATATATCTCTAGAAGACGGCTGATGTTTTTGAGTTTAAAACCAGAGGTGTCAAACTGGCAAATAACCAACCTCAAATGTACTCTTTCCCACTCTGTAAGGTCTTTTGCTTCTACTTGCCTTCTCTTCTTAGCTGGGTGTTTGCTTGTTTATCTTTCAGCATCAAGTTCTAAAGCCTTCTGGTGTCTTCCTAATTTAAATGGGAGTTCTATGTTCTACACTTTGAGATGTCAAAGTAAGATGAACAAATAAGACAGATAAAAAAGAGCATATTAAATAAAAGACTCTACCAACTGAGTTGCTTTTGTTGACGTTATGACAAGAATGTATGGCTGCCACAGTCAAATGCCTTTCACTGCCTTTTAATAGATTCTATTGGACAAAAGAAAAGCTTATTTTCAGTTCATGAAAAATATGAGTAAACAGACAATGGAACACATTGTTACATCGAGTTTCAGACAGCCGAAGAATAAAACGAAGGCCTGAGTTAGGATTTAAAACATAAGGACAGATGCTTTTAGAAGGTACTGTCAGGTAAACTAGGAGTTTTTAAGAGGCATGCAAGGGGCAGCAAAAGCATTATTGATGAAAAAAACACGACAGAACATTTTAAAAGGATAACAAGTTGGTAATTGGCCCCGGGCAGCAATCGCGCTCTACAAATCGACATACAAATACAAAATACAAATACAAATAAATGATGCCCGATCTGCGACCTACCCGCTTCAAAAAATACACTAAACATTAACACAAGTAGCAAGCGTCAGGTCTCTGACAACAGAAGAATCAGCCAAAGAACTACAAAGGTTGTTCCACAAATAGGAGCACCCTGGCTCAACGTGAAAGACATTGCAAGGTAGCCACGTGGGATAATGCACCAGCTGCATTACTTTTAGCTCCATGTTTTCCTAGTAGCTGATACGAATCGGCCACCTATCATATAATTATGAGTAAAACAGTGCTTAATTTGTGGAAAAAAATAAGTGCCAGGGCCCTGGTTACTAGGCCCCATCAGCTCGCACCACCCATAGCCCTAACCATCGCTACCAAAGACAATGCAAACACTATTTTTAACCATCACATTCCTACAAGTGGGGCCATTCAGACTAATCCAGGCCCCCAACGCTATAAGAAAGGCTTGGACGGCGGATATTACTAAATTTTTAATGTATACTGAATTTATAAACAGCTGTTGTACTCATCTCTATATAAAATAAACAGCGCCACCATGTGGTGCTAGTGTTGACAATCAAGTGCCGAGCACTGGAAACCAGGCACGGAAACCACCTGCTCAAATTAAGCACTGATAAGACATGTATTTCACAAGGCTTGAGTACCTCCTTGGGGTGTTAGCTGTGCTTAATTTGAGCTGGTGTTTGCAGGTGGGGCGAACATGCACTCTTACTCTGGAACCGGGACTTATTTTTAATCATCAGCCCTTGATCCAGAACAATAGAGAGAGAAAGGCAACAGAGGGAGAGAGAAGGAGGAAGAGAAATGCAAAAACAGTGGGAATTGAAATATTAGGGATGAAAAAGTACCTACCAAAGTGAGGTAAAGGAATGCGGAGCACAGGTTGATGGGAGAAAGAGGCAGGAGGTGAAATCAAAATTAGATGGCCTTGGTATTTGGCAACCTAGAATTTAGGCTGTACAGGATGTGGGCCTTCGAGAAAAAATTTGGCCCCAGCACTTATCCTTTTACAAATTAAGCAGTCGGTGGAGGTACTATGAAGGTTATTATATGTCAGCAAACGTCTGATCACGAAGTACACGCCTCCAGGGCACTGGTGTAACGAAACTTGAGGGGGCTCCCAGCAAGGTACATGGAGAGGGCCCTCCGGACTCAATCGGGAGCTCTCCGGTCACAGTACTGTGCTGAGGGCCCCCACAAACACACACCATGGGACTGTAGTGGCCTGTATTATGCCACAGCTCCAGGAAATTGTCTGCAATGTGTAGGACTCAGGCTTGAAGTCTGATGGGTTGGCTCAGCCATCCATCCTTCTGAGGTTGACATATAAAGTAAGTGCCAAATTAGTGTATCAACAATAGTTAAGGAGATACCTTAGTCAGGATTGTGGCCAGGGCTGGCCTGGGAACTCAAAACAGCCCTGGCAATTTTCTTGGACCAGCCCCTGGGGAAGCCCTGACAGGCCCTGGGAGGCTGGCAGCATTTTCTTTCTGCTTTTGTTACTGGGCGCCAATATTGCAGGACTACTGCAAAACTGGCCACCAGTAGCAAAACTGGCCCCCAAACTTCCAGCCTCCTAGGGAAACGCCTGATGCCCGGTCTGGCTAGACCGGCCCTGGATGTGGCTAACAATTACTGGGATGTCCTTCGACAATATTTGGAGGGGACCCTAAATTCACAACACATATAGCATAATTGCCTATTTAAAAGGGTATTAAAATTGTGAGGCCAGTGGACCACTGGTCCCATCCTTATGTGCACACTATAATTCCTCTATTGAAACAGAGGATTCACACTCCTTTTTGAATGGTTTGGTGATCTTTTATTCATCAAGTAGTACATAAACTGTCTCCATATCATGTATTTGATATTCGTTTTTTTTAGTTCTTTTTCAACATATAACACAATCCTTTATGTACATCCAATGCATTTCGGGGCTATTATTCACCCCTTCATCAGGGAAAGGACACTATAATCGAAAAAACAAAATAAAGAACCTGTCAGTAATATGGTGTAAAAACTGTCTGTGGCCTCACAATTTTAATACATTGTAATGAACGTCGTGGGACGCTTGACGTTACTTATGTAGTACCTAAAATCGAGAAAACCTATTATCAAACCAGCTGTGCATCTGCCCTACCAGTATCACTATTTAAAAGGGTGCCACTTACCACCTCACTTTTAAAGGACCATTGAATTTGGATCCCAAATAATAATGTTGAGAAACTCTGCCTCGGATGAACTCTCGAGTTCCATGAGGAAGAGGGGATCCTGGACACTGCAAAGGGTTCAAGGGCCCATCTTTCGCCCCTGTTTTACCTCTTACCTCAGTGGAATCCCAGGCAATCAGCTTTGTGACTTTCACCCAGCCAATGTTGCAGAAAAGATTATTGGTGGCAACAGATTTGCAGTCATGGCCCAATTTATTTTGTGGCTCTCTCCTCTACTAAAAGTAGGACAGGAGGAATATTGCACTTTCTTCCCCCTCATCCAGAACAGCACCTATTCCGCACCGTGTTCGGAACTAAAATCTGAACCTCAATGTTGATAGCATACCCTAAACATTACAGAGTTTCAAAAAGTTCTATACTCGTTCATTATCACTGTTTTAAAAAAAATATTTTATACAATACTAAGTTGAACTGGAGACTTTTTCACACAATTGGGATTTGATTTGAAATAACATGTGCACATAAGATTGGTATGTTGAACAGTTTTATGCTACATTGACATACATGTCAACTTGAAGAAAAACCTTACACGTGGAGAGGAGGTGGGGCCGGAAGGGGGCGAGGCCTCATGTCAAGAAGTACATACGAGGCACTTTTGAACCCCACCCTGCCCCCAAGCCCCCTCCTATAAAAAAACTTGCTGAGTCCGGTGCCGATGTCCTGGGGTGTTTTCACACCCTTTAACCCCTCCCATGCTTGTGACTGAACCGTTCCGTCACGAGCCTCGGGTGGGCTATGCTGGTGACGGAACAGTTCCGTCATGGCCCGTTCGCCGCGCCTGCGCTCGACGTTCTGAAGAGCGGGCGGGGCAGTGGCGGAACCGTTCCGTCAGAAGTACAGCTGACCCCCGGGCCATGACGGAGCGGTTCCGTCACGAGCACGGGACCGCCGCGTGGCCCCGCCACCCCCTTAGCGCTGCGGCGGAATAGCCGCCGCAGCAAAGGGGTTAATGGACATCCGAAGTTCAAAGCCTCAGAAAACAAGCTGGAATACTACTATTTACAGTGGTTTACAGCTCGTTTTCCCTGCCACCGTGTGATATCAGCTTATCACCTGGGGACTATTGCCCACATGCATCAAGCATTTTTGGAGTCGCAAACGGTGCGATTCCTTAAAATCGGCCGTTTGCGATTCCAAAAATGCTTTTTGGGATGCATCATTGCTTTTTGTTTAAAATCGCTAATTTTGCGATTTTGGAAAATGCGATTGCATTTAAGGAATCGCAATTTTGCGATTCCTTAAATGCAATGCATCATTTTTTTTAAAATTGCGATCTTGAAGATTGCAAGTGCAAATTACCACGAGGGTGAACCTCGTGGTAATTTGCGAAAAATGTTTAAATTGCTCAAATTAGCATTTTAAACACTTTCATGTTACAGACACACATGTCCTTAGGACATGTGTGTGTGAAACATCCATTTTAAAATACATTTCAGGGGTGCAGGGGGGGGTCCTTTGGACCCCCCCCTGCACCCATGGAATGCATCAACATTTTGCGAATTCCAATTTGCGAATTCGCAATTACCATTGATTCCTATGGGCCTTTTGGCCCATAGGAATCAATGGGAATCGCGAAATCGCACATTTGAATTCGCATAATATTTGCGATTCGGTAAAAATTGCGATTTTTACTGAATCGCAAATATTATCCACTTTCAATAATGCATCCCGTTTTGCGATTCCATATTTGCGATTCGGTAAAAATCGCAAATTTGGAATCGCAAAACGGGAGTTTGATGCATGTGGGCAAATGTGATAGGAGCCGATATCGTGTGTCACACATTGGCACAGTGTGAGTTGGCAGGGATGCATTGATGGGTTAGGGCATTTATTCCCCGATATTTCATTATGATGCTGTATATAAATGTTGAAGCACAATCTGATTTATTGACTTGACTGTAGGTATGATCCCAAATACTATAGGTGTAAACTTGTGGAGAGTTGTGACTGGTAAATATTGTTTTATAATCTTGCTTATAAAGGTCTTTTGATTCCTTAGGATGAGTAAATCGAAAAGCTTTTCTATATACTTTAATAGATGGTTAAATGGAGTCTCCTGCTGAAAAGTGGATTACTTGAAATGCACTGGGACTAACGTAATTTAAAAAATAGATTTATATAATGAATGAGCTGCACCAGTTGAAAGATAAAACAAGATTTATAATGAGAATTTACAGTACCTTGTTACTTTAATTGTTCTGGGTGACCATCCAATTACAGATACACCTAAAACTTGCAATTGATGCTTAAATGCTTAGCCTAGACCGCTAAATTCTAAGCCTGGGCAAAATTTTAATTACACCATAGTCATCTGAGTAATTTCAGTAATTAAGCATTACTCTTGTGATGTGAAAATACAGAAATTATGTGATTACACCAGCTTGAGTAATTAAGAGTAATATGGGCATGAATTAGGGGTGGGCAAAACGTGCATGTAGTGTAAAAAGTAATTCTGCATTTAGTGCTATTTCGTAGTGCAAAAATGCCTGCTCCTGTCCAATATGGACACTGGGGTGAATTTTGTGCTAAGAAATGGCGCTAAACACAACAGAAAACAAATAGTGTTTTTTTCTGATAAGATCTTACCCCAACTTACTACTTCATTATTTTCTTAGCACAAAATGCACCCTCATGTCCAAAATGGATGCAAGGGTGTATTTTGCAATAAGAAACAGAACTACATACTGAACATGAATAGCGGGGGCAAGTATCCCCTTGCACTCACTAAAAGTGCTCTCACAGTAAGATTCTTTCCCCAAATAACTCTAAATTTTGAGAGCAGGTGTAATTGCATAACTATTGGTAATTCTGCGCCAAAGAGTAATGCAGAATAACTAAAATTAATCCGGTTACTCCGACGTGGTTGAAATTTTGCCCAGGCCTAGCAAAAAACCTACTGTCCTACTTAGGGGCACAGGAAAACGAACTAAGAGCAAGGAGCTGCTGGATACTGCTGTTCATGTCCTGCAGCATTAAGGAGCCGATTCCTATCTCACTCGGAAGGGCTCCGAACGCGATCCGGCTGGAAAAAGAACGTGTCGTACGTGTGTTTTCCGACCGACTCGTACAGCTATACGAGCGAACAAGTACGATGCGAGAAACGCAAACTCGCTGGCCGAATCATTTCTGTGTCCGAACCGCTCCGTACATTTCGTCCGTAAGCAAATTGTGACGTGTAATGGAGGCGGTTTCCAAACTAGCCAGTACGATGTACGATTCGGACAGCCGGATCGAGTCTGAGCCTCCAACATGTAAACGCTCTGGGAAGTGGACTTTGGGGTCCGCGCAGGACCTTCCTTCACCTGTAGTCTCATGAGCTAATCACAGTGACCCAAGGGTGCCCCCTACACATGCATGTACAGTGCGGGTATTACAGATGCGTCTCCACTACGGGGGAAGTCCTTGCATGCACATACCTTTTACATCAATGGGAGCCTATGTTCGTGTCATACAACAGGCTCCCATTGACTTCTATGGGGCTCAGAGTGACCCGTGTCCATCAGCGCTTGTTCGCATCGTACGCAGGCGCTCGGAGCCCCAGCGCACGAGTCATGCAGAAAGCCCTCTGGATCCGAGTCGGATGGAGCCTTCTCCCAGCGAGATCGGATTCGGCTCCTTAGTGTTACTTTCTTAACAAAAAGTTATCCTCGGGCCCATTTTGTATACAGTAGTGCATTTTGCACTAAGAAAATAAAGCTAAATGGTGGATTACGCTTCTTGCGTAATTACGCGAATTCTTAGGAATTTTGCGGTAATTACAAATACTTACGCTAGAGAGAATTACACCAGTTACTCCCACCTCATCTAAGTTTCGGGCTGGTAATCCATGCAAATCTTACATTGTGACTTGACGTCCAGTAATTCTTAAATCGTGATAATGCGTCAAATTTGGGCTCCTTCTTCTTTATCCCCTGCAATGGTAGGTTATAGGTGCCTGAGGAATAAAAGGAGTTAGAATCAACTACAATTTAGCAATTGCAGTGTCACCCTTTTTGCCACACAATAAAACTCTGAGTCTGAAGATGAAATTAAGTATGGATTTATTACAAATTCAAAGCCCAACTGATTTAAATCAATCTCAGAAACATGGTAAAAAAAATACAGAATCACTAATGGATATCTGAAACATCTGACAAAATGTATACTCAATAACGGAAAGAAAATGGGAAATTCTGTTGATGCTATACAGAGAATGAAAGTAAAGGTCTGGTGAGTAGATTGAAAGTTTCAATCCTCCTGCTTATACATGAGGTTGTCCAAGAAGATCTACTAAACCCTATTCTAAATTAAAAATCAGGAAACCCTATTTAAGTTAGGGAAGCAGAGAAATGTGTCAGCATAGTAGAACCTCTGTAGAAGTTCTCTAAAGGGAAAAAAATTCTATAGCTTGAAGCAACACAACAGAGATGTCACAAAGTGGTCTGTACCTCTCAGAGTCTAAAGGGAATCTGAATTATGCTGAAGTATATCCTCAATTATACCTACCAAAGAACCTTCGAGAATCCCATGTCACATGTGTCATTATTTTCCATCTTCAAACAACAAAACTTGGCAACTACATTTGAGATTATTTTACTTTGGTCCACACAATAAGCTCTTGAATTCCTCCCACCTACCTGATCCGTATAAACAGTAGTCCCTTCTTCATTCATTAAAGATTCTTGTCCTTGCCAAAAAGATACTCTATTCGAGCCTCACTATCTCTTTCACACAATGTGCCTTTCTTAACCATGAGCTCATGCAGCCACACTTTCGGAGGAGAGAAAAACTTTGCATCCAAAGCAAACATTAATTTTAAAAGTTAAATATTAAGAAAACCCAATGCTTAAGGCCTTTAGTCAACTTAGAGCAGCTAGCATTTCAGTACACATTTAAATGCATGATTTCAGAGGTTAGACTAGAAAACTGCCCTTTCCGAATTTCCCAAGCACTTTACGATTTGAGTTAGCATTCGCTGCACCATTTTGTATTTAGCTGCCATTTTTAGCCATAATTAAAACTAACTTCTGTCTCACTTTGTGTCTGCCTCACCGAAAAGCATATTCTAATGTGTCCTCTGTACGTGTATTTCTTCAAGGCTGAGTTTTCAGTGCTAATGAATAGAGAGGCAGATATACAAGCCCCTTGTGCTACTTTTGCTTCACTTTTAACATGGGAAAAGTGACGCAAAAGTGGCGCAAGGGGCTTATAAATCTGCCTCAGAATGTTTTATTAATGTATACCTTTCTGACTATATAGGTCTGCACCCACCTCTTAGAGCGGTGAAGGCAGGCAAAGTAACCTTGAATACAAGATAAGGTGTGCCCGGTTCTAGGATTGTAACCCATCTTTCTGTATCTCCTTTGTTCATTAGCTCCCAACTGGAAATATTCAGTCTGGGCGTGTCTTTAGGGGTACTGGAAGTGTACTTCATGCTTTACCATGTTGTCTGAGGTCAGTCCCTCTGCAGCAATCTAAGGAGGCTGGTCAAACCAGACTCCACTCGAGTGTACTTCTAATAAATATCTTTGGTTTGCATTCTATACTGTCTGACCGACTCTTCATTTGTATGGAAGATTGAGAGGTGGTCGCGAGTGACCTGGCTGGCCCTAATCGGGTCACTTCCTTCATTTGGAACCTGAACAGGGACCCCGTCGGGTCAGTGACCTATCCTTGCCTGGGAACGGGTGAGGAGGTTGGGCCATGTCGGCCCGTACAGGCGGACTGGGGATCCCTGCATGGGAGTCTTGAACTTGCAGCTGCCCATCTGTCTGACCAGGCGGTTCCTCGTCCAGTGATCATCCTGACTGAGGTCCTGAATGGCGAAACCCTTGGATCTGACCATTTGGTCCGAAGGGTCGGCAGTGGAGTATAACTTAGTTTGGCCTGTGTGCACCAGGTGAGTTTGCTTTGGTTCTTTGTGGATATGGTGCCATTTTGGTTTATATTTGGCATAGTCTAAGGACCGTCTTTGGACAAGAGCTTGAATTTGTTTGGGTTCTTCATGAACATGAATTTGTATTCGATGAGGTCTGAGGACCGATATGGGTAAAGATATTTGCAAATATCTGATAAGCTTAAGCAGTAAACTTGTTTTCGTTTCAAAAAATGGCTTGTTATAGCAAATTGCTTTGTTTGAGCTGTTGTTGTTCTACTGATGCTCGATTGGGAAAAAGTCAGCAAACGCCTCCGGAAGGCACCCCAAATTTTGACTTGTATGTGAAACATGGCATTAGCCCTATTATGTTTTGTACACTGTGGCACAAATATACAAGGGACAATGCCGAGTTACATTGGCCATTGACGGGCACTTTTGATGAACAGAAAATGAATTTCCTGCAGGAATTTTTTTTTGCGAGAAGGAGTAGGATGATGATGTTTGATTTCTCTAGAAAGTGCCAGAAGGAGGCTAAACAGAGACGAATGAAGGCACAGAAAGAAGTCCGGAAATGGAGAATGTAGACATTGACTCAAAAAGCTATAGCGCATGATAGGGAGAACATAGAAAAAGGATTAGAGTGTGCTGATAGGAATTTCCGATTACAAGTTGATGAGTCATATGTTGCCCGAGACAAGAGCAATACTTATGTGAAGAAATTGTTGGATGCTCGACCCCCGCCTCCGTAGGCCCTGCATAGGTTACACCCCATCCTTCCCTGCAGCCCAGCTGCCCGATCCTTCTGTCTCTGTTGTTTGTGTCTCTGCTACGGTTGCTCTGTCTGCCTTGGCCTCAGCACCTCCTGTCTTTTCTTTGTCTTCTCCGTTTGTGTCAACTTCGACTGTCAGCATTCCTGCAACGCCTATTGCTTAGGGGTCCCTCTCACCAGCTCTTACTCCCACGACCCAGCCAGTAGTGATGTTATTGCCGGGTAACTCTGTTATCACTCCCACTGTCTTCCCCTATCCCCGATGTTACAGAATATTGAGACACCAGTACGTGGCCCTGAGGATAGGAACTGGACGAAATTCGAGGACCAGTTGGAATGGACGTTGTTACGATCTGATGTGGGGGAAGCTGAGAAAAAGGTGGTGGCTAATCAGGTTGTGCAGTGGGCTTCTAATCCCATTTATAATGTGGAAGATGTGTGGGATGTGATGAAAGATTATGAGCCTTTGTACAGCAGCATGCCCTTGAACACATGTCCGCTACTTTGATTGGCTTTGGGAGCAGTGTTTCAATGAGGCAGCCCTGCAGATTATCTACGATATCAAGGATCATGTCTACGTAGCTGATATCTGGCCATGTATTTGGTAATGTTGCTCCGTCGGAGTAGGTTGCTTGAGAAGAGCTCAAAGATGGTGTCTCAGTTTCCGATGAGGGAGTTGCACCCCATATATCACCATAAAAATACCAGAGCATTGGGATCAGCATGATGTTGTTACTAGACCAAGGGTGGAGGCCCGGTTTCAAGAACAATGGGTGTATACTCCATGGAAAAGGAGTGAGGTCCTGTCCCTTAAGACTCAGCTACCTGACCCTAGGAAAAATCCCACTGCATATTATAAAGAATAAATTGAGGCTACTTCTTTGACAGTGATGACGCTTGCAGATATTGAGATGTTTTTTGGTTTATTTGTGCCCGTTGACATCTATAGCCATGTGGAGGACCAGGTTGTGGATTTGGGTGGTACCTGAGATCAGATTAAAGCATGGGACCGGGAGAGAAAGCCTGGTGAGAAGCCTAAGGCTGAGATACTAGCTTTGCTTGGTCGAATAATTACGTACATGCAATCTCTCATCCCACCGAGAAGGGTAGATTTTATCAGATTAACAGCATGTCTTCAGAAGAAAGATGAAAGTGTGTCAGATTTCTTGTCACGGTTTGAAGGTGTCTTTTTGGATTTTAGTGGACAGGATTTGTGAGTGGAAGGGGGTGTCCGATTGTTTGTTAATAGATTTGTTACGAAGTTGCTTCCTCAGATCGCAACTCGGTTGCATGCTTCAGAGAGCACTTGGACTACCTCCTCTCCTTCTGTAATATTGAGTATGGCGCAGTATTATGAGCATAAGGAGAATGAGGAGAAGGAAAAGGTGGCGAAAAAGCATAAGGAATTGAAAATGAAGGTGTTGTTGCAGCAGGCTTCTAGGGGGAATGGTAGAAGACATGGTGGTTTGGACAGGCAGCTTCTACGTACTAGCCGGACTACTCCTGTAGATCCGAATCAGTGTGCATATTGTAAAGAGGAGGGACACTGGCGTAGCAAGTGTCCAGTGTTGTTGCAGAAAGTCGCGGCCCCTTGAGGATGAGGGTTCTCGTGGATGGGGCCATGGAGATGGGGAACAGGACAGAGCTGAGCATGTCGCCGCCTCACAGAATAGTTCGGGCGGTAACTACTTTGCCGACACTAGGGCTGGACAGTATAATCATGATGATTATGACATGGATGAGGTGACAGGGGTGTCTCACAGTTAGAACAGCCAAGGGCAGAGTGAGAGACCAGTTCCAATACCTGTAGATCAGCGTGATCCTTATGTTACTGTGGATTTGCATGGCTCAGCTAAGGAATTTCTGGTGGATACAGGTGCAATGAATAGCTCAATTTCTCGTTCACTGGTCCATGGGGCAGCTCTGTCTAGCCAAAATAATTTTTCGGTAGGCTTTTCTGGTGGGCCGGTTGTGAGCCCCATTTCTAAACCTCTTGTACTGACTATAGGTCCTACTTCTGTGGATTCAACATTTTTGTTTACATCTAATTGCGGAGAAATTCTGCTGGGTTTAGATTTGTTAAAGAAGTTGCATGCGACAATTTTTTGTTCCCCTGAAGGCCTTTACATGACAATGGCCCCTAATGTGGTTAACGCTAAACAGTGTCTGTCCAAGGATGCGCGACTCCCTGCTGAATTCAAAGACGTGCCACCCACCTTGTGGGCGATGGGTGTTACAGATGTAGGACTATTGCAGATTCCCCCGGTTTTCATCAAAACAAAAGACAATGCCATCTTACCCGTATGCCTCAGTACAAGATACCGCAGGCTGGGGGGGGGGGTGATCCTTGTTGCAAATTATACACGACTTGATTAAGTCAGGGATTGTTGAGGAGACGACTGCAAATGTATGCAATAGCCTTATTCCTCCCATCCTTTAGAGGGCCCATTTGGGTTCCTCCGATGACCATCCAGATGTTTATCGTTTTGTGATTGACTTGCGCGAAGTTAACAAAATAGTGGTTCCTCAGTTTATGGTGGTCCCTGACATTACTGCCCTCCTGATGATGATACCTTCCTCTGCTAAATACTTTTCTGTCATTGATCTGAAAAATGCATTCTTCAGTATTCCGATCCATCCACACAGTAGGCATTTGTTTGGTTTTACACTGGCTGGCAGAAGCTTTAGATCCTGTTGCGCTCCTCAGGGCTATAATGCGAGTCCTAGTATATATAGTCAAGCTTTAAAAGCCCAATTAGATTCCCTCACACTTCCCTCAGGTAATGTGTTGCTCCAGTTCATCGATGATATTCTCATTGCTACTGACACTGAAAAGGGTTGCAAAGACAGCACAGTTAAATTGTTATTGCATTTGGCACAACATGAACATAAGGATGGATGGAGGATGATAAGGATGGCGGAGGATGTTCCTGTGTCAATAGCTAATGTGGACCCGATCTTGGCAGACTTCCCCCCTCTCTCAGCTGCCTCATCTTTGGATTTGATGGCCTGTCTTAAATCGGGCTCACCTCTGGATGCATGCCCCGCCAAATTTTTGGCGAAAATGGCCGAAGTCATCAATCCCTTTGTGAACCCCCTGTTGAATTGCTCTCGAGTCAGGGTATGGTTCCTCAGATATGGAAGCAGGCGATGATTATTCCTCTGCTTAAAAAGCCTGGACTGGACGCGGAAGTTTTGGCTAACTATAGGCCTATTTCGCTTTTACCCGCCTTTGCCAAAATCCTTGAAAAACATGTGCACAAGGTGCTCGCCGATTATCTGGAGTCACATGATCTACTGCACCCCACTCAATCTGGCTTCCGCACCAATCTAAGCACCGAAACAGCACTTCTGGAAGTTTCGGAAGCGATCAGGGAGGTGCTGGATTCGGGTGGCAAGGCGATGCTGGTGATGTTAGATCTGTCGGCGGCCTTTGACACCGTCCCCCACGAGGGTCTCCTCGCAAGACTTTTTGAGATCGGTCTGAGGGGGACGGTGCTCAGCTGGTTTCGTTCTTTCTTGGCGGGCCGTCGACAAACGGTCTGGGCCTCTGCCAGTTCCGCCGAGATGTCGTCATTGGGTGTCGGAGTCCCCCAGGGCTCAGTGTTGAGCCCGACTCTATTTAACATCTTCATGACCCCTTTGGCGGCTCTGGCGGAATCTTTCGGGGCCCAGATCGTTTCCTACGCTGATGACACCCAGCTCCTCTTTACATGCGAGAATGGTGCGGACTTCGATGGAGAGAGTATCCGGGGTTGACTTGGGGCTGTTTTTAATTGGTTCCAACGTAACAGCCTCAAGTGCAACTCGTATAAATCGGAGGTACTCTTCTTCGGGTACAGTTCGGATCCAGATTGGCAGGAGTGGTGGCCGGAGAACATGTTTCCCCCTGCGGGTTCCTCCCAGATGGCCAAGAACCTGGGGATTAAGATCGATAACGGCCTAACACTACGCTCCCAGATAATCGGTCTCACTGGCGCCTGTTTTGGTCTGCTCCGGATGCTGCGCAAGTTTCTCCCCTTACTATCGGAGGAGCACAGGAAGATAACAGTGCAGGCTATAATTGGCTCGAGAATTGATTATTCTAACATCCTTTATCTCGGCCTGCCAGAGTATCTGTTACAACGGCTGCAGGTGGTCCAGAACTCAGCAGCACGGGCCATCTTTGGATTATCTGGCCGTGCTAGAGCCTCGGGCTTCCTGCAGTCACTGCACTGGCTTCCCGTCCGGAAGCGGATAATTTTCAAGGCCCTGACTTTGGCGCATAAAGCTCTTTATGCCTCAGGAGCAAAATACTTACAAAAAAGGCTAGCCTTCTACCATCCTGCTAGGTCCCTGAGGTCCGGGTCCTTGTTTCTTGCCACGGTCCCTCGCATAAAAAGGGCACGCATCGGAGGCCGTTCTTTCAGACTGCTGGCCCCGCAGCTTTGGAACACGCTGCCAGTGACACTGCGCAGCACTTCAAATCTACTGGCGTTTAGGAAGGGTCTCAAAACTTGCCTTTTTACCTCTTAGTTGCCACCCCTGTGGTCACTCTGGTTCTTTCCTCTTTTTCTGTCTTCTTCTTGTTATGTTGTGATACAGGTGTGCATCTAAAGCGCCGGGACACTCTTTGAGTAGCCGTGCGCTATACAAAACCAAGATAACATAACATAACATAACATAAAGTGTTCCTTTCCAATTTCACCTATTTAGGTCACCTATTGTTGAAGGAGGGTAGGAGGTTGACTCCTGAGAGAATCATTACCATTGTTAACATGCCTATCCTCAAACTCAAAAGGATGTGCATGCTTTTATTGGCACTACTTCCTACTATAGCCACTGGATCCCAAACTATTCCCTACTAATCAAATCCATGCTCGCTTTGATTACTGAAGATGTGCATGAACCCTTGCCCTGGATGTTTGAAAGGCAGCAGTCTTTTGAGCAATTAAAAGTTGTGCTTTGCTCTGCACCTGTGCTACGTACACCTAATTATGTGAAGCCGTTTGTGCTGTACGTACACAAAATGGCTGGTTGTGCGCTTTCTGTGTTAACACAGGCCTTTGGAGTTAAGCAACAGCTGCGTGCTTATTTTTCTGCTTTGCTTGATTCTGTCACCAGAGCCCTCCCGAGCTGTATAAGAGCAGTTGAAGCTGTGGCCGTCTCAATAGGGGAATTGGCTGGGCTCATACTTGATACTGCCCTCATGGTCATGGTGCCCCAGTGCACGTCTGGCCTGTTATGCGCTAACTCTCTTTGCCCCGCATGTCACGATCAAAAGATGTGCCACTCTGAACCCAGCCCATTGCTACCCCTCCCTTCTGAAAGTGAGGAAATTGATATACATAATTGTATCTTTCGGACAGAGGAAGAGACGAAAGGACGGGTAGACATGACTGATGTTTCCTTATCTGACCCCCAAGGCGAACTATATGTCCATGGCTCTTGTTTCAAGTTACCAGATGACAATACAACAGCTGCATATGCAATAACGACATTGCACACTGTAGTTTAGACATCACAAGTTCCCTATCAGTTGGCCCAAGCTGCAGAGCTTGTTGCCCTTATTCGAGCCTGTGAGTTGAGTGAGGGGTTGGCTGTCAACATCTATACTGATAGTCAGTATGCCTTCGGAGTCGCCCATAATTTTGGAGGGCTCTGGGCAGAGAGTGGGTTTCTCACTTCCCATGGGATGAGGATCCTGCATGGCCCCCTGATACATAGGGTTTTGTCAGCTTTGACCATCCCCAAAAAATTAGCTATAGTGAAGTGCAGCGCACACAAGAAAATAACTGATAATGTGGGTAAGGGAAATACCTTTACCGATCAGACAGCGGAGGCAGCCCGAACAAAGAAGTAAAGTATGTTTGTAGCAGGTCCTGCTAGGTTGGTGCCCGAGGTTACAATGTTTTAAAGACACACTGGAAAATGTCAAGAAGATACAAAGTGAGGCAACTATTGAGGTACAAGTGGCATGGCAGGAAAGCACTGCACATTTGGATGAGGATGGGTGTTGGACTGATTAGTCAAGGAAACAGAGATGGATGTCATCAGATGCATACGTTCTTCCCATAGTCACCATGGCACATGAGCCAGCTCATATCAGTGCTAAGGGCATTTGTAAGTTGTTAGACCCTGTATGGCAGAATGACAATATCCCAAAGACGGCTGCTCATTTGGTTAAATATTGTATGGTGTGTATGATGCACAATCCTGGGAAAGGGACCCCTACGTCACCTGGTAATTTTGCACCTCCCACTTTCCCTTGTGAGGTCCGCCAGCTTGATTATGTAAAGATGGACCGAGTCAACAATCTGAAGTAGGTGTTAGTGGTTGTCTGTGCATTCAGTTAATGGGTTGAGGCTTACCCCACCAAAGAGAATACAGCCATAACTACTGAGAAAGCACTCCTAAAGGAGTTCTTTCCTCGTTTCTGCTTGTCCCATTTGCTTTGGGGTGATAACAGAAGTCACTTCAATGCAAAGGTCATCCACTTAGTGTGTGAAGGTCTACATATCAAACAGAAATTCCACGCTGCAAATCACCCCCAGTCAGCAGGCCTGGTTGAGAAGTACGATAGTACTCTCAATATGAATCTGGCAAAGATTCAAGAGAGCACAGGGTTGAAGTGGCCAGATGCTTTACCATTAGACCTCTTGTCTACAAGAGTGATAGCTCACTCTAGAAAAGGACTGTCACTATATGAGGTCGTGTTTTGGAGCCTGGAAAATGTTAGGGGCGTACCGCGACCTCGGAGGTTCTCTGAATTTGAATATCCTCTGTTGGTGGATTCTTTTTATGAGTTAACGAAAGGTCTGGGTTATATTCACCAACATATCCAGGACACACTTCCGCCAGTACCTGAGGGGCCTGAGCACGATATTTGGCCCGGAGACTTCATCCTTACACACAATTTCCAGAGGAGGAAAGCCTTGGAGCCGAGGTGCAACGGGCCAGTCCAGGTGCTCCTCACAACCTGCACCACCGTCAAGAGCGCTGGCCAAAAGAATTGGATACACACCCAACATTGTCGGAAGGTACCTCTTCCTCTGCATTACAACCAATGGGTCCTTGACAGCATCAGCGATTCAAAGTGGGAGCAAGTGCCCGCTTTGTTCCTTTTTCGGATGCCCGGCTAACGTGGCCCCAAACGGAGGATGACAATTATGTAGTGTTGAATGAGGCAGTGGCCCCTGAGGTCAGGGCCATTCAGGAGCCCCGTTCTGCTGACCCATCTGTGCCTGAGCCCCAGTCCATTGGCCCCTGTGAGTCTGAGCCCCTTTTTGCTGACCCCTTTGTGCCTGGAGTAGCTAGGTGCAATCTGCGCCCTCAACAGAGAAACAGTGCACCAAAGGAGAAGTCAGATTATTAAGAATGGACTGTGACATTTAGGGTATACTTTGCTGATGGTACTACTGATAGTTTAGGGAAAGGCGAAATAGGTGCGCTGTTTGGACATTGGACAGGATAAATCAAACGTGCTTCCCTGGACGGGGGAGTACAGTATTCTGGACGACGTGGGATTTCTTCAAGCGTTCGGATTGAACAGTTCCACCGCCGGTGCTCAACAGCGCCAACATTGTTGAACAATAGGAGTCTGCCAGGGAGGCTCTAACGGACGCTTGGGAACATCTGCCTTTTTGTCCTTGCATTCTTTCCCCTTAATTCCATAATGTATCCATTTGGCTGACCAATTATTCAGGAAGAACAGCCATTTGCAGCCTCTCGTTCAGAGCGGAATGAGTCTAATTGGTGTAGTTGGTCCATAAAAAGTAAAGTAGTTTTCGTAGTGATTGTTGTGATATTTTTAGTAATAGGACTTGGAGTAGCAAGGTTCTTGGAAGAGTAATACCCAGTGGGGGGCGTGGCTTGAACGCCGATGGCGATGGTCGCCTGAGAGCTCGGCTCCGAGACTGAGCCCGCATTTATCCTGAATTTCTAGGGTTTTTGGGCGCCCCGATCCCCACAAATCGAAGATCGAGTTGAGGCCGACTTGGTGAGGCACCTGAGAAAACCCGAAAATCGACTGCTCTTGTCGAAAAGCGAAGTTGCGGAGGGAGCGGAGCTCAAGATGGCGCCCGGACCAGCTCGATAGACCTGCCGAGAACCTCGGCCCGGAAGAGCCCGCCGACTCTGCACGTGCCTTCTCCACGTCTCCTCTTTCGGAGAGACGACAATCCATCCGACGACCTGGGAGTGTCCGGACACCGTAGACATCCCCGGAAGATTGATAGTCGATTTTTCGGCGTTGAGTAGACCCTGGCGGCCGGAGGTCTTGGCCGGAAAAGCCGAGCCGCCCGAGACGGTCAGCTGTACTCCGCTGTGATCCTGTAATCATCGGGTCCCGAGGAACTTTATAGGCGACACTACAACATTGCCCTGTGGGAGACCCGGCTTTATCGGTGACGGCAGACCGAGGCCTCACTCGATCCGACGGATCCACGTCGACTGACGGTGATCGCCCCCACTTCCCCCCTGGTGGCTTCCGGGGACTCGGCGGTGGTTCATCCCGAGAGATCGGGGTAGTGGCAGAACTCTGCGCCACTGAGCTGGGAACGATTAAAGGCCCGTACCACTGCGGCCGATCGCCGGGAGATCAACAGCCGACGCCCATATTTGGCGGGTCGCCTGCCGAGCTTCATACTGCAGGGCACGTCCGCCATGGGGAAACCAAGAGGACCTAAAGGGACCACTCCGGCCGCCTCGGACACGGAGGCACCAGATAAGGACGATCGACATGACCCAGAGAGTTCTGGAGGCCCTCACCTTCAGCAGCAATTCGATAGGATCCTGGAGGCGATCGCAGATACACAATCGCCCCTACAACAAGACATCGCCCAAGTTGCGACGAGCCTGGGCCTCCTCAGAGCGGACCATGGTAAGCTCTCGGACAGAGTCAAAGAGGTAGAGAGCTCGGTGAAGGTCCTAGAACCGGCGCAAAAGACTCTGGCCGCTGCGATGAAGGATGCCCTGACCCGGATCGGTGACTTGGAGAGACGGGCGGAGGACGCGGAAGGGCGTAATAGGAGGAACAATATTCGTGTGGTGGGCCTACCGGAGAAAATTGAAAATGGCGACATGGTGGCCTATCTAGAATCTTGGCTCCGAACTGTAGGGGCACCGGAGGGTCTGTCCTCCTTCTATACCCTGGAGCGAGCACACAGGGTACCGGCCAGACCTCCTCAACAAGGCCGCTCCCCGCGCCCGGTGGTGGCGCGATTATTGCATTTCCGAGACAGGGATCTTCTCCTCAATGCCGCCAGACACAATGGCCCATACCAGGTGGAGAACAGCCAAGTGAACATTTTCCCGGACTATACTTATGAGACCCAACGTAAGCGGACCTCCTTCCTAGCGGTCAAACGTGAACTGCGGAGCGAGGGTATACAGTACTCCCTGCTCTTTCCAGCGAGACTCCGCATCATCCTTGATGATACGACAACATTTTTTGAAACCCCGGAGGACGTTTGTAATTGGCTTGAACTGTACAGGGCTGGCAAAGATGGCTTCGGATCCTCCTTCCAGGCGACGTCGGAGACTGGACAGCAACGGCGATCCAAAAGACTTCGGAGCCGCCGCGGTAAACCGGGCAAGCCCTCGACGGTAGAGACTATGGCCGAGCGGCGAGGAGTGTTGGAAATGGTTTGCAACTTATCTGGCTCCCAGAGCAGTCCCATCGTCGAAGAATCGGAACCTGGCGGAGAGGGGGCCCATTCGGACACTGAGGACTCGGAGACTGATAGTGTGAATTTACCTGTGGTTACTCCGGACTCGGCAGAGGGCATGCTGGATGGGCAGGGATGAACTCGGGTGAGCTGACTCCACTTGGGCGGGGGAATGTGGCGGGGGGTGAAGAGGTTGTAGGAGTTGTTGCTGGACCATGAATCACCGGTGGGATTGGGGGGCCTTGCTATGCCTGATACTTATGATTTGGTGCTCGGTCTAGTCTCGGTAGCCTGAGACTCGGTGGCCCGTTGCTGGCGCCCGGCCCGCGCTCGGCCCTTAAGGCACACCTACGGTGGCTACCGTAGGATTATTTGGGAAAGGGGAGTTTACTGAGGGTAGAGTTTGGATGGGAACTGGATGGTGCTATTTGGGTCCTATTCTGGGGTGGGTGGGAGGGGGTTTGTTTCAGGGGGAAGTTCTGTTGTTTTTGGGGGGGGTGGCCGCCATTGGTGTTGAATCGACTATTGAACGATCTATGACTGAGCATTGCTGGGGGAACCTGGAGGTGACAATTTGGGACAATGGCTGAGATCACTAATGTAAAATGCGTCACTTGGAATGTGCGGGGCCTTCACACTATGTCCAGACGACACAAAATTCACGCTTATTTGGTGCGTAGAGGGGTGCAGATAGCGTTACTACAGGAGACACATCTTACTAAGGCGGAAGGGGCGGCACTACAGCGTAGATGGAGAGGGCAGGTTTACTACACCACATACTCAGCTTATGCGAGAGGGATGTTGATCTGGATAAGAGCTGGGATACCCCTACAGGTTTCCAAATCTGTGGTGGATCCGGAGGGACGTTACGTGGCTATTTCTGGCACATTGGGGGGTAGGGCTCTGAATATTTGTTGCATTTATGCGCCTAACGTGGACCAGCTCGCCTTCCTGACCGGGTTGTCGGGCTCCTTGGCCCATTTCCTGTCGGGGACCCTCCTGATGGGAGGAGATTTTAACTTGGTGGTGGATGTTGACATCGATCGTTCACACCCCCCCCCTTCCGGACTCCCCAGTCCGACGGGTAGCTAAAGGCAGGAAGGAATGGCAGGCTCAATGGGGGCTGACAGACATTTGGCGAGCGCAGCACCCCTATGCTAGAGATTATTCATACTTTTCTGGTATGCACGAATTACATGTAAGACTGGGTGGGTTTCTGGGGTCGACGGAACTGGTGTCCGCGACTGTGCGATCTGAATATTTGGCTCGGACCATCTCTGATCACAACCCCCTGTTAGTGAATTTCAGATGGTTTCCGGGGGTCCCCAGCGTACCCACTTGGAAACTGCGCCCCGAGATATTGGAGGATATAGTCTTCAAGGCAGACCTGGAGGATAAAATTACTGACTATTTTGCGACCAATGGGGGCACTGCTGGGTCGAGGGCCTCAGAGTGGGATGCTTTTAAGGTGGTAGTCAGGGGCTATTGTATATCCAAAAAAGTGGGAATGCGACGTGTCATCCTCGATGACCTGGCCAACGCGGACCGGAAGCTCCGCGAGATGGAGCTTCGCCGCCCCGGCCATCCAGAACTTCAGGAACGTACCGCTGCAGCGAGAGAGGCGGTGGCGGTGGAGGTCGAACGATTGCGATGTTTTGATTATAAGGCCTATGTCACCAGATCGCTCACAGAAGGGGACAAGTCGGGCGCACTCTTAGCCTGGCTGGCCCACCCCATGCGACGGACCTCCCCGACGGTGTCCATGCGCACCGCGGAGGAAATTGAGGTGCATACCCAACCGGAGATACTCGATTGCTATTTGCGATACTATGAAAGGCTGTACCGTAGTAGACTGGCCCGCGATCCTGCCCTGATCGACGACTATTTACAATCCTTGGAGATTCCCGCACTGGAACCTGAAATAGCGAAGGCCTTGGGTACAGACATAGAAATTGGGGAAATCCGTAGCGCCATAAAAGGGATGGCGAGAAACAAGACCCCGGGCCTCGATGGGCTCCCAGTGGAATTTTACTCCACCTACGTGGATCTCTTGGCTCCCTGGCTATTAGTAGTCTACAGGGAAGCGAAACGCCTGGGACGCCTCCCCGGCTCGATGTGTGAGGCCTTGGTAGTCCCCCTCCTCAAACCTGGTAGGGAGTTCGATGACCCGGCGTCCTATCGACCGTTATCGATGCTAACGGTCGATTATAAGATTCTGAGCAGCATATTAGCGTCGAGACTGTTGGGGCACATGCGTTCCTTAGTACATGAGGATCAGGCAGGATTTATCCCTAAACGCAATACAACCATGAATATTCGTCGCTTATTCCGTTTACTGGAGGAACCACACATGGAGGCCCTGTGCCCCTTGGTCCTTTCGATTGACCTGGAAAAGGCCTTTGACAGCCTGGAATGGGAATATTTACGTAGGGTACTACTGCGTTTCGGTCTGGGTGAGGGATTTGTCAGATGGACCATGGTACTTTATGCCTCGGCGGCGGCCAGAGTGAGAGCGGGCCCGCTGGTCTCCCAACAATACCCAGTGGAACGAGGCACGAGACAAGGATGCTCGTTATCCCCTCTGCTCTTCGCGCTCGCGGTGGAACCACTAGCGTTATCGGTCCGGACTGGAGCCTACTTCGGCGGACTACGGACTTTATCAGGACAACAATACATCTCTCTTTATGCCGATGACCTGCTGCTCTTCCTTGAGGACTCGAGCAATGCTCTGGTTGGGGCTGAAGAGGCTCTCACGACATTCGGAGAGATCTCGGGCCTTAAGGTAAACTGGGCCAAGACTTGCCTATTCCCGGTTCGAAAGGGGGAGCCCAGACCCGACACCGCTAGAGAGATTAGATGGGAACCTAGCTGCCTCAAGTACCTGGGGGTATATGTGTACCATGACCCTGCCGATCTTCTGGACAGCAATATAGCCCGCTGTATTCGCGCGCTGCGAGGCAGCATGGACTTCTGGGCCACCTTGCCGCTTTCGGTGGCTGGGCGTATAGCACTGCTGAAAATGGTGGCATTACCCCGGCTGATATATTATTTTCGAGCGCTCCCGATTTGGGTTCCGCCGGCCACCTTCCGGCTCTTGAGATCTATGTTGATGGGGTTCCTCTGGGGGTCAGGCCGCCGAAGGGTGGCGCCCAAGACCCTGATGAGACCAAAATCGGAGGGCGGCCTAGCGGTGCCGGAATTCGAAAAATACTATTTAGCGGCTCAATTGCAAACCTTCACCCAGGAGACAGCAAGAGAGTTCCGAGGCCCGGAGGATGGGAGAGGCAGGGGAATGCCCAGACACGTTATCTCTTACATTGCATTACGCCAGCGCTTAGCTCTGAAAGACCTTACGCTCGAGGAACGGACTATACGGCTGTGCTGGAATCGTGCCCACGCCCGGGGGGAGCTGAAACTCCAGTATGCTCCGGAGATTCCATTGGGGATGATAACTGCCTTGCCGCACGGTGGAGACTGGTCGCGCTTAAGGCACTGGGAAGATGCAGGGTTGCAGTTAGTGGGAGATCTCTATGAAGATGGGGTGTTACTGCCCTTCCAGGAGATTCTGGACCGCTTTGACGTTCCCCGAGGCGACTTCCTCCTTCACGCAGCTGTTATTAGAGCGATTCAGACGCACTGGAAGAGGGGTATGGAGGAACCACCAACATCACCGGTGTGCCAGTATGTTATGATGTCCTCGGGGACGGTCAAGGCGGTCACGTGTTTATATAATAGATTACTTAATGAGGGTCTGCCCCCGCTCGACGTACTACGGAACCGGTGGGAAGCCGACATAGGGAAAGATATACCGGAAACGACGTGGGCACAACTAATGCGTCGGGCCTGGAAAGGCACGCGCCACGCCCGGTTTCAACTGGTTCACTTTTATGTACTTCACAGGGCCTACCTGACTCCGGCGAAAATCCAAAAATACTTCGCCACAGAAACGGCGGCTTGCCCCAGATGCCGAGCACCCGCGGCGGACCTCATACATATGCTGTGGTCCTGCCCAGCGCTGTCCTCCTACTGGCTCCTGATAGAGGACACCCTCAATGGGGTCACTGGGAGAGCCTTGACTTTTGACGCGGCGGTGGGGATCCTACATTGGTTCCCTCATACCCCTAAAAACAAAATCTCTAGTAAATTTATTGACCTAGGGCTCATTCTCGCAAAGAGAGAGATAACCAGGCATTGGAAGGCACGAGTTGGCCCAACAGGCGCTAAATGGCACAATGAACTTCTGAAGTGGGCCACGGGGGAGAGCACCCTGCGATACCAGCTGGCGAGGCGACAGCAGAATGAGAGGGCGCTGGAAGTTGCACTGGAATGGGAGACTTTAGTGCAGGCCTTGCGAGATTACAGCGCTTCCAGCGATTCCGAGAGTGATGACGCAGCACAACCTGAGCCCCGTTAGGTGCCCATAACACTGATCTCTACGCAGTTGATTAAGGTCTCTTTCCACAAGCTCTTCTTACACATACACCACACTGATGGCGGGGCTGGGCGGGGGGAGGGGGGTAGATAGGGGCAGGGGGGAGCGTAGATCGCTTTCATTTTATTTTGCTATTATCCTGAGTCCTTTCACATTAAGTGGTTAGTCCCCGCTCCTCTGGGGGTCGTTGGGTTGAGTGGGTGTTGGGGGTTTTCTTTTAGGATGATTTAGAAAAGCAGATGAAGATCGCTCGTTTATCTGGATCAACCCCAGCAATATGCCGGATCCCCATATGCAACCTTATCGCAGACGCCGCCCGACCCTTGGGTTGTGGGCTGAATGGCTGTGTATAGAAGGTGTTTCCTCACGGGGGATCTGTTGTTTTTCTTTTCCATTGAAGTTATGTCGCTGATCTATCATGTAACTTTGGCTAATTCCTGCAATAAAAATATATTTAAAAAAAAGAGTAATACCCAGTGCATTCCCTGGTTGGTACAACGCCTGTTCCCCCCGAACACGTTTATTACTTTGGGCCCTCACAAAGGGGAACATCGCAAAACATATGTAGACAATGTATTTTTGCAAATGCTGCATTAGGCCAATTCTACGTCTAATGTTACAAATTGTTGGTTCTGCGGTCTACTCCCCTCAGTTACACATAGAAGTGATAACCTGCTATCTATGCCATTCTCATATCTGGCAAGCTGTAAGGGGTGATTTGAACTGTTTACTATGGTTTATATTAATTTTCATGCTTCTACTATGGATACGACATCTGCTTATTATCACACTGTGTTAGAGTATATACATGTTCATCAAGGGTTTACTCCAGGAGTACAAGGGGCCCCTGATACATTGTCCCCCACAGCTTGTATGAACGTATACGAACAGGAGAAACATGCAACATGGCTTCGGAATGAAATGTTAGACTTCCAGGGGTTCAATGCTACTGAATACTTCAAATGTTTTCAGACACTTAATATTACTAAGTATAAAGTGATGCCAATACCAATAGTCAATACAACAGCGGGGTTTTAAGTCCAGGGAACAGGGGAAGTACAAGTAGGAGAGAGCAATTGCAATTACACGTATATGTTGAGCACAAACAGTAGTCCGCCTTTGCTCCCACCTCATAATGTTTATTTTGTCTGTGGGTCTCAAGCGTATGTTTGGCTTCCTAGGGGAAGATCAGGTACTTGTTATTTCTCTTTCCTTCTTCCCCCAGTGTATATAGCACCATCAACTTACCATAGGGACCATCGATTACAACGTAGGAGTGCACACCTGCCCTGAGTTAGAAGGGTTATTAACACAGAAGATATAGATAAGACAGATACCACTTTGCAACAGTTTACAGGTGTCATGAAGGGTATTGTGCCATTTTGGGTCCCATGTTTAACAGTCTCAACATTTGTTGCCTCAAATGAGTTGTAGAGGGGGTCATTGATACCACCACTTGAATATCAACAAATATTACAGCTGAGCTCTACGCTATGAGACTCATTGCTTTACAAAACTAGATGGTGTTAGACGCCATCTTTGCTGATCGGGGAGGGGCCTGCTGCATCATTGGCAGTAGTTGCTGCATATACGTACCTGACCACGCCCCTAATATATACTCTGCCATTCAGAAGTTGCACAGACTTGCATCGGACATCCACAAAGAGAATGGTACTTGGTCTCTCTCTGGATGGTTCTGAGGTCTGTTCACGACCAGGGGCTGGAAGATTCTCATTTCCTTAGCTGTAGTTGCTGGCATACATTGTACCTGTTGCCTGTGCATACATTGTCTCCCGGCTTGTTGTGCTTATTGTGCAAAGACTCCAACACCCAAACTGCAGGTTTTAGTATCTGACACTAAGACAACCGCTATGATGATATACAAGATCTCATGTCAAAAGATGAAGGTATTTTTGAGTATTGATAACACATATTAGCTTGTAATTGGTAGTCCTTTTGTTCTGTGGGGATTTGTTTGCTCTAGATAGTAGCAAAATGTGTTAGGGAATGCTAAAAGGAGGGTCTGTTGAACTAGAAAGCTGCCTTTTCTGAATTCCCCTTGCACTGTACGATTTAAGTTACCATTCGCTGCACCCTTTTGTATTTAGCCGTCATTTTGAGCCATGATCGAAACTAGCTTCTGTCTCACTTTGTGTCTGCCCCACCGAAAAGCAGCTGCCAATGTTTCTTCTGTATGTGTATTTCTTCAAGGCTGATTTTTCTGTGCTAATAAATTGTATGTTTTATTAGTGCATTCCTTTCTGACTAGATAGGCCTGCTCCCACCGCTCAGAGTGGTGAGGTCAGGCAGAGTAACCTTGATTACAAGATAATGTGTGCCCAGTCCCAGGATTTTAACTCATCTTTCTGTATCTCTTTTGTTCATTAGCTTGCAATTGGAATAAATCCAGTCTGGGCGTGTCTTTAGGGGCACGGGAAGTGTATTTCATGCTTTAACATGTTGTCTAAGGTCAGTCCCTCTGCAGAAATCTAAGGAGGCTGGTCAGACCGGACTCCACTCGAGTGTACTTCTAATAAATATCTTTGGTTGGTATTCTCTACTGTCTGACCTACTCTTCATTTGCATGAAAGGCTGAGAGGTGGTCTCGAGTGACCCGGGTGGCCCTAATCGGATAACTTTCTACAGAGAGACATATATGGTTACAATATAGATGTAGAGCACTATTCAAATGGATACATTTTCAGTTATAAAATAAATGCAGTTTTATTTAAATGAATATGCCAATATATAAGAATTAACAATATTATTCAAACCACATAAAAGCAGATATATGTCAAAACTTCAATTCATTATTATTGTAAGGGAAAACATTAATATGCACACTCATATAAATGTTTAGATTACACAGTGAAGGCACCTTCTGCATCTGTTCAGGTACACTACATTACATTAATAATGCTACATCACACAAGTACATAAAACCATGTGTAAACATATATGTGGCCGCGTCAAACATGAAAGGGTGGAGACTAAATGACGCCGCTCCAGGAGTTACCTGGTGGCTTCTCATTTCTGGTAAACTTACCAGGTAGTTGTTTGCTCCATTAACCTGCAATAATTCCCTACCCTGTGACTATTGAATAGAACAATCACATCTTCTGGGGCTGTCACTTGCGTTACCTTTAACTCATTATTCCTTCCTGGGGTCCATTTACTTCCGGAAGCCTCTGTCTTCAATGTACTCAGATGTGAAGTTAAGCATAGTACATCTATACTTATAAATTACTCACCTATACATACCGACTTTAAAACGTTTTCTGGTAGTTGACATTCCGTATTTAATATTTTTGAAGGCTGACGACTTGTTTCAATATTCTGATATGCAACCATTCTCAGACAGCACAAAGAACTGTAGCTCTATTATTCAAACTTGAGAAATTACATAATTCTTTCCCCTCAGGCATGCGTAATTCTCAAGAGAGTTGTAACTTTTACTGATATTTTGTGTAATCTGTATGAAAACTGTACAGGAAGTATTCACATGAATACCAAAGGCTTCAGTTCAAGCTATTCTATACACACTTTCTAAAATCATGTGGCAAATGAGATGTTTTAGGGTATGGGCAAAGTGGACAATTGCCAAGGCCCCCTCCTTCCAAAGGAAAGCCAAATTTCTCTGTTTACTTCTGTATCTAAACCTTTCTAATTCTCTCTCTCTAACTCTACCTCCAACTCTGTCTCCATTGGTTCAGGGTCATCGTAAAGAATGTTGGGGCCCCATGCAAGTCATGTATCTTTTTTTCTATACACTTTTTGTAGGTTTTAACATATTGGCAAAGCAAACAGTAAGAATTTTCATATTTATATGGGCAAGAGATATTTAAACAATTTTTGATAGACAACGTTTAGAAAGTTTGTTTACAATAATGTGGGCTTGAACTAGCAAAAACTGGGTAAGAAAATTCAAAGTCGAACAAGGACCCCACAAAATAGGACTTGCCCAGGGTTCATAATTCCTCAAGACGACTCTACATTTTTAGTGCAGTAAATTTGATTTTGGAGCACCACAATTTGTACAGTTCGAGTTTCTGTCTGAACCACGTCTCCTGCAATAGAAAATTATGCTGTCAGCCTGAGAGCCTGAGAGTCTGGGAGCAAAGAAACTGAATTTAGCCCTGATTCACATAGCCCAAGCATCTGGGTATACCTCAACTGATGAAGCTATGTGCATCCATGCTAGTGACTCATGGTGAGCAAAGCAAAGCATTTTCAATGTGTAAAAAAATTCAGAATTTTTACAAATATTATCCATATTATGCAAATATCTGCATGGACATTTTCCGCGAGTTCTGCCCTTGTGTACAAACGTTACATGAGATATCTGTCATAAATGTTTCGAACAGTCATCTGCATAATAATTTAAATTGACTTATGGCCTCAAGAACAAAAATTATGAGAAATAGGTGCTCAAGATATTGGGCAGTTTATTTCTGTGACATTTTCTACTTGAACCAGTCTCATGTGGGTCTTTAAGTAGGATGAAAAAACTGGGGGATCTCTCAAAGTGGCGTGGCCAATGTAATTAAGGGCGTGGCTTAAGAACACAAAAGCTAGAAATCTGTGCTTAGCATAGTGTGCTGCCTGACTGGTATTTTGCTGCTTCTGTCATTGCATCCAGATTAATAATATAAGTAACAATATACTTACAACAAGCCAGGACTATTGGCTTTTTCAATGGTTGTTATTTGCATAAGATAAATAAGTAATAACTATGGCTTGTTGTAAATAATATTGAAAATTCTTCAGTTTTGAAATTGAGACTGTGAAAGAACTATACCCAGTCTCTTTGAAGTTACATCAGTGGCAGTGAAGGGTGGTACTGTTGCAGAGTTAAGATTTTTTTATCACCCTAATGGTGAGGGCAAAAATGGAGAGCCCGATAGGGACCTGTCTCAGCACCTGCTTTTTAGAACTGCTTGTGCTGGGCACCGGCATGACCCAGCCCACTTAAATTTTGGCCTTACCGCCATTTAGCCTAAGGCAACAACCGCTGTTAGAAAAGTCCTACATTTTTTCAGGAGACAGTTTGGCATTCTCTTCAGTGGAGGGTATCAGCTGAGTGTCATCAGCATATGATAACATTTTTTTTTCAGTATTTTATATAGCGCAAACTAGACCCAAGACATCGGGTATCAGAGCGCTTTGCATGAGCACCAGTTTCGTTACAAATGGACACATACATTTTTTTTATTAGTCATGGGGAAATTAAGTGGTTTTGCCTAGAATCACAGGATGTTGAGTGTCATTTCCGAGGCTCAAACCCTGTTCCCCAGCTTTGACGTCGACCGCTCTAGCCATAAGGCTACATCCTCTCCCACATTTTGAGATCAGAAGATTGAACCAGCATTGCTAATGGCTTAATATACACATTGAATAGAGTAGGCCTCAGAGAGGAGCCTCAAGGAACTCCATACTTTAGAGCTCTGTCAAAAGATGTGAAAGAATCACGAGTGACTATCTGGTAGCAATCCAAGAGGAAGGATGCTACCCATCTATAGGCAGAGCCTTCTACTTCAAGCTGATGCAGATGTTCCAGCAATGGCTGATCAAAGGCTGAGGAGAGGTTCTAGAAGACTGATGCTGCTGAGCCCCCACTGTCTAATGATACAGGTTCACTGACAGAATATTGATGTAAAAAATATAGAAGTAAAAAATATAGATGAAAAAATATCGAATGCAAAAATATCGACTCAATATACTTTAACAGATATGTACAAAATATCCCCCCAAAAATATTGATGTAAAAAATATAGTTGTACAAAATATAGATTTTTTTATATACATGAAATAAAATAATAAATATTAGATATGTTAAATAATAAAATTAATATAAAAAATAAAATCAATTTAATATGCTTTAACAAATGTAACAAATAAACTTAATTAAAAAAAGTTAAACACATACATAATTTTTAATATATATATACTTTAAACAATTATTAAACTAATACTTTTAATTTATTTAAAAATTATATAAAAAATTACAAACATATTTATTTATATATATATATATATATATATATATATATATATATATATATATATATATATATATATATATATATATATACAATAACATTAAATCTTATTAAAAAAAACAGTCTATTATAAATTAAAATATCAAACTATTTCAAAATCTTTAAACATATATTTCCCACTCAAGTCAGTGCAACAGTAGGAAAAGTGTTGGATAGCGGAGGAGTCAAAATTACTATTCCCACTCCAATTATTGTAACAGTAGGGAAAGTGTTGAATAGCGGAGACGTGAAAATTAGTATTTCCACACCAGTCACTGCAACAGTAGGGAAAGTGTTGGATTGTGGTGGGATAAAAGTTACTATTCCCACTCCAATCAGTGCAACAGTAGGGAAAGTGTTGGATAGCGGAGGGGTAAAAATTGCTATTCCCATACCAGGCAATGCAACATTAGGGAAATTGTTGGATAGCTGAGGGGTAAAAATTATTATTCTCACTCCAATAATTGTAACAGTAGGGAAAGTGTTGCATAACGGAGGGGTAAAAATTACTATTCCTACTCCAATGAGTGCCACGGTAAGGAAAGTGTTTGATTGCTGAGGGGTACCAATTAATATTCTCACTCCAGTCAGTTCAAAACTAAAAACAAACAAAATATTAACAGTAAAATTCTTTGAAAAACAAAATAAATAAAAAATATATAAATATGTAACAAATTGAAATATAAATACATTTAATATTTAATAAAATGTAAAACATATTACAATGTTAAATACATATGACAAATACCTACACATATTATATTAAATAAAATAAAAAATAGTTTTCAAACAAATGCATATTTTTAATTAGAAAATATTTAGAAACACTCATTAAAGAAAAAATTGCAGAATATAACGAACTGGCTGACAAAGAGATACAACATATGTCCCGTAGAAGCAGGGCCAGATATTATGGGGAGGGTGGAAGACCTGGCAGAGAACTAGCTGCCCGCAATCTGGAACCCCAATGGTGACGTTCGATTACAGTTGATGATGTCACTCATCATGACACTTCCAATATACTGCAAGCATTTGCCGATTACTATACAGACATGAATGCTTATGGCCCAGCTGCAGACGAAGCCGAGCTGCAACAATATTTGGATGAGATTGCGCTAGTTTGGCTATCTCGGGCCAGCAGGAGTTTTTAATGCACCCAATTACCTCTGGTGAAATACGAGATGCTATTGCAGCCCTTCCTAATGGTAAATCAGCTGGCACTGATGGTTTGCCAGCGGAATTTTATAAAACCTATATCGACATCCTTGTCCCTTATTTGCACCAGGTATATGAGGAAGCTTATGAGTCTCAATGCCTGCCTCCAACGCTACGCGATGCGTTGGTAATCACGCTTCTCAAACCTGGCAAGCCGTCTGACAGGTGTGAATCCTACCGGCCGCTGTCCTTAATTAATAACGATGTTAAAATTTTAGCTAAAGTTCTCGCGACCAGATTGCAGCTGCTCCTTCCGGTTATGGTGCTGCCGGATCAGTCTGGTTTTGTACCCACCCGCTCTACCTCCCACAACTTGAGGGCGTTATCTGCGGTTATGCATGTCCAGGAACCTACGTTGCTGGCGGTGGCAGTACTCCTTGACGCCGCCAAGGCTTTTGACTCCATCTCCTTTTCCTATATGCTTGCGATTTTACATCGTATGGGGGTCTCTTTGTCTTTACCAACTGGATACAACTGCTCTATACTCGCTCCACTGCGCGAGTGAGTGTTAATGGTGACCTATCTAAATCGATCCATATTCATCGAGGCACCCAGCAGGGCTGTCTGCTCTCCCCGTTACTATTTACACTCATTCTTGAACACCTGGCCTGAATTCTGCGACAGCGCTACTCCCAAGCGGCCTTGCGGTTCTGTCAGCGCCCTCTGGCAGTCTCTATGTATGCAGACGACATGGTGCTGTATGTGGGTGAGCCTGTCCTCCATCTGGCCGCCCTCCTCCGGGAATGTGTTCGCTTTGAATGGTTCTCAGGACTTGCAATAAATTGGTCCAAATCCATGATATTGCCCCTTACAGATTGTACATCTCCCATTGACCTAGACTATCCCTTGGTGTGGTGTACCGATACAGTCAAGTATTTGGGTATATGGCTGCAACGGGACACCCAGGAGGTAGTGCGTGCCAACTATGAAACTGCTATTACGCGCCTTGAGGAACAAGTCACTCGCTGGATTAAGTTGGCGCTCTCATTGGCCGTTCGTATAGCATTAATGAAAATGGTAATACTCCCTCGCTTTCTGTATTTATTTTTAAATATCCCTGTGCATTTGACATGTCACTTTTTTAACTCCCTTCGCTCACTTTTAATTACCTTGGCATGGGGGGGAAAGAAGCCCCGTCTCAAGTGGGAGACACTTACACTCCCTTATGAGCAGGGTGGTTTTGCAGCACCTGATTTTCAGTTATACTATTTGTGCGCACAAGCCCACTTTGCATACTACTGGCAGCATGACCCTGCTTATATTCCCCATGTACCGGTCGAGGCTGGTGCAGTGCACCCTATACCACTCAAAGCCATGATATTAACACCTATACAGTGTTTGAGAAGGGTGAGTTTGATACTGCTCCAACCACATTTACGGCATGGCAGGAGTTGGGAAGACCGGCGCAGAAACTTCCACTTTATGCGCCTAGTATGCCTCTACTTCATCATACAGGTCTGTCGGTTACCACTGAGGTGGGCGCCCTGCGAACCCTCAAAGACATGAATATAATGATCATGGAGGATGTGTATCCTGGAGGCCAATTCATTGATTCTGCTTCCCCGGTTGCTGGAGACCCTGTTACTGCAACGCACCTTTTCATTTATACTAGGCTGAGGTCGGCTATGCGAGTGCTGTACTTGCAATTTCCTGCTGAGCCGCCCACACTTGATGCGCTACAACTTTTATACACCACTCCCTCCAGGGTGAAGCTGGTCACTAGATTATACCGGGTATCACAGAGAGAGGTGGCTGCTTCTGATGTGACAGCTTTGCATAAATGGAACGCAGTTTTACCTCACACTATAACTCAGGAAGAGTGTGCAGACTGCTGCCGCCTGACAGGGCACTTAACAGCTAATGGAAATCTGAGAATGGTTCATTTTAAATATGTACATCAGCTATATTATACACCTGTCCAATTGTATAAATATGGTCTGCGGGACTCTGCCACCTGCAGACACTGCGGGGCCCTTGATGCTGATTTTTATCACCTGGCTTGGGTTTGTCCTAAGGTGCTCTCGTATTGGGAATCTGTTATAAAGATTATGCGCCTGATGGTTGAGCTCCCTCTGGATTGCACCCCTCAACTATGTCTCCTAGGTCTTGTTGCCTGTGTCAAGGTGTCCTGCAAAAGGTTTGTGGCTATTGCGTTGCTGATGGCCAAGCGAAGGGTCTCCATGTGCTGGGAGAGCAGGCTGGCCCCTACTGCCAAATTATGGCTGTAGGACTTAACCTATTGTCGAGACCAGTTAGTTTGTTATGCTGAAGAGCTGCCTGCGCCGTCGAGGCCACAGGACATTTGGTTACCACTTACAACCTACTGACCTACTGACAATGCCCACCATCTAACGTTTTGTTCTCTCTGGTACTATGCTGGATATGTTTGCTATGTGACTGTATTGCACTGCACTCTCTTGCCCCCGTCTGTTCTTGCCCTCTTTTTTTCTTTTGTATGATTATATTTGTAGCCCTGACTTGCCCCCAATAGATACTTCATCTTTGTGTAATGTATAGATACCGAACTGTATGCCATGTACCATACCTCTTTGTGATGTATGTTTTTTCTTGTTGAAACTGATCAATAAAAACTATATAAAAATATATATATATATATAAACTAAAATACATAACATAAAAATGAAAAATCTATATTTTAAACAATTATATTTTTGCAAACTATATTAATGACTCCTATATTTTTTTAACTATATTTCTTACCTTAAATTCGATATTCTTGACCATGATATTCTTGCTGTCGATATTTCTGTCGACATTTCCAACTCGGTATTCTATCTGAATTTCGGCGAAAGGCATAAGATGTGGAATTGAAACTAAGCAGCTTTGTATTCTGCAAAACTTGGATTCATTATAGCACATGGCACCTCCTAATAAAACCTGTGCGCCACTCTACTTATGTATGCATAACAACCTAAGTAGTGTGTGAGGTGCTTTGAACGTTATGGCATATTTGAGACCAAACATTGATAAGCATTCGTGGCTGCTTAATTGCCAGCAATGCATGTAGTCCAACAACTAGCTGTAAGTGGCATTCCACATGTTATAATAGAGGTGCTGAGTTGCTGGAAAACCAGATGCATGCCTGTCTGCCTGTGACTGCTCAGATCAGCAGGAGACAGAAGCAATGGCTGGTTTTGATAAGGCTTGGTCAAATCTGAGATCGAATGGTGGACAAAAAACGATGGGCTGGAATGCTACCTCAACCAGTTGTCAGTGGCTAGACAACTTGCACGCATCGCTCCCATCATCTACTGTATGTTTAATATAACACCCTAAGTGGCTAGGGGTATGCCCAGATCTGGGTCCCTTGCTCACTGTGCCAATGGAACCATGCTGCACCTGTCTGGAAAGGCCCAATCAGGCTCAAACCTGCCTCAGGATGCTTGATTTCTGGTTCAAAGAGGGCCTGGCTTGACAGGTTAGGCTGGGCTGTTCCTATTGGAGAAGGACCAAGGATGATTTACATATGGCTGAGTCTAATCTGAGGTGACAAGGTGGGCTAAAGAACGAAGGTTTGGAATGCTACCTGCCAGTGATTTGTGTCCTTGTTCTCAGAGGTGTTAGTCTGATGGAATGGCTCTACATTCCTTTGTAGCCTAGTTCATATATAGATACATGAATAAAATAAGTAACACATCTGATGACCTCTATGACCCCTGTACACTAGAGTTTTGATAGTAACAATAGCCTACGTATTTCTTCGCTTGCCCCAGCCATCTGTCCCCATTTCATAGCATTTACACTAGTTGATTAAAAAAAGAATTTCGTTTTTTTAAAGTCTTTTCAAAGCAAATGTGCAAACTGCCTATTGAAGGAGTGTTAATTGCTCTTGGAAACATTTTGTTCTAAATTGTCTCAGCCGTTGTTGGCTCCAATTTACGGGGAAAGACTCGAACGAGTAGGAAGAAAAGGAGAAGATTATCTGGCAAAAGGAAACGGATAAAGCATAATAAATATGCATTGAAGTAAAGCTGTGTTTTCATTTAACACATCCGCACTTGTCAGATTGCCACATGCACAATATTTGTACATGTTCCTTCAGCACTGGCACCGCTGTAAATGTGAAATCTATGGAAGGGTGCCTTTGTAAATGGCTTGTAAATATGATATTTGCCCTCGGGCTACAAGGTAGAACAGACTGCTGAGTGTACTTATGAAGGGATGAATGGCTGATGAAGACTAATGTAACATACACACACACAAACAAATCCAATCGTAGACACACACGCGCAGACACTGACACACACTGATCCTTGAGGAGCGCCTGAAATTCACCAGTTATTGTTATCTCAAGTAACTATAACTCATGCCCTTAGTTAACTATAACTGGCGCACACGCCATGCACAGTTTTCTCATCACGAATTTCACTGCAAATGTTGCAGTGATATTATCAATGATGTGATAGAGGATGTCATGAGTGATGTTATGTGTGAGGTAATTAGCAGTGCATGGCAAGGTCACAAGTTATAGTTACCTTAGGGCACAAGTTATAGATACTTGAGATAATTAAAACTGGTGAATTGCTGTTGTAAAGTAATGTTTAATTACATTATGTAATTCCACCCCAGCCTTCGGCCTTAGCAGTGAGGGGTTGGTCACAGGCCAGGCCAGGCCCTGGGACCAATCCCCCAAAGGCAGCCAACCCTGCACTTCATATGACCTTCAGTCCTGTGGGTGGTTAGCCACAGGGCCTGGCCCTGGGGACCCCATTACGTGGGCAGGTGTGATAATAAGGGATAGGGGCATACAGCCCGGGCCAATATTGGTCCTGGGCACCCCATCCCACAGGGCCCGGTGAGGTTTCCAGGGGGAGGGAGGCACACAGCCCCACTCGCCAGGCCGATTTTAGCCCTGGGGACCCTATCCCTAATGGCCCAGCATTATTGTTAAGGAAAGGGAAGCATGCAGCCTCCCTCCCTTGGCTGATTTAGCCCTGGAGACCCCATCCCCCAGGGCTCAGTATTATTGTTGAGGTAGGGGGTAGATGACCTCCTTCCTTGGCTGTTATTTGCCACGGGAACCCCATCCCTCGTGGCTCGGCATGATTATGAGTTGGGGGGGGGCATGAGGCAGCACTCCCTGGGCCGAATTCGGCCCCAGGGACCCCATTCCCTGGGCCCTAGCATTATCATTAGGAGGAGGGGGCACACGGCCCCCTCCCCGGGGCCTGGCACGACATTCTAAGGAGAGAGGGGAACGCAGCCAATTTTAGCACTGGGGACCCCATTCCCTTGGGCCTGACATCACATTCAAGGGGGAGGGGGAACACGGGCTCCTTTCAGCCCCAGGGACCCCATTCCCTGGGGCTCAGCCAACAAGGAGTGGATACCCTGGTGCCCACCACACTATCGCTGAGGGCCGCAGTGTAAGCCCCAAGTCCCCCGCCCCATTAGCCAGCTCCCCGCTTCTAGAAGTAGCCAGGATTGCTCCCTCCCGCAGAGAGCAGCTAATAATGCTGCTCCCTGCAGGCCGGAACAATATTTAGATCTGTTTCCTTGCCCGCATCCCAGTAGGCAGAGAACCAGATCCAAAGTCTACTCTCAGCAGACAGGAGCATTTTTCTAGCTCCCACCCGCTGGGAGAGAACTTGGTGTTTGCTCCAGCTTGGCAGGAAACTTTAAATTGTTGCATCCAAGCAAGAGCAAACACAGGTTTCCCTGCCCACGCCAGTGCAGGCTGCAAAACTGCTATGTACCAGGGGTGGGCTACCCGGTACATAGCCTGAGAGCCAGCTCTCGGGGATGGGGTCCCCAGCACAATTAATGACCCTTTTTGCTCAGTGTGTGACCCGGGGAATGGGGTCCCTGGGGCCTCTAAAGGCTCAGGGAGGGGACAGCGCTGTCCCCCTCTCCTTAGAACATGCAGCAGGCCTTGGGGGATGGAGTCCCCGGGGTCGAAAGTGGCCTCGGGAGGGCACTGAATGCCCCACTCCCCCTTCCCACATATGGCCAGGCCCTGGAGGCTGAGTCCCAAGTCTTAAGATGGCTGCAACCACTTCTTGTTTGAGGTAGTGGCAGCCAATCTGATCTCAATTTGAGATCTGTCTGGATTCACAGAGTCTCCACTTCCCTAGATATACAAAGTTATTGAGCATTAATTGGAAAAAGCACTCTTTTTGGACCAAGCTGTAGCATTTCGCTAAATTTAGTGTAATTCTTTTCAGCTGTTCAAGCTGTAGTCATGTCTAAAATCCCTAAGGAAAGTGCATGGGGAAAACTTGTTTTGGGACCCCCCCTTTTTTCTCGCCTTCCACTTGATGTATCACCCCCGAAACTTTCCACACAGCAGCTGATGTGACTGGCAAACTAGTTTTCAGTTTTTGTGAAGATTCTTCAAATGGAGCCAAAGTCATTGGCGAAACAAAAAATGCTCTTCATATGGAAACCAGGTCCTAACTATAACTACCTACCGGTGACTGCCGGTAGGTAATATATATGCAGGACCCAAAAAGCATTATTTTTTTTTTATTCAGTGGGATCCACAGATACCACAGAAAGTTTTAAAAAAAGAAGCACGGGCTTCCTCGCTTCATTACTAATCGGCCCCCAGGTCAGGCTGTTCGCTATGGCTAGGCAGGAACTGTGCTCTGCTTCCAGCAAGCAAGGGCATTAAGAATGCTCTCACTTGCTGGAAGTGGAGCAAAATTGCTTTGACAGAGAGGAAGCCGCATCCTTAGCATCTCCCTCTCTGTCAAAGGAATGCCGCCTCCTGCAGGAGGTGGGGAGCAGACAGGGATGCGGGTGACTCGAAGGCTCCCCCCATGGTCCCCAACACTTCTAACTGGGTGCCCTGGGTTGGACAAGTGCAAAAACCACAGTTGATGGACAGAATGCAGAACAATCTCATACATTCACCCCAGTACAGAGATCTGGGCCCAAATCCATCGTTTTTTTGCACTCCACCCCACCCCAGTTCAGACATGGCCATATGCAAATCAGTCTGACCCTGTGCCTCATGGGAACAGTCCAGCCCGAACTGCCAAGCCGTGCCTTTCCTGGACCGGAAACAAGCTTCCGAGGGCCGGTTTCTGGCATTCCAGCCGTCTTCAGCCCGGCTTGCTTGAATCCAGTGGTGTGGAGTGCATGGGACTCACGTCTGAGCATACCCATCCCACTCGGGGTGACAAATGCAAAAACCACAGTTGATGGACAGAATGCAGAACAATCTCATACATTCACCCCAGTACAGAGATCTGGGCCCAAATCCATCGTTTTTTTGCACTCCACCCCACCCCAGTTCAGACATGGCCATATGCAAATCAGTCTGACCCTGTGCCTCATGGGAACAGTCCAGCCCGAACTGCCAAGCCATGCCTTCCCTGGACTGGAAACAGGCTTCCGAGGACCGGTTTCTGGCATTCCAGCCGTCTTCAGCCCGGCTTGCTTGAATCCAGTGGTGTGGAGTGCATGGGACTCACGTCTGAGCATACCCATCCCACTCGGGGTGACAAATGCAAAAACCACAGTTGATGGACAGAATGCAGAACAATCTCATACATTCACCCCAGTACAGAGATCTGGGCCCAAATCCATCGTTTTTTTGCACTCCACCCCACCCCAGTTCAGACATGGCCATATGCAAATCAGTCTGACCCTGTGCCTCATGGGAACAGTCCAGCCCGAACTGCCAAGCCATGCCTTCCCTGGACCGGAAACAAGCTTCCGAGGACCAGTTTCTGGCATTCCAGCCGTCTTCAGCCCGGCTTGCTTGAATCCAGTGGTGTGGAGTGCATGGGACTCACGTCTGAGCATACCCATCCCACTCGGGGTGACAAATGCAAAAACCACAGTTGATGGACAGAATGCAGAACAATCTCATACATTCACCCCAGTACAGAGATCTGGGCCCAAATCCATCGTTTTTTTGCACTCCACCCCACCCCAGTTCAGACATGGCCATATGCAAATCAGTCTGACCCTGTGCCTCATGGGAACAGTCCAGCCCGAACTGCCAAGCCATGCCTTCCCTGGACCGGAAACAAGCTTCCGAGGACCAGTTTCTGGCATTCCAGCCGTCTTCAGCCCGGCTTGCTTGAATCCAGTGGTGTGGAGTGCATGGGACTCACGTCTGAGCATACCCATCCCACTCGGGGTGACAAATGCAAAAACCACAGTTGATGGACAGAATGCAGAACAATCTCATACATTCACCCCAGTACAGAGATCTGGGCCCAAATCCATCGTTTTTTTGCACTCCACCCCACCCCAGTTCAGACATGGCCATATGCAAATCAGTCTGACCCTGTGCCTCATGGGAACAGTCCAGCCCGAACTGCAAAGCCATGCCTTCCCTGGACCGGAAACAAGCTTCCGAGGACCGGTTTCTGGCATTCCAGCCGTCTTCAGCCCGGCTTGCTTGAATCCAGTGGTGTGGAGTGCATATGACTCAATCTGAGCATACCCATCCCACTCGGAATGACAAATGCAAAAACCATAGTTGATGGACAGAATGCAGAACAATCTCATACATTCACCCCAGTACAGAGATCTGGGCCCAAATCCATCGTTTTTTTGCACTCCACCCCACCCCAGTTCAGACATGGCCATATGCAAATCAGTCTGACCCTGTGCCTCATGGGAACAGTCCAGCCCTAACTGCCAAGCCATGCCTTCCCTGGACCGGAAACAAGCTTCCGAGGACCGGTTTCTGGCATTCCAGCCGTCTTCAGCCCCGCTTGCTTGAATCCAGTGGTGTAGAGTGCATGGGACTCACGTCTGAGCATACCCATCCCACTCGGGGTGACAAATGCAAAAACCACAGTTGATGGACAGAATGCAGAACAATCTCATACATTCACCCCAATACAGAGGTCTGGGCCCAAATCCATCGGTTTTTTGCACTCCACCCCACCCCAGTTCAGACATGGCCATATGAAAATCAGTCTGACCCCATGCCTCATGGGAACAGTCCAGCCCGAACTGCCAAGTCATGCCTTTCCTGGACCGGAAACAAGCTTCCGAGGGCCGGTTTCTGGCATTCCAGCCGTCTTCAGCCCGGCTTGCTTGAATCCAGTGGTGTGGAGTGCATGGGACTCACGTCTGAGCATACCCATTCCACTCGGGGTGACAAATGCAAAAACCACAGTTGATGGACAGAATGCAGAACAATCTCATACATTCACCCCAGTACAGAGATCTGGGCCCAAATCCATTGTTTTTTTGCACTCCACCCCACCCCAGTTCAGACATGGCCATATGCAAATCAGTCTGACCCTGTGCCTCATGGGAACAGTCCATCCCGAACTGCCAAGCCATGCCTTCCCTGGACCGGAAACAAGCTTCCGAGGACCGGTTTCTGGCATTCCAGCCGTCTTCAGCCTGGCTTGCTTGAATCCAGTGGTGTAGAGTGCATGGGACTCACGTCTGAGCATACCCATCCCACTCGGGGTGACAAATGCAAAAACCACAGTTGATGGACAGAATGCAGAACAATCTCATACATTCACCCCAATACAGAGGTCTGGGCCCAAATCCATCGGTTTTTTGCACTCCACCCCACCCCAGTTCAGACATGGCCATATGAAAATCAGTCTGACCCCATGCCTCATGGGAACAGTCCAGCCCGAACTGCCAAGTCATGCCTTTCCTGGACCGGAAACAAGCTTCCGAGGGCCGGTTTCTGGCATTCCAGCCGTCTTCAGCCCGGCTTGCTTGAATCCAGTGGTGTGGAGTGCATGGGACTCACGTCTGAGCATACCCATTCCACTCGGGGTGACAAATGCAAAAACCACAGTTGATGGACAGAATGCAGAACAATCTCATACATTCACCCCAGTACAGAGATCTGGGCCCAAATCCATTGTTTTTTTGCACTCCACCCCACCCCAGTTCAGACATGGCCATATGCAAATCAGTCTGACCCTGTGCCTCATGGGAACAGTCCATCCCGAACTGCCAAGCCATGCCTTCCCTGGACCGGAAACAAGCTTCCGAGGACCGGTTTCTGGCATTCCAGCCGTCTTCAGCCTGGCTTGCTTGAATCCAGTGGTGTGGAGTGCATGGGACTCACGTCTGAGCATACCCATCCCACTCGGGGTGACAAATGCAAAAACCACAGTTGATGGACAGAATGCAGAACAATCTCATACATTCACCCCAGTACAGAGATCTGGGCCCAAATCCATCGTTTTTTTGCACTCCACCCCACCCCAGTTCAGACATGGCCATATGCAAATCAGTCTGACCCTGTGCCTCATGGGAACAGTCCAGCCCGAACTGCCAAGCCATGCCTTAGCTGGACCGGAAACAAGCTTCCGAGGACCGGTTTCTGGCATTCCAGCCGTCTTCAGCCCGGCTTGCTTGAATCCAGTGGTGTGGAGTGCATGGGACTCACGTCTGAGCATACCCATCCCACTCGGGGTGACAAATGCAAAAACCACAGTTGATGGACAGAATGCAGAACAATCTCATACATTCACCCCAGTAAAGAGATCTGGGCCCAAATCCATCGCTTTTTTGCACTCCACCCCACCCCAGTTCAGACATGGCCATATGCAAATCAGTCTGACCCTGTGCCTCATGGGAACAGTCCAGCCCGAACTGCCAAGCCATGCCTTCCCTGGACCGGAAACAAGCTTCTGAGGACCAGATTCTGGCATTCCAGCCGTCTTCAGCCCGGCTTGCTTGAATCCAGTGGTGTAGAGTGCATGGGACTCACGTCTGAGCATACCCATGCCACTTGGGGTGACAAATGCAAAAACCACAGTTGATGGACAGAATGCAGAACAATCTCATACATTCACCCCAGTACAGAGATCTGGGCCCAAATCCATCGTTTTTTTGCACTCCACCCCACCCCAGTTCAGACATGGCCATATGCAAATCAGTCTGACCCTGTGCCTCATGGGAACAGTCCAGCCCGAACTGCCAAGCCATGCCTTCCCTGGACCGGAAACAAGCTTCCGAGGACCGGTTTCTGGCATTCCAGCCGTCTTCAGCCCGGCTTGCTTGAATCCAGTGGTGTAGAGTGCATGGGACTCACGTCTGAGCATACCCATCCCACTCGGGGTGACAAATGCAAAAACCACAGTTGATGGACAGAATGCAGAACAATCTCATACATTCACCCCAGTACAGAGATCTGGGCCCAAATTCATCGTTTTTTTGCACTCCACCCCACCCCAGTTCAGACATGGCCATATGCAAATCAGTCTGACCCTGTGCCTCATGGGAACAGTCCAGCCCGAACTGCCAAGCCATGCCTTCCCTGGACCAGAAACAAGCTTCCGAGGACCGGTTTCTGGCATTCCAGCCGTCTTCAGCCCGGCTTGCTTCAAACCAGTGGTGTGGAGTGCATGGGACTCACGTCTGAGCATACCCATCCCAATCTGGGTGACAAATGCAAAAACCACAGTTGATGGACAGAATGCAGAACAATCTCATACATTCACCCCAGTACAGAGATCTGGGCCCAAATCCATCGTTTTTTTGCACTCCACCCCACCCCAGTTCAGACATGGCCATATGCAAATCAGTCTGACCCTGTGCCTCATGGGAACAGTCCAGCCCGAACTGCCAAGCCATGCCTTCCCTGGACCGGAAACAAGCTTCCGAGGACCGGTTTCTGGCATTCCAGCCGTCTTCAGCCCGGCTTGCTTGAATCCAGTGGTGTGGAGTGCATGGGACTCACGTCTGAGCATACCCATCGCACTCGGGGTGACAAATGCAAAAGCCACAGTTGATGGACAGAATGCAGAACAATCTCATACATTCACCCCAGTACAGAGATCTGGGCCCAAATCCATCGTTTTTTTGCACTCCACCCCACCCCAGTTCAGACATGGCCATATGCAAATCAGTCTGACCCTGTGCCTCATGGGAACAGTCCAGCCCGAACTGCCAAGCCATGCCTTCCCTGTACCGGAAACAAGCTTCCGAGGACCGGTTTCTGGCATTCCAGCCGTCTTCAGCCCGTGCCACACACTCAGCCATACAGCTACTCACACACCCACTTATTCACCCATACAGTCAGTCACACACCCACTCACTCACTCATACAACTCAACACAGCCACTCACTTACACATACAAGCACTCACATACTCACTCCCACACCTACACAGTCACTTACATACCCATTCACAAATCCATACAAGCACTCACACGTCCACTCACTTACTCATACAGCCATTCACACAGACACTCACTCTTCAATACAGTCACTCACATACCAACTCACTTAACCAAACAGCCACACACTCACCCATACAGCCTCTTAAACACCGGGTCACACCGGGTCACACCCTCATATAGCCATTCAGATACCCACTCATTTACCCATACAGTCACTGCACACCCACTCATTCATATATAGAGCCGTTCACACACCCATACACCACTGTCACAGCCACTCATTCATAAACCTTACTCACAAAGCCAAATGCTGACCCATACAGTCAGTCACAAAGCCACTCACTCACCCATAGAGCTGCCCACACACCCAGTTTTTCACCCACATAGCCACTCACACCCCCACTCACTCACCCATAAAGCCTTTCAACAAAGCCACTCCTTTTTACAACCACTCATGCACCTACTCACACACACTCACAACCACTCACACACCCACTCACAGACCCATGCAGCTACTCACACACCTACTCACACACCCATGCAAGCAATCGCACACCCACACAACTCACAGACCCACTCATGTACCGATACAACTCACACACCCAGCCACCCAGCCCTACACCAATCACTCACTCATACAGACACTCAGACACCTACTAAAACACCCATACAACCACTCAGACATCCGTTCATATACCCATACAACCACTCACAGACCCATAAACCCCTTCACAGACCCGCAGAGCCACTCACATGCCTTTTGATAGACCTATACAGCCACTCACATACCCAATGACAGATCCATACAGCCAGTTACTCACCCATACAGGCACTCAGACTCTCACTCACACAATGATATGGACAGTCATACAGCCAATAAGATTATTTATGTTATAAGCGGTATCACTCATTACTACTACAGGAAAAATAGTTATTAAACTTATGCAGTAGCTTAGTATATATCTTTAAGTTTAAAAAATGTTTACATAACACTTACACTCACTAAATCATGTCATCAGCTACGTCATTTGAGATGTCATCAGTGATGTCACTGACCATGTCATGAGTTATGTAATATGTCAGGTCATAAGCAGTGTTGGTGGGTGAGTAAGTTACAGTTAGCTCAGGTAGCCATAACAGATGAATTTCGTTGGTTTTGTATGAGTAAAATATGAGCCTAAGTATAACATCCCTGTAACCTTTGTTTTTTCTGTGAATTTCTACGTTTTTTTTCAATTCTATTTTCTAACTATACTGTCCCTGTAACTTTTGGTGCTGTAGGAATACATAATGGGGCAGGGAGAAGCTGCTGACAGAGGAACCGGGTGACCTGAATTCTAATCCACTTTTCGCACTTGGACCAACAAATGCGTGATCATGGGCACATTACACATTTGATGTCTCCCTGGGTTAATGTATTAAGGTTAGGACATTTAAACCTGTCCTGAACATCAACATTACAAATTATTTAAAAGCCAACAAGCAGGGGTTTAGTTCCAGCTACTTCGCATGGTTTATTTGTTGAAATACACAGCGCTTTTACCTTTTGCCTGTTGATGGGTTTAGAGTTAACCAGTAAATAGAAAATGCATCAATGAAGACTGAATCAGACAGGCACATGAAACTACAATACACAGTGCGAGGCTGCTAGACTGTCAGCGTACATGGTAACGGGTGTCATGTAACCCACTTTAGTAAAATTGTAGCTTTAGAACGCCATTTTATCATAGGTCTTATGAAAGTGTATCATGTAAATAACACCTTTCACAGCGTAAAAGAATATGAGGGATGCCAGTGCAAGTGTGCGAGTGCCTATCCCATGGAGTGTTAGATGCCGCAGAGAAGTGTGTGACACACTGGTGGCCACAGAGAAGGCGTGTGCAGAGCAGTGTGCGGCACTGTGAAGGAGTGTGTGGGAGGACCCATAGAAGACGAGTACCACTTCGTGTGGCCACTGGCTAAGGGTTTGATATTGCTGGCCATGTTGGGTTCCTGCTCTGGTGGTGGTGTTCTCTGGTCTGTACGTGTGTGTGTCTTGAGTGGTGATCAGTGCACACTATGACCATGGTGCGTGAGTGGTGAAGTAGCGGACATCCCTGCTTCCACCTGACCCGTGTATACCATGTGGGTCAGAGACAGTTCAAGTTCTTACATTTGGAAGAGTAAAGGATACTCCCAGTGGCACAACATGGCATTCACCGCTGTACATCTTAGGTTATCATGCGTCATCGAAGAAGCACATGCGGCTATCTTTCTACCATTCTAACAAACATTCTAAACACCTTGACAGAGTCCAGAAACCCAGATAATAAAGTGCTGGGCTCTCCTAGTGTAGCTTTAGCGCTAAGTGAATGCACGTGTTAGAAAAAAAACTGTTCTAGCTGACGATGAGCCCTTTATTTGGTACTTGGGGGCCTCATTTATGAGGCCTTGCGTCAGTTTTGCGCTTCCGATGCGTCACTTTTTGTGAAGCATCAGCTGCATAAAACATGCCTCCTGTTGTGCACTATTTACAAAGTGACGCATCTAAGCAGATGCGTCACTTTGTAAACCCCTGCGCTACATTATACCTGCATCAGGTATAATGTATGCAGGGGGGGCGTTCCCACGCAAAAAGCCTTGTAGGAGTGACGCAGTGAAATCTATGAGATTTCACTGCGTCACTTCTAGGATGCCATTGCATCAATATCTTGCGCCTGCCTCACAGCAGGCGTAAGACTGACGCAGACCCTTTCACGTGGGGCTTGCCCCATGTGAAAGGACACATTGCTGGGGTTGCGTCACTTTTGTGACACACTCCAGCAATGCGTCACTTTTGCGCTTACAGATACGTCAGAAACACTGCCTTATCTGACACTCCTTGCGACATGATGCGTCATACTTTAAATATTGTGCATCCAGTATGTCGCAAGGAGTGCGCACTGAGAAGTGACGCATCGCTGCTTTCACGCAGCGATACGTCATTTCTCATAAATGAGGCCCTGGGTGTTCTGTACTCTGTACCCCTGATGCACTCCTTACACTTCACCTCCAGCACTCTGAAGTTCCTCTGACCCGCATGTAGTGCTTTATATAACACAATAACGCAGATCCAAGTTTTGTCACCACCAGGTCTTGGTACATCGTGGTGCATTGTAGTGTGGCAAGTGAAATGAATGTGTGTGTTGGGTGGGGGAGATCCTCAAGCTTCGAAAGCTCCCAGGTTTGCCTTTCAGAACAATAATGGCAAAGTTTGCAATGATGGGGTATATTAGGGGTGGATGGAGAGGAGGAGTGCATTGCTTGTCCTAACACAATTTTCCAGCAGTTCACCCACTGACAAAAATCAGCGAAACACATGAAGTGGCCCAATGAGAAACAAGGCGAGGGTCGGGCAAGAGGCTATAGTATGGGGGGAGGGGCTTCAGATAACCTAGGCAGGGTAACGCCTTTGTCCCTTCAGGCAAACACACTCCATCACCTGAGTGAAGCCACACTGCCCTTGGTGCAGCAGGAGTGCTCTGTCTGCCAGGCTGAGGAGCTGGGCAGTAGTGCGGGCAGGCAGTGGTGCCCTGCCCCGGGCACTCGGGCACATCCTGCACTCTGGGCACAGTTTACCCGCTGTGGGGACGGAGCCTACTGCTGGGGGCTCGTGCATGGCAGTACCGAGGGGCTCAGCATCAAGGTTCCAGGCAAATGGCATCCAATACTCAGGGTTCAAGGGTCCCTGTCTGGGAAGACACAGATACCATTTTCTGCATGGCTTATTGTGCAGCTGCAGATGCTGACGCAGTAAAGTTAGGTTGTCATCCTGTGAAGATCCAGCTGTGGCAGTGCCAGACCTATTGGCTTTACTACAGCTTGTTTGCACTTTGAGTTATAGTGAAAGCCAGACCGTGTGATTTTAGATTTTTTTTTATTTGAAAAACTCTCGGAACGGAAAAATATGTAATTTTCCAAAATATGTGTCAATCAAATGGGATGGCAGACAACTGTGTTGCTCCTGCAAGCTAATGCGGATCCTTCATCTGACTTCAAGAGAGGCCAGTGAGGTACAGATTTATAGCTTGTGCCCTTCCTATCCTGAAGGCAGAAACAGGAACACCTTCCAAGTTAGAAAATCACTGTAGTCTTTTGGCAAAAAAATCTTTTAAAGACTTGCCTTTCCAACAGATTATCCTCTAATTTATAGTCTTGATACCATTTTGTTAGACCAAACAAAGAAGTCAGTTATTTAATGAATTCTTTACTTTTTTAACTGAGCCAGAGACTGGCTGAAACCATTTATCTTTCATGTTTACTGTACAGTGGTAAAAAAATAGGCAATGGTCCAGTGCTTCATCACAATAGAAAGGGTGGGATTTTGACTGGTAGGGGATCAGCCAGTGTGAGGCGCAAATATTGGTGACGATAGGTAGAGGCTGCAACTAGTTTGAAAACCTTTCATACGTAAGCTTCCACCCACCATCATAAGCAAGATCTGATTTGCATGAGACTACCCCAGGCGGATTAACCCCATCCCCAACCCTTTGCCACATTATATCCATATAATAAAGCAGCAAAGCAGAGTTGATGATGGTAGTACATTTCAGCCAGCATTTTTCTTAGTGTAAATCTACTTGGTGATTGGAGAGGATAAAAGCGACATCCCCCAAAACTGCTCACTTATTGGACGGTCCTGAGGATTTCAACCACCTTCACTTGCCTTATGTGTGGTATGCAGAACAAGCTGGCAGAAAGCAATATTAAACAATGAAAAAGGGAGTGATTCTGGATATAGCTGGATCCTGTATCTTGAATTTTCTGATGATCGATACACAGGGCTTGAGGATGCATCTTTTTTCAATGGAGAGCCAGTGAAATTTGCGGAGCAGTAGGTAGACGGTGTTGGAATAGTTCAATCTGGTTAAAATGGTGATTTAAACTATTGTTTCCCTATGCTCTGTGGGTATAAAGAAAGGCATATTCATTAAAGTTTAAGGCAGAAAGAAACAAGAGCAGTATGTTTTGGAGATGTGTTGTTGGAAAGAGAGGTTTTAATAAATGTATCTTTCAGAAGATATTTGGGAGAGGAGCTTGTGCCAGTTCAGTTCCAAATAGAATCATCTCCAAATACTAGGATTTCTGTTTTTGAGGAATTCAGTCTTAGGTAGTTGTTATCAATCCACAAAGTGATTAATGACATGCATTTCTTGGAATTGGATTACAGAAGCAAAAGATCTCTTTCCAGTCTAACAGTGAGTTGGGTATCGTCTGCACAAGAAAGAAAGGTGAACCCAAAAGCACAATTCATGGCAGTCAAAGGAGTAACCTACAAGCCGGAAAGTATGGAGCTGAACTCCAAACCTTTTGGCAGTCCGCACTTTAAGGCCCTCATTATGAGAGGCCAATTAAATGGTCTGGATTTCCCCCCTGCCAAGGGAGTTACCAATACCAGGAGAAATGGTAACTCAGGGGGCATAAAAACCTGAACCGTGGCGAGGTAGGACTTGAGGGTCCAGTAAAGAAATGAGGAATTATTGAGGAGGCGGTAATTCTGTGTCAGATTTCAACAGGAATTCTTCATTTTTGCACAGACTTCAACTCTGAGATATTAGCTGCTTTAAGGAGCTGAAACTTATGGACAAAATAAAGAGCTCTGCAGCGTTCCTATAGAACTCTTCAATCCAAAGTCCCTGATAATTGATGTTACCGTCCCCTTCAGAATAAAGATTCCCAGAAATATACTTTGACAAGGGAAGCCCACGGGAACCTGCTCAGCGGTGGGTTCAGTTACCCTATTGCTGACTCACCCAGCATTTGAATCTCGGAAATGCATTGTTAGATTCTAGAGGAATCTTTCCCATTCTCCGGCTCTCCAGAATGTCTAGTTCAGTCTGCTGCCCTCTCCAATTCAGTGCAGAACCACAGCCCCTCAACAAGAGATGCACCCACTCAGCAGTTCCTCTGGCTGCCAGCATGCATAGACTTTGAGTGAACCACCAAATTGACTTTTTGAGGAATGTTATTATAAAACAAATAGGATAATTTGACTGGGTTGCCTGAAGATGCCTGCTGACCCCCCTCCCGCCTCCACCCACTGCACAAGACAGTGTTTCCAGGTGTGCTGTGAGTCTTCAATGTGCGAACTTCTTCACCATTGAACATCAACAAGTCAGTATATGTTGACTTGCGCTGTGTTCATATCGTGTAGGCACTTTGTATTCGTAAAGATAAAATTGGAAAAAACACAAAATAAGATAATCGTAACTGCCAATGTTTTCCTCCTCCACTATTCATCCTCTGCATCACAATAAAAGGGCTGGAAATGGGGCCCTGGGTGGATGTAAGGAAGCCTCCAATGCCATCTTGATTCAATACGGAATAGGTGACAAAAGAATCACCAGCAGCACATCAGCCAATTTGCTGTCAGGTGGCCGCTGAAGGAAAGGAATCCTCTCCTCCTTGTCGCTTGGGGTGGCAGAACATGACAGAGCACCATTGCAACCCCTGTGGAGCATCTAAACCAACTGTGAGGCATTTGGAATGCCGTAATTAATTTCTACCCAATTTGCCTATAAAATTTCCCCTCACCCTTTATGGGTCCTTGAACTTAGAGAAACTGGGAGAGAGTCTGCCAGACTTGACTTTTATTCAGACACATTCTGCTACCCTCTTTTTATGTAAGGGTTTTGCCATCTAGAATTTTTTGCTCGCCTCCCCAAATGCTCTTTAACCTGTCAATAGCTACTTCGACCGCTCTCTTGACCAATCTATTGTCACGTTCAACAATACCGTTCAACTGTGGATTGTACAAAGAGGTTCTAACATATTTCAAACTATTCAACACTAAAAAAAAGAACTTGATTTTGCATGACATGAGCTGTGTGCCATTATCAATCTCCAAACCTAACAATCACCAAGCATTCCACTAGGCCTTAATAGACAAAAATCAAACTCATGACATTGAGGGCATTGTTCTAGGTGATTTGCCTCATGAAGGCAACTTCCTGCCACTTAGAATCACATCTATCAACACTGCAGCTTGATCACCAACCTCACTTTTTTCTGAATAGCTTTCAAAGGTACTCTTTCCATCCTTTCCCAGTCTTGGCTTCCCACCCACATGCCACCTCTGTCAGGATCCAAATGTGCTTAAGCTGCACGGTGCCTCTGCTCTCAGTTGCTTGTCATGGCAGAGGTGAGAGTAAGGAATAAGGTGAGTGGGTCCCACATTGCTTAAATCCAAAAGAGGCTAGCTGAGGTGAAAGGGGGGGGGTTGTTTAAATAGTAATCTTATTTAAAGGTATGCGTGACTCAGTATTGTTTTGTCAAACTGTTTGTGGCACCTGGTAGGTGTGCTCATGAAGCCCTCACCCACCAACCTAGTTGGTGGCATGCTTCATCATCGGGCCCACCCAGTGACACCTAACGTGTCCCGGGTGTGCTACGACGCCTGGAGACAGCGGAGCAGGTATATCACTGTGTGTGCGGTGAAGATTGTTTTGAATGTGAATTTAAAACGGCTTGGCGGGGGTCCCAGTACCTGAAGGTAGGACAGACTTTATTACCTGGGCCTCCGTCAGCGGTTAAAAATAAGGCAGGTGGACGTTAGAGGCAAGTTACGACCTCCCACGTCCTTGGTACGTCAACATGTTTCAGCCAGTGCCTTATGGATATGCTGGCTTTCTTCAGGACGGTTAAAAAGTGTGTGTGATTAAAACTAGTGGACGTGTGATACAGACTATGTGTCTACACGCCCTAAAGTGTATCTATGTGTGAGAGGGGGGATTCCCTTCTCAAGACCACCTGTACAAATAACAAGTAGGACAAAGACAAAACATACAGGGAGAGAAAGAGTCACTAGGAGGTATGCATGAATGTTCCCACATTGCCCATGTAGTGCCACAAATGCATCTATTCCATGTGCAAGTGAGACAAGTCTTATAGTATTCTGATGTAACACTCTTTTACAAATATCTTATCTGTGTGCAGGCTGACCCCCGCAAGCATCTTTTGTAGCCCCACCTAATAAACTGTCCTCTGTCTGTTTGACAGGGAATTTTTAACGAAGGTTTTTCAGCTGATTAAGCAAGACAGTAATGGCACTGATGCACTGAGATTTCAACCAGCACACAGAGAACATTTGAACACATTTAATGCAAGAAAGCACTATGACACATGGTGTAGTCCTGAGATAATAGGTTGGCCCCACCAGCAACAGTCTCAACAGCTGAGGGGAGGGAGGAGCTGGTTGGTGTAAACAGAGTTGATACTTGAGCGAATGGGGCATCTGCCATTTTCTGGAGGATGTTCAACTGGTAACTCAAAGTGAAGCCCTTAGAGTTGGACCTCATATTATCAAGTTTTTAACTTACAAAAATTATGACTTCCGCAGTAATGGAAAGCTATCCTCAGACCAGCACTTCTTTATCATGGGAACCTCACAACATTGGGAAGTTAAGAGATGATGCGAAATTTCAAAATACAGACTTTGAATTTATTGCCTTTGTCACAGCTTTCATGACATGTTGTTCAGCCTATTACTAGCTAAAACAAGCATTGGCAAACCCAGTAAATCTGGCATTAACATGATGAGTCATGCCTTGCATGCATAAATACTGTACATTAAAGCCCAAACCCTGGGCCCGAGTCAAAGCTCACTCTATAGGTAATCAGATAGATGTGCTGTAAAGCCAGATCTAACATAAATGGGGAGGCTGTGATATATTCTGATTAAACCAGGCAGCAGCTCGCCTCCAAATGTGGATGTTCTTATAACAACCGTATTCCTAAAAGTTAAAGACCGTGCTAGCACATATTCACTAACTCTCCCTAGATCCCGGGACTCTTTTGATGTCATCAAGAGAGAATACAAAGTTTGTAATGTCATAAACAGACTCTGGTACATTTCTGTTATTGTCAATGGCCTTGCAAGCAGCCAATGGAATAACACAGTTCAGACGAGTGTATAAAATAAATCTGTGAATGATTTAAAAGCAGTCTCGGGAGGGGGGTCAGGGTGGGTCTTTCATAGATGCATACACATTTTGAGGGAAAATTATATGAGGAGACCTGTGGTTTGTAGTGCAGTAGCAGCATTCCTTTTACAAAAGCCTTTACAAGCGCTTTCGTGGTCCCGGATGGCTTCACAAAATGGTAAAACGCCAAATACAGCTGGCATTGAGACAGGCAGTGTATTATAAAAAAGATTTACACAAAATGAGACATGACCATTGCATCGCTCTGTTAAAAAGAATATAGAAGTGATCAACCATTGCCAAAGCACAAGCAAATAGGTTAAAAGATCAGACAAAATTCTGATTTGGCTCTGAAGGTAAGTAAGCAGGCCAGGCTGCCCGGGGAGGATGGTTAAGGGTACCAGACTGAGAGAGCAAGGGTCATAGAGAATGGCCCACAGTCGAATCAGGAGAAATCCCATCCATCACGTGCTGTGGCAGGCCATTAGAGCCGGGGGCAGAGCCAGCTGACTGCCAGGCAAGTCTCATGTTCACCCCGAGCTGTCGCAGGCGATGCCCAGCATATCCATGTGTCCTTGGTAAAGAGCGCATTCAATACAAAGGGGCTCTTGGCGCTGTATAGCAGAGACATATTGTTACCCAGCTCAATGGTACTCATTGCCTCGGCTCGGGAGGTTGAGATTTGAATGGACGTCACGCGATGGTTTTGACCTTGTTCCAGTGAGTTCAAACTTCCTCGCTTGAGACTTGAAAACCAGAGGAAGCATTAGTCCACTGAGCTACTGCGTCTGCTTTCTGTGTGCTGCACCTGCTTCTGCTGTATAGCGCTCCAAAGCGCTTGAACCCGCTTCCGCATCATAGAACAACTTGCAAACGAAAATAAACAAATGAGGGCCCGTCATTAGTGGATTTTTAAAATGGCTATTAGAATACCTTGGCCAGGTCCTCCGGACAGTTCACAGAAGTTACCTTATTTTTCATAGTCCCCCACGTTTGTTCGTCTGTCTTCATCCTGCCTCCCACCACTTTGAATATTCATTGGTTATGACCAGCGATATAACAACAGCCCCGTGGCCCCCGCGGTGGAGCGGCTGGGGGGGGGGGGGGGGGGGGTATAAGGTCGTTACGCCACTGGTTATGAGGTATACCCGATTTATTGAGGCTAGCAGGCGGCACTCGTCACAGTTTCCGTCTTTTACCAGAGTCATATGTTTTTTAAAGGCAGGTAGGGCCTCTGCGCCACGTGTGACACCGCGACTTTCTCTCACCTCCAATTCCCCTCTGTCTCCGGGCGCAGAGCGTTTTCCAAAATGGCCGAGGGAGTTCCTCAAAAATGCTTTAATGGATTAGCCCACCGGTCCGGAGCTTTTGCATGCAGTGCACTGCTTGGGATGCACATCAATTACCCGTGCTGGCAGCCGATTGATTAACGGCCGAGGGAGTTCCGTTAACGGGGAGTAGCTCAAGGGGGGTTTCCGTGAGATGCAGGCTGCACCGGCATTGGATGAAGAGACCCAGCAATTGTTCTGCTTCAGAGTCCCCTTCTGTTTCTACTACGGGGCAGAGATTACGAGGGCAGAAAGGTCAGAAGCTTGAGGCCAGAATGTCACAAAATGTGCTTGAACATCGACATTTACTACTTTCTGATGCAATGACCAATATGAGCCGAATCACTCTACTGTACAATAAATTCAACGAAAAAATATCAAGAGAAGTGTGATTTTAAAAACCCCAAAAGGCAAAGATCAGCATAAATGTGCTGAGGTATGTCTGGCACAGCTTGTCCAAGAGGCAATGGATAGAACAACGCAAGCAATGGATCTGGCTTGAACTTCATCATTTGTAGCACATCACAACCTTAGCCTGTTCTACTGCATGCTTACTTTAGTCAAAACAAAATAAATATTTCCCCACGCCCACCACTCAGTTGTCACCGTCTTCTCCTACCTTTTTGAGCTAGGCCTAACCATTCCTTCAGCCTCTGTCAGAGACTTAATGGTCGGCTTTGTTTGTTAGCCACCTGTAAGGATTCTCGTTTATTGCTTCCGACAATTCTTGGCTCAGAATCAAGCCTTATCATAAGGATACTCGGGCATCACCTCTCCTTCCAGTTTTGCCAACATTCTGATCGTTGCTCTCGGCTTGAGCAACAGCCTTCTCATTGGTCAACCACAAAGCCCCTTCTATTCGTCAAGGTTACTAGTTTGCCACCTTTGCTTTACATCACTCCCACATTCCACATCATCTCCTGCTTCTGTTATTTGGCCGGAGATATTGGCCTAAACTAAAATCCAGTAGAAATTTCTTGCTATGGCATTCAAAGCCATCAATGACAGGCTTTGTTCTCCCCATTAATCCCTGTTGATCTTGCAGATGACCCACTCATTAAGACCTTTGTTCTACTCTCACTATATTAGCTTTTTAAGCTTATCAAAACTGCATTCACCACCTTTAGTTAACATTTCTTCTCACTCCTGCACTTCAAATACTTGGGACTCGATTTTTAAAAAGAACAATTGATGGACAGAATGTAGAACAATGTCAAACCTACTCCCCAGTCCGGAGATCTGGGCCAAATGCCACAGTTTTTTTGCTCTCCATGCCATTCCAATTTGGACACAGCCATATGCAAATCAGTCTTAACCCAGCGCCCAATGGGAACAGTCCAGCCCGAACTGCCAGGCCAGGTCCTCCCTGGACTGGAAACAAGCATCCTAGGAACGGTTTCAGGCTTTCAGCCCTCATCAACCAGGATAGCTTAACTCCAGTGGCATGGAGAGCAAGGGACCCACGTCTGGGCATACTCGTCCCACTCAGGGTGACAAATGCAAAAAGAACAATTGATGGACAGAATGCAGAACAATGTCATACCTTCATCCCAGTACAGAGATCTGGGCCTAAATCCATCATGTTTTTTGCTCACCATGCCATTCCAGTTTGGACCCAGCCATATGCAAATCAGTCTTGACCCTGCGCCCAGTGGGAACAGTCGAAGCCGAACTGCCAGTCCAGGTCCTCCCTGGACTGGAAACAAGCATCCTAGAACCATTTTGGGGCTTTCAGTCCCCATCAGCCAGGATAGCTGGACTCCAGTGGCATGGCAAGCACAGGACCCACGTCTGGGCATACCTGTCCAAATCGGGGTGACAAATGCAAAAGAACAATTGATGGACAGAATGCAGAACAATGTCATACATTCACCCCAGTACAGATATCTGGGTCTAAATCCATCGTTTTTTTGCTCACCATGCCATTCCACTTTGGACCCAGCCATAGGCAAATCAGTCTTCTTCACCCTTCGCCCAATGGGAACAGTCCATCCCAAACTGCCAGGTGTCCTCCCTGGATTGGAAACAAGCCTCCTAGGACTGGTTTCGCGCTTTCAGCCCTCATCAGCCAGGATAGCTTGACTCCAGTGGCATGGAGAGCACAGGATCCACATCTGTGCAAACCCGTCCCATTCGGGGTGGCAAATGCAAAAAGAACAATTGATGGACAGAATGCAGAACAATGTCATACATTCACCCCAGTACCAAGATCTGGGCCTAAATCCATCGTTTTTTTGCTCACCATGCCATTCCAGTTTGGACACAGCCATTTGCAAATCAGTCTTGATCCTCTGCCCAATGGGAATAGTTCAGCCTGAACTGCCAGGACAGGCCCTCCCTGGACTGGAAACAATAATCCTAGGACTGGTTTCGGGCTTTCAGCCCTCATCAGCCTGGATAGCTTGACCCAAGTGGCATGGAGAGCACGGGACCCACGTCTAGGCATACCCGTCCCACTCAGGGTGGCAAATGTCAAAAGAACAATTGATGGAAAGAATGCGGAACAATGTCATACATTCACGCCAGTACAGAGATCTGGGCCTAAATCCATCGTTTTTTTGCTCACCATGCCATTTCAGTTTGGACCCAACCATATGCAAATCAGTCTTGACCCTGCGCCCCACGGGAACAGTCCAGACCGGCAGTGACTCCAGTGGCATGGAGAGCACGGGGCTCAATTTTTAAAGTAATTTGCAAGTCTTTGTAAAGTGGCATGGAGGTAAGCATTGTAGAGTGGAGTGTCGTAGAGTGGAGCAGAGTGTCATATTGTGCTGTGTCATAGAGTGTCATGGCGTAGAGTGTTGTGGCATAGAATGTTGTGGCATAGAGTGTCGGAGAGTACAATGGGGTGACGTAGAGTGGCATGGCATAGAGTTGAGTAGTGTGTCATTGAGAGGAGAGGTGTGTCATACAGCAGAGTGGGGTAGATTGGAGTGGCGTGTCGAAGAGTAGAGTGGCATAGAGTGGAGAGACGTAGAGTGGAATGGCATAGATTGGAGTGTCGTACAGTGGTGTAACGTGTCATAAAATAGAGTGGAGTGGCATGGAGTGTCCTAGAGTGGAGTGGAGTTGAGTTTCCTAGAGTGGAGTGGAGTGTCGTAGAGTGGAGAGACATATCATAGAGGGGCGTAGAGTGGAAGGGAGTGGAGGAGCTTAGAGTGGAGTAGAGTGTTCTACAGTGGAGTGAAGTGATGAAGTGTGAAGTATGCTAAATGTGGTAGTGCACTGCCGTTACAGGCAACCCATTTTCAATTGAAATGACCGTTACATTTGTACTGGCATACAGTTTTACTCATAAAACTACATAGCGCACAAACAATAATGTGTGGAAATGGCATCACCCAGTGTATTGATTTGTTTTGACCATATAAAAATATTTATTTCCACCACACTTCAGAATTATTAAAAAAGTGCTTCATTTTTGCGTACCTAAATCTGATATACTCTGAAATATATGCACAGTTAAAATTCAGAAATTTAAATTTTGTTGTGTGCTAGAAAAATGCCTTTGCTTTCATAGCCCCAGTAGCCAGCAAGATTGTCACATCAATCCTCTCACTTTGAAGTCAGAGAAGGAAAGGTAAACACTAAGCTCCCTCAGAAAACAGAGCTTATTTTTTGACCTCTGTCTTTGAATGGACAGCAAATGTGACAAGTTAAGAACAACATTTGATGGCCTGTTTACAAAAAAAAAAAATTTGCCCCACTCTTTAATGAGGCCTCATTCCAAGCTACTAGGGAACATTTGGCACTTCCTTAATGGTAACACCCGGAGGGGGTGAGGCGGATTAGCATTGACTGATTGTAGCACTAATCACCTGTGTCAGCGCAGCGTCTTTTGTATGGTAATGACAGCATAAAAATGTTCCAGGCACTTTTATCTAATTCAAAACTTCCTTAGAAGAGCTGGTAGCTATAAGGGCATGGACAGCCATAACAGTGTTAGCTCACTGGTCCTTAATCCAAAACCTTAGTTATTTGCCCAAGATTAGATAAACCCTCTTTACTGCCACAGCCTCACTCTGACGTTGAACAAGTCTCATAAACACAAAATCAGAAACCCAAGAATCATCTGGGCCTCAGCCTCGACTCAAAGTAGTGGCACTTGTAACGGTTGCATACTTCCAGCTATAACTCTTGAAACAAATATTCCTATACTCATGGGAGTCAATGTACCCAAATGTCAGGAGTAGTGAGGCGACATTCCACACACTTTGTGCCCTGATGACTTCAAAGTGTTGATCTGTGTCCCACAAATGGTCCCTCAACATGTTCCTATTTGCTCCTGAGTGGATAGGCAGTTGTGTTAGAAATGGCTGTTGTAAAGTTTTTGGAGAATTTGACCAAAGTACTGTCTATGGGATTGAGAGTTCTCAATTTGGGATGCCCAAGGCGTACATAGGTTACTGGGCTCCAATGTGACAAATGGAGTCTTTTACAAATGGTGTCATGGGGCCTCACTAATACTGGGCCACAGTGGGATACTGGTATTACATTCATTTCCATCAGGAATCTCCCTTGTGATTTTCTACACTGCTTTTCTCCCTCAATAGAAAGCAATTGCTACCCTATTTTCCAGTGTTAAGTGACTTTTAAGTGCCACTTTAAAAAAGCATTTTCAAATGCAATAATCTGGTCCTTGAATTTCTAAGAGTCTCCCACAAACACATTTTTGTCCTGGGGTTTGGAGAGAGGGTTGGCTAAGCATATACAATCACCTACAAAAATATCTCAGGGTTTACCACCACACTGGTGATAGTACCATTATAACATGGGTGTGCACCAATGTGCTATGAAGCTGACATCATGCTCACACTATACTCAGAATTACCCCCATACTACCATGGCCATCATTATGCAATGGGTGGACATCGTTGTACAATGTATATCCTCAATATCCTGAGAATGACCATCATGTCTGAAGAATAAACAAAGAAGCAGCTGAACAACTGTGCTGCCACAGCTCTTCTCACAGCATGGTAGTCCTGGACAAGCCACTAAGGGTTCAGTGAGCATTACACGTGATCATTGGTGGCTGGCATGTACCGAGGGTGGTACGGCACAGGGGGAACAAAAACAAAAAAATAATAAATGAAATAAATTTACATTACTAACTTTCAGCACAATGTCCAGAGTCTTCTCAAAGCTCCGGTCCCAAGAAACTGCACTACCCAATCCTGGCGCTGCTCTCACAGAATGAGAGAAGTGCCAGGATTGGAGGGAGGGCCTCATTCAGCACTCTTAAGAGCACTGGAGGCCTGCGCTTTCTTTCACCCGGCTGTCTAAAACAGCTAGGTTAGAGAAGTTTAAAATGCGCATGTCTGGCTGGCCGTTGCAAGACAGCCGGCCAAAGAGACATGCGCATTTTAAACTTTAGCGCACAGCTCCCTCCTGCTGCCACTCAGCAGCAAGGGCCGCCCTGACACATTGTTCGGGACGGGTTGCTGAAAAATAAAATGGTAATAAATAAACTTTATTGCCATGGTATTTTTTCAGATCAGGGGCTTGTGGGTCAACACTCTTCGGCTCAAATGGAGGAGCCCCCCCTGCAGGTAATGCCTTTGTTGCTCCCTTGGGGTTGGTAAGTTGGATGGGTGGGAGCAGGGTAACCACTGGTGACATCAGCGGTTTCCGGTGGGTGTCGGACAGGCAGGTCGCTTGTGCCACTTTTTCTCTTTCGACGGAGAAGCTGGTCATTCGTGCCACCGGGTACTTTTGTAACTTTATTCCATATTGTGCCTTACATAGAATTTAAAGGGTGGTTCACTCATTTTGATGTCAGAGATTCGCCCTGCCTATTTCCTGCCCTTGTTTTCTTCTATACTAATAATAAATAATAAACTGTTATTCACTATTAGTATGATGGGAACAATGATGGCCCTCAGTGCAAGTAAGGATCAAGCAGAGTGTGGCCGTGTGTCTTTCCTGCATGAAGAAGACTGCACCATACATCAAACAGATTGTTCCGGGTCAGAAAGTCACGGCCTTGTCCTCAGAGACCTGCATATTTGGGGCCTCCACCTGTAATGACACGTTGGTGTGTCACCTGTAAAGTAGCCCCAGGTGCTGTAAGCTTCATCACTGCATCCCTACACATTGAACAGCCTTTGAACCCACCCTTTCCAGCGCCTGCCTCAAGTCAGGAAAGCATGGGTGAAGAAGCAAGAGACGGCTCTGCAGCTAGCTGACTAGTTATCCTGCCCTGTGCATCAGCATTGACCCGATGTCAGAGGATCACACACTCAATGCAAGGGCAAGCTCCAGCTTTCAGCTCACTGCTGCAGTGCTTGAAGCAGGCACTCTGCTTGGCAGTGAACCTGACCAGAGGGTCCATGAAGCCCCAGCAGCCGAGAAGCTGGAGAAGGACCTGAACAATCATCTGGGGGTAAGTAGGAAAAATGGTGTTAAATGGTGTGTGCATGTGTGTATGAAAGAGAAAGGGAGAGAGTATATGTGTGTGTGTGTGTGTGTGTGTGTGTGTGCATGCATGTAAGAATGTGTGGTGTCGAAGCACAAACCTTTGAGAGAAAGAGAGAGACTGTATATATGTGAGAGAAGGAGAGAAAGTGACACCAAGTGAAAGTGAATGAGCAAGGGTTACTGAGCATGTGATCATGTGAGTAAGCATATGAGTGAGTATGACAGAGTAAGCATGTGATTCAGATAGTGAGCAATTATTGAGAGACAATGTGAATGCAAACAATGTGTGAGCATTGAGTGTGAGAGTGTGGGAAACAGTCTGTACCAAGGTGTGTGAGCATCTAAACGATACAGCGAGTGAGACAGTGTTTGAGTATGCAAGAGATTCAGGGGCATATTATCAAGATCAGTGTTAAAATGATCACCCCTTTAGCGGCAGGAAACTGCCGCTAAAGTGGTGATAATGGGCTTGATACTATGGCCTTGAGAATTCCAATAGAAGCCCATGTTCACACCAGACCATGGGCTTCTATGGGAATTTGCAAAGGCATATTATCAAGCCCATTATCGCCGCTTTAGCGGCAGTATCCTGCCGCTAAAGCAGCAATAATTTTAATGCCCTTTCTCGATAATATGACTCAAGTGTTTGAGACAGTGTATTAGCATATGAGTGAAACAGTCAGTGAGCAAGGAGAGAGGCGGTAAATGAGACCAGCTTGACCCTCACTCATATGAGTGAGATAGTGTGTGAGATAGTCTGGGTATGTGAATGAGACAGTGAGTAAGACAATGTGTGAGCATGTGAGACAGTGAGGGTGACTGTTTGAGTAAGACAGTGAGCATGTGAGTGAGACAGTGATTGACATAGTGAGTGAGAGAATGTGTGAGACCCTGACAATGTGTGTGTGTTTGTAGGGTGTGTGTGTTATGCTCTGTCTGATCCTGGCCCTACCACACTAGTGATCAGTCTTGGCTTACGGAAGCACCCATTGTGGCAATGGTGTATTGGAAATAATTCTTGGCATAAGGAAGACCACGAGGGACACAATACAGGCCTTAGCACACCGGAGGCAATTCTTGGTATATGTAAGGCACCCAGCGGGTGCTGGCCTATTGATGGTAATCCGTCACGTAAGTGGGGAACACCATGTCATATGGGAAGAGTGGAGGGATCAACCATGACAAAATGTGGGCCTCGACCTACTAAAGATAATTTTTAGGTCTCGCCTACACAGCGCGCATGCGCTGCATAGGAGACCATTAGCCATCATACAGCTCTTTTTCGAACCACATACTTGTGCTTGTGGCGGCATGCAGTTTGCGGGAGTGTACAGCGGCGTGCCACAAGCACAAGTATGTACTTTGACAAAGAGAAGACTGCACGCGTGCGTACGCATGCACCGCTGCCCACACGCGCACTCATGCCTGCTCCGTTCCTGCCTCTCTCGCCCCATTCCATCGCATGCATTTTGTCTATCTTCCCTTTCTGCCCTCTCTTTCCTTCTGCTGCTCCGACCTCATCCTTGTTTCCGTTACCACGTCTGTTGTTTTATTTTTATTTTCCCTTTTGCTTCCATTTCTTTGTGTTTCATTTTTTTCCTCCTCGATATCTCACTCGCCTTTCTGCACGCACCATCGCCCACACATGCACACATGCCTGCTCCCTTCCTGCCTCAGACCTACAACTGCAAACCATATTCCAAGCCTGCCTCGTTTTTAGCACAATACGCATGGTGAACATCACACTGTAAACACATTTTTTAAAAAACATTTCCGCAACGCTTATAGCATCAACGTTCGCTCGAGCAAAAGGATTGATTTTAAACGAGAAGTAAGCGCCCCGTATGTTTATAAGACTTTTTGGGGGGTGGTGGGGCGTGGGTGCTTACAAGTTTTATTCAGGCATCTACTTTACATTCTTTCAAACCATAAATGTTACCTTACCTAGGAAGGCAGTTGTAACTCTGTGGTCTTCACGGGAGGTGGGATTCCCAGAATTCTTCAGAGAGGGGCTGCGAAGAGGAATAGTAAGCTCCTCTTCCTGTCTGGCTAAAAAGGAATGTAAGGATGCAATCCAATCCAGTCTGTGCAGGGACAGCCTCCCATTTGAAAAAACCCCACTTAGAACAGGCAGTCGCTTGTCAGTAACTGGCTGGTCTTGCAAGGGGGGCGTCTTAGTTTTACGCAACTGTCTCCTCACAGCCTGTACCTGACCGCCATCTCCCAGCGTCTGTGTGCTGTATTTCCTTGCTTGGGTCAGTTACTGAGTAATATACACTAGCTCCGTGATGCATTGAAACCACGCTGTTGCCGGGGCAACCAAATGCTATCCAACGGAGCATGCAGCGCGGGAGATAAGGAAGTGGTTTAGTTTGCTTATTGTGCCCTTTAAACCTTATAATTGGTTATTTCTTCCTAGACTCGGTGCACCATTCATTAATGTCAGCTTGTAGGTTCCTTTTAGGATTCGAGAAATTCCAGAGTGTGTGATCTGCGAAAGGTACACTACATGTCCCGCTTTTATAACAGAACTAGTTTAAAAAGGTTACCACTGGTTAATAGGACATGCAATCGCACATTCTAGTGACAATTCAAGCCACTGCTTTAGGTGGGATGAGCCCACCATCAGCACAGATCACACTTTCTCACTCCTCTCAATCACTGTCTTTTCACTGTTTCCTAGGATGTACTTGTTTTCGTCTCTTCTACTTCTCCATCCCTTTGCAGTCACACACACATATACACTGTATTTTCTTTTCCTTTGTCACTGTAAATATTTCAACATCTTTGTACCTACTTTTTACACACTTTTCCATTACAAATATAACTATAACTGGGTCATGTGTAGCTATCGCTATGGGCCCTCTGCAGAAAATTGGCATAGCATATAGTCAGACAAGCATTGGCAAAGCCAATAGGTCTCACCTTTGGGAACTTATAAGTGTTTAGCCATACAGCACTTGATGTTGTTGCACCAAGGATATTGTGCTGAATAACTAAACTAAACACTTATAAGGTCCCAAAGGCGAGACCTATTGGCTATGCTAATGCTTGTTGAAATGTGGGTCCCCCACGGTATATGGATACCATCAATTGCATTATTCTCACACTGGCATGTTGTAGGCAATTTTTTGAATAAGGAGGGTATCCATGGAATATGGGGGCACCCATAAAAAAAGGTTAATTCTTGTAAACCAGGAAATGATTGAAATGAGGAGAAATCAATATTACATTTTTAAAAAATTGTGTATATTCCTCAGGCGTTCAAGCTTTATTGTCATTGTCACACCATAAAATTAATTAATTAATTCATTCATTAATTGATGAAACAACAACGACACCATCTCCACCACCCTGATCGACAACCTCAACAACCTCGGACTCAGACAACTCGTCAAAACACCCACCCACCCAGCCACACACTGGACCCCTTCTTCACCGCAAGGCCCCACATCTCCTTCAACCTCACCACCGAACTCTACTGGATCAACCATCGCTGCATGCACTTCACCTTCCGGAAACCCACCACGCACCACTGCACCCAACAGATCCCTCACTGCTGCTGGAGCAAAGTCACCGAAGACCAGCTAATCAACACCCTCACCCGAGCCCACCCGCCGACCCCACCGACCCCTACACCGCCGCCCGCAACCTCAGACAGTGGATCGACGACTGCGCCAACACCCTCGCCCCGCTCAAGAAACCCTCCAACAGCCACTCAAGAAAGAAAGCCAGCTGGTTCACTGAAGACCTCCAGGCCTCCAAACAAACCTGCCGAAAGCTTGAGAAGAACTGTGAAAGAACACAGGACAACTACGCAGCCCACAAGAACGCCAAAAGGGCCTCCTTCAAAGACTGCCTAGACAACAACGCACACAACAGCAAAGAGCTCTTCAACATCGTGAAGGATCTCTCCAACCCCAGCTCCAACACCAACAACATCCCTCCATCACAAGACCTGTGCGACTCGCTGGCCACCTTGTTCCATCGTAAGATCGCAGACATTCACAACAGTTTCAACGCCACGACCGCCTGACAACCAAGGTCACCTCCGCTCCCACGACCATCATCCGCACCAACCGCCTGCTCTCCTGGACCAACATAAACAACGAGGACACCATCAAGATCATGAACACCATCTACTCCGGATCCCCGTCAGACCCATGCCCACACCACATCTTCAACAAAGCCAGCACCGCCATCGCACCCCATCTCAGAAAAGCCTTCAACATTTCCTTCGAGACAACAACCTTCCCGGAGAGCTGGAAGCAGGGAGAGATCAATGCCTTACTCAAGAAACCCAAAGCAGACCCAAAGGACCTCAAGAACTTCCGACTCATCTCCCAGCTCCTGTTCCCGGAGAAGGTCATTGAGAAAACCGTCAACAAACAACTGACCCACTACCTCAAGGAGAACAGCATCCTGGATCCATCCCAGTCTGGGTTCCGCAGCAACTACAGCACCAAAACTGCCCTCATCGCCACCACCGACGACATCAGAACCTTGCTAGACAATGGAGAAACCGCGGCCCTCATCTTCCTGGACCTGTCAGCCGCCTTCGACGCGGTCTGCCACTGCACTCTACGCACACGCCTCCATGACGCCGGGATCCCTCAGCCCAACACTGTTTAACATCAACATGGCACCGCTCGCCCACGTTGCACGACTGCACAACCTCAACATCATCTCTTACGCCGATGACACCCAGCTGATCCTTTCCCTCACCAAGGACCCTCACACCAACAAAACCAACCTCCACGAAGGAATGAAGGCTGTCACCGAATGGATGAGGATCAGCTGACTGAAGCTGAACTCTGACAAGACGGAGGTCCTCATCCTCGGTTTCACACCCTCGGTCTGGGACGACTCCTGGTGGCCGACCGCACTGGGAACAGTGCCAACACCCACCGACCATGGACGCAACTTGGGATCATCCTCAACTCCACCCTCTCCATGACTAAGCACATCAATGCCGTCTCTTCCCCCTGCTTCAACACCCTCCGCATGCTCCGCAAGATCTACAAGTGGATCTCCACCAAAACGAGAAGAACAGTCACCCAGGCCGTCGTCAGCAGCAGGTTAGACTACGGAAACGCCCTCCACGCAGGAGCCCTGGCCAAACTCCTAGAACGACTTCAACGCATCCCGAACGCCTCTGCACGCCTGACCTTGACAACCCCCGCCTTAGCCACATCACACCCCACTCGAGAGACCTGCACTGGCTTCCCGTCAACAAGAGGATAACCATTAAACTCCTCACACACGCACACAAAGCACTCCACAACACCGGACCAGCGTACCTCAACAGACGACTCAGCTTCTACACCCCCACCCGCCATCTCCGCTCCCCCAACCTCACCCTCGCCACAGTCCCCCACATCCGAAGAGCGACCTCCGGCGGCAGATCATTCTCCCACCTTGCTGCCAAAATCCTGGTACACCCTCCCCATCCACCTACAGCAAACCCAAGACCTACTGCCCTTCAGAAGACTCCTCAAGTCCTAGCTTTTCGAGCAGTAGCAGCTTCCTCCACCTCCCCCCAGTGCCTTGAGACCCTCACGGGTAAGTAGTGCGCTTTACAAATGCTATGATTGATTGATTGATTGAATATTTAATGCGTGCCTTTTCCAATCCTTTGGCCTTTAGCAAATGTATGTGAAAATTGTTCTTTAACAAGTACTTTTTCTCAACAAGCATTTGCAATGCAATAGGTCTCGCATTAGAAAAGTTTGATGTTTTGGTATTGTAAATGATATTAATTTTTATTTATGTTTTTTAATAGTGAAAATATAGGAATTAATAGTTTTGTATTTTACAATTTCAATAGTTTTAATTTTTTAAATGTGACACCTTTTACAATTGTAATACAATATGTGTTGTTTGTATGTGACTTATATGTATTGATATTACAAATAACAATGGCTTCTAATTAAATGTATGAATTAATTTTTAAATAAAAGTTATTGTAATGTATAATGGTAATCAGTAAAAATTTTGCAAATAACTTGGTGGAATTGTATTTGGAGGGTGGAGTTTGATTGTGGTTTTGTTTTTTTAGTCTGTTGTTCGATGGTGGATTTGGAGGGTGGAGGGTTTAGTTGGTGGAGGGTGGATTTGGAGGGTGGATTTGTTGGGTGGATTTGGAGGGTGGAGTGCTGAGTGTTGCTGTGGTGGTGCTGAGTAGTTTGTGGTGGTTCTGAGTTGTGCTGTGGTGGTGCTGACTGATGCTGTGTGGTGCTTAGTGGTGCTGTGGTGGTGCTGAGTGATACTGTGGTGGTTCTGAGTGATAATGTGGTGGTGGTGAGTGGTGCTGTGGTGGTGCTGGGTGGTGTTGATTGAATTTGTGGTGGTTGTGCGTGGTGCTGTGATGGTCCTGAGTGATGCTGTGGTGGTGCTGAGTGGTGCTGTTGTGGTTTTGAGTGAAGCTGTGCTGATTTTGAGTGGTGCTGTGGTGGTCCTGAATGATGCTGTGGTGGTGCTGAGTGGTGCTGTGGTGGTTTAGAGTGAAGCTGTGCTGATTTTGAGTGGTGCTGTGGTGGTCCTGAGTGATGCTGGGGTTGCGCTGAGTGATGCTGGGGTTGCGCTGAGTGATGCTGGGGTTGCGCTGAGTGATGCAGGGGTTGCGCTGAGTGATGCTGGGGTTGCGCTGAGTGATGCAGGGGTTGCGCTGAGTGATGCAGGGGTTGCGCTGAGTGATGCAGGGGTTGCGCTGAGTAATGCAGGGGTTGCGCTGAGTGATGCAGGGGTTGCGCTGAGTGATGCAGGGGTTGCACTGAGTGATGCTGGGTTTGCGCTGAGTGATGCTGGGGTTGCAAGGGGAAAAAACGAGTCTAATAGAGGGCAGAAGGGTACAAAAAGCGAGTCTAACAGAGGGCAGAAGGGCAGATTAACAAGGTAAAAAACGAGTCTAATGGGGGCAGAAAGGCACAAAAAACGAGTCTCACAGGGGCAGAAAGGCACAGAAAACGAGTCTAACAGGGGCAGAAGGGCACAAAAAACGGGTCTAACAGAGGGCAGAAAAACAAGGGAAAAAACGAGTCTAATAGGGGCAGAAAGGCACAAAAAACGAGTCTAATAGGGGCAGAAAGGCACAAAAAGCGAGTCTAACAGAGCAAGTAAACAAGGAGAACTGGAGAGTTTTTGTTTAAAAAAAATGGAGAGTTTAAGGGGAAATAGGGGTTTGAGGGAAGAGAAAAGGTGCAGGACACAGGAGAACGTTATAGAAAGGGCTTTAAGTTGTGTGGAAAGATAGGGCCAGATTGTAAATGATATTAATTTTTATTTATGTTTTTTAATAGTGAAAATATAGGAATTAATAGTTTTGTATTTTACAATTTCAATAGTTTTAATTTTTTAAATGTGACACCTTTTACAATTGTAATACAATATGTGTTGTTTGTATGTGACTTATATGTATTGATATTACAAATAACAATGGCTTCTAATGAAATGTATGAATTAATTTTTAAATAAAAGTTATTGTAATGTATAATGGTAATCAGTAAAAATTTTGCAAATAACTTGGTGGAATTGTATTTGGAGGGTGGAGTTTGATTGTGGTTTTGTTTTTTTAGTCTGTTGTTCGATGGTGGATTTGGAGGGTGGAGGGTTTAGTTGGTGGAGGGTGGATTTGGAGGGTGGATTTGTTGGGTGAATTTGGAGGGTGGAGTGCTGAGTGTTGCTGTGGTGGTGCTGAGTAGTTTGTGGTGGTTCTGAGTTGTGCTGTGGTGGTGCAGGACACAGGAGAACGTTATAGAAAGTGCTTTAAGTTGTGTGGAAAGATAGGGCCAGATTGGAAGGAAATATATGAGGAACAAATCACTGACGGGAGAAACAAATAGTAGGAAAAGAGTAGTGGGGAAGATGTGTTGTGGCTGCCTGCTGTCCATATGGCGTCGCTGGTCTTTCCTGTGAAGCTTTGTGACAACGACTTGTTAATTTATGTTAGTAGTAGCGCCCGAGGCCGTGATTACATTTGTAGGAAAGTTCGGCGTTTGGTGGAGGTTTATTGCAAGTGGGGGAAGTGTGCTGCATATGCCTCCAGGAACTATAAAGGAACTGGGTTGCAAAAGAAAATTTTAAAGGCAGGATGCTTTGTATATGTATAAGCCTTATTGGTTATGTGTAGTTTTTAAAATAGAAAAGGAGGCCAAACAAACATGTGTACAATGTTTCTAGAAAAAAGTGTAAATACAGTGTTAAGCGATCCGGAAGACCCCGCTCGAATTTAAGCTTTTTGCACGTGATAACAATACGGCACTAATTTGACTAAACCGGAACAGTTTTGCACAGTACATTGTCAAATAGGCACAAAACTGATTATAAAAATTTGATTGCAGAGGAGTAGGCACTGTTTATTAACGGCTCTGGCAGCCTCTTGGCGCTTGAGTGAAATGCGTGCCACAAAAGTCACCGATTAATGAGCCCTGAAACGGAAGATCCTCTACGGGCAGGGACGAATTGCGGGTTGGTGATATGGGGAGAATTTTGATATTTTTATGGACTTTGATATAGCTTGAACTGGACCCGAATCACCAACTGCACATTCATTTGTGTTGTTGTTGGGCACAGGGATTTGCTCAGAATCACAGGATGTTGAGTGTCCTCGCCGAGACTCAAAACCGGTCCTCCAGCTTCAAGTTCGACTGCTCTAGCCGTTCGGCCACATCCTCTTCCCTACTGGACTGCTTACCGGATTGTAGACTGTCTCGTGGAAAGTAAATAGTGAACCATTGAGGCACAAAAAGCGGACAGTGAATGAAAGAATGATTATACAGACGCCGACTGGGGAGAAAGGGCGAGCAGGGAGTAGCAGAGAGTGGACAGTGAGGTGTGGTTGCTTCTGGTTTGTCTTCACAGAGGCCTGCGCGTGCTCGAGTGCAGTGATTCCTAGGGGGTGGGGGAGATGTCACTCCTCCCACCTCTGCTATCCCGACAGGGAGATAGAGGTAAAAAAAACACATTCTGCAAGTGAATCAGGACGCATTGTCAGAGAACCTGAATAAAGTAGGCACCGGGCAGTGGTCCCGAGCGGAGAAGAACCCCATGTGTGTAACGCGGCGCAGCGTTACATGATAATAATAAAAGGGAGCAATGAATGAACGCAGGGAAGAAACCGGACTGGCGTGCGCATTTTGAAACTGCAGGGGGGGATGTAGGTGAGAAAGAAACTGAACAGGAGGCTGTGATGCTCCTGTATGGCCTAGTATGGTGTCACGTTAAATATCACGGGACCCCTTAGAGCGGTGAAAGTGGGTGCTGTAGCACGGGCGAAAGCGATGTGATGATGACCATTTACCCCATGTATGACGGTCCGTTGGGCAAAGATAGAAGCAGATCCTGTGTGAAACAGGAGCAGATAGATGCCTCGGGATAGTGAGGGTCCTGTAAGTAGGGACAGGAGGGTGGATGAGTAAAAGTAAATAGCCTGCACGCTAGAGATGTGGCAGCGCCAGCTCTTGTATTACCGGCAGGAACGTGTGTGGGGTCATTGTACACAGGTTACCGTGGAGTCTTATGTGAATCTGTGTGATGCCGAGTACTGGTGGAATGGGGGCCGGTGGTGTCAGAAAATCTCTTGGCAGCTGCATACCTAGGCTGAAAGGTTGGATGATTGACAATGTACAGCATACCGTTGCTATAGTCGCCCTAAGTTGGCAGGGTATGTCCAGACGCGGGTCCCATGCTCACTGCGCCTATGGATTCAAGCTAGTCTGGTTGATACGGAGTGTTACCGCGAAACCGTCCCAGGATACTTGTTTACAATCCAGGGAGAACCTGGCTTGGTAGTTAGGGCTGCACTGCTGCCATGAAGAGGGTCACAACTGATTTCCATATGACTGAGTCCATATTGGAGTGGCATGGTGGGCAAAAAAAAAACGATGGATTATACCCTGATCCGTGACTGGAGGTTTATGTTTGACAATGTTGAGCATTTCTTTTCATCTTTTTGTGAAAGGCTGGACAGCAAGCATTGGCCAATGTAGAGCATGAAAAGAGGTAATTACAAGGAGTAAGTAGATGAGGGTTTGTCTGCCTTCATTAAGATAGGATTTAAAACACTTTAATGCCGACATGGTGGGCAAAAATAAACAATGGATTTTACCCAGATCCATGACTGGAGGTTTTTGTTTGATAATGTTGAGCATTTCTGTTCATCTTTTTGTGAAAGGCTGGACAGCAAGCATTGGCCAATGTAGAGCATGAAAAGAGGTAATTACTATGAGTAAGTAGATGCAGGTTTGTCTGCCTTCATTAAGATAGGATTTAAAACACTTTAATGCCGACCCCAATGAACTATGCTGCACTCGCCTGATCACTTCTATAAGTGATCCCTTTGGTTCACGGCAGTGAGGGATGTTAATTAGGGGGGAGGAGAAGTAAGTGAGGCCGAGCCCGCTGGGGGAAGCAACAGATGGCTTTGGTGTGGACGCGCTTCGCGCGCTGGATGGAAAGTGTGTGCAGCAGGGGGCGGAGCGGATCCCTTTGAAGTGGCGGTTAGAGTTGTATCAGGAAAGCTAAACCAGCAGGTGGATGCGCGTTCACGATCACATGCGCTTGTGGAAATCCGCCGGCTGGTTTAGCTTTCCTGATGCAACCCTATAATTCTCGCTATTCATTCCTTGCGGAATGGAATAGCGAGACCTAAAAAGGTTGACCTCCCTGAATCCTCCTAGATAAAGTCAGCCTTGCCTTGTTGTCATTGGCATTCAAGGCAAGTATTATTCCCAACAACTTTCAAAGATCATCAGTCGTCACTCTATAACGTTCTATTTCACATTATAAAACCAACTTGCTGAAAAGCCTACCATCGTCGCCACTCCACCACTCTCACCCACATCACCAGATCCAGTTCCTTATATTCATCATCAACTGCTATAAGTTTTGCCACGGCTGGGGCAGACCTATGGGTTTGTTTTGTTGGTAGCGTGGCACTTGATCAGCATACACCCGGGCAGTGGTAGTAATGTGATAGTGCAAGCCCCTACTGAGAACTCTTTAAAACATATTGACTTTGTATCCAAATTCCCATAAAGTCAGACAGAAAATGGCAGCAAGAGTCAAAGGCATTAAGCGTGTAATGGGAAAGTGGCTGCAGTCAGACTGTGGGGGTAGCCAACCAGAGTAACAGAATTTCAGTGTCCCATGCTTCAACTACCTTGCGGTTTGCTTCTGCTTTGGTGCACAGGACTGAGGCATGCTTGATGGAGGACAGCCATGGGCATAAGAGAGGGACAACTACAGCTGAGTAGCACGTCCTGTTTCTTCATATTAGGAGAAAAATCTGGCCTGTACATCACCGTTCCTACCAAATACTGTAATACCGAAAACCACTACAATGTAAATGTATGTAATGCAAATAAACTTCAAGGGGTATTCATGCCAGAGTAGTTTTCATATGTTTTGTAATGTAACATTTGATTGTAAAATGTTGTAATGATTTTTTTAAATATTACTTTAGAACTACTGCTCTCAAATACAGATGCAGCCTCATCCCCTTTTTATCTGGTATTAAACTCATGTGACAAGCCACCTACCTGTAAACTTCAACATGGCTTCTAGGCTTCTATGGAGTTGCCTGGCTATGGAAGGAGGCACAGCCTGAGCCAATAATTCTGGTATAGAGCTAGATTTCTAACCAACTACATAAAAATGGGATTGTCACCATGTTTCTCCACCCTTCTCATCTCCACCAGTGAACATTGCTGCAGCTCTTCTCCAAGCAAGGGAACATTGACTGACACCCACAATCAGGTGGGCCACTGGAACAGTGCACCCTGAGGAGAGCGGTGATAACCAGGTAGGTGGGCAGAAGGTGGTGCGGCTGGTGCTCTCGGCAGAGGTTGATAAGTTATGCCAGCATGTCATCTCACAGGGATGACGGGGCGCACAGCAGTCCACCAGTGAGAATCAAGCATACTTCTAATTTGTCCTCTAGTAGGGGATGTCTCTGTTTAGGTCTCACCTACCAAATGTGATAGATCTATTGTGCATTTACATTGAGCGTAGAGGCTGCCTATTGGTTGCTATTGGTTAGATTTATTTTAACCCTAATTAGCTACCCCTTTATTATTTGCCTTGTGTGGGCTTGCCTTCTTCTTCTGTGTTTATTCCTCCCCTCGAGCATACCCTTCCACAGCTTAGATTTTCAAACAACGTTTTTCTTTTTGGTTAAGCACTCCATGCATGTGTCTTCCAACTGTCTCAATTGTGTACTTCTCTCCCCATTCCACCGCACTCTGTGTTGCTCTCTCTCACATGTGCTCTTCCCCCACACTCCTCCATGTTGCGGCTTCACCATGTGTGCTTCTCCATCATATTGTTTTCTTGCTTGCATGCTTTTTCAAGTGCAGTTTTTCACCTCTCGTGCTCTCTCCCATTATCCTTGTTGTTGCTTTTTCCCCTGTGCCCCATCTCGCATCAGTATATGTACCACCACCACCTGCTACCACAATCCAGCTGCCCCCACATTAGCAACATCACCCTTCCACCACAACACACCACCCTACCACCACACTTCCACCACCACCACTGCCTCCAACACCACCACCATCCTAACACCGCCCTAACGAACACCACTATAACCATCATCACAGTAACCACCACTCTAACCACAACCACCACTCTAGTCACCACCAAGAATACCATACTCTAACCACCACTACCCTAACTATAACCATTCTACCCTAACCACCACCACCACCACCTCAGCCACCACTACCCTAATCACCATCACCAGATGATCCTAACCACCACCGCCCACACCCTAACCACTACCACCCTAAACATCAACATCATTCTAACCACCACCAACACTGTAACCACCGCCCTAACCAACACCATGATACAAACCACCACCCTAACTAACATCTAAACATCCATCCAAACCATAACCCTAACGACCACCACCCTAACCACCACCACCTTACTATCACCACCACCCAAACCACCACCCTAACACTTCCCAAACCACCCTAACCCCCAACTCCTTAACCAGCCTACCATCCTAACTACCACCACACTAACCACAAACATCTTAACTAGCTTGCCACCCCTTACCACCACCTCCACCCTACAACTATCACCACCACCCTAACCACCACATACTTCCACTCTAACCACCATCCTATCAACAGTACCCTAACCACCACCAATCTAACTATCCTACAGCACCCTCCCACAAGAGCAACCACCCTACCACCACTAACCAAGCCACTACCCTGACATCACCATCACCCTACCACCCTACCTTAAACACCATCCGTATCCTACCACCACCCTACACTACCCACCACTCCACTATAAGCATCACCACCCTTCCCTAACCATGATCCTAACCACCACAATACCCTACCCTAACAACCATCATACTTACCACCACAACCTGCCTACTCTAACCACCACACTAACCCCCACCACCTTCACCACCTTCATTCATCCACCACCACCACTATCCTACCCCCACCACTTTAACCATCACCACCACCATCCTAATTACTACTGCTGAATCACTCCCACCCTAACCAACTTTTCACCACCCCCACGAACACCCTTCCACCTCACCACCACCACCCTAACCAGCACCACTACTACTCTAATCTCCACCAGCCTATTGTAACCACCACCGACCACCTCCATGCAAACCACCACCACTTTACCCTAATCACCACCGCCACTGCCACCATAAGCACCACCACACTCACCACTACCACCCTCACCAGCAGCATAACACCATAACCTATCAACACCACTGTACCACCACTCAAGCCATCACTCTAAATACCACCCTAACCCTGCCAGAACCTGATCCTAAACACCAACCTATCACTACCACCTTCACAAACACCACCACACCATACCTACCATCACCCTCACCACCCTGCTAACCACAGCTGCCACCCCGCCTTAACCCCCACTACCCTATCCATCACCATCACCACCACCACTACCACAAACCCTAACCACAAACACCCTAAGCACCACCCTAACCAACACCCAAACCACCACCTTAACCAACCTCTCCAATCTGCAAAACTATTCCTACTGGTAAGTAACCATTTTGTTGTCTAACTGTACACCCAGATTGTCTCCTCCTGGTCAGTGGATGGTGGGGTCTGAATCAGTTGTTATTTGAGATTTGATGACACCTTTCAAATCGTCAAAGGGCACTCCAAGAGTTACAGGGAGTAGTATGCTCCTTTTTTCCATGATGGGTTGAATGTGTGGCTGAGCATTAGGTCAGATACACCCTTTCTTGTGCTCATTTTATAAGTTTATTTTGGTCTGCTATTTTCCCATCAATGCCTGCTACAAATGCCACCAGCATGTTTAAAAAATGTATCTGCATGTCCATTTTGGCTGAATGGTCATTCATTGCGTCTACAGTTAGTTGGAAGGTTCTCATTGGAGACAGCCAAATGCTGTTGTGTTGAACGTGTTCTTATTCTTTAGTTCCGTCCTGCTAGTTCTCAGATGCAGGTGGGGGATTTTTGTCATGAAAGACTACAACTGATTCAGAACTCTGCTGTCAGACTACTCCCACATGTAAAACCAGAAGCCAACAACTCCCATGCCTTGAAGGCCCTACATTGGCTACTGATTGCCAGAAGATCCACATTCAAGCTGCTTTTTATCACCCACAAAGCGATGCGTGGAACAGGGCCACCCTTCATTAGGAAACAAATCACCAAATACATTCAACAAAGGAACCTCCACTCTAGATTGGCACCTCGCCTCAAAATCCCATCATACAAGAAAAAAACATCTTTCTCGGTCCAAGCAGCCAAACTATGGAACCCTTTACCCCCATACAGCAGATCTACAGATAACGATATTATTTTCAGAAGAATACTCAAGAGTTGGCTCTTCCTCACATAACCACCATACTCAAACATAAATGTACAGCGTATCACTGCCTATATAAGCATTTATTTGGATTATATGTATGCATCTAGATTTGTTTATTGCTTTGTATAAATGTGTATACCAATTATTTTTATCAATATATAGATATTTGTTAGGTCTGCTTAACAATGTAATGAAAAATTGAGATGGTTTTTAGAAGTCAGAGAATGGGCGCACAGCCAGTATGGAAGCACTGAAAGATATAGTAAGAGGTGGTGCAACTGGGTGAGTGGAAAACCATATAACCACTCAATGGAGAAGTCAGCAAGCTGTCCTAATCCAACGGTAAGTAAAAAGACATACCCTATGCACACACTAGGTAAGTACAAAAGGTCATTGTGTGACCATTAACGCATTGACAAATTGGTGCAGAGAAACCACAATGAAGCACAAAGTGATATACAGATGATGAGAAAAGATAAACATATGATAACAACAACGTCTTGGTCTCCTTAATTTAATATATCACAGCTTGAAAACAACCAGCCGACACGTGTTTCATCGCATGCTACAATGGGGGCCTGTGCGCACCTCAACCCCTTTTATTTGCCCAGGTCGCCATGTGTTGTGTCCAGTGCTTTAAATGGGCAGGTACTGTCCGGTACTGAGTACCGGCACTTCTCAAGGGAATCGTAATACTTTTAATTGGAGAGTACCGGCACTTCACAGAAACAAGCTGGTACTCAGGTACATTTCAAGCACTGGCTGTGTCCTGCTTAAAACGAGTGCATGTGTGCACCCCAATAACTAGAAACATGGGAGCCAGGAGTCTGCAACTCCTGGTTAGCAGATCAAGGTATGTTTAGCATCAAGATTCCCTCTGATGCTAGGGGGGGGTCAGCCATGCCTCAAAGATGAGGTGACGCTCAGCCTGAGCTTGGATCATTCAAAGACTCCCATGGAAGGGGGGGGGGGGGGGGCATGCTGCAAATGAGGCACCTGAAGATCGCCTAGAGTAGTAGGCGGAGGGGCTCACCTTGCCAACCTTGCCTCTTGCCCACGCCTCACCTCTACTGCTCACCTCCCTACTCCCCAGGTGCTGTTACGGATTCACTCAACACGCCCTCCCCGGTCTGCAGCCCTCCCTCTAAAGAGAAGCAATAAAAAAAACTCATTATTAGCAAGGCCTTCCTGCACCTCCCCACAGTTACTGTAAATAGAGTCATTAAAAAGGCTTAAAACTCAATTTTGTCCCACACCTCGGAATATATTAGCATAATTCTCACCAGCCTCTCATTACGGCGAACACCGCGGATCAGAGGTGAGAACTTGCCCTGTCACCGTCAGATCTGCTGCTATCACACTCCCGGCTGCCAAAAATGTATTAACCTAAGTGTTGGATGCGCCTAATAAAGTTCTGCCGAGCGGCTTCATTTAAAGAGACACGCATTTCTGTTCGACTCTGCCTGGTTCCTGGCTCCTTCTTCATGGGGTGCTGCTAACCCCCTCTAACTCCTCTGTTGTTGTTTTTTTTTCTCTGTACAGACATAAATGTGAGGGGTTCTGGAAAGCAGTGTGTGTTTCTATGATCCACAGCCTCTGAAAAGTGGGGAGGGGCAGGGCACACGACTAACTCTGCCCAGCCCCACCAGCTTTCCAAATACCATGGTGTGCTCCGAACTGTCTATGTTTGGAGTCTGCCTTTTGGCCAGAGTGAGAATGCAGTGCTTAATTTGTGCAGGTGGTTGCCGGACACTGACACTGGGAATTATTTTTCTTACTCACACTTTGATCCAGAGCAAGAGAGATAGAAAGGAATAAAAGGAAGACAAGAAGAGCACTGGAAAGATAGGAAAACAGTAACAGAAGAATAAAGGAGGGATGAAAAACAACCTGCTAGAATGAGAGAGGAAGTGTAGGGTGGTGGAAAAAAGAGGATTCAAATGGAGAGCTGGAATCAAAATTAAGCAGCCTTGGCATTCCGCAACCCCGTCATTCAGCTCCAAACAAACGTTTTTTTTTTTGTGTGCAAACTAAACTATGGGAGAAGAAAGTAATGTCAGTGCTCCTAGTAGAGTGGAAATAGGCTGGTGGTTAAAGAACCCTTGCTTTAACTAAATACTAACAACACCAAGTGCAACTCCAATACTCACTACAGGCAAAGAAACCAGTTACAGCCAGATTCATCAACCCAAATTGCGATCGCAATAGCTGCAAAATAGCTATTGCGATCGCAATACCCAGAATCGCAGTTCATGAAACAAAACCTGACCCAAATGCAAAATCGCAAAACATTATTTGCAAATTCCCAAAGATAATCGCAGAATCAAGGTGGAACCCCCCTATGCGAATCGGAAATTGCGAGTTCCCAATGATTCTGCGATTTAAATTGCGAATTCGCAAAATAATCGCAAACCAAATGCATGAAATATCGCAAAAAGCGAAAAACCTCAAAATCGCTATTTGCGAGGCGCAAATTAAGGAGAAGCCAAACCAGGTGGTAACCATGAAGTAAAAAAAAAAAAATCCAAAAAATTTCCAAATGAGCCACAGGTGCGGGGCTGACCAAACACACTTAAGGAGACACAGTAGGATCATGAGGACAATCACAATGCCAGGACTCTACATGGTGGTCAGGTGGTGAAGGCTCCAGGCTGTAGCAAGGAACAGACGCATTATCCAGGAGCGAATTTTCCGCCAGCGGGTCACACTACTGGGCCAAACTGAGGAGGAAATCTACTCAAAGCACCGGCTGGATGGGGCAATGATTACAAAGCTCATCCGGGACCTTGACCCCCTGATGCAGCACCCAACGAGGAGGACCAATGCCGTGCCCACCCATGTCCAGGTCCTTTGCAGCCTGCACCTCCTGGCTCCCGGAAGCTTTTGCAGGGGGGATCTCCCAGAGCACCATGTCGCACTGCCTGAGGAGTTTCCTGGATACCATGTTGAGCCGCCTACACCATTACATATAATTCCCAACCACCCAACAGGACTTGAATCAAACCAAACTAGAATTTTACAACTTAGCACAATTCCCCCATGTAATTGGATGCATTGACGGTACCCACATCCACATCTGCCCACCCGTAGTGACAGAATACATGTACCGGAACCGCAAGTCCTACCACTCACTGAACATCCAGATGGTGTGCAACGCTAAGACAATCATCACTGACATAGTGGCACAATACCCAGGGAGCACGCATGACTCCTTCATATTCCGGCACAGCGGCATGCACACACGACTGGCCAGGGGAAACTATGGCCAAGGACACCTTCTAGGTAAGTACACAAAGCCAAAAAACAGTACATCGCGACCATGTAGCTGCGTATGACAGGCACTCACCCTCTGCTCCTTTCATTCAGTTGACAGCGCCTATGGCCTCCGTGAGTACCTCCTCACCCCATACCTCAACCCTGCCACACCACAGCAACGGCGTTACAATGCTGCACACATTCGCACTCGGAATTGCATTGAGCTGACATTTGGACTTTTAAAGAGCAGATTCCGCATCCTATACAAGACTGGTGGGTCCCTCAAATACCAGCCTGAGGTCTGCTGCCGCATCGTGGCCGTGTATGCAATACTCCACAACATTGCTACCAAGCGGAGGATACCAGTGGATATCTCTGGTAGTGAGTCGGAAGGGGACAACCGCCAACCTGCAAACGTGCATCATGCATGCGGGGAGAATCCTGCTGAAGGACACAGGCGCCGCAACCAAATCACAATGAACTGTTTCTAGTGCACCCATTCCCCTCACACAACACTGCACTCATGCATGACAAATGTAATAATGACATGAGTTGGATTTACGTGAGACCATAAATTCTTATTGTTTATTCACAATAATGTGGCCTTTGTTTTTCATGATATCACATGCAAACTGTATTCCGTCATACAGAACCATGAAGGGGTAGAGGGCTTGCTTGTTGAATCAGCATGGCCCTGCAGGCAGAGTTAAATGTGTCACTGGCGCCTCCGTCCAGACGCACCCAGTCGCCTCTCCGTGCCCTCCACAACACTGTTGGCCCATGATGCTGCAGTGGACCTGCTGCTGCGGCGGCGTTCCGTTACCAGCGGCAAGGACATGCTGCTGTGGCTGGAAGTGCCCTCGCTGGCATCATCCCCCCCACCTGCTTCACCATGGCCAGTCGGCTGCAGACTCTGCACAGCTGCCGTCACCTGTTCAAGGGCCCTGGCGACATCCTGGCAACATTGGACCATCTGCACCTGCATTGCAAGGGAGCGGCGGGAAAGTTGTGAGGTGGCATTTCCAATTATGCGATTGGACCTGGTGTAGGCTGACAGGCGGGTCAGCAGCTGGCGGTGGCGGCGGAGGGTGATATCCTGCTGGGATACCAGGATCTGGCTGTTTTCACGAACAGCTGCGGTCATGCCCTGCATGCATTCTCTGAGCTGGCCCACATTTTGCGCCATCTTATGCAGCTGCAGGTGAATGGCTGCCAAGTGACACGCCAGCTTCTGATGTACCGCAAGCATGCGGCGTTCAATGGCCAGGCCAGGATCCCGATTTTGGAAAAGGGGGTGGTGATGGACAGAGTTTCTGAATGATGCAGAATACTCTTACCCAGTCAAGAGATCAGGGCTTGATCCATCACCGTTTTTTAGCTCACTGCACCATCCCAGCTCAGAACCTGGCTACATGCAAATCAGTCTGTTCCTGTCCCAGTGCATGATGGGAACAGAGCAAACCAAACTACTGGTCAGGCCAGGATCCCGTACATGGACACCTCTGCCCGCGCGTGTTGGGGCGTCACGCTGCTGGCGCGTCAGCCCGCTGGACTGTGATCTTACTGTGGCTGTGCGCCTTGTCTGCCTCCTGGCTGCTGGTGGTGTGGCTTGTACCACTGCTGTGGGTGTCACTTGGGGTGGTTGCTGGGCACCTGTGGCTGCAGGGGTGGCCCTGTCCACATGGGGAGGTGGTGGTACTGCTGCTGGTGGCTGAGATGGTCCTGGTCGTGATGCAGGTTGGCCCTCACACTCGGTGTCCTCCGGGTTCTCCTCTATATGTAGGGCCTCACTGTCGGTGCTGGGTTGTTCAGACGCACCTGGGATTTAAATGGGTGCATGATTAATGATATGTATCTTGCACATGAGATGTTGCTACATGCATGCAGGCTTGCTTTCCCTGACTGGCTTTAGGAATTACTTTGAATTGACCGGTCTGGCTGTGTGGGGCTATCTGGGAATTTTGGACACACTACAAGTCCCACAATGCAATAGGGCATTTCAGGTGTGCATGGCCTGCATTACTGGGGTAATCAAATAGCTAGCTCAGGAGTCATGGGCATTGTTAGGGGACGGGATCGCAATCGCATGGCACTTACCTTGGGATTGTTGGGTGGGTCGGGAGGAGTCCAGCTGGGTGACCCCCACGCAGGCTTCAGGATTCAGGGTGTCCTCCACAAGGTCTTCCAGTGGAGTGTTGGGTGTGACAGTGGGCTCTCCTCCACCGGTGGCAAGTTGCTCCCCCAGCCTCTCAGCGATTCGCTCTTTGGCACGCCCTCTGAGGTTGTACCATCTCTTTTTTAATTTGTCTATCGAGCGCTGGGTCACCCCAACTGAATTGACCTTTGGGCCGATGCGCAGCCAGATGCGGAGCTTGTCAGCCTCAGGCACCCTCCGGGAGACCTTACCAAAAAGGCGAGTATGGTCCTTACAGACTCCCTCAATGAGGAACTTAAGTTCCTGCTCAGAAAATGTAATCTTTCTCTTCCTTCCTGGGGCACTGCTCCCTGCTGCTTCCTGGGACATTTTGAAAGTTGTTGGTGTCCTGGTGTGGTGCTGCAAGTTGTCTGTAGTGGAGCTCTGGCCATTACTGCTTCCACTTTCAGGCTCAGTGATCAGAATGAGGGAAGGAACAGCCTACTTCCTGGTTGTGATTTCACCAATGGGCTTAAAATGCGACTTCCCGTTTTTGAAATCTCGCAGTTAGCGAGATCGCAAATTGCGATTTCGGTAATTGCGAGTTCGCAATTTCAACATGGTCAACGGGCGAATCTGCAAATTTTCTGCGATTTTGCGGTAATCGCTATCGGCAATTGCGGCCAATTGCGATTCGCTTTTTGAAATCGCTTTTGTTGATGCATCCCATTCTGCAAATTCCAATTGCGATTCGGTATTTTTCGCAATTTAAAATTCGCAGAATATGGAATTGATGCATCTGGGTGTTAGTACCTTATCCATACTCTAGGCAATGCCTCTCTATCTAAACTCTTAACTGCACCTCTCTGGTCCACCACCAGCCAACTCGTGCCCGCAACCACAAATCCTTTTAGTACAAGACTGCCTTGAGGAAGAAAGGCTCCAGGGCCGACTAAGACACATATACATGAAAACAAGTACCAGTAATGTACGCTTTTACAACTCGATCCCTGTTTGGCAGTGTGTTGCCCTTAGTGTAAACAGCCTGGGGCAGATTTACAAGGCCCTTGAGCTTCTTTGCGCGCAAACAATGCGCCCTATTTACAATGCGATGCATCTAGGGAGATGCGTCACGTTGTAAAGCCCTGCGTCAGGTATAATGTATGCAGGTGGCGTTCCTACGCAAGAAAGCCTTGTATAAGTGACGCAGTGAAATATACATGATTTCACTGCGTCACTTTCAGGATGTCACTGCATCAAAACCTTACGCCTGCTTGAAGCAGGCATAAGGAGTGACGGAGTGTAGTGGGAATAGGCCACAAAATGCATTGCTGGAATTGCATCGTGCTTGCGACACGACTCCAGCAATGCGTGGCTTTTACCCCAACAGATGCTTCAGAATTTCTGAAGCATCTGTCAATCCTTACGCCATGGTGCACCGTATTCTAAATACGGAGCATCCATGGTGGCGCAAGCATTTTTTAGGGTGGCGCAAGGAAAGTGACGCATCTCTATAGATGCGTCACTTTCTTGTAAATCTGCCCCATTGAATCTCTGTCTGTAAACTGAGGCAGCCTATGTTGCTATCTCCCTGTATCAGAAATTCTGATCTGCACTAAAGACCATAGCATAGTTTTAAATGACATGGGTTCCTCCTCTATACTTTTTTGTAGGGTTTCTACTGGTGCTTTATGTGTGCCAGTGATTGCAGGGGTGGGTACTGGCATTCCTGTTTTGGGCACCAAGACCTGTATTATACATAGGGTGCACCATACCAGTTTGCAGCAAGGCGCACATTGAAAAGGTGCACTCGGCGCAGACTGAGATAGTGCACTCTATTATCCACTCACGCATTATTTTATTTATTTCGGCTCAGTTGAATCATAAAAGGTACAAGATAAAACATACTTTAAAAAATGAGGTCAAAGCAAGCAAATTCATTACAGAAAAGAAATACGTATATCATTAAAATACAATTTCATTCAAAAGTTCAATTCAACAATACAATTCTTTATTGAGATACAAATTCCAGTAAAAATTGGTGAACACCACACCCTGTCACAAAGAGAACGGATTACTAAACATCTGAATAAAATCCATGCTGTGAATGAAACAAAACAATAGAAGTTTAATCATTAAAAAGCATTGTCTTGTGTTCTAGAAAAGTGACTCAATCTACACAAAGTGACTAGTATGCACAAAATGGTCCTTACTTGTTGTTTAATGCATTCATCCTAAAATTGTATTGTATTGTAATTGCATTTATATAGTGCTTACTACCCCTGACGAGACATTGAAGCGCTTTTTCGGCGAGTAGCACGCTACTCCGGTGTGGTAAATAAAAAGCTAGTTATTTACGCCGTTCGGAATTTCTATAATTACCCAAGAAAATGGTAATGCATAAAATGAGGAGCAGAGTCCTTGGTCTTCGAGTTGAAAGGGTTTTATTACAGAACTCGAGTTAAGGGAGAGCTCCTTCACCAAGCGGGTTCAGGAGTAGTCTACTTTGCTTGAAACATGACAGCACTTATATACAGTACGAGTACAATCAAAAAGAAGGAGTTTCCCTTAGACTTGATTCAATCATTTCACGATGTAATCATACAGAAGACATGGCATACTTGTTCTCGTTTAAAGAATAACCTGAATAGCATTTACACATAAACAAACATATTGCATTGGGCGATTGTGGTGGTAAGTTACAGAGTTGCTGGTATCTGAGGACAGAGAATCAGGGCATTGTTACAGGGTCATTTCTGTCGGAAAAGGTAAAGAGGACGAGGCATTGTGCGTTCTTTACTTCGTACACAAGGGTGGTGATGTCTCACAATGGTATGTGTGTGCAGCGGGGAAAAAGAAGAATGGGCTGCAGTAAACTATTCTTCTTCGTGGCAGTCTCGTGTGCTTGATTATGTCTCCCCTTGGTTGTTAACCCAACCCGTGGCTGTCCTCGCAAACTAGGAAATCATTGACGAGCGAGAGCTGTTCGTTCGGTGATAGAGTTAGGGAGGGTTTTTTTATTTCGAGTCACCCATCCGACTGACTCCGTTCTGGTCTAAAGAAAAAACATCGAACGGGACGGAAACCCGTAGGTTACATGGTAGCTGGACATTATTCTTGGCATGTGTCAGTTTTACGAAAAGAGAGCAGGCAAGAGGGGGTACAACGGGGTTTGTGCTTGAAGTAGGAGGATCGGCTTGCCTGGTCGATGTCAGGGAGGATAGGGTGCATGATGGGACACCAGGCAAAAAAGGGAGCTTTTTAGTCAAATTCCACATTCCCTCCTTGTCCCATAGAAACCCTATTACAGAAATTCTTAATCAATTTCTATATTCATCAGGTCGTATATTTGTTCCTGTAACATGATCATTTCATTTTTCTTTCCTCCGTTTCGTGGACGAGGAGTACAGGAAGTGGCACACAGTCCAAAAAGGGCGGGGCCACACTGGACACAGAGGCAACAGGTGAAGATAGTGGCCAAAACGAGGCCCAAGACTGTTAGTGCCTTCCACCCCCAGGTGGACAGGAGGTCCCAGAACCAGCCGTCAGGGACCATGAGCCTGTGTCCATATCCACTTTGTCGGATAGAACATGGAGGCGGGAGATAGCAGAATAAACTGATGGGGCGTTGTCTGGAATAAATACACAACTGGACCCTATTACCTTACACACACCACCACGGTCGGCTAACAGGACATCTAAAAATATACGGTGCTGTAGTGTCATGAGCCTGTCTGCAGCTACCTCAGCTGTAATGTTATTTAAGGCGCCAGTTGTTTCGTCTATGGCGGCCTGAACTACACGGGTTAGTTGCCGGATGTGGCGACTATTTGCCATAGGTCCCCAGAAAGGGAGAAAACCTTTAAAGAAGTCTCCTACTTCTTGTCCTGTAGTATCTTCTGCATCTATGACCCCCCTTCGTTGTCTTCTAACTTGGGTCAGAGGGTCAACCAGGTGGTAATTGGCGGGGGCTGTGTAAGTCGTTAGTAATAGGAATGCGATGTAGCACTTTCCAGACCAGCCTTGGGGCAACCAGGTGCGCGCATGGGGTCCACAAATGAAATAGGTGTTTGGGGCAGTTACTATGGTCGGAAAATCGGGAGCGGGCAGTGTGTATGTCCTATCACACTCGCTGTTCCCCATTACTTCCCCTTTTCCTTTCCCCCTGATGCAAAACCGGCCGTTTTGCGGTACTACCCAACCTCCTTGATCTGTCCGTCTTTGATTGACGGAAAACATTTCCCTGAAGGAAGCAATGTCATGGAACTGGGAGTAACTGATATTTTCGTGATCTTCGGCCCTCCCCCAGGTGACAGTGAGATCCACCATTTTAGAAACAGCCTTTACTATTTTGGTCTTTACCTCGTTCCAATTACTTTCGTTTTTCAATTTGGTCGGGGGAATGTTTCTGACTGAGGCAGAGAATATCATGGCTAAGGCATAGGCGGATCCTGAGTAACCAAACGGGAGGGAGAAAAAGGGCATTCCCTTATGCACAGAATGTGGCATCAAACCACAAACCCAACAGTTGGTCTTGTTGACTATGAGCTGGTGTTTATGGAGGGTGGAAATGAATGTATTATTTATAAATTCCTTTCTTCTGTCCTCGAGGTGTGGGGGAAGATCAACATAGGAATGCATAGTGGTATTCTTTACAAACGTGGAAGAATGTGGAGGGAAAACTGTACATAAGATCCATCCTAAACAGGCTGCTATACAGCAAACAAGCAACATTGTAAACAGAAAAATCGAGAACCTGCTATGCAGTAATTTTACATAATTAGTCTTTTTCCATTGACGCACCGCGTCATTTCTCCTCATGATGCCTATGGATTTAGTATCAAGATGTCTCTGAACACGAGATCAAAACGTCTCCCAGCAGCCGCTTCACCAAGAGCTTGTTCCTGGGCTTAATTAGCCACCGGTGCGTTATGATCAGGTGTAATGTCTTTAGTCTGTTTTTGGTGGGATCGCAGCCGCGATCTATATTCCTGTTGAGGGGTGAGTTCTGGAATTGGTGAAATTATATCCGGGGCGTTGGTAGCTGTTGGACAAGGCACAGTGTCTGTGGGTGTAGGTCCAAAAAATTTCCGACAGTGGCTAGCGTGGAGCCATCCTTTGCGTCCTTCCACTTTGACGACGGTCCTCGTAGTTAGGAGGACCAGCTTAGGAGCTGTCCATCTCTTCTCCAGGGGGCTGGTACGATCTAAATTTCTGATCAATATCCAATCGCCGGGCCTGATTGCGTGTTCTCCAGGCGTGGTGAGGTCTGAAATGCTGCTGTGACCTGTGAACGACAAGATTGGAGTGCAGACATCAAGGAAGCCAGGTAATCTGTCAACATATTAGAATCAATGTCAGTCAGTTTTCTAGGAGAAGGGACACCCCAGATGTTAGGAGGTCTCCGAATGTTATTTCGAAAGGGGACAGTCCCGTCCGGGAATGTGCCACCATTCGCATATAAAAGAGAGCGACTGGGAGGGCAGTGACCCAATCTATCCCTTTTTCTGCACATACTTTGGCTAGTTTTGTTTTCAAGGTCTGGTTGTGCCTCTCTACCAAGCCTGCTGCTTGAGGGTGTCGGACACAATGGAATCTCCAGGAATATCCCAACAAAAGAGAAACAGCCTCCATTAATTTGGAGGAGAAAGGTTGTCCATTGTCCGAATAAATGACCCTTGGTAACCCATACCTGGGGAAGAATTCTCTCACTAATTGCTTAGCTGTTGTCTGGGCACCATAGTCTGGGACGGGGTATGCTTCAGTCCATCGTGTCAGTGTACATACTACCACTAGCACATATTTGTACCCTCGACATCTGTCCATCTGGATATAATCCATTTGGAGGACTTCGAAGGGATGATCAGGAGGCTGGAATCCACCTTGTTCTACTGATACACCTTTACCAGGATTAAATTGGCAACATATCATGCACGTTTTTACTTTTTGTTTGGCTGCAGATCTCAGATGTTTGTTAAACCAGATATTCCGTAAACTATCCAGCATACCTTTCTCGCCTAGGTGGGCGGGGCTATGGACCGTGCCAATTATGACTTGTACCATGGAATCAGGGAGAAACCACACTGTTCGGTCTTTGGTCATACAACCTTGATCTGTCTGGACCCCTCCTTGTTCAGCCCATTTCTTTATTTCATCTAAGGTGGCATGTGTCTGTATGTCTAGCACATCTTTCAAGGGGTCCCTCACTATCATAGTGACAGTCTGTGTTGGTACCTGTGAGTCTGTTGTGTTCACTGGACTCTGGGCTGTCTGTTTAGCAGTCCGGTCCGCTAAATCATTTCCTTTGGATATGGTGTCTGTAGCTTTGGTATGTGCTTTGCATTTCAGAATAGCTATGGCTGTAAGTAGGTGTATGGCATCTAGTAGGGCTTGAATCAGGGGACCATGTTGCATCTTGGCCCCATGTGAGGTAAGGAAACCTCGTTCCTGCCACAACACTCCAAAATTGTGAACTACACCGAATGCATATTGCGAATCGGTATAGATGTTCACTTTCAATTGTTTTGCCCATATGCAGGCCTGTGTCAGAGCGATGAGCTCTGCTGCTTGAGCTGACATAATGTCAATTCTTTGGGTCTCTATAACTTTACAGTCCGTTGTTACTGCATAGGCTGCTACTAACTCTCCAGCACTTGTCCTCATGCATGATCCATCCACATAGAGTGTTACATCAGGATCTGGGAGTGCAACATCTGTTAGGTCTTGTCTTGGTTTTGTCACTACGTCGATCATTTCCACACAGTCATGTTGTGTCGTGTCATCTGAGCTTGAGGGCAAAAGAGTAGCAGGATTCAATATGTTGCATCGTCTGATCTCTATGTGTGGCTGAAAGAGCGTTAGGTGTATCCTGTCAGTCTTGCTACAGTCAGGTGTTGGGTCTGTGTTCTGTTCAGAAGGACTTCCACAGCATGTGGTACTTGTACTATCAGGGGATGTCCTAACACTATTGAGTCACTTTGTCTTATGGCCAGGGCTGTAGCCGCAACAGATTTCAGACATGCAGGCAAAGCTTGAGCTACGGGGTCCAATGTGCTAGAAAAATAAGCACAGGGTCTGTTTCTTCCTGCTTGGTCTTGTGTGAGGACGGATAGTGCTGTTCCGTCACGTTCTGTCACAAACAGGGTAAAAGGCTTGCTATAGTTCGGGGTGGCCAGAACTGGTGCTTGACACAGAGCTAGTTTCAGAGCTTCAAATGCTTGGGAGTGTTCCGATGTCCAAGGGAGAGTTGTATGAGTGGCTGCTTCCACTGTGGTTAACTGTATGAGTGGCTTGACTATGTGGGCATACTGAGGGATCCATTGTCTGCAATATGAAGTGAGACCAATGAATGCGCGAACTTCTTTCTGTGACTTTGGCTGTGAAATTGTCGAAATCAGTTGGATTTGTTCTTGTGTTAGTTGCCTACCCTCTTTCGACAGCAAATGTCCTAAGTAAGCTACTTGCTGTGCGCAGAACTGCAATTTTGAGGGAGACACCTTGTGACCTTTGTCTGTCAGGACATGTAGGACTGTGAGAGATGCTTTTTCACATTCTGGTTCTGTCCTTGCTGTGACGAGGATGTCATCTACATACTGTATCAACGCTGTGTTGGCAGGCATATTGATACTGTCAAGTTGTCTTTTTAGTGCTTGGCTGTAAATGCTTGGACTTTCTGTAAAGCCTTGGGGAGCTCTAGTGAACCTGAAGCTTCGTCCTTTTAAACTGAATCCGAAAAGATATTGACTGTCGGGATGTATAGGAATGCTGAAAAACGCATTCTTCAAGTCGATGACTGTGAAAAATGCAGCTTCGGGATCTATGGCAGTCAATAGTGAGGAAATATCTGGGACCACCGGATACTGTGGGATCACACATTTGTTCAGCTCTCGGAGATCAACCACCAGTCGGTAGACCGGGGGTGCCTGAGGGTCAGTCCTTTTAAGGACCGGGAGAACTGGAGAATTGCAAACATTTGAATCAGTCTCGATCACCACACCATGCTCTATGAGTTCTTGGATTATTTTTAGTAAGGCTTGTTCAGCCTCGGGTGGAATCTTATATTGTCGTATACGGGGTAAGACTACACCCTCCTTGAGCGTGACTTGATGTGGGGTGATGTCCATGTAACCGACGGTATACACCTGTTACAACGCATTTTTTACAACGCACTACCACTACAACGCAGGCATTACAACGCATACCATTACAACGCATTGCGCTGGGGGGCGCTCTAGGATAGGGAATAAGTATAATTTACTATCCAACACCTTCCCTAGGGTCCACGGGGACTGGAGTTAGAATAGTAAATTATACTTACCACTATCCAGCACCTCAAAGCGCTATGCGTTGTAATGGTATGCGTTGTAAATACCGCGTTGTAATGGTATGCGGAGTAAAAGTATGCGTTGTAACGTCATACATCCGTAACCGACATCATTCGAGCTTTTTGCCCACAAATGTTGTGGGATGTCTTCTAGTCTGGGGTCGAATTCTTTGACTGTGAAATGTCCTTTGAAATCTCGTAGGAACAATTTTACTCCTTCCGGTGAACAGCATATTACTGCTCCTAGTTCTTTGAGTGTCTTGATACCTAGTAAATTCTCTGGGCACGTTTTTGTAAGGACCAAATCAGTACTACGTGTCAGAGGACCCACTCCTAAAGAGACTTGTTCAGATACTTTGTTTATGATCGGTTTTCCTGAAAAGCCCAGAGATATATTATGTGAGCCAGAGAGAGGAACCTCTGGGACTTCCTTATGACTTATGGTAGTCCTGCTCGCCCCCGTATCTATGAGGAATTTTCTGTCTTGTCCCAGTAAGTGAGCTTGTACATATGGACCTTTCTGATCTACTGGAACTGGAATAAGGGGCAAGTCACTTTCTCTCTCAAGGCTATCTCATGCACACCGTTCAAACTCGGGGTAATCTGATTGGGCGTACTGGTACATCTGTGTGGTAGCAGTAGTGGGCTTCTGAACCTGTGGCGGTGTAATGGTTTGAGGCTGCTGAGTGTTACCTGGTCTAGGAGTATGTGGGCGTTCTTTCGTCCTTCCTGTCGCTATGTTATGTTTCAGAACTGGACATTCTTTCACAAAATGGCCCTGTGCTTGCAGTAGTTACAAGTACCTCTATTGGGCCCCATATTACCTTTGGGGCCTGTATTTACTGGTGCCGTCTGTGCAACCAGTACCTTCATTTTTGTGTCTTTTACTCTTTTCTTTTCCTGTTCCTGTTCCTCCCTTATTCTGTTGTGGTGGTACTGTAACATCTGTAACATTTGTGAAGGACTATTTGCTTGCCAGGTACTCTCAACTTTCAACACTCTATTCCTGATGGAAGGTAAGGCGTTGTCCACCAGTTTGGACACAAAAAGATGAGGATATGCCTCGCTACTATGTGCGAGTCCACTATTTATAGAGAAACATTTCTCCAATATGGTGTAGTAATCACCTGTATCCTCATCTGGCTTTTGTTTACAGGCAGAAATGGCATCCCAATCTTCCTTTTTCGTTGTCAACAACAGAGGCAAGACCTGTATGAGGAGACTGGGCAGTTCTCTTACGCGCTCACCTAGACCTTCACCTGGTTTTCTGTCTGTCTCTTCTTGTTCTAGGGCAGTCCACGTGATCTTTTTACCACCCACCTCCCAATCCTTTTCCTTCAATTTGTCAAATATGCCAGTGGGTAGAATTACTTTAAGGAGTATTATGATAGCTGGATATGTAAAACTACCCATTTAGAGGATATCTTTCAGTTCCCTATGGAATCCTCCGGGATCTTTTTCGTGAGAGGGCACCATCTTTTTCATTTCCATTATCTCTAATTTGGTTAGGGGAGTATACACATGTATTCGTTGCAGTGTACCATCTGGCTGGGGTATGGGGTGGACTTCTCGTAAGGGATATTGGCCTATACTGTAAGGTTCATGATCTGATGAAGCTAAGGTGAGTTGCAGGAAACGGAGGCGCAGGTCCAGAATGGTGTTGATCAATTCCGGTCCCCGAGACATCCATCTATCGGTCACTACTTCCTGTAACAATTTGTATAGCTTGTCTGGTCGGTGGGAGTTATTCTCATGTAAGGTAGCCAGGTGTTGGACCATATAAATACCTGCTAGGCGTTGTTCTGCTCGGGGAAGAGCCAAGAACATTTGCGCTACTATATCTGGGCCATACACACAATGCTGTGATATCCAATGGGTGGCAGTCCGGGCCAATTCTTTTTCTTGCTGTGTAAGGGGAGGCTCATTGTCCATCCATTCATCTAGGGCTCTTTCCGTGGACTGAAAAAGATCTTCCGAAGAAGGATCTAATCTTTTAATTTTCAGCGACATTCGTGGGGTTCGCCACTTGGAGTCAGGACAATGTCGCGCTACACCCAGAAAATTCATTCTATCTAGTGTCGGACTATCATCTTCCTCTGAGTCGTCCTCTTGTGTGACTTTCTCAGAGTGAACAGTGACAATTTTCTTAACCAGTCTTTTGATCATTTTGTCGATCTGATGTCCCAGATCGTGTGCTCCTCGGTGTATCTGATCGCTAAGATCTATTAACTCAGAGTCTACGCTTCCATTACCCGGGTCTAGTTCCCGGATCAGACAATTTATGATGAACCGCAGGAGCAGTCCTCTGATGGGAACTTTTCTGTTTCTCATGACCTGGACCAGAGTATCCGGACCTTCACCTGTCCATATGAATTCGTAAACTCTATCCAAATGCTTCGTTATATCGGGGACCTTTTGGAGTTGACCCACAGCTAGTCTTAATCTTTCTGATATCGTGGCCATTGGGCCATTACCGGGTTCGGGGTCGTCGGGACACTCAAGAGGCGGGACATCGTCTTTATCCTCAGCCCCGTTCCCGGACACTCCTAAATCAGAGGTAGAACCACCGGTTACTAGTTCAGGAGCACGTATGGACGGGCGTGTTCTAGGCATGTTTACATAAGCGGGGGGTGGTTCGGACAGATAGGCAGAAAGGAAATTTTCGGGAGCAGTGGGAATTACTTTCACTGGGGACTTGGGGTATTTTTCTACAATTTCTTCAGATAAAACGGGATAAATACCAGTAACAAGAGCGTTTCTCTTTCTCTCTACCTGTTCAGCTAAGACTGTCTCACCTTCTTCCTGTAATTGCTTTTCTTTAGCCTGTTCCGACATTCTCTTACTTTTCTCGACTTTCCCTAGTTCTTTCTGGGCCCTCCTATGCGCTTCCTTACGCCATAACTCAATGGCTTCTGTCTGTGAGGGCCTCGTCTTTCTTTTCCATAACTCTTCCTCCACTCTCATAGTGCATTCTATATTCCATGTACCTGTGGCAGGCCACCTATACGCCATCTCTAATTTCTCGGTATATTCTACCCAAAGGTCTAAAAACAATATGGCACTCAAACCATGTTTGTTGTACATGAAATATCCAGGAGTGTCCCTAGGCGGAATTTTAACAGTTTTTTTTAACAGATTCTTTTTGGTGCCAATTGCACGTAATTTGGAAAACAGAGGCATTCTTAAACTCAACAAATTACGATTTAAAAAAAACTTGGAATATACAAAAACAAAACGAACACTTTATACGCTAGAATATAGTGCAACCATACCGGTTTCACGAATGAAACACGTCTTTACCGTTTTCCAAAAATGGAACCCGTCTTTATACTATCTCAGTGGTACTCACCAAGAAGCAAAACTTGAAGACCTGGTCATCGGGCTCTTGACGCTTGCGCAGGAATTCGGGGCTCAAAAGACCTCGGACTCGGCACTCTCACTGGTCAGGCTCTGGGTTGGGACGCTCCGCTATCTTCTTCACATCCCTCGTGTGGATGATCAGTCGCAGTCTGCCTCCTCCTCGTCTCAAGGGAGTTAGCAGGAACACCCCGCTGTTGTGCACTTGAAGTCCTTCGAAAGTATGGAAGGGACAAGGACCCGACTTACATCGCCGGCGCGTAGGGAAGAGGGAGCGTCCCTGTTCAGGCGCAAATTAATGTGGTAAATAAAAAGTTAGTTATTTACGCCGTTCGGAATTTCTATAATTACCCAAGAAAATGGTAATGCATAAAATGAGGAGCAGAGTCCGTGGTCTTCGAGTTGAAAGGGTTTTATTCCAGAACTCGAGTTAAGGGAGAGCTCCTTCACCAAGCGGGTTCAGGAGTAGTCTACTTTGCTTGAAAAATGACAGCACTTATATACAGTACGAGTACAATCAAAAAGAAGGAGTTTCCCTTAGACTTGATTCAATCATTTCACGATGTAATCATAAAGAAGACATGGCATACTTGTTCTCGTTTAAAGAATAACCTGAATAGCATTTACACATAAACAAACATATTGCATCGGGCGATTGTGGTGGTAAGTTACAGAGTTGCTGGTATCTGAGGACAGAGAATCGGGGCATTGTTACAGGGTCATTTCTGTCGGAAAAGGTAAAGAGGACAAGGCATTGTGCGTTCTTTACTTCGTACACAAGGGTGGTGATGTCTCACAATGGTATGTGTGTGCAGCGGGGAAAAAGAAGAATGGGCTGCAGTAAACTATTCTTCTTCGTGGCAGTCTCGTGTGCTTGATTATGTCTCCCCTTGGTTGTTAACCCAACCCATGGCTGTCCTCGCAAACTAGGAAATCATTGACGAGCGAGAGCTGTTCGTTCGGTGATAGAGTTAGGGAGGGTTTTTTTTTTTTGAGTCACCCATCCGACTGACTCCGTTCTGGTCTAAAGAAAAGACATCGAACGGGACGGAAACCCGTAGGTTACATGGTAGCTGGACATTATTCTTGGCATGTGTCAGTTTTAGGAGGATCGGCTTGCCTGGTCGATGTCAAGGAGGATAGGGTGCATGATGGGACACCAGGCGAAAAAAGGAGGTTTTTTGTCAAATTCCACACCGGGACCCATAGAGGATTAGTGTTGAATTAGTATAGTGAAATATGCAAGTACATTTTAAGTGGTGGATAGGTTAGTCAGTTATTTGGATTTGGAATGATAGCAGAAGGATAGAGGAGGACAAAGGTTTGTATTTATATAGCTCTTGTTGACGCACACTATTCATGAAGCCTACAAAGGATTAGTGGTGAATTAATATGGTGAAATATGAAGTAATTTCAGTGGTGGATATTAGTCAGTTACTTGGAGTGAGAAGGATAGAGGAGGGATAAAAGGGGAAGAAAGATTTGCATTCCTACAGCACTTGTTACCCCTTATGGGTGTTGAAGCGCTTTTCTGGCGATTAGCATGCCACTCCAGAACGCATAAAGGATTACTGTTGAAAATTAGTATAGTAAAAAAAAATGAAGTAATTTGAGTAGTAGATATGGAATTCAGTTATTTGTGTAGTATATTAGTATAGTTTAATATGGAATTTAAGAAGTGAATATATTAGTTTTTTAATTTCGATTGAAAAGGATAGTGGAGGGATAAAAGAGTGAAAGATTTTTTTCTTCTTTTTTTTAGGCGTTAGCAATAGGAGGAGGCTTTTGGATGAGTAAAAAGGAGTTTGGATATTGCTAAATGAGAAAAAGGGCAGCATTTTTGGCCCTAGTCCCGACCAGTCTCTAACAGGCAACTGCCCTTGTCCTCTCTGCCCTTAGCCTCGAAGCCTGGGCTGAGAAGCCCTAAGTCTGGCCTTTTTCATAGCCCTAGTAATCAGCTGACCCCTTCAGCCAATGGGAACCCTAGCCCTAACACTATCCAATCACAACACTAGCCCTAAAATCTAGAACCAATAGGAGACCAGGACCTTACAGCCAATGTTAGCCCTAGTCCAAGCACCCAATCAGTTCAAAAACCCTGATCTCTACGTCCAATAAAGGCACTAACCCTACCAATAGTCCCAAAACAAGTCCATGCAACCAATGGCACAGGTAGCCCTAGTCCCTACTTCCAATAGAAATCCTAACCCTAGCCCTAGTCCCAACCCTGTGAACTTTTATGGTTTTGTAAAAAAAAAACGAATAAAGTACTTTTTGAATTGAATAGTCCCAACCCTACAATGATTGAATCACAGACCCAGAAAGCAATCAGAACCCTCAAATATCCAACCAATGAGGACATTAACCCTAGTCCAATAGAAACACTAGATACAACCACCAATCAGTGTACACATGTACCAACCACTAGGTGACCATATAAGGTCCCAGCGACCTCAGGCAAGGTTTGCTGGCAAAGGATTTGGTAGCTGCTTCTCCTGCTCAGAATCTCCTAGGAGACAGGCATGTTTTGGACTGCAGCAGGTAAGGGCCTCACTAACTTGAAATCTAACAATACTGTTTGAATAACATTTTATTCCCCCTGCTGGCCAAAAACCGAAGTGCACAGGCCCTAGTAAAACACAGTTTAAACAGCTCACAGAAGCACCCTCTGATGTAGAAAAATCCCTGTTGCTGGCAGGGGGAGGCAGGGGGGATGGTTTCACTGGCTTGTGAACACAAAATGGTGGCTGGGGGTGCACTGTTTTAACATACAGGTCTTAGCACAGAGCAAAGGAGAAATTTGGAGGGGGAAACAGAATTGTCACCAATGAATGAGAGGGAAAAACTACAGAGGTTGGACTGCAAATCCCACAATTCAACACACTAAATGGAGGCAATCATGGGCAGGGAAAACCACACATATAAAACACAACACAGGTGATAAAATATGCAATTACAGGCAGGCTAAAACTACAATTTTTAACTGTAACAACCACAGGCATAGACAATTCCCAGGAGATTGAAAAAACAATGCAATCTCCAGTATTGGTTTTACATTCTCTTAGAGAAGTATGGTGGTCACTAAAGCCAATGAGTCGACAAAGAGGAATAATCCAATATGAGCATTGTTTTGCATAAGCCTTACAAAAGAATAGGACATGTTCAACATTCTCGACTACCTGGCAGTAGTCAGATGTGTTTGATGAGTCTCCATTATTAGTCAAAGAGCAGGTAAAAGAAGCCAGAGGTAGAATCCCTGATCTAAATTTTATATAAATTTCTCATGCAACTGGATTAATAGCAAAATTCATAAATGGCTCAAAATCTGGTACACATTTGATCAGCAGATAGGATTCCACAAACTGCCTGAGGAAACTGCAGGACCCAAATCCTCAGTAGACCAATGCAGTAAAATCAGAAATTGATCTAAGATTCAAATCAAATCTTATTTGAAGAGTAGGGGCACTAGTCGGGAGCCTCAGACGGGTATTAAAGTATGTTCATCCTTTTCAAGAGGGCAAAGATTACAATGTCCCCACAAGTCTGCCCCATACAAGGCTGCCCTACATGCTTTAGTCTTATATAGATCAATGGCAGGTGAGATGGAGAAAGCGGACCCCCTACTGACAAATCTTGTGATGGACCCTGCTCTTTGTTTTAAAGTCAGGACACTATTCTCTATATGGGTTAGCCATCTGTGGCTGTCATTCATTCTCGCAACCAAATAATCTAATTCATAAACCCTATCCAATGCGTCACCCCACCCACCATTTTGGGTGAATCATTTTCGCAGTCTAAAAGATAGGGGATGCATCCATTTAAATATAAGAGAAAGAGTGTAGGAGCCAGAACGGCCCCTTGTCTAACGCCTCTCCTACTGGGAATATCCTTCATCAGTTCCTCTGCTGGACCCCACCTGACTCTAGCAACATTCTCTGAATACAAAGCCCGTATTAGAGACAGTAAGCCCACAGGGACCTCAGCCCTATACATGACCTCCCAAAGTTTAACTCTTGGGACAAGATCTAACATGGCACAGAGGTGGAAGAAGGCAACAAATATGGTCAATATCTACAGTCTCACATTTAATGGACAGAAACCGCACAATCTGTTCAATTGTACTAATATTGGGTCTGAAGCCCACCTATAAATGTGATAACACTTAAACTAAGGAAATTCAATCCCATAGCCTAGCTAAAATTTGCATACTGTAGACTTTTTGCATGATGTCAATCAGACTTATGGGTCTGTAATTTCCTGGGGCAAATTTGTCTCCTGTTTTCCCCTTTCCAGGAGCTTGGAATAGGGGCTTCTGTCATGAAGGCATTCTACAAAGAATTTATGTAGGGGCCCAAAATTTGGAGGTCGGAATGAAATGTCAGCAGAGATTCTGTCTAAACCAGGGGCTTTCAGAAGTCCCTGGGCCTGAATTGCAGCAATACTTTCCTCTAATGTGAATTGCCTTGCCTCTTCTCCAGAGGATTCAATGGTGACGGGTGGCAGAGTATCTATTTTGCCTTCACATGGGTTTATATCAACATAGAGAGCTGAGAAATGCAAGAAAAGTCAAGCGCACACAACCTATATTTGTTAATAGGTATTGTCTTGTGTCGTTTAGGAAAGCTTAAGATCACACTCAAATGTTATTGTCTTGTTTGTTTTTTATTGGTCTGATGAGAAGCTCCCCTAACCAAAAGGTGAACTTTAAGGCACAAGAAACCAGCCGACACGTGTTTCGTCAAAAACGGGGTAGACCCGTGACTCTTCAGGGCTGTGTAATCTGGCTAAGAACAGTATCGGGCCGGTAATAATTCCAACCCGGTCCTAATCGGGTGCAAATATAAACGGACGCAAGAAGAAGGTGCTTTAGACCGCGTCAAAACTGGTGTCAAAGATCGAGACAGTCCATCGATCTTTGACACCAGTTTTGACGCGGTCTAAAGCACCTTCTTCTCGCGTCCGTTTTTGACGAAACAAGACAATTACATTTGAGTGTGATCTTATCCTTTCCTAAACGACACAAGACAATACCTATCAACGAATATAGGTTGTGTGCGCTTGACTTTTCTTGCATTTTACAGGAGGGAGAGCTCCTCTCCCCCTTCCTTTCTCGGAGACCAGGGTTATCTCTGATCAAGAGGCACCAACCACCTAGACCTCGCAGCTACCATTTGACCACTACCTGTAGAGCGCAATCGCATTTCTGAACACTCTAATAACCCTCCGCTGAGCTTTTTACAGAGAGCTGAGAAATGTTTGACCCAGCCCCCGAGGGCAATGTGACAATCAGGGTGGGCTGAATCTCTGCGTCCATTGTGTGCAACAAGGTGCCAAAAACAATTATTGTCCCTATAATTTGACATATCCAGAAGATCATCCCAAATGCTAGCCTCCCACTGGGATTTACTAATTTTTAGATCCCTAACATATTACCCTCTTGCTTCAACAATCTCTGCTTTTTGTTTACTCTTAAGGGCATTTACCAAATCCGTCTTTGCGCTTTTGCAAGAATCATGAAACCCTTTGTTCACTCTCATTTTGCGAGGGCCCCCGCCATTTTTTGTGCAATCTTTCACAAAGATGTTTCCTAACTTATTAAAGAGGCTTTCATGCAGGATCGTGTCAAGAAGAGTGGTCGGGTGTTGGTGTTCAAAAGTTTGCAATTCATCAGATACAATTTTATGGATCTTATGTATAGCCTTTTTTAGATTTGAAAAGAACCTTCCATTTCACATTGCGTTTATTAGTGGTCAAAACAATGGGGTTGGATGGTAAGGCTGGAACTGGCCTTTCCATATCCCTTATCCGTGCTCTTTCCCAGTCCATTACAGTAGGAAATGATCCCTATCATGGTGACCTATGGCCACCATGTCTGCTACTTCATGCCATATCTTCACATCCAAGAGGATGAAATCAACATGACTTTTACAATTGCCCCATTCAAACGTTGGCTTAGCATCAATATCTGAAGAGAAACGACCATTACATGGTCTCGAATAATAGGAAACCACTATTTTGACAATCTGAAGGGCAGCACAACACATTCTAGGTGATTTCCTAGGGGCAAAAAAAGAGGGAATCCCCAATATTTGTATTCTCCCTTAATCAATTCCAGAAGAGAGACATAGGGTTTAAAGCACGAGTTAAAGTCACCCGCAATTATGACGCAAGCTGAAGTCTGTTAAGGTTCCATTCAGAGTTCTTAAAGTCTGTGAAGGTTTATTAAAAAGGGTTGGCCTACTATAAATGTTAACCAATAGGTATGGAGTTCTGGGTTCACGTGACATGCTGAGAGGTAGAAGATCTGTTTTATCAATATTAATTCTCTTAATGACACACTCAAGAGATACTTTGGCCCATATAATACACCCCACCTGAAGGTTTGCCTACTTCCGATGGTATAGTATCAATACTGTGGGTTATAAAACGCTGCCTATGGACTTGAGTGAGAGCCCAAGTCTTGAAAAATGCAGATGTGGAATTTCTCTACAAATAAGCCCAGCTCTCATATCCAAGTTTAGATTGAATCGCAGCAATGTTCCAAGAAACAGGATGCAGATTGGATACAGGATTTTTAGAGGTCAGATTCATGTTAGAAGAGGTAGTCAATGGCTGCTGAAGATTGTTTATCAAATATAAATTGTTGGAGTCCCTCTCCGAATCTGCAAATCGGATGGGTTCCCTCAAACTGGATCCTGAGTGAATGTCCCCTCTGTTAGAGAAAATGAGTGGGTGTTGTAACAGATGAAGAGACAAACGGCCTCTGCAGTGAGTCGATCACTGGCAAACCACTCTCCTGGGAACTGTCAGAATTTACCCGACGTTCCTGTCCAGTTTAACTCCTTTTCATGGTGGAATCCCCACATCTACCCTCTTCCTTGAGCACATTCATGTCTGAGGACGGAGGTCTTATTTTAAAATACATTTCCGAACCATTTGGGCCAGAGGAGGGTTGGCCTAGAGAAATCAAGACCTGCAACAGCTCGGTGGAAATTAAGTTTACTTTGATTTAATCCTAAGAACCAACAGGCACTATAAGGCATTTTACTTAGACAATGTCTGTATAAATGATCAAGTGGCACTGCCTGACATGTCTGATCCAATGAGGAGCCTTGTTTTTCAAAGAATCGCTACCTTCAAGGGAGCTGGGCGGCAGCTAAGGGACTTTTACTATAAAGGCTGAATGGCCTATTTCGGGGAAAGGGCTACTCTGCACTCTCCTTGAGGGGGGCTAGACTAAAGAAGACCGAAGAATCGTTGTTGTATGACCCATATATAGTAATGCTAGAGCTTCCAACGGTATGGTGGTTAGGCGGAGCTTGGATGATCTCTGGTTTACAAGCTGCAGGTGGAAAAGGGGCAGGATGAGTATCAGAGCATGTTATGTTCTGTTATGTTAACATTTTGGTAAAGCGCAACAGCTGCCCCAGCAAAGAGGCGTCCCGGCGCTAAGGAATCACAGGAGCTATACTGAGGAAGAAGGAGGAAGACAGACAGGAGTTCTAAGGAGAGGGGAACAGATGGGTCTTATTGGCTTTCCGGAAGGCAGACAGGTTTTCCAAAGAACGAATGTTCAGTGGCAAGGAGTTCCAGAGCTTGGCTCCCAAAACCCTAAAGGAGCGACCGCCAGTCCGGCAAAGCTTTGTACGGGGTACAGTCAATAGGTGCTGGCCTAATGAGCGCAAATTGCGCTGTAGCACATACGGTGTTAGAAGCGGGCGCAGAAGTTCTGGACATCCGAATTTGAGGATCTTATATGCCATGATGAGGGCTTTGAACTGAATACGAGATTCAATGGGTAGCCAGTGAAACTTTCGAATGGTAGCTCTGACCGAACATCTGCGGGGAAGACCAACCAAGGCTCTTGCCGCAGAGTTCTGCACGCGTTGCAGTCGTGCTATCTCCGCTTTGTTGGCGCCCAGAAGTAAAACATTGGCGTACTCCAAGCGGGAGAGAATTGTGGCTTGGACAATGAGTTGGCGAACCTTAGAGTAAAAAAAAACGAGTATCGGGTTGAGGCTCCTCAGCAGGCCCACACAAGTAGCTGCCACTTTTTTTGTGTGGGTCTGGAAACTAAGCGAGGAGTCCATCCAGACGCCTAGGTTTTTGACCAAGGATTTAGGTGGTGGAATGGTGCCCAACGAAGAGGGCCACCAGTGCTCATTCCAGTAGCTGGTATTCCTTCCGAGGAGCAGCACCTCCGTCTTGCCTGCATTAAGCTGCAGGCAGTTGTACTTCATCCACTGGGCTACTGCAGCCAGGCCATCCCTAAATCTTGAGGCCGAAGTAGAAGGACCTTCGGTGAGAGTGATGACCAGCTGCGTGTCATCTGCATATGACACCAGCGTTAGGTCCCACTCCTTAGTCACTGCCACGAGTGGCTGCACATATAGAATAAAAAGGGATGGGCTAAGTGCAGATCCCTGAGGGACTCCCTGGCCGATGGAATGGGGCTGGGAGAGAAACGGGGGAGCTGACACCACCATGGTCGCAGTCTGCCATTGTGATTACTCCAAAGACTTTGAGCGAGGGGATGATACGAAGGGACAGATTCAGCATGGGCCGCTGGTGAGCTCTTCGAAGTCCTTTGTCCTTGAGGAGATTGGAGAGTCTGAAAGCTATAATGCGGGTACAGTGGAGGTTTTGGAGCCCCCGGCAAATTGCTGAGAGTTTTATCTAAACCCAGTTAAATTCCCTTCAAGTTAGTGATTTCATTTCTTAGAGCAGTAATTAAACCAATGGCTTCACTGAGAGTACAGTGGTCCTGTGTAGGGGAGATAAGTGAGGAAGGGGCTGTAGTAATCTGTGGGTTGGGAGCTGGATTGCAAGTCTCTTGTGTGTGAACATTCAATATGAATGTGACTTGGGAGTCTTCCTTAAGGTGGGAAATGTGAGTGAATGTTTTACCTGAGTCCTGTATGGTCAATCACAACATATTGTGAGTGGGGGGTCAAGGGTGGGTATAGTTGAATTTTTCCGGTGTCGGTGTTTCATCTTAAATAAGTCTGGGATCTTCCCCACTTTAGCAACTTTCCCTCCACTTATGTTTTTGTTTTTTAATATAGTCTCCACTTATTTTATTAAGGTATCAATCTCGCCTGTTGCACAAATGAAGGCCACATGACTTAAGTGTTTAGGAAATTTGCGAATTTTGGGTTCGGCAGCCACACTCACAAGACTGCTTTGGGCCTTTTGTTTCCCTATTGTTAAAACACCGTAAGACAGTGCAGTAGATATATGCAACAGTACCTTCTGATTCCAAGGACACAGAGGCTATGGGAACCAGGGCCCGAGACCAAGTGGGGTGGCCCTGCACTGCCTCTTCCTAGCTCTACACTCCCTAAAAAAATAAAAGTGTCTCTCAGTGTCCCGCCCAGCGGGCTCAGGTGTGGCGGTTGATAGCGCAGATGATTGGGTGGCTCTGCCCTTTTCCAAACGTTGGCATGATGACAGCGCAGTGATCTGTGGGACTGGACGTCCCTTCCAGATAATGCAATGAATGCAGAATTGGGCTTGAGAATCTGCACTCCCACACACAACAACAGTGTCCCTTGGCGTCCCGCCCAGCGGGCTCTGGTGCAGCACTTTGTAGCGCAGATGATTGGGTGACCCGCCTCTCTCCAAATGTTAGGGCAATTACATCAAGGTGATCTGTGGGACTGGTGCTCCCTTCCAGATAATGTAGACAATGCAGAATTGGGCATGGGGCTCTGCACCCCCACACAAAACAACAGTGTCCCTTGGCGTCCCTCGCAGTGGGCTTTGGTGCGGTGCTTTACAGGACTGATGATTTAGTGGCCAGCCCTTTTCCAAATGTTCGCACAATGACAGTGTAGTGATCTGTGGGACTGCAGGTTCCTTCCAGATAATACAGATAATGCAGAATTGGGCTTGGGGTTCTGCAACCCCACACACAATAACAGTTTCCCTCGCCGTCTATTATAATAAATATGTTGCAACATGAAGGATGTGACCCGATTAGGGCCACCCGGGCCACTTACGACCACCTCATAGCCTTTCAAACAAGTGAAGAGTCGGTCAGACAGCAGAAAATACAAACAATCATTTATTAGTAAAATACACTGCAGTGGAGCCCAATCTGAACAGCACCCGGAGATGTCTGTCGAGGGGACTGGCTCCCCAACACTTGTAAATGCATAATCATTCTTCTACAAATCCCAGCCATGCCCCCAATTGAAAGTTACTGGCTTGAGCTGTACATGAACAAACGAGGCACAGAAGGATGGGCTACCACCTGCGAGATGGGTACACAATATCACTATCTTAAGGTTGCCTTGCTAGAGCTTGGCTCCTCCAACGTGGGAGCAGAGCTACGAACAAAGATAGGCATGCATGGCAGAACAGTCTTTTCATTAGTAAGTCGAAATCCAACCTTGAACACAATAAAACAATAGCTGAATACAGTCTTCTACTGAGGCAAGCAAAACAGATAAATGAAGCTTATTTCAGTCGCAGTACAATATGGCTCTCGAAATACAAAAAGGAGTTGCAAATGTTAACTTAAGCCTGCACGTTATTGGAACAGCTCAGTGGGTTACAGTAAATATGGCAAATGCAACTAACTTAGCCTTATAATGGTAATCCTAACATAGCACAGGACAAACCAATAAGGCAAAGGGATTTTTTAAAATCTAACAAACGAGTACAGCTGACAACTCGCACCTGCCCTGGGGGGCAGTTCATTCAGTGAAGCACTGAGCGGCTGCTTACAAACCTCTCTGTATTTCGGAAGTGCAGGCAACATCTGTCTGCAATTTAAAGAGGAGACAGTGGTCGCCCTCCTGCAGGCAAGTGCACTGAGTGACTGCACCTGCCTGCAGGGGGATTGTCTGGGTGTCCATGGGACCACTTCCCCCTTCAGAGGGCTGTCTTTGTGCAGTGCTGACAGTGTGCCCCCTAAGTGCCTGTTTGAAACTGTACCCTTGTCTGTAACAGGGTGCAGCAGAAAAATAAAGTTCCTCCATCGTTAGTATGAGGCCCGCCCTTAAGCAAATGAGGAAACGCCCTCTCAACATAGTGGTGACACTGTATGTGGCACAGTGTTCTCAGTATTACAGAAGGTCCCTTTTTAGGTCTCGCCTATTAATCCCGCAAGGGATAATAGACGAGAGTATAGTGGGCAAACCAAGGTCTTAAACAATCGCGGATTTCGTACAGTTCGTGTGGTGCACTCGTGCGGAAAGCGCGTCCACATCAAAGCCATCAGCCTCCCTCCCACAGGCATCTAAAGCTTCCCCCAGCATGCGCTCGGCCTCAGGCATTTCTCCTCCCCCCTAATTATTCACCCCTCCTGTTGCTGCCCACGGCCGTACTTTCACTTTCACGGCCGCCAGGCCGTGGCTCTTTTTATCATTCGGGCTCCTGGGCTGTCCATTCTGCAATATGCCCTGCTCTTGGCCCCAGTTATGGTGGATTCTGTCCCCTATTAGCCGTTTCATTGTTGTAAAAAAATTACTTAACATAGTCTGCATTCAACGTTACCACCGGGGTCCGGTGCCAACTGGTCGTCTTAAGCATTTCATCAACAGGAATCGGCAGCAGTTCAATGTTTGAACAGTTTTTTTCATTTTGGAGATTTAAGATAACGCTCACTAAGACCTAATGTATTAAAGCGTTTAACATAGGCACTAGTTACTTTACACAAAAACAACGTCAATGTTTATTTCTGTAGGCACGGTAATCAGAAGCTTGTCCACAATCACTGAATTGTGAGCCAACACTGTGATTCAAACCAGCTTCCCGCAAACTCCAAAGTCGGCAAATTTAGCTTTATGCTACAACTTACCCTACTTCAATGGAATGCGCTCCCAAGATGCTCCCCCGCCGCTCGCCATATGCTCGCTCGTTCCTTTCAACTCGCTCACCCCCCCACTCCCCCTCCCCCGCCCCCCCACAGCAATGACTAGAGCTTGTTAGCATTTTCATCACTACACTACACACAGGGCTTTAAATAAGCCGGATCTAAGCGGGTGCTACTACCGGTGCCGATCAGGGTCTCCATTTTGTCCTACACCCTTGGTCCAACAAAAATATATAAATCTGCAGCAGTTCAATGTTTGAACAGTTTTTTTAATTTTGGAGATCTAAGATAACGCTCACTAAGACCAAGGGCTAGATGTAGGTAATTTAGATTTACCGATTCTAAAATACCGAATTTTACCGATTCTGTATTTTAGAATCGTTAAATCTGATGTGGGTAATAATTGGGTATTTTTTAACGAATCAGTAAGATTCGGTATTTACCGATTCGGTAAATACCGAATCGGTATTTGCTATTGAATCCTATGGGCCTTGAAGCCCATAGGATTCAATAGCAAATACCGATTCGGTATTTACCGAATCAGTAAAAATACCGAATTGCAAAGGGGGACAGGGTGTCACTTTGACACCCTGTTGCACCCCTGTAACTGGCTTGTGCGCCATGTGGCATGTTGTGTCTCGAGCCAGGAACCTGCTGCCTGCACTCCTAGGCTCGAACACTGCACAGCTGTGTTCGTGTGCTCGTGCACCCTCGCTCTGCCTATGTGTTATGGTTCAAACTGTGGTGGGGATTCCCTGATGTGTGGGATGTAGTTGGGGGCAGTTCGAGTGGTGTGAGCTGGTCAGCGGCTGCGTCCGCATCTCCTCTATGATTCGGGGTTATGTCTTCATTAAAGGATATTCTATAAACATCGACTACGTTTATTCATCTTAACAATGGCGACGATGGTACATAACCCCAGAAGAACCTACGCAAGCTGCAATTTATTAAAGAAATTGTGAAGGCGAATTTGACGCGTAAAGGAAGTTTAATGAGAGGAGAAATGATGAATTCAAGGAAGAAGGTGAAATTGAAGAACACCAATTGAGAACATCCGACGTAAGTCACTGAGTGCGGTTGGAAGCTTAAGCTAACGTAATTCGTTTGAAGCGCAGCTTGAAGAGAAGCATATATGTGGATGGATTGTTTGTTGTAAAGGGGAGAGAAGAGTCTTGGGTTTTGAACCCTGCCTGTTTTGTTGTTATTTTGGTTGTTATTGTAAAGGGGGGAGAAGTGTTGTGTCTCGAGCCAGGAACCTGCTGCCTGCACTCCTAGGCTCGAACACTGCACAGCTGTGTTCGTGTGCTCGTCCACCCTCGCTCTGCCTATGTGTTATGGTTCAAACTGTGGTGGGGATTCCCTGATGTGTGGGAGGTAGTTGGGGGCAGTTCGAGTGGTGTGAGCTGGTCAGCGGCTACGTCCGCATCTCCTCTATGATTCGGGGTTATGTCTTCATTAAAGGATATTCTATAAACATCGACTATGTTTATTCATCTTAACATGGCACACATATATGCCCTTAGGGCATGTCTGTGTGTCACATGGCACAGGTGTACATGCTCAGATGTGCATGTACACAAGAATTCGTTATTTACCACGCAATTGTATTACATGGTAAATAACGAATTCTAAAGGCCCTGTAGCACTGTTAGAAGTGCTACCTACATAGGAAAATACAGATTCGGTAAATTTACTGAATCGGTAAAATTTACTGATTCTGTAATTTTACAGAATCAGTAATTTTACCGATTTGGTAAAATTACTGATTCGGTAAAATTACCGAATCTGTATGTTTTCAGTGTCCCTACATACCAATGTCAAAATACCGGTAGGAAACGGCCGAAAATCGGTATTTTCGGCCGATTCCGACTAGTATTTTGACACCTACATCTGGCCCCTAATGTATTAACACCATGCGCGCGGCGGCTTTTCCCGCTGCGCGCTGACTTTTTAAAAAACCTGCATTACATGACGGGCTTAGCTCGTCATGAGCGTACGAGAACCGTAACTCATGACGAGCTGAGCTCGTCATGAGCGTCGAAGGGGTTAAAGCGTTTAACATATGCACTGGTTACTTTACACAAAACCAACGTCAATGTTTATTTCCGTAGGCACGGGAATCAGAAGCTTGTCCACAATCACTGAATTGTGAGCCAACGCTGTGATTCGAACCTGCTTCCCGCAAACTCCAAAGTCGGCAAATGTAGCTTTATGCTACAACTTTCCCTGTAAGCACTACACCATTTTAACTCTTTCTACAGCAAAGCCTTACTTTTTTTTACTTATTTGTGCAGTAAAAACCATAGATAAAGACAATAGTTATTCCTGCTTGTAGATGTAATTTAACTTGTGTTACATATGTGGATGCATTGACACAAGTAAAAATAACAGTGTGGCGGCACACTTTACTAAAACCTAATCTATTGCGTAAGTCTTTCAATCTGCGCCCTTTATTAATATGTACGTTATTGACAAGTTCAAACATTTTTAGCACTTCACTTAACTTCCGGCTTTAAGTGGGCCGGGTCCAAGCGGGTGCTGCAAAGGGTGCCGATCGGGCTCTTCGTTTTTACCGTCACCCTCTGGGAAAAACAAGATTTTAACTATGCAACAGGTCAGGGTTTAAATATCATTTGGATTTTGGACAATTGTTGGTTGGTTGATAGCTTTATTTCGATATGCAAGTATCATAAAAGCATTACAAAAGTATATAAAACAGCACATCGTAAAAGACTGTAGAGTTTAAGAACAAGTCGGATAAAAGATTTCTATTAATTCAGCAAATAAGTTAATTTAAAAGGAATTAAATTGATATAGACAGTCTTTTTAGGCGGATCAACCATGCCCATTTAAAAAATTTAGACACGCCACAAACTATGGGGGAAGATGTGTCAGTTAATAAAATCCGTAGGGCCACCTTGAGCTGGCGAGTTCCCAATTGTCTGCAGAGAGGTTTGAGCCAATGTCTTCTTGGGCGGGTGTAGTCAGGGCACTCAAAAAAGAAATGAGCCACCGTTTCGGGTCTAGTTGTGCATAGGGCGCAATGTGGTGATGCCTGCACAGGCGTATTCCATCTTGAGAGCAGGTCTCCTAAAGGTAAGATGCCTGCTCTAAATTTGATATAGAGTGCCCGGTCAGCAGGAATTGTTATTAGGTCCAGGTAAGGCTCAAAGGCAACAACGTCTTTTATTTTCAAGTAGGCTGCGGTGGAGTTGCAGTGACGTGGATTGCTGATGAGCTGGGTAGAGACCCAATCCCAATATAGTTTTTTTAGGGTGGCCTTCGGCGGGGCAGATTGTGTAGTCCAACAAGATCCCAGACCAAGGTCTCCCAGGAGGTTTTTAATGTCCCTGAGCCACTTAATCTTGTGCCAGCCACCTATTCCCATCACCTCTGACAGCCCATCCGCATATGTTTTCAGTTCGGGGACCCTCCACAGACGAGCCCATAACAAAAGGGGCCGGAGGCGAGCCTGGTCCTTAATTGATTTACAACCCGCATCCAGAAGCACCAGGACTGTTGGAGTGCTCAACGGGATAGCCAGAAGGTCCTTCAAAAATTTGTTCTCAGCCTTAGTTAGAACCTCTGAGTTGCCAAGGCCCCATAGCTCAGCCCCATAGAGAGATGCCGTGACAGCTCTTGCTTTATAAATGTCAATTACCGGAGCTACACAATGCTTAGATGAGTTACGATACTCGCTCAACAGTGCTCCCCCCACCCTTTTGTGGCTAAGGGTCATTTTATTGATGTGGGGTGACCAGCTCATGACATCACTCATGCGAATCCCCAAGTAATCGAATTCTGAAACTCTCTCAAGTGGAACAGAATTTAACACAGGAGGACGACCAAGCTTGCGGGGAGGGTGCATGATCAAATATTTAGTTTTGTCCACATTAATGACCAGCCCTCTTTTTGAGCAAAAATCCTGAAAACGGTTCAGAAGCTTCTGGAGGCCCTGGGGAGTCTTTGAAATGAGGAGGGTGTCGTCGGCGAACAACAGGGTTGGAATCCTCACGCCCCCCAAGGAGGGGGCGTCTGCTGGTTCTTCAAGCAGGTGCTCTACCAAACCATTCACGTACAGGGAAAATAGTGTGGGAGCTAGTACACAACCCTGTCGGACACCTCTGTTAACCGGGATCCTATCTGTATTGTATATAGCGCAAACTCAGTCCAAATGTATTTCACCGTTTTACATAGCCACTAGTTACATTATACAAAACGCAATGTTTATGTATTTTTTATGAGCCAATGCTATGCCTCCTGCTTTTAGTTGTCATTTCACTTTTTGATTTTGTTTAAGTGCTGCAGAAACATATAGAATCACTTTGCCGCTAACTAGACGGGCAACACCATTAGCCTGAAAGGGATTCAGCACCCCCACTTTCTACCCGCCCTAAACATTAATAGTACTACACTTTGCTTACTGCTTTAAGTGGGCCAGATCCAAGCGGGTGCTGCAACGGATGCCAATCGGGCTCTCCGTTTTTACCATCACCCTGGGGTAAAAACTAGATTTTAGCATTATCAGCACCACACTTCACACAGGGCTTTAAATAAGCCGGATCTAAGCGGGTGCTACTACCGGTGCCGATCAGGGTCTCCATTTTGTCCTTCACCCTAGGGCCAACAATAAATCTGCAGCAGTTCAATGTTTGAACAGTTTTTTTCATAAGACCTAATGTATTAAAGCGTTTAACTTAGGCACTAGTTACTTTATTTTTTTAATTTTTTTTTATAGTCCTCATTACGCAACAGATTAAAAGTCAGGAGTTATCAGGGACCTTTCTCAACTTCGTGGCGCCCTTGAAAAAGGAGACCCCTTACGTCCACATACTTAAAGAGAGAAGGCTTGGGTATTCATAGTGGATTGAGCTAGCCATCATTGCTACTCTTACAAGCCTTTCTCATCATTGTTGCGCTAGCGTAATCATTGGACAGTAAACAGAGGAGGTGGTTGAAAAACCAGGAATGTTGCCTTCATAATGAATACACATGTTATATATACCACACCCTTTAGTTCACCTCTTATGGTATTCTTCCCACAAGTCCCAGAATCTATATTTTTTAGAGGCATACTTCTTATTTTTATCTAAGTTAAAAACTTTCAAGATTGAAGCCAACCATTCATTATGAGTAGGGGGAACCGGAGTTATCCATTTTACACAAATTTCCCTCCTTGCCAAAAGAATCAGAATGAAAAGTAAATTCTTTTGCGCTTTAGTAAGAGGCCTTTCTACATTTGTTCTTGAAATCCAAAAAATAACTAGGTCCATACTTACAGAAAGTTGTCTTCCAAATACCCCTTCTAAGGTAGTACCCACTTCGATCCAGAAGGCACCCAGGCTGGGACAACGCCAAAACATGTGTATATCGTCAGCCATCTGTAAATCGCACTTTGGGCAGTTCTTCACTGTGGCCCCGTTAAGTTTGGATAATTTTTTCGGAGTCCAGTAGGCTCTGTGTACAGTGAGCAAATGGTTTCTTTTAAGAGCAGCAGATGTTACAATTGACCAGCAAATGCTCATAGATACTTGCCATATGTTACTTGTATCCAGCGTCGGTAGATCTTTTCCCCAGATACCTTCTGGAATTCGGAAATCGTCCTCCCCAGCCGAGATTAGGGCCCAGTACCAGAAGGAAGTTTCTTTCCGGAATGGTTTAAACGTCTGCATCTTTATCTCCAAGGTGTAATTACCTTTTCTAGTTTCTTTGAGAGACTTACTCCAACTCAGTAGTTGGTAATATTTGAATTTCGAAAGAGTGGAATTCGTGCGATGAGATAATATATCCCAGTCAAGCAGCTTGTTTTGAAACAGAAGTTGACCCCATTCCTTTATTCCTGCTGATCTTAGCGATGTTGCTAAGCTATCCTTAAGGCAATCTGGTGTGGTCTGAGAATCCCAGATCGGGGCCTTATCACTATAGAAGAGGATATCCAAAGTAGATCTAATACAGTACCATACTCTAGCGCCAGATTTCAGGACCTTTAGTTTAATTTTTTTAAAGAACTTTGGATGCCCAAATTTGTATAGAAAGTGGCTGGTATTGTTTGTTAAAACACGTAAGAATAGAGGGTAATTTTCATATGGACCCAACAGCACCCTACTACTTTTGAATTGGAAGGCCCTGCAGTATTCTAATAGATCTGGGCTAGCTATTCCTCCTTGCTCTTTAGATCTTCTTAATTTACGCCATGCAATTCTTGGTTTTTTAGATGACCATATGAAACTGGATAAGTCTCCCTGGATCTTTTTTATCTTATCTCTATTGAACTCGAGCGGGATAGCATTGAAAATGAAGGTAAATTTTGGTAGAATTGCCATTTTTATGATGTTCGATTTCCCCAGGAATGTTAAGGGCAGAGCTTTCCAGACTTTCAATAACTTTTTTACTTCAACCTCTATCCTATGTAAATTTATTTGAGTAATTTTATCAATCTCCTTTACCAGATCAATACCCAAGTATCTTATTTTATCTTTACTAAAGGGGGATACGAAGTTTTCATTCCAGCTAACGGTTTCAGTTTTTGTTTGATTTATCTGATAACCAGATATCCTCCCAAAGTTTATCAAGGTCTCTTCTGTTGTTTTAAGAGCCTCTTCTAAGTCTGAGGTAAAGATCATGAGATCGTCCGCATATAACGCAACTTTCTTGTTCCACCCTTGGTAGAAAAATGGAGAGATTGAAGGGAGATTCCTAAGATGTTCTGCGATCGTTTCAATATAAAAATTAAAAAGTAGGGGGGAGAGGGGGCAGCCCTGGCGTGTACCTCTACCTATCAGAATATTATTTGTTAGGTGGCCATTAATTAGTATCTTGGCTCTGGGCGAATTGTAAATATTTTCAACAGCTTTTACGAAGTTTTCCCCCAGATTAAATTTCTTTAATACTTCGCTTATTTACTCTATCAAATGCTTTAGCAGCGTCAATCGTAATTATTGAAAGTGGGATTTTTTCTGCGATAGCGATATCAATTGCTGCAACCAGCTCATGAGTAAGGTCCTGTAAATGCCTTCCTGCCATGAAGCCTTTTTGATTAGAGTTTATTAATGTTCCCGCTATTTTCCCTAGTCTTTTTGCCAGTATTTGAGTAAAAATCTTGTAATCGCAATTTAGAATGGATATTGGGCGGTAGGATTCGCATAGCTTTGGATTTTTACCTGGTTTCAATATAATAGAAATGGTGGCGTCATTCCATGACTCCGGGATTTTAACGTTGTTTGTAAAAATCTTGTTGACTAGTATTGTTAAATGGGGAACCAGCGTGTCTTTTAACTTTAAATAAAATTAGTTTGGGAGGGCATCAGGCACTAGTTACTTTACACAAAAACAACGTCATGTTTATTTGGGTAGGCACGGAATCAGAAGCTTGTCCACAATCACTGAATTGTGAGCCAACGCTGTGATTCAAACCAGCTTCCCGCAAACTCCAAAGTCGGCAAATTTAGCTTCATGCTACAACTTTCCCTGTAAGCACTACTCCATTTTTACTCTTTCCACAGGAAAGCCTTACTTTTTTTTTTACTTATTTGTGCAACCGTTGACAAAGCCAATAGTTATGCCTGCTTGTAGATGTAATTCAACTTGTGCTACAGATGTGCATGCACTGACAAAAGTGAGAAGCATTTTCAATGCAATAGGTCTCGCATTTGCGAGAGTTTGAGCTATTGGCATTGTAAATGACCATGCCTTTTATTTAGGCGTTTGAAAACCTGCAAGCTGTGCCTAAACAAACACTTTGTACTTCTAGTCCTTGCTTATGAGAAGCAAGGCTGGCAGTCTCCTTTACTGCAAGCCTTGCTTCTCGTAAGCAAGGACTATAAATACAAGGTGCAAGCTTATTCTCAGCTTGCAGGTTTTCAAAACAAATGAATAAAAGGCATTGTCATTTACAATGCCAATAGCTCCAACTTTAACAAATGCGAGACCTATTGCATTGCAAATGCTTGTTTGATACTGCAGTCCCCCAAGAGTGGATAAAATGGGTGCACACTTCCATAGTGTCCTGCATGTAATACAGCCCTAGGACTTATTTTTCATCATCAGACTTTAATCCAGAGCAAGAAACAGAAACGCAAATGGGGGGAAAGAATGAGGAAGAGAATGGTGGGAAAAGTGACAAAGCGAGAAAGCAGGCTTGAAAACGAACTAGCAAGAGTGAGATAAAGAGACAGAAAAATTAATGGTGCAGGAAAGAGGCATAAAGTGAAACTAATACCAGGCTTCCTGTGCATTTCACTTTGCTGGCAGTGGCTCCTAACAATAACTTGAGTTGGTTGCACTTACAAATTTCATTTCATTTCATTTCATCAACTTTTATTCGATTATAAAATTGTATAATCATAAAAAGTACATTTTTTAAAAGACACACAAAAAATAGAACAGAATCAAAAGAGGTCATTGACATTTGAACACTTATAATATTAAAAGACAGTTTTACGACGGGTTGATATTACTGTTTTCAAAAAGGTCGCTATCAATTTTGCTTCATGTGGGGATTTCGGTGATTGAAGGTAGGCAAGTGCTGGGTATGATTGTCTGAGACCGCTTGAACGGAGGAGAGGCAAAATCCATTTTTTCCTTGCTGGTCTGTAGTATTTACAAAACAGGACAACGTGTATCGTTGATTGTTTGGAAACTCCGTCACAGGGGCATCGCATCAGGTTTCGAGACCAGTTCTTCATTTCAGGAAATGAGACCAAGCGGGAAAAAAAAAAAGATCGAACCGTAGTCTTGTCAATAGAAATTTTTCATAATTCGAAAGGAAGTACGTCAGGTAAGGCTGTATGAGTTTCTCTGTCTGCAATGTGCGGATTTTTTCGTTATGCGTTTTGATAATCTCGGCTTGATTGCGGAGTTCTCTTAGATGGCCCATACAAAGTTCCTTCAACTGTTTCTTTGAAATATCTTCTATTGAAGGTGGTTCTAAAAAGTATTGCTCACGGTCAAGATCTTGGAAAAATTTGTGAATGTAGTTAAGCCACGGTATTTTCCTCCAGTACGCTAGGCCAAGGCATTCAGTAATGAGGGAGCGTGTTATGTGACTTTCGGGGTTACACCATATACGGTGCCAGAGTATGAGAGGCTGGCATCGTATGGTGTCGGTCACATATTCCATGCCCAGCTCCCGATGTGAAGCTAGGATCGGGGAGCTTTGGGGGAGAGCTAGGATGTATTTGATAAAAGCATTCTCCGTGACCTGGAGTTGGTCGATACATCCATGACCCCAGATGCCTGCTCCATATGGGGCCACACTGTGGCATTTTGCATAGTATATCGTTAGCAGTTCCGCTGGGGCTGGTTTACCTAGTTTCCTGGAGAAAGCACTTAGTGCTGATACTGCTCGGCGAAAGTTGAGGTTTCTGGCTTCAATTGCCTTGTGCCAGGTCATTGTGTCTTCCACTAGTATGCCCAAGTATGGGTATACCGATGTTTTTTCCAATCTGCTGTTATTGATGAGTATGGGCTTTGAAACTCCACGTTTTGGTCCAATAGTCATTGTAAAAGTTTTTTTAATGTTTACTTTTAGACCCAGGGAGTCCATGAATGACACATATTTGTTCAACTGCCGCTGGAGTTGGTTAGGTGTCCGGGCCAGGATGACCGAGTCGTCGGCATATAGGAGGATGGGTATCGGGCGGTGAGCTATCTGTGGGAGGTCCTGGCTCCCTTCCAGCATAGCCTGTTCAAGCCCGTTGGTGTATAGGTTGAACAGGAAGGGAGCCAGTACACACCCTTGCCTTACTCCTCGTGATATTTTAAAGGGACGTGATAGTTCGCCGCCGATGCCGTAACGAACTCGGCCTTCCGCATTAGTATATAACTCTCTCAGGAAAGCTAGTATGGGAGGGTCCACTCCAAGGTTTGCCATAATCTGCCATAGCTTTGCATGCTGTATGCAGTCGAATGCCGCGCTCAGGTCTACATAGACCAGATAGATGTTACTTCTTTTAGCGCGTGCGTACTTTCCAGCCAGAAGGATCAGGTTTAGGGCCTGTTCCACCGTTCCAAGCCCCTTCTGGAAGCCATATTGCAGGTCTGTGATGATGTTATTCTCTCGGGCCCAAGATTGTAATCGGTCCAAGAGTAGTCGACCTGCAATCTTGCCCGTGGAGTCCAGAAGGGAGATCGGTCGGTAGCACGCGGGGTCGTTACGGTCCCCTTTCTTGAATATTGGCAATAGGGTAGATGTTGACCATGATTGAAGGAGTCCAATTTCGGTGACTGCAGCCATTACCCGAGTGATTATTAGTGACCAATAATCAATGTTATATAGAAACAGGTCCATAGGAACCCCATCTGGGCCGGGGGCCTTGCCAGTTTTTGAAGCTTTGATTGCCTTTCTGACCTCGTTGAGAGTGAAACGTAACTTAATGGGATAAATGTTATTCTTTGCTAGTTCCTGGTCTTGAGGTTGAGTTGTTTGGGGAAGATCCGTTGGTATTCCGAAGATTTTTGTGAAGTGGTAGACCCAGTCGTCCTCGGTTATTGCCACGTCGAGGTGATTTGGGTCAGTGATGTTGTCCAGAAAGGGTGATCTTATGGTCTGCCAAAATGCAGTGCTGTCTTTCCTTAATGCGCTGTCGTGTAGTTGATGCCATAGGTCTTGCTTTATCTGTTGCTTGCGGTTTTTCCGGGCGTTATTGTATGTTTTCCTCCGTTGTGAGATTATTTGGGCGTCTCTCGGTTTCTGTCTTAGAGCTTCTTTGAGGGATGTAAGGGCCTTTCGACAATCTGTGTCGAACCATCTCGTCGTAGGAAATCTTGGTTTGTTTACTGTGTTTTTAAATAGCTCTTCCCTTATTGCTCCTTGGATGTTATTAAAGGAGATGATGATTGATTCAGGGGATGCCTCTGCAGACAGACAGTCCGTTAACCATAGGTGTGTTTTTTCGAGTACCCTTTGTGTTGTCTCTTCTGGGTCAATCTTTGACCATTTAATAGCATAGCCATTCTTCTTCTTTATGGCCAACGATTGTTGGTCGAGGGAGCTGGCTGGGAGCACTTACAAATTAAAAAAATGCAAAAATAACAGCTGATGGACAGAATGCAGAACAATGTCATACATTCACCCCAGAGAGCTGGGCCTAAATCCATCGTTTTTTTGATCTCCACACCACCCCAGTTCAGACATGGCCATATGCAAATCAGCCTTGACCCTGTGCCTCATGGGAACAGTCCAGCCCGAACTACCAAGCCATGTCTTTCCTGGACCGGAATCAAGCATCCTAGGACCGGTTTCTGGCTATCAGTCGTCTTCAGCCAGGATAGCTTGACTCCAGTGGTGTGGAGAGCATGGGACTCACGTCTGAGCATACCCATCCCACTCGGGGTGACAAATGCAAAAATAACAGTTGATAGACAGAATGCAGAACAATGTCATACATTCACCCCAGTACAGAGATCTGGGCCTAAATCCATCGTTTTTTTGCACCCCACACCACCTCAGTTCAGACATGGCCATATGCAAATCAGCCTTGACCCTGTGTGCATGGGAACAGTCCAGCCCGAACTGCCAAGCCATGTCTTTCCTGGACCGGAATCAAGCATCCTAGGACCGGTTTCTGGCTATCAGCCGTCTTCAGCCAGGATAGCTTGACTCCAGTGGTGTGGAGAGCATGGGACTCACGTCTGAGCTTACCCATCCCACTCGGGGTGACAAATGCAAAAAAAAACAGTTGATGGACAGAATGCAGAACAATGTCATACATTCACCCCAGTACAGACATCTGGGCTTAATCCATCGTTATTTTGTACTCCACACCACCCCAGTTCAGACATGGCCATATGCAAATCAGCCTTGACCCTGTGCCTCATGGGAACAGTACAGCCCGAACTGCCAAGCCATGTCTTTCCTGGACCAGAATCAAGCATCCTAGGACCGGTTTCTGGCTATCAGCCGTCTTCAGCTAGGATAGCTTGACTCCAGTGGTGTGGAGAGCATGGGACTCATGTATGAGCATACCCATCCCACTCGGGGTGACAAATGCAAAAATAACAGATGATGGACAGAATGCAGAACAATGTCATACATTCACTTCAGTACAGAGATCTGGGCCTAAATCCATCGTTTTTTTGCACTCCACACCACCCCAGTTCAGACATGGCCATGTGCAAATCAGCCTTGACCCTGTGCCTCATGGGAACAGTCCAGCCCAAACTGCCAAGCCATGTCTTTCCTGGACCGGAATCAAGCATCCTAGAATCAGTTTCTGGCTATCAGCCGTCTTCAGCCAGGATAGCTTGACTCCAGTGGTGTGGAGACTATGGGACTCATGTCAGAGCATACCCATCCCACTCGGGGTGACAAATGCAAAAATAACAGATGTTGGACAGAATGCAGAGCAATGTCATACATTCACCTCAGTACAGAGATCTGGGCCTAAATCCATCGTTTTTTTGCACTCCACACCACCCCAGTTCAGACATGGCCATGTGCAAATCAGCCTTGACCCTGTGCCTCATGGGAACAGTCCAGCCCGAACTGCCAAGCCATGTCTTTCCTGGACCGGAATCAAGCATCCTAGAACCGGTTTCTGGCTATCAGCCGTCTTCAGCCAGGATAGCTTGACTCCAGTGGTGTGGAGAGTATGGGACTCATGTCAGAGCATACCCATCCCACTCGGGGTGACAAATGCAAAAATAACAGTTGATGGACAGAATGCAGAACAATGTCATACATTCACCTCAGTACAGAGAGTGGGGAGTGAGTTCCAGGTCTTGGCAGCAAGGAAGGAGAAGGATCTGCCACCCATGGTGGATTTTTGGATGCGCGGGACAGCGGCGAGGGCTTGATTGGACGATCTTAGTTGGCGAGTGGGTTTGTAGAAGGACAGTCGAGTGTTGAGGCATTCGGGTCCTAGATTGTAGAGGGCCTTGTGTGCGTGGGTGAGAAGGCGGAATGTAATTCTTTTGTTGACGGGAAGCCAGTGGAGGTCTTTTAGGTGTCCGGTGATGTGATCTTGGCGAGGGATATCTAATATGAGTCTCGCTGATGCGTTTTGGATGCGTTGGAGTTTTTTCTGTAATTTTGCTGTGATTCCGGCGTATAGTGTGTTACCATAGTCCAGTCGACTCGTGACCAGTGCGTGGGTGACAGTCTTTCTTGTCTCGAGGGGGATCCAACGTAAGATCTTTTTGAGAATGCGAAGTACGTTGAAGCAGGAGGATGAGACTGCGTTGACTTGTCTGGACATCGAGACAGAGGAGTCTAGGATGAAGCCAAGGTTACGTGCATGGTCTGTGGGTGTGGGTGCTGTGCCCAGAGCGGAAGGCCACCAAGAGTCGTCCCAGGCAGAGGGGGAAGATCCTAGGATGAGCACCTCCGTTTTGTCTGAGTTGAGTTTTAAGCGGCTATGTTTCATCCATTCGGCTACTTCTTTCATGCCTTCGTGAAGATTGGTTTTGGCGGGGAAAGGATTAGCTGGGTGTCGTCGGCGTAAGACATGAAGTTAAGGTTGTGTTGACGCGCGATGGAGGCGAGTGGACTCATGTAAACGTTGAAGAGGGTGGGACTGAGTGATGATCCTTGTGGTACGCCACAGATGACTTCAGTGGCCTCAGAGTTGAATGGGGGAAGTTGGACTCTTTGAGTTCTCCCAGCGAGGAATGAGGTGATCCAGTCCAAGGCTTTTCCTTGTATTCCGATGTTGCTGAGGCGTTGTATAAGGGTGCTGTGGCAGACTGTGTCGAAAGCGGTGGAGAGGTCGAGTAGAATGAGGGCCACTGTTTCACCGTTGTCCAGTAGTGTTCGGATGTCGTCAGTCACTGCAATGAAGGCGGTTTCGTTGCTGTGTTTGGCTCGAAACCCGGATTGAGATGGATCGAGGGAGTTGTTGGATTCAAGGAAGGTGGCAAGCTGGTTGTTGACGGCTTTCTCGATGACTTTGGCCGGGAATGGGAGGAGGAATATGGGTCTGTAGTTTTTAAGTTCAGAGGGGTCTGCTGTGGGTTTCTTCAGAAGGGCGCTGAGTTCGGCGTGTTTCCAGCTTTCTGGAAAGGTGGCAGAGTTGAACGAGCAGTTGATGACATCACGGAGATGGGGTGCGATGATGGAGTCCGCTTTGTTGAAGATGTGGTGGGGGCAGCCAGGGGGCAGTTGGCGAGCCAGAGTGGATGGAGTTCATTAGGCGGATGGTGTCTTCAGTGGTGATTGGGTTCCAGGCGGTAAGGTTGTTAGTTGGCGGAGTAGGATCTGAGGGGGGTGGGGAGGATTGAATGCTGGGAGTATTCTCGAAGCTGTTGTGGATGTCGGCAATTTTGTTGTATAAGAAGGAGGATAACGCATCGCAGAGGTCTTGGGAGGGAGTGATGTCGTTAGATGCTGCAGTGGGGTTGGTGAATTCTTTGACGATGTTGAAAAGTTCCTTGCTGTTGTGAGTGTTGTTGTCGAGACGATCCTTGAATGCTGATTTCTTGGCGGATCGAATCAGTTGGTGGTGTTTGCGGGTGGCTGCCTTGAGGGTGGACATGTTGTCGGTGGTTGGGTTTTTTCTCCATGTTTTCTCCAGGGTGCGGCATAGCTTCTTGGATTTTTTAAGGTCATCATTGAACCAGGGAGCCTTTTTGCTGGCTGATTTGATCTGGTGTTTTTTCAGGGGTGCTAATTCGTCAGCACTGAGGGTGATCCATTGCTTGAGATTGGTGGCCGCTTGGTTTGGGTCCAATGAGAGGGTGGGAGGGTTTTGGTTGAGTGATGTGAGGAGTTGGTCGGTGGTGATTTTGTTCCAGTTTCTCAGAGGAATAGGTTGTGGGCGGTTGTGGGTCAGGGTGGTTTTGTAGCTGAAGTGAACACAGCTGTGGTCCGTCCAGTGGAGAGCTGTGGTGCGATCGAAGGAGATGTGCTTGCAGGAGGTGAAGATAGGGTCGAGCGTGTGTCCGGCTACATGGGTGGGGGTGTCAACAAGTTGTTTGAGTCCGAGATTGGCCAGGTTGTCAAGAAGGGTGGTGGTGTTGCTGTCGTGTTTGTTTTCAAGGTGGTAGTTGAAGTCTCCTAAAAGAATGTAGTTCTCAGAGGCGAGGGCATGTGGGCTGACGAAGTCGGTGATGTCATCGCTGAATTGACTGCGGGTACCTGGAGGCCTGTAGGTGAGGGTGCCTCTAAGTGTGGTCCTAGGGTCAGTGTGGATCTGAAAGTGGAGATGTTCGGCGGTTGCAAGATTATCATCGGAGCTGGTCGTGATTTTGATGGTGTTCTTATGGATGATGGCGATGCCTCCTCCTGTTTGATTGGTGCGGTCTTTACGGGTAATCTTGTAAGCGTCCGGTATAGCTATGGGGATGTCGGGTGCTGATGATGTGTTCATCCATGTTTCTGTAAGGAAGGCGATGTCTGGTGACGCAGTGTCGAGTAGGTCCCAGAGTTCCGTTGCGTGTCTGTGGACCGGGCGGGTGTTGAGCAGGATGCACTGCAGGCGGTTAGAGTCGGAGCTGTGTGTGGAGGAAGTGGATTTGGTGAGGGTCCTGAAGCAGTTGAACTTGCAGGAGAGGCAGGCGAATGGGCCGTGGGTACGTCCTGGGTGGCTTCGCAGCATTGTGGTGCGCGTCCGGGGTTGAGGGCGAGGCGAGTTGGGGCATCATATGTGACTCTAGTGGGCTGGGTACGGCGGGGACCAGGGGGTCTGGCGCTGGGCGCGGTCCAGGCGCGGACGGGCGTAGACGGGCTTACCTTTGGCGCACCTTCGGCGCGACCGCTGCGTGTGGACACTGCACTTTGAGTCATCTGTCTTAGATGGGTATTGGAGGGGGGCGGAGCGTGGGAGGGTCAGCTGGGAGGCGGTAGCGGGGAGGCGGGCCAGTGGAAAGCACAACAACAAGATGGTGGGTGAAATAGAAAGCGAAACAGGGCACAGTACAGTACTTGTAATCACAGGGAATGCACAAAGATTAACTGCGCGCTATTTCAGAATATCCGGGTGAGAGCGCAATCAAATAAATAATGCTGCGATCCCAGAGCGCGATTAAATAAATAATAATACGATCTCAAAGCGCTATTAATTAAATAATGCTCAAAGCGCTATTAATTAAATAATGCTACGATACCAGAAACTGCAAGGCGATTATGAGCAACAATGTGCTTCAGCTGTGGGCGCTATAGTGAGGATCACGAGCTGGATCCAGGGAGCGTGGGGGAGCGACCGTTAAGGAAGAGGTCCAGGCGGTCACAGTAATGCAGGGGAGGTGGTGAGCCCTCTATTCGTGGGTGGGAGGGTCAGCTGGGAGGCGGTAGCGGGGAGGCGGGCCAGGGGAAAGCACAACAACAAGATGGTGGGCGAAATAGAAAGCGAAACAGGGCACAGTACAGTACTTGTAATCACAGGGAATGCACAAAGATTAACAGTGCGCTATTTCAGAGTATCCGGGTGAGAGCGCAATCAAATAAATAATGCTGCGATCCCAGAGCGCGATTAAATAAATAATAATACGATCTCAAAGCGCTATTAATTAAATAATGCTCAAAGCGCTATTAATTAAATAATGCTACGATACCAGAAACTGCAAGGCGATTATGAGCAACAATGTGCTTCAGCTGTGGGCGTTATAGTGAGGATCACGAGCTGGATCCAGGGAGCGTGATAATGAAGATTAGTCGGCATGATTAGCAGGTGCAGATCTTTGAAATCTATGTCAGATTTGATTGGCAATGAGCTGCTGACACAGCAGCAATGAACTAAGTACAAAGGCTGGAGATGCCCTCATGAATTTGAATAATTACAGTGGCTGGACCTGCCTAGACCATTGGTGCTTCGTGGACGGAACTGCATTCTGCTTGTCTCCCCAATGCTGGAACAAAGCCTAAAACATACTACTACTACTACTCAGGGGCGGTGGGTGACATTTGAAAGTGGTGGGGCTCAATATGATTTGCATACAGCACCGTAGCGAGCGCGCGCAGCACGCGAGACCGAACCCCGAAAGGAGGTTTGGGGGGGTAACCCCCCCCAAAAAAATTGAAAATAAAGAGGAAAAATCGTGCATTTTCAAGCAAATTTGAGAAAGCAGGAAGGTTAATAAAGCAATTGTGGAAGTGCAGTTATTACATTAATAGGTGGCATAACATAGGTAGCTGCTTATTCAGTATAACCACAGAGCTTCATACATTCTGTCCGATTACGCTCAGGTGCTGAATTCAGACTATAAGACTTTCATGAAAATCTCAGATCAACAATATTCACACCTAAGGCGGGAGCAAACGAGGCACTCCACACTTTTCTGGCAAAGAAACACATTTTAAATTACTGTAGGACTGGTATATACATCTGGTGAAACTCCACAAATAATACCCTAGTGCTAGTGCACCTCGCTGCGCTGGCGATATTGTGATAAGTTAACATAGGTGATCTACTTCATATGTTGTGGCCTTGTCCCAAAAATACGACCCCCTCATTGTGCTTGCTTTCCTGCCCCCTGTTCCCTCTTTGTGCTTGCTTTCCTGCCGCCTGTTCCCTCGTTGTGCTTGCTTTCCTGCCCCCTGTCCCCTGTGTGTGGCTCTCTGTGTGTGTGGGGCTCTGCGTGTGTGTGTGTGGGTGGCTCTGTGGTTGTGTGGGTGGCTCTGTGTGTGTGTAGGTGGCTCTGTGTGCGTGTAGGTGGCTCTGTGTATGGGTGGGTGACTGTATGTGGGTGGCCGCTATGTGCAGAAAAACACTTGCAAGTGCAAAATGAGGGTACAGTGTCTGCACTTAAAGTCCAGTGAGCTCTGCACCGTCTTTCAATCAACACACCCTACCCAACAGCGGTCAATGAACCAATCCAGAGAAGAGTGGGAGCACGGAGGACCACACAAGACACAATGAAAGGCTGACCCAACAGCTGCCGATGGACCACACCAGAGAAGAGTGGGAGCACGGAGGACCACACAAGACACGATCAAAGGCTGACCCAACAGCTGCCGATGGACCACACCAGAGAAAAGAGGGGGGAAAGAGGGCGGTATAAGACTATCAAAAGCCAACCCAACAGTGAACGAGAAGGAATGTCTGACATAATATCGACAGACAGAATATCTACATACAAAAATATCGACACAAAAATATCGACAGCAAAAATATCAGAGTTATATCTTCATAAAGGTAAGTACAAAAATATCGGAAAAAAAATATCGTAGTACAAAAATATCGAAATTAAAAATATCGTTTTTTTTAATGTATTAATAATAATGTAAAAATAATTTTAAAAAACATTTAATTTTACAAATATTAAATAAAAACATTAAAACATATTTAAAAAATAATAACTAACACATATACAGTTAAAATAAATTAAAAAGTGTACATCTAAATTAATATTTATACTTACTATAATAATATTATATTATATTATTATATTTCAACAGTAGTAAAAGCGTTGGATAGCGTAGGGGTTTAAATTACTATTCCTACTCCAGAGGGTGCAACAGTAGGGAAAGCGTTGGATAGCGTAGGGGTTTAAATTACTATTCCCACTCCAGAGGGTGCAACAGTAGGGAAAGCGTTGGATAGCGTAGGGGTAAAAATTACTATTCCCACACCAGAGGGTGCAACAGTAGGGAAAGCGTTGGATAGCGTAGGGGTAAAAATTACTATTCCTACTCCAGAGGGTGCAACAGTAGGGAAAAGGTTGGATAGCGTAGGGGTAAACATTACTATTCCCACTCCAGAGGGTGCAACAGTAGCGAAAGCGTTGGATAGCGTAGGGGTAAAAATTACTATTCCCACACCAGAGGGTGCAACAGTAGGGAAAGCGTTGGATAGCGTAGGGGTAAAAATTACTATTCCTACTCCAGAGGGTGCAACAGTAGGGAAAAGGTTGGATAGCGTAGGGGTAAAAATTACTATTCCCACTCCAGAGGGTGCAACAGTAGGGAAAGCGTTGGATAGCGTAGAGATAAAAATGACTATTCCCACTCCAGAGGGTGCAACAGTAGGGAAAGCGTTGGATAGCGTAGGGGGTTTAAATTACTATTCCGACTCCAGAGGGTGCAACAATAGGGAAAGCATTGGATAGCGTAGGTGTAAAAATTACTATTCCCACACCAGAGGGTGCAACAGTAGGGAAAGCATTGGATAGTGTAGGGGTAAAAATTACTATTCCTACTCCAGAGGGTGCAACAGTACGGAAAAGGTTGGATAGCGTAGGGGTAAAAATTACTATTCCCACTCCAGAGGGTGCAACAGTAGGAAAAGCGTTGGATAGCGTAGGGGTAAAAATTACTATTCCTACTCCAGAGGGTGCAACAGTAGGGAAAGCGTTGGATAGAGTAGGGGTAAAAATTACTATTCCCACTCCATAGAGTGCAACAATAGGGAAAGCGTCGGATAGCGTAGGAGTAAAAATTACTATTCCCACTCCAGAGGGTGCAACAGTAGGGAAAGCATTGGATAGCATGGGGGTAAAAATTACTTCATACACTACTCCCCCCTTAACACACAACACAGTACACATACAAAAAAACACAATTAATATAAATATCAAATAATCAATTAATAACAATTATTTATATTAAATTGATCTAATTTAAATTGAACTAATTAACACATATTAATTACCAATTAATTAACAATAAATACAATCTCTTTAATTAATTAAATTTTATTATATGACACCCTATTAGCCTATAAACAGACAACCCACTACACATAAATAAATAATATCATTTAATCACTTAATAATTATGATTTATCAATTAAATATTATTTAACAATAACAAAAATTGTAATAGATTAGCACATCAACGCTAATTAATTTAATTAAATAATTAATATTATTTAATTACTAATTAATTATTAATTAACAATAAATAAATTACATATATTAGCACATTAACTCTAATTATTGTAATTAACTAATTAATATTAATTAATTATTAATTACCAATACCAAATATTTGTATTTATTTGCACATTAACTCTAATTATTGTAATTAACTAATTAATATTAATTAATTACCAATTAATTATTAATTACCAATAACAAATAATTTTATTTATTTGCACATTAACTCTAATTATTGTAATTAACTAATTAATATTAATTAATTACCAATTAATTATTAATTAACAATAACTAAAAAATAAATATATTAGCACATTAACTCTAATTAATTTAATGAACTAATTATTATTAATTAATTACCAATTAATTTTAAAAAAAATATTTAAAATTTTTTATTAATTAATTAATTAATATTAAATTACTTCCCACCCTATTCCCCTATAAACCCACAACCCGCTCTGATACTAAACGCAAAATGTAAACAAAATTACTAATTTTCAAACATACATTTAATAACATATTTAACAAACATATAAACAACATAATAAAATACAAAACACTAAACATAATTTCGATATTAGTAAATTTCGATATTAATAACATACATACCATAAAGACGATATTCTGTCTGTCGATATTCTGAACATCGATATTCTATACCATCGAAATTAAAACATCGATATTATTGTATATCGATATTTAAATTTCGATATTTTGTTTCCCTACCAACGAGAAGAAACCCCAATGAAGTAATGCGATATGATTAAAAGCCAACTCAGTGACTGCTGATATACAGTGTGGCAGAAAGGAACAAAGATGGCTTTACAGAAGTGTGATAATGACATTCAACTCAATTTTAAAGGGAGTGCTGATAGAGAGAAGGTAGGGGTGAGAGTGAAATGATGTTAATGAAGACAGCTCAGCATCTATCAACATTGCTGGATACTAGAGAGAAGTCAGGGCGACAAAGAGCTGCACTATGTTTCAAACCAACCTTAACTAAATGTGTAAATGTCCGGTCTGACACCAATCTGATAAGACTGGGCTGATTGTTAAAACAATACCACGACGATCAGCACGAGCCGAGCGCCGCCATTGGTCAGATCCAGTCAGAATGCCGAAGGCGCCATTTTCAATAGACAAGGTCAGAGCAGCAGGGGTAACGAGTTATATCTTACTTACACGTTTTAAACAATAGCGCCCATGACAATGTATATCAAAGTTTATAACGTAAAAGAACTTAAGAAAAGTGAGCGGATTATTTTAAAGTCAAACGTTCAATTTTAAACACAGTTCATTCACTAAGGACTACGATTCACTTTAGATAATTAGCGCAGAGAACTAAACCAGGGCTATAATTCGGTTTAGATAATTAGCGTAGAATATTAAATCGAGACCCGATAGAGAATTAAACATAAAATCAAAAGCAGAAGACACGCAACTTACAAAAACGAATAGAAATACGCAAGCTACAGAACTGGGTGGGTTTAATAAAAAAAACTCAGACTTACAGTGATGTCCGAGGTAGTCCGGTGGCTGACAAACTATTACTAACCGATACTCAAGGGACAGACTACTCACCCAGACAGGCAGCGACGAAGAACACACCAGGACTGGAACACACTGACACTCCAACGACACCGGGGCCTGCTTGCTTCTCCTCCTGGCTCCTGCCCGGGGTCGCGCCACTCTGCCCCCGCCCACCCACGAGCGGCATCCATTAATGGATGTTGCACGGTGGGCCAGCCAATCCTGGCGCTGCATGCTAGGGTGGCACATGGACTGCTCGCCCTGGGCAGCCATTCAGACCCGGCCCGGCTGAAGCCGTACCTCCAGCCCCTTCTCTATGCCTAAGGGCATCGGCGCATGCACTGGCAAGTCTCAGCCCGGGTGTATTATGCGCACAGTGCTGGCCTGCTGCAGCTGCTGTCACTCAAGCAGCTGCAGCAGACCAGCAGCCCCGCCCCCACCACCTCCGACCGCACCATACCATTGAGGCATTGATGTCACGTCACATGATCCCGCGCTGAGCTGGTGATGAGAATAATATTACGAGAATATTACTGAATTAGTGTAGTGCACAGTGCGTCCAGGGCTTAGTGGGGCTATGCCCCTACGCCCCAATGGATGCACTGCACCTGCTACTACTACTACTACTACTACTACTACTACTACTACTACTACTGTTACTACTACTATTACTACTACTACTACTACTACTACTACTGTTACTACTACTACTACTACTACTACTGCTGCTACTTCCAATACTATTGCTGCTACTGATAATAATAATATCCAACATCATCCTCAGCTATGCTATTATCTAACACATCTTATGGTATTTTTATTATTTGTTAGGGCTATAAACAGCAGATATTGTATTTAATGGTTCTCATTTTACCTACCTCAGATGGAAAGGAAGCTGGACCGCCTTGCCTTGTTCCAGTGAATGTGATCACCAGAAACCTGCCGATGTCAGTAGCGTTTATCTCACTGAGTTATCTCGGCACCACATGGTCACCTGCTACTAAGAACTGCTGTCCAGGAGGAATCTCCAAATCTAGATCAAGGAAGCAAAAGGAACTGCAGAAAGTGCCCTGAAGCCCTCTGGAAATACATTACCAGGGATGGTAGGGAGTCATTGCTGCTGAACCACCACAATGAGCGGTAATTGTTGAACACATACCTCTGCACTAGTTACTGACCTCTTGGAAACCGTAGGAACCTCTCGCCTCATCCATGGAACTCCCTAACATTAGGCCGACTTGGCTCTCTACATACCTTGGACAGGCACGGGATGGCATAGGATCCCCTTGATTTTTCTAGAGTTTGCAGATATTTAGCAATTGTTCGCCTCTCCAGAGCTTGAGGATACCAGTCAAGCTGTGCCTCAGTTGAATGTTGGCCTCTTGAAATGGGATTACAAAATAGTTGCTTTAGGTCTGAGCCAATCCCACCCCCATAACAGTCAAGACTAACTCCCCTACTTGTGGCATCCCTGATCTCCCAGTGGTTACTGCCAATGTCCTAAAAATCCCTGGACCTAATAGATAGACACCCATGTGAGTTTTTCGACCTCGGCCAGTGGTTAAAAAGTTGAGCAATTTGGGGCCACCTGCCTCATTCATTAGGCTATCCTGGTATCCCAGTGGCTAAAGTGACCTGGAGTTTTTCAAAATCAATTGCTCAAACTAGCAAAATCATCACCAGGACTGAAATATATAGGGTACCTTGAGACTGCAGCGATGAAAACAAAGTATAAAACCCTGACCATGGAAAACGCATCAATGCAAGGAAAGTATAAAATCTTGACCAAATCCAACCGAAATTGTGATAACTAATTAAAGTGATGGTTACCGGGTGCGAGACTCACTCAGTTAAAGTGAATGTATAAATAACTAGTGTCCAGGAGTGGGGAGGCACTCTTAGGTGTGACACTCACCCAGTGGGGGAGATTTGCAATATATCTCGGACGACAAGGTTACTTTTCCACTTTTTAAATGATGCCTTATGAACCTAAGCAAGTCATTGGGCATACCTCACACCAATATATTCCCAAATTGCGGCACTATAAAAGTTTCTTTCCAGTGGCAGGCAGCCATTTTGCAGCCATCATAATCTTGTCTGTAATACACCGACTCTCTTTCTCGACAACTGTCCTCTAAACGTGTGTTTTTATCTCAATTACGATAAATGTGAATCGCCAATGTCTCCTCCCAGCAATCAGTCACAGAATGGCAACAAGCATTCCAGACACCCGGAAGTGTAATGTTGTTCTGCAGGGCCCGTCGTTCTCTTCCCTGTGGGCTGTCACTTTGTTGTGTGGGTCTTAAACAGATGGGCACAAGCTGTTCCGAACTGTCCCGCCCCCATCACAGACGGTGGGAGAGATACAGCGGGGGTCCTATGATGCGTGGTGGGTAGCTGATCCTTCTACACCGCAGCCGAGTCCCTTTTCAGAGCACCAGGTAAAAGTTTAACCAGTCTGTCTTTCAGGCGGAGAGGCAAAACACTGCTCTATTCACCGCCATGATGAATTGCTGCTGTCAAAACTACATGACTGCTCATATTGAAAAACAATGCTTCCACCTAATTTCCTCTCCCACACCGGCCCCCACCCGTTTCAGTAGCACAACATCTTTGCTTGTTAGCCACTGCTTAATGCCACTTTAGTCACAGAGCTCTCCGCCCCCGCCTGCGCTGCCCAAACCTGTCATACAAAATGTTGGATGTAAATAAGGGCACTGCACAGAAGAGGGAGGTGAAGAAGGAGGGAGAATAGGAGGGGCGGAAGGAAAGGCAACAATGGAAGGTGGAAGAAACGAATTACTGAAGGAAGAAAGGGATTAAATAATGAAATGGAAAATAATAAGAGAAACAAAATGGTAGGATCAAATCATCAGAAGTTAGGAGAGGAGGAGGAGGAGAAAAATAAGGAAGCAACAGAGAATGGAGCGAAGAAATGAAAAGGGAAGGGAATAAGAACCAAATGAAACACGAAAAGTGTAAGGGAGTTGGGAAATGAAGTAGGGAAGGGGTATTGAGGTAGTGGGTGGCAAGGAGAGCGCTAAAAATGAGTAGCAAAATATATAGACGCACAGATCGAAAAAACATGAGGAAACAAAAACAGTAAGGACTGAAGGAATAGCAAAATGAAGGGAGGAAGTAAGACAATTAAATAACAGTCCCATGTATGAAAATAAGCATAACGGGCAATAAAGGAGAAAGAAAGACTACTGAGGGTGCGAGGATGAAGGTGTGGGAGAGAAAATAATGAATGAAAGAATTTTGAAAAAAACACATAAAAATGGATAATTAAGGAAGAACAACGAAAATTGTGTAGACTGAAATAAAGGATGGATGAAGGGAGAGAGGGCAGGAGTTGCAGATGGAGGCATTAAGGAAGAGAAGGATGGAGGAGGAGAGCACGCCATCTTACTTTTGGGGTGCTTTCTACATTAGCTTAACTTCCTAATTTTTCAAGGCATCAAAATAATCTATAATCTGATACAGCAAACTAGCTTTCAGAACAGAGAACTAACCACAAGAGCAAACTGCTAAGCGAACTGAGTCAACATCTCACACTGTAAATTCACAAAGACACTTGAGAGATGAAAGACTGATTCAAAGCCCAGCAGAGTTAGCTAACTATAAGAGCGCAATGTTGAAGGAGTTGCCTTACATTTGGCACAGTAAGTTATGATAAAAGCACTAAGCTGAAGACATGTCCTTACTTTGTTGTACTGGAAATAAATAACACAGTACTGGTGAAATTGTTTCAGAGAAGACTCTGTAAGTTAACCATGAGGGTGCGGAGCTAAGGAGATTGTCTTACTGTGTAAGCTAACCCTGAGATCCCTAGTTGCCAAGAATTGTCTCAGAGTCTTCTAATGTAACATAGCTACGAGAGAACAGAGCTAAAAGAGATGTAGGCAACACTGCACTGAAAGTTAAAGTACTATTAGTGAATGGCTTGTTTCTAGGGCTGACACTTCAACCTAAAAAATAGAATGCCAAATAACGTGTTTTTGTTCCACAGTCTCACAATAGAAGTTCTCTTGAATATGAAGAGCCAAATGTATTTTCACAGACTTGCACTATAAGCTAACCACACTGTTAAAGAGCTGAAGGAGTTGTCTGTGAGTCTAAATTGTAAGCTGGTCATAAAAGTACAGAGGAAAACAAAAAGATGATTGGAGGCACGTTTGCAAAAGTGCCTCAGTCTTGCAATGAGATATCGTTTTTTAGGCCAAATTCTTAAATTAAGGACTCCACAATATGGTGGCTTTACACCAGGCCTGAGGCGATTAGGGTGACCACCTCACTCCAGGTCATCACACTTTCTCCAGTCCTGAACCTTTCCCCCACAAACAATTCTTCTCAAGTCTGCTGTTCTAATTAGTTCAAGGGAATTGGAACAAGACTACAACACCAAGAATGCATCAGGCTATCTCACAAAACTCCTGGACTGGATACAGTGTCTGTAATGGCCTGGAGGGAAGTAGTCACTTTAGCTTAGAACGAATGCAGCTCTACAGGGGTTGCTCTCTTCAGTCATGACAATGAGAATGGGGTTGCAGTTACTATGATAACCTCCACATCCCAAATTGCAAGCTAACTTTGATCTATAGTTTTACCAAACCATGAAAGCATAAATCTGATAGGAAAAAGTCTGCATCACAGTCTGACACAGAGTGATAACCACAAAGGTACAAAGCTAAACATAATTTACGATAGAGCAGCATTGTAAGATACCCATGACAGTGCACTTTTTTTGGCAGAGGAGCATAGCAATGGGAGGTCATATCTGCCAGACTGCATTGTTAGCAGTGAATAACATTCAGAGTAAAGATGGGTGATTTGAAGGAATAAGTAAATTGTGGGGGGTGTGCGCGCACTCCTTTTTTGTACTATGGCCCCTATTAGGATGGAGGGCGGACTTTGCCCACCCGCCATCCTACCGGTACAAGGGACCGCCCGCCATAAGGGCGGGAGTCCCGTGGGGTAATTAGGATGCGCCCGCCACAGTGGCGGGCGCATCCTGTATTTTTACCATTGCGCACCGCCCGCCGCAATGGTAAAAATACATGTTGTGCATTTCAAAGCACAATGTGACGGGCACCGCGTGGTGCCTGCCACGTTGCACTTTGAAATGCAGGGGGGTACCATATGTACCCCCCATGTGCAACCCCCACCCTGAGTCCCTGGGGGCTTGCAACAAGTTAAAAGGGTTAACCTGTAGTTTGCTGCTGTAAACTGGCCATGATAGTGTAAAGCTGAAAGGGCTACATTGTAGTTTGATACTGTACATGAGCCGTGACAGTGTAAAGCTGAAAGGGCTACATTGTAGTTTGATACTGTACATGAGCCATGGCAGTGTGGAGCTGAAAGGGCTACATTGTAGTTTGATACTGTACATGAGCCATAGCAGTGTGGAGCTGAAAGGGCTACATTGTAGTTTGATACTGTACATGAGCCATGGCAGTGTGGAGCTGAAAGGGCTACATTGTAGTTTGATACTGTACATGAGCCATAGCAGTGTGGAGCTGAAAGGGCTACATTGTAGTTTGATACTGTACATGAGCCATAGCAGTGTGGAGCTGAAAGGGCTACATTGTAGTTTGATACTGTACATGAGCCATGGCAGTGTGGAGCTGAAAGGGTTACATTGTAGTTTGATACTGTACATGAGCCATAGCAGTGTGGAGCTGAAAGGGCTACATTGTAGTTTGATACTGTACATGAGCCATAGCAGTGTGGAGCTGAAAGGGCTACATTGTAGTTTGATACTGTACATGAGCCATGGCAGTGTGGAGCTGAAAGGGTTACATTGTAGTTCCGCACTGTGAAGAGTGCAGAGCATGTGTAGTCTTAAAGCGTAAAATTGGCATGAGAGTGCAGTAAAGGGCTGTAGTGATGTCTGCCAGTGGACATTTGTCAGCAGTCTGAGGGTCAGAGATTACCTCTAAAGAGCTCACAAAGATGGCTGAAAGCCAAAAGGGCATATGAGTTACTGTGCATAAGATGCATATAAAAAAGACAAACATCTAATGCCAACAATACTAAATATAGACTCTTCTGAAAGAGGCCAACCATTTTCTAAATAATTGAACAAACGCAAGAAACTACCACCTCCTTTAAAACGACTGATGTAAACGCTGTGCTTCCGTTTTGCAGCTCTCAGGCACACCAAGGGTTAACGAGCAAATAAACATTGATACTTATTCTTGCTCCTATTAATATCACTGCATATATTGACGTTGGGAGCAGTGAACTCACCCCGGAGGCCTCATAAAGATGGTGTTGGTGGCAGTATTAATTTTACTAGCTAGCATCGCACCAGGAAAAGAGGCATATACAAATTTGTAGGTATATTTTCTGTCTGTGACAGAGAAACATCAAAGGCTTAATCATGTTAGGCCGGCCTGTTCTCTACAAATGTGCATTACTCCACAGTAGAAGCACATGGACTAAATAAAAATTAGCTTTTTTCCTGACCAATCAGGGCGTATGGATGCATGTAAGTTCGCATTATGTGTTGTCTAGCTTTAAAGGGCTCCCTACAACTAGGTAGTGTAAATAGTTCATTATGCAATGCTTGCCATCTTGGGGGGAGACTCCAACTGGTGTACCCCACCCTCAATACATCCTCATCAAACTGCATTTTATGTATGGGTATTTTTGTAATAGGAAAGTACTCGTGCAAATATAGCTCTACGCCCCAGGGGCGTAGGAAGAGGGGTGCTGTGGGTGCGGGTCGCCCCGGGTGTCATCACTGAGGGGGGTGATGAAATGGTAAAAAATATAATTTAAACATATATTTTTGCCATTTTGTCACCCCCTCAGTGATGACACTTGTCTCCCCCTGCTTGACAAAATGGCAAAAATATGTATTTTAAACACATATTTTTGCCATTTTGTCAAGCCGGGGGTGACAAGAAATTTTCCGCACCGGGTACCAACTGACCTTGCTACGCCACTGCTACACCCTTACAATGCTGGTACCAAGTGCTTTAATATTATAGCTTAGCTGTCAGAGCAAACATTACCTCCTCGCCCGTCTTCCTCGCCACAGTAATAACATGATGAGCTTTAGTCTCCCTACAGAACCTTCCAATAAAAAGTTAGCTCACTAGTTCTCAATCTCTCCAACATGGCCGACTTCCTCTTCGTCCACACACTATAAAAAGGAAGTACACCCAGAACTGTGGGGCATATTATCAAGGGGGTTTATCTCCGCTTTTTTGGCTTTAAAAGCCAAGAAAGCGGAGATAAAATTATCTCCCTATTACCTAGCTGTCGCTAACACCAGTTAGCGACAGCTAGTAGGAGATAGCGACCATCTTGGGCCCCACTTTGCATGTCAGAGAAATTTATCACTAATGACATGCAAAGTGGGCGTGCCAAGATGTTAGCGACTGGAAACAGTCGCTAGCATCGCTATCTCCTATTACCAACTTTTGGAGTTATTCGTGCTAAGTGCGAATATCTCCAAAAGCTAACACCTGCCCTGAGCAGTTCTTAGCCATGTTATTCAATGGGACGTGGATAACATGGCTAAGAGCATTAGCTTGGTAATGCCTGAATATCGCTGACTTTTCAGCGATATTCATGCATTGCGGCCGATTTTTATCACATTTGCGATAAACCTTGGTAATACCAAGGTTTATCTGCGATAAAAATCGCCGCAGGTCGGCGATACATTTTTGTCTCTAACCAAGCAATAGCGATAATTATCGCTATTGCTTGGTAATATGCCCCTGTGTTTTTGTTGCTGCAAGGAAACCTTCAAGATTTCAAGTTTTTGCAGGTAAGGGGAACGCGGTCTTGCGATAGCAGACTCATATATCCTATGAGGTGGAGGTATTCTTCTAGCATACTTGGACCTTGTCTTGCTTTAGGGCAGTTGATTATAATGTATTTTTTTTCATTTTTAACTCTCTCAAATGCGCTCCCAATTACCTGTGCCTTAGCAAGGCTGTGGGGAGCGTGATCATGGGGTCCTTTCGGTCTCTTTGAACGACCAGAGGAGGGGCGCATCATGTTGTGGTCAGCTTCAGCTTCAGCAAGCACAGTTGGCAGTCTGGAACTATATGGGGGGTGCACTGGCAGCTCAGTGTTTTTTGACTGTGCTGGACGTGCACGCTTCTCTGGGCCTCATTGAAGTTGTGGCAGTTGCCGTGTTGCAGTATGGTGTGGGTGCTTGGCAACAATGTCGATTTTAAGAGTGTCATTGCTTGGTTGCCAGGCAGCTATTTAAGTGCAGTTTTTTCCTGTGGTTGCCTCTGATTTTTGGTTTCATAATGGAGTCTGGGGTTTCTGAGGAGAACCCTTCCATATCTGCTGTCCAGCAGATGATTCATGTGGCAGTGGCTACTGCTTTAAAGTAAAGGGATGATGTTCCTGCTGCAAAAAAGCCTCATTTGGAGAAGGTGGCTGCTGCAGATTCTGACTCAGAGGAAGATGCTGAGTTGAAAAGGCATTAGAAACCTGGGCCGGAAAGGTGCAGCCGGACCCGATTGCGGCCCGGGTCAAACGTCACCCATGGGCTGGAAGCCTTCCCCACCCCATTTGCATAGGGGCTAAGAAAGGGGCGACTAGGATTGGTCCCCCTTGAGCGAGCATTGGGGGAATCAGGGGGCAAGCAAGGTATGGCGAGGGGTGGATAAGAGGGCCAGCAGGCCACACGGAATCACAACAACCCCCCTACTTTATAGCCTGGCAAGGAGAATGGGGTGGCAAACAGGATGAGCCTGATGTTTCCGTCCATGGGTTCCCTCCTCTGGCATGGCCTTTCTTCCAGAGTTTGCAGAGGAGGTCTGGATTACGAACAATCGATTTGTTTGCCTCTCTTGCGAATCCCAGATTCCTTATTTATTCGTGATTGCTCTTTGTAAACAGGCATAGAGGGTGGATGTGATGTCCTTTCCGTGGCTTCAGGGCCATTGTATGCATTTCTCCCAGTTCCCTTGATTCCTATAGTGTTGCGGAAAATCTGGTTGGACAAGGCGCTGGTGATTCTGGTGGTTCCTGGGTGGGGGAGGCATCCATGTTTCCCCTGTTGTTGGAACAGGTGGTTCAGCCATTCTGGGTGAATCTGTGCCATCCCTATCTATTGAAGGTCCTTAGCTCCCTCACAAGATGTTACAATCAATTAACCTTTCAGGCTTGGTGATTGAACAGAGGAGTCTAATGAGTAGGGGGTATTTCCCGGTGGTGGCTGATTTGATTCAGCAATCTTGGTGCCCGTCTACTTTGCTTTCTTATCCCAAGCATTGGTCTAATTTTTCTGCTTGGTGTTTGCAAAAAGGTTTTTGCAGTGATGACATTGAGCCCATTAAGGTGTTAGATTTTTTTATCCGATGGCCTTGAGTTGGGTTTGGCCAACTCTATGCTGCGAGCTCAATTGGCTGCCCTTAGGGTCTTTAAAAGTCTTCTTTTATATCTGGTGAAGCCATTGGTGTTTAGGTTGTTGAAGTCCTTAACACTAAAATGGCCAAAAACAATGTTGCCTGCCCGTCCGTGGGACCAGCCCTTGGTTTTGCGGGCCTTTCAGGGGCATCCCTTTGAGCCTCTCGAGTCAGCGGAATTGAAGTTCCTGACATTAAAGGTTGTATTTTTGGTGCAAATTGCTTCAGCCAGGTGGATTGGTGAATGGGGGTCTTTTTTGAGATCAGCCTCTTTTTGTGGTTCCTCGATGTTAAGGTGATTTGGAGGCCTCACTCTACTCTTGTTCCTAAAGTTGCTTCATTTTTCCACAGGTCTGTGGAAGAGGAACTACCTGTGTTTTTTCCTGTTCCTCAGTCTGAAGTAGAGTCCCTGTTGCATCTTTTGGATTGGAACAGGGCATTCTAGGCTTACTTGGCCATTGTTGAGCCTATCTGTAAAGTAGACAGTCTTTTTGTCATGTGTGGGCCTGTCCAGCATGGTTTGAAGCCTTCCAATTCGACCCTTAGTCGCTGGATAAAGCAGCCTATTTTGTTGGCCTATGATTCTCAGGACAGTGTGATGGATAACCATGTTTAGGGCAGTTCTATGAGATCTGTGGCTGCTTCCTTTGCTTCCTTTTACGGGTATATCCATGGAGGATATTTGCAGGGCAGCCACACGGGCTACACCTCACACCTTTATGGAAACTTACAGGCTTCAGTTTGGGGAAAGTGCATCCGTTTCTTTTGCTACTTCTGTTTTTACTTCCAGTGTGGATTGGTGTACATGTTTGACTACAAATATTCCTGTTTTTTGTATGAAACAGGGTGTTGCAATTTCACATGTTGTTGTATGTATTAAGTGCATGTTTTCATGACTCCGATGCTTGGTTTGGTATCAGCTCATCATGTTATTACTGTGGCGAGGAAGACGGGTCAGGAGGTAATGCCCCACTTACTCCGAGTCCTAGTCTTCCTCACCACAGTATAGTTTCCCATCCCTCCCTACCATAATGTGTATGGCTTCATTCTGTTGTTTGCTTTGTTTACATGTGGAGTTCTGGGTGTACTTCCTTTTTATAGCATACAAAGGAAGAGGAAGTCGGCCATGTTGGTGAGATGTGGAACTAGTGTGTTAACTTTTTATTGAAAGTTTCAGTAGGGAGACTAAATGGGTGAAGCAGGCTCATCATGTTATTACAGTGGCGAGGAAGACCAGGACTCGAAGCAATGAAGATTACTGGTAAGTAATCAGGGCATTTTCCACAATTACACAATGATATCATTTTCGATGTCTAAATATGGCCAAGGTTGCTAGGGCACTGGCAGCTGTCAGGGAGGCCAACTGGCAATGTGTGGGATTCCAAGGGACTGCATCTAGTGTTAGGAAGGAGTCCAGAGAGGTCACTCCTGGAGAAGAGGACACCACACAGCTCAGTGCTGCACACATGTCTGGAATCAGAAGTGGATTGAGGTTCAAGGACTGTTTCAAGAAAACAACTGAGGCATTTCCCTTTAAGAATATGGCTGACTGGCCTCTTGGGGGTCCGGTGCAATGAAAACCAAGCCCGCTCACGTCATGGGGCAGGACATGTATGTCACAGCAGGGAGCAGCACTAATTAAACATGGTGAAAGTAAAAGAATCTGGCTTCAACTTTCCATTTATTATTGCAGTGTGCTGAGTTTTGTTCAGTGTTTCCTTTCCTCATCTTTGTTATTTTCTCCCTCTATGATTCCCTCAGTTATTTGACTGTCAGCCTGCTATTTGGACTTTGCTTTGGCTTTGCCATATTGATGTGACCTTTCCCTGTTCCCCTCACCTTGCAGTGGATGTCAGGATTATCGCTTGTTTGCTGATTTACCAGATTCGGTCCAGCTTGGTTTAAGTTCACTGTGGCCCACCATCTCAAAGCTGGTCAGTATACTATGTTGTTATAACATCACTGCAAGCTTCTCATGATTACCGTTGGTGGCTCCTCCGCTATGGCGGAGGAGCGTCGCCCCACTGCTTTTAAGCAGTGCAAATAAAGGAAACATAACATGATGATAACTTTGAGTTATTATCATTTTGTTTGCATTCTGCTTTGCGGGTGGGCGGGCAGGGCTGCTCTGCTCTCAGAGCAGGTATGGGGAGGAGTGGTTTGCCCTCTCCTAAGTGCACATGACTCTTTGGCCGGCCCTCTGGTACTGGCCAAACAGTCATGCGCACTTTCCTTGTTCTCCACGCAGGTTGCATTACAGCCTGCAGGGAGAACATGGCCAGGCCCCCATTGCCTGGCTGAGCGTCAAACCACGACACTCAGACCAATGACAATGCTGCATTGCAGCGTTTTGATTGGCCAGGGTGCTTACCAATCACAATGATGCATTGCAACGTTGTGATCGGTCAGGGGCCTGGCTGTGCTTCCTGTTCCTGGAGTCCTTTGGAGGAGAGCAGGAGCAGAGAGGCAGGACCCAGTGGCAAGGTAAGTAATTGTATTGTATTGTAATTGCATTTATATAGCGCTTACTACCCCTGATGAGGCATCAAAGAGCTTTTTTGGCAACTAGCACGGATTAGTGTTGAGTTAGTATAGTGAAATATGAAAGTAATTTGCGTGGTGGATAGGTTAGTCAGTTATTTGGATTCAGAAGGATAGCGGAGGGATAGAAGTGGGAAAAAAGGTTTCCATTTATATAGTGCTTCTTACACCTAATGGGGTGTTGAAGCACTTTCTTGGCGGAGCAGCACGCTAGTCCGGAACCCATAAGGATTAGTGGTGAAAAAGTATAGTGAAATATGAAAGTAATTGGAGTGGTGGCTATTAATCAGCAATTTAATTGAGAAGGATAGCGGAGGGATAGAAGAGGGAAAAGGTTTTTATTTATATAGCACTTTCTACCCCTAATGAGGTGTTGCTTTTTTTCAGCGAGTAACAAGCAACACTGGAACCCATAAAGGATTAGTGGTGAATTAGTATTGTAAAATATGACATTTGAGAAGTGGACATGTTAGTCTGCTTTTCTGTTCTCTCTCTCTCTCTCTCTCTCTCTCTCTCTCTCTCTCTCTCTCTCTTTCTCTCTCTCTCTAGTAAGGGGTGAGTGAGCATTTCTAAAAAGAACAAGCATTGGCAAAGCAAACGAGTTAGACCTCGGCAAGCTGGTGTCGTGACAATTGTGTTTTTTATTAGTTATTGCAAGCATGTACCAGAAACTAAAATTCAAAACCAAAAAAACCCACTAAAAAAACAAATAGGAAAGCATTCCAAAGAATTTTTTGGGCCCACTAGCTCTTGGCACTGAAGTGCACTTATACGAGGATGTGCACATGTGATTAAGAAAAATACAACTATTCACAGTTTAGGAGAACCAATAGCTGAAGTGGGCTGGCCCATTGCCCAGTCGATGTACAATGTAGTGGAAGGAACCAAAGATGACTTACAGAAGAACATATCAATGAATGAAGCAGGCTAACCCAAGCCTCTCTATGTATGTATATTTAATGTATAAAAATGTTTTAAATACATGAGGCTTGTGAGACTACTGACAGTGTCTCTAGGCCAGACCTAAAAGTTAGAACCAAACTCACCTACCCTCATTAGCACTCATTAATGTTTTCATGCAGCACCATCATGTAGCCACTTGGCCATACATGCTATGCAAATTCGAGTTCATTTTCCTGGGATCCGTTTGTTAAATTGTTCTTTTATCCTGTCCTTGGTGTACCAATTAACCCACATTTGTTTATGAAAGAGTGCAGTGAAATATGGTAATAGTTCCTGGAATTGTGGGTATAATTCGAACCAAGCGAATTCACTGAATTAAACAGCTTTTTTTTTCTTCAGTGTCCTCCTGTTTTCGTCAATTAAGTCTATGCGTCCATTGGTTGGTGAGCAGTGGAGGGAACGCTGATGCTCTGGGCTGTGTGAATTGTGTTCAGTAACGTACATTGTATGCGTGACGTCGTACTGGTGAAAAAAAGCTCTGCATTGCAACACTGCCTACTTTTGTTTTAAGGAAACTGTAAACGCGTAGAGGAATGTGTTTTTATAAAAGGTGCAGGCAGCTACAACAGCCTAGTGTAGAAGGAACACAAAAGCGAGAAATATACATCAAATACCATTGCAAACTGGGGTGAAACAGGAAGAGAAAGGGTGCATGCTCTGAAAAACAGCAGAGGGATTTTACGTTTCTTTGTTCGCATTCTACTTAAGATTGATTTAAGCAAGAGCATTTTCACTGTTCCATCCACCAACAAATGTAGAGGAAAGTCCATTACAATCGTGTTTTTTAATTGTCAAGCTCCACATAGATTACAAAATAAGATGTAACAATGATGAATTTATGTCGATGTAATTTTGATGTTTTCACTTTTAATATGATTTATTTTTTCAGGTAAACCATTTGCAACCAATTTATTGTGAATACTTGTGAACTGTTTATGTTCCATTTTCCTTTTTTATAATAAAATTTTATTTGCCTGTCACGTGGCTAGTTGCGGAACTTGGAGACTCGAGATACAGCCTGAGGGTCAAGTCAAGTCAAAATATTTATATAGCGCACTATATAGCCAGAGGGTCTCAGGCGCTTGAAGAAGGGTGGGGAACTACTTGTCGAATATCCAAGTTTTAAGTTGCTTTCTGAATGCTAGGTGGTTCTGAGTGAGACAAAGGTGAGTGGGAAGTGAGTTCCAGGTCTTAGCTGCCAGGTAGGAGAAGGATCTACCTCCCATGGTGGTTTTGTTGATGCGAGGTACGATAGCAAGGGCTTGGTTGGAAGATCGCAGCTGGCGGGGGGGGGGTGTAGAAGGAGAGACGTGTGTTGAGGCATTCGGGTCCAAGGTCGTAAAGTGCTTTGTGAGCGTGGGTCAGGAGGCGGAAAGTAATCCTCTTATTGACGGGGAGCCAGTGGAGGTTTTTCAGGTGACCAGAGATGTGTTCTTTGCGCGGGATGTCTAGTATGAGCCTGGCTGAAGCGTTCTGAATACGTTGGAGTTTTTTCTGGAGTTTAGCTGTGGTACCGGCGTATAGGGTGTTTCCGTAGTCCAGGCGGCTCGTGACTAGTGCGTGGGTGACCGTTTTTCTAGTTTCGGTGGGGATCCAGCGAAATGTTTTTTGAGCATGCGAAGAATGTTAAAGCAGGATGATGAAACGGCGTTGACTTGTCTGGTCATCGAGAGTGAGGAGTCCAGGATGACGCCCAGGTTTCGTGCGTGGTTCATCGGGATGGGTGCTTTTCCAAGGGCCTCTGGCCACCAAGAGTCATCCCAGGCGGAGGGGGAGGTGCCTAGGATGAGGACTTCTGTTTTGTCTGAGTTCAGTTTCAGACGGCTGTGCTTCATCCACTCTGCTACTTCTTTCATTCCTTCGTGTAAGTTGGTTTCGGCGGTGTTAGGGTCTTTGGTGAGTGAAAGGATCAGTTGAGTGTCGTCAGCGTAGGAGATGATGTTGAGATTGTGTTGGCGAGCGATGGCCGCAAGGGGGCTCATGTAAACGTTGAAGAGGGTGGGGCTGAGTGACGATCCTTGTGGCACGCCGCAGATGACTTCAGAGGCGTCTGACTTGAATGGTGGGAGGCGGACTCTCTGGGTTCTTCCGGTGAGGAACGAGGTGATCCATTGCAATGCTTTTCCTTGGATTCCGACGTTTCTTAGGCGCTGAAGAAGGGTGTTATGACAGACTGTGTCGAAGGCAGCGGAGAGGTCGAGGAGGATGAGGGCGACTGTGTCTCCATTGTCTAGTAGAGTTCGAATGTCGTCTGTTGCTGCGATAAGTGCGGTCTCAGTGCTGTGTTTGGCTCGGAAGCCGGATTGTGAGGAGTCGAGGGATTTGTTGGTTTCGAGGAAGGTGGCGAGCTGGTTGTTGATGGCTTTCTCGATGACTTTGGCCGGGAATGGAAGAAGCGAGATGGGGCGGTAGTTTTTGAGTTCGGTGGGGTCAGCTGTGGGTTTTTTCAGAAGGGCGCTGAGTTCCGCGTGTTTCCAGCTTTCCGGGAAGGTGGCGGAGTTGAGGGAGCAGTTGATGACATGTCGGAGGTGTGGTGCTATGATGGAGTTTGCTTTGTTGAAGATGTGGTGAGGGCATGGGTCAGTTGGGGAACCTGAGTGGATGGAGTTCATCAGGCGGATGGTGTCCTCAGTGGAGATTGGGTTCCAGTCGTTAAGGATGTTCAAGGGGGGTGAAGGTCCTGCAGCAGGTTGGGTAGGTTGGTCTCCGGGTCGGTTGTCGAAGCTGTTGTGGATGTCAGCGATTTTGTTGTGGAAGAAGGAAGCTAGGGAGTCGCAGAGGGCTTGGGAGGGGGTGATGTCATTGGAGTTGGCTGATGGGTTGGTAAATTCTTTGACGATGTTGAATAATTCCTTGCTGTTGTGAGCGTTGTTATCTAGTCGGTCTTTGAATGCGGCTTTCTTGGCAGCCCGGATCAGTTGGTGGTGTCTGCGGGTGGCGTTTTTGAAGGCGTCTCTGGTGCTGGTGTTTGGGTCTTTTTTCCAGGCCTTCTCGAGGGATCGACAGAGTTTCTTCGATTTCTTAAGATCATCGTTGAACCAGGAGGCGTTTTTGCTGCCTGGTTTGATTTGACGTTTTTTCAACGGTGCTAGGATGTCGGCGCTGTTGGATAGCCATTGGGTGAGGTTAATGGCTGCTTGGTCGGGGTTTGAGGAGTGGGCGGGGGGGTTTAGAACAAGCGATGAGGAGATCTGGTCGATGGTGATTTTGTTCCAGTTTCTTCGCAGGGTGGGTTGAGGATGGTTGTGGATTGTGGTCTTATTGTAGGTAAAGTGAACGCAGCTGTGGTCCGTCCAATGAAGAGCTGTGGTGTGGCTGAATGAGACATGTTTGCTGGAGGTGAAGATGGGGTCGAGCGTATGACCTGCAATGTGGGTGGGTGTAGTGACAAGTTGTTTGAGTCCGAGGTTGGCGAGATTGTCCAGAAGGGTGGTGGTGCTGCTGTCCTTGCTCTTTTCCAGGTGAAAATTGAGGTCTCCCAATAGAATGTAGTCCTCGGAGGGGAGGGCGTGTGGGGTGATAAAGTCAGTGATGTCGTCCCTGAATTGTGCACGGGGTCCTGGAGGCCGGTAGAGGAGGGTGCCTCTAAGTGTGGTCTTGGGGTCGGCGTGGATCTGGAAGTGGAGGTGTTCGGCGCTGGCGAGGTTGGCGTCAGAGCTGGTTGATATGCGGATGGATTTCTTATGGACGATAGCGATGCCTCCTCCTGTTTGCTTGATGCGGTCCTTGCGGATGATCTTGTATCCTTCCGGGATGGCAATGGTGATGTCTGGGGCTGAAGAGGCATTCATCCAAGTTTCTGTTAGGAAGGCGACATCTGGTGAGATGGTGTCTAGTAGATTCCAGAGGTCGATGGCGTGTCTGTGGACCGAGCGTGTGTTGAGTAGGATGCATTTTAGGTGGTTGGTGTCAGGTCTCTGTATGGTGTTGGTGGAAGAGGAGTTGGTTTTGGTGCCGTCGAACTTGCAGGAGTAGCAAGAGAAGGGTCCATGGGTGTGTCCTGTGCAAATCACTATATCTGTTTGCGCCTCCATTTTCATAACTGCACAAATCAGAGTTGCTTCAAAGGTTCAACATGTGTATTAAAGTGAAATAAAAAAAAATGTACCTTTACATTGAAGGTAAACAATTTCCCATGTAACCTAAAATGGAGTAGCAACTTTAGATGCCTACCAATCTTTTTAGTGCTCACCTAGATAGCGCATACACTCTCTTAGAGACCTTTTGTTTCTTACCAGCAGGCTTAAAGATCGCCCATTGCTCACGATTGGTTGGCTTCATTGTCACTCTCATTTGCTTGCTTGCTATTGATCAGCTGCTGTAGGTTTGCTTCCTCTTCTTGTATTTGTCCATCCCGAGGAGCACGGATGCATTACTTGTGCCCTACCACTGCTCCATTAGGTGCTCCTTTTTTCTTAATGTTAAAGCACTTTACCAGAGTGTGCTTTTTCCGCCTCTGTGTTACTTCCCTAGCCCTGCTAGTGTGCTACCACCGGCACTCCCTCCTCCTGTTATACATTTTTGCATCCCCAGCCCTCTCTCTCGCTGTCCATGCTAGCCTGCCACACCCTTGCTCCCATTGTACATGCTGCCTTTCTCCCACCCTCTCTCTCCCGCTGTCCCTCACGCTGGTGTACAGCATGGCAAACTAACATTGGCAAAGCCAATAACTCACTTAGACAAAGCCTATTGGCTTTGCCAATGTTTGCTTCCACTATGTGTCCTCTGGACCAAGTAGATACTTCAGGTGACCTGCTGTCTAATTGTGCCTGCGGGATGCTTTTTACAAATATTATTTTTGTGACTTTACTTATGAACTTTTTGCATATAACTCACAAAACAAGTGAAGGAAATAATACCTGTTCCATAAAAACACCAAGTAAAATCTAAAGACATCATTAAATACCAATAAAAAACAAGGAATGATATGAGAAACCAACTGAATTTTATTTTCCCTTTCCTTAAAATACCAGCTGAGCCACTTAGGGCCTTATTGCGATGAGTGTCGGAAAGCCACCTCAGGTCAGAGGGTTTCCGAGCTTCATCGTTGGTTTCACTTCCAATGGCCTAATTACAATCTAGGCGGTCGAAAGTGAAACTGGCGGGTCATACTGGCTAGATTCGGACGGGCTCAAGGAGCCCATCGGCCAGTCAGAGACTGGCCTGTAATCTCTATGGACAGTGTTTCTGCCGTAGGGATTACAATGCTTGTTTTCCGACAGTCTTTCCATGCCGGGCTTTCTGAAATGGAAAGCCTGTCGGAAACCGAGTTTGGGGGCCCTTAGCAGGGCTCCTTCTCATGGCGGCCTCCATTTGGAGGCTTAGAAAGCACCTATGGGCAATCCTGTTAATTGCTGCACTGTGTGGCAGACACCTTGAGGTGCTTGCCACACTGGGCAGGGATTAACAGAATCTCCAATTTCTCTATGGGAGCTTGTGCTGCAGCCGGTTTACAGCCGCAGCACAAGCTCCCGTAGAGAAATGGGAGTATGCGACCACATCATGTGCATTCACATTGTAATTGCAGTATCGGGACAGCTGACCGGAAGTCGGTCGTTCCAAAGATGGCGACAGTGTTAGTTGGAAGCAACTCTGACCAATATCGTAATTGAGCCCTTAATATCAACTTGTTGAGAGCTACTGAGTGTCCTGTCTGGTGCAGGAAACTCCAACATTATTCTGTCCTCACCCCTGGGGGACCAAAGAGTCCTTTTCATACTATTAACCCGTTCTCTTTTGTGTTTCGTATTTTGGCTTAATCTTTCATACATTTCGCCTGCACATGGGGTTTATACCTTATCCAGCTATGGCTATTTTATAACTCCACAGGGTTGTGCGTTCTTTTCCATTAACACACTTGAAACAACAAGAGAGAGAGGGAAAAGGCACTCCTATACCCCCTGTAAATCAATACATAACAACAAAAGAGTGACTAAAGAGACAACCTGCAAGCGATTGCTCTGAAAATCAAAATAGAAAAGAGGCACAACCAGTGTTTGTAAAAAGAACCCTTTTGGATGTGGATACCTCCAGACCTGCAGAACCTCAACCGCTCACATGTGTGACGACTTTCAATGCAGCATCAAATGCAGTGAGTAAGTCAATACGCAAACATTGGAAAATCCTGGAGAGTAATAATCATTGCTCGGGGATAAACCTCTGTTCTCATACAAGCGGGCTTGCAGTCTCAAGGATACTTTGGTGCACATACGACCTCCACTTGACACTTCTGGTCATCAACCTACTGTTCTGAATGCCTAGGGTCTTTCCCCAGTGGTGGGACATTATCCCTGTCGTTCATGTAGCGTGTGTCAGTTGACAACCACCTCAAAACAGCTTGACCTTGAGCAAGGGAAACTCTGGATTCAAAAATCACATACAAACTGTAACACCACCCACGTGGTCTACTTAATCACCTGTCCATGTAAACTTATTTATGAAACTAACTGATAATTTCCTCTCACAGCAGCATACTACCAACGACCTGCATTGGACGGTGATAGAACATCTGCCACCTGGTGCTACCACACAGCAATCACTTTTTGAAAAAGAACAGAGATGGATTTATCGTACGTCCACCCACCTTGTAGGAATAAATGATAATATCCCTTGGGGTACAGTCCTGTCACGTTGACACATGCTCAGGGTGGCTCACGAAATGCGTTCCGTAGTGACTCTGCCTTATGCTGAATAAATACACTATAGGCGGAGAACCTTGTTGTATGTTATGAACATTAAATCCAAAATAGACGCATTACATGGGAAAATCTCTTACAACACACACCCCTCCTTCCCCTCCTTTAGGTTCCAATTTGGTCGGACCTTTCATAATGCTTATTTTGCAATAAACAATGTTAGAATAATTATGCAAAAAATTCCCTATACAATAACGAGTTAGTCATGGCGATGCAATGATTACACCTAATAATACTAGCCAAGAAGGGGTGCGCTGTCATATTATGATAGTTAAGCATACCATCCGCTAACTATCACTCTCTCCCCCCCCCTCATTTTCACTTGAATTTAACATCCAAATGTATGGCTCCATGTTAATACTTTTCCGAAAATGGTAGACCATGTTAATACTTTCTTGAAAAATGGTAGACTATATGATTTATAAATAAAGTTTTTCTTTCAAACTAGGCAACGTTTTAGTTGCCGAGACGTGCGTTCCACTCTGGCACTATCATTTTTTAACTTTGAGGGTTCTGTCACTCTTCAATAAAGTTTCCTTTTGTTAAACTGAGGCAGCGTTCTAGATGCTGAGGCGTCTGATTTACTCTGGCCTGGCCACGCCCCCAAGTTCACATCACACGTTTTTACGTTGTGACTTACCCGGGGATCGGCATATGTTTCCGGAAGCTGCAGCTCTCTGCAATATTCAGGCCAGGGAGAACTTGATTAGGTACGCCGTTGGAACAGGACGATACGGGAAGTACGTTTACTATGGCTAGTTCTTCTGAAACTCTGTTTTTAATAATACCTCCATATTTCCTGACTGCTATTTATCCCCGTTTCTCTAGATCCCAAAACGTCTGTTACCCCTCCCCATGGGTTCCATGACACATGTGACTTCATGAATTTACGTAAGCCTTATTTTCTCCTACAATTTGTAATGCTTTATGAGTGCTTTTCAGTAACTCTGTTTTCCCGTGTTTTACCTGGGGATCCGGAGTCTGAGAACAACTATGCACAAGTCGCTCTTGATTTTAAAAACGCAGGATGCAGATCCTTTGACCTTTTAAGAAACGCAATATGTGTGCCTAGGGAAAAATAAGCCCTTCAACATGGCGCAATGTACAAAAATGGTAAAGGCTTAAGAATCATTGCCTCTTTTTTTAAACTAGCGGTACAAAAGGGGGTGGTGAAAAAGGGGGTGGTGATGGACGGAGCATCTGAGTCAATCAAACACTCACACCCAGTCAAAAGATCTGGGTTTAATCCATCACCGTTCTTTAGCCCACTCTGCCACCCCAGTTCAGACATGGCTATATGCAAATCAGTCTGACCCTGTGCCTCATGGGAACAGTCCAGCCCGAACTGCCAAGCCATGTCTTCCCTGGACCGGAAACAAGCTTCCGAGGACCGTTTTCTGGCATTCCAGCCGTCTTCAGCCCGGCTTGCTTGAATCCAGTGGCAAAGTGAGCAAGGGACTCACGTCTGAGCATACCCTGCCACACTTATGGCGGCCAAAAGCGGTACAAAACGGGATGGTGATGGACGGAGCATCTGAGTCAATCAAACACTCACACCCAGTCAAAAGATTTGGGTTTAATCCATCACCGTTCTTTAGCCCACTCTGCCACCCCAGTTCAGACATGGCTATATGCAAATCAGTCTGACCCTGTGCCTCATGGGAACAGTCCAGCCCGAACTGCCAAGCCATGTCTTCCCTGGACCGGAAACAAGCTTCTGATGACCGGTTTCTGGCATTCCAGCCGTCTTCAGCCCGGCTTGCTTGAATCCAGTGGCAAAGTGAGCAAGGGACTCACGTCTGAGCATACCCTGCCACACTTATGGCGCCCAAAAGCGGTACAAAAAGGGGTGGTGATGGACGGAGCATCAGAGTCAATCAAACACTCACACCCAGTCAAAAGATCTGGGTTTAATCCGTCACTGTTCTTTAACTCACTCTGCCACCCCAGATCAGACATGGCTATATGCAAATCAGTCTGACCCTGTGCCCCATGGGAACAGTCCAGCCCGAACTGCCAAGCCATGTCTTCCCTGGACTGGAAACAAGCTTCTGAGGACCGGTTTCTAGCATTCCAGCCGTCTTCAGCCCGGCTTGCTTGAATTCAGTGGAAAAGTGAGCAAGGGACTCACGTCTGAGCATACCCTGCCACACTTATGGCGGCCAAAAGCGGTGCAAAAGGGGGTGGTGATGGACGGAGCATCTGAGTCAATCAAACACTCACACCCAGTCAAAAGATCTGGGTTTAATCCCTCACCGTTCTTTAGCCCACTCTGCCACCCCAGTTCAGACATGGCTATATGCAAATCAGTCTGACCCTGTCCCTCATGGGAACAGTCCAGCCCGAACTGCCAAGCCATGTCTTCCCTGGACCGGAAACAAGCTTCCAAGGACCGGTTTCTGGCATTCCAGCGGTCTTCAGCCCGGCTTGCTTGAATCCAGTGGCAAAGTGAGCAAGGGACTGAAATCTGAGCATACCCTGGAGCGATATACAAAACCATTTCTCAAATGGTAAACGCTTAAGAATCATTGCCTCTTTTATTAAACTAGATACATCTCAATAATGGTGTATGTCACTTCTCTTTTAAATACTTAAGAGTTGATACTTTCACGAGTGAAGAGATAAGCACTTCCATAATGTCTGTTAAATAACCTGCAGTTTTGTTTAACGATGTTGATGCTATGGGACAATTATATATATGCTTCTCTTGCAGGTTTTTATAAAGATATTTGAAATCTACACGAGATCACCGGGGTATAACCGGGAGTTGTACCACATTGCATTGTTCCACAGGTTAGGGTGCGCCTTAGCGTGCGCATACCTCTGTGGAACGTGTTTTAGGTCCTGAGGAATGCTTTGCCAATAGCACTTACAAGCAGAAACATGTTGACCACCTCCTAGAAACACCTTAAAATCGGATGCTTCCAGTTACTTTATAGAACTGGTTCACATTCGTCTCACGTTTTTAATGGTATTTGGCCAGCCTTGAATAAAATAGTGGATAGGCTAGTGCCAGACACCTTTTAACCATCACCTTTTTTCACTTTACCACCTATGCACACACGCTTCTGAACATCCTGCTCCGCTGTAAATCAGGCGTGGAGGCACACCAGGGAAGCATTCGGCTTCTCTGGTGGAACCCTATGATGAAGCATGTCACCGACTAGGTCGGTGAGTGAGGGTTCTTTTTACAAACACTGGTAATGCCTCTTTTCTCTTTTGATTTTCAGAGCAATCGCTTGCAGGTTGTCTCTTTAGTCACTCTTTTGTTGTCATATATTCCTTTCTATTAACCCTTAATAAAGCACAGGTAAATATTTGGGGATTTTAATTTGGGATGTGCAAAGTTAGGAAACTCCAACTCTGCATATTTTTTACATAAAACTTTGCAAGGGCAGCATCACTGGTCCTGTGTTGCAGCAGACCAACATGTTTGCGGCAATACAGGGCCAAGTAGGGCAGCAATAGACTACCACAGCTCTGTGGAAGTTTCTGCCCTTATTACACACCAAACCCCCCCCCCCCTCCAGGACAAATTCATTAGTCAGACCCTCCAGCATTTCGCGATTTGCAAAATAATCGCGAAATCTGCTAAGTAGCGCAATTACCGCGATATTTCATTTTTCGGCCGCGAAAAAAGGTCTTGAAAGACCACAAACAAAATGATGGCCTCTGATTGGCTGTAAGCGCACACGTCACTACGTGATGCCGTACAACCCTACTTGCTGATTTGGAGAGGTGATTAATTGAAAAAAAAAAGCCTTTGCCCGATTAGAGGGGTCAGAGCAGCTCATGGCTCCAGCGATTTTCAACGCTGAGTGTGGGTATTTATATAGTGGGGCTCCTGACACCGAGCCTGAAAGGCTCACACAAAAAGCGTTTAAATATATCTGTCTCATCCTCAAGCTAGTGTTGCCTGACCCATTTTCACTCTTCGAGAATCTTTTTTTTTTAAATTGCTGCAGTAATTCTCTCACAGTCTCCGTGTTGCCAATTGTCACGAAGATATACTTGCTTCTTAACCCAGAAATTAAATAAACAACAGAAGTCAAAGTTCCTGTGCGTATGTCGCATCAAGTAAACAAGCTACTGCATGTGGGCAGTTTCTACCGTAAAATAAATGCACAATCGAAGAGCAGTGAAAGAGGATGCTTAGCGCGCCAGCTCTAGTGCATTTGGCATTCTTCAAGGGTGGTAGTAGTGTCAGGGTTGGCTCCTTTGCTGATGGCAGGAAAGCATGCAGTATTAGCTGGGCAGCTGGTGCATAGGGGAGTCTCCATGTCGATGCAGCAGCAGTGTAATTGATGCCTTATAAGCAAGGCAGCTGTTAATAAGGCATGGACATATGTGATAGTGGACGAGCCACTAGGGCAGTAGTAGTCTGAGATTTGTCACTAACCCGGCAGCAGCAGTGTAGGGGGTGCAGCTTAATCTGCACAGCAGTCGTATAAGGATCCCGATGTCAGCAGTAGTAGTGTGGAAGCCCATTAGCTAGGCAGCAGTAGTGTAAATGATGGAGCTACGGTGCAAGCAAGGCCTCTTAGCTGTGCAGCAGTAGTTAATATGATCTTAGTTCGACTGCAGTGATGAATGAGTGCATTGGGCGGGCAGTAGAAGTGTATGTGGCTTGTGAGTAATTAAACAAGCCTTTGCCTGATTAGAGGGGTCATAGCAGCTCACTGCTCCGGCGAGATTTTCACTGTTGAGTGGGGGTATTGATACAGTGGGGCTCCTGACACCGAGCCTGAAAGGCATGGTCAATCTCAAACAAAAACGTTGTAACATATTTGTCTCATCCTCAAGCTGGTGTCTGACCTGGATTTTCACTCTTCGAGAATCTTTTTTAAATTGCTGCAGTAATTCTCACATTCGCCGGAATGCCACTTGTCATGAAGAGAGACTTGTTTCCTAATTCACAAATTAAAGAACCTACAGAAATCAAAGGTCATGTGCTTTTTGCCGCAGTAAACAGGCTACTGGATGTGGTCAGTTTCTACTATTAAATGCACAATGGAAGAGCATATTGAAGATGAGGGTTTATCTTTCTCTGCAGGATTACCGAGGATTTAACTCTTAAATTGTATCATATTTGAGGAGTTTTGAATCAACTCCACAAGTAGAACTTCTACCCTTTTTTCTGTAGTCTGTGATGTTTTCTAATCAAAGTCTTCAGTTATGATTTTGGCCAATGCATGGCCGGACACTTGGAAGTCATTCTGTTCCAGCCTTGGTGGGGGGGTTGCTCGCAGAGGAGTTGTGGTGGTAATAGTTTCATATTTGGGATTTAGACTGCATACACAGCACTTTTAAGTCACATTGAGGTGGGGGTATTGTGAAAAGGCTTCCACCCATCCTAAATCCACTGTTCTGCGTAGAGCAATATTTAACATGCTTACATTAGCCATGGCAATGCACTTCCACCCACAATGATCCTGTGCCCTAGGGCGCCTAAGGAAGAGGTGTCATGCCTCCAGGGTTCAGGAGGCAGCGGTGGCCAGCAAGGGTGCGTTCATGGGTGCTAGAACATCCCAGGGAGAAATAGAACCCCCTCTCCTGAGGTTAGGATTAGAGCTGTGCTTCCATAGAGCTGCAGGCGCTTCAAACATGCCTATTTCAATGGAATACTCTGCTAAAACAGTTTATCAATTTAAGGCTGAAAATGAATGATTAGGAAGAAAATAAAGTGCCGCACAAATGCCACTAAATTTCCATATTTGTGCCGCTAAATCTCCATATTTGTGCCGCTAAATTTGCTAATCCATGCCGCAATATCCTGGGGGGTCTGATTAGTCCAAACCACTGCTGTGCCTTCGGCCTCCACCCAAACTATCCCCTGCTTGCTACTGCACACCATACTCCCTTAAACGTTCTATTGCCCCCACATCTCCCTATACCTTCTATTTGCACAGTGAAGTGCTGCATCAAGAACCTCAGGATTTCCTGGTGAAGGATGTCCCATCCACCCGACATCCTGTACGAGATCCTGTGTGGGACATCTTATGCGAGGAAATCTGGAGTTCCATTAGACACAATAGATTCCACCTCCACCTCATGCACATTCAGGTAGCATTAGGGATCTTAGTCTACCTTCACCAAGGGCAAAATGTCCCTAATAAGCCCAATGCACAGGAGCACTATTAACTTTACACTATTAACGTTAAGCGCATTCTCCACTGCCTCAAACCCCAAGAATCCAAAAACCACGGAGCTGCTGAGGGATCCTGTGACATGCACTTTTTTCCTTGGGTAGGACATTTCCTCAAGTCCCCTCGCAGAGTACACCTGCTCAGTCAGACCTGATATGAGCCTGTGTTAATCAGATCTTTTCCTTTGCATGCAGTCAAGTGTCCTGAGGAACATTGTTTCCAACCCTGAACTACACTGGGCAGTGGGATCCACTGTCAGTGTCCCATTTCACTAGGATTATATTTCACGAAGTGTATCTACTGAGAAAAGATTACTGAGGCCCTCTGCTTCTTCCAACCCATGACACAGACTGACGTTTAGGTAATAGAAACTCCAAACTGGGAACAGCCAAACCAAAGGTAAAACCCTCCCTCCACAGACCCCCTTACTGCAAACTGTCCAAGTCAGGGTCTCCCTGGGGCAGAGGCGAATGCAGACCCCCAGCAGCCCCTGTGGCACAGCAGGGCCCCAGTCATCTAAAGCCTATAGACATCTGTAGGATATGGGAGCCTAGGGGGCCACTCCTCACATTATACAGGGGTCCTCATCTTTTTGAGTTACGCCACTGTCCTGGTACCTCTCGGGTAGCATCTCACTGCCATAGGCACCCAGAAGCCTCAAATTTGATATGCAGGCAATGTCCTTCAATGGTTTTTCTCCTACCTCTCCTATCAACACTTGTTTGCTCACATGGGCATCTCTAGGTCTCAAAAGTTCTCTTTCACCTGCGGGGACCCCCAGGGTTCCATACTGTCACCTGTCATCTTCAACCTCGACGTAAAGCCTCTCGGTGCTATTCTCATAGATAAAAATATCAAAAATCACCACTATGCTGATGTTACACTGCTCTACCTGAAAGCCTCCTCTGCTTCAGACATCCAACGCTACAAACACTGCCTGCTTATCATACAGACCTGGCTGTTCAATGCCTACCTGAAGCTCAACCGAACCAAGATAGAATTCCTGTTGTTTGCCAAGAAGAGACAAGAAACAGTACAAAGCTGGATTAATAACATGAACCCTGATAATTTTGAACCCTAACTGTCACTGAATGCCTGGTCACTTGGGTTCACACTGGAAACCAAACTCATCCCCAAAGAACACGAGCAAGAAAGCAAAGATGACCTGGTACCAGCTCTATCTTCTTCAGAAAGGGAAACTGCTTACTGAAAGTGTTTTCTGAACTGCTATTCAATCCTGGTACTGCCTTAGATGCATGATGAAAACACCCTACTGCAGAGTTCTTCAATCTGTGGGGCGGGCGCCCCCCTGGGGGGGCGCGACACCATCTCAGGGGGGGTGCGCACTCCACCCTAAAATCTCACCTTTGTCCTCAATTCTACTTCACCAGCAGGCAGAGGCGCACCGTCCTAGAGTCAAATTTCAGGCGGCTGATTCTTCAAGCAAACGGCAGGGTGGAGCGGCAGGGACCCTAAGAAGGGGTGAAAACCATCAAAGCCTCGGGAACAAGTGAATGGTCTTTAAAAGACCTGTAAAGTACTCAGGTGCGGCTGTGTGTGTGCACGGGAAGCTGTCTCAGCCCGGGCAGACACATCCAACAGAAGGGGGGGTGAAAGCTGAAGCTCTTTGAGTCCTATAAATGTTTATGTTAATGTCGAAGTTTTCGTGTTCAGGCAGTTGGCTCAATATGATTTACTATCGCAAAGGGTTCATCCCTGCTGGAAAGTCGGAACGTGTATGTGTACAATGAGTCATGCTGTATATTCGCAAACTGTATTTTATGAGGTTTGTTGATACCTGTGAGTTACTTTTCTCACAAAGATCATTTTTGTTTAACTTGAGGAACTTGTACTTTTGTATAAATAACATGGGTTTAAAACGACCGGATATTGGGGCCGAATTCCTTGTTTTCCTGACGTTTTCAGACAATAAAAATGCCAAGATAATTCTAGTGAATGATGTTTTTTTGTGGCAGAGATCAGCGTTTAGTTTAGTGGCAGTTTTCTCGCTAATAAAGTAGTGCAGAGGGTTCATACTGATTTCTGAAGTGGGCCATATTAAACAGAAAAAAGGATGGCAGGTTGCAACAATGTCCAAAAACCCTTAGCACGTGTGATTTATGTACATAGAAACTGGGCACTGAACACACAAAATTTCAACCCAAATTAAAAAGAGGAGAATGTTTACATTCTGTAGATGTCACTTCCAAGTTCATAAATTCAACGTGTTTACACATTTATTATCCCCATTCATGAGTGTTTTCAAGGTAGAAATGCATTTGAAGGGTATTGATTAGATGTTCACACACATACGACACTTTAGCTCTTTACTTGGACTTAATTCCTTAGTTTTAATTGTGAGAAAGTGTCACTCAGTATCACAAATTTAGTAGTAGAATGTGACAAGTACACTGAAACCATGAAAATGTCTCATATAAGCAATCTGAAAACTTGGCATCTAGTCTTCACTCTTCTGAGGCTTGCCCAGTGCCCTGCGGTCTGCGGTGGGCTGACTGTTGAGTCCCAAAATCAGCGGACTGCTGCCCTTCCCTTTCTGGTGCTTTGCACCATTTTAAGTTGTTCTTACAGTTTCTCATTGCTTAAATGGGTGTCATTTCTGATATTTATATGTTTCCCTTCTCCTCTTTGCTTGATTTTGCTCACGAGAAGGTGTCACTCATAGTTGTTGAAATGTCACTCTTAATTGCACAGAAATTATGAAAATGTCACACATAGCAATCTGAAACCTTGGCAGCTATGAGTCCAATGGGCGTAGCGCGCCTGCCAGCAGGTAAGAGTGCTTTTGTAACATTGCTGGTCCATTTGGTGCTGCCCAGTTTCCGGGGCGGGGGTGGGGGGGGGGTTGGCTTGACGAAGGGTTGGAGGGGGAGGGAGAGAAATCGATGGGGCACGAAGTGCCCATGCTGTTGCTATTTCACCCGAGCTAACCAGGTTAATTCATACAGCTGAAATGCTTTAGCTGCAGTGGGAGGCAAGGAGCCTGCTTTGCTAAAACTGAAAGCGACTATTTCATAGTTGAGGAGACTCCTTGCCTCACACTGCAGATGTCTGTTACTTGCTTTCAGTTTTAGCAGAGAAGGCTTCCTGCCTCCCACTGCAGGTGAAGCATTTCAGCTCTCAGAATTTAACCCCTTTCAGGGGGGGGTTAGCTCTTCCCAGAAAGGTGACAATGTTGCTTTTTAAATTACACCGGCAGGAGCGCAATGATCACAGGGCTAAAAGAGTTTTAAGTTACCAAAAGACAAATCCCAGTCAGGTGTTTAAACAGCCTGCAAATTGCTTCTCTTGACACTAAATATGGGTTATAAATAAAGAAGTATGTATTCATTTATGATATGACTTTTCTGTCTGTTCCCTTTTATTATCAGTCATATCATTCAGGCAGCCCTAAAACACAATTTTAAGTGCTTTCTATTTATATTTGCTGTTCAGAGTATGCACAGATAAGTGCTGAAAATAGAGCTTTAGGTGACTACTTATTTTTGTACCACCTGGGACATCAAAATAATGAGCTGGCAACCCTAATCATAAAACTGGAAGTTTGTTGCAAGATCAGCCCAGTATTTATTTCCTCCACCCTCGATCCCTGGTTAATGCCATAATAGCAATAGCAATAGTTTAACATATATGAAACCCTGCGCTGCCGTCAATAACATGCTGAGTTACTGCAAGCGTCTGGGAATGCACCCTGCATTCAGACCACTCACTCCTCATTCTCGCCCTTCACTTTCATGCTCACCCTGCACTCACAGTGATCACAATTCCCTTACACTGACCCCCATGCACTCACACCATTCACCTTGCACTCAGTGATCACTCTGCTCTCACAATGCACTTGCTCGGTTTTCCCTGTACCTCAACCTGCAGCCACACAAGCACACTACCCACCCTGCACTCAGGTGACACTTCACTCACCTGTCCCTGCACTGTTCAATCTGCAATCTCACTTAAACAAGCCCATCACTAACCATGCATTCATTAGGCCCACTCTGCACTAACAAGCACACCCAAATTCATATGGTCACCCTGCAGTCACTCCACTTACCCTACTCTCACACTGTTGCATACCTCACTGTGCACTCACATGAGCATTCCTGCCACCCTCACAGCACAGAGGGTTAATGTGCCTGCTACAAAGAAGGTGTACCATGCTGATCAAAGAACTGAGGGGCATAAGTTCAAGGAAGTTGCGGAGTGAGGCGTTAGCTGTCATGGGTTAAGGCCTCTCTCCGCCACTTCAGAAACGAAAGGCTGCACCCTATTTACAACAATAGGGTGCAGCCTTGCGTTTCCCCTGCGCTGGCGCTACACTTAGCAGTATAGCGCCAATGCAGACACCATTGCACCATAGTGCAAGGGTGTCTGCATGCAGGGAAAAGATTGCTTATGTACAGGAGGGGGACCTTCCTGTACATAAACAATCTTTAAATGCCATTTGTCACACTTCCATGTGTGCTGCTCAATGCAGCACACACAGAAATCACAATTTTTTTTTTTTTTTTTTAAGATTACAAATACAAGGCATTTTGCTTTTTCCATGTGTGCTGCTCAAGGCAGCACAATTGGATGAAGCAAACATGAGGAGAAATAATGCATTTCTTCTAGTTTTGCCAGCTTAAGACCAGGGTTTCCCTGTTCTTAATTTTAACGCTGCCTCCCTGTTACGCTGCTCTTGTAAATAGGGCGCAGCATCAAAATCAGTACCTGTTGCAGTGGAACGCCCACCACAACACCCACTGCCTACCACTGGGGTGGTAGAGTGGGCTAAAGAACAGTGATGGATTAAACCCAGATCTTTTGACTGGGTGTGAGTGTTTGATTGATTCAGATGCTCTGTCCATCACCACCCCCTTTTGTACTGCACCCTTTCACGCTAAGCATAGCATGAAAGGGGGCCTTATTTACAAGGCAGCGTTAAGCCAAGTTAAGTTACTTAACTCTGTCTTGTAAATCGGGCAATGCCCCTATCGCCACCACAACGTCATAAAAAGTGACGCTGTGGTTTCTATAGGGGGTTGTACATATGCCCCTGAGTATGATGAAAATATGAGTAGCACTGTAAAAAAAATTATATGTTTGCCAGAAAGGTGCCATAGAGAGATGAGGTGCATTGTTGGTGAGTGGTAGTGAGGGAATTCATGGAGAAGGAAGAGACACTCATTGTTTTGAACATTATTTGCCGGATATGGCCCGGGATATGCAGGTGGTGGTCGATTATGTAGTGTACCAGTTTCCAGAAATTTCTGTCAGGTGGTGGGGGGGTCCAACATTTAAAAAAAATCAGCTGGGGGGGCTCAACCTTCAAACGTTTGAAGACCTCTGCCCTACTGCATGACCTCCAAGACTCCAAACTAGCACCCATTTAGGGCATCCTACAAGACAAGGGACGTCTTATCCAGAGCTTGAAGAAATATAATCACCTTGCCCCCATCCTGTGGAACTCCATTGGTTTCCTTAGCCAGCACTTTGCCAGCAACATCTCTGGTGTTTCCCAGCACACCTGCATCCAGGATGCCATCAAACTGCATACTAAGAAGTGCAAAAAACAGAAAACAAGGCAGCAGACCGTTCTATGATTGTGCACCCAGAAACTGGAACAACATCCCTATATTCACCGGGATCCCACAACCAGTCGTGGCTGCCATGGATCGGCGGTGGTGGGGTGGAGGAGGGGTCTATGCATCGGGGGAGGGGTGGGTGTAGAAAACTAAATAAAGCACTTCTCTCTTTGGCCGGCCGCGTCTCTCCCCCTCTTCCCTTCTGACCAGCCTGGAATGGAAGCAGAAAGTACATAGTCTTCCCCTAGCCAATCACGGCACTGCTAATAGCAGGGTCGTGATTGGTCTGATTGGCATGGTTCGGCGCTCAGGTTGGGACTATGAGCCTGGGTATGTTCTCCACCTAATACAGCTTTGGTGGAGAACATGCAAAGTGCGCATGACGATTTGGCTGGCCAGAGAGAGCCGGCCAAATTGCCATGCGCACTTAAATGCTCACCACTCCTCCCCCTCTGAGATGAGCAGCCAAGCCCCACCCCGCCCACAAAACTGCCGTAGCAGGGGAAAATAAAATGAGAACAACCGCGCGTTGTTATCATTTTACTTTTCATTTTTTGCACTGTTGAAAGCAGTGGGACGACGCTCCTCTGCCTTAGCGGCGGCGCTGCCAATGCCCTCAACTCTCCTCCAAGTTAGGAAGGATCTGAAGACACACCTCTTTAAAGATCACTACTTTACAGTTCACAAACCGGCTACCTCTCCTATAACCCAGTAAGATTATGCTAGTCTTTGACTTTATACAGCTCTCCACTGCCTTTTGGCTATTGAAATATCACATATATACATACATTCATCCGCCATGGCAAGGAAAAAAGAAAATCTAATCCTGCTTTATTGGCTGGTGGTCATTATGCTCAATCGCTGGACTAGGACTCCTAAGACCACAGGGGCATCAAAAAGTCCTGATTGTGACGATCAAGATTCGAGATGTATTTTTTTATTTTTTTATTTAATGCAATCTTAAATAGCGCAAACATTACCCGAAGGTGTCAGAGCGCTTTACAAAAGAACCAGTGTGTTACATAAGGACTTTGGATTACATGAGTTACAAAAGAGATATAAACAGGAAAACATTGCAAATGTACAAGTGGAGTGAAAGGAGGGAAAAATTGCAAATGTACAAGTTGTAAAGGCACACAAGGAAGAGATACAAACAGATAAACTCTAAAATCACATAGGAATGGTAGTAAGTACAAAAGTCTACTACATATACTAGTGGTTGGAGCTATATATACATGTGGCGTGAAATACAGGACACACTTCATTCCTGATGACGATCCACAAAGAGGCTCCGGGGACATCGTGAAATCCTGACCATTTTCCTCCGCAGTTAACCCTAAACATGAAGAGAATTTATGAGAAATGACGCATCGCTACATGAAAGCAGCGATGTGTCAATTCTCAGTGCACACTCCTTGCGACATACCTGATGCATCATATGTAATGTATGACGCATCATGTCGCAAGAAGTTACAGATATGTCAGTTTTTCTGGCGTATCTGTACGTGCAAAAGTAACACATTGCTAGAGTGTGTCACAAAAGTGACGCAACTCCAGCAATGCGTCCTTTCACATGGGGCAAGCCCCATGTGAAAGGGCCTACGTCAGTCTTAGGCCTGCTGTGAGGCAGGCGCAAGAGTTTGACGCAACGGAGTCCTAGAAGTGACGCAGTGAAATCTATGAGATTTCACTGCGTCACTTATACAAGGCTTTTTGCGGGGGAACACCCCCTGCATACATTATACCTGACGCAGGTATAATGTAGCGCAGGGGTTTACAAAGTGACGCATCTGCTTAGATGCGTCACTTTGTAAATAGTACGCAACAGGAGGCATGTTTTACGCCGCCGATGCGTCACAAAAAGAGGCACATCGGAAGCGCGAAACTGACGCAAGGCCTCATAAATGAGGCCAGAAATGTAAAGACTCCTGGGCTCAGTGAGCGTCAAGAAACTCGATTAGAAAAAAAATAGTAAACTAACTTATTTTTAAAGAATTTGTGCTGTTTTTGAAATGAAAGAAACCCATGGAGAATGCGAAAAACTGGTTAACCAGGGCTGCAACAGTAGAAGAGACATATTTCCATCAACTCTGCTCCTCTCCATTGACTTCCTTTGTAACCAACTTTAGGACCATGGACAGCTCTGGAGGTGTACATTGTGCTCAGATCGCCTTTGTTTAACAAAGAGCTTCGAAATATTGTGACTTCCTGAAGCTTACTGCTTCATGTCGACAAGTTTTGGAGTTACAGAAAAAAACCATGTGGCCTAACTGTTTTTTCAGTCTTCGTTACTGCTAACCTCCCTGTTGGAACGTCTTGCCCCCCCTCCCCCCCGTGTGACTCTCACAAGGCTTTGCACGTCCCTATCACAGTAGAAAGGCCCCATTCTTGTATAACATGTTAATCCTTCATTCTAGAAACATCCAGATTTGGCTGGCGCTCATCATTTTACTTGCAAGTGTGTATTAAAACCTCACTATTTTCTTAAGCAACGCCACTGACTGCTAGTTTATTTTTGCTTGTGTTACCTCTGCATCATAGCACAGAGACAACTAGCAAGACAAGCATGCCACAGAGCCCTGGCTAACTATTGAAATCTTCTTGCTTCCTTCCAGGGTCGCTGGTATTGTTACCTAGGAACAGCTTTAGAGCTGTTGGACCCCTGTGCGACAATCATTTTTGCCCTCCAGCCCCCCCCCCCCCCCCCCCGCATGACCACCTCCTCGGATTCCCTCACAACCACTGAGCCAAAATGCCCCATATCTTTCCATAGCCCCCTCTCACATACATTTCATTTGTTTTAAAGCACCGGTAAAGGCTGGCTTTAATAATAAGAAAGTATATTTAACAAAACCAACCCTTTTCAGCAACATTAGGAATAGATAATGAACCACTGGGTAAAAAACATACAACGTCCCAAATTATTTTCTGCAGTTTGCATGCAGCTCTTTGATGACAGCTCGCAACAGTCAGTGTTCTATATTAGGTTTGTAACTTATGAACTGCGGTAACCAAACAATCTCTGTGACAAAAGCAGTTATCCACTGCACATAAAATACAGATCTACGATCTGCACAGTATGCTGTAATAGTGTGAATTTATTTAGACCACCCGGTGCAAGTTCAACTTGTATTTATTTAAATGGAGCGCCGGGAAACACAACCACTTGCTTCGGAACGGTCGGCGCCAATGCCCTAAGATGGCTGCCTTCCGTTTCCGCTACTCCCCTTCCTGTTCCGCCTAGCGGAACACTAGAACGCTAAAGCGTTACCACATATCTCCCCCCTTTAATCACTGTGATAACAACCAACAAAGTTCTTACTTCCAGTCCATGTTAAAGTCCTTAAATCTTTCGGGCGCCTTCACCTCTCTACCGACTCTGGTCTTCACCTTCGCCACTCTCTCATTGCTTTCCAGTTCCTTTCTTCCCATATGCTCTCCCGCTCTTTTGCCATCTTTGTCCATCACCTCCTCATTCTCTTCTTCGTTGTATCCACTCCTCAGCCCTTCTTTCTCGCTTGCTTCACCTTCGTCCTCTTCTACTTTCTGCATTCCTTCTTCTACATTCTCACTTCTCCTTCTATTACTTCCTTCTTCTCCATCTTCCACTACATTCTCTGCTCCTTCTTCAACTTCACTTTCCCACTTGATGATCTTGCTGCACTTGGCCATCCTGTACTGCGACCATACCTTCCCATCACTGAGCAAGGCCGACCGGGCGTACGGCTCTAGAACTTGTAAAGGCGGTGAGAACTTGCTTTCACCCTTCTTCTTGAGGACCGCTAGCTTGACTCTCACCCAATCCCCTTTCTCCAGTTCCGCTCTTTTCACATTGTGATTTCTATTGAAATGTGTCGTGTACACCTCTTGTGCTCTCTCCAAGTTTCTTTTTACCACCGCTGGAGACCATTTGCTCTGTATCACCAGCTTCCTCCACGCCATGTTGTCCTTGGTGAATGCTTCTCTCCCTCTCAAAACCTTAAAGGGGCTGTATCCTGTGCTCCCCGGTGTGATCCTATATGCCCAGATCATCTTTTCCAGTTCTTTCTCCCAGTCTAACCCGTCGTTGATGGCTGCTTGGATGGTACCCATAATCACGCGATTAAATCGCTCCACTTGGCCATTTCCTGAGGGATGATAGATTGGCGTGTGCTTCACCTCTATTCCATTTCTTTCTGTGAAGGCAATCCACTTGGCCGAGGTGAACTGCGGCCCGTTGTCGCTGATGATGATCTTCGGGATTCTTTCTCTTATGAAGGTGGTTTGCAGGAAGTTCACCACTGCTTCCGTGTCCACTACTTCTCTTATTTCAATTTCCGGCCACTTGGAGAATTTGTCGATGAGGGCTACCACATACTTCTGTGTCCCTGCTTTATTTAGGACCGGTCCCAAAATGTCCACCGACAGCATCTCCCAGGGTCCATCCGGTATTGGGAATTCGCCCAGAGGGGGTCTGATCAAGCTTTGCGATTTGTCCGCTTTGGCACACGACTCGCACTGCCTCACATGTCGTTCGACCTGCACATCGATGGCCGGCCACCAGTAAGCTTGCCTGGCAAGGGCTTTGGTCTTGGTGATGCCCTGGTGCCCTTCGTGTAGTAAAACCATTAAATGTTCCAGTATGCCTTGAGGTGGTACCACCTTGTCCCCTCTCAACAGGAAGATGGGATTCTCGGCCAGCGACAGTTCCTCTCTCACTTTCCAGTATCTCCGGAGTTCCTCCTTTAGGTGTCTCTTCTCCGGCCACCCATGGATGACATATCCCTTGATGGCTTCCAAATCAACATCCTCCTTGTATGCCTCTTCCCACTCTTGCATACTTATCACCTTTTAGGCTTCTTGAATCGTGGCGATGACATAGCCTTCCCACTTCTGTTCTTCTTGGCCGCTCGCGTCTTCCATAGCTGCCGCTCTGCTAAGGAAATCTGCCACCTTGTTCTGTGGTCCTGGGATGTGTTCCACATCATACACAAAGTCCAACAGGCGCAGAGTCATTTTTGCAATCCTGGGCGTAGCGTGCGCATGGCCACTTGAGGTTAACACTCGGACTAAGGGCTTGTGGTCCGTCTTTACTAAGAATCTTGCTCCCCTCAGGTATTGGCGGAATCTCTCCATGGCCCATACAACTGCCAGCATCTCCTTCTCGATCACGCTAAACTTTTCTTCATTGGGGGCTAGGGACCTGGATGCGAAGCTGACAGTTGACATCTCGCCAGTCTCTGACCGTTGCATTAATACTGCCCCTAGACCCCGGCCACTGGCGTCTGTCGTGAGGATTGACTCTGCACTGGGGTCGAATCCTTTTAGAGGAATGGTGGCACTCATCTCTTTCTTCAGTGACTCAAACTCTGCTTGTTCCTCCTGGCCCCATAGGAATTTGTTCCTCTCCTTGAGCAGCTGGCGTAGGTGATGCGTCTTGGATGCAAAGTGGGGTACAAACTTGCTGTAATATTCGGCCATTCCCATGAATGACCGAACATCTTCCTTCTTGCTCGGGGTGGGGGCATCCTGAATCGCCTTCATGTTGGCTGTTTTGGGTTTGATCCCTTCTTCACTTACTTCATGACCCAGATACGTGACTGACTGTACTCCCAATTTGCACTTCGACCATTCCGCTGTCAACCCATTGTCCTGCAAGATTTTGAGTACTTTGTGAAGTTTTTCATTGTGGTCGTGCATGGACTTTCCCATCACCAAGATATCATCTTGAAAGAACTGGACGTCGTCTACGCCTTTCAGTAACTTGTGCATCATCTTCTGGAAGACCGCGGCTGCTGATGCTAGGCCAAACGGCATCCGTACAAATTCATAACAGCCAAACGGCGTGATGAAGGACGTGAGATGGGTGCACGAGGGGTGTAACTTTACTTGGTGATAGGCCGACGATAGGTCCACTGTTGAGAACCATTTGATGTTCTTTGTCTTCGACAGCATCTCGTTTATGCGCGGTAAGGGAAACTTGTCGATGATTATGTTCTTGTTTAATTCCCTAAGGTCCACGCACAGCCGGACCTTGCCGTTCGGCTTCTGGGCCACCACCAAGGGAGAAAGCCACTCCGCACTTTCTATGGCTCTGATCACTCCTTCCTTTTCGAGTCTGTCCAGTTCCTGCTGTACCGCTTCTCTGCTCCGGAATGGGATATTTCTTACCTTGTGCACCACCGGAGTCGCTCCTTCTTTCAGCTTGATAAAGTGCTTGTATCTCGTTAGCTCCCCTATTTGGCCGTTGAATACTCTTGGGTATGCTCGTTTCCACGAGTCAACGTCATCTCTTTTGTCCATATCCATAAGCAGGATCTTCTCGATTCCTCCCGGGTTGAGTTGAATCCCTAAGGCACCTTGGTCTTTCCAACTTAACACCGAGGGGCCTTTCTCCACTATGTATAACTTGCACATGGCTTGGCGGCCTCTGAACTCAAACGATAGGGGCAATACCCCAACATCGGGATTTTCTGTCCAGTGTATGTGACGGGTCGCAAGTCCATGGGGTGTAGATTCTCTCCGTGCTTTGATACGAACTTGTCTTCCCACACTTTTCTTTGTATTATGGAGATGGGAGCACCACTGTCCGCTATCATTTCCAATGGTATTCCCCCGATGTGCATGTCCAATCGGGGCTTGTCGGTTCCTGACCCTTCCATCTCCAGTACCTGGACGTCTATGTACAGGATTTCTTCCAATTCTTCTGTTTCCTCCGACTCAGTGGTTTCGTCCTGCTGCTCTTGGTCTACGTACTTGATAGTTGTTCCCTTGGGTTTGCGGCGGCACACTTTTTCGTAGTGACCGAATATTCCACAATGTGAACATTTTGCCCGGAATGCTGGGCACATTTTATCGTTCCCTAGGTGCGTAACACTCCCGCACCTGTAGCAGCTTTGACGTCCTCCTTTGTTCGCTCTCTGATCTGCTGGATTAGTAGTTTTTGGACGTCTGCTTTCCTGATTTTTCTGCAACTCTCTTTGCCTGGGACGCTCTCCTCTTCCTTGCGTCATTATCTTGCATACTGTCTGCGTACCTCCCGTTTCCTTTTTGGTGGCTTGGGCGCAGCGTTTGGACTGTTCGACCTTCTTTACCATCGCCCAAATTTCTTTGAGGGGGGCATCTCCATTTACCCATAGTTTCTCCTGGACATGGGTGCTTGACGTGTGCATGATTATCTGGTCCCTGATTAGGTCGTCATGTAGTGTGCCAAACTTGCATGTGAGTGCCAGTTTTTGCAGGGCTACCACGTATTCATCTACCGTCTCATTACTCTTCTGTTTCCTTGAAAAAATTGTAACGGTCAATCGCAACACATACGACAGGTCTGAAGTGTGCATCCAGGTCGGCAACGGCGTGGCTGAATACATCAGTGTCCGTGGCGTCCCTTTCTACTTTTACGATGGTGTCGTAGACTCTTATCCCTTCCGGGCCCAGATTACGTAACAAGATTTTTTTTCTTCTTTTGCTGGAGTATGGCGCACCAGCTTCCTCCTCCAACGCGTCGAGGTAGTTGAGGAAATATCTCTTCCAGTCCTCCCATAGCCTCTCCGGTTCCCCTGAATTGGTTAGGAAAGGCACGAGCTGTGTGAGGGACGACGACTGTACCGCCATGTTGTCAGCTCTACGTCTGGCGGGCTGGATGGGGATGGCTCTCCCCGGGGGGCTACCTGGCGCGGTTTGCCCTGCTGGGTCCCTTGCCTCGGGGTCTCCGTCACTGTCTTCTTCTTGCAGGGCGTACTCAGGAGCAGGTAGTGTCTGTGCGTCTTCCTCCCCTTCTGCCAGTGAGTTTGCCACCCCTTCGGGCGAATGTTGGACGGCTCCCTTCTGCCCTCTCTCAGTTCCGCCAGCTTGCCAAGCTCAGCCACTCCCCGCAGAGGCCGGTGTCCCCTTTTGCTCCTACCCTGCTCCTCTCTGCGCGGGCACTATCGCTATGCTCGCTTGTGTGGCTGGGAGGGCTCGGCTCCGTGATTCTCAGCAACTGGGGCGCCTGCAGGCCTACCTCCTCACTCAGAGCTCCTGCCGTGCTCCGCTGCCTGAGGAACGCGCTGTACTGCGCACGATGGGGTCCTCTGCCACGCTCCGTGTCTTGCTATGCTGCCACCGCCGGTCCAGCTCCCTCGGGGTAGCACGCTGTGTGTGGGTCGGGCGTCATCCCACCCTCGTCGCCATTGTAATAGTGTGAATTTATTTAGACCACACGGTGCAAGTTCAACTTGTATTTATTTAAACGGAGCGCCGGGAAAGACAACCACTTGCTTCGGAACGGTCGGCGCCAATGCCCTAAGATGGCCGCCTTCCGTTTCCGCTACTCCCCTTCCTGTTCCGCCTAGCGGAACACTAGAACGCTAAAGCGTTACCACATATGCCTTCTTTGCAGCAGGCATATTGACCCTCTCCACTACTTTATGACTAACCAAAACTGGCACTAGACAAAACTCTGATCTCTCTCTCTCTCCCCTCTCTCTCTCTCCCTCTCTCTCTCCCTCTCTCTCTCTCTCTCTCTCTCTCTCTCTCTCTCTCTCTCTCTCTCTCTCTCTCTCTCTCTCTCTCTCTCGCGTTCAGTGCGGCTGCGCCAATCTCACTGCCCTAAAGCCAGCCCTACTGGTGACTTCACAGTGGAGTTATTCTTGCCAAAGGCATCCTTATCCCTGGAGAGCAGGGCGACCAGGTGTTATGTGCTGGACCCCTAGTGTATCCTGAGAAATAAGGACTTACTTAGGGAATTGGTAATTCTGGTCCCAATTATTTCTCATTTCCTCCCTCTGCTGGTTTTTCCCCCATATATCAGAAGTATCCAGTTGAAAGACACCACAGCCCAGATTACTTAAACTTTAATGCTATGCAGGATGGGAATATACTATGCTGCGTTACGTGAAAGGGAGAGCACAGAAATGCACCGTATTTACTAAGATTTAGCACACTTCTGATCTGCTCTTTCCTTGCATGGGTGCACTTATGGCAGCCTCACACCAATATAAGTGCCTTTGCATCATGGCGCAAGGGTGCCTACGTTGTGGTAAGGAAAGCTTCTGATCAGGAAGGGGTTCCTTCCTGCACAAACACTATTCTTTGAGGAGTATTCCTCTTTGTATGTATGTTGTTGAACGAGTAGGTGCACCATTTTGGCCAACCCCAAGTTTCCTGACTTTAGTAAATCTGAGTTTGTTTTAAAATACATGGGTGGATGCACAGGAACTCCTATGTCCCACCCAGAGATCTCCTCCCCAACGCAGAGTAGCGCAAGGCACTCCCTGACATTACTTTATGGGTGAAAAGTGATGCAAGGCTATGCAAATATGCATTTGCATGGCTTTGTAAATGTCACTTAAGCACTCGCATGTCTTGCGTCAACATGTGTGAACAAGGAAAATGTAAATACTTAGTAAATCTATCCCCAGGTCTGAGCAGTTACCATGGATATTACTATACTAACAGAGCCAGTAACTCCTTTTGCAGTCCCCCATCTGGATTACCTGGGACTAAGTCATAATCATGGGCCATTTGGGAGAAGAGGCAGTGTCACCTCTGAGATAGCTAGATGTTCGGTGAAACTCGTGAAATCTGAAAAAAGCAAGACAGTTATCATCATAATCAGTCTCGTCTTTTGAGATGTGCTTTTACTAGCACTATGTATCGAAGAGGCAGCATTTAACTTCCTCTAGGGCTACAAAATCCTTAGTGCTACCTTACACTCTCCACCATTCACATCTACTCCAAGATCAGGTGTCATTTGAGATGGGTGGTGAACATGTTATTAAAATGGAACAAGGCAGTGATGCTTTTTTAACTACTTGGGTGATATCAGTCTAATTGGCAATGTACAATGATTTGTCTCATCTTCTGTGAGGACGCTTATTCCACAATAAATGTAACAACGTGCCAATATTTCTTCGTTTTCTATTACAACAGATGTTAGAGGCAAATACTTCTCTAGCAACCTCGAGCAAGGTAGACGTGTATTCATATTTTTCTACATTACCTTATAAACTTGCACAGATATTCTGTTGACTGTGAATGTCACTTACCGACATGTGATGACGCATTTAAGGAAGAAGCTTCTTTAACAATGTCACGACTCACTAAATGTGTGGAATCGTTTGATATGAACAGGGATCACAGTAATAAACACATTTATTCAGCTATCTATTCCTTTCGTGTCACATAAAATAAAGAACACTGAAGGGTACATGGAAGACGCACTCTGGAATGGTGAAGGTGGAGGCCATTTTGTAGTTGAGTCAGACTGCATGGAGTTCGGTTCAAACCAGACTGAAAGCTAAAGATTGAGAGCAGCTCATGACAGTTGGGGCCGGGGATCTGCGGAGGACAAGGGGTTTTGAGCAGCCATGACTCCTACAGGTAAAAAGCAGTGGGGTTGGGTGTAATGTTTAGTATGCTTTTATGGTTTTAATGTTAACCGAATAAAGTACTTTTGACTGACTGGGTGGGTGGGGTTTTTTTTTCAAAAGACGGCCAAGGAAAGTTCAATAAATAATTAATTTTCCCTCATTGTCGTCTGTCGAAATCCCCAGCCCCCCCCCCACCCCCCACCCGGCCTCACTGCTCTTACCTGCACGGGCCGCGGCTGGTTATAAGAGTTCACTGTTTGTCAGACTTATACCAGCAGTCTGCAGCACAACTCTAGGGCCCCAATCTGATTGTTAGCATATAGTTACTCATATGTCCTAAGCAGACTAGCTGTCAGGTGGATGCTAATTTGGGTAGTGCCAGTATATATTGGGAAGTGCACATGGCACTATCTTAATTCCTGCCCTAGTATATGCGTGTGGATATTGGACTGCAGGGGGGAAAGGAGGAACCGTGGGGCACTCCTTAAGGCACCCTGCATGATGACTATATCAAAGACGCGATACACATTTTGGGACTTTGCTTGGAGTGGAATGGCACTCATTCCTAGGCAATTACAAACATTGGCTCTTTTGAGGAGTATATCATAGTTCACAAGTGTTGTTTAGCACCACGAAATTGGCGAGCATTGACCATCCTCAAGGTTGTTGAGAAGCTCTTTCGTGAGACTGATACAAGTAACTATTAAGCAGGACACTTTGTTCCAAATGGGTTTACTTTTGCCCATTCACACTGCTTTTCATGGTTTTTCAGGGTCAATATAGTTTGGAGGTTGGCAATTAATATGCCAAAATTAGTGAGACTGCAGTCTCTTCGAAAGGGGCTTGATGAAAGTGTGATTCAATTTCCTGCAGACAATGCCCTTCATGAGCGACATGTTGAACATGCTAGTGGTATCCTTTGTCATTGCTAGGAGGGATCACTTCATGCATGATGCTGGGCGTGGTTTTACTGGTAATTTGGATGCCCTGAGTGTTTTTTGAGTCCAAGTTGGCACATCCTCTTCTACTATGGGTTTGGAGGTAGCCAGTACAATCTGCTGAAGGAAAGGGAGGGTAGGTATTTTTTATTTTATTTATAGAGTTTTATATAGCGCAGACTTGACCCTTGGGTATCAGAGCGCTTCACAGTTACATATGGAACATTTGAGATACAGTGCGATTGGCTATATAAAATTCCTGCACAAGATTTTCTTATCAGTTTCAGCAAAAAACAGCAGTATTATTATATATAATATTCATGTACAAGACATTCTTATCCGTTTCAGTAAAAATAAAAGTATTTTTGTATACAAGGGTCTGTAGTGCTTTCTGTGAGTCCTACCACAGGACCGGTTCCTGATCGACGTTTGGTATTAACCCCTTGCATGTGCGGTGAATTTTCGCGATGTGCGACCGTTTTAAAGAGTGGGCGGGATCATGACGGCCCCCAGCCGTCATCAGCACACGCCCACCGTGATGCATGACGGCCGGGGGCCGTCATCAGCATGGAAGGGACTCTTCACTTCCTTATTGAATATTGCTATGTTTGGAATTTTTCTAATGTTTGGAGGGAGTGAATTCCAGATTCTGGGGGCTGCTCCGGAGAAAGCTCTGTCATAGGTTTTCTTCTTCTGAAAGATGGGTGGTTTCAGCAGCAGTTCTCTGGCACTCATAGCTGGTCTGTTTCCCCCCAAAAGCTCTATTTTCTGAGCATGGTACCTTGGAGTTTTGTAGTGGAGTGCTTTGTGTGTAGTACATGCCAGTTTGAATTGAATTCTGGCTTTGAACGGTAGCCAGTTTAATATAGGTAATATTAGGTCATCACAGTGTTTAGTTGGTGTGTTTTCAATGGCGTCCAGGTTGTATTGTTCTTTGAAAATGTCAAATTATTGTAGATTAGTGACTCACCTTAGCATTTAGTAGAGTAGGCTTTTGGCTCTCTTGTTGGCTTTGTTGTATCCTCTTCTGTTCTTTGTGCTGCAGAACTTGTCGGCTACAGTTTACAATCTTCATCATTGTTGTTGCATGGTTGCAAATTGTTTTTTCAAGGTCGGTCATTCTATTACTTGATTAATTTAACTTTTTTCGGATTATAAGATTTGTCAAGTGAGTTTGCCTGGCCTTTGTGTCCCTTATATTTTGTGCATGCCCTCCCTATGGCTTGTATCTGTGTCAAACTCTACATTATCATTGTGTTGAAATGTCAAAATGGAATGTCATATTTTCTGCAGAGGTGAAGATGGGACAGTTTTTCTAGTATGACATATGCCACCATGCATGGACTGATGGGCAGAGCAATGGATTTGACAAATGTACGGTGATGGTGAGTAGTCTGACTTAATAAAGGAAAGGACACCTTTGTATCTGAGTTTCTTTCCCAGTTTCCCCAAACTCATTAAACAACTTCTTAGAGGATGACAATTGGAACCATTAGCAAGCAAATACGAGAGAAATGAAGCTATACCATGTTTTACAAAAATAATATTAGTGTCAGTGTGTTAGGGCAATAATCAATCAATGAAACGTGGAGAATGAATCCTTCAATAAGTGTTAGATGATCAACCCAGTGAAACAAATGCACAGAGAAAAATAAGTGAGTATTAAAATGAGATAATATTACAATTATTTTGTGAAACAAAAATGACATGGGGACAAAGTACTATTCAGAGGCTTTAAGGTTTGGTAGTCCTTGAAAAACAATAGTCCAAATTGTAATGTGTGGTTTAGGATGGCAGTGTGGTGAAATCTTTAGATTGAAAGAATTCAATTAATTTGTACTGCTGAGGGAGAAGGAATTATGGATCAGTGACAAAATATCAGAAACACAAATATTGTGTGGACAGAGCATTGTGTCAAAAATATCAAGGACAAGAATAATTTACAGCGTAATTAAGGTTATTGTGACAAAACCCTACCAGCCAGCCACTTTCGTCTGCTATCCTTATGAGGTATAGTCTACCCTATGTGGACGTAAAAATATAGATTTAGAATTCTGTCTTTTAAGGACTATCAAGTCTTCATCCTCGTTCCAAAAATCTCAGGAAAGGATTACTTTGCTACAAATCTGCACAAAACATATTTGTTCGGTTTTCAGGTAGAATGAGACTGGTTGGTGGATGAGCAAGGCCCGACCACTGTTAATATAAGATCCAGCTGACAAAGATAATGTTGCTGATTGGACAAGCCCCACTCCATCTGGTCAAATAAAACTATTATGCTGATAAAACCGGATTTAGCTAAGCAAGGCTAGGCTGCTGAGAAAACTAGAGCCAACTTAAAAAACACAACACTTCAAAATGGGCGAGACCAAAGATTGAGCAAAACTTGGTGGCATTTAGACTAGAGATGTCCAGAGTTGTTTTTACACAAGTATAGGTTTACAAAGTTCCCAAATACAGGGGTAACCTTGCTTTGCATATGGGTTTGTTCTTCCCATGTCACATAATCCTGTAGGTTTCTTTTTAGATTGTTAGATGGTTCCACTAACGTGCAAGCACTAGGTAAACAAGTGTCTGTCTTATTTGGTTGTGTCTCACAAGTTCTCGTATAGAATGTCATGCCAGTACTTCGCAAGCACTTTGTATACAAGGACATGCCTTGCTTAGGTTTTTCTTGCAAGTGACTCAACATAATTTACTGTCTTGTAGAAAAAGTCTTGAAATTTCTGATTTACACACAAAGGTCCACCTGGCATTCAGAGTCTTTACCTTTACTTAGTTTTTATCAATTTATGAGGAATTCGGTGAAGTTTGCGATAAAGGAAATTGCAACTTGGCACATCAGTACTTGAGACCTAATGCTCCTGTCCATTGAGTGCAAAGATGAACTCCAGTCTTTGTCATGGGGAGTAACTGCAGAGGATGACCAATGCTAAGTGAGATAGAAGTTCCATGTCAATTTTCCCTCTGTGCCTGCGACAAAGATTGTATCTATTCCCATTACCTACTTACATGCAGGCTTGCATGCTCCCACCAGGCTTCAGCACTTTACTATGTCAAAACTGTTAAACAGAAATAGGCTCAAACAGGTCTGGGGTTGCTTGCGTTCTCATTTACAAGCATCTGGCTTGGGAGGTGAGGCTGGTGTTCCTATTGGAGCAGGACCAGATGATATAGTTTGCAGACGGGGCCTAGTGGGGGAAAACAGTAGACTTGAGCGTAGCCCTGAGTGGCTTCCGGTTTCTGAGACTTTCACAGGTAAGCACTATCACAACAGAAAAATAAAGAGCATACGGCATGTCAGATTGTGGCTAGGTATGGAGTCTCCTGACCAGGGGTACTTCCCAGGGAGGTAATAAGATCTGCCAGTGCTTGAAATGGGTAGTGACTGTCCAGTTTTGAGTGCCTGCACTTCTTTAATTTGAAAGGGAGAGTACAAGTACTTCTCAGCACTTCTGCAATACATTTAATGGGAGATTATGGGCACTTCTTGGGAGCAAACAGCTGCTCTAAATAGTGAGTACCTGCACTTCTATATTTCCATTTAAAGCACTGGGCTCTGCCAAGGGGATCGTTGCGCGTCAGGCGGGAAAGAGGTATCGGAACCGAATGGTGGCCATATCCTTGCGCTCCTCGCATTGCCACGCATGCAGAGATATCCTTCCCCGCAGCATCCGCGCGGTATCCCCAGAGCTACATCGCAATTACAGCACAAATTCCGAGGACATGAAAGGGCCGTACATCTAAGCCGCCAGAGTGCCATGAAATATTAATGAATGGACATGAACTGTGGTAATAATCTGTGATAGATGCTGTCTCCTCGCGGCGCCTGTTTAAAATATAAAAATAAGGGCGAGAGTAGGCAGTTGGGAAGTGGGCAGACTGAACTGTGCTTAATTTGTGAAAAAATAAATGCAGCGGCCCAAAGTTTTTCTTAGGAGCCCAGCCGTGGCTGCTGCCTGGGAGGGGAGTATATGCCAACTACCAAAGCAGTCTAATCTTGATTTAACCTCAGGCTTCTTTCTTCCATTGATCTACTGTTTCTTTTCTCCCTATCTTACTCTTGCGGGCTATTTTCCATCTCTGCTTTCTCTCTGTGTTTTCATATCTTTCTCTTTCTACTGAATTTCTCCCTTTTCTGTCTTTCTCTTACTCTGGGTCAAAATCTCATAGTGAAAAATGTGTCCTGGTCCTCAAAAATGGATTAAATGGATGCCCGCCCACATCACATGCAGCCACCTACAAAAAAGAAGCCTGGTGCAGGCAGTGGCTTTTGGGAAATTTACAGACATGCCTTTGGCTCTAAAAAACCAAAAGGGTTACAAAAGAGTCAGAAAATGTTATGCTTTTCAAGCGGTTTGAGAAATTTCCGAAATTTCAGCAGATTAGTGGACCTTTGGAGCTAGAGTTGCTAGTGATATGATTTTATTATCTGTGTAGAACTGGGGCTGAAACCTGTAGACGTGCTCCTGACTAAAGAGCTCATTTTGCATTTTGTGTTGAATAAATTATATAATTACTGTAACTTCTAGGACTTTTCTTCTCATATAACTTTTGTGAAAAAGTGAGGTATGAGGTCAAATGTGTGATAGTAATGCAATAAAACTGCAGTTCAGCAGCCATGATATTGAGTTGGGCATTATTGCATTGCACATTGGGCCTGATTACGAGTTGCACAGTGCTGGTAGGGTGGTAAATCTACTTGTGAAATTTACATTACAGTGTGGTAACACCACAATAGTTCAGTGTGTGTGTTGACACAACGTTACTACTATGTAATTACAAGTTGAAGTCCATGTAAAAGGAAATTACCACGTGGAACCCGATTTACTGGTCGCAAAAACACATGAAATTCCCAGATTTGTGGGGTTTAAGGCATATATTTATCATCTACTCTAAATAGGTGGCAGATACATGTAGTGGCTCCTATGTGGAGAGGGAGTGGGGTGGAGAGTGTGGGAGGCAGGGGTGGGAATTAGTAGATAAATCTGGCAGTGGAGAGTATTGAATGGACCCCCATGCCAGAATAAAACAGGTGTTGAGGGTTGGTTGCAGAAACCAAATCCTCACATGATTTTACTGGACCAAACTCCCAATAGGCTCTAGTCCGCTGTTCCAAAAACTGGGAAAAAGAGGTGCAGGAACATCAGCCCTCTCATGATCAGGCAGAGCGGAATTCAATCCAGTAATTCTGCTACACTTTACTCATAATCCAGATCACTGTGGACCTTGCCATAAAAAATGCCAAACATGGAATCTCAGCCACTGGCATTCGTTTTTTCACCAACCGTGTCACACCAGACAGAGGCAGGATCAGTACCACACCAATTCAACCTGGAAACTGCCAAACAAGCAGCCTAGACCTGTGTCAGCCTATTTGACCCTCCTCAGTAAGGTGCTGCTTAAGACCTATGGCACAGAGAGTATATGACACCATGCTCGTTGTGCCACAGGAACCAAGCTGCATACTACTCAAGAGGCCCAATAGGACGAAGCCAGTCTTTGGTACTTGTGTTCCAGTCCAAAGGGGACCTCGCCTGGAAGTTGCAGCAGGGTTGCTCCAGTTGGATCTGGACAAAGGCTGATTTGCACATAGCGGAGTAAAAAATATTTTGTCTCAGGAAAATAGGTTCCCAGAAAATAGAATAGTTTCTTTATACCCAATTAATTAGGCTGGTGTTCTTATCCCATTGCCGCATATACATTTCACTTACAATTGACTATGATAGAACATCTGCTTTTATTCAATGGTGGCAAACTACCTGCAAATGATATGTGAATAAACACAAGCCTGCTACTTTGTGGGTGTTCTACTACTTCTCCAGGAATGCAATCTCAGAAACTCCTACAATCCCTCCACTGACTCTAAATTTACCACTGTGGAAACCTCACCAAACTCACGTAATGTTGGACAAAAAATCCTCCAGTACTGATTCTGTAAATCTGAATTGGGATTTTCCCCTCAAGAATTTTTCATTTATTGACCTAACATCACCTTAAACGCACAATTATTTGGAAATTGAAGTCCCAATCGTCAAATGTGCCCCAAGGTGTGCTGAAATAGGCCCATATTAGGTGACAGGCAGGCATAGGCACTGGGAAATTATGGTTGTTAGAACCGGTGAGAAATGGGAAATTCGGTGAGTTATGGTGGCCATTTTACCTCCACTTTTGTGAATCTATGAATTTAAAGACGATAATTGAGGGCCTCTCTTAGCCCACGAGGGGTGGACCACCTAGCCGCAAGGGCGCCTGAAAGTCTTGCTGATGGCAGAGCCGGCGGATTATCTGCAAACAGAAGCACACGGGTTCCCTCGCATCTAACTGAGCTGTTGGAATCAAGAGTAGGACCTTTCACCATTTTTTTTCAGTTGACCCGTTGTTGACCACCTCTATATAAGGCCATGAATGTTTACATTAGAGGGATGACTGCATAGGGCTCAAGTGCCATCAGAAACAGAGGAAGTCTCAATATAAAAATTGAACTTTTAACTGCCAACTTATATGTGTAAACCAAAATGGTATTACTTGAGATGGAAGAGGAAATTATTCACCTCAGTTTTTCCTCAATACCTGTCACAATAAAGGCAAGCGTGTGCACACCTTTACCTGTGACAGTTTTGTCCTTCCATTTTTTAATGCAAAGAGAAAAAGACCCCTCTCGCCAGCTCCTAAAATGCGAAAGAAAGCAGCACTTTGCGAATGTGGGGGCATATTATCAAGGGGGTTTATCTCCGCTTTTTTGGCTTTAAAAGCCAAGAAAGCGAAGATAAAATTATCTCCCTATTACCTAGCTGTCGCTAACACGAGTTAGCGACAGCTAGTAGGAGATAGCGACCATCTTGGGCCCCACTTTGCATGTCAGTGATATTTATCACTAATGACATGCAAAGTGGGCGTGCCAAGATGTTAGCGACTGGAAACAGTCGCTAACATCGCTATCTCCTATTACCAACTTTTGGAGATATTCGCGCTAAGCGAGAATATCTCCAAAAGCTAACACCTGCCCTGAGCAGTTCTTAGCCATGTTATCCAATGGGAGGTGGATAACATGACTAAGAGCATTAGCTCGGTAATGCATGAATATCGCTGACTTTTCAGCGATATTCATGCATTGCGGCGATTTTTATCGCATTTGCGATAAACCTTGGTAATAGCAAGGTTTATTTGCGGTAAAAATCGCCGCAGCTCATCGGTAAATGTTTGTCTCTAACCAAGCAATAGCGATAATTATCGCTATTGCTTGGTAATATGCCCCGTGGTTTCCAATGCTTTTATTACGTACGCAGTAAACAGCTTTCACAAAATGCAATACGTCTTCAAATCTAATTTGGTTGTTTGGATTAAAAGGTTCACAGTTGTTTTAACATGTTTTAATTGTTTGCTGGAAGCTGCCCAGGAGTTTTCACAATTAGATCCAGTGCCATTGAACTGTGCGAATTGTCTTTTAACAAATGATGTATCTTGCTTTTAGACGGTAGCTTTTGCACTGAGAGGCCTCGAAGTTTTCATGAAATGGTGTAATGAGGCACCGTGTGAACATTTGTTTGCTGACATTTAGTGGGAGACCAAAGAACAACACAGTTGCTCAATGAACTTCGGGTAACTGCGGAGGTCTGAGATTGGCTGGAGCTAAACACCTCCATCCATTTCTAATAACTCAACACTGGTAAACGTGATCTGATTGGTTAGGCCAATGGTATTAATTGAATCCCAATATCTATAACAAATAAAAAAAAGTACAGGGTGTTCATTAGAAAGTGGTATCAGAACAACACAACTGCCAAAAGTAACCACACCTTCAATCTTTTGACATTACATTAATATGTATCATGTTAGGAAGGCTGTTGTGGTGTGGATGTTAAATGTAAATGTAAATGTGGGGTATTTGTAAAGCGCACTGTTACTCTAACCGAGTGTCCTGGCGCTGCAGACCGCTGGGGAACCCGTCCTGGTTTTCCCTGTGAGATGGTCCCTTTCTGGATATCTCCAGGGTGAAACCAGGCATCCCCGGCGTCTGTGGGGGGCCGTTGTAGAGATGAGGCAAGCTTAATGCCCAGAGTTACCGAGTGTATTCCCTGGTTAGAGTAGGCACTGAAGCGAGAATTATCGAGTCCGTTGACCCCTGGTCCACGACTAAAGATCCCTGTTAAACTCTTAACCCGTAAAGACAAAAACTGTTGATCACCTGCAGTAGTGGAGTATCTTGCAAGTCAAGATAAATGGACAAACAAGATTTCCCTTGGGGCAAATGCATTTCCACATAGAGTTCCTTTTTGTTTTTTCACAGGAGAAACAATTTCATCCCATGTAAAATACTGTCCCCGCTGGAGAAAACACTTTCATTACAGCCCGTCCACCTCAATTAATTACACGGAGTCCCCATCCCATTGCCACCTGTAAATTGCAATCAATCTTAACTATGGTCAGAGAAAATCTGAAGTTGTGTCCACTGTGGCAAACTAACGGCAAAGGATATCTGAATAAGTGGGCATTATCAGAGTCCTCTCTGGGCAAATGCCACTGCTGAAAACATATATAAAATCTGTCGGAGCTTAGCATGAAATATCCGCATCAGAGCTTGATGCAAATTTCTGATGGGTCCTTCGTTAAGAAAAGTAGATTTAGAAATGTTTGTGCTTGAAACATGCAAAGGGGTATGAATTATTCAATACTTAATTGAAAGAGTTCTACATTTAATCAGATAACAATTTATATTGTTTTCCAACGTTTGCCAACTATAAAAACAGCCTCAGATTTCAAATTTGTGTAATGTGAAGTTATACTTAATATAGTCAATGTAAAGAACTGTGGCTATATGTTTTGTGTGGTTGTGATAATGACTGGAGACGTAAAAAAGTTGCACAATTGTTAAAGTTTCATAATAAGTTCAGAGAACAAATAATAAAAACGTCCTTTGCTGCATTACTTTTTCACATTCCTGTATATTTGTGTACTTATAAATACCATAATCAGATTCAATTAATTTTTATTACTATTATCCTGATCTATATTTCGAGGATTATTTATCTGCTCGGTTGTCTTGTGGTTTAAGCACCAAGCGAATGCATCTAGTACTAGCCAGCCATAGTCTCAGCTTGATAAACAGCATAGCTTAATCCCTCTACAATGCATTGCGAGTTGTTCATTTATTGTACAAGTGGGTACATTATCAGACAATACAGCTTTAGACATGGAGAATTAAATCTATTGATTTGCTGAATTCAAAAATCATATTTATACAAACACTAAACAACAAACTAGTCCTAGAACATTCAGTGATCCTGTGACAGAAACAAAAAAAACTAGAAAACCTAGCTTCACATCATTCAACATTCAGAAACTTCCACTCATAACCTGTATCACCAATGGCCATTCAAGAGAATGAAACATGACATAGGTCCCTTGAAGTACATGATCAAAGACTATGGTTTGCCCTTAGACATTGTTGCTTTCTGAATGAACCTCCAAGACTCTCAGGGGCTGAAATCCCAAAACAGCAGCTAATGGCACCTACCAGACCTGACTGCATCACCAGTAAGGACACTCAACCCATGCTTTTCCACTCTGAATAACTGGAAGATGTCATGCAGCACAATATCAAACTCCAGAATACATATTTATAAATAAATTACATTTATGTTTTAGGCTAATATCAAATGTTGACTGCTATGATAAGTCAGTACCTCATTTAAACTAACCATCAGTATCACATTCCAAACTACAGTCATTTATCAATCAAACAGTGGGTAGAGGAACTACACCTTTCCTAAGAGTGATCAAAAACGTCCTTTGAATCGTGAAATAGCAAAGGGAAAAATAACCGCTTCTACTAATGAGTAATCCCTTTGTTTCATGCGGCCAAACTCAAAATAGGCAGGATGCAGAACTGATATGGGAGCTATTTATTGGACGTGACAAGAATTATCAATCAACCAAAATCACACCAATCTTGAATTCCTCATATGTCTGTCTGTGGTTGGGAACAGCTCAACCCCTTTAGATGCAGCATTATTATATTCCTGGTATTGAGTATTTGAAGCACAATCAAGTGTTTAGAACAATAGGGGAGGTTATGCCTGTCGTTCTCGAGTGATTCAGCCTATATGAATGGCGTCCTCAAAATCTCCTTCTCTAGTGAAGTCATAACTTTGCCTTTGGTCTGTTCTCTTCCTCTTACACTTCTGAGTGACTACATCCATCCTCAAGGTCCCATCTCCCTCATCTCTGGTTCTCTCAGCTGCAGATGTGCTGCTCTTTCTAACCCTTTAAGTAGTGGGTGACCATTGTATCTTTCTCAGAGTTTGTCAACAGCCCAAGCTGCACTACCGATAAGATGGCTGCTGTCAAATCCAAACTACGAAAGAAGATTGTCACAAGTGCAGTTGCAAGACTTTCTTCTGGGGTTCCTCGTGACTTCTCCTAGGCAAGTACATTTAACACTAGCAACGTGGAGCACTGTGGGACTTTGTTTTACCCCAACCAGGGAGACACCTGTTTCTGTGAACTCTTTCTCCCTCAACAATGCTCTCCAATGCTCTCCGAATTGGCTATTCTTTATGTGGATTCCATCAACCCCTTGCATTGTTGATTTTTAAGAGCTCACTTCCTTCGAGAACTTTCATCGGTTTCTACCGCTTGCCCAAATTTTACTTCTGTCACCTTTTTTCTTTAATATCTTTGTTTATTACAGACCCAATCGCTTGACATATCAAACTGAGTGGCATCCACATATATTCTACTATTCTTGGATTGATGGTTAACCCTTGGCATGCTGAAGGTTAATTTGAACCCACCGGTACTTAGCAGCTTTAACACAGCTTGCCTTAAAGTCAGTATCTACGTTTTTTTAAAATATCAATCTTATTGCCATTCTCACATATCATCGCGCTTTAACCTTTGTTTTTTTCATTGATTTTTTTTATAGAGTATAAAGTCTTTCTACCTTTCTTACCTATAGCTTCACTTTAACCTTAGTTTTAATTTTCAGTGACTATATATAAATATACACAGTCTTCAATATCACCTGCTGTAGGTGGCCCAACCAGTTATCTGTGATCCCTAGTGACCCCCCCCCTCTCCCCCCACACAAAAAATATCGATTTGCGAGCACTGCTTACATCTTCAGCCCCACACCCCTACACCTACATTCACATTAAACCCACCAATCGTTTCTCTTCACCCTGTGCTTAAAGCCCCGGGCCACCTTTGGGTCTCTCGGTAGACGCAGCCTACACTTCGCTCATCTTATCGTCTTTGCACACCACGAGGAAGAGGCGTGTCTCTCCCGCCAGCTAGGAAGGGGTTAATGTCTGCTCCTGGGCTCCCGGGCTGTCAGCGTGCTCCGGTCCTGCAGGTGTGACGATGATAAATGGAGACGCATTTGGTGCTGAGTGGATCTCCGGGGAAACCGGCGAGTGATTGAGCCTGGGACTTCCGCACCTATTGAGATAAACGGAAGTAATGAGTGCGACTTTCCGTTTGTTATGCTTCTTTGCGGGTCCCCCTGACATACTTTGGCGGCTGGTTCATCAAGGGACGCTCCATATATTGCCATGATATAGTCCTAGGCTGCCGTCACAGGGCTCGAGAGTAGGGACAGCGTTACATCACTGACTGAGGGGGAACGGGGGAAATTTCCTGAGAGAGCAGTGCCTATGAGGTTCAGGTTCCTGCCATAGTCACTCTTACTTGGGGCGCTGTCTGACCCTTTGAGACGGGTTTGTCAGGGGTTTCGTTTTTTTTATTTTTATGAGAGATTATTTATTTACTTTGCTGCCCAGTTATTCCGAAGGGAAATGTTGTCTTCTGCTTATTGGGGGACTTTAACTATATACAAAAAAAATAGACAGTCGGATCTGGGACTAATGCATCCACTGTAGGGTTCTGTGATCGACCTCATGGTCGCAGGTTCAAATCCTAGGCGGCCTTTCATGCTTCTGAGGTCGAGACCATTGAGTTTGGTAACAATAAACCTCTGTTATTCAGCGCCAAGATGCCCTTCTGGGTGAACGTCTGATTTACAAATACACATTATGTTAAATAAAAAGAGAATAGCTGTCTGCCATAAGTGAGTACTGCCCAACCAGCCATACACACATTACTAGACTCAGAGGAGCTAGAGAGAGTAGAGTAAGTCGTACATGAGCAAGAATCTGAGGTTGGACTTACTCTGCCTCGCCTCACAGGCCTCTCCTAGGCATCACATGCCAAGAAAACTCTTGGTCTCAACCAGGCCAGAATAGAAGGCATCCTTTATAATTGAAATAGTGAATGACATTATATTAACAGTCCAACGTACACTTTCAAGAAAATAGAAAAAAGGTTCCAAACAAAGCGGGTGCCCATTTATGAGTGGACCAACACCCAATACAGGAACAGACACTAGTCATAATATGAAAATATCTTCCAAATGTTCTTTAAAGTGAATATTTAAATTTCTTGCCGAGAAGAGCGATTTACTCCATGGTAACGAGCTTTTTGAATTTATTAACTCGTTCATTATTAATCATGTTCATGGGATACATACATCGTGACATGGGGTGAAGATCCAGAAAAAAAATAAAACTATGCTAGGGAGAGGATCCTTCGAGTGTGAATTCTAAAGTAGAATCGTTAGATGAACCGGGGCAATTGCGTGTGATTCTTGGGTTCCACCAAGGTCACTCTTTGCTGACATTTTCATTACTTAACACGTACAAGTTCCAAACTTCGATGCAGTGTTGCTGTAATAATTTTTTAGATGAAAGGGCTGCTGTAATTTGATGTCTACATTTTTCCTCTCTTTCAAGTGTTTTCCCTCAGGCAGAACCTTTTAGCCCTTCCCATATAAATATTTACTGTCCTTATATATTGCGAAAAAAAACGTATTTTACACTTGCTCATCCATACTTTTTTTTTTAGGAGTTTTATATAGCGCGAACTAGACTCAAGAAATCGGGTATCAGAGCGCTTTACATGAGTACCAGTTTCCTAACAAAAGGACACATTCATTTTTGTTAGGCACAGGAAGATCTCGGGCTAGATGTAGGAGCCCTAATACCGGTCGGAAACGGCCGATTTCGGCCGTTTCCGACCGGTATTAGGGTTTTCAGATGTAGGGGGCTGAAAAATACAGAATCGGTATATTTACCGATTCGGTAAATTACCGATTCGGTAAATTACCGAATCGGTAAATATACCGATTCTGTAATTACAAATGCAGGTGGCACAGTTTACAGTGCCGCAGGCCCTTAAGAGTCGGTATTTTACCACACAATCCTACTGTGTGGTAAAATACCGAATTCAGGTGTCCATGCACATCTGTGCATGCACACCTGTGCAATGTGACACACAGACATGCCCTTAGGGCATGTATGTGTGCCACATTGCACACAAGCCTGTACTTGGGGTGCTAGAGGGTGTCAAAGTGACACCCCCAGCACCCTTGCAAGATTCAGTATTTACCGATTCTGTAAATACAGAATCGGTATTTCCCATTGATTCCTATGGGCTTCAAAGCCCATAGGAATCAATGGGAAATACCGATTCTGTATTTACAGAATCGGTAAATACCGAATTTTACAGATTCGGTAATTCAGATTTTTAAATTACCTAAATCTGCCCCCTTCCCATTTACAGACTCTTAAATACCGAATCGGTAAAATTCGGTATTTAAGAGTCTGTAAATGGGAATTACCTACATCTAGTCCTAAGTGATTAGCCCAGAATCAGTGGGGTAGATCTACAAGGAAATGCCGCAGAGCGGCAACGCAAGCCCTTTGGCTGCGCCAGGCTGCGGAACTTCCAAAGCACAGGAATGCAACATATTTACAATAATATGTTGCATTCCTGTGCTGTCCCCTGCGCTGGCGCACGAACTGCAGCCATGCGCTGGCGCAGGCACCCTTGCACCATGGTGCAAGGATGCTTGCGTCATGGGGAGATTGTTTTTGTGCAGGAAGGGGCACCTTCCTGCACAAAAACAATCACTACAGGCATTTTTCTCTTTCAATGCGTTCTTTAGAATGCAGCACGCATTGAAAGAGGAAAAAACGAGGAGTTATGAAAACATTTCTCCTCGTTGCGCCTTTCTACGCCTCCCCTGGGGAGGCGTAGCATTGACACGCATTTCCAGATTTACGAAATGCGCCTCCAGTATGTCACAAAAAGTGATGTACTGGTGGCTCAGGGGAGTTGTAAATCTGCCCCAGGATGTTTAGCGTCGTCGCCGAGACTCGAACCCAGTTCCCCAGGTGGGAGGTCGACCGCTCTGGCTGTAAGGCTACACCCTCTCTACTTTGCTTCTGCAGTACTCTAACTTGACTATGTTTGTATTTAATAATACTGAAAAATAAAATAGATACATAAAAATGGTGACGGAGGGCAAAAGAAAGGGGCAGGATACAGCACTTACCTGTCCTTTCCCCCTGTGCCGATGCACAATGGGCAGCCAAGCGCCAACGCAGGCACCTTTCAACCATGGTGCAAGGGTGCCTGCGTTAAGGGGATGATTGTTTTTGTGCACAAAAGGAAAACTTTCCTGCACAAAAACAATCACAAGAGGCTTTTTCTTTTTCTATGTGTGCTGCAGCACATAGAAACAGCAGTTTTCACTGCCTCTTATACCTCCAAGGCTTTCCTGAAGGTGATGGGAAGTGAAAACTGACCTCTAATTCTGGCCATCTAAATTAGGTGGGTAGAAATAGAGATCTGCCTCCAACGGTACTTGCGCCAAAGAGACGTCAGAGGGGTTTAAACACGGGAAAGATAGAGTAGTCTCTGCCGTGATTAAACCTGAGGTCTACCCGCTTTTAAATTTGGTGGATGGACCATTGTCTTAGCTGAATGTACACTGTCACCATTACACCAGAGCCTACATCCGCCAAGATATTAATTAGGCTCTTCGGACCTAAGTTAGATGTTGGTGGGACTGCGACGGAGTAAGCATTTTTGGCGGTCCTCGAACCCGCCAACCTGGTGGTCCGCCCATTCTGTTACAATGCTGGTGGTTTGAGGGACTAAAGACCGCCGCGGTCCCGCCGACTCCTCCAGGGATGTTCGCCCGCATCGACGGCACAGTACACCAAAGCATCTGTCGGAGGGTGGACCATTACGTTCTCTACCCAGCCAATCATGATGTGCCTTCCGGGTTGACGTGACTGTGAGTTGGCAGTTTGGGACGGATGTAAGGCACATACTCACCTTTGCTCATGTTAACTCTCCTTCACAACCATAAACTCAATCTACTAGTTGGTGTCCCTGATCCTGCTGATCGACGACGAAGAAAATTAACACCATTGCGGATGGAACTGACAAGTTAGGAACACCTTTACCTGTTTCCTTTTCAATTGCCACAGAACTAAAGTGCTGTAATCTTCTTTCAGAAAATCACACTTACAAGCAATAGCATACCAATGTGCAATGAATATGTTGGAAATGTTGATAGTTAAGAAATTTAAAGAAACACCTAAATTATCACATTGGATATAAATATTTGGTGCAAGCTGCCGTCATACAAATTTACACTTGTGTAGGAAGCTGGGTTCCTGTTGCAGAAACCCCCCCACTTTTTGCCAGACTACTGATGCACTTTGACTTGATGTGCCTTGGGTCCCTGCCAATTAGGTTCCCAGGGCCTGTGTTCTTTCCCAAAACTGTACCTTGTACCCCCAATTGGCACCTCTCTGGCCACATGTCAGCCCCTTGTAAATGGTACCATGGGTACCAAGGGTAATGGGGCCAGGGAAGGCCACTAAGAGCGGCAGCACTTATTGTGCCACACTTAGAGGCCCTGTACCTTTACAAACACACACTGCCATTGCAGAATGTGTGTTTTGTCGCAGAGAAAAGTGAAGAGTTGATATGGCATTCATCCCTGTGTGCCATGCCTACAACCCACTGCCCTGGCACAGGTCAGCCACCCTTCTAGATGGGTGCACTATACGATTGGTGAGGGTACAGGTGCATGAGCCGTGTACCATTACAGTGTCTATACCAATTCTTAGAGAGTGTAAGTACAGTAATGCCATTAAGAGCATATGGTGCTGGGAGTTTGTCATTACGAAATCCACAGCACCATAATGGATTTACTGAAAACTAGGAAGTTTGGTATCAAACTTCTCAGCACATTAAACCCACACTGATGCCAGTGTGGGAAATATGCATTCAGAGGGCACTTAGAAATGCCCTTTGAAAAACAACCAGCCTTTGGTGAGTTCCCTGACTGGTACACACCAGCCTGCCACCACGAGACATGTTTCTGGACCCCTGGGGTGGGAGCCTTCACTCTTTGAGCCCAGAAACAAAGCCTTTCCTGGGTAGAGGTGGTCGCACCTCCTCCAGGCCAAGGAAGAGCCATCTGTGGCAGGGGAGACTCAAAGGCCTTGCCACCTTTGTAACGTAACCCCAGCCTCTTCTGCTATCAGGAGCAGCCCCCTTCCTTTTCGGCAGGAAGACTGGTGGGAATAATAAGCCATTGCAGAAGGTGTACCAACCTCTGCCAACCCTACACCTCAGGTGGGTGAGGCAAGGAGAAGCCCACACTTCAGTGCCTGCCATCTTGCAGATGGCAGGCACTCTCCAATCAGGATTAGGCATTGTGCCCACTCCCCCATGTTGGGTAAGCACACCGATACCCCTAAAACGGCCCCTAAATACAGTGTTTAGGGGGCAGCCCTGAACCATGAAGACAGACTTCAGCAACCTACGAAGATGAAGGACGAAGGAAGAGGCCCAGAAGAGGAAACTGCAGAGAACAACTGACTTGGCCCAAACCCTACCGGCCTCTCTGCAGTTTCCAGAGATTCCGCGCCAAGAGTAGCCTTGTCCTGCAGTCAGCGACCTCCAGAACACCTTAGAGGACTGACTGACTTCCACAAAGACTGGACCTCCTGTGAACAGCAGCTCTGTTCAAAAGAAACAGCCAAGAAAGACTCCAAGCCTGGTGAAGACAAACAACCCAACGCCTGGAACCACCACTGCACCCGACGCCTATGGCCTGAGTCTAAGTGGCCCACCAGTCCCAGCCAGGTCCCCCAGTACTCCAGAGTCTGAGTCCACCATGGGTTGACCCCTCCAGTACTCCCCAACTTCGCCTGCAGGTTCTGCATGGAGACCCCCCCCAACCACAAGTGGCCCGGTAAGGTGAAATCCGACCTCAAAAGAAACCCTTGCATCCAGCTGTCCTGCGCCATGGAGAAGAGAACCTGAGGAACACCTACATCCCTTAGCCCTCCAACTTACCTGCCCAGCTATTGGTTCCTCCCGGAAGTCTTACTGGACTGAGCCGACAGCCAAAATCCAAAACCAGCCACTCCCATTGAAAACAGCAGGGTACCCTAGGACAAAACAGCACCCTGCACCCAGCTGCCCCAGTGCCGTGGCGTGTGCTCTTTGTGTACTAACTCGGATTTTCCCTGAGCCTAACACCAGGAGCTTTGCTCCCACGACCTTGTGACCTGCTCGCGAGCAGCCACCAACTGGAGACACCTACCTCCATTGGATAACATTGGGCCTCTGCACCCGGCAGCCCTAGTGCCACTGAGGGTGTTCTGAGAGTGTATCCTCGACCCTGGGAGAACCCTGGTTCTAACACCAGAATACCAACTCCCACCAATGAGAACTTACCTGCAAACTGTTAACTTCATTTTTCTCCATAGGAATACATTGACTGTTTTTCCTTAAAAATTGTTCTAAGTGTGGAATTGGTTTTTAGGAAACTTGAAAAACTGCAAAAGTACAAAAGCAAATTACTTACCTTTTGTCTAGGAAATGTCTCAGTGTGATATCTAGGAACATCACACTGATTAGCAAAAGTAACTTGAAAAGTAATCTAAAAAGTAATGTGTACGATAATCTGTATAGTAACTTAAAAGTAATTTCTAACTGTTGATTTACCTGTAATTCAACCATTTGAACCTGTATTCAACTTAAAATCACAGTATTATTTCGCTTACCTGCAACAGGCTTGGCTTGGTTATAGAAATAGAATAACCAAATTATATTTTTGATACAAACAAATTAGCCTGAGTTCAGTCTATGAGTGTGTGACATCATTTATTGCCAGTGTGTGTACAACAAATGCTTAACCTCATGCGTGCTAGCGTTATTCTGCTCGCAGGCTGAGATTTTGTGAATCCCACTTTACATGACGAGCTGGGCTCGTCATCAGCGTGCGAGGAGGCTACGCCATGACGAGCCCAGCTCGTCATGAGCGTGGAAGGGGTTAACACTACCCTCTGATAAAGCCTTACTGCTTACCCACACTAATAGAGAGTAAGGTGCTATCTATTTTTGCCTCTGCCTACCTTTGGGGTTCCACTATACTCTGTGCACACTATACCTTATACCTCACTTTGGTATAGTATATACAGAGCCAGCTTCCTACAACTTGCACAAAAAAAGATAAAAAACTAAAATATTTTTAAAATACATACAGTTGTATGTTTAAAAAAGTAAGAAAACTAACATCAAAAACATATGCAACACACATTGGGAGACGTGCAATGTAATATGATGTACAAATTGCTTTGCACAAGCTGGAACATTTACCTTATTCATTAGCACTAAAATCAATGTCAGTTTCAATTTGAAAGTATCCAACATATACATCCCTGGAACTTTACACTTTGTTTACTGCAAGTCCTGTACCATATCCCAATTCAATAGTCACAATACTTGATAAGGTCTAATACATATGTGCTCAGACTGAGCAGGAATCAAAGTCAAACAAATACACATACACTAACACATTTAGAAAACAACTGTTCAGCATCAATTAATTGGTACAAGTGGCCCTTACTAGGATGAAAGCCTGCACCTTCATCAAATTGCTAACATATACTATGTCAGCAGGTGTATGTACTTAACCAACTACACAATAACCAATCTAGCAGGAGTACATACCACCATGGTAAAGAAAAATAAATACTTCAAATTTTTATTAGAAACATTGCTAGGAATCAAACAATTGTGAATTAACATTATTGACACAACAAACTTGATGAAAATAAAACAATATTTTTCAATGTTTTCAAAGATGAGATGATTCTCTCAAAAATGATTTGCCAAACTGCCAATCCAAATAAATAAAACGTCTCTTGCGCTCCTGTGTACTGGCATAACAACTTGCCTACTAAGGGACTGCCATGGGAATCTCCTCAGGAAAGGGCATCTAAGTGGCAGAGCAGGTACTCCTAGATTTTACATGGTAGGGAGTTGTCTGGAGTCGGCGGGGTGGGAGTGTGGGCTTGGGAGTGGATGGGGGTTGGGGTTTGGCAGGGAAGCCTTTTGTCTTTTTTTATCTGAATGTTTGGACTTGGGAGGCAGAAGGAGAGCTTATCCAAGCTTTTTGCTTTTTTTATCCAAGCCTTTGGACTTGGGGGCAGAAGGAGAGCTATGGATTTTGGCTGGGGAGATTTTTGCATTTTTAATATCTAAACCTTTGGGTTAGGGAGGGGTAGGGGTAGGGGTGGATTCTGTTTTCTGAATGGAGGGATTCGGTTTTATAGGGGTAGTCTCGGGAGGAGGAGGCTTGCTTTTGATTTGGGTGGGGTAGTTTGGGACATGGAGGGTATTGAGGCAAGGGTAAACATGACAACCTCTCGGGTAACATGGGTGGGATTTTCAGGAGGGGTTGAGGTTTGGGAGGGAGAGGGAGTGGATATGTCTGCTGTGTGTAATTTGAGGGCGCAGGTGCCTGGGTCTGATGCATGTGCTGAGTGTTTTGTGGTCCATCTTCGGCTAGGTGTACATTGTGTGGGTGAGTGCTGGTGTTTGTGTTTCTGAGGTGTGCTTCCTAATGTGTGTGTGGATATGCGTGGTGTGAAGGTGACTGGTGTTGGTGTGGTGCATGTAGAGGGGTGGTGCGTGTGTGTGTTTGTTGTGGTGTATGTCAGTGTGATGGTGGTGGGTGTGAGGGATGTGTTTGTGGTGGTATGTGCACTGTCAGTGGGTGTGTCAGGTGAGGGGTAGTGAGTGAGTCTGTGGTGGTGTGTGTGTGCTGTCAGTGGGTGGTTCAGTGGAGGGAGTGATGAGTGGGGCTGTGGTAGTGTGTGCGCTGTCAGTGGATTAGGTGGTGAGTGCTTCTGTGGTGGTTTGTGTGCTGTCAGTGAGTGTGTCAGTGGAGAGGGTGGTGAGTGTGTCTGTGGTGGTGTGTGTGCTGTCAGTGTGTGTGTCAGTGAAGGGGGTGGTGAGTGTGTGTGTGGTGGTGTGTGTGCTGTCAGTGAGTGTGTCAGTGGAGGGGTGGTGAGTGTGTCTGTTGTGGTGGTGTAGTATGTGCATGTTTGTCAGTGGGCCTTTGTTTCTTTTGTTTTATCCTGTGTGTGTGTGTGTATGTGTGTGTGTGTGCAGGTGCACGCCGATGGGTCTGCTGAGGTGTCTACATGCAATTGTTTGTGTGTTCTTTGGACAGGCCTGGGCATGAGGAATGAAGAGGGGGAAGGGGGTGGAGCGTAAGATTGGGCAGATTGCAAGGTTACAGTCAGGGAAGAGGTCAGAGCCTAAAATGACAGCTGTAGGGTGGACATACCACTGTGAATGCCTTGCAGGAAAGCTGATGCCTGCTGCATCTGGGAGCTAAGCCCCTGGATGGCATTTAGCAGGGCAGACTGCCCTCTAGAGATCGTGCATTGGAGTCCAACAGACTCCTCACTGTGCACAGCCAAGGCAACAGGGTCTGGGATGAGGTGCCTGGGGCAAAGGAGACCACACTCTTTATAGAGGCGTGTGGGCTGCCAGATTGGGGGAAGCAGCATGGAGGGTGGAGATGGGAGTCGGGGTGGCGGAGAAGGATGCAGGTGTAACACTTCCTAGCGGGTCCGCCATCACTTGGGAATGCTCACTGGTGGAGGCCTCCCAAGAAGATGTACTAGAGCTGGAGACCTCCACAGCACTCACCGTCTCCCTCCATGAGACTGGGCCCCTTGCTGTCACTGGTGTTGTCAGTACAGGAAACTCAGAAGCTAGCTGCTTCCCCGCCTTGTTGGCCACCCTCTCCTTCGCCTTCTGCTGAAGATGCTGTGAAGACATATTCAATAGATCATTGTATCTGTGTAAATGGAACTGATCATGAACTTAGATCACAATACATTTGACGAGATTCCACATTACACTGGCTTCAGGCTCTCCAACTTTGTTTAGATATTATCATACTTACATGCATGTAGTCTACATTTCCTGAAACTATTTGATCACAGGTTGGTTATTACACATGATAGCTCCTATATCATCAATTATTTTCTCTCACCTTTCCATTACATTTGTACAGGAACCATCTAACACCTTTGAATAATAAACCTTGTTCAGCATAAGGATATCAACCTAAAATATCTTTGAACAGTGCATTGACAAGCCCTTGATACACTGCTAATACACTCCAGTACATACATAAACATTTTCACATTTTACTCATGAATCTCCCAGGTCATGTGTGGAAAAACATGTACTGGAGTAAAAACGGTGGTCCCAAAACTATGGTGGCTTACACTTTAGGTGGAAATTGGTTCAACATCTCAGTCAATAGTACAAACACTGATACATATATCTTGATCACCTTTGAGAGACAGAGGTAACTCACAATATACAGCATATTACACCTTGATAGATTTCTTCTTTTGACTAATGAGTCCTAACTTGGACCTGATTCTGTTTTTTCCAAGATGGTAACTCACTATATATATGTGATGGAACATTCCATCGCCAAAAAGCCTTGTAAGTAATCCATTGGACTCCATCTTTGATTTAGCTTATGGACATAGGAAAGGACAATGGTCAATGGCTTTGTTTATCTGTTACCGTATCACCAACGTTTTCACATTGCTATCTGTATTGTTCTTAAATGTGTATGCCTCTCACAGATTTTCACAACAAACCAGACTGGCTTACATCCACACTTGTGAAGGAGTAACACATCACGCAACACTGTCACTTGTAACAGGAATTAACATGTATGTATGATTCTCAGCACATTTTGGATATGTATAGAACCTACAATCTAGCCCATGAATCAGAAGGCATTAGAAAATCTAGCTCACTTGCTCTCTCTTGGTGTGTGTATGCAACCAACTTACCAAGGTGACATCTAGAATATCTAATGTATCATGCTTGCATTGTATGCTATGTCACCTGTACTGGGGATAAACCTGGATCATTCACACTAGTAAAGGATCAACACACATAACACACATGAAGATCATGTGGCCTGTAAAGTATAGCTGTCCCTCTTACATCCAAACATATACTCGTGAGTAACTGTTGTTTAGGCAGGCATGTGTCTGCTAAAACCAGTTCATTGGTAGCGAACACACAGCAGGTGGTATCCTTTTCCTCAAATTCATGTACTAAACATTTTATCATACACCTTGTGCCAAACTTACACCTTCAAAAACTCTTCTGTATTGGACGTGTGTCAACCTTCAAATAGATGTCAAAAATAGTTGCTGTAACAAAAAATAGTTAACATGTTCAACTCCTACAACTTAACCCTTTGCTGCTGCTATTGGGCTCTCAACTACCCATCAAGCGCCATATAGGCCAACGCAAGAATGCGTGCTCTTATGTGTGTCAGTGTGCGGCACACTCGCTTCCCATGTTGGGTGGGCTGGCAGAGCTGGATTTCAGCTGAATTTCGGGTCCCGCATCGTAGGTCCTCTCACCTCTTCCTGCAGTAAATGCTGTGCCGCTTGTTGACCTCCAGGATTACACCTTCCTGGCGATGGCCTTCCAGATGTCCTACTTCTGATGGGCATTGACCTGTATGGGTACAAGAAAAGAAAGTAAAAAGAATGGGTGTGTGAGTTTTTGTTTGTCTACAGTGATGTCACACAATTTCTCTACAGTATCCCACTCATGATACATAAGTTAACATACCACATGTGCATCTTCACATGCTTACCAAAACAAATATCTAAATGCGTACTTTTGAAATGACCTGCTAGCTACCCTCATCTCTTAGCACATCCTACACTCACAAAAGTAGCACAGTGACATCATGTAGGCCGGTGTCACCTACATTTTCGGTTATGTGAGCTACTTCAGATCACTGCAAAACTTTGTCAGCTACTCACAAGCAAGCAACTTGCACTATGAAAGGACTGTAATGAGTGTCAGTGAGAGTATGCTCTTTACGGATGTATGAGCATGTGTACTTATGATTGTGCTAACATTGTACGGATGACACAGTCTGTGAAGTAAAATCGTGTAGCACAGGTCATAATTTTTTGCCATTTGTGGTACTAGTACATGGACGACACAAACATACATTTGTATGTCTATTTGTTTTGGGGGAATATGAAGGTGCAGGAAATGGTTCTATGTTAAGAAGAGTTTGATATAATTTCCTCCCCATCATAAATTTCACTTAATCAAATGGACTTACTATTGTTAGTTTGTGTCAAGCATAAAAACAGTACCACATATGGAAAAAGTGTGTCCTCTGCCACAAGATTTTACCACACAGACTTACTGTCTGCACTGTTCTGCACTAGCTGATTACAGCCCACTTCCCCCTAGTGGCCAATATTTACTAAGCCATCAGTACTAATGCAAGACACAGCCCTTTTTTAGATGTGACATGTTTGAAAGTGCATAAAATTGAACCTTGATAAGAAGTGTTTGGCAAACATTTCTCTGCGTTTCAAAAATACCACATCTAACAAAGAGCTATGTCTTGCATTAACACATATGGCACATTGAATACTAGCCACTGGGAGTAAGGGGCATGGTTTTTGGAAAGAAAACCCTTCTGAATGGTAGTCGAATTAAAATGAAGTGTTTCTTCAAGAAGTGAGGTAACTATTCATTTCAAATGTCCTCCTTATTTTATCATACAGGGGCATTTCTCCCTTTCACACATAGAAATAAAGTCCCTATCTCAATTGAGCTGTCTACAACGTCTCACACAACCCCCACAAAACCTTAGCAGACAAATTACAATACAGTGTCTTCTATACGTTTAATATCATCACAAGATCTTAGGTCACGTCGGACCTGATAATATCTTCAACTTTACACCACACTTACACAACACTGGCTTGATATCAGACCATTTTCATACAACCCGCAAGGTAAGTTGACACCACTGCAACACACATCCTTGTTAATACTCAATCCTCCGCTGCTACCACCACTCTCTTCTGAACCGCTGGAACTTTGCCTCAAATCCGAGACGTTGACTCTAGGGCTAGGATTTAGGTTTAAACTAGTCTGAGGTAACTTTTCTACCTAACTCTACTTCAAGAAATAACCATCCTTGCTACGCTACAATATGAGGATGCTTTAAACCAGTTGATTTTCCTTCCTTGGTCGGAGGAACTTTATTAGTTGCATGAAAGGTAAGAGGGAGTAAACATACGTTGCAAATTCAATAACAGTGTAACTAATTAGTCACACAATAAGGTTATAACCACTAAAGAAAGTTAAACGGTTTTATTATTGAATTAAAAAAAACTTCTACAAATGAGTCTCTAAAGCATATTATAGAAATATAGTATCACACAAATGAAACTGAACCTCCTAATAAAATTCATTAAAAACAATAAGAAACACACCAAAACTCTGTGGCTGCAACATAAAAGATGAGGAAAGAAATCTGGAGGTTTATTTCGAGAATTCGATCCTCCTGCCTAGACATTAATATTTCTGATAAATTCTGATATTATCCTGCTCTATACTAACTTCAAGAAACCCTAGTAATGTCATGTCCTTTAGGATAGCCCCATCATGTACATACCAATTGCATATATTTTGTCCCATCCACACGACATACCGGTCTTACACAGCTTACTTTTCACCTAGTAGCTTACTTCTGTCTCTTCGACACCAGGCTATGGGTACCCTATCTTAATCCCTGTACCTGACGTACATAAACATATCCCCAGGCAAGGCAGATTTATTCTGAATAAGGGTCACCAATTTTTTCATCCATAGCCAACAGCCAGCGGTGCATGATCATGTTTGTTTAGAAAAGGATTACCAGAAGATTTGTGAATGTTTAAAAAAATATATAGATTCTAGAAGAAACCCTGGAGGGACCACTTTAGTAAAAAAGACCCTCACTCCCCCTTACAGAGAGAGAGGAGAATTCATTCCAGGCTGGACCGAGAATCTGCAGGCTGGTCCTTCCACAGGCAGAGACTTGACATCCCTTGTGGGGTACCATCCATGACGCAGAGACGGGGCCCTTCATTCAGAACCATCGGGTGAAGGGTTAGCACTTCCCCGGGGAATTCTTGGCTCCATTGGGATACATATCCTAGCACTTACATACACATGCTTCACCTACATATCTAGGCTAGGTACATTTAGGTAGGCTATGCATTGTAGTAGTACGCCAATGCTATTGTTCTATTTAATCTGCTTTTATTCATCTTATTGGCACTATGGTAGAAATGTATCTGCTATTTACTATATTGGTGCTAGCTATCACATTTGTCTGCCTCTGTCTTTTGATTGTCGCAGCGAATATGTTTCACATTAGACTGATGCTTGACCAGTAAATAATTATTGAAACCGTTTCAATCGTCATTCTATGTGTATTCTGAGAAAAGTAAGCCAGAGTGACTGAGCGAAAGGTACCATATTGTTTTCAATGATACCTGAGAAATCATGGTTGTCATGTTAAGTGGTTGCCAGAAACTACATACACCACTGTAGAATACAGGGGGGTGGTAGTGGCACTGTAGAGCTAGCTGGTCTAACGCTGGATCTTCCTGTGGGGGTCTGTCTGTACACCAAGCCCTCAGTTTAGGTCATCCAAAATGGACAGGTCCTAGGAACTACCGACAGTAAGGTATGGGAAGCAAGTAACATGATGGAACCTTTCGTAAAAGTACTCCAATTCTAAAGAGTATAGCATGAAGCTACACAGTGAGAGGACTCGCATAAGAGGTCTGTACCTCGTGAAGTCCTAAAAGTCTCTGCCCTCTAACTAACAATACATCTTTTAACACACAAAGCATTCATGGTAACCTACATCATCCCTTTCTAGTACTTTTACATCATCCTAGGTAAAAATGCGCAACATCTAGCTCTTCTTCCACATTTTCAATGAGCACATTCAATTGACCTTGAGCGTCCCTTCTCTGCCCGTGAGAACTCGTCTCATGTTAGCACGTCTTCTCCTTGCCAAGTAGTTCCTCCTGTACCTTACTATCACTACAAACAATTCCTTGCTCTAACTAAAGAAACCTTGTGTCTGCACTTGCAGAGGAGAGAACATTCAAGCAAAACAATTCTCATGTGAAATTTAAACATTAATATTCAGAAGTTTAGGGTCTTTGGTTACGTTAAGTAAGCACAGCAGTTAGAGTGCCCTTTGATGTTTGAATATATGTGTGCACGCAGATTCAAAATTAATACATGCATGAAATATCATGTAGAATAAATCATGGCTACATTTAAATGTGTGTTACATTTAAATATTTTGCACAGTTATGAGTAAGAGCTACCGGCCACATGCATCATCGGGACATTTTGTGATTCCTTATTTGCGAAAAATAGGGAATCGCAAATAAGGAATCGCAAAATGGGATGCATCAATTTATTCGCATAATTTTTGCGATTCGGTGAAAATCGCAATTTTTACAGAATCGCAAGGATTATGCGAATTCTAAATTGCGATTTCGCAATTCCCATTGATTCCTATGGGCCAAAAGGCCCATAGGAATCAATGGGAAGGCATTGACATTTTGCGAATTTCTATTAGTGATTCGCAAAATGTTAATGCATTCCATGGGGGCAGGGGGCGGGTCCAAATGACCCCCCTGCACCAATGAAATGCATTTGCATGTTACACACACACATGTCCTAAGGACATGTGTGTCTGTTACATTACAGTGTTTAAAATGCAATTTTGAGCATTTTAAAACTTTTTCGCAAATTACCATGAGGTTCACCCTCGTGGTAATTTGCACCCCCTAATTGCGAATTCGCAATTTAAAAAGCAATCATGCATTGCTTTTAAGGAATCGCAAATTTGCGATTCCTTAAAAGCAATCGCATTTTTGGAATTCGCTAAAAATAGCGATTTTCCCAAAAATGTTTGATGCATACAAAAGAGATATTTAGGAATCGCAAACGGTCGAATTTACCGATTTGCACCGTTTGCGACTCCTAAATACCTTGATGCATGTGGCCGTACATTTCTAGTAAAATCTTAAACATTCATATACACTCATTCAAGGATTCTATTAAGGTTTATCATGGAGCATTTCAGCAACATTCAAAATCTCACTTGTTTAATAAAAAGTTAGAAGATAAGAAATAAAAGAAATGCTAATCTATGTAAAACAACGTAAAGAAGTACCATGTAAGGGAGGTGCCAAATTAAGCTGCTCTAGTACTAAAGTGCCTCCAGCTCTGTACAAGTCTCACTCTGGGTGACGGTATTCAAGCCACTGTACTAGACCTCACACTGAGCAACAGAACAAAAGCATGCATACAGCTCTGCGCCAGGTCTCATGCAAAATGCGTACAATATGCCTGAATGCCAATGCATAAATACATATACATTAAATTCAGAGCTCACTTTCTTGTCGATTATCCATAGCTTGATGACACTCACCAGTTAAAAAAGAAAAAAAATACACAACTGTATCAACAATAAAAAAAAGAACAGTAGGAACCAAGGTACAATAGTAGCTTTCTTCAGATAGTTAATTGATTATGGATGTTTTAGCGGAAAAAGAAAATAGATTTTCCAGCGTCTCTACTGGAAGTGTTCACGGAGATCAGGAAATAGGGGAAGAACACCTGCTACAATGAAAAGGAGGAACATCTGTTTGTGTCACCAGTAATGATAATAATATAAGGGTAATGTGTTCATTGAGCTTCATACCCCACGTCTGCTGTTTCTAAGTGCTGTAATTAACTATTACCAAAATGTAATGATAATTTAGATTGGAAGGCTGCTTTGCTTTGGTGAGAGTCAGACTTGCAACCTGCTGGGCATTGTATTTTGCTATAGTAAAAATGTTGTTAACTGAGGTGTCACTCTGGTTACTAGACCGCATCAATGGTTGGAAAGTGGGTGTAGATCTAATTCTAACTCTTTAACAGGGGTCCAGTGATGAGGCTCAGTGGGGTCAGCGCACAATGCAGAGATCAGCCTGTAAATCTAACCTGTGGTCAACCTTTCATCATTGAGTAGCTTTATGAGGTTCTGTAACTGCAGCATTTACTGCATACACTACATCTGGAACATAATGCGTAGATTTCACCAAATAAAAATTCTAGCTCAAATGGATGAAAATAATACCGCCAGAAAACGAGCCACCTAATTTGCATGTTTCGCCACCATTATCATAGTAGCCCTAACAGCGGTATAATTCTGCAGAGCATGTTGGGTGCGGCCATAATGATGATGAAACCCACATTTCACTGGGAACCGTGTAAATAAAATCCTTTATGCAGTGAAAATAAGCAAAGTTGTCCAATACATAAGATCTTGTAAAAGTTTTTTTGTTGTATCGATGGCCAATGTGAGATCTACAAATAATCTGGAAAGGGATCAGATTTCTTGATGCCAGCACTGCAAGCTTGCAGAATGATTTTAAAATTAGCTGAATCACTTTGACCACATATTTTAGAACCCTAGTAAAGAGCACTGTCATCTTTTAAGTGAGAAGCAGTAGGCAGGGTTGTGCCAGAATCAGGGACATGTCGGGCTCTCTACAACACCCTAAGTGCCAATTCGTTTCTGGATTTAATACTAGTCTTGATGACCGCCAACCCACATCTTCCTGTCTTAAATCTATGGTCACTAGAGTAGAACCAACTCCTGCCGCCAACTCAACACCAACCTCAAAATAGAGCATTCACTCTCATGTTGTTCCAGACATAGGGCCTTATTTATGAAAAGTGACGCATCGCTGCGAGAAAACTGTGATGCGTCACTTTTCACCACAGTACCGCCACTCTTTGACTCCTTTGGGTGCCTTTACCACAATTGTGTTCTATTGCTTTTCTTCTTTAATTTGGTGGGGGACGTTGCCTTTCTGTCCTGGAGGGTACTGTTGAGTGTTGTGTTGATGGTGGGTTGGCCTGAGGTGAGATTGCTGTATTGATATATTACGGAGAGAAGCGAAAACCATATTACTCTTGGGTCTACTCATGCTGTGCATGCAGTGATTTTCATTTTTTGGTATGGCGGGGGATAGTGTGCCCTATACGTTTCTTCTGGAATGTTCGGGGTCTTAATAGCATGGCTAAACTGGACAAGGGGCAAGCCTATCTGAAACACAAAGGGGTACTCGTGTCACTACTGCAGGAAACTCAGTTAACCAGCACAGAGGGGGCAACCCACTACAGGAGATGGGGCAGACATGCTACACGACATACTCCACTTTTGCGAGGGGAGTGCTTGTGTGGGTGCGCCCGGGGTCCCCTTCAAGGTATTGCAACACTCAGTTGATCTGTCTGAGTGCGTAATCTTTTTCATGGGGTGCCTAGCAGGGAGAGACATTGCCCGGCTTAATGTATATGCCCCCAACTGAGGCCAGGTACACTTCCTGGAAGATATATCACAAATAATTGCATTGAATATGCCCTGCACACTGATCAAGGGAGGGGATTTTAATGGGGTTTCTGACTTACATCTGGATAGCTTTCACCTACCGCTGCCAAGTGTACCATCTGAGCGATTGGCAAAGAAGTTTTGAGATTGGCAGAAACAATGTGGGTTGGTGGACAAATGACAGGTACCTCAACCACACACATTCGATTATTCCTATTTCTCAGCACTACACAAGCTTCATGTTAGAATTGACACCTTCTTTGACACACCAGATGTACACAAAGCAGTTATCCATTCTGAATATATGGCCAGAACAATTTTGGTTCAAAACCCTTCAGAACTTTCACTAGCATGGGTCAGATCTCGCACCTCCATCCCTAGTTGGTGACTGACGGTTGAAGCCCTAGAAGACCAGGTGTGCCTACGTACAATAGGCGAGGGATTCAGAATTAATTCCAGGATAATGTTGGCTCAGAATCCTCCTTGTTGCAGGGGTGGGATGCCTTCAAGAATGATCAGGAGGCAATATTTTGCAACAGTGGTGGGGATGTGCTTCACACTGGTGACTGAAGTCAATTACCAAGAGGAGGCAGTAAAGTGGTCAAAGGGCCTGGACCTACAGTGTGCGCTGCTTGCAGAGACGGATGCAAAAAGAACAATTGATGGAGAGAATGCAGAACTATGTCATGCATCCACCTAGTACAGAGATCTGGGCCTAAATCCAACGTTTTTTTGCTCCCCATGGCATTCCAGTTTGAACCCAGCCATATGCAAATCAGTCTTGACCCTGCTCCCAATGGGAACAGTCCAGCCCAAACTGCCAGGCCAGGTCTTGCAGAGAGGGAGCAGAGAAAGTAGATCACCACCGCTCCTTTGATTACCACTGCTGACACTCACGCAGGAAGAATGAAAACTTAGGAGGCAAAGTTATGCCCCAAGAACTCACGACCACAGTTAAAGGTATGGCCAGCGGGAAAGTTCAAGGAAGCGACAGACTCACTAGTGGAGTCACATACTACCTAAATAGAGATCCAGGCGCCTCAGATTGCGGAAGTTCATAGAATAGCAAATTAAGGCGGTTCCCTACCAATTTCAGAAATAAAAGCATTGATAGTAAAACTGTTGAAGCCGGGGTGGGATAGACAAGATGTCAAGGCATACAGACTTCTGTCAGTGTTGAATGTGGACTACAAGATGCTGAGTAGAGTTTTAGCAGCTTGTTTATTGCCATATATGCCTCACCTCATTCACGTGGACCAGACAGGTTTTATGCCAGGCTGCAATACTGCACTAAACATATGGCAACTAGTAGCAATATTGCTGGATGCCCGCAAACATCAACATGGAAGCAATGGTGATGTCTGTGAATGTGGAGAAGGCTCTTGACAGTTTGGACTGGTCATATCTCTACACTGTGATGGAGAAGATGGGTCTGGGCTAATGATTTATAGAGTGGACTTGATTACTATACTTCCACCCCACAGCATGGGTCAAATCAGGGAGAGTGTTATGAGATGCATACAGAGCAGTGCAGGGCACCCGACAGAGATGCCCATTGTCCCTGTTACTGTTCGCCATAGCAGTGGAACCTTTAGAAAGTAAGGCAAGGTCGGGCAGGCCCTGTATGAGAGTAACAAGCATTGATAAGGTACATCATATTGCATTGTATGCAGATGACATGCTCCTTTTTCTCCAAGATGGGAGGGTAGATTCGGCCAAGACAATAAAGCTCCTTGATCACTTTGTATGTCTCTCAGTCCTCAGAGTTAACTATCTGAAGACCAGCTTGTTTTCAGTCCATCCAAACCGGGTGGTCCCCCCAAGTATTTAGGGAGTGATATGGGAGCCAACTAAGTTTAAATACCTGGGGATCCGAATGTATAGGACAGTGGTGGAGCTAGTGGAAGGAAATATAGGGTTGGCGGTGTCAGTGCTTCGAGCAATGGTGGGTTTCTGGAAAACTCTCCCATTATCAGTAAATGGTAGAGTTGCGATTGCTGAAATGCTGGCAGTTCTGCGGCTACTATATCCGTTTGGTGCCCTCCCCGTTGTTATACATCGAAAGATATTTCGGGATCTAGACTCCCTCCTTATGGATCTTATTTGGACTGTAAGCAGTCATAGGGTGATGCTTGCTAAATTACAACGCCACGTAACAGAGTGGGAACTATCAGCCCCAGATATGGAATCCTACTATCTAGCAGCTCAGATTCAGTGGGAGGCACACTGGGCTCAGGCAGTGGCTGATGGAGTGAACCAGGGCATCGATGGGGGACCTCAATGGAAATGGCTGGCCCAGCTGCTACTAGAGCCCAGACAGGCAAACAGTACTGCTGGTTGATATACAGGGATTGGCCAAGTACTGCTGGACTCGCTGACTACAAAACAATAAAGTGCACAGCATGTATTAACCAGATATTCCATTGCGATGGCTATTCACGCATATACCTCTGCATCACTGGAATAACTTGGCCACGTGGGCGGAGAGAGATGTCAGACAGGTGAAGGACTTATACAGAGCTGGGGTATTGATGACTTTCCCCGAACTTCTGATTGAATTTACAACACCACCGGGCCACTTTCTCTTATATAGAGCTCTATTGGCAACACTAAAGTGGTGTTGGCCAGGCGAGCTGGTAGAACCTAAGATGCATCGGGCTGCCATTTGCATTGCAATTATTCAGGAGAGAATAAACTGGTATTGAACCTATATTGGGCTCTAAGGACTGATATGAAGGCCCACCTACTAGCTTTGAAAGATGCGTGGGTGACCAATATAGCGACTCCCATTGCTGAAGAGGCTTGGGTAAAGGTTTTGAAACATATGCCTAAAATCTCCAGAAACACACATTTTAATTTGATTTACTATTATATCCTACATAAATTCTACCTCACACCAGAGCATATTAACAGGTTCTTCCCAACGGCCCATGCTACTTGTCCAAGGTGGAGTACATTGGGGTGGGATTGATCCATATGATTTGGAGCTGCCCACTCCTTGTGCCCTATTGAGGTGCCATCCTTAATTTAGTCATGGAATGCAATGTCTCCCTGTGGCCGCTGCTGTGTGACCTTGCGCTGTTCCTCCCCCTGGCTAAACAGAAGATCATATCCAGTTCTGGACTTGGGCCTGATCCTTGCTAAGGGGCAGATTGCCAGTAACTGGAAGGTGACACAGGGCCCTAAGCTCCTCAAGAGGCTAAAAGGGGGTAAGGATCCAAGGAGATGGCGAGGTCCCTGGAGAGAACTTGGAAAACAAAAAGGTACTTCAGATGAACAATATGTGCAGAGTCGGGAGGAAGATGAGGTTGCACTACGGCCACACACAGGGCATTGTCTACTGAGGGATAGTGTCCGGCTTGCTAGAATCTTAGTGCAGACAAATGGTGGCCCTTCCCTTACATAGGGGAGTACTTAACCCCGTCAAGGGACCCACAGGGCAATCAGTTAACATGAGACCTTGGGAAGCCCTGAATCTACACTCTCATAAATACTATTGCTATGGTTTAACCAGTCACCATCTCAGCCAACCAGATTTGGGAGGTATGGGTAGAATGCTGTTGGGGGGGTAGGGTATTTTGGTAAGATGTATAGATCATTAGGCTCCTATGAGATCAATGTGGTAAAGAAGAATGATGTCTATCCTACGTATGCCATTTTTAGTTCTCATGTAGGTAGGCCATGCACTGTCTTTTCAAAACAAGCTGTATCTACTCTTCATCATCTAAGAACATGCTTTGGGTTCCCAGATTTGCTAAGGTGAGATGGGGAGGTAGAGCCTTTTCCACCTTGGCTCCAAAACTTTGGAACTCCCTCCCCCTGGAGCTTTCTAGCCAGTCTTCTTTGGTGGTTTTCAGGAAACATCTGAAGACTTGGCTTTTCTCCCAGGCATGCAACGGATCGAACTCTTAGCGGTCTTGTGGTACTACTATCTAGTAGCTTGGACTTTTCTGTCTGTTCGTTTTTTGCGCCTTGATGCCCCTTGGGGCTAAGTATGCGCGGTATAAAAATACCTTTCATTCATTCATTCATACTCTGTTGGCTTTGTACACGTCCATAATTTTTCATTGATTTGTTGTAGTGCCCCTCGTGCAATCTTGCTTTTCTATGGTCCTTCTCTTGTCTTTGTCCGGCTTTTTGGTGTTACGTTCCCTCCCATGGAGCTCGCCCCTGTTACATTGCATCTTACGTCTTCTTTTATTTATGGTTTGTCTGATGAACAATATTTTTTCTGGCTTATTCATCATTGCTGTCGCACCTCCCACTCGGTTGCTTTCTGCTCCCCTCCCCGTCCCTCATCCCCCCGCCAAGTTACTTTAGCACTGCCTCGGACCTTGTCATGTAGCACGTATAATAAAGGCTTTACGCAAACACTACTTTGCTCCGAGCCGCCCGCTTCATCTTTCATCATGCAAGTGCAACTCCTGCTCTGTCTCTTATTGCCTCCATCCCTGGCCACCACACTTCAACTTTCATCATTGCGGCCGCATCTCCCACTCCGTTGCTAGTTGCTCCCGTCCTCGGCTGCTGCGCTGAGTCTTTCATTATTGCAGCTGTACCTCACGCTCCATTGCTTGTTGCCCCTGTCCCACCCACCATGCTACTTCTTTAAGAAAGGTGGCCACTCTAACAGGCTAAGTGGATTTGTTGCAATGTATTTTATGCAATACAGGTTTCCTGTGCATTAGGGACCCTGTGCATGCAAAGTGTTGCGACACATTCAGAGTATCTCAGCAACAGCTGAAGTATGCCACTAAGTAATCATTTTGAAAGTAGGCATCCATAAAGCAGAAAGAAGGAGAGGGCAGCAGGATTATTGTAAATTAAGCAGACCACTTTCCGGTTTTAAGATGGCCGCCATACCGTGGCCATTAGCTCACAGACCATATGAAAATATGCAATTTGAAAATTTTACGGTGTTTCCCATAGTGACATCTTAGAATACTAATTCCTGAGCTCTGCCTTCAATTTGCCAATTTACAAAGTTTTAGCATTCTAAATAAATTCATAGGTGTTTTTCTGTAACATATTTGTCACATATTAGGATTGTTAAGGTGAAAATATTATTTTAGGTTTGATATAACACTTCCATCAAATAATGAAAATACAAAATAGTTTTATTTGTCTCCACGTTATTTTACATGGCAGCGCAAGGGAGTTCACTGCCTATGTTAACTGGCTGCTGTGTGTTTGCCCGTGTTTTCCAAAACATTAGTCCATCGTTTATGTCAATGTAAATCCTTATCTAGATTCAAAGTGTATGTTATGCTGTGCCTGACACAGCAGAGTCAGGCGCTTGAGCTGTGACCCAGAAGTAAATACGGTCGAGTTGGTCTGCTGTCTTCTCACAATAACTACACTCCACGCTGTTACTTGAAGCGTAAAAGGCCATTTTATTAGGACAAGGTTGCAATCATTTAGACTTTATTAACAGTACATAAATGCAAGAAATATACTTTTCCCATCCCACACAACACAGCCTCCATTCAGCCTTCTCAAAACCATCTCACCTGCTTGACTCTTCCCCATTCACTCGGTGACCTCCTTCCTCTCCCCATTCTCACCTTCACTTGCCCTGCAAACATCCTCTGTTGACTTTCCTTCATTGCTCATTGCCTTCCGCCCCTGCTATTAGTCACCTATGTACCGTTCTCCCATCCCCCCGAGGGGTGGATCGCCTGTATGTGACTCACAACCCCTCCAAGTACCGCCAACCAGGGAACCCCCGTAGGACGGTTACCTTCCCCTTTCCATGTCCCTTGCATCTTTCGCCTCTCATCATCTGACCCTGCGGCTCCCCGTGGATGACCATACACCTATACACATACCCCACATTCCGAAAATAGGTCCCTGACTACGAAAGGTGCACCGTCTCCAACAAGACCACCTGCCCCACCCAAAAACTGCCCCGTTACCCGCAGGCCATTTCCCTTGAAGCCTGGTCAATACCTCCAGACCATCCTTTGTGAGGTAAATACCCTTAACAAACTACCCCCAAGTTCCTCTCCATTAAACCAAATCCCATTATGTATGTATTGTGTACTGCTAGTCATAACACACTCTATACTGTTGTCTCCCCCACTTGTATCTTCAAATCGGGGAAATTCCTTGAATTTTTTTACATGGTTTCACCCGTACCGTCAACAAACGCCCCCCCATTGCAATCCACTTTTTCCCCACCATATCACATCCTGGTGGCTGTGCTCTCAGCCTGGTGATGTCCTTACACCTGCTAAACTGCATCCTTTGCCACCCCACAGCCCAGGAGAAAGGGGCCCTCAGCCAGGCCACCGTTCTGGTTCGCAGTCAACCCCCACATCCTGCACTAGAAAAAAGAACGATTAGTCTGTTAGGAAATTCTACCCCCTTTCTCATAACCCCCGTTCACCCCATGTTCCAAACCCCACTTATAATAACCCCTTTTCAAGACCTATATCCTCACATAAACACATTTCCTGTACTCTGCTCCCCGCCCTCCTGTGACTTCCTTCCCTCCCCTGCTCCATCCTGACAATACCACTGCTACAGCCCCAATGCGTTGGAACTGTCTATCGCCCACGGTTGGCCCCACCCATTCTACCTGGCCTTTGTATTGAACCTATAATGGCCGGCAGACCTGTCACTCTCCTTTCCAACATTTGGAAAACCAAAAACCCCTTTTCCAGAGGTCTTCCCTTTCTTTACACCATCGCCACTGCCTCATGCCCTCTCCTTGCGACCCCGTTTTCTATGACCCATGCTCCACTGCAGCTGTCCGCTGCATCCAAATAAACAGCTCACCCAACCCAAATCATCCTTGCCCCAGGCACAAATCCTTGTCCACACAAATGCTTCAACTGCGCGGACCCTGTTCTGCCTGAGAAACCCTTGCAAATGGGCCACCTCAAACACACCAACCTCACTACACAACCCTTTCATCCCAGCCCATGGCCCCCTGCCTACGCTCCATCTTAACCATAACGTCCCATCTCCAAGGTTCACCCCAAGACACCCAAGGGCAACCTGACAGCCGGTAAATACCACTATCCTCGTTCTTTCTAAACTACCACTGGGTGCAGACCCTCCCTCACTACAATCTCAACCTTCCTGCATACCCTGCTTCACAGGTTCATGTTGCTTACATCAACGTTGCACCTGACAAACCAACGTCCTCCCCCGCAACATCCCAGGCCACCCTGGCACTCCGCCTCACATTCCCACACCCCAGAATTGCTCTCCTCCAGCCCAATCCCCCAACTACCTAAACCGCAAACTGGTAAAACGGGAAAATCCAGAACTCTGAGCCGCACCAACTCACTTTTTCTCCTCCCCCGAAACTGAAAAGGAAATACGACCCAATGCCGATCCTTCTCTGGTAATGTTCCCTTGGATGTGGAACGTACTCCCTATTGACCACAGAGGCAACCCCTCCTTCTCTTGCTTCTAAAAGGACCTGAAAACTCCTGCTCCTCCACCAATACATTACCGACCAAGTTAATCAACCTAGGCATCAATAACCTAACGGACTCCCCTCTCACTTTGACCTTCAAAGATGGTGGTTATGTGACTGTTTCAACCCCCTTCTTATTCCTCCCCTTCAGTCTATAGATAAGTATTACGTCTTTGCATATATCTTTATGCATTATCATGTCCTGCGATGTAATGCAATTTCTCCCCTTCCTGTGTGCATGTAAAGTGCTCTGATACCCATGAATCTAGCTAGAGCTGTATAAAACTTTATGAATAAAATTAAATAAATAAAACCACTTAACGGCACCGCAGGCCTGCCCCAGCCATGCGTGGGCATCAACACTCTGTCTCCCTGTTGCCTCCTCCCCGCATAGCATTTGAGTAACTCCTTTGAAATTACCACAGTCAAATAACCACACAACCTGCCTTGGGCCCCACTGTTTCTCCCGGCCCAGGCCCCTTCCACCATGCATATTTCACCCGAACATTGGCCTATCCCGTCCCCTACCTTGTGGGCTCCTTGTCTTTTGCCCCTTTCACGCCCAAGTACTGTGGCACCCCCCAAAGCCCCTACCACTCCTCGGAACACAAAAAACTCCACCACTGAGTATGCTACCCAGTGTCTGACCAGGTACCCCACATCCGTCTGGCCCCCATACAGGTCATTGCCTACATACCTCTCCCCACCCTGCTGCACAACGCTTGTGCTCAGTTCCTATGACCCCTGGCGCCCCGCAGCTCCTTCTGACAAACCTCACCAAGTGCAAAACTTGTCCACCAAGGAGCCCCCATACCTGCCCAGCCCCTAGGCAAGTCCTTGCCCCCTTTTTCGATAAACTTGACCAATGTTCACCCTTAAGGTGTCTGACTAACCGGACTGCCAACACCTCTGTCGTTGACCCCTTCCCCCCATAATCTGCCATCCATCGCCGTAGACAACCTATTGCAGATTGCCTGCCACTCTCGGCCCTCGTGACTCTTTGTCACACCCAACCCACTTTTGAGAACATCACCCTTCTGTGCTGTAGCACCGGCTTCCTATCTGGAGGTGTCGACCACCATGGGCCCATGGACCTCCTGTCCCGGCCTACCCCCCAACCCATCACCGTTTTCATGATCACCCCATGCTCTTCCAGGGTGCCCCAGATGGACCTCCTATGAATGAATGTCTCTCAAATCTGCCTGAGCATTGAATTGATGCTCCTTCTAGCTCAGGCAAGTCTGGGCGGACCTTATCCCTCTTCCCACTTTGCACAGCCATGCAAAACCCCCATCCCTCCTGCCATTCAGCTGCCAGCCATGGCGTTCCGCAGGGCAATTGCCCTGCCCCTGAATCCTCCACACCAAAAGATGTGGGCCCAACAGTGGAGACCGCTGTCATCTTTCATGTGAACTGGCTCCCCCGGCCCATTCAATACTCCCGTCTAGCCTGGCAGACCACAAGATTTGATCCATTAATCTAACCCTTCTTTCCGTGTGGTACCACATAGTCTATCTCGACCCATCCCCACCAAATCGCCAGGCTCCTGTTTTTCCTGCAGGATGCCACAGCTTCACCTGCCAAATCCCCCACAGCCCCCCACGGACCCCAGCCGACCAGCTGAAGTCCCCTCTTACCTGTGCTCCCTTGACTCCTGCCCTCGGCCTTATTCCTTTACCTGAGAGTCCGTCTGGGACCTCCTCGTCCTAACCAGAGCTGCTACGCCCTTCTGTTCCATGTCCACAGTTCCATCTGAGGCCATACTCGCCTCCTGTAAAACTAATACAGTCTGGCTACCTCAACTCCCCCCCACCCCCGAAAACCCCACTCAGCCGCATCTGTCCTCACACTTCTTCCGTCATCCAACACTTCCATCCCTTCATACAAAGCCACACTCCCCAGTCTTTATCCTATCACCATCCAAATCATCCTTCACAAATTGCATACATCAGGTTGTAGTGTGCGCTGTGCAATCCCTCGTTGGAGGGTAGGAAACCGTGGACCCCCTTACTGCTTCTGGCCACGCCCAGGCCGTCGTGCGCCCCACTGGCGATGCCCCCTTTTCTGCCGGTATCCATTGCCGGTCCTGGTTCCCACCCACCCTCCAGGTTGCTCCTACCTGGAGGGTCCCTAGCAACACCGGGCTCATGCTGTACTAGCAATCCCTCACCCCTACCCTAGGGACCGCCCGGGCCCCCATAGACCCCCCACCCCCCAAAACCCAGTCCCTCGCATTGCTGTGCTGGCCGAGATGGAGTGGGAGATTTGCACTGTGAGCACCTGCCACACCGCTGCAAACCCTACCCTACATCCCTGGGGGCCCCCCTCCTCCAGCTTGGGGATGTATGTCAGTACAACACGATCTTTTAGGTCGCGGTACGTGACAACGCTGCCATTACAACGCAAGTCGTTACAACGACTTGCGTTGGAGGGCACGGATTGTGGAATATTATAATTTTATATTCCAACACCAGTCCACGTAACAGTAGGGAAGGTGTTGGAATATAAAATTACAATATTCCTTAACCAACAGTGCCATCCAGCGCAATTCGTAGTAACGACTTGCGTTGTAATGGCAGCGTTGTTAAGGTAGTGCGGTGTAAACACCGCGTTGTAAACGATGTTCCCCCCAACTTGGGAAGTAAAAACTCCTAAACCTGGCCCAGCTTCGCACTCCCCAGCACAACCTACCCCAACAGAGCCCCCCCAGCCACTGAAAACCCAGGGGCCAGGCTGCCTCGCATAGGCCTGCCGCACCTCTCTGGGGTGGAGCCCGCTGCTCGTTCCCCCGCCGAGGCTCAATATTGAGTGGGGGCCTGCAGGCACCCAGGCTACGGTGCCGTCTGTCGTGGTCAGCGCTTTGCAAGCACATTAAAACCCTGCCTCCATCCGACATCCAGGGGCTTAACCCCCCCCCAAAGTCTATTACGGCACTCCGCGCATGCGTGACCGGCTGCATGCTGGCAGGGCCCTGGCCAGCCTACGTTTTCCCACATCGGCTCCATGAAAAGTCCTCATTTCCCACGGGTGATTAGGCCGGGCGGGAGACACCGGCTGCCATAATCAACTAATTTGCAGCCTCCGCAGGCCGCACCCCACTATTGGGAACGTGTCTCCAGCCCCCTAACTACGCTATGGAGTGGGCCGCAGATGGCCGATTCCCAGACACTGGCTGATTGTTGGCTCCCACCCCCCCACGGCTCTGAAATCCAGCTTGTGTCCCCCCACCCTCGAAATCCGTGGCAAAATTCAGGCTTAGTTCCCAGGTGCTCTCAAGCCCTGATCACATAAACCCCACCCCTTTCCCCCCGTGGACACGGACTGGCCTCAGGAGACCAGCCCAGCTGGATGCACTTGCCTCGCCACACCTGACATGGACACCTAAAGTGTCGTGGTAAGCTCATATTGTAATATTGTATCCCCATAACCCTCTGGCCGCACGTCGCACCTCGCAAACCTGCCCACTGACCCAACTAACCGGCACAAACCTTTGACTCTAAACCCCCCCGGTGGTGCTAAAGTGTCCGGAAGAGGCCGGATTCTCCTCTCCTGACACCGAATATACATTCCTATCTCTCGCCCCTTACCCAATCCTCTAATCCCTCACCCACCTTGTCCTTCCGGCCATTGCGTGAATATCCCCGGGAGGAGACTGGTCTGCGACCTTCACTTCCCCGGGGTGAGGTTCTGTGAGAATCGTAATGACGTTTTGGACTTGTTCGAATATGGACGAGTTTGGTATCTATGAACCGCAAATGACGAGTTTAGTGGAGGTACGCGTTTTCGCTACACTACTTTGCACTGTTCGTCTTATTCGTGGGTTTCTCCATCTGAACCCACGGGTTCCATTTTAGGTACGGCATCCATTTTGTTTCTTGCCCTCAAGTAGTCAGCAAACGGACACTGTCCGCTTCGTGACCCTGGGATTCCCAAGCTCTTGCGGAAGACACATGTTCCTTTGAGGGTGTCTTTATGACAAGGGGGATGACACAGCAAAGGCAGATGGCTCCGCTTGATGCTCATCTTGCCGTGTCGTCTATTGTTTCAGTTGTGCATGCATAAGGCACGAATCCTTTGATCCTGCAATCGTGCTTCCGATATTGCCCCCTACACTCTTTTTCAATCTGTTGTCTCTCTTTGTCTTTCTTGCACCTGTTTCTGTCTCTTCTCTTAGTTTGTTTACAGCCTGAATGGAATGTGCCTAATGGTGGGATAACGTACTTTTACAGTTGGGAACCGGCGATGTTACTGTAATTATGTTCCGGGCTCCTGAATACATGAAAGCAACCCTTTTGAAGTTTACTGCGGGAACTAAGTTGTAACCTTTTGTTCGCCATGTTGTGCAATGACGAAAATGTGCATAAAAGGAGCGACCCACTTTTGCAATTTGAAGCAGTCTCTCAGAACCTACACGTTGTGTACTTCTTGCGATTTCTGTATCCCTGCAGTAAATAAACGCTGATCTTTGACGCCGAAGGAAGTGTCCCGTGTCTCTGTGATTTGTACGCCGGAACAGGTAACCCACGAAGGTTTCAGGTGTTATTCCCTGGCACCGCTGGGCCTTAGAATAGCCCAGTCCTTCCGGGGGGGTTAATTCTGCTTTGCTGTCTTTGCAGTGGCGGCATACTTCTAAGCAGCCCATGAAGTACTAGCACATTCCCGTCTACTATTGTACTGCCTCTCTATAAAGGGTAATACTTTGGTTTCTCTGACACCCTGCCTCTCTCTTATAGGAGCGTTGTTGACGTCTGGACCTTTAACTTCATATAGTGAATACTTCGAGCTTATGCCCTTTTTATCAATCTGACCTTTAATATGCCAGAACATAAATGTACAGATCGCAAACAATACACTTCTATCCTGATCTTTAATAATCAGATTTAAATTTAAAATTGGGTACACATTTAGGGCCCCATTAGGATGGCGGGCGGGCTTTGCCCGCCCGCCATCCTATTGGAAATCGGGACCACCCACCCTAAGGGCGGGGGTCCCGCACGCACCATTAGGATGTGCCCGCCACTGTGGCGGGCACATCCTGTATTTTTAGTATTGTGGCGGGTGGAGCTCTGTGCTCCGCCCGCCTTAATACTAAAAATGCTTTGCAGCATTTACATAATCAAAGCGGCAGGCACAGCGTGGTGCCTACCGCTTTGATTATGCAAATGCAGGGGGGTACGACAGGTACCCCCCCGTGTGCCACCCCCCTTTGGCCTTCACTCTGGGGGCCCACAGGGGGCCCCCAGAGTGAACACCGCATGCCTTTCCGTGGCGGCATTGCCGCCACGGAAAGGCATTGAAAAATGCCCATTGTAATATTGCGGGCGGTGTCTGACAGACACCGCCTGCATGTTATTCGTTTTCCGCCCCGGCCGCAAGGCGACCGGGGCGGAAAAGTGGCGGCCGGTGTTTTGCTCCGCCGTGGTCCACCCCGCCATTCTAATATGGCGGGGGCGAATACAGGGAAGGATGGCGGGCGGATTTCCCCCGCCAGGCTGGCGGTGGCTACCGCCAGCCTGGCGGGGGCAATCCGCCCGCTATCCTAATGGAGCCCTTAATGTCAGATGATATCAGTAACAAAAATAAGGTTGAGTGGGTCTTCAGAGTATTAGATGTGCCCTTTTGTTGGTGCTGATAAGTTGCAGCAGCACTTTCAATTTTTTCTGCTAATGCTCCACAATATAGGCAAAGAAATGGCAAAACTAGTTTAAGGCATGTGATTATTGTTTGGTGATCGCAATCTAAAATCTATGGGAAGTTTGTGAAAATCTATGGAGGTGGGAGGGACTCAGAACCCGGACTGGGTGAGTACCGTCCGTCTATGGTAGAGTCATGAGGTGGCGTATAACTGCAATCCTTCACTGTGTTTTCCCAGTAGACAGCCTGGGGCCACATTACACATGCGGGGCATTTTCCTTCATTGTGCAGGGTGCACCTTTCAAAAGGTGTGCCCAGTGCAAACAAGGAAAATACATTGTATTATGATGAATGCGCTTCCTCCAGAGCAGTGCATTCCTGTGAAAATCGGAGCAGCTACTTTGAAGCCACTCTGTGTTTTCACAGTGCAGGGGGCAACCTGCCTGCACTTTTGAAAGGGATTAGAGATCCCCTTGCAGATGGGTGCAGTCAGTGACGGCACCCGCCTGCTAGGGAATGTCTGAGGGGTTCACAGGATCTCCTTTGAACAGTCAGTATGCCTCCTGCGAGCTTCTTTGCCTCTGCTCCAGCATCTGTCATACGGTGCACTCACCAAGCCGAAGGGATTTCCTAATTTGCATGCGGCATGCCACCATGCAAGTGAGGGTATGCCCCCTGAAGATAGCAGCGGCGCTTTATGTGTGCCAGTGCTATCAGTATTACAGAAAGGTCTGCACAAGTGTCTGTGTCCCCTTGTGTAATACTAAAGTGCCCTGGGGGCGCTCAACACTGGTACAAATGCCCATTGCGCCCATGGGCACTTTTTGTAATACCCCCCCTTGTGGTCAATCTGGTGAAATATGGAAAAAAAACAGTGAATGGAATTTCAAAAGTCCTAACTGTCAATGCCAAATCATATTTACCATTCATACTACATGGAATGAATGAAGTCTGGTACTAAAACAAGACGTTTAAATGCAGTCATTAAGACCCATTTGTTGCATTCTGGATATTTTTTTTTATTCAAAATGTCTCTCCTCAAACTAATTTGCTTTTTTTTTTAAACAATTGGGGGTGGTCCATCCCGAAATGCAATGGTGCGCATGGATGCATATGTGATTTTATTTGCAGCTCAATTATCCAAATAAATGTAATAATTGAAAAGTACTAAATAATTACATTTTTTGACTAAACCTTCGCGATTAAGTTAGTGACAGAAGGAACCTAGCATGCTGCGCACACTGGCGTGCAATAGGAGACACAGACTAATGCTTACTTCTACTAATATGTGTACATTTGGCATATATGTATGCTATAGCTCAACATATATTTTACAGGGGCTATTCCTTGGCTAATCATGTCAGGTTGTCTGTTTTGTCAAGGATATAGGCCCTCTGTGAACAGCTGTACTTTTATCTGCATGGTTGCTTTGTGATCATTAGGCGGTGGCACGTTCAGTAAGAGATGTTGTAGCACCCAGGATAATTTGCTGCATGTCTAGTAGTATCATTGAAGTAGTACGAAACATAAAACAAAAGGCAGTTTGTGAATAGGCCCCTTCGTTTGCAGAGACAACAAGACAGGAGCAAGTATTATAGGTATAAGCTTCACATATTGAGAGATATTTATTAGATCATTATTAACCCCTCCCCTGCTGGTGACGGAACCACTCCGTCATCAGCCGCAGTCGCGCTGTGCTGATGACGGAGCGGTTTCGTCACGGCCCGCTCGGCACACCTGTGCGGCACGGATTCCGCGCCTGCGCTGAGCATTCCATTGAGCGGGAGGGACCGTGACAGAACCGCTCCGTCATGAGTACAGTGCAACCGCGGCTGGTGACGGAGCGGTTCCGTCACCAGCATGGGCACGCTGCGCGGCCCCCCCGCCCCCTTAGCACTGCGGCGGAATAGCCGCCGCAGTGAAGGGGTTAAATAACTGCTAAGAGGTATTGTGTATTATACTTTTTCAAACAGGTGTGAACAGCGAGCTAAACGCAGACCTCAAAAGAGTGTTAATATCACTCCTTGTGGTGCTGAATGAGAGTATTTCATGTGCCTGAGCCCCTTCAGGAGGATAGAGTGCCAATTAGGTATATGTCAAGATAACTGTATGAACGCTATCAGGGTTGTTTGGCTGGGTGGATAGATTGATAGTCCCTCCACCAATTCAGCCCTAAGAGAAGCTTCTTGTTCCCCTGCCTACCGAGGATTTCCCAGTGCCACATGCTGCCAGTTTAGTTCTTCTTGCAAAGGGTGCATACACAAGTACGTAAAACTGTACTTATTCACTAAATACCTTTACACAAATGGGCCGTCGCACACTTTTGTTAAACTATGCAATCAAATATTAACCACATTCCCTAAGCACTCATTTAGGTAACCCTGTATCCCCATTAGTAATCATTAAGGCTTTTTTTCAATTTTGTGTAGATATCGCAACCATACAAACAGGCTCTTTGGTGCTTACTGAGAACACATAAGTAGAGAATACTCTAGTCAGCATGGCAGGATGGGGTGAGGTTTCACAATAATGCAACTCTGCTTCCCTTTTAATTCAAGCCTACTAAATAGTGCATGTGCTGCCTGTTGCAAGGTTTATTGTGGCTTAATAAGAACACAGAAGACCTTGCATCCTGCCCATTGCTCACTATTGGTTGACTTTCCTGTCACTTTAATTTGCCTGCTTCTTATTTGTGTCCCAGCTTAGCAAGCTTGTGCTTGTGCTCTCATGGAACATTGTATCTTTACCAACTCTTTGAATGGCTGGCATCTCTGCTCCCACTGTTTGACTTTCAAGCACTACTTTTTCTTTTGTGTTAAGTAGGGGTGCATGTGTTTTTGAGCTGTCTCTTTCATAAGCATCTCTTGATATGCACTGTTGCCCTAGTGCTTCTCCCTGCACCGCTCCCTGTTGCCCTCTCCTGTGTTCTACTCCCCACACCCTCAGTGTTGCTTCCCGTCACCTGCTCTCTCCACCTCTCTCCCCAATCTTACTTCCCCACTCCCGCACCTTCTATGTTGCTTTAACCCCAACCCCCATGTTCCTTCCACATCCTCCCCATGCTGCTTTAGCCTTCCTCGCGCCGTTCCTCATGTTGCTTATGCTTCTCCCCCTATCCACCCTGTGAGAAGGTGGCCTGATATGCAGTGCTCACTATTCTAGTGATCACTATGTATCAGTCCAGCAACCCTTATTGATGATTGGTTGTAAGTCAACCTTATAGACCAGCTATCCTAGTAGCATGGATACGAGCAGTCTTCGGGCTAAACTCTAGAGGGCGTGTTAAGCCAGCTGTTATACCATCACATATACCCCTTGAACACCAAGTGAAAGGACACCACACAAGTGTTATGAAAATAAACAGTGTATTTATTTAGATCACAACAGCCCTGTACTCTTTATGAGGACAGGGTACTAAGCACACAACAAAACTCTTACGATAATACTTTAAGTTGCACAATTTACACAAATGCCCGAGGGGCACGAAAAACCATATACTATGGAAGTGGAATGCGAAATTACTAGCAGGTAAGTACTGGACTAATAGGCTTTGGAATCGCTAGGACTACGTTACTGAACCTTCAGATTACTAGTAGGAGGCCTAGGGGACTCGGGTGCAGAGTGTGCACTCTCACGCGGGATGCGGGACAAAGTCTATGGGAGCTAGTAAAAGCAAAGTTAGTGTTCTCGGGCGAACCCGACAAGGTAGGTTGAAAACGACAGTGGATCTGGACCCTTGGATAGTGGGGCTATGCTGGGGCACCGAAATGCCGAAGTTACCTAGCCCAGGGGCTGCGGCTGCATAGGTCTGAAAAGACGTCGGGAATCCTCGTTGACGAACCAGGAGCCTGAAAGAAGGAGTTGCTGACAGGCGACCAGTGAAGATTGTTCGATGGATCCAAGCCTGGATCGAAGATGGAAGACACCTGTAAGCAGAGGGGACCAAGTCCTGAATCACTAGCCAGTGATCAGATGGGCACCAGGATGGCACCGGATGGAGTCACCTCGACCAGGTGAGTGGGCGACGCTGGGCTCTGCAGTCTCACGGACCAGGAGGCGTTGTCGGCGACCAGGATGGAGGTGCGAGCTGTCCCACGATGGATGATGCTGTCGACGTCACTGGACCCAGGATTGGGGCAACAAGTCTTGGCAAATTCAAGCCCACGCGGTGGGCCTAAAATGGTGTCTGGAGTGGACCAGGAGGGTCCGGGGTGCTCCTCTTTTGGAAGGGAGCAAGGGCCAGTCTGGAGCAACCAGACTAGCAGTGGTGATGTCGTCGGTCGTCGTCGGGAAGGCCACAAGCCAGCGGGCTAGTAGCCAGACAACGCGGTGAGCAGCCACAAAGCAGAAGGGCCCCACGCAGATCTCGTGGATGCTGGGGGGCTGGACTTCGGTGCAGGAGCTGCTCAGGGTCGGGGCTTCTCGGACCCCAAAGCACTCACCAGAGGATCCCTCGGCGGTCGTGCTGGATAGAAGTCGTGCAGTTCTGATGATGGCCGGTCCCTCGAGGTCTCGTCGCACCTACGGTTCTCAGCTTAGCTGTAGAGGTAGGTAGAGGTCAGAGGTGCCAGGGAAGCCGGGTCTCGTTGAGCTGGTCAGTCGGATTCCGGAGGAAGGACGTGCAGCAAACCGCAAAGTTCTTAAATGGTGCCTGCGGATGCAGGGTGACTACTCCTTAGCCACAAGGGAAAAATCTTGAGAAGAAGTCGAGAGTTCCTTTCGTAGAAAGTAGTTTCTTGATTCAAAGGTGATCTAATTTGGAAGGGGGCCAGCTCCTATCTTTATACTAGGAAAATGGGCTGGCACGCGACTAGGTCCTGCCCTTGGGTGGGACCAGGAAGGGGGGTGGTTACACCCCTCTCCCATGCCGGACTTTCCCCAGCTCAGGGGCTGGTGTGCGCCTGGAACTGGTTCTAGCCGGCAGATGCATAGTGAGCACCGGGGTGCCACTTGCAGTCACCTTCCTCTAAAGCCCTGCTTACCCAGGATACACAAAACCCTGTCTGGGATGGTGCTAGCACCGCCCCTGACAGGAAACCCTTTGTCCAAGCTCCCCTCGCTGGAAGGACTCCCAGCTGCAGGGGGTCAGACTTGTGTCTGTGGTGGCAGCATCCATTTTGTGATGCTGAGGCTTGAGTTAACTTTAACCGGGGTTCACAGTTACATATATGTTGTGTCCCTCTAGAAGGGTGGAATGCTAACCCCGTCGCCAGAATTGGCGAGGGGTTAGTATTCCAATTCGTATGACACCTTACTCGACATGTTTTGATAAAGCGATACCAAAGATAGCATATAACCGCGAGGATTATAATGCACTTAAGAGTATATGGTATGCGTTATCATGGAACAGCTATTAAGACTTGGTTCCGCAAGCTGCAAACGGGCTCAGCTCATGCCAGAGCACCATCTCACACGATTCCAAGCACTCTGCCTTCAGGATTGTCAAGGCCTGCCATAGGAGTGACTGATAGGAATCTGTGTGTCCATTTTAGGGTTAGATATAGGTATACTATATCTAAAGCAAAGGGTGATTACACCACCTTGCCCCAGCTGTCGTGCAGCCAGTTGTGTCAGATTTAGATGGCCAGCCAGGGGTGGCATAATACATGCTGCAGCCCCTGGTAGGCCCTGGGTACACCTATGCCCTGAGTTACAGGGTCTGATAAGGTGGCCCAGTACCAATTAGATATGTACCTCAGGTACATGGAATCCATTTTAGAGAGAGAGCAGTGGGCCTGGGGCCCTGAATAGCAGGGTCCCAGGTCAACTAAGTCGAAAAACCAGCAAAACACCAGGCAAAAAGTTAGGGGCAACCATAGTCAGGTATCAACCTTCCTACACACCCCATGTAGCTGCCATATTCCCCCGGCCTCTCACAGGTTGCATCTGACCCCCACCACTATTCTGTTCTATGAATCTTGTACGGTGCATAGCTACCTGAAGCCCTCTCAGCACTAGAACAGTTATTATGGCCAGCTCACCTCCAAGCAAGAACTAGTTACTGTTTTTTTTGGCCCGGAGCAGTCTAATCCCATGACGCCCGGACCCGGATTTTCGCCTATCTGTAGATCTTCTGCATCCAGCAGACAAGGAACCTTCTAGAAAGCCCACATCTTGGGATTGTCTTTAAATAGTCAATACTGCACATCGACCATCTCTGCAGTAACCTTCAATGATTTTATGGAACATTAATGTACCCCTTGGAGTTCTGTGAGTTACTCAGCCCTTTAACAATTGGGCAGAATACCCCTTTTGAGGATATTTGAATTCATCTGCTGTAGCTATTCCTGAAGAAGGCACTGCTGTGCGAAATGCGTTTAGGATACCAACTGTGTTCAGCCACTCATTCATAAGGACCTACGTATTAAATCTATCCATTCATTTGAATCTACGGCTTTCGGTTATCAATGACCTAATCACAAATCATCAAAAAGACAATATGATTACAAATATGACAAATTCATAGATATCTGTCCTACACATTATCTGCCGTTTATGTACGCAATTTGATTGTCAGGAATTAATAGTGTCCAATAAGAGTGAATGATGATATGGTTCTAGTGTGCTTGTTGATTGTTTCATATTTGATTTGTACATATATTTATTATCTATTTTTCATTAAAAATAAATGTTGTACTTTGCCATAGACTCTGTTTGTTTCTGTCCCTCCTCATGTCAGAGAACGATTATAGTTCTGTTGTATATTATGTTTCAGTTGCCCTAGGAATTTGCACTGTGCTACTCACTGTAAAGCTAGTTTTTCAAGGTATTGCAAAAAGAAAATTTGTTGGTCAAATGGCGTAGTTCAACTGGGAGAGTGTTCCAAAGTTTGGGGTCCAGATAAGACAATGATGTCCTCCTCAACAAGATCTACTGATATTGGGAACCTGTAGCAGGTGAACTGAATAATATCTAAGTGGCCTTCGAGGAACGTATGGGGTACCTAGCGATCTTAACAGAAGGGGTCATCTATTATGGAGTGATATGTGCAAAATGCATAAGGCCTTAAATTGCACTTGCTGCCCCACTGGAAGCCACTGAAGATATTTTCAGGGCATTTTTGGAGATTGGTGTCTTGAAAGATTCATAAAGAGCCATGCAGCATTCTTGGTGATCTGCAAACTTTTGATCACATATTAGGGCAACTGAGGTATAGAGCATTGCCATAGTCAAGGCGTGAAATAATAAGAGTTTGGACAATTAGTCATCTAGCTAAAAAGGGAAGAAAAGTACAAACCTTTCATATCAGTCTCGGGACACCAAAGAAATTTGGAGCAAGCTTTTTAGCTTTGTTGCTCCATTGTAAGGCTGGAATCTAGCCACATTCCAAGACTTTTTATCACACATTTGGAGCTAGGGAACTTCTCCAGGCAGTCAAGCACAGGGGCTGGAACTTTCAAACTGAAATTGTTGCCCAGTAACATAACCTCAGTCTTGTCTTCGTTGAGCTTCAGTTTACAGTTAGCCATCCATCTGGTTACTTCCTGAAGGCATGAACCAGACTGAGGTGACTAGAGCTGGGATGGAGGGAGATTGAGATCACCAGCTGGGTGTCATCGGCATAAGAAACCAGTGACTAATCGTAAGAATGCACAATTTCAGCTAAGAGGTACATATAAACATTAAGAAGGGTGGGGCTTAAGGAAGAGCAGGAAAGGTCTAACACTAGGCCTGGGTGGTGAAATCAGCTCCCTTTGCTCAGTTTGCAGAATTTTTTCATAGTCCTCGCTCCATGGAGCTCAAAGAGTTCTGAAAAATTCTGCTTCGCATAGTTGAGTGGAGTTTTTTCCTTGCTCTCACTCACCAACGGTAAGTTGGCGAGCAGGGAAAATCCAACGCTAGACTCGGTGAGATTGCTCAACGTGGGTGGTCGCAGATGGTAGCTTCCACTCACGTTGAGAAACCTTCCGTTCGCGTTGAAGAAGCTGTCGCTCAAGTAGAACTTCTACTTGAGCGGCAGAAAGAAGCAGCACCCTCTTGAGCTGCACGTTATGCCATTTGCGCTGATTTTACAGCGCAGGTCAAACACATGGTGCTAAAAATCAGTGCAAACGGCACGAGGTAGCGCACTCCGCTGCTCGCAAAACTCCACGTAGCTTGGCGGAGTATTTTGTCACTTCGCAGAATTTTGGTTTAGCAGAGCTTCGCAAACTCTGCCCAGGTCTATTAAACACCTGAACTGTTCTGTTCTCCGGAAAAGAGGAAACCCATTTCAGTGCACGGCAATCGATACACACTTTTGATATCCGATGGATAAGTGTGCCATGATCTACCTCTACTTCAGTTTCCCCTCGACCCCATGGTGTTTAAAAAATAAAACAAGTTTATTTTATTTTTAGAAATGTATTGCATGCATGGCACAAACCTACAAAATGACCCACAGGGCTGCATCAAAGGCCTTTAAAAAAACTTTAGTCGTGCTGCATAGCATCAGTGCACTGTGCAGCGTAGCTAAAATCATTGCCAGAGCCAATAGGTCACAAAGACGAGACCTTTGCTAATTCATGCACACTATAGCTTTTAATTCATATTGTTCTATGGTTTGATTATTCTGGAATTTCATGTTCAAGTTCAACAAACCCTTCACAAAGGGTGCGTCACCATTGTCAGCTTCCACACTTGGCATGCACTTGCGGTTACTCAGAGCAGGCTGATGTGAATGAGCATAGCCAACAGCAATCATTTCTGAGAGCTTTACTGTCCCACCAGGAAGTTGTACTACCAACACAGAGCTCCTGCGTGTTCATTAGGGATGTATCTTGGCAAACTTGTCAGGCGGCGGCAGCTCTTTCCCAAAACAAAACTCCACGTTTTGAGTCAGATCCCTTGTATAATAGTAAAGGTTTTCATAGGATACATAGTGGCCTAAACTGTCTCTGCACTTTCTTGCCCAGATCTACTTAAATTGCCAATCAACTAAGGGAAATCCGTGCATTTGATTAAAGTTACATTAAAGGCTCTGGGGTGGGGTTAAGGGGAAAGACAGGTTTTACTCTTCTGGAAACCACAATACAGGAATGTGCTGACAAAATATTTCTAAAGCCAGAGTGTAGACTGAATGGCATCAAAGGATGTAACTTTGCATTTGCCAAAAACTGTCTTTGACAATGGGAGGTGGGGCATAACACATCGACATTGCCCTGACTATACTTCTATTCTACTGATGTATTATATATATTCGGGTCACTGTGACTTTGAAAGACAACAATGTGTCTTTATTTATGCATATGTTTGAAAAACCTCTGGAATACCGTGGCCTCCTCTTTTCACATGCACCCCACCAAGAGGGCCATTAGTTAAAATTACGAAATACACTAAACATGCAATAAAACACAGCACATCATTTTAAAAGAATTTGCAACACTGTCTTAAAGTTGCCTTTCTCGAGGCAGCTTATAATTAATCGCACAGTAAAGGGTTCAAGACTAAAAAAGAAAATTCTCCTGCCTGTAAATTCTAGATCTGAGCTCCATCAAGTACTAATTATCGGGGTGCTGCACCCCTCCTTCCAGTGCCAATGTTCAGAAACCATCGAATGTGCAACTGACGTATTCAGCCGAGCGGCCACGTCTCCGATAGAGTCGAAATAACGAAGCCGCATTAATGTGGGACGTTGACGTGAGTTTTCCTCGCGAGCGACGTGGGGCCGTCAGTCGCACCGGCAGCCACGTGCGGCTCCAGACCTGGATGTTTGTGTACGCGCGTTCCGCAGCATCATTTATCTTGATGCCCGTCACATCTAAAAATGTTACCTCTTGTCACTGTCACTGGAAATGCCAGAAATTAGCTTTCTTTCATTGGAAAGAAGAATAATTAACTTTGCAACTCTTTGGAAAAGTCGCTAATTAATGGGCTTTACAAACTAGATTTGTCAGAACATCTCTGGGAGCGGGGCAGCTTCTCCCAGGAGGACCACAAGAGCGCGCATCTTCCTCTGTCTGTCATTTGCCCCCTTTTGACGTCTCCGACGTTACCTTTCGAGAAGCTCGGAGGTTTTTTGCTGTAGACAAATCATTAACGTGCAAGCGGCTGTAAGGCTGTGGCTGTTGTGTGGATCATCGAGGCCAGGGAGTCTTCAGGTATATACATGGTGCAATTAAATGGTTATCCTGGTTGCTGGTGGTTTGGGAAAAGGGAGGAGGAGGTAAAAAAAAACCTGAAAATAATAACAAAGGAAGGCAGAAGGGACATAAAAGAACCTGTAAGAGTGAGAGACTTTGACATGAGCTGTATGGTGGTAATTGTAATTGCATTTATTTAGCGCTGACTACCTCTGACGAGGCGTCGAAGCACTTGCCGGCGAGTAGTATGCTACTCCAGAACCCATGAAGGATTACCAGTGAATTAATATAGGGAAATTTGAAAAATAATTTGAGCAGTGGACGTGTGAATCTGTTATTTGGATTGAAAAAGGATAATGGAGGGATAGAAGGGAGAAGAATTTGCATGTATATATCGCTTGCCATTCAGCAACACCAGCAGAGGCCTCATCAGAAAATCTTTGGGGTCCAGAACGTATTTATTTGTTTTTACAAACTAAGCACTTGGGGCCAGATGTAGGTCGGTCGGTAACGGCCGAAAATCGGTATTTTCGGCCGTTACCGACCGGTTTACAAGATTTGGCATGTAGGGGGCAATATTTTACAGAATCGGTAAAATTACCGAATCGGTAATTTTACCGATTCGGTAAAATAAAACATCAGTAAATTTACCGATTTGAAGCCACCCATATGTAGGTGGGACTCTTCAGAGTCCCAGGAGCCTTAACGAATCGGTATTTTACCATCAAAACCAATTTGATGGTAAAATACCGATACCGGTGTGCATGCACATGTGTGCATGCACACCTATGTCATGTGACAGGCAGACCTGCCCTTAGGGCAGGTATGCCTGCCAAATGGCACCTGTGCCTGTTTTGGGGGTGCCAGAGGGTGTCAAAGTGACACCCCCTGTACCCTTGTGAATTCTTTAATTACCGATTCGGTAAATACCGAATCGGTAATGCCTAATCATTCCTATGGGCTTCAAAGCTCATAGGAATGAATGGGCATTACCGATTCGGTATTTATCGAATCGGTAATTAAAGAATTGTTAAGGATTCTGTAACGAATCCAGATGTTGGGACCTACATACCATTTAACGATTTTGAAATACCTAATCGGTACAATACGGTATTTTAAAATCGGTAAATGTTTTTTACCTACATCTGGCCCTTGATGTTATCATCAACTTCAAGCTGGTTTTCCAAACTTGGTGCAGGGTCTGAAGAGTATCAAATTCTTTGGTGGCTTTCGAGGGACATTGCAAACACAGCTGCTATCTGTGAGCAGAACCTTGGCTTCAAACTTATCTGTCCAAACCAAATATCAATTCCTGTCAAAAGCCCCTGTGTTCCAAGTGGCAACTAGTAAATTAATTCAGCATGCCCTCTGAAGTTTGTGGGGGATTTTCTGCAGTGCCACAGGACAGTGTAAGACATATCACATACGACTCGCATATTATATATAAGTCTAAGCCCAGGTCTTGTGACAATTCCGTAGTATATCCACTATGCTTAAATCACATACGGAATTCAACATAAGTGCAGGAGATCTGGCTCCGCAACAGATTTTCAGGCTAATGTTTGAACTTGTAAATTAGCTTTACTGATATGTAAATTAGTTTGACTGATATTCATTGTATGAAAAACTATCTTATGTGGATATAGTGACAATCAGGCAGACCTACACTAGACACTCCTGGGGCTGTATCATTATGGGCTTTAATGGAGCAGTGCAGAGCCGAGAGCTTGTTTTATGTGCCTCAAGGGTGTAAAGTGAATTCTTTTAGTTTACTGTTTCTGTAACTTACTTCTTTTCGAGCAAGAGCAAGCAAGGTTTGCCTCTCAGTTTCTGAGCTGTGCTGTCTGAGACTAACCTACTCACTCTTGCTAATATTGGGATAAAGCTCGGCTCTCCACTGCAGCCCATGTTGATACAGCCCCTAGGAGATTTAATACTACTGAATATTGGCAACACTTTGCAATGAATTGTCAGTTCTTTTCCCACAACTGAAAGTTGTAGGGGCCATGTATACATACCAAGGTTGGCAAGGAGATGTGTGCCCACTTTCCTACAAAGTTAAATGATTGGCTAGTCACCCAACGCTTATAGAGGCCTTCTTTGCTGAATTCAGCACCATGAGACATTGCGTTCAAATTAAAACTAAAAAATGACCTTACTGATCCGAATACTGGCTGTAGGACCTGGCAACCATGGCGTGGTTCTCCTCTAAAGTTTTGCCTTCTAACCTCCTGTTTTGATGACTTCATTTTTGCTGGCTTCAGGACTCTGCACGAATTACCACTGTTAACCAGTGCTAAGGTACTTGTTCTCTCTCTTTATAACAGGGTAGAATTGGCTCATATCCCATTGGCATATTTAATTTACTTGCAAATCCCTAGCAAAATGGCACTACTGCTGCCCAGGGCCTGTAAATCAAATGCTACTAGTGGGCCTACAGCACCGATTATGCCACCCACTTAAGTAGCTCTTTAAACATGTCTCATGTATGCAATTGTAACCTGCGTGTGAGTTTTAAACTGCCATGTCGACCTCACAAAAGAAACCTTATGACAGGCCTAACCTTCCTTTTTAATATATATGTCACTTCTAAGGTAGGCCCTGAACAGCCCAGAGGGCCGGGTGGGGTATTTAAAAAGTGAGTCATGTATGTTTAAATTTTACTTATCCTTTTAAGCATTTTCAAAACATTTGTAAAGACCTTTTAAATCATGTCTGAGTCAAATACATTTCAATGCACAAACACTGTGAGCAAAACATATATGTAATCAAAAGTGACATACAAAAAATTTAAACATTGAACAAAATGTTAACAAAAATTATACAAGCAGAATATTGATACTGATAATCGTACAAGGCAATTCCTAAACCGCCCGACAGCTTGGCCTATGTCAGGGAACTGCTACCACACTGGATTAGTATTACTCTGTAGGGTACATTAATTTTGAAAACCTTCTTCAGAGATCAGGAAAGTCTCCGTATGTCCTTTGCGGCATAAGAAGTGGAAATTGCCGGCGCGTTTCCAGACGCGTTTCCAATCCCAATAATGAATCAAGGGATTTTCATCAGGGCTAAAAGCACGGTGTAACCTGCAGGTTAAAATTAAACTAAAAAGAATTACCTAAAATAAATTATCCCTATCTCTTCTTTATGTTTTATTGGCAACATTTGCAAGAAACTGGTGTTACCTGAACTCTTAAAGGTGGTTTGTTGTGCTTCTCAAATATGTCAAATATCTTGTGTCCAGGACCTGAAAAACCAGGACATTTGAATGTGAGCATAACTATGTTTAATGCTTTATGTCCCACAAGTGTCAAGATGTATGGTTGTTTCACTTATGAGCTGTTTTGAGTGAAGACAACTGAAGGGAAAGAATTCAAGTGTACTCGCAGTTCGTTTCAATCGATAATTACTTTGCTCACACTGAGATGCTGCTGCGCTGGCTGAAACAGAAAGAATTATATACGCGTATTATTCTAACTGGTAACTTGAATGATGATAAAAACGGAGTGTTTAAGAATGCACTTACTGATTTAAGTGAGCGTCCGTGAGCGCCGATCCTTAGATTTAGCGTTTATCACAGAATGCGGGCCATCGTTCTGTAAAACTAAAAGAGTAACACTAACTACCTGCATATTCCATTTGCTTGGTTCTGTTGAATCAAAGATCTGCTGCAAAACACTTACTTCGTGCCATCCTGTCACCAACATATACAACAATCCAACTGACGCCTGAATCGATCAGAAGTAGTCCATAGCGTCGGATTTAGCTATATCCTGTTTAACAGGAAATGTTTGGCTGCTCCTTTTTAGTGCATTCTGGGATTTGCAGTTCTCTTTGAATTAATGGTCTGGGACCACATATCTTGGTTATTGTTTAGGGTACATAGTGCGTTCAAAGCTGATGCAGGAAAGTCAGCAGTTCATTTATATGTCCCATCTTACGTGTTATTGCCCAAGTCGTATGCAAAATCTTAAAACTGGATGATTAATTGATCTGTTTGTTCGCCAGTGTGGGATCTATAAAATATTGATATGTGGTGAACCAAATGAGTGTATTACTAGATTTCTTATACACTGGAGGAGATGGTATCATAATTCTTAAACTGTTACTGGGGACTTCGGTGTTGAATTCAATGTAGCTCTGACTTCTCATTAGTACTATCCATGATTTCTGAGATATTTACAGAGGACTTCAGCGTAAAATTTGGTGTAGCTCTGACATCTCATTTAAGCCTTCCATGACACAGTTATATTTCATAATCAAACAGGCTTCTCTCTTTTGCAAGAATGTTTTGGTGCCGCCACCTCTGAGTGCTGGTTTGATTCCTGACAGGACTGTCCACACAAATTCTTTCTCAGTGTGTTCCTTTAGACAAAATGGGGTACCATGTGTGCTGTTAGAACTTTTTGCTTTATTCTGGAGCTATGTTGGACAATCCGCTGGTTGATTTGTTGTGGTGTTTTGTACCATTATCAGTATCAATATTCTGCTGGTGTAATTATTGTTAAAGTTTTGTTCAATGTTTACATTTTTTGTAAGTCACTTTTGTAAGTCATATGTTTTGCTCTGAGTGTTTGTGCATTGAAATGTATTTGACTCAGACATGATTTAAAATGTCTTTACAAATGTTTTTAAAATGTTTAAAAGAATGTGATTAATGACATTCAGAGTATAAGAACTTTTCATTCTTAGCTTTGGTCCGCCTAAATAAATCGAGGTACACAAACTGACAGCCAGGTTGCTCTCCTTTTTTTCCACAATTCCGTTTAGAAAGTTGGCAATTTCTGTACACTATCCCGAGGACAGGTTGGACCTGTAGATACAAAACAGAGTATATGTATCCAGGCTAATCTTGCTAAAATTATTCCCAGGGAATTGTTGAGCTAAAAGACAAATCTTACTGTCTATCATTGTTCGTCCTCCCTATTTTTTAGGGTTCTCTGTGGTAAAATGAGATGTTATGTTATGTCCTGATTTGATGAATTGTACTGTTTTTAATTATGCTGAAATTATGTATTGTGTTTTATTATAGATGTTTTAATAATATTTGTGTTTTAATAATATTTACATGTACTAAAGAAATAAATTGACTTGTTTGCACTGCATGTTATAGTAGTATCACTGTTTGAGTGTTTCAGGGACTTTGAGTGAGATCTTTTTTTAATTTAACTATGTGTTTTATATGAATTAAGAATTCCACTATTGATAGGGGGTTCATGTTGATTGAGTGAATCAAGGGGTAATTTGATTTTTGTATTTTCCTGAATGAGCCATTTAGTGCCTCCAGCTTGTCTCTGGGTCACATGGCGAGGTACAGCTGACAGTTGGACTTTGTTTATTCCGCTTAGACAGCCACACACAATAGAGAGTTTATCTATGCTGGATGGGCCATCACTGGCAGGATGCGGGGTGGAGCTGGGCACAGTCCTCGCTACACTTGAATAGAATGTGTCCTGCCCCCAAATAAGGGGCGGCATGTCCCCTGCAGTTAATCTGGAGCCAGAGCAGGGAAAGCAGGAAACCTCTGCACTTCAAAGGGAAACCTCTAGAAACTTCTCCCCTTCAAAGGAAGGTCCAGGTATAAATATTGGGCCTCAGACACCAAAATTCAGTACACTTATGGAACCAGTGGATTCTGCCAGGAAAAAGGACTGCTCAGCAGGTAAAAGGTCTGCCACTCTGCTGTACTGCTGTTCTGAAGGATTGCTGCCTTGCTGGGCTGACCTTATGCCTGCTTTCCTCTTTCCTGGGTGAGAAGGACTGGAGCTGCATCTGCTGAACCCAAACCAAAATTGACTCAAAGCGCTAATTGGCTGGCCTCCTGACTAGAGCCCCAGGTACAGAAAGCTTCAACCACCTTGAACCCGTGGCAGGCTGTCATAAGTGCTCGTCTTGACAATTAAGTGCTGGTGCCGAACACTGGAAACCACCAGCTCAAATTAAGCACTGGTATCAGCCTGCAAGTCTACTGCTTTAACATATGATACCACAGATTTCAGAACTTAACTGGTACAATAAATATCACAGAAGTTTTGCCGCTCAAAAAGGACATAATGTGGAATTTTGCCTTTTCCACAGCCAAATCCATATCATTTCCTTCTTTTTTTCCTTGTCTTTATCAGTAGGTTTGACCTGCCAATAAGTACCTAGGGGGTGCCATTTTCTCACACCCAGTAAATACTTTGTGCAGTAAACTCCGCACCACACATCATCCCGATTCCCACACAAATAGGAGTTTGCATGGGGGTTTTTATTATCCATCCAAGGACTGTGGCTGTCGTAGTTGTAATAGCGATCCTATAAATATCACACATTTTTGTAGGGTGCATGTTCGCCCTTTGGGGCATCTTGGCACTAAATAACAGATATTTATTGTTACCCATATCAACGACCATGGAAAGACGAAAGGGTGAGTGGACCCACACTAGGCTGGCACTCTTGGCCCTGAGGTCTAAACCAGTCTCCTGGAGTGGATGCAGTACTGCAGTGAGGCACCAGACCCCGCCATCAGCCACCAGAAGGACCGCCGGTGGGAATGATATCAGAGGCACTGCCCTTAATTGGGTGGCTTCTTTGATGCTATTACTCATAAAACCAGATCCACAGGAATAGTGCTGCCAAAGGCAGAGGGGCACGGTTCCATCATCTGGAAAATTGTTTCCCATGCCCTCGACATGAGGTGTGGGAAGGCAGAGATAGGATGACTGGACAACCACTATCAATTTATTGGTTGATATCGCGTTAATGCCAACTTCTATATGACCCACCCCCATAATAGTTACTCTATACGTTGCTACAATAGCTCCCATTCATGGTACATCTATACATATGCTTCATATTTATGCCCGATCCTTCACTGTGTGTGCTACTACTGGGTTGTCCACCAGTACTTAGTACAGGACTGCTAAACACTACAGGCCTTCGAGTTGGATCCCCCCACCAATCACACTGCAATGTCCATTTTGCACAGTGAGGTGAGTTTTGCTATGAGAATGTAATCTGAGGCACATACCTCACCACAGTCTTGGAGCGTCGCACTTTTCTGTTGCTTTGCTCTCTCTCACTCTTGTGACTAAAAATGGAGTGAAAACACTTGTTGAGAATGCATGTGCACTACTCGTGCGAGCTAGAAAACCACAAAGGTGTTTACCCCCATGACAAGGCAAGCCAGAGCAAGCTTGTCTTTTCGTGGCTGGGGCATCATTTTAAGGACTGAATTGAGGAGCATGGAGACAAGTGCGAGCAAGAAAGAAAAGAAACTAAAAAAACAAGCATTTTCAATGCTACAGGTCTGACATTTGCCAGCGTTTCAGCTATTGGCATTGTAAATGACAATGCCTTTCATTTATGTGTTTTTAAAAGCAACACATCTATAAAAGGCACTGTTATTTCCAATTCTAATAGCTCTATCTCTTGTGAATGCGAGACAACTTTAATGGTGGCCGCGCCCCTTTCTTTAGACGAAGCTCGCCAAATTAAGGTTACAGTGAGCAGCATCTAAAGGAAGGGGTGCAGCCAACATTAAAGTGAAGGCGCTTTCACCCAAAGCGGAAAAAGGAACATTTATGAGAAAGCTTCTGTAGCACTGTTGCTAAAGTGAAAGCGGTTGCGCTGTAAATTAAATTTAAAAAATAGGAGCGGCAGCTAAAGTGAAAGTGGCCCGCGCTGTAAACTAAATAAGCGCTGCCACTAAAGTGAAAGTGGACCACGGCATAAATTAAATATTTAAATTTGCTTGGCAGCTAAAGTTAAAGTAGACCGTGCTGTAATTTAAATAAATACTTTACTAATAATATAAAAGTGTGTGGTGTGCTGCGATGTCGTGGGTAGAAATGGGGAAGTTAGGGGAAGTTCATTGAAGAAAATAGTGTTCACCGACTACATAACGCAGACCGTGTAACAACAGGTCCAGTTATTATGGGAGGTTACAAATGCAGACAAGGCGGTACCAAGGAGGGACTATTAAGCCTATTCACAAATGGAAAGCAACGATTTCGCAAGGATAGTAACTGGAGCCAATTTAAAAGATGGGCAGAGCTTCTATACCTAACCTCAATACAGCATACCTCACACAGAAGCGCATGCGCTGCCCAGGCTCGACCTAAAAACTGAAATTCTCTCAGACATATTTACATTTAACCTAGATTTCGCGACCCCCTTCCAGGCAAGAAGAAATAGAAAGCTTAAGTGTCCGGGACTCCCAGTCCCAAAGCTCTACAGTGTGTAAACGGCTTCCTGAAGTACATAGAGAAAATTCGGAAAATAGTTTGAGGTGGAGGAAAGCTTTTTGGGTGCTGGCTTTTCTGATTTGTGGCGGGAGGAGACCAAGGAACCAGAGGGGAGAAATGCATCCAGCATGGTTCCCCAATCACAAGGCACTCAATCCTTCAGGACCACCAGAAGAGTAGTAATCTCAATCTATTACAGGGTTCTGTCTTCATTTGAGTAGTGGAACCCAAGGGCAGGAAGTGCATCAGCGCATGTGTATGCACTGAAAAGCACAGAGGAAATGGCTGTGCCAAGAAAGAAGAAGGGTTACTGGAAAGATTAGACTATTCTATGACTTTCTGCTCTGACCAAATGGCAGATAACACTGCTACTGCTCATGAGAGAAGGTCAAGGCATAGGAGGTGTAACCACCATGTTCAAGCCGGAACTTTTACCGGACAAATCCTTCACCTGGGATGCCAAATCAGGTGTCTCTGGTAACAAGAGTTCTCAAATCTCACTGGAACACCCCCCCCCCCAAAGTAAGGGTAACGTGAACTGGCAACGTCGATAGGTGTGGCTTTGCCAATTGAAGAAATGTTTTATTTATTCCCGTATTTATTGCAGACATGAAAATCGGCAAGCATACAAAAATAGATTAAAAAAGAGTGGGCCAGCGGCCGCGCATTGTTAGCCTTGGCACCGAACTTTTCTGCTTTAACTTGTGATCAGGCAAAGTGCTGTCACTCTCACTGTTAGAACCAATGGATGAAGTGGGCTGGCCCACTGCCCCATGTTGCATGCTGTGGGGGGTGGAAGGAAAACGTGCGGGCCACGTTATATGAAACCAAAGGATGAAGAGGGATGACAGAAACGCCCTGCATTTATTTATATGTGTACTCATTTTTATTATGAATATTTAAAGCATGAGGCGGAAAAGCCAGCTTATGCCGTCTCTAGGCGTGACTCAAAAACCACGACGCACAACACTCTGCGCAATATCAACACACAGAGGCTCTGAAAAGGATTGCTGTAATTAAGAATAACCCTGTCGGATAAGAGACCTAAATGTCAAGTTCTGAAGTAACAGGACGCTGTAGTGAATATTTGTACATATCTTAAGAAGGGCCACTGTGGAGAAACATCCTCCTAATAAGTGAGGATGGGTGTTCCAGGCAGGTGTCTCCAAACCGGTCCTGGAGGGCCGGATCCATGCCAGATTTTTTGGATATCCCCATTGAGATACATGTAGTCATTTTAAAAATCTGGCATGGATCCGGCCCTCCAGGACCGGGTTGGAGACCCCTGCGGAGTAGAGTCTGCATCTGCCGCATAATATTGAACAAGATGAAAAGACGCGTTTCAGTAGAATACATTGAATAAAAAAATTAAAGCAATGTTCAGTAGAACTCGGAGAATGAACTGTTGGGCTCACATAAAAGAAGACGTTTTCCTTCTGGCAGTGACGGGCAGTTTTCAGTCTGTTCATTCTGTTTCTCATCTACCATGTGCGAAGAGATGATTGGCATGTTAGTTGCTCTTGAATGTCCATTCCAAAAGGCACACTATTCTGGACCAGCTTAAGGCTGGGTGTGAACACTCCATGGGAGCAGAGGGCGAAGCTAAAAGAAAATGCAGTGTGCAGGTGAGTGAGTGCGCTATTTGTTTGTGAGTGGTGAAGTGAAAGATATGTGAGGAAGTGCTTTTAGGAGAAAGTAAAAAGAGGTTGCGGAAGAGGAAAGAGACGAGGTTTAAGCAGTTGCAGCCGACATGGCTCGTGGGTGGGGGGACGGGATCGTAGAGAGGGAGTTGTGGGGCAGGTCACGCCAGGGGAGGTTTCATTTTTTTTAAAAGTACTTAACTTGAGACCAGGTCCCGCGTTCTCGGCTCCTGCTCTTCTGCCTACGACAGGAACAGGAAGCAGGCAGCCAGGCTCCCTCCCCCAAGCCAATCACAACGCTGCATGCAGAGTTGTGATTGGTCAGGATGGCGCCCAGTCAGGGGCTTATGGGGTGGGCATGTTCTCAATGCAGGCTGCATGGAGAAGGGCAAAATGCGCATGACTAGTTTGGGCAGCCTGAGAGAGCCGACCAAACAGTCTTTGAGAAATCAGGAGTGGGTACACCACTCCTCCCGTGCCCTGCTCGGAAAGCAGAGCAGCCCTGCCCATCCACCCGCCCACAACGTAAACATAAAACGGTAATAACTAAAAACTATTTCCATTTTATGTTTCTGCTTCTCACACTGCGAGAAAGCAGTGGTGCATTGCCTCTCCACCATAGCGGAGGAGCCGCCCCTGGGTTTAAGATATGCAGATGGATGAGGTGTGGAGAGAAAAAGGGCGTACATGTCTAACACAGAGTGAACATAACAGGAGTGATTGAGGCCCTGTGCTAACCATTGCCACTTAGTGACATACTTCAGTAATGTTTAATTCGCAGCCTCACAATTTCAGAATGTAAACATTTTCTGTATTATTTACAACAAAATCAATGTTGTTACTTAGTTAAACAGTTAACAATTCAGTTTAAACAACTTACACATCTCACTTAAACTCTCACTTAAAATTAAACTCTCAATTAAACAACATACTTAATCTTACTCATTTAAACTCACTTAGACAGTTAACAGCCATTGACAAAGCCAATAGTCCTGGCTGATTCTAGGTGCAGGTCAATTGCTGTGTTATGTGTCCGAATGCTATAACAGAAAGCTCAGAGAAGAATCAAAATACTGCACATGTGGCATACTACAGGAATCACAGAAAATTAGTTTACATTTTTTAGCCATGCCCTTAATTACACAGACCACATCTTTTATAGAGACCCCTACTTTTGTCATCCCACTTAAAGCCCCTAGCTTCCAGCATAGGGTCCTAGTGGATGGAATTGGGTGCAGAAGTTTTCAGAAGATAATGGGTTAGCGGTGTCTGCTGCAGTGGGCCTAGGCTAGTTAGACCTGGTCATTTAGCATTTGGAATAAATGAGTTTGAAGTCTCACTTAGGTTTCCAAGGCACATGCATAATGCCACAGATAAGCTAAATTGATTCAAGGGCTGCCCGAGGCATTCTTAAGGACTTGGAGGCATGAATTTCAAGCATTTCCATCATTGCTTCATTACTGTGGGTGCCCTTAAGTTTAGTGGCTATGTCCAACCCTGAACCCCTTGCTACCATTAAAAGGGGAGTCCATCTTCACCTCGCATATGGGGAGCACAAGCAGCAGGGGCTCCCCCACAACAGCGGAGGAGCGTCACCCCACTAGCTCAGAGCCAGCAGCTGAAAAATAAAATGATCTTTTACTATAGTTTTATATTTCAGCTGCTGGCTCTGCACCAGCGTGTGAGAGGCGAGCTGGGCCATGGGAGGGGGGAGAAGGAGTGGAAGATGTGCACTCCTAAGTGTGCATGTGTGCTTGGCTGGACGTCTTAGGCCAACAAACAGACATGCGCAGTTAGGTTTCTCCAACCCAGCTATGATGCACAGCCAGGTTGGAGAAACAGCACAGACTCCCTGTGCCTGAGTGGGTGTTTGTCCAGCCTGTACAGGCCAATCCCTGCGCTGCTCTCATAGCACAAGAGCAGCTGGGGATTGCACAGGGAGTCTCTGCTGCTGTACCAGTGTCTGCTGGGACCAGGAAGCAGAGTAACCCTGAGGCGCGAAGCTGCCAGCAGCTTAAGGTAAGTCTTTTTTTATTATTATTAAGCCCCCCGCACTCCTTCACCTGCCCCCTCCACCCGCCCCACCACCATTTCTTTGTGGCGGCTGCCACTGGGAGCAAGGAAGCTGAAGAGTGTCTGTGGTTGCGTGTCTCTGAAGCATGACAGACTCTGCAGGCTCCTTTCGGGGTATGCTTGCACATCACTGACTCCCTTTCTGTGAGAGCACGGATGAGCCTCACACATGCAACATTCCCAGTGGTTCTGAAGTGTTAGTTTAAGCCTTTCCATCACATATGCCTGTCCTCCACTAGCAGATGACTGTGGTGGGTGCAACAACCCACAAACCTATCTACCTGGCTCTTATTGTCAATAAGAGCGAAACTCAAACTTGTCCCTAGAGAAGTCCTCACAGAGAGATGAGGAGTAAGGAAGGTCACAGAGGTCAAACTTACACTTAGTACTCGTGGTATACAGCACGTTACAAAAATGAAATCAATACATTAATAAAAAAATGTGTGTTAATGTATGAAGGTACCAGGAGTGTATATATTGTTGCTAAGGACCTGCTTTACATATATACATTTAAAATCGTAATAATATTTTCGTACCCTGTCCTTCTGTGATTGTATGTACGTTTTGTATATTTTTTGTATACACTTCCTGACGTTCATGCATTTCCTGTAAATATCCTAGTTATTGATGGTTGACTCAGTAATCAACAGTGTCATAGTAATTCTCTAACGTAACATAACCTGAAAATGTACAGTATGGTGTAGGGCAATTGCCCTGTTATATAAAACAACAACATTAATAAAATAATTGGGCAAATACATGAAACCTACAGCTTTCAATGGTGCTTCATTCACAAAAAAAGGAAATAATAGCGAAAAGCCACTGCCGGTATCCCTGAAGTGTGGTGTTCATTAAGCGCTTATTGCCTTGAGCCACATTTTGTCAGCAGAAATGAATTTCCCCTCCTGAACATGCTGTCAGGCAAGCAGAAATACCAACATCTTTCCTACCATCTACCCATGAGCACCGCAGTGACAATCCGTATATACCAAGTTCAAGTGTTTTGAATTGAAATTCAGAAATGCTGTCACTCACTAACCAGAGTTCCATTTTGGCCATGAAAAGTGCTGGTACTCTCCCGTTAAGGCCCAAATGTACTAACAGTTTGCGTGGTGCAGCAAGGCAAGTTGCTGCACTGCATTGCGTGAACGGGAGAGAGCTGAACTGCACCATATTTACAAACATACAGCCCTGTTCAATTCTGCACTTGTGGCTGCATAGCACCAATGCAGGCACCACTGTGTCAGGGTGCAAAGGTGCCTGATTTTTGGGCAGGAGTGTTTTTGCACAGGAAGGGGAAGGGGGAAAGGAAGTAACGAGGGGAGATAAGTATATTTCTCCTCATTACGCCATGGTCAGGTAGGCGCACCATTTTGGCAAAAACCTTAGTTGCATTACTTTGCAGTTAAAAATTGATGCAATGTCAAGCAAATATTGACTTTTAGTTATAAATATCACGTAAGCTCTTGCGTTACCTTGCGTCAACTTGTGTGACACAAGGGCAATGCAAGTGCTTAGTAAGTATAGCAGCAGGGCTGAGAAGGGCAGGTACTGTTTATTTCAATTGAAGAAGTGCAGGTACTCAGTACCGGAGAGTACCTGCCCATTTAAAGCACTGCCAATATCTACACATATATATTAAATACCTGCATATTCATCTGTTTCTACACTTCGCACCCTTCCACAACACCACGCTTATCGTTGTTAAAAAAAACAAGACTTCAGCCGGTGTCAAACCTCATACACCATGACCAGCTTCCTCCTATGTAGCAGAGCCACAACCAACATGTTTTTAATCATGCATTTGCAGGGTGCCCAGGAAACCTAAGGGTGAATTTACAAGTGCTTTATCTCTGCTTTTTTGGCTTAAAAAGCCAAAAAAGCGGAGATAAAACCAGCGCCCTAGTTACAAGAGGGTGCAAACATGCATAATCGCATTATAGCATCCTTTTTCCCAACGCCTCCCTTTGCATCTCCAATGAGAAGCAATGTGGGCGTTATTGGGCGTACCCCAGATGGACTACCTTGCAAATATCACTGATGTTTACATCGAGATATTTACAAGGCAGCCCACATGTTTTTATCACACGTTAGATTTTGGCAAAAACTTCAGTTTTTGCCAAAATCTAACATCTACTAAAATCCTGACTTAGCCATTCCTAACATAGGGGGTGGATTATGCTGATACGACCTTGTGGGTCGTATCAGCAAGGTTATCACCGTTTTGCAGGGAACATCGCTGGAAAACCAGCGATGTTCCCTGCAAAAGGGCGATAACCTCGCTATCTCTGGATTTTTTATCGCCCTGGAGAAACGCGTTGTTTATAACGCACTACCAGGGCGATAAATTACAGAGATAGCCTTCGATAATATTATTATCGCTAAGCACGGCCAGCGATAAATATCGCTGGCCGTTGATAATATGCCCCCAAATGAGAGCACTTCTATTGCACAGTAAATCAACCAGGGGCGCTATATAACGAATGGGTAGTCGTTTACCCAACTATGGAGAAAGTGCTTTAGACTTCACAAGAGGTATGGAAAGTGCCATATAAATACTAATACCATGCAACAGAGGATGCGGCCTAATTCCCCAGAGCTGCCGACTTTGGAGTTACGGAGCCAGGTTCGAGTGTCGGCGTGGGTACATCATCATGTGATTCTGGGCAAATCACTTAAGCTCCCCGTGCCTACCATAAAACGAATGTGTCCTTCTGTATACTCATGTAAAGAGCTCTAATGCTTTTAGCTCGAGGTCGCGCTATATAAAACTTCAAAAATAAAACCATAAAGACCTTTCCTGAATTGGTCTGAAGATGGGCGCGTGCCCGTTATCGTGTACTGTACTCGGCCATTTTGAGACTACGTAAGGTGTTCGGGTCAGAAGTTACGCATCTTTAAGCGACGTCTACCTCTTAACCTTCGCGCACAGAATCCCACCTCAGACACTCCCCCCGTTGCGCGTCGTTAATACATATTCTGTCTGGTAATGGGCTAAGAGCGCTCGCGGGCGCCTATACAGATGTAAACCGCGGACCCTGGTTCGGTTACGCATGCCCCAGAGCAATATTCTCCCCTCTCTGACTTCTTTGCTCTCGCCGGATTGGGCTCATTTACTAAAAATTAGTTGAGAACGAAATAAAAAAAACGGTCTATTAGTGTTACATTATTTCTGGCGCGCATGATGAATTGCCGGGTACCGAGATGGTAACTCCTGCCGGGGGAGTGAGCAATCCCCGCCTGGTCCCCTGCGCAGACAGATGGGATGGGCCACGTCTTGACCGTGATTGATTAGTTGGAGAAAGCCTGTTGAGGGGACTTCCATGAAGATTGATGCTTGCTCCTGGTAACAGCATTTCCAAAAAGTTTCTATTACATCTTGATTATGTTTATAGAATCTCGCTGGTCTCGGGAAGACTCAAGCTGTTTGTGAGTGTCTGTGTCTGTACACAATCCTTGTATGTATGCACGCATGGGTATTTGGGCAGGCGCATTTTGCATTATGCAAATATTCAAATCACAAAATTAAAATAAGCAGACGTCTTTGAGCTCGAAAGCAGATGCACGTTGTCACACACACACATTTATAAACCATATTAATATATATAATGGCGGGCCCCCATAAACGCTTCATTTATATCAAGAGGAATTGTAGCGTGTGCTAAACAAACCACTGACAAGCACAGAAATACGGATTTGTCAAATAAATTGAATTGATAGTTAGCACATTTTATTATTGTCTATTTTTGCTCCTGGTGGAAAACTATGGGCCCCTATCGCCACCACAACGTCACTTTTCAGGGCGTTCCTGTGGCAATAAGTGCTTCGCCTTATGGTCAAGGCAGCACTAAGCCACTTAACGTGGCTTAACGCCGCCTTGTAAATAAGGCCCCCTTTCACGCTATACTTAGTGTGAAAGGGGAGGGCAATGGGTGTTGCGGTGGGCGTTCCACTGCAACACCCATTGATTTTGACGCTGCCCCATATTTACAAGGGCAGCGTAAACATGGGACAGCGCCTACGTTAGGGTCAGGGAAAACCTGGTCTGAAACAGGTGCAACGAGGAGAAATGTTTCATTTCTCCTAATTTTTGCTGTTTCTAAGTGTCCTGTGTTGTGCAGCACACATGGAAACAGCAAAAGGTCAGTGATTGTTTATTTGCAGAAATCGCGAACCCTTCATGCACATAAAGATTACATTAAAAAAAATACGTTTTGCAACTCTATTAGTGCTGCATTAAGCAGCACACATAGAAGTTACACAATTCTATTTAAAAATTGCTTATGTACAGGAAGGGGGACCTTCCTGCACATAAACAATCTTCCCCTCAACGCAAACAGCCTTGCACTATGGTGCAAGGGTGCTTCCGTTGGCGCTAGGCTGATAAATTTAGCACCAGTGGTGGGGTAAACGCAGGGCTGCACAATATTGTTGTAAATATGGTGCAGCCCTGCACTTCAGAAGTGGCGGAGTGTGTCCTTAAGCCAAGGAGGGTAATGCCGCACTCCGCCTCTTCGTAGTAAATATGCCCCTATTTTTCCCCACGGACACCACAGAACTCGTGGCCCCAACTCTTGAAAATGTTCATCACATTTAAAATGTAGCAATCGTCTCCCGAAAAAGCTTTGCTTTCTTTTTTAGGTTTTTTCCAGCTGTATGGTGAGAACCGACTTGCTGCACTTTTTTTTATTTAACACTTTAATGGTATTACCAACATATATATAGTCAAGGGTTTTACAGAAAATCATGAACTGTACCCAGTACATTTGTACATTTCCATATTGGATACCACGAAAAATCCTTGGCTAACACTTCTAAAAAATCTGAGAATTTGACTGACCGAGGAAGAGGGAATTTAACAAGAAAAAAGCACTGGCAAAGCCAGTAGGTCTGTCCTTGACAAGTTGGTGTAATGGTTATTATTTTTTTTAATTGTAGTGTAAGCATGCCACAAAAAATAAAAAGTAGAAAAATAAATAATTAAATCATGCTATGCCATAAACGTGACATGCACCTTTTCCCAATAAAAAATGTAAACAAAAATGTATCACTGTGTTTATCTTTTTTAGAACAGTAAAGATGCTTCCTAGCAGGCAGAGGAAATCATATGAAAATAAGGTATTATTGGCATTCAATTACTCTAACTGATAACCTGCTTTGAAGACACATGGATAACTACAAAATATCAAGAAGCATCGATTTTGCTAATGATTTTTGCAGATGTTGTTCGTCTTTGGGCAATAAAAAATTGTTTCATTGACGTAGGTGTGGAGCACTGGTAAAAAGGAAAAAAAGTGGGTCCTAGGACAATGACAAGTACAAGTTTATGTATTATCACACATGCGCAAGAATGCATCATGACATTCCTGCAGTCACAGCAATGGGATGCAGACGCCCATCTTGGTAAATTAAAAAAATGTAAAAAGTGAGCCCATTTTTTTTTTGAAAAGGGTGGACCTGCATCAGATTTCAGCAGCTAGACCATTCTAAAAGCAAATAAGAGTAAAAGGAGTGAAATTGGGCAGGGGCGGCCTTAGGCGTGTGCAAGCTGTGCACCTGCATAGGGCCACCAAACCCCAGGGGCCACCACGCCATTATATATCCTTAATATAAAAAGCACTGGCGAGCGATGAGGAACATGGTGGCCACCAGCTAAACGGCCGCGGCTCGGCTCCTGGGATGCAGGCATAAACAAGCTCTAAGCAACCGGACTCAGTAGCGGCTCACCGCATTTTGTGTGTAGCGCCGCGGAAGAAGTTCGGGAGGGGATGACATCGGACATCAAGCGGCAGTACACGGGAAAAGTAGCAGACGGCGCCCCGCAGATCATTCAGATCGGTCTCGGCGGTTCCGGCGGCTTAAGCAACGTCAGCAGGAAGGTTTGGAGTACGAGGTGGGAGGAGGCGGCTGGTGCGTGGAGGAGGCGGGTCCCAGCCTTTAGCTTCCCCGGCCTTTCCAGTGCACTCCAGGTGCCGTGGAGGGGAGGCATTGCCGGTTGGAGTGGAAGCGGGTTTTTTGAGTCTGGAGGAGGAGGTTGCAGCAGTAAGGGTGGTAAGAGCAGCGTTTTCAGCGCTGCCGTTACGAGTATTTTGACTCTGCCTAAGTTATTGACCCCACAAGTAATAGCTGTCACCGTAACTCCTGCTATAACTGTGAGAATTACTGAGGAAGCGAGAGTTATCCTCGTGGAGGGAAAAAATCGGAGCTATTCTCTAAAGTACAGTGCGGGGGGAGGCCCCTGTGAGTTGAATGCACATGCATATGTAAAAGGAGGTGTCACTGCTTCATTGCAGACAGAATGGATGGATGGTGATATTGCTAACCCCTTGAGGGCCAAAGAGAGGGGGCGTACGATCAAATCAAAGTAGAAATAGTGGAAGACACCGAGGGTCAGAAAGGAGGTGCTGTCCTGGCACACACTCAAGGCGAGAAGGTTAATAGGTATGCACTAAGGGCAAGGCTCACAAGAGACCCTCTAAAGGAAAGCTCTGGATATCCCATCCGTGTGCCCCCCTCAATTTCTTCTGTAAAGGCCCGTAGCAAACAAGGAAGGGGGAAAGCGTGTAGTCCTGATAAAGACCTGGAGGATGTCAGAGTAAGAGCGTCGTAAAGGAAAATTAAAGCTAAGAAAGGTGTTCCACTATGCACTAAAGTTACCCCCTCGCTAAAAACCTACTATAAAGTAATGGCCACCAGCACCTCCCAGACACCATCTAAAGCCTTAAAGCCTTCAAAAGCACAGACTCCCCCTCCTGCGCTGATTAGTAACCCCCAAAAGAGTGTCACAAAACATGGAGCAGGGGAGGAGCAAAAGAAACTCTCCCCAAGGAAGGGGGGGGTGAACCAAAGAGAAACCCTGCTAGATACCCCGCCGAAAACCAGGACGAGGCAATCAAAGCTGGCAAGATGGATGGGGGGAAGAAGTTGACACGGAAGAAGGAGAGGAGACAGAGTCAGTTGCAGTAAGCGATGCGATCGTCCATTCCGATGTAGCGCTATCAAATAAGTACTCTGCATTGATGGATCGTAACCCCGAAGAGGGGATATTTCAGCAACCAGGTAACCAGCCTTCCGAAAAGCCAGAGCCACAGCCCGAGTCTCAGAAAAATCTCGCATGTATTGGCGTTAATAAGCCAGCCATTACTAACCCTGACGTGACCTCCTCAACTTTGGCAGATATCCTTCTGATTATGAAGGAGGAAATCTCGAACAGGTTCACAGTCTCGGAAAACAACCAATCCGAGCTGGCTAGCCGTTTCTCAATCTCTGAAGAAAACCAGGCGGCAATCCAGGCCTCTTGTGAGGTCTTGGCTAAGAGACTAGATGATGTTACGTTAAGGACCGAAGTATTGGAGAAACAACTACCACTAATAAGGGATTCAGTACATGCTACCGATGAGGTAGTGGCAAAGTTAAGTGCACAGAATCGAGAACTAAGAGATGACGTCGAGAGGTTGGAGAATCACTCTTGACAGAACAACTTTAAAATACTTAATGTACCGGAAGCCATGGAAGGAGCTGATTTGAAGGGCTGTGTGATATCACTGATAAAGGGGACTGTCCTGAAGGGTGACGAGACGGTGGATCTAATGCAAGAAATCCAGAGGGTGCATCGAGATCCCTTTCGGAGAAACCCTAATAGGCAGAAACCCAGGAAAATTTTGGTTAATTTTTTAACTTACAATGTGAAGGAGCAGATTTTGTCATCAGCCCTGAAGGAAAAAACAATATCATTTAAGAGTTCTAACCCTTTTAATTTTCAAATAAGGTCTGACATTTCCCATGTGACAGCAACCAGACAGTGGGAGCTCGGGAGGAGACTGGACGAGTTGAACGGTCTGGGGGTAAAGGCACAATTAAAATTCCCCGCACATTTGAGGGTGATGTGGAACAACCACATGCACCTGATAAAAACAGGGGAAGAAGCCGATAATCTAATTCTGAAGATTTGGAAAGAACAGGGATCAAAAGGTAGCGAATAGGGGGGACTATATGAATAGGATCCCCTCCTTTATTCTGCAACTCGCTGCTCGGCTGATAAATACATGTTAAAACGCCGCAATATTGAGATTGAGATTGTTTAAAGATTAGAGCATTCGCTGAAGAATAATTTGGAAATAAAACACTGCATCCAGGCATGGAGCCCAGCCAAATAGGCTTTGCCTACTGGAAGGGTGGGGTCCTCAGGGGGGGCAGAGCACAGGGGGAGGTTGTCAGGGGAGGGGCTACAGGGGGAGCACTTGGGTGGGGAGCATAGGGATAAAAACCAAAAAAATACTCATCTCACTAGAGTCAGGGAATTATGCCTGTTAGGGAATTGGACGAACAATGGGAGATCAAAGATTAGGGAATAACCAGACCATTTTTACCACCTGGAATGTGAATGGACTGCGGTGTCCCCGTAGGCAGAGACTTATCCTCAAAAATTTGGAGATGTCAAGCGCTCAGATTTGTCTACTACAGGAGACCCATTTGAGTTTTGATGAAAGTCGGTCTGTATTTTCTAAAATCAAATGGGTAAAAATGTTTGAGGCATCCCAGCAGACAACGCACAATAAAGTGGCCATATTAGTGAAACAGGGTGTTTCCGCAACAATTAGGGGGGTCCATACGGATACGTCTGGAAGGTGGATAGTCGTGAAAATGGTGCTGAACAATATCGACATAGTATGTGCCTCCTTTTATGGACCAAATGTCGATGATTCTTCCTATCTCTTGAAGTTGCAATCCGTATTGATGTTAGAGACACCACCCTATATCCTGGGAGGGGATTTTAACGTATTACTGGATCCTATTAAAGATAGGAGTAATGCGAGCAAATATGTAGGCGCACCAAAGATACGACGTGCACTGCGGAATATGATGCATGATCTGGATTTGGAAGATGTGTGGAGAGCTAAACAGGTTCCAGTCCAGGGGTATACTTTTTATAGTAAGAAGTCAAAACATGCCTCCCGGATTGACTATTTTTTTATGGATAGACACTCAATCAAGGATATCAAGAAAATAGAAGTGAAACCCAGCCTCCTCTCAGATCATGCCCCCTTGCAGTTGGTTTACGTGAACAGTGTCACACAGATACAGCCCAGATGGACATTAAAGAGGGCTATTCTTTCAAGCCCGGAGACAATTCAGTCTATCCGGGCCTTTACCACAGAATTTTTCTTATTAAATATGGGGTCTACCACCATACACTATATTTGGGACACTTATAAGGCTGGGCTAAGAGGGAAGCTCCATGTAATTAGTTGCACTAAGAACAAAATAGAAGCGGGAGAACTAAAGAAAATAGAGAATAGAATAGGGCAGTTGGAGCAAGATAGGATTAATGTGTCCAGTAGTGAGCATGAAAGACTTCACCAGATTGAGCAGGAGTTAGAGGTGGTGAAACATTCATATAGAGGGTATCTAGATGCTAAATGTAAAGCTCAATGGGACTCAAGTAGGATGGACAATTTTGAGTACGGTGAAAAGGCAGGAGCTTTATTAGCATGGAAGTCTAGATCTGACAGGGCTAGGAACAATATCAAGGAGCTAATAATAAACAACAATGGGGAAACATCAAGAAAAATAGAGGATATGCAAATCTGCTTCCTTTCCCTATTTACTGATCTGTATAGAGAAGAGGTTAATCCGCCTACTGTTGCCTTACGTACATGGCTAAGTAATAAGAATCTGCCAAAATTAACCGAGGAGGGAAGAGATTGCCTCGATGCCCCTATAACAAAAGAGGAAATAGTAGCACAGATTAAAAAATAAAAAAATAAAAAAGCTGCTGGCACTGATGCACTGCCTTGTGAGGTGTATAAACACCTAATAGATGAGTTATGTCCCTTTCTAGAAATTATTTTTAACTCAATTTATTCATCTACAGGCAGGATCCCAAACTCTTGGAGGGAAGCTATAATTGTGTTGATTTTGAAGCCCGGGAAGGACCCCCAAAAACCAGACTCATACAGACCAATCTCCCTGCTAAATGTAGATTATAAAATCTTTGTGGGTATTTTGGCAGGTAGATTGGCCAAATTAACACCAAAATTGATCCATGAGGACCAGAAGGGTTTCGTGGCGGGTAGGCACATTGAAGACCAAACACACTTGCTGTTGGGGAATATAGACCTAGCGGTGGAAAAATCAGAACCCTTGGCCGTGGTAGCTTTGGACGCGGCCAAGGCATTCGATAAAGTCTGTTGGAAATATCTGTGGGAAGTCCTGGAATTAATGGGTTTTGGGCAAATATTTATCCATACTCTAAAGAATTGCTAGAAGGGTGCCTCTGCTAGGATCCTTTTAAATGGAACATTAACATCAATATTTAAAATTCAGCAGGGAACCAGACAGGGGTGCCCCATTTCCCCGTAATTGTTCAACCTATACATTGAACCCCTGGCCCAGGCAATTAGGCTTGATACTTTTTTAGCACCTTTCCAGTCCGGACAGTATAGTTCTAAGTTAGCCTTATATGCAGACGATCTGATCCTCTTTATGAGAGACCCAGCTATAGCTATCCCCAGGATCGAGGAATTAACAGCAGAGTTCGGGGCTCTATCAGGCTACAAGGTAAATAGATCTAAGACCGAGGTTATCTGCTGGAACATAGATCACTGGGTGGGTACAGAGAGTTTGGAGTTTAGATACCTGGGGATTTATGTTGTGCATGAACTGGATCGGATCCCTAAGATAAATTTAGATAGAACAACTAAAGAAATAGATTGTTTGTTTAATAGATGGAAAAACCTCCCTTTAACTATCTATGGGAGAGTGAATTTGGTAAAAATGGTTATCCTCCCCAAGCTTTCATATTTATTTTCAAATAGCCCCCTATCATTTCCAAAGAAAGATATAAAAAAGATACAGGGCAAAATTGGGAGCTTTGTTTGGGGGGACAAAGGGGTCCGCTTGACCTGGAAGAAACTTAGAAGGAGGTTACTAAAAGGTGGACTTGCCCTCCCTGATACTAGCCTCTACGTAGTGGCATTTCAGCTTAAGAGCTTACGCATGTTACTCGATAGACCTGATGATTCACCCTGGGGCAAATTATTGCAAGAAATGGTGAGAGTGGAGGGGGGAAATGATGAATTCATGTATAAATTTGGATCTCCAAGATTTTTCAAGAGAGTGCGACTAAAGATATTAAAAACAGCCCTAGAGAGTAAGCATGGGCGGAAAATCCGTTTCGCTCGCGGATTTTGCGGATTTTCGGTAAATTCGCAATCCGCGAGATTCACGAATCTCCCGCAAAATCCGCAAATCCGCGAGCAGCGGATTTTGCTCGCACTGTTCGCACTGTTCGCGTGAGTTCGCGCCCCGCGAATAAGTGCAAAATTGCAGAAATACGATCTTAGCAAAACTGAAAGTAACTACTTACCAGGTTCAAAAGTTCAGGCTCATCATTAGTAGCCATTTCCTGTAGTGCTTCCTGAGGGGCCCCTCCAGAGTTCAGTTGCCAGTTGAAACTATTATGTGACCCTGCTCTGAACCTCAGAATAGTTACACATATGCCACAAAGGTCCTGAATTACAGCTAAGGGAGACAAGCAGGAGCCAGGCTGGAAGTTCAAATCCATTAATCAGCCCCTAATGCATTATTGTCAGTTGGGGCAGGGCAGGTGTTGTAACTAATTTTGCAACAATGAAAGCACTTAGCAAGTGCAAAAGATCACTAATCAGGAAGCACTAAGGAAGCAGGTGCCAGCTAAAAAAATATTCTGTGACACATTAATCAGCCCCAAATTAATTCAGGTCACTTGAGGCAGGGAAGGTGTGATTGCGTTGCCACAATAATGTACACTGACTGGACAACCAGAGGGTGCTGTGATGAAACAGAGGGTGGCATGGGTGGGCCAGAGGGTGGCATGAGTAGTCAGAGAGTGGCAGTGGTGACAGAGAGTGGCAGTGATGAAGAAGAGTGTCCCAAACAGGCTGGACTCGTAGAAACAACAAGTTCGCGAAACTTGCGACCCGACAGGTAAGTTCGCAATTTGCGACATTGTAAAAAACCCTCGCGAACTGGCAGAAACCCGCGCAAACACAAAAAAAAAAAATCCGCAAATTCGCGAGAATTCGCGGATTTTGCGGATTGCGAGTTCGCAAATCCACAAAATTCGCGAACGCGAGATTCGCAAAATTCGCCCATGCTTACTAGAGAGTTGGTATAAGGTAAGGATAGGTAGTGGGATTGGATACTACTCCGAATCATCTCCAATTTGGGATTCACCCGGTACTCCGGACTGTCTAAAAGATGCCCTGGCAATGCCTATTAGAAGAGCTGGAATTTTGAAATGGAAAGATTTAATGGATGAGGAAGGGATACACCCATGGGAGTATCTGAAGGTGAAGGTAGGGAATCATCTCTCAAGATTTAAGTACCTTCAATTGGTGTCTTGGCACATAGCGGAACGGGGGGAGATGCAGAGTAATGAGGCTGTAGAAAGACTTAGTAGATCACCCATTCCTATTGTAAAGGAAATTTCCGTATGGTACCAACAGCTTTTAAAAGGTGAAGATATGGAGATACCACCGGCTAAGGCGGTATGGAACAACTCTCCACTGGCAACACAGGCAGAGGGCATGTTTGAAACATCTTTGAAGATCCTATATAAATATGTTAAGCCTGCCTGCCTGAAAAAGAACCACTTCTTTGTAACTAATAGGCTCTATTATACCCCCTACAAAATAGGGAAATGTGCCCCTGTCCCTCCACCACAATGTCCGAGGTGCCATGAAGTGATGGCGGATGACATCCACATGTTTGTGGATTGTAAAGAGCTGGACAAATATTGGGAAGGGATAGGTCAGGCATTGTCAGGTATCTTTAGCACTGTGATTAATGTAAACTCCTCTCTGATCATATTTGGGGATGATGGGGTGTTTTATCAGACAGTTACCCTGAAAGAGAGAGGGCTTCTTCTCTACCTGATCCTACTAGCAAGGAGGGAAATTTGTAGGAGGTGGAAGGATCGCCTCCCCCCGAGCAGCGAGGACTGGCTAAATGCAACATTTAATACGGCCCGGTTGGAATATGAAAGGGTAGAGGAAAAGCCATCTAACATCTGGCACCCTCTAATGAGATGGGGAAGGATTCTCAGATTGATCCGGACACTCCAATGATTACACCATTTCCTCAGTACTAAAGGGGAGGAGGTCTGGTGACCCAAGTCAAAGTGTGGTTAGCCTGGTGGCCCATAGAGAGATAGTAAGGCTGTAAACTTTCCACAAAGACTTGACACGGTGAGATGAGGAGAAAAAAAAAAAGCACTGGCAAAGCCAGTAGGTCTGTCCTTGACAAGTTGGTGTAATGGTTATTATTTTTTTCAATTGTAGTGTAAGCATGCCACAAAAATAAAAAGTAGAAAAATAAATAATTAAATCATGCAATGCCATAAACGTGACATGCGCATTTTCCCAATAAAAAATTTAAACAAAAATGTATCACTGTGTTAATCTTTTTTAGAACAGTAAAGATGCTTCCTAGCAGGCAGAGGAAATCATATGAAAATAAGGTATTATTGGCATTCAATTACTCTAACTGATAACCTGCTTTGAAGACACATGGATAACTAAAAAAATATCAAGAAGCATTGATTTTACTAATGATTTTTGCAGATGTTGTTTGTCTTTGGCAATAAAAAATGGTTTCATTGACGTAGGTGTGGAGCACTGGTAAAAAGGAAAAAAAGTAGGTCCTAGGACAATGACAAGTACAAGTTTATGTATTATCACACATGCGCAAGAATGCATCATGACGTTACTGCAGCCACAGCAATGGGATGCCGACGCCCATCTTGGTAAATTAAAAAAATGTAAAAAGTGAGCCTATTTTTTTTTTGAAAAGGGTGGAAATGCAGCAGATTTCAGCAGCTAGACCATTCTAAAAAGCAAATAAGAGTAAAAGGAGTGAAATTGGGCAGGGGCGGCCTTAGGCGTGTGCAAGCTGTGCACCTGCATAGGGCCACCAAACCCCAGGGGCCACCACGCCATTATATATCCTTAATATAATAATCCTCTGAGGATGGATACATATTTGGGTGGCGGTCCCTGGATGGGATTCGGTGGCCTCCGGTTCTGTTCCACTTCCAAATACCCTGACCCCCCCCCCTCTTTACTGGCCTCCGCGCTCCGCCCTGCCCGGACCCCCTCTTCTGGGGCCCCCTACCTACGCTCCCTGCCCAGGGCCGCCATGAGCCTAGAGCCGCCCCTGAATTGGGTGGGGTAGAGGAACGACGGGGGCAAAGGGGGAACTGGTACGGGCCTAAAAAGCAAGTACCATTGAGCAATGTTAGCAATGAAGAACAAGGAGAAGCAATGGAGGTGCTCGGTGGAGAGGGGTTTTATTTAATTAGAAAAAACGCAGACGCTGAGCAGGAGAGGTTAGGTGTGGAGATGTGAGGAGGAAGCAGCACATGGGGTAGAAAGTAAGAAAACACATATACTCCCAAAAGTGATGAAAGAAAAAGAAATTTTTTTCCATGTTTGAGAACTGTGGAGGGATACAAGCAGTTGCTGGCCGTGGACGGAGTTCCGTGGGGCAGTAAGGCGGGGTGGGGCAGGGGCAGGGTGGGGGGTGCTTAACACCGGAATATGGATAATGTGAGGTAAGTAAACAATTTAATAAATAAAACGAATTTTGTAGCGCGCCCTGCATCTCAAAATGCGATACAGAGCGCGCTACGAAATTCGTTTTATTTAATAAATTGTTTACTTACCTCACATTATCCATATTCCGGTGTTTAGCACCCCCCCCCCCCCGCCCCTCCCCCGCTCCGCCTTTCTGCCCCACGGAACTCCCTCCACGGGCCGCGGCTGGATACAAGTCATCCAATAATGAACAGTAACGAAGCAATCATACAGGTATGTATGTTTATTTGTAGGTATTTTTTTTTATTTCTGAGTTGTTTTGATTACAAAAGGCTAGGCTAGGCCTAAACAAGCATGAGCAAAGCCAATACGTCTCGCCTATGCAACAGATATTTACTTTGCCAATATCTTTTTGCCATGTTGTATAGACATGCAGCTGCTGTGCAGCATAGCTAAACTTTATTTAAAAAAAATAAGTGATGTGACGCAGCCAGTAATATGAACAAAGGAGAATAAAAAAAGTGCTGTGACTTACCCAGCAACATGGACATTTGGGGTGGGGAACAATAGGAAGCAACACAGACAACAACAAAAGACAGGGGAATAGGAAAGGAAAATGGTACCTCAATCACAGCATGAGCAGTGGAAGCGCACTAATCAAAAGGAAGCAATCAGTACTTGGTCCATGCACCACACAAAATAAAAGGAAGAGAGACTGACACCCTGGTCAATTAGGAGTCAGCAAATAAGAATGATAATGAAACCAATAAGTGGTAAGCAACGGGCAGGTGCTAATCCCATAGTAGTAAACAAAGTCACTCACTAATGACAGTGCATACGCTCTGTCTTGGGTGAGACATAAAAAATTACAGTCAGTGGTAACCTGCATTACTCAGTGGGCTTTATTACATTCGTACAGGACAGGTAGAACAGAGTCATCCTCAGCAGGCTTCCTTTGCACACAAAAGATGTTCAACACCGACATGCACAACATGCCCACGAGCAGTGCAAGCTATCTAGCGGAAAGCACACTGCAGATACAGCCAGCCAGCCAGGGCCGGCTCTAGGGCGGTGCGATCGGTGCCACCGCACCGGGCACTGACTAGGGGTGGGGGCTCCATGTTCATCGTTTTAAAAGCACCTAATGCCCCGTACATTGTCCCAGCAATTTTCAGGCATCAATAAAAATGACAACTCCGGTGATTAATGTTCTTCCTGGAGAGAGACTGGAGCTTTGTCTAGTGAAAGTTTTGACTCATCATTGCGCAGAGGGTTAATATGCCTGCTGCAAAAAACGCGTCCCATTCACATCATAAAGTGCATATAATATCCTCTTCCATGCTCATGACGAGCCCTCGTCATGAGGCACGGTTGAGCTGCACTCATGACGAGCTGAGCTCGTCTTGGCCGTTGGAACGTTCGCACGCGGGGATAATTTCCCAGCTGTACTGAACGTTCGAAAACGGGTGTGGCTGTGACGAGCTCCGCTCGTCATGAGTGCAGCTGCACTGTGCCTCATGACAAACCGAGCTCGTCACAAGCAGAGCGGCACCACATGCGGCCCCCCTTGCCCCCGCACAGCGGGGGGAAACACTCCGCAGCGAAGGTGATATAAATAAGTCAATGGATTACCGCTTTTGTCAGAGATCCTGTTGTTACGTGCAGTTCATAAGTTAAAATCCTAATACAGAGCAGTGAGATATTAAATGCCATCAAAGAGCTGCATGCAAACAGTAAGGAAAATATGCGAGCTATATATATTTATTTCAGTCTTTCGTTGTCCTAATATTGCAAAAGGGGTTCATTTGGTAAGAAATCAATTCTTATAATTAAAGAAAACTCCTAACAATGGTGTTACATTTTTAATTCTGAACTTGTGCAAAAATTCTGCCCTCATTTAAAAGTTAAGCTTGCTTGAAGTGAAAACGATATCATAGCCAATGAGAATATCTCTCAATTTGGGGATAAACCATGAATGGGAGAAGGTAAAATGGAACCTTCACAAACATCGCAAAGACCAAGAATCACGAAGTGAGCAAAACTTTGCAAGAGAAAAAGCACCCCTCCTAATTTTGTCACAAAGGGCAAGGTTGTTTCAGGCTGTTGCAGAAAACTCGCACAACATGGCCAGAAGTCGTGCAAACAGCCCTCGTGCACATAGGACAAGCATAGCATGCGAAGCACCAGTCAAAGTTACCTTCACAGGATGCAAACAGGTAATACGAATGCATCAGAAATGCATTTTTTAAAATCAAACTAAAAGAACGGATACAGCATCTTCAGCAGAGCTGAATAGCCTGTGAGCGTTGTCCTCGTAGGCAGAGACTGAAAGCCTACCGTGAGCCCAGAATAGGAATCCGTAAGTTACATTGTGCCACATATGCAAAGAAATCTGTTTGTGACTTCCTAATAGTGAATCTCTGCGATTCGCAATTGGGAAGACGCAAACAAAGATGTATTAATCTGTCTCAGAAACATTTAGCGAACCCCAGTGGGTCTCAAATGAATCTACCTCATCGATATTCATGAGGTAAGTCGCAATTTGCAACCCATTGGGAATCTCTAAAAATACAGGGATGGTGGCCTGCTGGGGAAAGCAGAGCACCATGCCTGGGTTTGCTTTTAAATAAAGCAATGTTTTGTTTTTTAAATGTTTTTTAAATGTAGCTGTTTTCCTTAAAGGAAAACAGGATGTGTTTCAAAGAGAAAAATGAAACAATTCAGTTTCATTTTTTAAGAGAAGGCAGTGGCACCTGGGTCTTAAAAAATGTGTTCACAACCATTCACAAAGGGAAAGGGGTCCCCTGGGGAACCCTTGCCGTTTGTTTCTGATTAACACCTACTTGAAGAAGGCGATAAACTGTGAATGTTTTGAGACCGTAATCCGGTCGCAAAACATTCATACATCCCCCTGCAACTCGATATTAGGCAGGGACACCCTTAACACGCCCGACTCGCAAACTCTCTTTTGCGTTCGGTAATAGGTTACAGACTCGCAAAATAGGGTTAGTACTTATGAAAAAGACTACTTAGCAGTTGCAAATGGCCAATTCTCCATTTGCAACCGCCAAAAACGTTTGTACATGTGGGCCTAGGTTCCTAATGAAAAATAACAGAAAAAAAACAAACACAAGTTGGGTAGTTAAAATGCAATCAATAACCCCTTAGGTGCTTGCTTGACTGTCACCTACAAATATTGTTTTCGGTTGACGATGCTACCGCTACTAAATCTGTATCCCAGATTAGAGTTTATTTACTACCACCTCAATTTCTAAAACAGAAAAAAGAATTTTTGTTTACTAAAATAGATGATAATGTATTTCCTAAAACCCAAACCAACCTCTTCCAATACCTACTAGCTGTAATCAGCTGTGGAGCAAGGACTTGTGAGCCTCAGGCAAAATAGAATTTTGTCAACAGGAGCGCTCCCCACAGCATAAAAACAGCAATTTTCTAGCCTTTTATTTTTTTAGAAATTAATCACTTTCATTAGCTTGAGCCCTAAAGCTGCTGCCTTTCCTTTATAGAAGCGTTGTCTCTGGTTGTAGCAGAACTGTACCAGGAAAAATGCGCTGAAATATCTGACCTAAACCGGAATTACGTTAACAGTCTACATACAGGTCAGGCATCTCCGGATCACCCAAGTATGATTACCTCACTGCTGGACTAAATGCACTTGCAACATAGCAGAGGTAAATCACTCAATATGCATATATTATCTATTAGCAGTCGCCAGTAGGTAGTTATAGTTGGGATGTAGTTACATAGGAATGGCATTTTTTTGTTTTGCAAATAATTTTGGCACCGTTTGACAAATGTTCATGAAATTTTCAAAACTGATATGATGCTTACCTCAGCTGCTGTCTTGAAATTTTCAGGGTGATCTGTCAAGCGGGGGCTGAGAACCAGGGGTGCTTAAATGCAAGTTTTACTCATGTTAATTCCCATAGGAATTTTAGACATGGCTACAGCCCAAACTGCTGAACAGAATTACACCAAATTTGGCAGCAAGGTAGATGTTGATCCAGGGATGTGCCTTTTTGTTATTTGGTGTAAATCCATTCAGTAGTTTTGTAGGTATTTAAAGATATTTCCAGTTGTATATGTAGGGACTCGTAGGATCCGTGACCCCTCCCAATCTTATTCAGAGTTCTGATTGGCTGCCAACACTTCAAACCAGGAATTGTTGTCAGCCGTCTTGGGACTCCGCTTGAAGTAGAGTCCCAGAAATAATGTTTTAAAAAAATAAAGAGGGTAGGAATACCCTGACCCCCTATAAATGGTGGTGGGGGTTTGCTGAGGGACCCTGTCAGACATTGAAAGCATTTCTTTTGGTCGATTTTGCTGCACATTTGCGTTGCATCCACGAATCAGAGCAACATTGGCAAAAGAAAAAATGTGGGGTTTGCTGCACATCTAAATGAGGATCTCCCCAGGTGGGCTAAATCTTTTGAACATGGCCAAATTATAATAAAAGAAGGGTGCACACGGGCCCCCCCTAGGGCTTTTAAGTACCCCGGGAACAGCCACCTCCCCGGGTCTGTTTCACTCCAAGGAACAGAATATAAGACAACTGATTTACATAACTAAGAGACAAATAAACCAGAAGCTACACGCGAGCACTCTTATAAAATATCACCGAGCTCTGCGGATACCTAGAGGCCTAAGAATTTCCCTTAAACCTTCTCTTTGTAAAAATTCGAAATCATTCCAGGATAAGTGGTTTGCTATACTTAACAAATATTAATAATTGAGGAGTTATCAGGAATACTGGAAGATTTAACAAAAGATATAGCGGAAGTATCAATGGAACTGTCAAACATGATGACTGAGGAAGAACTAGCTCAAATATTGGGAGACATAAAAGAACAGATGGAAAAACATACAAGGGACATTAATGAAAGAAAAATCTGAAAATTTAAAAGGGACACCCTTGACTATAAGTTAGGGGAGGTGTATACTTGGGCCGACATATATGCCCAAAAAAGAAGGAATCGTCCATATTCTCCTAACACAGACACATCATCCTCTGGAAGTGATACTTCACAAAGAACCCAAAGACCACAACCCAGTTCAAAACACCAGGAACCTACACGCACAGATCAAAGGTCTCAATCAGAAGGAAGATCACAAGACACCACTCAAACAGAACAGCCTACCACTAGTGTCCCAGTAACAGTCAATCCTTTTTTAGAACAAGGCCAAGCCCAAAAAGGAGACACCGGAGAGGAAAGAACAAAGGAAAAAGACAAAGACAAAGAGAAGGAACACCCCAACACGAGGAGTACCACGATACCGAAGAAAGACAAGGACAAAAAAAAGACTCAAAATTAGACCAATTGGTCATAAACATCAGCAACTATAAACCAAGTGCATATGAACTACATTTGTTACAAAGAGGAACATCTTTTGTACCCAGAACCAACACGGATGCATTGGAATTAGAGGTGAGTTTTTTCAAACTCATGCGAAAAATAAGACTCCGTCATTTCTTTGATAATATACTTCCTCAACAAGACCAAGAATCTGAAGACCAACTATGTGGGCTGCGAGCCACAAGTACTTTTCAAGCTCCCATGAGCCATAAAACGGTGGATATTTTCGAAAAAATGGTAAAACAAGATCTATCTCATTTAAAATGTGATACTCGTATCAAGAAAAATATCACCCAGAAGGATTTGGATTGCTTAAAAAAATTGGCTCCTAATTCGGAATTAAGGTTTACAAAAGCAGACAAGGGAGGTGCCTTAGTAATCATGAATAACTCCATGTACGAGATGAAAGTTTTGAATCATATCTCAGACGGAAACACATATATGGAGCTGAGTGGAAATCCCACAATGGAGTATTCGAAAACCTTAGGAACCATCATTGAAAGAGCCTATGAAATGGGAACCATCAACCTTAAGACAAAAAACTTTCTCACCAAACCAAATCCCAAGAGCCCGGTATTTTATATGATACCAAAAATACACAAGAACCTAATGGACCCACCTTTACGTCCAATTGTTTCCACACGAGGAAGTATCCACAAACCTATTAGCCAACTCCTAGACAGACATTTATAACCCACGGTAAGAAGAATGAGGACATATGTGAAAGATACCACGGAATTCTTATTAAAACTAGAAACCATAACCATACAACTGGAAGAAACTCTCATCATGTGTACAGCTGATGTGCGTTCCTTGAACAACTCAATACCACACTCTTTAGGAATGGAAGCAATAGAGAAAGCACTACTAAACACAGATCTGAGCCATGACTTACAAACATTTCTAATGGAGCTGATGAGATTTACACTGTATCAGAGTTATTTTAGATACAAAGACTCGTGGTATCAACAACTAACGGGAACAGCTATGGAAAATTCGGCGGCGCCGGTATACGCCAACATCTTTATGCAGGACTATGAGGAAACCAACATTTTCTCTAAGACATTATGGAAAGAGAACACCAAACTCATTGTGCGTTACATAGATGATATATTTATCATTTGGAAGTCATCAAAAGACCTTTTACAGTCTGTTCTATGTGAATTCAATGAAATAGACAGTCGGATACAACTAACGTGGGATATTTCAGACACAACTGTAACTTTTTTGGATGTCAGAATTTCAATCACGGAAAAAGGATTTGAAACTAATATGTACAGAAAAGAAACCGATAGGAATAACATGCTGCATTTTGCAAGTTTTCATCAACCCAGTTTAAAAAAACACTTACCCTACTCACAGATGACAAGAGCCAAAAGGATCACATATGATACCACTAAAGTGGATTCAACATTGGAAGAAATGTCAACAAGATTTCTGAATAGAGGTTACCCAAAGGAAATCATAGAGAATGCAAAAAAAGGTCGAAGCAACAGAGAGAAGGGAACTTCTAAAGCCAACACCTAAACGTGAAGAAGCTCGGATCGTAGCCGTATCAAAATATTCCACACAGAGCCATAATTGTAGGAAAATCATCACTAAGCATTGGGCCATACTTAAGCTTGAACCGGATTTCCAAAAATCTTTTGATCAAATACCTCTATTTGCCTACACTAGAGCTCAAAACCTGGGAGAAATCCTGAAGCATCGTCAATCTGAAACAAAAATATACAAGGGTACCAAACCGTGTATAAATTGCGGGAATTGCAACAGCATCATCAAAGGCAATAAAATAAACCACCCCATGAAAGGAAACAAGATTAAAGTGAGGGTCAATGCGACATGTGATACAAGTAATGTAATTTATGCGTTGAAATGTCCATGCGGAAAATTATATATTGGAAAGACTGAAAGACGCATAAAGACAAGATTAACAGAACACAAGTCAAACATTCGCATGAAAAATACTAAATCATCAATAGCTACACATTTCATGGAGGTGCTGCATAATATCTCGCAACTAAAATTCATGAAACTGGAGATAGTGGAATAGACTGAAGGAAGGGATAATACCAAATACATGCTGCAACCAATGTTCCCTCTAATTTTTTTCCTCTGTGTGTGGCAGTGGAGGGTCTCTGTGCGCTGCAACCATGGCTATGTGCACCAGGAACCAAACCGTGCGTGTCTGCGGCGCCAAATGGCACTCCAAAATTTTACTTTAAAAAGTGAAAAGATAGTGCATTTTCACACATACAGCGCCACAATAAGGGTCTTAAGGGCAGTTTGCAAAATTGGATAAGCACGCCATGACATGAACTGGTTACACTGGCAAGTACACTTCAAGTTTAGGAAAGAACAAGACTTCAATGGTGGTACCATCATTAGATTTTAATAAATATTCTTAACTGGAGAACAGTTCATTGGGTGGGTAAATGCTGCGAGCCTATACAATATCACATATACACAACAAGGTAGAGGGCTATTCAGACACGTCAAGTGGCGTCACTAGATGGGTGACAGGGTTGCTTCTCACGGCGATCCTTGCCATTTTTCTAGTGCTGATAAACTCGGTCTAGGTCAACTTTCCCGTTCAGGAGGTAGGCCTTTGTCCTCATCAGCATGTCCAAATGCTTCTGCTCTAGTCTATTCCTCAATTTGATCTCGATAGTATTCATGAGGCTGAATCCTCGTTCACAGTCTGCACTAGATGCTTGAAATGTTGCGCAGACATCGACAAGCTGAGACACCACACTATACTGAGCAGCATTGCGTACAGTGAAAGTCACCATGTCTTGAAAGGTGGTAAATAACCCACCCTTAACATCTTCTGCCACCACATATTTATAGTCTCTGTACTGTCGAACAACATCTTCTGGTGTTTCACAATCACCCAGGGCCAAGACATTTTTATACTTTTCAACAAGTCTTTCAATATTCTCAGTCCCAAAATCAAAATTTGATTGTGTGGTTATTGCCTGGATCTCAAAACTTGCCCATTCTTTTAGCTCACCTTCAGGGAACCTTTTTTGCATGTGCTCACAAAGAAGGGAAACAAAAGACAAAATAGGCCCACTGTCAAACTCTTGCCTATCCTTGTACAAAACCATCAGCTCTCTTACATTGCTGCTCCAAAAGACAGTGTCCCCCAAATACTGTTGCTTAATTTGGCCAATCTTTGCTCTTGCATACTGTACGGCTTCAACAGTAGTTAAAGAACTTTTTTGGAATAGTTTGCACAAAGATGCAAATTCACCCAGAATGTCATTAAGTACTGCAAGGGAAATATGGTAGTTGGAGTCCGATAGCTTTTTATAACAATATTTAGCAATTGGATCAATCTCCTCAACTTTCTCATGCTCAAAGTACTTAAGAACAGTTTCGTAATTACGAATTAGTGCACCAACAGCAAAATGCCTTGAAAGCCACCAGACTTCATTCAGTGGTCGAAAAGAGACAACTTCACATTCAGTGACCGATGCAATTTCATCCAGCTTGGGCTTCCTTGCAAGAGATCTGGAGAACACAGTGTAGACAGTCCTCAATAATGTCTCCATCTCTTTAATCATTGGAACCCTCTTCCAGGCATCATCAACTCCCAAATCCTCTCGATGGGCGACACAATGCTGCTCAACTAGATGAGGAATGGATTGTTTAAGGCGAGTAGCAACACCATTATTCTTCCCCAGCATCACAGATGCACCATCAGATGTGAACATGACAATTTTCATGAGGTCCAGTTCATTGGCAGTGTAGAATTCTTTCACGGCAGTAGTGATAGCCTCAGCATTACAGCTAGTCAGCTTCACTATGCCCCCAAACTACGTTTTGTGCTCAGTTGATGTTACAGGTCGGAACTTGAAGTACAGGATGAGCATTTTTGTAACAGAAATATCTGTGCTCTCATCAATTATCAAGGTGTGATACAAAGCTTGCCGAAGGTCTGTCATAGCTTCACAGTGTATCACGCTATTGATGGCCTCAAGGAACTCAAAGGCATAGTTCTTGCTCCTCCAGCTGTCTGGAATCTTCACTTACAAAGCTAAGTGGCCATGGATGTCTTGTACAGATAACATTGAAGTGTTCATCTTGACTGCCAGCAACACGTTGTTGATGAGAATCTTTATCTCCTCAGGCATAGATCTTTGGCGTTCAACTACTTCCATTCTATTTGCTTTGTCAGTGGCAGTTTCTGTCAGCATTGCCCGTACTCCAAAACCAAACCTGGCAGCAGCACTTCTGTTTCTCAATATCACCATGGCAGACTCGTGTACTTTGCTAAGTAGATGGCGTTTCATGTAGTCCAGTTTCCAGCCATCACTCCATTTCTTCCCTGTGGAAAAGTCCCCAACAATCTTAGCTTCGGCACATGCTTTGCAAATCAAGCCCACATCTGGACTGTATTGAAATAGTTCCCCGAGTTGCATGCGGACCTTGCTTCGTGACTTCTGTGTCTCAGCCTCCACAATTTCCTTCATCCACTCTTCCTTGAATACAAGGCAACATTTCTTCCTTTGTGGTGAAGCACTGCACTCTCCCGAAGTTACAGCTTTGCGATTGTACATTTCCGTACCCGCTGGTTTGAGGCTGCTGTCCCACAAAGCCGGCAAAATAAGGAAACATGGCTTACGTTGACGCCTAGCTCATGAATGCAAACTGTTATACTACAATGTTCAAGATGCACTACAGTCTAACTCAACCCAACAATTACCTCTTCTGCCTGCACTCACGTGCGCCTCTTTAAATGTATGGGGTTCTGGCTGTGAAACCTGCAATAGAAGAAAACATCGGTAAGTATATAAGGTACTACAATGTTCAAGATGCACCACAGTTTAACTCAACCCAACAATTACATCTTCTGCCTGCACTCACGTGCGCCTCTTTAAATGTCTGGGGTTCTAGTTGTGAAACCTGCAACAGAAGAAAACATCGGTAAGTATATATGGTACTACAATGTTCAAGATGCACCACAGTTTAACTCAACCCAACAATTACCTCTTCTGCCTGCACTCATGTGCGCCTCTTTAAATGTCTGGGGTTCTAGTTGTGAAACCTGCAACAGAAGAAAACATCGGTAAGTATATATGGTACTACAATGTTCAAGATGCACCACAGTTTAACTCAACCCAACAATTACCTCTTCTGCCTGCACTCACGTGTGCCTCTTGAAATGTATGGGGTTCTGGCTGTGAAACCTGCAACAGAAGAAAACATTGGTAAGTATATATGGTACTACAATGTTCAAGATGCACCACAGTTTAACTCAACCCAACAATTACCTCTTCTGCCTGCACTCACGTGTGCCTCTTGAAATGTATGGGATTCTGGCTGTGAAACCTGCAACAGAAGAAAACATGGGTAAGTATATATGGTACTACAATGTTCAAGATGCACCACAGTTTAACTCAACCCAACAATTACCTCTTCTGCCTGTACTCACGTCTACCTGTGCAATTGTCTTTGTAGTACGGTCTCACGAACCTGCAAAAGAAAAAGGGTGCAGATTGTGAATCTATTTACCCAGCAACCCCCAACCCAACGAGGAACGTAAACAGAATTACCTTGTCTTTGTGATACTCGCACCTGACCACTGTAATCCAAATACCGTACAGACTGGAAACCTACAAGAGAAGACAAGTAAGTCAGCAAACGCCCAAAAAATTACAAACTGTGCATGGGACCGGTCAAGAGGCCCAAGACGAAAAATGACCAAATAATTACCTGGGATTTCAGCCTAGGACTAACAGGGGTGTGCCCATGTATTCCATTATTAGCATCCATTATTTTAAACTGGTCTATAAATCTGAATCCCAGGGGAAAGCGGCATTACAGAAGGTGTAGCACAAAATACAAACTGCAAATGGTTGAGGTGGGTGAACAAGGTAACCCACAGGATGGCTGAGAAGCACACAATCCACCAAAATATCCTACCTGAAGCTGCTGCAGTGGCGCGCAAAAAATATGATTGACTACGTTCAAGCAATTTTCAGGCAACCATAAATATGTCGAGATAACTGAAGAATGATGGACCTGCCGCAGAGAGATCTAAGTTTTGCCTACTGGAAGTTGACTCAATAAGTAGCTGAGGAGGTTAAAATGCCTGATGAAAAGCTGGTGAACCATGCAGGATTGGAAGCAGAACTGGAGTACATCATGTTGGCTTGATGCCAACTAAGTTGTCGCATTTCTCCTCCCCCCTCCCCACAGCAATGCCCTCCGTCTTGTTACTCTCCCCTCACCACTCTCCCCTATAACAACTATCTTCTCACATCCCACCTCACCAGTATGCACTCTCACCACTCTCCCCTCTCACCATCACTCTCCCCTCCCTTCGCTTTTTCCCCTCACTCTCCCATCACTTTCCCCTCCCCCTCTATCACCACTCTCCCCTCTCACAACTCTACTCTCTCCTGTCTCCTCTCTCTCTCCCCCCCTCCTCACTCTCCCCTCCCCTCTACCATCTCCCATCTCTCTCCACACTCTTCCTTCTCTCTCCTCTACCCTCTCTCCTCTCTCGCCACACTCTCTCCCCTCTTTCCTCACACTCCCTTCTCTCCTCTCCCCTCTCCCATCTCTCCTCAAGGTACACACGATTGTCAATGAGCACTAACACAGCATCATTTATACCATTTCGGCATTAGTCAACACCACTAGTTTTTCCCTGTTGTTCTCATCTTCTTCTCCCCCATGGTTACTCATTTCCCAGGTCTATCTCCATTGCTCTGCCTTCCAACTCTCATGCCTCTTTCCCAAACTCATCTTCTCCCTTTCTATACTCAACTCTCTCCTTTTCTATAATCTCAGACTCCCTCTCCTGCTTCTCTCTCTTGCTTCGCTCTTGGGCTCCCTGTCCGTACTTCTCGCCCCTGATACACTCTGTCTCCCTCTCCATGCTTCTGTCCCCTGCTGCACTCTCAGGCTCCCTGTCCGTGCATCTCACCCTTGCTTCACTCTTGGGCTCCCTCTCCGTGCTTCTCTTCCTTGCTGCACTCTCTGCTCCCTCTCTGTGCTTCTCTCCCCTGCTGCACTCTCGTGCTCTCTAGAGATGTGGCCTAACGACCAGAGCTGCCATCTAAGTCACGTAAATACAAAACATGTTGCATTCCAAATGCTATAGGTGTCACATTCGCGAAAGTTATAACTATTGGCATTGTAAATGACAAAGCTATCCATTTAGCTATTTTAAAAACCAACACATAAATAAAATATTTGTCATTTACAAGACCAATAGCTCCAACTTTTCTAATGCGAGACCTATTGCATTTCCAATGCTTGTTGTGCCTTTCTGTCCTGTGTCCCACTCGTTTTTGGTGCCCTTCTGCCCCACTCGTTTTTTGTGCCTTTCTGTCCTGTGCCCCACTCGTTTTTTGTGCATTTATGCCCTGCGTCTCACTCGTCTTTTGTGCCTTTCTGTCCTGTGGCTCACTCGTTTTTTGTGTCTTTCTGTCCTGTCATTAAATCAATCTGTCGTTAGTAATAATGGTGCTTTAAGAGGCACAGCACATTTACAACTTACCATCCTACGAAACTGCTTGAAACTGCTTGAAAGGACTCTCAAATCTCACTGTAAAATGATTTCTCTTTAAACCCTGACAAGTTGCGAAGAAAGTTATTTGTTCAATATACCGGCCAATACAGTCTTTATAAATGTAGCTCTAATGTTCACGAACACAAATGATCAAACACCCATAGTTAAAACTAAGGGTTATTTGTCAGTGAGGCAGGAGTTGGAAAAGGATTTTGGTGGGCGCACATATCTGATTAGTCAGTTTCACTGCAGGTGGCTGGACTCTGAGGAGAAGCCTACCATGCATAACCAGGGCAACTATTCAATCTGTAGGTGTTCAGAAGCATAAATGGGAATTGTTTGTCATTACACGAAATAGTGAGAGTATTCACTCTCTTTCTGCAGTAAATGTCGTATATGCACCAGTGCATGCACACATGCGAGCAGTGTTGTAAGTGAAGCAGTGCTATAATGCATTGTCCTAGGTACAGCGCTTACAATACTTGTTTTGTGCCTTTCTGTCCTGTGTCTCACTCGTTTTTTGTGCCTTTCTGTCCTGTGCCTCACTCGTTTTTTGTGCCTTTCTGTCCTGTGCCTCACTCGTTTTTTGTGCCTTTCTGTTCTGTGTCCCACGCGTTTTTTGTGTCTGCTGTGGCCTTTTGTTTAAATATTGCTGACAATCAGAGCCCCCTCAAGGGCTCCGATTAACAGCAATACTTAAACAGTGAAAGATAGGGCTAGTCTAGACAGAAATATTTCAGTAACCTAAGCCGCAAAGCGCTCAGCTTATCAAAGTATTAGCGATGGTACAGACTTCGATATTCTGATTCCGCTCGAGGTTTCCATGCAAAAAAGCCGACTGGTTGACTGAAAGATCCCATTAAACATGTAGAATTGTGATGGAAGCCTGCCTAGAACAGAAGGACATTTAAATAGCAAAAAAGGGTAGAAAAGCCTGCATTCCAAAAGACAACCCTAACGCCGTGGATGTGATTTTTAAATTATTTTCCCGCTCATTCCGAAGGTCTCTAAAGAACAGGAGAGAAAGAGGAAGCGATTCTTCCCGCCCACGTCTCCCGCCCAGGCTGTCTAGTAAGGCGCTAAAGGGCGAGAGCGTCAAGGCTTTTAAAGAAGGCTATCTATAGGCAGTCTGGCGAATACTCAAACCCTGGCACGGGGATGGGAAAATGTACTACACCCAAGGTTGGCACAGAGCCATTGGGCACGATAAGCGCTGCGCGCTTGGCATAAGAGAGGGCAGGCGAGGAATCTTAAACAGCAACAAAGAACTACCGCCTCCCTATTATAGTACACGCACTGTGCGCCACTATCCATTCATTGACAAGCCAAATCTACAGCTATAGTTCGATACTAGAAAATAATCCATTCTGACCCACGTGCATTGTAACGAGATGGTTGTCGTTTACTTAAATATATATGGGTAACTTCCAATTCTCCCGCTCCCACACTGCCATAATCCCCACAATAACCACCAGTTCCCCCCGCCTCCCGCCTCCCGCCACCCGCCACCCGCCTCCCGCCTCCCGTCTCCCGCCTCCTGCCTCCCGCCTCCTTACCTGCAACTCCTCACGCCCGCACCGCCGCCACCACTGGAACAGTGCCTCATGTTTGCGCCGCTCGCTTTTTAAAAGCGGCGGGCCACCCCCTTTTCTGAATCGTTTTGTCCACCACAAGCGTGGAAGGGTATGCTCAGACATGAGTCTCTTGCTCACTGCACCATCAGGATTCAAGCAAGCCGGGCCGAAGACGGCTGTAATGCCAGAAACCGGTCCCCGGAAGCTTGTTTCCTTTCCAGTAAAAGAATTGGCTTGGTAGTTTGATCTGCCCTGTTCCCATGATGCACTGGGCCAGGACAGACTAATTTGCATGTAGCCAGGTTCTGAGCTGGGATGGTGCAGTGAGCTAAAAAACGGTGATGGATCAAGCCCTGATCTTTGGACTGGGTAGGAGTGTTCTGCTTAATTCAGATACTCTGTCCATCACCACCCCCTTTTCTGAATCGTTTTGTCCACCATAAGCGTGGAAGGGTATACTCAGATGTGAGTCCCTTGCTCACTGCACCATCAGGATTCAAGCAAGCCGGGCCGAAGACGGCTGTAATGCCAGAAACCGGTCCCCGGAAGCTTGTTTCCTTTCCAGTAAAAGAATTGGCTTGGTAGTTTGGTCTGCCCTGTTCCCATGATGCACTGGGCCAGGGACAGACTAATTTGCATGTAGCCAGGTTCTGAGCTGGGATGGTGCAGTGAGCTAAAAAACGTTGATGGATCAAGCCCTGATCTGTTGACTGGGTACGAGTGTTCTGTTTAATTCGGATACTCTGTCCATCACCACCCCCTTTTCTGAATCTTTTTACACACATGGAGCTGCATGTTAACAGCTCCCTATCTGCAAAAGCAATGCTGGCTCTCGCTGAAGGCGGGGAGCCAGCATGGACCACGTGGGCTTTGAGGCTCCCCCGCAGTCCCCAACCTTTAAAAAGTGGGTTCCCTGGGTGGGACCAGGCCACTCACACTGTAGGCCGGGCCCGGTGGATGGGGTCCCCAGGCCTAAAATTTGGCCCAGGAGTTGGGCCGCCCAGCCCCCCTCCATTAAATAAAAAAAAAACATTAAATTAAAGAAGGGGCAGGCCAAGGGGAATGGGGCCCCAATCAGCCTAGGGAAGGGGGGATACGCAGCTCCCCTCCCGTAAAAAAAAATCAGGATACTAGTTGCGGAAAGCCCCACCCCCTTCCTCCACTACTCAGCAAATGAGCCTTCTGCCTAAGTGTTAGTTGGGGGATGAAGTTCCCTAGGATGCTGGGCATCCTTGGGGTATAGGAACCATTTCTGCTACCTCCAGTGACTCCCAGACAGCGGGATTGCTGAGAGGTCGTCAGAGACCATGCCCCCTTTTTCCACCATCTGGTCGGAGGGTCCTTGGGAAAGCCTTCCTGTTACCTCCCATAATTGTGACACAGTGGTATTTCTGAGAGCTGGTGAAAGCGCTGCTCCCTTTCTCTGCCACTCTGCAAACCCGGCTACTAGTTAAAAAGCCATAGAAATTCACTGAAAAAAATCAAAGGTAACAGGCACGTTATAGTTAGTAAATAGATTAATAAAAACCTTAGAAGGTCACTGAACAAAACAAAGGTTACAGGGACGCTGCAGTTAGGCTTATCTTTCACTCATACAAAATCATAGAAATATAGCAGTTATAGTTACCGGAGCTAATTATTAATAATGCCCCTGCACTGCACTGCTTATTACCTCACAAATGACATCACTCATGACATGGTCAGTAACATCATTGATGACGTCTCAAATCTCATCACTGATGATATCACGGATGGTATCATCAAGTGAGTGTGTTTTTAAGTTTGAGTGTTAAACATATATACTAACCTACTACAAAAGTTAGATTAGTAAACTAATTATACTACTAATGAGTGATACTATCTCTTATATTTGTGATCTGAGTGGGTGTGTGACGGTATCAGTGTGTGAGTGGCTGCATGGGTGTAAAAGTAGGCATGTGAGTAACTGTGTAGGCGAGTGAGTGGGTAGGTGAGTGACTATGTTGGTGAGTGAGTGGGTGTGTCAGTGACTCTAAGGGTGAGAGAGTGGGAATCTGAATGGCTGTAAGAGTGTGTGATAGGGTATGTAAGTGGCTGTATGGATAAGTGAGTGTCTGTTTGAGTCAGTGCTCAGTTAAGTGAGTTGGTATGTGAGTGGTTGAATTGGAGAGTGGGTATTTGTGTACGTGACTGTATAGGTGAGTTAGAGGATGTGGGAGTGCTTGTATGGATGTGTGAATGGGTATGTAAGTGGTTGTGTGGGTATGTGAGTGATTGCTTGTATGGGTGAGTGAGTGGCTGTGTTGAGAAGCTGTATGGGTGATTGAGTGGATGTATAGGTGAGTAAGTCTGTGTGTGAGTAACTGTATGGGTGAGTGTATGGCTGTGTGAGTAAATGGGAGTGTGAGTGGCTCTATGTAGGAGAAAGTGGGTGTGTGAGCACTTGTATGTGTTTGTGAAAGAGTTGTGTGGGTGCATGAGAGATTCTAAGGGGGTGTGAGTGGGTGTGTGAGTGGTTCTGTGGATGATGTCATGAGTGGTGTCCTTTGAGATGTCATCAGTGATGTTATTAGTGATGTCATCGAATATCTCATGGGTGATGTAATATGTGAGGTCATAAGCAGTGCATTGCGGGGGCGTAAGTTATAGTTATCTCATGTAACTATAACTGCTAAATTTTCTATGGTTTTGTACAGGTGAAGCCTGTACCTAGCTATAATGCCCTGTAACCCTTGTTTTTAAGTGAATTTCTATGTTTTTTACCTACTAGGCACATTTGCAGAGTGGTGGAGAAAGGGGGCTGGGCCTCCCACCAGATCTCAGCAAGCCCACTGTGTGGGACTTACTGCTGGTAACAGGAGGGTTTCTTGGCCCCCACAGACCCTCAGCTGCCAAAGAGGACTTCAATCCATAACTGCTAATGCTCCAGGAGGTGCATTTACAAATTGGTGGGGGAAGGGGGACAGGCCTTCCATGAGATCTCAGCAACCCTGCTGTGTGGGCTTACTGGATGCAAGAGGAGGGGTTGTTGGCCCTAAAGGACCCTCAACAGCCAGGGGTACTTCATCCCCTAACAAGTTGTGCACCAGGAGGCCCCTTTGCAGAGTGGTTGAGGAAGGGGGCGGGTGGCTAATGGCCTCTCAGCAATCCCACTGTGTGGGACTTATTTTGTTAAGAATCCCTGAGCAAAATATATTCATGTAGTATCACAAATTAAAGTAAAATGATAATTTCAAACAACGAAAGTTCAAGCATAATTCTGTAGTTTCTTTATTTGTCGTATTTCTTTACTCCTCCACAAGGACTTGTTTAACAGATTCTCCAGTTCATAAGTCTTGAAGTCAAATTATAGCAATACAGCCAGAAATACAGCCAACACACGTGTTTCGTCTATGGTTATTCTCCAAAAGACTTCATCAGGGCTACAACAACTAGTCTCCTGCACTCTTTTTTTCTTCTTTGAGTATATGAACGTAGCTTGTCTATTATATTTGAGTCTCCTAACTATCAATCCCGAAAAATGGCCATTGGCCCGGCATCAAATTCGATTTCTACTTCTTCACGACTGTAGGTCCCTGCAGTTATTTATTCTCCTTCCGGCATGTGTAATCCGAGGATGAAGTGGCATCCTGTGTGGGACTAACTGGAGACAACAGGAGGGCTTCTTGGCCCCCAAGGACCCTTAGCATCCACAAAGACTTCATCCCCAAGCTGTAATTCATCAGGAGGCGCATTTGCGGAGTGGTGGAGAAAGGGAGTGGGGCCTTAAACCAGCTCTCAGAAAACCCGCTGTGTTGAACTTACTGGAGGTAACAGGAGAGGTTCTTGGGCCCCAAAGACCCTCAGCATCCAAGGGGACTTTATTCCCAACCAGCAGTACACCATGAGACCATGAGGCACAATTGCAGAGTAGTAAAGAAAGGGGGCATGGCCTCCAAAAATCTCTCAGCAATTCTGCTGTGTGGGACTTACTGGAGGTAACAGGAGAGGTTCTTGGGACCAAAGACTCTCAGTATCCAAGGGGACTTTATTCCCAACCAGCAGTACAGCATGAGGCACGTTTGCAGAGTAGTAAAGAAAGGGGGCATGGCCTCCAAAAACCTCTCTGCAATTCTGCTGTGTGGGACTTACTGGAGGTACAGGAGGGCTTGTTGGCCCCCAAGGACTCTCAGCAGCCAGGAGGACTTCATTCCTCAACAAGTAGTGCATCAGGAGGTGCATTTGCAGTGTGTTGGAGAAAGAGGGAGCGGCCTACGAGGACCTCTCAACAATCCTGCTGTTTGGGACTTACTACTGGTAACAGGAGGGTTTGTTGGCCCCCAAGGATCCTCAGCATCCAAGGAAACTTCATTCCCCATCCAGTAGTGCACCAGGAGGCACTTTTGGTGAGTGGTGGAGAAAGGGGGCTGGACCCTGGTGTCCTCCTAGCAACCCCATGGTGTGGGACTTCCTAGAGGTAACAGAAGGGGTAGATGGCACGTAAGGACTGTCAGCATCCAAGGGGACTACATCCCCCAACCAGCAGTGCACCAGGAGACATGTTTGCAGAGTGGTGGAGAAAGTGGGCAGGGCCTACGGCAACTTCCCGGGCCAGATGATTTTTCCAATTCTTTATCATTTGTTAGGTAAGGGGGTACATGCCCCCCTTCCCTGGGCCAATTTTGGTCCTGGGCACCGCTTCTCCTGGTACCCGCAGGGGGAGGGGGTCTGCTTTTTCATATTTCAAAAAAATTATTTCGAGGGAGGGTGACTATGCACTTCCAACCCCGGGGACCCCATCCTTCAGGGCCTGCCCTTTTTAAAATAGAGGAAGGGGGGTCTCTGGTGTGAGGTCTCTGTCGGAAAACCAGGCCTTGAGGAAACAGCAAGAAGAGGGAAGAAGAGAGTAGACCTAGGCAAAACAGAGGGCAGAAAAATGAGCGGGCAGAAAAGGCAAAATAGAGGGCAGAAATTGAGCAGAAAAGGTAAACCAGAGCTAAAGAGGGCAAGATAGAGAGCACTCAAACACTCACACACCCGCTCCCTGACCCACTCAGAGAATCACGCACTCTCTCACAGACCCACTAAGACACTCATATACTCAGTCACTGACCCACTCAGAGGCTCAGGCAGCTACTCATAGATCCACTCAGACACTCAGGCACCCGCTCACAGACCCTCTCAGACTCTCATACACAGACTCTCTCAGATTCTCATGAACCCACTCACAGACCCACTCAGAGACTCACACACCCACTCACAGACCCACTGAGACACTCATGCACCCACTCAGAAACACATGCATTCACTCACAGACCCACTCAGACACTCACACACCCACTCACACACCCAATGAGACAATTATGCAGCCACTCCCAGACCCACTCAGATACACCCATACCCACTGACAAACCGACTTAGACACTCTTACACTCACTCGCAGGTCTACTAAGACACATATGCACTCACTCACACACTCACTGTCAAAGATTTCTGGTTACAGCTACAAAATAAAATTTAAAAACCTTGAAATGTACTTAAAAAACCAAAGGTTACAGGGACGATACAGTTAGGAAATAGAATTCTAAAAACCTTAGAAATTCACTGAAAAAACAAAAGGTTACATGGAGGTTATAGTTTGGCTCAGATTTAACTTGTACAAAATCATAATTCAGTAGTTATAGTTAAGTGAGCTAACTATAACTTATGTCCCTGCAATGCACTGCTTATGACCACATGTATTACATCACTCATGACATGGTCAGTGATGACCTCACTGATGCTATCTCAAATGGCATCACTGATGACATCACTGATGGCATCACCCACAGAACGACTCACAAACCCACTCATACCCCTATACAACATCTCATACACCCACTCGCTCACCCATACAACCACTCACATACCCATTCATAGACCCATACAAGTACTCACACAATCACTCACGCTTCCATAAAGTCACTCACATACCCACGCACTTACTCATACAGCCCCTCACAAAACTACTCACTCACCCATATAGCTACTCATACAACCAGTCACTCACCCATACAACCAGTCACAGCCACACAGTCACACATAAAGCTACTTACACATCCACTTAATTACCTATACAGCCACTCACACACCCACTCTCTCAACCATACAGCCTCTTAGTAGAGCCACTCACTCTCCCATACAATCACTCACACACTCACTCACACATCCACTTACATATCTATTCACACATCTGCACCTATTTTGAAAAGTGCCCCCAGGTGAGCCAGGTCCTGGATGCAAACTGATATTCAATAAAAAATGGAGGGGATGCATGGGGCCCTTCTTCAAGGGCTTATTAATTTCCTAGTGACCATCACCTTCCTGGGGCTATAAATGAAAAAATAGTTGGGGGGGTGCACGAATCCCCCCAGGGTCCACCACCTCCCTGGGGTTACAATAAGTATTATACTGGGGGTCTGTGCGGATCCCCAGATCTGGGACTACCACGTTCCCAGGGCAACTGGTTCTTTTAAAAGAGAGAGGAGGCCGCATGGCCCCTCCGGGCCATATACAGACCCAGAGACCCCCACCTACCCAGGCCGACCCTGCATATCAAAGGAGCGGACCACAAGGCCCGCCCCTTCCGGTGCAATATATGGCCCTGGGGACTGCCAACCCCCAGGGCTGGCTGCTGCTATGTCCTGCAGAGCTCACCCCAGTACATAGCTGTTTACTTTTGCTTGACGAGAGCTGACAGCTTCCACCAAGCAAAAGCAAATACTCTGCTTCCAGCAAGCAGGAGTTTTCAAAGTGCTCCCGCAACCTGGAATTGGAGGTTTCATCTATTTCCCTTCCCGCAGAAATGCGGGAGGGAAAGAAATGGAACTATTGCTCTTGCACACAGGGAGCTGTATTTCCAGAAGCCTAGAGCCTACCCCCACGGTCCCCAAGATAAACACTGGGTACCCAGGGTAGGCTCCAGGGCTCCCAGGTTAACATGGTCAGGCCCCTGGGGATAGGGTCCCCGGGGTGAAACTGGCCTGGGAAGGGGGAACCACATGTCCCCCTCCTCCATTGAATAATGGCTTGGTCCCCAGGCCAAAATCTGCCAGAGGAGGGGGGCCAAATGACTCCCCTCCCCATTACGTTTTGGTGGGCTGGTTTGGCCCAAAAGCACATTTCACAGAAATTAAACCTCAATGGGAAGCACTTACATATTTAAACACAGCAGGTGCCACAGCAGAAGTTCCACTTTTATAAAGGATAACTGATCATAAGTCCTGGCCTTGGTGAACGCAAAGCAAGTGTGTTTTTCTGGCAATTCCATATTGAAAAATGATCATAAAGGCTTTGTGGAGGTGAATGCATCATTGACCTATTGAAGCACAATCTGTATATGACTGTAACAAGTGGGTTCTTTCTTGTCATCTCCTGGTGATAACAGAGTGCATGCTTTTCCCATTAAGTGACTACGAGTATGGAAATGTGCAAATCACTTGGAAACTTCACCTGTCGTGCCCACTTTAGTCGTATATAGAGGTCTTCCTGCCTTTTGCCAAGATGATGGACAGCCTAACAAGTGGAAGCCCAGCGTGTTTCCTGATGATTTTGATGAGGAGTTCTTGATGCCGACGAATATGAGGACATAGCCATTAAGCAAAGAAGCACGTACTGCATTAGTTCAGACCTTTGTTTGGTAGAGATTTACCTCTTTGTAGTCTTGTTGTCTTCTCTATAGGAGTATTCATGTTATCACACATTTCTGGATAAAGACGCCCCAGGAACAATCACATTGCCAAAACGCACACAAGGTCACTGGTGACATTTCCTTGTACTCCATTACACAGCTGTAGTGCAGAATACGTACAGGACATTTATCAGAGGAGGTAGCACTTAGTAGTTTACCAGTAGAATGTAGCCACTGTAGTAAATATTTTGTGCAAAACTGTGGACTCTTGTTGGATAAAAGGGCAGGTGCGGTTCCTTTGTGACTAAGTCACGCACATAGCTACTGACACACCCACACAGATACTTTGAGACCCACTCACACGCTCAGACACTCACACACCCACTGACATAACGACTCAGACATTGATAATGCCACTCACAGACCCACTCAGGCACGTACTCCCACTCACGGACACAGTCAGACCACCAGCATGACTCGTGGGTGGGGGGGTGGGGGAGCGCATGGGGAGGGGTTGTTTAGGGGGTAAATTTAAATATAAATAAAAAGTTAATTTACCTTTGCCGGTCCGTTCCTGTGTCGTCCCATATCGTCTCTTCTCCTCACAGGAAGCAGGCAGCCTGCCTCCTCTCTCCTAAGCCAATCACAATGCTGCAATGGCAGAGTTGCGATTGGTTGAGACGTCGACCACACAGTGTTTATGAGGAGGCCATTTTCTCCATGTAGGCTGGGAGAGTACGTATGACTGGTTTGGTTGGCCCTGATGCCGACCAAACAGTCAGCTCCTTCAGAGTGGGCAAGCCACTCCTTCACTGCCCTAAATCAGGACTGCCCACCTGCCCGCCCCAACCAAGCCCTTCTGCTTTGCGAGAAGGCAGTGGAGTGATGCTCCTCCACCCACATGAAGGAGCCGCCCCCGTCATGCACCCTCTTAAAGGTCCATACAGCCACTTACACAGCCACTCAGAGATCACAAACCCAATCAAAGACCTACTCAGAGACTAGCGCACACACTCACAGACTCAATCAGGCATTCACGTGCTCACTCACAGACTGACTTACACACTTATGGAGGCACTCTCAAACCCAAACAGACACTCTCACACCCACTCACAGACCCACTGAGACACTCACTCAGACACTCATGCACCCACTCAGTCATATACTCATGCACCCATTCACAGACGCAATCAGACAGACACGCACCCACACACCCGGTGAAACACTATTGTAGACACTCCCAGACCCACACATACACTCACACACCCATTGAAATGCTCATGCACTTACTCAAACACCTACTAAGATATTCGTACACTCATTCACACACTCAATGTCAAAGGTTAAAGGTTATAGCTAGGAAATAAAATATAAAAAACCTTAGAAATTCACTTAATAAAAACCAAAGGTTACAGGGATGTTATAAGTAGAAAACAACATTAAAAAACAAAGGTTACAGTGATGTTGTAGTTAGGCTCAAATTTCACGCATACAAAACCAGTTAAATTCAGCAGTTATCGTTAACTGAGCTATCCATAAATTATGTCCCTGCAATGCACTGCTTATGACTTCACATATTAAATTACTCATGCCATGGTCAGTGACATCACTGATGACATCATCCAATGATTGTGAGTATTTCCCCAAAAATCTGAGTTTTAAACATACATACTAAGGTACCACAAAAGTTACATTTGTTTACTTTGTATACTACTAAGTCATGTCTGCTGCTGATGAAAGCATGAGTGACCATCTTTCTGGATTCGGTGAGGATCCATCTGAATGTGTTTTGCAGCAGGCGGAGCATGTGGAAGCATGATGAGGATACAGCATTGATCTGGCAGTTCATTGTGAGCCAGGAGTCCAGTATGATACCGAAGTTTTGTATGTGGTCCATGAGGGTGGAGGGTTCCCAATTTGGCTGGCCCCCAGGAGTCGTCCCGGGCTGACGGGCGGATTCCAGGATGAGGACTTTGGTCTTGTCTGAGTTGAGTTTGAGGCTTTCATCCAGGGAGCAATGACCTTCATCCTGCTGTGGAAGGTGTAGCTGGCCGCTGTGGATTTCTTGGTGAGGGAGTGGATCAGGTGGGTGTAGACGGTGTAGGAGACGATGTTGAGTCCGTGGTTCCTGATGATGGCTGTGAGTGGGGCCATGTAGACGTTGAAGAGGGTGAGGCTCAGGGAGGAGCCCTGGGGTACTCCGCAGCTGATCTCTGTGGGTTCTGAGAGGAACAGAAGTAGTATGACTCACTGTGTACAACAGTTGAGGAAGGAGTTGATCCAGTCCAGAACCTTGTCGTGGAAGCCAGCCAGTATCATGGAGTTTCATAAATAGGGTGCGGTGGGAGATGGTGTTGAAGATGGCTGAGAGGTTCAGAAGTATGAGGACTGTGGTTTTGCCCCAGTCAATGAGGAGAGCGGATGTTGTCAGTGGCGGCGAGGAGTGCGGTCTCAGTGCTGTGGTTGCTTCAGAAGCTGTATTGGGAGATGTTCAGGACATGGTTCGCTTTGATGAACTCAAAGAGTTGGGCTTTGATGGCCTTCTCGATGACCTTGGCTGGGAAGGGGAGCAGGGAGGTGGGTCTGAAGATCTTGAGATCTGTTGGGTCGCTGGAAGGTGTCTTCAGCAGGGGTTTCATCTCTGTGTGTTTCCAGTTTCCGGGAAAGGTGGCGTCTCGATGGAGCAGATGATAGTGCTGCGATGCTCGGGGCGTTGGAGGTGCCTGCTCTATGGAAGATGTGGTAGTGGCATGGGTCTGAGGGGGCTCTGGAGTGGATAATATTCATGGTCTTGAGTATGTCACCTGTGGTAAGCGATGTCCAGTTGAGCAGGAACTTCTAGGGTGCAGTGTGGTTGGGTGTGGTGGTGTCAGACATGGTGGGAGGGTTTTGGGTGTCAAAGCTGTTGTAGATTTGCCTGATCTTGTGGTGGAAGAAGGTGCCAAGTTTTTTGTAGAGGTCTTGGGGGGGTGGGATGTCTGTGGTCTCGCTGTTGGGCCTGGCAAACCCCTTGACGATGGCGAAGAGTTCTCTGGAGTTGATTCTCTCTTATAGGTCCATTTTCTTTGTGGGTTTGAGGAGGAGGTGGTGTTTGGTGACATCTACTTTGAAGGTTGAATGGATTTCCGGGGTTTTGTTATTCCTCCATCTCTTCTCATGTCTTCTAGAGGTGAGTCTAGGCTTGTGGCGAGTGGGAGTGAACCAGCTGGATTTGTTGGAGTGTTGCTTGCCGGGTGCCTTCTTGAGGAGTGCCAGATTGTCGGAGCAGTTGGAGATCCATGGGTGGAAGTCAAAACATTAAAGTTGGCAATGACAAATTCACCTAATATAACGTTACTTTAACAGTGGAGTTCAAAATGTAGACATTGTCACTGATTAATTCACCTAACTATAACATTACTTTATCCTTTGGTTTTGTTTTTTGTCAGTGAAAATGTGTGAGTGTGTGTGTGTGTGTGTGCCTGTGTGTGTGTGTGTGTATGTGTGTGTGTGTGTGTGTGTGTGTGTGTAAATAAATAAATATATATATCCAGCTTGGAACGCCAAAGAATAAAGAGATCACACTCACGTTAGAGGTGAAAAGACTGGCACTCCATTTTTTATGCTAATTTGCACAACGTACTAGTCACTTTATCCTGTACTCAGGACTGCACATGTCACTTTAAGGTTGAAAATGTGCACTGTCACTTTAACATTGTTGAAACTTTGTTGATAGTATAAATAGCACAAACAAATGTCTGCAACCTTAGGTTTGACAAAGACAGCCTTTGGGTCGAAACGCGTTACCTGGTTGTTTGTGGTCAATAAAATCTTTCTACAGCGAGCCCAAGCGTGCTGGAGTCTGTTTCAGATGTGGGATCAGTCATTTGAAACAATATATATATATCCAGCTCAGAACTCCAAAGAATGAAGAGACCACACTCATGTTGGAGCTGAAAAGACTTGGTTTATTTACCGAATCACCAAACAAACAGGACGCATTTTTGCTCGCGCCTTTTTCTACTGACAGTGCACTTGCAGCTTCGCCATGTTTATATTTGCAAAAGCAGATGTCCAATTACATTTTACGTGCATTGACATGAAAAACAGACTCGTGTTTAGCAAGGACCAACAAATGTTTCGTAAATCAACGCTATCTTTAAATGTATCTATACATCTAGTGGCAATGTTTGACGTGTTTATCATATGTCTAAATACATGATTATCTAAGAGACATAGGTATGGCGTCAAACAATAATTTATTCTGCTTTATCCTATTGCAATTCATTGAGTTATCAAGCTCTGTATGAGCTGATTATATTTCACAAGGCCCAACAGATGTTTCGTAAATCGAAGGCATCTTTAAATGTGTCGGCTATCAGGGACTATATGAGCATACAATAAGTCACAGATGACTCTGTATCATTTTCAGTAACCATGGGATATCATATTGAATTAACATCATTCTCATCAAAACTTAATTCACAGCACTCCAAAATACATATTACATGAACAGATAAGTTCACAGTTATACTATTGGAATTCCTTGAGTTAAGAAGCTTTGCATGAGCATATATCCACGTTCTGAACACAGCTAATTCATGTCAATGCGAGATCATGGGACAACAGAGAAATAAAACATGAAATCAAAATAGCAGGTATAAATAATCAACTTCCATGGTATCATCCAAAATTCATCAAAAGAGTTATTATGTAGAGGACTTATTGTTAGGTGGCCCACATCATTTCCTTAACTTACATGAATTGCTAGTTCCTCTTCTGCGTTGAGGCCAGTAGGCACCTTTATTTGAAGATCTATAATAAATCTAAATTCAAGTCTATGTAGCTTCATTTCTCTATCTCCACCTCTTTCATGCAGGGGAACATGATCCAGGCAAAAAAAACGCAATAAGTTTCTATTGCTTTTATGATGTTGAGCAAAGTGTCTTGCGACTGGATATGTTGGACCGTTTTTCCCTATTGCCCTTGCATGTTCTAAAATTCTCCACTTAGTTGGATGGATAGTGCTGCCTATGTTCAACAGTTTACACAGGCATACAAGGCAGTAAATACAGTAAAGAGTATTACATTAGGAACTTGGTTACTGATCTTGGTCTGTCACATCCTGGTACTACATATGTTGGAGTTTTTGGGCTGTTTTTGCATGCCTTACACTTGGTACAGGGAAAAATCCCTGTGAGGTCACTTATTCTGGGATTCGTGGGCATTGTCTCAAAGTGACTTTGTACTAGAGTCTCTTTCAATGAACGACTCCTTCTGTATGTGATTTTAGGGTATTCAGGAAGAATCTTACCAATAATTGGATCTGTTAGTAAGATATGTCAATTACTTGTATAATGTTTCTTATGTTGTGTGCCTCATTAGAAAAAGTAATGACCAATCAGAATTCCTGATTTGGCTTCTCTTTCAGCTCTCTGTTATTATTCTTTTCTTTCAGAAGACTATTGCGTGAGATCTTATCTTCTCTTTTATATGTCTTGTTGAGTAAATCCTCTGTGTATCTTTTGATTTTAATCTTTCTAAGGCCTTTCTCGCTGCCTGTTCAAAATCTTGTTTCTTTTTGCAATTCCTTATCAGACATAATAGTTCTCCATAGGGAATGTTTTTCTTCAATGGATCAGGGTGGCTGCTATGTGCTTCTAAAATGGTTTACGAAAAAGAGTTTTGCCTATCTGACCATCTGCAATGAATACTTTCAAATCTAGATACTTAACTTCTTTTGCACTTATTTCTCCACTGAAATGCAAGTTAACTGCATTATTATTCAAAGCTTCGATGTATTGCTTGACATCTTCTCTGGGTCCTTTCCATAAAAAAACAAATCATCAATGTAACAATACCGTCCCACAATACAGGACACCCATGTGAAATAGGTGTCTGCCCATGCCATCTCCTTTTCCCACCTGCCCACGTATAAATTTGCATAGCTGAGGGTGAAGCAGGTGCCCATAGCAGTTCCATACATTTGTCTGTACAATTGTTTTTGACACAAAAAGATATTATTAGTGAGGCAAAAATGTGAGGAACTCTACTAACATCTCATTATGTTCAGCAAGTTTCAAAGACCTACAACTCAGGAAATATCATATGGCTTCTATGCCCTTGTCATGGGCTATACTTGTGTACAGACTTATTATATCCAATACTACCATCAGCATATCTGGTTCCCAGGTAATATTCAAAATTATTCTTATGAAGTCTTTGGTATCACGGATATACGATGGTAGTGTTTTTACAAAATCAAACAGAAAGTGATCAATGTATTGAGATATAGATTCAGTGAGGCTGCCCTTCGATGAAATAATTGGATGACCTGGAGGTGTCTATCGTCTTTGAGTATTTTTAGAAGGTGATGGAACGTTAGTGTCACAGGATGGGGGCATTTGAGAAACCACAGTTCATCATGGTCTTTCATTCCCTGAGTAAACCATCTGTTTATCATATAATATGCTATAATACTGGTATTATAGTCTTCTTTTGATATTCGTTAGCATCTGATAATTGTTGCAGTGCTTCCTTGCAATAATACTCTTTTGTCATCAATACGCTAGTGCCTCCCTTATCCGATGGTTTACATACAATGTTTTGATCTTTCTGAGTTCCTATAATTGCATTCTTTTGTTCCTTGGTGAGATTCACTTTAACTTGATATGTTTTTTTGTTTTTGAATTTTGTTAATCTCATTTTCATTAGATATTTTTTCACTGTCTCTTCAAATACATCTATTGTATTGAATGATGTAGGTGGTATGAATTTTAATATTACTTTAAAACCTGTTTTTACATTCTTCTGTGTGATTCTAAAACTCTCTATTTCGGTTATGTCTACAGCATATTCTTCCGTTCTGGGGATGAACTCCCAATTCTCCAATGACAACAACGTCTCAAGATCATCCCGTGTAAGTATGTCCTTTGGTCTGGATTTTCCCTCAGAGCAGCCCTCCGATTTTTGTTGATGACTGGAGCCTTTAATTTAAAAAATCTTTTATAGCTTAAATTGCCTGGTAAAGAGGAAGTGCTCAATGCATGATTGGGTGTATTCAAAATCTTGTGTTGAACAAAACGTAAGTCCCATTTTTAAGGTTGAGTCCTCCACTTTCGTTAACTTTCTAGGGGTCAAAATAATAATGGTCAATTTGTCCGCTTTATTGTTTCTTGTGACCCCTCTTGCTTCTTGTCTGTGAGGCCACGCCTTTGTTTGTGCTTGTTGTAGCCCCCTCTTCTCATTTTTCTTGTATGCTTTGTGCACTGCATTCCGGGGGCTTGTCTCTGCCTCCCCGTTGCCAAGATTGTCTCAGCAATTGTAACTCCTCATGATAAAGGGTCTGTTTTGTGACCCATACATGTGGGTCCGTGCCTTCTTCACCTGATCGCTCAGTGTCTGTGGCAATGTGGGATTCCGAGGTTTCTCTCTGTTCGATAGTTGTACGATTGATGTTGCTTCTTAATGCTCTCCTCTGTGTATCAAATTTCCGAGCAAAGGTTAGTACTCTGCCCTGTTCATAGTCACGAGCATCACAATTAAATTTGATATGTTTATGTTGTTTGATTTTATCTTCATACACAAGGATTCATTTTTTAATAGCTTCTCGTCTCGAGTCTTAATGTCTTGATCGGTACATATATATGTATAGGTATATATATATACATATATATATATATATATATATATATATATATATATATATATATATATATATATATATATATATATATATATATATATATATATATATATATATATATATATATATATATATATATATATATATTTATTTTACCTACTGGCCGTTGCCAGTATATAGTTATAGTCAGGACCATATTTCCATAGGAAAAGCATTTTTTGACTTGCCTATATCTTTGGCATTATTTGACAAATATTCACGAAATTTTCCCAAAACCTTGTGCCAGTAATTCCGATTGTGTATGGAAGTTTCAGGGCGATCCGTCAAGCGGGGTTCAAGAAAAGGGTGAGTCATCAGTGTTGTCATTGACCGTGTCATTATTGATGTAATACGGGATGATGTCACCAGTGCTGTCATTTAAGATGTCATCAATGATGTCACTTTGTCATGAATGATGAAATATGTGAGGTCATAAGCAATGCATTGCTGGGGCATAAGTTATAGTTAGCTCAGGTAACTATAACGGCAGAATTTCTGTGGTTTTGTACGAGTGAAATCTAAGTCTGTAACCTGTGGTCTTTTCAAAGAATATATACATATATGTATACCTTTTTTCGCACTTATAAGCATGTGCACCGTCACTCCGATTGGATTTGTTAATTTTTTTAATAACCAGAGAGCCTGCTTTTATCACCTGCACCCTGAGGCCATATTTTTTAAAGCTAAGGAATGTTATTATAGGTTGTGTACAACTGCATATTTAGCACGTTCTGCTTGTGCTAATATGCCACTTTATCAGTACATGGGAAAGTGTTCAGTGAATGTAGTGGAGACATTTTATCGAGGTGCTTTTAGAGCCTCTTGGATAACTGTACATAAAAGATTGGATATAAAATGTGTGAGGAGAAAGGATCCTGTAAAGTTATTTAACTGCATATTGCATTTCAACTAGGGATGTCAATCCTGAATTGGTGGCACCTGATGTGGTGAGTTTTCGACCAGGTAAATTGGTGTGTTGCTGTTTTTTTACAGAAGAGGAATAGTTGAAAACAGTCTGTCTATATTTTTTTAGTCGTGAGGGTTATAAAGCAGAAGCTACTGTCTATTTTTCATATGCAGTGGCTTGTGGTGTGAATACATCCAGAATTATATTTAGAGCCACTCCTGGATCTGTGCTTGTTTGAAGCCATTGGTTATGAGGATGAACAACTCTGATCTGCTGGGATTCAATTTCACATAGGCACTTGACATCCAGACTTTAACTATGGCATGATACTATTTAAGCTGGTTGTCATCATTACTTGTAAAGTGTGTGTAATCGGATTACTTGTAAATACTAATCCTTGGGCTATTCGGGATCTACTTAGAAGATCGTGTAAGAGAGAATAGATTCATGGGTTCCTCTGCACATCTCTGTTATCCATCTGCTGGGGTTTGGAGGTGTCATCTAGATGAATGTATGCTAATTGGAATGATTTGGAGGTGAGTTCTGGAGTATTAATGCATCAAATGTTATACATGTTTGATGAAACACACTCTGATCACTAGATGAAACTCCTCCAGGCTCGACTTATGTAAAGCCTCAGCTTTCACAACCAATCATCAGACCCACAGTGGAAAAACCAGCCAAGTAAGTCATCACTTCTAAGCCAAGAACTGCTGCCACCTAAAGGTGGATCGGTCCTCTGTAAGCACTATGTTAGTGTTAGTGGTTATCAGGAAGGCCCTCCTTTGTCTACCATCGATTTCCATCTTGAGTTAGGGGCATTGTGTTGCTACCAGGTGTTTTTAGAGTGTACATTCATGAGGGGTGTGGGACAACTAATCCACATTAATACATGTGTTACAGTATAAATGCTTAACACCTATCATTCCATATACTAATATATTCTCATTATGCACATAGTTAAATGTTTTTAAAAAACAAAATAATCACTTAAAACCCTTAGATTCAGAATGCCTGAGATTATTAGTGGTATGGACCCCTTACGATCGACCTGTTGTTGGTCATCTAAGTATCTTTTAAATATGGCTTTTCATTTTCACGCGATATGTTGTTCAGCCTCAGGAGTTGACTCTACAGTTAAGTCATTGGGGCGTTCTGGACTGCAGACCCAGCGGCGGCTCCTCCGATTTGGCAGAGGAGCATCACCCCACTGCTTTTGAACAGTGCAAAGCAAAGGAAATATAAAATGCTAATAACTATGAGTCATTATCGTTTTGTGTTTCCTTTGCGAGCGGATGGGCGGGGCTGCTTGGCTCTCGGAGCAGCGTTGGGGACAAGTGGTTTGCGCACTCCTAAGGACGCAATGACTGTTTGGTCGGCCCTCACGGGTCACCCAAAACAGTCATGCGCACTTTCCCTGTTCTCCATGCAGGCTGCATTACAGCCTGTGTGAAGAACATTCCCTGTCCCCCATTCCCTTGTTGACCGTTGAACCAGGATGCTCAAAACCGCAGCGTTGTGATTGGTCAGGGCAGCCTGACTGTGCTTCCTGTTCCTCAAAACCCATGAGGTGAGCAGGAGCAAGGAGCAGAGACCCAGGATCCGGCCGTAGGATACGTTTATATTTTATGTTTGTTTTAGGCATCCCTGTTCCCCGACTCACCCCCGCCCGTCACCCGCCCGCCACCGGCGAATCATGCCAGCCACCACTGTACAGACCTCAGCACTTTCACATCCAGCTTTACAAATCAATTTCGAATCAAGGAGCAAATAATACAGACTAGACACAGACCAGATAATTGGGCACATACCTCGCCTAACTCTTTCACTAGCCTTGAGAAAGCCTCAGGCCTGCGCACCAAAGGAGGTGAAACACACATTGGCTGTACAGTCTTTCAAAGATAACATGTTGGAAAAATTAATAACTTAGTCACACAAAGAAAAAAAAGTGTTTATTCTGTTCTTGCTAAATAAATGGCTGAGCATAACGGGAATACATCAGTATAGGGAATGAAGGATGTTAAACGTTCATACTGTAAGACACTGTAAGTGGTAACTTTCATTCATTTATTCACAAAACAGCACATGGCATGACTATACCTTGTTAAAACAATGAGGGTAGCACACCAGACATGCATTCATTCATGTCAATAGTTCATGTATGTTGCTAAACACATAAATGCAAAGGTTTTCGACCCACAACTATAGACTGAGCGCCAACATCATGATCAAGAGTTATCTTCAGTTCTTACACTTTGGACACTCCATGAGGGGATGGGTCTACCTTCATCACAGAGAACCTCACCAGGATGGTGCTAACCTATAATTATGGGGGGTGGTCCTCCGCCAGGGAAGCTGAGGTCAGAGCCAATGCAGGCATCTAAACCTTGTTTGAAACAATCCATAGAATATAATGGGCTTCTTTTATCCTATGGCAGTATAGGGTCCAAAGTAACTCTCTCAGGGTGATCACAATGTGCTTTTACTTTGTCGTTCCATTTTATGAGTCGTGCCATGGCATGGAGAATGGTTTAAGTGAAACGAGATTGCAGTCATGGATACCAGCGAGCAGGCGACTACAACCATTCGGGTATGAAAACTGTGCTTGTGTGGTGGGTCTGAATTCTCGTTCAGTAAGCTAGATTTTATATTCTGTTGATGACGTTCATTACTGCTTGGGGTCCTTGAGCATCATTACCTCTTGAGGTCATTGAGGTTCATTTCCAACTGAAGCATTAAGGCTCACTGGTGTCTTGGACCATTGAGGATCATTAATGCCTGGAGCCCTTGAAGTATATAACCCCCAGAGATTATTAATGCTCAATAATGCTATTGAGGCTGGATGTAGCCAGTAGCCATTAACCACTGGGGACATTAATGCTTATTATTGCCTGTGGTCATTAATGTTCATTACAATCTGTACTCCACATTGCCACTCATTACAGTCTTAGACCATGCTTGTTCTTTACCACCTATGACCATTAATAATCATTACTACCTGCGCACTTTTATGTTTGTTATTACTGAGACATTGAGGTACATTGATGACTGGGGCCAGTGAGATTCATTGTCATCTGAGGTTTTTGACTTTCATCACCAACTGGGAGCATTAATACTCATTAGCTGA